>NC_091788.1:35170046-36420046 GCF_029378745.1 Bos indicus | reverse complement strand
TTTTAGATGAACTCATGGTATCCTGTACTTCTAGTCACACTCGTTCATAGTTCTGTTTCTTGTCCTTGTCTTTCTCCACCACAGGGTTATAAGCTCTCTGAGGACAGAGGCATAGCTGTCTTATTTCCTGCTGGATCAAAGTGGGTATTTAATAAATGCCTATTTGACCAGTAAGTAGGAGAAGATGAAAGCAGGGGCGATGGCTCCTGGTGGGTGATGAGTACATTCACTGTGGCTGGTGTGAACCTCGTGGTAGTTGACTGAAATTACTGCCCAGACGATGCATTGGTATAGTTGACACATATACTAAAAAATTCCAGAAATATTGCAGCGTTGGGGACAAGAGAAATTCAACAGTGTGATAAGGTCTTTCGTGGACAGATTGGTGGGGCATGAGAGTTAGTAAAATCACTAATTGTGATTTTATCTGTCTTTGTAAGCTAGTATGCATGGGGGCATATATTATATCATTCTATCATATCATTATATATATACTATGCTATCATAGATCATAATTTATAATGTTATATAAGGGAAATGTGTATTTTTATTTGTTTGTTGTGTTTTTCCCCCATGACACAAGCTCTATGAAGTCAGGTGCTTAGTTTATTGTTCTCTGCCCCATCCCTTATTCTAAAGCCATCTTTTTCACATTGTAGGTACTCAATAAATATTGGTTAAACACATGAGTGAGATACATTTTATACTACTCCATTTTAATTCTGTCTAAGTAGTATGCTAAACTGCTATTTTT
Source organism: Bos indicus (assembly GCF_029378745.1). Lineage (NCBI taxonomy): Eukaryota > Metazoa > Chordata > Mammalia > Artiodactyla > Bovidae > Bos > Bos indicus. The sequence goes on along the minus strand of NC_091788.1, from coordinate 36,419,292 downwards.
TCTTTTTGTTTATTTTTTTAAACTCAATTAAGTGGAAATCAAACTACATTTTCTCTTCATTTTATTATGCCTATAGGGAGTCTGGCTACTGAGATTAAAACGGCTTAACGAAGGCTCCAATGTCCACCTGGTGGCAGCTTAACTTAATCACAGTCAAATTACCTCAGAGGAAATTAACAGCTTTCCAAGAACTGAATCTGACAACTCAAACATGTAGAAGCCCCAGGTGCCCTGTGTCCACACTATGCCTGGCTCTAGAGAGGAGGGCAGCACCATATTAAGCAGTGGGGAGACATCATTAAAGTTATGATTAAGCTGCCTTGCAGGCAAAAAAATATCCCGCTGAGAGAAGGCTAGAGTCCTGCCAAAAAATCACTGCTTTGTTATTTACTGTAGATTTCTGGTGATTTTCCTTCCCGAATCAAAAACAGGAATGGGAATATTAGTGCCCCAAAATGCAGGTTGACAGGATAAAGACTGGGATGCACAGGGTGGCTGTGATGGAAGCAGAGACTGAACAAAGATTTATGAGTGCCTGGAGGCAGAGTTCAAGGGGACAATCAAGGTCAAGTTCAGGGTAAGGTGCTCAGTAGGGAGACTTGAGAGGTGACCCTGGAAGGGCTAGAGATACGGCCAAGAAGGTGTTGACCTGAAGCAGATCGACTGCCAGGTATTTTTTTCAACAAAGGTGGGTTTATTCAAGATCGGTGAAGAATAGCAATTCTGGGTCTGCAGCCATGGTGAGCCATGTGCTTATCTCCATGTGGCCAAGAAGGAGAACCCTTTCATAGAGGGGACAAGGAAGCTGGGAAGGTTGGAGTGAACCAGGAGTCCATGGCTTTTCATTGGCCGAGTCCTTGCCAGGAAATAAGAGTCTTGCTTCTTCCTCTTGGGCTTTGCTATTCTCAAAGGGCATGAGAGCTCCTCTTTCTGATTTTCCAGCTCTATTTAATTGAGGCTTCTGTTTATTAATTTTCTTTTCATTTTTTTTAAACAAAGGAAACCCGAAGATCAGTAATCTGGGAAAGTGTGTGTGGCACTGGTCACGAGGGCAGAGTGAACAGTTTTCAGGGTGATCTGACTTAGCTCAATAGAATGGTGTCTTTCCCCAGAGTTGCCTTTAATGCAGAGCTAAGAACATTCCAGCTCTTGCTGCCTGGATGGGAGTACCAGCTGACCCTGCTCTCCATGGCTATTTTGACTCATGATAACAGAGTGAGTTCCAGATGGGAAAAGCTTGACTCTATCTAGATAATGCATTTGATGTGTCTATTAAGGCAAAGCAAAAAAAAAAAAAAAAAAATGGAATCAAATACCAGCGTTATTCTGTATCCATTGTTGCTGTCAGGGTTCAGTGAATGAAGCACAAACCACTCTGGATCTCTTAAACAGAAAGGGACTTAATATGCAAAATTAGGTGCTTCAAAATAATTGGAATTGCTGCAAAATGGAGTCAAGGGTTGAAGTTGTTGTTCTCAAGAGCACATCACAAGAGCTGCAATCCAGGGATCAGAAAGCCACTGTCTTTGTCACAAATGTCTCTTGACACCCGTGGAGCTGGGGCCTGGGCACTGGGATGCCAGGCCGGGCTGTCACCACTGCATCTTGATTCTCAGATGTTCAGGATGTTACCTGCTGGCATAAACAGCAAAGGAAAGGGGCCTCTGTTCACTCGCACCTTTTCGGACCACTCAAGTGGATCCAATGGTTAAAACCCAAGTTGGACGCAGTCTGAGAGATTGGGGAGTGTGGGATTTTGTTTTTATTTTAGTATTTATTTCCCTCTAGTGAGGGCAGGACCAGGGTGAAGCAGAGAGGCACCCAGGGCATGAAATTTACAGAGGTGCTCACTCTCAGGGCCAGGCAGGTACAAGTGTTCACCTCTTAGTAATACTGTGATAATTAAATGAGATAAATCTTTTATAGAACTTAGTGCAGTTTTAATACATGGTGAGTACTCATTAATTGCTGTATCAATAATTTTTAGCTATAGGGAGAAAAGGGAAATGAGGTAACTTTCTCTACTCCTGTGAGTTTCCTTCAGAGAATTTTTCCTTCAATGAATCACTAGCATTATGTTATATAGGCTTTTGAAAGTGATGGTCATGAGGCCAGTTTGGCCACTTTTTAGTAAGTTGTGCTATAGGTGTATGGCACCTCTTCAGAATGTATGGGCCTCTATTACTTTTACCCTAGGCTTTGAGCCTTTAGCCACAAGGAAAGACCTTTTTAACATCTTGTCACAGGTCCCTAATTCTCCCGCATGTAATGGCAGCTCTGGAAATTCTGCCTTAGAATGTTATAATTTACTTAATGATCGTTTGAAATATAGATACCCATAGAACAACTTAGGTTGTTTCCATAATTTGGCTACTGTGAATAATGCTGTACTTAACATGGAGGGGGTGCAGATAACTCTTCAATATCATACAGTAAAAATCATCATATTTTAATTTTTTGAGGAACCTCCTTACTGTTTGCTATAGTAGCTGCACCAATTTTCCATAGTGGCTGTACCGATGCATTAGACATGACCTTGGGCAAATTCTGGGAGATGGTGAGGGACAGGGAGGCCTGGAGTGCTGCAGTCCATGGGGCTGCAAAGAGCTGGACACGACTTGGTGACGGAACTCAACTCTGCACCAGTTTACTTTCCCACCAACAGTGCTCAAGGGTTCTCATTTCTCTACATCCCCAGGAACATTTATTATCTCTCACTTTCTGATAATAGCTGTAATGGCAGGTGCGAGATGATACCTTACTGTGATTTTGATTTGCATTTCCCTGATGTTTAGTGATGTTAAGCATCTTTTCAGGTACCTTTGGGTATGGGTATGTCTTATTTGAAAAAATATCTATTCAGGTTTTCTGCCCATTTAAAAAATCATTATATTAACCCTTTATCAGAGATATGGCTTGCTGATGTATTCTCTCGTTCTGTAGGTTGCCTATTGACTTTGCTGGTCGCTTCTTCCGCTCTGCAGAAGTCTTTTAGTTTGTTGTAGTCCCACTTGTTTATTTTTGCTTTTGTATTTTGTGGTTGTGGCATCACAGCCAAAAACATTTTTGTGAAGAACAGCATCAAAGGCTGATATTTTCTTCTAAGAGTTTTATGATTTCAGGTCTTACATTTAGTCTTGAATCCTTTTCGGGTTAATTTTTATGATGATTGTAAGACAGAAATCCAATTTCATTCTTTTGCCTATGAATATCCAGTTTTTTCTAGCACCATTCACTGAAGAGACTGTCCTTTCTCCATTGAATATTCTTGACTTTTTGGTTAGTTGACTGAATATGTATGTGTTTATTTCTGGGCTTTAAGTCTGTTTCATTGGTTACTATGTCTGTTTTTATAACAATAACATGTTTTTATTATTATAACTTTATAATAAATTCTGAAATAAAGAAGTATAAAGCCTCTAGGTTTGTTCTTTTTTTTTTTTTAATGTTACTTTGGCTAGTCAGAGTCTTTTGTGGTTCCATATGAATTTTAGGGTTGTTTCTTTTATTTCTGTGAAAAATGCCTTTGTGATTTGGGTAAGGATTGCATCAAATCTATAGATGGCTTTGGATAGTCATACAACCACTTTGAAAAATGATTTATCATTATCTACTCATGTTAAGTAGACTTCCCTGTAGCTCAAATGGTAAAGAATCTGCCTGCAAGGCAGGAGACCAGGGTTTGATCCCTGGATTGGGAAGTTCCTCTGGAGAAGGGAATGGCAATCCACTCCAGTATTCTTGCCTGGAGAATTCCATGGACAGGGAAGCCTGGTGGGCTATAGTCCATGGGGTCACAAAGAGTCGGACATGACTGAGCGACTAACACAGTCCACAGAGTCCACTCATGTTAAGTATGTACATCCTATAACCACCAAGTTCTTTCGTAACAAAATATGTGTAATGAATAATCATAATTGTCCTTGTAATAATTAAAAAACAGACAAAACTTTCAGTGTCCATTGAAAGTAAAACAGATAAAATTGGTACATTCGTATAATAAAATTCTAGATGTCTATGAGAATGAATTACTGTGGTACATAGTAAAATATGTAATTCTTATAAGTACAATGTTATCAAAAGAATCTAGTCCTGAAAGGGTCCGTTTGGTGTTATTTCATTTATATAAAGTTTAAAAATAGGCAGTATGAATTTATGGTGTCAGAGTAGAACTTATCTTTAGGGAGGAGAAAGTGATGAAGAGCAGGCACGAGAGGGCATCTGGTGGGGGGCTACTGCTAATACTACATGTGTTTTCTTTATGATCTTTCATGAAGCTTAAGATTCATGGTATTTTCTGTGTGTTTGTTACATTTCAGTAAAAAATGTAAAAGAAAAAAAGAGGAAACGAAGGAAAGGACTCCAGAGGAAAAGAAAAAAAAAAAAGTGGTATTTTGTTAGTAGATACCATTTTCTATGTTAAACAACACATGCAAAGTTCAATGATAACAGCCAGGCTATTTTAATTACTAGAAATCAGCATTTATGCATGATATTTGCATTTCTGTCCCATTGACCTATTCTCTATCAACAAGTCTCTGAAACACAAAGATAGGTAGTTCACATGATCGGTATGTTTTTAAGCAGCTTATCTTTCAAGATGGTGACTATGCTTTCAACTGAGGTCTGTAAAAATTCACCTTCTGTCATCATGCAAGTTAATGCAACAGTTTGTCTCCAGTGCATTAAAAACTGACATAAAATATATTTGCATGCACACACTATTTTGTTAAATACATGTATCTCTTTATCTATCTATCTTTCTATCTAATCTTTTTCTTTATGTGACCTGTCTATATATTTTCCTATCTCCCTATCTGTCGTCTATCCATCTAATCTATCTATCTTTCTATCTATCATTTGGATCAAGATGTCGAGTATCCACCCCCAAACCTGGCAGGACACAGTGTGGAAACCCCGGGACTGTTTCATCCAGTTCTCACTTTCTGTCTGACTGCTTGTGAGATGGTAACTGAGAATCTAACTCATCTCTGGGGAGTAGGTAATCTCCCTGCTTCTGAGGGTTAGCATGGCAAGAGGCACCCATATCTTAACTAACCTCTGGGCCAAAGCTCTTATTCTCTTTTGTGTGTAGAAGCCCACGGCAGATGTCAGCTTCTTCCATGCACTGCCTGGCAGTCCCTCCTGAGGCAGGTGGTGATTGAGGAGGCTGTGGGTGTGAATTTACTCTGCGGTGGAAAGCAGAGATTTTTGCTATTTCACATCCGTTTTTCTGCTCGCGATACAGAAAAACAGTAACGAGAAAATCTCCGTAGACTTCATGAAGTCCAAAGTGTTGAGTGAAATTGTTGCTTTTTGTTTGCAAAGGCGGGCTTTTCACTTCTCACTTCACTTAAAACAGATCTGACAAGAATTTGACACCAAAGCCCACGCCCGCCTTTCTGAAACTCTCCTGACTTCTTGACACCATGGCCTCCCTGTGTTCCTTTTACCCTAGGTTCTCAGGATTTTTTTGCTGATTCTTCTTTTCCCTAACCTTTAAATATTAGAATTCCTTTCAGCTCTATCATAATCCTCTTGGCTCATCTCCATGCTTTCTCCCTGGGTGATCTCATCCATTTCCACGGTTTTAAATATCACATATGTGTCAACAATGCCAAATTATATATCCAAGCTCACTATCTTGTTCTGAACATTCAAAGAAACTGACGCTGTCAAATGCATACGGTCTCACAAGAACAAGCAACCACTTGAGTTACTTAAGGATTAAAAAGGAAGATGCACAATATGGTGCTTATTCTAGAAGGATAATTAGTGGAGTGGAACAAACAATTTAAAATAAGTATAAGAAGTATTTTAAAAGAAATAATAATATTGAAAATAGGAAGCATAAATAAGCAGCTGTTAAGAAAAGCCAGAGTAGGACTTCCCTGGCAGTCCAGTGCTTAAGACTCCAGGCTCCCAATGCAGGAGGCCTGAGTTTGATTCCTGGGAAACTCATGGGAAACTGAGATCCTGTGTGGTGAGTGGTGTGGCCAAAAAAAAAGAAAGAAAATCAGAGTGGCATTGAGGTGAAAGTGTTAGTTGCCCAGTGGTGTCCGACTCTTTACAACCCCATGGACTGGAGCCCCCCAGGCTCCTCTGTCCATGGAATTCTCCAGGCAAGAGTACTGGAGTGGGTTGCCATTCCCTTCTCCAGAGGATCTTCCTAACCTAGGGATCGAACCCAGGTCTCTTGCATTGCCAGCAGGTTCTTTATCATCTGCACCACCAGGGAAGCCCCTTGGCATTAGTGGTTGTTTTTCTGGCAGAGGCTAAAGAACCTCTTCCAAGATGAAGGGGGCCTCAGTGAGGCCCCAAGAGAATGGTACAACCTCATACAATAAGATCTCCTTGACACCTAAGACCACAACTGGAGATGCCTCTGCCCACTGTAAGTCAGAATCTCTTCTCTCTTCCTCTGATTCTGCCTCCTCACCTGAACAAGGCAGGTGAGAGAAGGGCTTCCTGAAGTTTGCACTCTAGGGAGCAGATGAGGACAGGAGAACCAGCAATAGAAGAAGGAAGAAGAAAGAGAGAGAGAGGAGGCTAGAGTGAATGTCCTACCTGAACACTGGAGAGAAAAGATGCAAGGGACTCTAAAAGGAGCATTTGAATTGGACAGAATATTTTCCTGAATGAGGCTGAGACTTTAATAAATGGATGAAGGTGACATAGCAGAAAATACCTCTATTGGACTCTGCCCCTGATTCCCAGCATAGAATTCCTGAAAACCCTTGTAATTTCTTAAGCAATAAAAGTATGGGAAGCATCTTTTGTTCTAATGAGGTGACTCTAGGTGGGTTCCTGCAATATTGCTCTTTACAGCATCGGATCTTGCTTCTATCACCAGTCACATCCACAACTGGGTATTGTTTTTGCTTTGGCTCCATCCTTTCATTCTTTCTGAAGTTATTTCTCCACTGATCTCCAGTAGCATATTGGGCACCTACTGACCTGGGGAGTTCCTCTTTCAGGATCCTATCATTTTGCCTTTTCATGCTGTTCATGGAGTTCTCAAGGCAAGAATACTGAAGTGGTTTGCCATTCCCTTCTCCAGTGGACCACATTCTGTCAGACCTCTCCACCATGACCCATCCGTCTTGGGTGGCCCCACACGGCATGGCTTAGTTTCATTGAGTCAGACAGGCTGTGGTCCATGTGATCAGATTGGCTAGTTTTCTGTGATTATGGTTTCAGTGTATCTGCCCTCTGATGCCCTCTTGCAACACCTACTGTCTTACTTGGGTTTCTCTTACATTGGATGTGGGGTATCTCTTCACGGCTGCTTCAGCAAAGCACAGCCGCTGCTCCTTACCTTGGACGAGGGGTATCTCCTTACAACAAAGGTCCGTCTAGTCAAGGCTATGGTTTTTCCAGTGGTCATGTATGAATGTGGGAGTTGGACAGTGAAGAAAGCTGAGCACCAAAGAATTGATGCTTTTGAACTGTGGTGTTGGAGAAGACTCTTGAGAGTCCCTTGGACTGCAAGGAGGTCCAACTAGTCCATCCTAAAGGAGATCAGTCCTGGGTGTTCATTGGAAGGACTGATACTAAAGCTGAAACTCCAGTACTTTGGCCACCTCATGCGAAGAGTTGACTCACTGGAAAAGACCTTGATGCTGGGAGGGATTGGGGGCAGGAAGAGAAGGGGATGATAGAGGATTAAATGGCTGGATGGCATCACCGACTCGATGGACATGAGTTTGAGTGAACTCTGGGAGTTGGTGATGGATAGGGAGGCCTGTCGTGCTGTGATTTGTGGGGTTACAAAGAGTTGGACATGACTGAGTGACTGAATTGAGGTGGGTTCCTGGAGGGGGCATTGATCATCAGGTAGACCAAACCATCATTAGAAGCTTGAAATGTTCAGCCCAAACCCTCGTCCTCCAGAGAGGGCAGAGGGACTGGAAATGGAGCAATGAGGCCTCCATGAAATTTCCAAAGTGCGGGGTTGAGGGGCTTTCCAGGGGGTCACCTCATCCACACTGGGAGAGTGATGCACCCCAACCCCACAGGGACACACTTCCTGTGTCGGGACCCTCCCAGACCTCACCCTGCGCATCTCTTCATCTGCTTGCTCATCTGGCTCCTGTATCATATCCCTTAATGAACTGGTAAACGTGTTTCCCTGAGTTCTGTGAGCCACTCTAGCAAACTAGTCACACCCAAAGAGGGGTCCTTGGAACCTCTGCTCTGTAGCAGGCTGATCAGAAGCCCAGGTGACAGCCTGGGCTTGTGACAGGCATCTGAAATGAGAGAAAGAAAGTGTGTGTGTGTGTGTGTGTGTGTGTGTGTGTGTGTATGTGTAGGGGGGTGGTCTTGTGGAGCTGAACCCTTAATTTGTGGGACCCAATGCAGCTTCCAGGTAGACAGTGTCAAAACTGAGTTAAACCATGGGACAACCAGCTGGTGTCACAGGGAATTGCTTGTGGTGGGGATAAGCCTCTACCCATCCTCTGACCAGAAATATCCAGAGTTGAAGGGTTCTGTGTGCACAGCCAAGGAGACACACAGGAGAGAAACACGGTGGGGAAGAACTGGGCTTTTCCCTACAACAGGACGGAAAGAGTGAGTCTTTCCATTTTAACCAGATTATGGAAATACTTAGACTGGACTAAAATTTAGATAGAAGTATATTGGAAAGAAAATGAGATGAGTGCTCTAGCCAGATTGAGTGGTCAAGGCCAAGAAAAGTGCAAGCAATTTTGAGAATAAGACATACTTCGTGCTATTCCTAACTGAATTGAGAACCAATTATTTATTGACCACCAGATGTGTGAAGATGATCATCTAGGCATTAGAGATAGAGCAGTGCATAATTCTGACAAAAATATCTTCCCCTGCAGAGCTTACATTCTGGTGGTAATCAAACCAGTTGTACATGCTGAAGAGCATCCAAGCCATACAGCCTGTGTCTCAGTCTCTAGAGCACTGCTGTTCAGTGGAACTTTCTGCAATGATGGAAAAGTTTTATATCTGTAGCCACAGGTGGCAAGCAAGTCTGAAGAACTCTAATTAAAGTCTTATGTAATTTTCACTCACTTAAATTTAAATAGCTGCCAGTGTCTAGTGGCTACCACGTTGGACAGAGCAACTCTAGAGTTTTAGGAAAATTGGAGAATCAACGTTTATTCAAAGCCCTCTTACTCACCAGGACTCAGAAACCAATCCATATGACAGTTCCCTGGATGCTTGAAAAATAAAACATGTCCTCTCCTTTCAGAATAAAGAGTTTAAAAAGTATCAGTTATGGATATTCTATTGTTTGTGTTATTTGGAACATTGATATCACTACTGGTTATAGGCAGTCCCTTGATCCATCAAGGAGTGATGCGTGTGGGCTAAGACTTCTTTCTCTTACGGGCTCTGTCCATGCTCCACTTCCAGAATTCAGTAACTTGGTCTTAGTTCTACACTGCCAATTGTAATTGTTGCCAATTTGGAAATGAAAGTTTCAGGAAACTGCCTCAGTTGCCATTTTAAACTGAATTTGAGACAAGTAAGAAAAGAGATCGTCCCCTTTGTTTCCCCACAAACCACCATGAGGATTCAGAACTTCGAGGGCTTTCTAGCTTTACTGGAGCACAGGGTCACATACACAGCAGTCATTCCTGAAGACAAAAACACAGCAGCTATTTAGACTCTATGAACATGTTTGATTCTCTCAATAAATGGGGGAGGGTCATGGAGAATTGGAAATAAATACATGCTGGAGTTGTTCAGAAGCTTGGGGACGTCAGCATCTCTGTGAATCTCTTGACCTTTGCTTCGTGTTTGTTATTTCATGGTGAGCAGATGGCTGCTGGAGATTCAGACATCATGTCCACATTTAAGGGAGGAAAGTATGGGAAAGGGGGAAAGACTTGGTCAGGTACATTCATTCCTTTCCCCAAGAAAACATAATTTTTCCACAAGAACATCCTGAGTATGTGTCATTAGCCACCCAGACACTGTGAGCTCTCAGGGGGGATGCAGAAACAAGCATGTAGCTTCATGCAGCAACACCCCAAACAAAATCACAGTTCAGTCATCAAAGGAGGAGGAGGAGCACTGAACAAGCAACTAACTAAATGGGTAGGGATTCAGCTCATTTTTCCTTGTGTAGTGAACCAATTTCTCGGAAGAGAAAAAAGCTATTACTGATTTTACACAACAATCTTTAAATCACAGATCTCTCAGTCAGTGAGATTGTAATGAAACAAATCATAGTGATAGGCCTGTGCCAGTCTAGAATCACTTTTTATTTCAATGAATAGTGCTGACAGTTGAGCTCCTTTCAGTAGCTGGAGGCTTCCTGCCCTTAGCGGAGCGTTGTCTCAGGAACCTCCTTGGCTCTGTATGCAGGTACATTCCTGCCACGTCCTAGCATCAATCTGACATACGTGCTTCAACAGGGTTGAACCCTTGTGGGAATTATTCGGGTGGGGAATAGGGCAGGGAGAACAGGACCACACAAACACGGGAAAGAGCTGAAACAGTAAAGAAATAACAAGTTAGCAAACATAATAAGTCAGAGAAGGAAATGGCAACCCACTGCAGTATCCTTGTGGAAATTCCCATGGACAGAGGAGACTGGCAGACTGTATCCCAGGGGATGGCAAAAGAGTCAGACACGACGGACAAAACGTAGTAAGTCAAGGAGAGATTGACTGGAGAGAAATAAAGGGACCATGTCATGTGCTGGCTTGGAGGTCAATGGTAAGATTTTATTCTAAATGCAGTAAGAAGTCATTGAGGTTCTTAGTTCAAACAGAGTGCCTGCTTGGTTTATGAACTTCACCAGTGCAGTCATCCATGGGGAAAACAATTCAAATGTGTCCAGATATCTCCTGTTAAGTTGAATAAGCAATTGGTCAGTTTCAATGCATTCAATGAATCGTTTTGATAGGCGTCTCCTGTACGTCGCACATTCAAGGAGGAAGCACACATGTGTGTGTCAGAGGAGTTCTCCATAGATGTCTCTCTTCCCACTGCACAGAGCTGCAGAGTTCTCTGGCAAGTAAGTATTCCTTTCATGAGTTCTAGCTCCTCATCTGTACTCTTATGCCATTATGTGTGGGCTTCAGGATGAGTGCGCTGCCCAAATAACTGGCCCGATTGTGTCTGTTAAAGAAACCACTGGACATTCTGACTCTTGGAGTTGATTACTTCTGATTAAGAGAAAGTTAGCTCCAGTATGGGTAATAGGGTAGAGAAGGTAAGAGTGGATGGGAAGGTAAGTCAGGGATCAGTTCAGTAGTCTAGATGAGACAGCACCGATGCTTGGGTTAGATTGGTGCTAACGGACACAAAGAACCGTGCGTGGGTCACTTGAGATATATTTTGGAGGTAAAAATCGAATTAATGATGGATTCAGTTCAGGCAGGCATAAAGAGGAAATAATTCAGTCTAACTTCTAGAGTGCTGGCAGAGTACTGTTTGCATAACAGTAATGCTTATTGTATGAATGAGAAAAAAAAGGCAGGGTGATAGTCACGACATGTACAATGCTTTACAGTTTTGAAATATTTGAACCTGTATCTTAAAATATTGTAGGACAGGGTTTATTATTTTACCTTCTTTGCAGATGTGGGAATGGAGGCTCACCCCCTCCTAGTTCTGCCTTAGTCATCCTGGAGACTGGTCAGAGAAAAGGTGTGATGTTGAGAAAAGAGAGGACATAGATGAAGAGGTCAGATGAATCTTGGGAAGAGGACATTAGAGGGAGGTGAGAAAAGGTCTGTGGGCATGAGGAGGGGACCTGGCATCGCCGGAGCCTGTGGGCGCTTTGCGGGAGGCACGTGTGCTCTGAATGGTGGGGCTGTGGATTGGATCTCCTTTTGAAATGCTTTACTTAAGAGAAGCAAGAAAAAGATGTGTTTTTTTTGGGTGGGGCGGTCGTAATGACTTTTGACGGGGGAGGTATTCCTGCTTCTATGTGATTCCAAGTAGAGACTTTGTTCATTAAGGTTCAAGTTTTAATGCTATTCAGCTAATTTTGTTGTCTCGAGCACACATGTGAAATGGAACTTGAACGAAGGCTGGTTTGGAAAGCAGAGCATCATTTGGGGACAGTGAGAAAGTGAGTTTGACCAATTTTATGTTAAGTTTTGTGAAGAACAAGGTTGGACAGGTCCATTGAATACAGGTTATAGAAGGCCTGGGAAAAAATGTGAACTGCTCTCTCCTGCTGAACTTTTTTTGTTTTAGAAACACAGAAAATTATTAAAATGATAAAATATTCATAATACCATCATGTGGAAAACCTTTTTATACTTCAGAGTATTTCTTCTAGCCTTGTGTGTGGGTGCATGTATAGTTGTGTGTAAAAACTTCCTAATATGATTAATAATTAAAATTATAATACACATACCATTTTACAACCTATTTCAAGTGCTCCGTGAACATTTTCATATTAAACAATCTTCACAAAATAATTTTTGAAGACACAGCAGTAGTTCATCCTGTGGGTGAACCATGAGTTATTTAACCATTTCCTTGCAGACTTTAGCTATTCTCCCACTCCCTTAATGAATCTTTTTATTTACTATTTTTTCCTTTGATAAATGGCATGAAATTGGTACGTGATAAATTTTCCAGAACTCGAAGATGTAGTGGTCAGAAGTTATGGACACCAGGGCCCACTTTGGGCGCATCTATCACATTGAAACAATACAGAGATCAGCTTGGCCCTTGTGCAAGACAACGTGTATATTTGTGAAATGTTCCATATTTTTGTATGTTAACTAGATGGTCATCGTTTCCCAGTTTATGCAAACATCAAATCACCATGTCATGTACCTGAAAATAATGTAAAGTTGTATGTCAGTTATCTCTTGATGTAAAAAAAGTAACGGACATTTTTAGGGCTCTCGGTAGATATTACCAAGTGACCTGCCAAGTTTGAACCCTTTAGATGCCTTTTAGCCAACAATTAGATTTCCCATTTCACTGCTTCCTCCCCAGTATGGGGAATTAACTTAAAATATGAAAAATACTATCTTGTGTTTTCATTTGCATGTCTCTGGTTCCTACCAAGTTTTTTTTGGCTATCTTCCTTTCAAAAATCACCTTCATGTGTTTATTATCTTTCTGTTCCATCTTCATCACTTAAGACAGCTTGGATAACTGAGCGATAACCCAACAGAGTGCTAACTTAATAAATATTTTTATAATTGACTGAAAATCCATATGGGCTACCACCCAGGAACCAATATTGCATACAGTTTTTGTGGCTCCTCTTCTATCAATCTTTCCCAATTAAATGATTTTTCCTATGCAAAGTAGTATTTGGAGAAAATGGGATTTTTTTTCTACTCCCTGTAGTCCTAAGAGACATTCTCTCGGTTGAAATTTTTCTCTCTTCATTTTTGCTGTTCTTCATATGTAATTAGTGGAAGCTCTCAGGTCAAGGGAGGGCAGTGTACAGACTGCATATTTAGTGAACTCTAATTGTGAGCCAGTCATGCGACTACCAATATAAGTCTTAAAAATAATAATTTGCATAATTAGCCGACAGGAAGGCTTGAGCTACTATTTAAGTTCCTACATAACATTATGTCGTCAAGTGTTAATTTATGCTCTGTTCTTTTCAGAATGATTGAGCTGTTTGGTAGTTTTATTTATGACTCATGCTTAGATCCATTTGCCAGTGCTGATAATGTTGAGATAATGGGAATTTATAGTTCGCTGTGTCTAGAGGCCATAAAACAAGTGGCTGGATGTTTTCTTCATTGCTACAGGCTCAATTTGTATCATAAAGTACTTAATAATTGTTATTAATGAACCCACTGTGGTTGGTACATAGACACAGCTGGAAATCACATCTGTTACCAGACAGGCCTGGGTTGAGTGAACCACGAGCACGGCAGGGAACTAATAGCTACAAAAGGAAATGACATCACAGAACCACAGGAAGTGCCGTGGAAGTGAGCTGCGCTGAGGCAGAAGAGAATGAGGATCGATTTTAGGAGGAAGGACAGAATTTGGCTCTTTTTAAAAATTTGCTCTCATGTGGATCCCAAATGTCTTCAGTTGTGAGCCTGAGTTCTAGGGTCAATCCATATATAATATTATATATTAGTAAAGTGTATATCTTATTTTTTAAAGACAGATAAAAACAGACCAACTTCAGCCTACCAACTTACCCTTTCAGGCTTATCTCCTGTTCCTCTTGAAATGCTCTGATGTTTCATCCAAATTGGGTCTTTGCCTTTGTTTCTACAGACTTATGCTTCCCTGGCTGTGTGCTTTTCCTTATGTGGTTACCTCTACTTGAGTCCGTTGCTCTCAAACTATTTCAAAAGAAAAAACAATTTTCTTTCTTTGACTTTTCTTCCTTCCTCCTTACCTTTCTTTTTTTCTTTCTTCCTCACTCCCTTCTTCCCTTCCACCCCCTCCCACCTTCTTTCTTTTCTTCCTTCCTCTTTCTTTTACTTTCCTAATTTGTCCCCATTATCAACTTTCATTTTTTTCATTCACCATTGGCAAACATATGAATTTATTTCCTATGTATTAGTATCATTTGATTATATGTAGTCCTACAAGTTAGGTTTTGTCTTGTGTGCCTGCTTTTTAAAATTTATGTAAATCATTGTAAATTATAGATCTCATTTTACTTCTTTAACAGTGAAATGCTAACATAGGGCTCTGTGAGCATCCTGTCCATTCTTTCTAAAGTTTCATAAAACTCCGTGTGTGTTCACCAGACCTGATCTATCCACTCTCCCAGTCAGTGATGGACACTCAGATTGCTCTGAATCTCTATCAAAGTAAGAAGTTCATGGTGGGCATGTTTATATATGTTGCTTATGGGTTTATGTGAGAATTCATTAGGCTACATTCCTGGGAGCATAATGGCTGGGTCATAAAGTGTGTGCAAACTTGATATTACTGAATGCCCACAGATAGCTCTCAAGAAGCTTCATCAATTATTTTTCCCAAAGGAGTGGGTTCCTACATCCCTACATTCTACAAGTAGTTGGGATTGCCCAGTTTTACATTTTAACCAGGGATATGATGATATTTCATTATTGCTTACCTTTGAGTCTGTGATTAGCACAGAATGTGAATGTCTCTTGAATGGCTTCTTCCCATGGTCTATTCTATTTTAATTGCCTATTCATATTTTTGCCCATTTTTTTTCTTGGGTTATCTGTATCTTGTGGACTTAAAGGAATTTCTAGTATATTGATATATTGTCAGTTTTAGATATTGCAAATGTTTTCTTACAATCTGTTATTTCTTTGTTAATTCTATCCATGCTCTTCTCCATTAAACAAAAACAGTTTTGGTGTAGTTATACTTCAAAACACATTTATGACTGAGGATTTCTGCTTTTAAAGTATGTTAAAAAGAATTCTTCTCCCCCTCTCTTCACAAATATATATTCTGACACTTTCTTCTGTTGATTTTTTATTTTATCTTTCATTACTCTATCTGGATTCTATTTTTATATGTGATGTTATTAAGGGATACAATTTTATTTCCTCCCTAACATTATGTACCAGATTTGATTTGTGCTGCTGTATTTCTGTATTTGTGTGCTTAGTGGCTCAGTCATGTCCGACTCTTTGCGACCCCATGGGCTGTAGCCTGCCAGGCTCCTCTGTCCATGGGGCTTCTCGAGGCAAGAATACTGGAGTGGATTGCCATGCCCTCCTCCAGGGGAATCTTCCCACTAGAGGGATGAAACCCAGGTCTCCTGCATTGCAAGCAGATTCTTTACTGACTGAGCCACCAGAGAAGCCCATTTCTATATTTATCGTATATTAAATTCTCCACCTACACATGGTCTTCTCTGAGTTCATTCTTTTGTTCCATTGGGCTATTTGCCCATCCATCCTTATATCAATACCTTCCCTCTTTATTAGTATATGTTAGGACAGGCAGTCTACCATGGTCAGTGAGCAGCCCTGAACATTACTCATGAGTGTGCCAAACTATGCACGTACAAGCTAAGTCACTTCCGTCACGTCCGACTCTTTGCGACCCTATGGACTGTAGTCTGCCAGGCTCCTTTGCCCATGGGATTCTCCAGGCAAGAATACTGGAGTGGGTTGCCATTTCCTACTCCAGGGGATCTTCCTGACCAAGTTATAAACTGTGTCTCATATCTCCTGCATTGGGAGGTGGATTCTTTACCACTAGCGCCACCTGGGAAGACCTGTGTCAGACTGAATGGCTTATTAATTCCCAATCTGAGCAGTCTCTGTGGTTGGTCACATAGGCACCCAAGGAGGTGCCTGACCGTAGCACGGCTTCACACTCGCTGGTGCGGGAGGTGGGAAGAGACAGAGAGGCTGTCTTGTTTCCGTTATGACAGCAGGTGCCATAACCACTTGGGTGGGGCTGTTTGGACCACTGCAGCGCATCATTTTTATTGCTCCTACAGCTAAATGCATAATCAGTACTGATGTTTTACATGCTTGTGCTGTGAACTATCATAAAATTCAAGGGGGAGTCATCCCAGTGGAAAGACTCACTTTTAGAGAAGTGATTGTTGACACAGCAGACCACCAATGAGGCTTCCAGTTGTCCTGTGTTGTAGTGATACAAAATTCCAGGAAGTGAAAAGGAAACCACAGTCTTGGGGTCTGTAAACCCCTAGGACCCTTTGGAACTACAAGTATCTGCTGCTGATAACGTGCTGACTGGAACTAATATCGGTGCATGTTCTGCCAACTTGAATGTGTGTTCTGCTGTTTGGGGATGAAATATTCATTAATATCAATTATGTCAAGTTTGTTGATAGTGCTGTTCAAGTCCTCTTTATACTCACTAATTTTCTGTCTATCTTGTCTATCCATTACTGACTGAAGAGTGTGGAAACCTCTTACCATAATTGCGGATTTGTCTGTTTCTCATTTCAGTTGTTTTTGCTTCATACATTTTGAATCTGTTATTGCAAACACATTTGAAACTGCTATTTTTTAAAATGAATTAACCACTTTATCCTTTCTTTTTATCTCTGGCTGTAATGCTTGTTATGAAGTCTGCTCCATCTGATATTCTCTTAGCCATTCCAGCTTGCTTACAATTCATGTGTATATGATACCGCTGTTTCTACCTTCCACTTTTAACTTATCCATGTCTTTATATTTGAGGTGTTTTTCTTGGATATCACATTTAGCTATTTTTCTGAAGACCAATTTGAGAGTAAATTGGAGTATATAGACCAAGGGACAATAAATTATTTCTGTAAAGGACCAGATGGTAAATATTTTAGGCTTTTGGATCATATAGTCTCTATTGAATGTGCTCATTTCTGCTGTTATAACATGAAATTAAAATCTTTTTAAGATTCCATGTTACCTCCATTTTTTTACTACTTAGGTAAAAAAAACCTCTTTATGTTTTTTTTGGTAATTGTTTTATGATTTATAACATATATCTTATATATACATCAGGCATCCCTAGTGGCTCAGATGGTAAAGCATCCACCTGCAATGCAGGAGACCCAGGTTCAATCCCTGGGTTGGAAAGATCTCTTGGAGAAGGTAATGGCAACCCACTCCAGTATTCTTGCCTGGAGAATCCCATGGACAGAGGAGCCTGGGGGGCTACAGTCCATGCAGTCACAAAGAATCAGACACGACTGAGCAACTAACAAACACATAATATATGTCTTTACCTTTTCATAGTATCCCTTAAAATAATGACACTTTACATCAATAGATTAAGGTTTCTAAATACTTTTACTTTTCACTCAGTCATTTGTACTGTTTTTTTGGTCACATATTTGCCTCTATTTCTAAATCCTATAATGCACGATCATTACTCTTTTTTCTAGTTTTTTTTTTGAGGTAAAATGACACAAAATTATTATTTATTTAAAGTGTACAATGTGATTGATATGCAAATACATTGTGAAAGGATTTTCACTATCAGTTAATTAACACTTCACATATTTACGTCTTTTGGAAGGGTTAGAATACAAGTTCTATCCTCTTAGCAAATTTCAATTATACAGTACAGTATTATCCACTGTAATAACCGTGTTATACATTAGATCCTCAAAATTTATTTGCCTTAGAAGTGGCAGTTTGTGCCCTTTTACCAGCCTTTCCCTATTTCCTCCACGTCCCCAACCCCTGACCAGATCACTCTACTCTCTGTTTCTATTAGCTCAATTTTTTTTTAAGATTCCATATATAAGTGATGCTAGGAAGTGTTTGCTTTTCTCTGTCTGCCTTATTTTATTCAGCATAATGCCCTCCAGGTTTTTCCATGTTTCACAACTGGCAGGATTTCCTTCTTTTTAGAAGCTCAATAATATTCCTGTGTGTGTGTGTGTGTGTGCACATGTACATGAGTGAATATTATCCCATTTTCTTTGTATATTTCTCCTTTGATGAACACTTAGGTTCCTTCCTTACCTTGGCTGTTGTGCATAATGCTATAATGAACACGGGAATACATATATGTTTTCAAGATACTGATTTTGCTTCCTTTAGATATATATTTGAAAGTGGGGTTGCTGGGTCACGGTGTAGTTCTCTTTTTAATGTCTTGTGGAACCTCCATACTACTTTCCATAGTGACTGCACCAATTTACGTGCCTCCAGTAGTATACAAGGGTTCAGTATTCTCCACACCTCTGTTAGCATTTGTAATCTCTTCTTTTTGATAATAGACATCCTAATAGATGTGAGGTGAGAGTTCATTTTTTTGCACTTCCCTGATTAGTAATGAGAACATTTTCAGGTATGTCTTCCTTGAAACAATGTCTATTCAGGTGATTTTCCATTTTTAATTGGCTTTTTTTTTTTTTTTTGGTATTTACTTGTATGAGTTCCTGTATATCTTGATATTAACCCCCTATTAAATATGTGGTTTGCAAATGTTTTCTCCAATTGCATAGGTTGCTTTTTCATTTTGTCAGTGGTTTCCTTTGCTGTGGAGAATCTTTTTAATTTTATGCAGTCCCACTTGTTTGTTCTTCCTTTTGGTGTTAAATATAAAAAATAATTTCCAAGATCAATATCAAGGAGATTCCCCACCCCCATGTTTTCTTCTAGGAATTTTATAGTTTCAGGTCTTACATTCAAGTCTTTAATTCATTTTGCATTATTTTTGTGAATGGTGAAGATAGGGATCCAATTTCATTCTTTTGCATATGGGTATCTGGTTTTCTCAACATTATTTATTAAAGAGACTACTTTTCCCCCATTGTATATTGTTGGTTTCTTTGTTAAATATTAATTGACTGTACATTCATGAGTCTATTTCTGGGCTGTCTATTCTGTCTTATTGATCTATATTTCTCAATGCCAATAGCATACTATTTCGTTTAGCAAAGATTTGCAATATAGTTTAAAATAAAAAAGTGTAATGCCTGCAAATTTGTTCCTCTTTCTCAAGATTTCTTTGGCCGTTTGAGGTCTTTTATTGTTGCTGTTGTTGTCCAGCAGCTCTTGTGCCCAACTCTTTGCTATCCCATGGACTGCAGTGTGTCAGGGTTCCCTGTCCTTCGATATTTTGCTCAAACTCATGTCCATCGAGTCAGTGATGCCATCCAACCATCTCATCCTCTGTTGACCCCTTCTTCTGCCCTCAATCTTTCCCAGCATCAGGGTCTTATGATTCTATACAAATTTTAAGATTTTTTTTCTATGTTGTAAAAAACGCCGTTGGAATTTTGAGAGGGATTCTGTTGAATTTGTACATAGCTCTGAGTAGTATGGACATTTTAATGATATTAATTCTTCTAATCCATGAGCACAGGCCGGCTTTCTGTTTATTTGTCCCTTTGTTAATTTTTTCATCAGTGCCTTACAGTTTTCACTGTATAGATCTTTCACATCCTTGGTTAAATTTATTCCGAAGTACTTTACTATTTTTAATGCTATCATCCATGGGATTGTTTTCTCAATTTCTCTTTCTGATGGTTAGTTGTTAGTGTATGGAAAAGCAACTGATTTTTGTGCATTGATTTTGTGCTCTGCAGCTTTACTGAATTTGTTTATTAGTTCTAACAGGGATTTTTTTGGTGTAGTCTTTAGGCTTTTATAGGTGTAATAGTCTGTTATCAAACCAAAATAATTTTACTTCTTCCTTTCTGATTTGAATGACTTTTATTTCTTTTCTTGCCTAATTGCTCTCGTTAAGACTTCTAGTATTATGCTGAATAAAAGTGTTAAAAGTGGACATGCTTATCTCTTCCCTGATCTTAGAGGAAATACTTTTATTGTATGTTAAAGACACTCAGCTTTTCTTGGTTGAGTATGATGTCAGCTGTGGGCTTGTTGTGTATGGCCCTTATTGTGTTGAGATGTATTCCTTCTCTACCAAATGTAAGTTTTTCTCATAAGAGGATATTGAGTTTTTTCAACTATTTTTTCTGCATCTATTGAGATGTTTATGATTTTGTCTTTTATTAATGTAATGTGTTACATTTGTTAATTTGTATATGTTGAACTATCCTTGTATCCCAGGAATAAACCCCACGTGGTCATAGTGTATGATCCTTTTAACATACCACTGGATTCAATTTACTAATATTTTGTTGAAAATTTTTATATCAGTGTTCATTAGGGATGCTAGCCTATAATTCTCTTTTATTATAGTGTCTTTGGCTTTGATATCAGAGTAAAACTTGCTTCATTAAATGAATTTGGAAGTGTTTCCTCCTCTTCTATATTTTTGGAGGAGTTTGGGGATAATTGGTACTAGTTCTTTAAATATTTAGTAGAATTAACCAGTGAAGCCATTAAGTTCTGGACTTTTCTTTGTTGGGATGTTTTTGATACTTATTCAATCTTCTTACTGGTGATTGGGATAAGGAGAGTGTTGAGATATATCCATCTTTTTTGGTGCGATCTCTGAGCTGCTATAGAGAATCAAGAGATGAGGCTGAGATGCTCTTAATAAATACTTCTGGCACATAAGGATGCAGAGTCCACTTTGAGTTGATTAGGACATTTAATATATCTGTGCCTTTAGTAGCACATACCCCATGGCTAAGGAAATGAAGTTTCTGCTATGATTTTAAATTACTTAGAAGCTGGCTATTTAAACAATTTCTTATACCATCAAGGGTTGATATTTAATTTGAAGAAAGCATATTTGTTTAGAAGTAAATGTGAGATACTAGGTATATTAAAAATATAATAGCTATCTCTGTGAATTGCCTTGGAAATGAAAACATGCTCAAAGACAATAGTGGAGCTCTTCTAAGGAAATGTGGCAATGCTTAGGACTTTAATAATACAGTAAGGGACTAGCAGCTTGGCAGTGAGGAGCCAGGAGATGATAGCCAGCAGGCTGTATGACGAAATGTTATGGGAACCATAGTCTAGATGGTGTCTTTGTCTCAGGTCTGAACAAATCAGGGTCCTAAATTTGAGAAGTAATTCTGGGCACTCATCTAGCCCAGATCGTATTGAGTGCAAATATATTTTAAAAAATATGTCACCCACTTTTGTTTGAATGCTTCTGTTGATGGGGACCTCACAACCAAAACCAGCCTATTTTCTTTTTGAAAACCATTAGTTGATTGCACAGTCTTCCTTGACCAGTTCTAAAATCTGCCTCTCGTAAACTCACTAACAGTTTCTAGTTTTGTTCTCCAAACAAATTGAGAGGGAGTTCTGTACTCCTGCAATAATAATGCTCCTCTTGTAGCCTCCATGCCTTCTCTATTGGTAGGAGGGTGGGGAGAGGGTGCAAAATTCCTATATATACTTGCCTCTTACCATTCACAGCCTCAGTTGTAACCACATAATATGTTTCTAGATATTGTCAAATGTTCCCTGGTTGGGGGGCAAAATTGCTCTCCACTGAGAACCACTGTCCTAGACTCTCAGTTTTCAACCTCCTTTACTTCAAACATTTTTGTCCTTTACAGACAAATGTTTTGAGAGGTATCTTTATTTTCCTCATTTTCTCTCCTACAAGCCTCTCTTAATTCCATTTTAAGCCAAGGCATCTGACCTTATCACTCCTTTAAAGCTGATCTTCTTAAGGTCACCAATGATACTTCAATAAATGACAGTAATCTAAATATGTTTTTCTTAGAATTGGTGTCTTTCCTTTATGCTTTTTAGCTTAGTAGCATGAAGTTTTTTTTTTTGGTAATACTCACCTATAATTTTTTTAATATCTGTCATATCTCTAGTTAATAACAAAATAAAATGTATTAAATACTAAGTATCTTTTTAATACATTTTATTTTGTTATTGGTGGTGGTAGCGGTGATTGTGCTATTCTCTTTCTATCTTGTTATAAATTTGTGAATTGTATTTTTATTTTCTGAGATATCTTTTGACTTTGCTGATCTTCATCATATTATTATTTTTTTTAATTGAGATAAAATCACTGCATAACCCTATTGAGTTTAAGGTATACAATGTGTTGCTTTAACACATTTATATGTTGCAATATAGTTACTACAGTAGTGTCAGCTGGTACCTTTATCATGTCACATATTTATCACTTCATTTATGTGTTGAGAACAATTAAGATTTAGTCTCTTTAGGAACTTTGAAGTTTAGAATATAATGCAGTTGACTATAATCACTATGTTCTTTATAAGCTCTTCAAAATGTGTTTATCTACTAATTATAAAGTTTTACCCTTCAACAGGGCTTCCCTGGTGGTTCAGAGGTAAAGAATCTGCCTGCAGTGCAGGAGACATGGAGTTGATTCCTGGGTTGGGAAGATCCCGTGGAGAAGGAAATGGCAGGCCACTCCAGTACTCTTGCTTGGAAAATCCCACGGACAGAGGAGCCCGGTGGGCTACAGTCCATGGGGCTCATAAAAGAGTCGGACACAACTTAGTTACTAAACAACAACTACCCTTAAACAGTCGGACACGACTGAAGCGACGCAGCAGCAGCAGCACCCTTAAACGGCATTCCCCCAACTCCTCCACCTCTTAGCCAGTGGTAGCCACCATTCTACTCTGTTTCACAAGTTCAGATTTCCTTTTTTTAAGATTACACACGTAAGTGTTTTCATACAGTGTTTGTCGTTCTGACATCTCACTTGGCATAGTGTCTTCAAGGTCCATCTATGCTGTCACAAAATGCAGGATTTACTTCTTTCTCAAGGCTAAGTGGCATTCATATATATATCACATCTTTTTTATCCATTTGTTCATTGACAAACACTTAAGTTGTTTACATAGCTATCTTGGCTATTGTGATTAATACTGCAGTGAACCTGTGTGTGTAGACATGCCTTTGAGATAATGATTTCAATTCTTTCAGATATATGCCCAGAAGTTGGATTGTTGGATCATATGATAGTTCAGTTTTTAATTTTTCAGGAAAGTCATACTCTTTTTCATAATGGCTGTCATAATTCTTTATTATCTTTTGCTTCTTATTTCATTAATGGCTGCTTTTAAATTATTATGCCCTTACTTCAACTTGCTCCATATTTATTCTGATGTTCTTTTTAAAACTTATTAATGCTTATTTCATTTTTTAAACCTTTTTTCTTTTCTAATATAAAATATAAGAACAGAAATTTATTCCAAGTACTTTAGCTATATCCCACAAGTTTTGATATGCAGTTTTTAAAAAAATCCTTCCACCTTAAGCATTTGCTTATTTCTTATAAATATCCTTTGACTTTACAATTATTTATAAACTCTTTATTTTGTAATTTCAAGAATGAGTTTTAAAATTGTTTTCTTGTAGTTACTGATTTATCTTAAGTGACTTTTTAGTCAAGGAGGAATACATTTTGTATGTTACCAGTTCCTGGAAATTTTTTTGAGACTTGCTTTAGTGCCTATATGCTATACATTTTCATGTGTCCCATTCCAATTTGAATAAAACGTGCCTTTTCAAGTTGCTGTTGGATTTTAGAGGGCAGCCAATGATGCATACCTAACTTCTCCACAAGAGTCCTGATAACAATCAAAAAATTAAACAAAAGTTGATGGATGGAGTCCAAACTAATCGCTTTTATTACTGAGCAAAGCTGATGTTAGTGAATATGGCTTATGCTCATGGCAAACCTCAGATTCCGTCAACATTTCCATCTGGTCATAGGGAGTGCTGGGCTCAGGTGACCCTCTTGGATAATTGGTGGTGGCTCTTATGGTCAAATGACATCCTGGAGCAGCAAAACGCAGTGTGTGGTCCCCGTTGGAAGCTTGGTTCTAGGAGAAAGAGACAAGGCAGCGTCTAGCATCTGCAGGGCAGATTTCCTGTCTACACTGAAGAGTCATCCCTTCGAGAAGAGTGTGCCAGGGCTGGAGAGAAGTGTCCGCCCAGTGCAATATCATCCCCCACCCTCAGGAAAGAACGTATCAGGAAAGGACGTAACATTGTTCTCCCTGTGTTCATCCTTTCAAGCTTGTTCAACTACTGCTGAGTGACAATAAGCAGCAGGAGTTATTTGTGAAGAGAAACCTCATGCTACCATCCTAGGTGAGAATAGGGGTAACATTTGGTGCTGTGTAGGCTGGTTGTATCTACTGAGTCACTGATTTTTGTTTTGATTTCCACCCCAGTTGGCCTGACTATATTCTTCTGGATTCCTTCTTAACTCAATTTCTAGTTTCCTATTTCCTGCATAAGAACTAAATTCTCTCAAATCATCCCATCCTCGCCTTTGAGAATAGCACCGAGGCACGTATATTACCACATGTGAGATAGATGATAAGTCCAAGTTTGATGCATGAAACAGGACACTCAAAGCTGGTACATTGGGACAACCCAGAGGGATAGGATGGGGAGGGATGTGGGTGGGGGGCTTCGGGATGGGGGAACACGTGTACACGCTTGGCTGATTCGTGTCGATGTGTGGCGGAAACCACCACGATATTGTAAAGTAATTACCCCCACCTCATTCCCCAAGCACAACACCTCCAAAGAAGACAGTGATCACGTGGTGAGGAAGGTTGGTACCCAGGGATGTGACGTTGGTGGAAGCAGCTCTCTTTCCCTGCGTTATTCTATCACCGTACATGACTTGCCCACTCAGCAGGCAATGAGAAAGGAGAGGCTGCTCTTCTCCGAGGGAAAAAGTGTTAGCTGGTGGGTTGGGGTGGTAAAGAGACAGCAGGACTTCTGTGAGTGACTTCTCCACTCCTGGTCACTTCTCATGACTTGTAGCAATGTAGGACTCCTGAGTAAGTGGGTAACTCTAGTGTAACAAACGACAGAAAATAACACAGTGAAATATTAGGTGTTAGTGAAGATGTGGAGAAATTAGAACTCTTGTGCATTATGGGTGGGATGTAAAATGGTGCAGCCACTGTGAGAAAGAGTGTGGCAGCGCTTTAAAAATTTAAACACAGAACTACCATCTGATCCCGCAATTCCCCTTCTAGATATATACCCAAAAACATTCAAAGCAAGTACTCAGATACTTGTTCACAGCATTACTGACAGCAGTCAAAAGGTAGGAACAGTCCCAATGCTCATTGATATAATAACTGGATAAACAAAATATGATATAGCATACAATGCATATATGTATATAATGGAATATTAAATGGAGTGGAGTGCTCATCAGTGCCTGATTCTTTGTGACCCACGGACTATAGCCCTCCAGGTTCCTCTGTCCATGGGATTTTCCTGGCAAGAATACTGGAGTGAGTTGCCATGTTCTCCTTCAGGGGATCTTCCCAAGTCAGGGATCAAACCTGCATCTCCTGCATGGCAGGTGTATTCTTTACCACTGAGGCACCTGGGAAGCCCCAGTGGAATATTACTCAACTTTAAAAAAGAACAGATGCTGTAGCATGGAAGAACCTTGGAAACCATCTGCTATGTGAAATAAACCAAACATAAAAGGACAAATATTGTATGATTCCATTTACATGATGTATCTACAATAGTCAAATTCAGAGATAGAAAATAGAATAGTCATTACCAGAGGCTAGGAGAAGAGAATGGAAGTGACTTTTTAATGGATATAGAGCTTCTGTTAGGGATGATGAAAACTTTCTAGAAACAGATGGTGGTGATGCTGTTTCAGCATTGGGAATGTACCTAATACCACTGAATCACAAAGTTGAAAATGGTCAAAATGGTAAATTTTGTGTATGTTTTCCTCAATAAAAAGCAAGAAATGGGGAAAAATAATTGGTATAGTTCTTTAAATGCTTTTGCACCCATTTTCTTTATTATTTTTTCAAAAGTTATTCATTTATTTGGCTGCACAGGGTCTTAGTTGAGGCATGCAGGATCTAGTTCCCTGACAAGGGATCGAACCCATGCTCTGTGCATTGGGAGTGGATTCTTAGCCGCTGGACCACCAGGGAAGTCCCACACTCATTTTCTTTAATCCTCTAAGTTATCCTGCCTTGCTAAATGCTCTTCCAGATCATCCTGCACTCATCCTTTCATGCCACTGATCCCATAGAGCTACAATATTTGTTAAATTGTTAGCCTCAGCAAGTTTGGAGAGGGCAGCTTGTCTTTTTCTTATTCACTTTTGTGATCTAAGATCCATTATGATGTCTGGCAAAAAATAGGTGTTCAAATATTTCTTGACGGTAGTAACCAGTCTCACAGATATGTCAAATGGTAGCTAGAAATATCAAGTCTTCTGACCTTAAATTGAGTCCTCTTTTATTGGGACAACTCCATATTTTCTAGTGATTTCTCTACTTCCAAGTTCTCAGCATTTAAGCCAAACTCTATGGGTATGGATGGTAGTTTTATCTTTCCCTGAAAGAGCTTTTGCAATGAGCACGCTGCTTTAGGTTTTTAACTGTGGATTCCAGTCTAACCTTTGAAGGTATTTTTCCTTATTTATCTGACATCACCTTTCTCTCATCACCTGTAATATTACTTCTGGAAATATTAAGGTGGCATTTCCCTAGGCAAACATGGAACCAACAGTTCTGGGGCAACACTCCTAATCACCCATTATGTTTTTGTTGGAAAGATTCCTCTTATTCCTCCTACCCACCATCAATCCAAAGAATTTCCAAGGCACATTGTTTTCAGAAACAAGGTCAGCTCAATACAGAAAAATACACGAACATTTTCAAATGCATAGTTTGTAAAACATTTGGCTATTTTGGAATTTGAGGGCATATCAAAGGAAAACAGCTGAAAAGCACAAGAATTCTGTTTGGGTCCCAGGGAGGGAGAGGATGAAGGCTTGAGAAGTGAGGGTATTAGTTGGGTGAATGCAGAATGTGGTGGGCAAGCGAATTGGTGCTATGACAGGACTGTGCCCAGCAGAGGGCGATATTGGACCGTGTGAAGGCTTCTGGGTACCCCTCGCCGCCCCCACTTGCCTGCATCCTTTGATCATTGCAGTTTTCTGTTCTTTCCATTACTCTTTTTAGCTTTGGTGACCATAGCCTTAAGAAAGCCTTGAAATCTGAGGTTTGGGCAATGGTTCAAGCTTTATTGGGAAATACCGTGTTCACTTTGTCAGGATGGAAAGAGCTCTCTCTAGTTGGCACCAAAGATCTGGGGACAGTGGCTGAAACTAAAATTAACAAGAAAGCTTTCAAGGCAAACAGCTCCATCTCTTCTCCCAGGTCCAGCTTCCTCTCATCTTTGAACACTTGGCTTTGAAATCAGACCGATTTTCTGCAAAGAAATGTGGGAGCAGGCAAGCCCCATTTAAGTACCACTTGTCCTGGAGAAGTGTGCTTCCTGGGCTAAATTAGCTGAGCATGTGAGCTGATGACAGCCCAGAAAGACAGGGGAAGTAATATATTTTTCATCCGACAGCAAGCTAAGGGATGTCTTTGTAGCTCACGCAAGAAGCCTGGGAAACGCCGGGCAGTCATGAATGCTAAAGCCTTTGGGATTCCTGCCAAGGGGACACGGCTTACATGCTCCAGGCCATGACAGCTTCATAGACGGTACGGAGAGTGACAGTTGGCTTATGCCAGAGGTTTTACACTGTGTAAGCTTGAAGGCGCCACTTAGCCACCACTTCCCACTTTTGCAGCCGTCTGCACCTCCAGGGAGATTAGAGGACACCTTTTCCCCTCTCAGTGAGGCTGTTTAGTTACCTGTGTGTGTGTATGCAGGCTCAGCTGCTCAGTCGTGTCTGACTCTTTGCTACCCCATGGACTGTAGCCCGCTAGGCTCCACTGTCCATGGGATTTCCCAGGCAGGAGTGGGTTGCCATTTCCTCCTTCTGGGGATCTTCCTGGCCCAGGGATCAAACCCCTGTTTTCTATGTCTCCCACGTTGGCTGGCAGATTTGTATCCACTGGCGCCACCTTGGAAGCATTTAGTTACCCATGTCAGTGCAAAAGAGGAGGCCGTGGAAAGAATTCTGTGGTCTCCTATGGCAGACAGCTGCTATAGGCATTAATTCATGGATTTTTGCTTTTAAAAGGTTAACGCTTTTATTAATAGTGGGGTGAACAGGAGTCAGACCTTATGGCTAACAGCTGTGGGGGAGTGGTCAAGCAGGGAGAATGAACATTTACTGGACACCTGTGTCGTGCCCACACTTTCCCTCTGTTAGCAGCCTTATAGCCTCGGGGCTTTGGGGCTTTTTCTTCTCTTTTACCTAGTTAACTTAAGAGAGTGAAGGAACCCATCTGAGTTCACAGAGTTAGAGCCGGGATTGGACCCAGGTTTTCTGCCTGCAAATTCCTGGCTCCCCCTCCCTGCCTGCCCCCAATACTGTACTCATTTGGGCTTAAGGAGATCGAATGTGTCCACATAGGTAGCTCAGTTGCCTTTCCAGGGAAAGTGCAGAATTTGTTACAGGGAAAGCTGACCATGGGAAGTGGGTGCATCCACATCACAGCTTCTCTCTAGGTATCAAGGGTTTGGGCTGGACCAGCCCCCAACTGCTTCCTTCTTGGGAAGGTACAGCTCAGGCCAATATGGTCTGAGAACCCATGCTGTCAGGCTCCTGGGCCCAATCCGTAAAGTCTATGTGTTCCATGCAGGGGTCTCAGGGGCTTCTGGAAAGAAAATATTCCCTGGAAGAGGCTGTGGCTTTATTAAAACCTCTTGCCTGGAGAATCCCAGGGACGGGGGAGCCTGGTGGGCTGCCATCTATGGGGTCGCACAGAGTTGGAGACGACTGAAGCAACTTAGCAGCAGCAGCAGCAGCAAGAGCAGGAAGGAATGCATCTTGGGGAAGAGAAGAAATCATTGGTTCTAGGAGATCCTGGGAAAGACTGAGGGTAGGAGAAAGGGATGACAGAGGACAAGATGGATGGATGGCATCACTGACTTGATGGACATGAGTTTGAGCAAGCTCTGGGAGTTGGTGATGGACAGGGAAGCCTGGTGTGCTGCAGTCCATGGGGTTACAAAGAGTCGGACACGACTGAATGACTGAACTGATCATATGTTGTCTGCACAGATTCTATGGACTTGATGACTATCCTGGAGACAGGATACCTGGCTAGATGAGGTCCCCAAGCAGTGGCATTGGATTTGGTGCACGAGGAATCGGCATGACCTCTGGGACAGGAGGGAAGTGGGAAGTGGGGAACCCTGGATAGTAACATGGTAGAGACAGAGCCAGGGAGGAAGGAGGACCACATAAAGAGTGAAGCACTTTGCTCTGGGGGACGGGAAGTCGCTCATTATTTCTAAATGGGACATGATACACTGCAGCCCCAACAGTCATGGAAGGAGGTGCTTACAGAGATGTTATCCTGTACAGGAAGAAGGTGAAAATGTCCCCCAGATACAATGCAATGTAAGCCCCAGGAGGCCTGGAATGGCACCACTGTAAGCTTTTGCTCAGCTGAACGCTCTGTCTTCTGCAGCTTCAGGTTCAGGCCCGTCATTTTCAAGACCTACTTGTCATTTCTCTTTTCATTCTTCCTCCTCATTGTCAAATGTGCCATCAAATAGCCTGTTGATAATTCAGAGCTGGGTTTGTTGCTTTCTGTGATGAGAAAGAACCCAGTGTTGACAGAATTCTCAGAGGGTCTTGGCAGGGTAAGGCAAAGCCAGGACACGCATGAGGTTTTGAAGTCTTGTTTAAGGTGCATCTTTAAATGCAGAAACTTGCTTAGGATTGGCCAACACTCAAGATGTGAGTCTATGCTTTGGACCCAGGGAGGTAAGGGTTTTGATAGGAATGGAAGTGACTTGAATCATAGACAATCAACTTGATGTTATTTTTTTGGAAAGTTGATCAATTTTAAATGGAGGATGTTCAGCTGTTTGTAAAAGTTCTTCCTGGGCAGAGATTTCCTGGAAGAGTAGAGTCACGTTGGGGAAATGGCAGGAAACAGCCCCGTCATGTGACATGAATTGTACAGGTGTGGATGGCTCTGATTCTCACCATCCACAGAAGACAACTTCTCCTGCCGTGGTGAACATAGCCACCTGTTCACATCCCATCACAGTGCTTATCACTGGAGATGCCAACCTGTCCCCATGTGGAAGCCCCTTGAGGCCAGAGCTTACAAACCATTAGACACACAAACATTGAAAGTGCTTGTGGAATTACTGAAAGAACACTTCCAAACATGGTCCCTGCACCAGAAACGGGCTGTATTACAGCTGATAGAGAAATCCTTCAATCTGTGTCCAGGTATACAACTCCCTGGTCTTCCCTGCTCCTGCTCTGCCTCTGACACCAAGAACATGGGAGAAAAATATGATCAGTTTGGAGAAAGGAAGAAATGTGAAGCTAAATCTCCTGTCTCTAGTCTTTACTTATTTATTTCTTGTGTGTGGATTTTTATTTTTTTTTGGCTGAGGCATGTAGAATCTTAGATCCCTGACCAGGGATGGAACCATGCCCCCTGCAGTGGAAGCGTGGAGTCCTAGGCATTGGACCACCAGGAAGTCCCTGCATCTAGTCTTTAATCAGGAGCATGGATATCTGTTTCTGAGGATGGAGAAAATGGTCAAAATAAGCATTAAACATGTAATGTAACTTAGATAAATGTGGCGTGAATTGCTGGCAGCCTGCCTTTTTCTTTTGAATTAGTGCACGAATTTCAAGCCAGGTTACTTTTCTGGCTACAGTATTAGTGTGCCTTCGTTTTCTTGCTTAATCTTCCAGAATCAATCAGAATTCAGTGTCTGAGCTCTGCTACAGTAATTGCTGGGGAGGGAGCTTGGCCAAACTAATAAGGGTCAGTTCATGAGTTTTCCACTGGGCCTGCAGCAGTCACTAGAAAGGAAAGTCGGCCAGGCCCCAGAGCTCCTGCTTTATTTACTGTTTCTGTATTCAGACAGCACAGGGGAAGCGTGTTCAGCTGTTTCTTCCCCGTCTGTGGCTCCATGTGGTATCGGAGTCTGCAGACTTTCTACTGAAGCCATCGGGGAAAGGATGAAAGAAGGTGGGTGCTGGGAGGGAGCTGAGCCAGGCAGGATCCCAGTAGAGCTGGATAATAAGGACGCCAATAATGGAGGTGATAGATTCACATTTGCATAACAGTCTTGTCAATAAAAGCCCTTCCCGGTCTCACTCTAGAAATTAAAAGGCAGCAATCAATTCACTCTTCCTCCCACTTACATGTCTGGGTCTCTTCTCACCACAGCCGACCTGATAGCAGGGGTGTCGTTTAGGGATGCAGAATCCTGAGAAAGGGAGGAAGAAAACTGTCCACATTGGTCCGCGGCTGGTCAGAAGAGCAGTTCTAGGCAGAAGGTGGTGTCCACGGAATACAAGGGTGCAATTACCAATAGTCGTTAGCAGAGGATGGTCTCGGGGAAGAACAAGGAGAGGTGACTGGTACTGATTAATAGCTGGATTACTTTGTTGTTGTTCAGTCGATAAGTCGTGTCTGACTCTTTGCAACCCCTTGAACTGCAGCACACCAGGCTCCTCTGTCCTCTGCTGCCTCTTGGAGTTTGCTCAAATTCATGTCCATTGTGTTGATGATGTCAACTGACCATCTCATCCTCTGTCACCCCCTTCTCCTCCAGCCGTCAATCTTTCCCAGCGTCAGGGTCTTTTCCAATGAGTAGGCTCTTCGCATCAGGTGGCTGAAGTGTTGGAGCTCCAGCTTCAGCAACAATCCTTCCAATGAATATTCAGGGTTGATTTCCTTTAGGATTAACTGGTTTGATCTTCTTGCAGTCCAATGGACTCTCAAGAGCCTGCGTGTATCACAGCCTTCTGGCAAACGGGCTTATTCAACTCAACGAAGCTATGAGCTATGCAGAGCAGGGCCGCCCAAGATGGATGGGTCATAGGGAAGAGTTCTGACAAAAAGTGATCCATTGGAAAAGGAAATGGCAACCCATTCCAGTATTGTTGCCTGGAGAATCCCATTGACAGTATGAAAAGAAAAAAAAAAAAAAAAAGAGCTGAATTAATACCTAGCATTTATTGAGCCCTTAAATAATTTCTCACAACAGAATACTACACGGAAATGAAGATGAAGGAATAACATCTACATGATAACAGAAACAACTCAAATGATTCTTTACCATCTGAGCCACCGGGGAAGCCCTTCACTATATTGTAAACAAGCACATAAAATAGAGTGCTGCGTAGATGAAAGATGGAGGTGTGTCACGGACCAAGGACACAATTAACTCCAATTGTGTGTACCTACAGTGGACACAAACACAGATTCAGAGACAAATGTCAAACAAACAGCCGAACACAACACGTTAGATACTGAACACATGCCCTGCGCAGACGCTGGCTTCACATTTTGTGTGTCGTCTCATCGACTCCTTGCAACCACTTTATGACATAGGTGTGTTATGAACCTCATTTTATGTACCAGGGTATTAAATTCAGAGAGGTTAAATCACTTTCCTAAGGTCATGTGGAGGTCAGATGGTAAAGCCAGGACTTGAACTAAGTCTAGCAGCTAAGCTGTAGCCCTGTTGTTCAGAACTCTTGGCTCAGTTCCTGCTTGAACCTCGACACTCGCTGGAGCTCCTCACTTTGGGTATACCTGTTGCCTTAGCACCTAGCATGTTATACAGAACTGGTTGGTCCACTTCTGTGAAACACCCAACAGCTCCTACAGGCCTAAATTGCCACCCCCACGCCCCCTGCCCAAGGCAGTTATGATGGGTGGTCTGAACACAGACGTGACCACTGACTGATTAGATGTAAACACCTTACCTGCCACAGATCTCGCTATAGTTTGGTGGTCGTTCTTTGAGGTGGTCTGAGCTCAACAACTTGGCCCTGGAACTGCAGCTAATCAGACTTGATCTCCCAGAATTTGGAGTACAGGTATGGACAGCATGGGCCAGCTGAGGGAGAATGGAGAAAACATGCAGCAAAGGAGAGAGAGGTCCTGAGAACCCAGGCAGGGCCTGAGATAGACCAGGAAAGGCACCCGGAACACGGATACTATAACCTGCAATTCTCTACACGTGTGTGGATACTGTGCTTATCCACCATGTCATGCGTCCTCATGGACGCAGCAGAAAGACAAAGCAGGAGTAATTGTGGGTGAGACGTGCCAAATTCCCTTTTCTTTATGATGTGTGCAAAAATGGTTGTAAATGCACTTGCTTTTCTCAAAGAGACATTTCCTTATAGCACCCCTTTCTGGGGACCGACTTGGAGGCCACAGATGAGCAGGACCTCTGGAAAGCCCAGGGAAGAAACTAGCACGAGGAATAAAATTAAGTTGAAAACCTCCTTTGACATTTAAGAAAAGTCAACAACCATCTAAGTGATGAGAGAGACCAGAAATATAACTGGCTGAATGTCAATTTTAAAACTAGAAAGATAGCTGCTACTTTATCTCACTGAGCAGGTGTTTCTGAGCAGTAAATAACTCACGGATGGTCTATTAAACTTTAATGCTTGTGATAACAGCAAAGAGCGTGTTGCCGCCCTCCTAAAAATACATATATATAAAAACAAACAGCAATTTTCAACATTTATGCTTTGCACCATTTTCTTTTCACAGTTGTTTTACTGCATTATCTTTTCCTATTATCTTGACCGCAAGCCCCTGCTGCATGAAGCTGATTTCCCATCGTGGGCAGAACAACCTAATGTAATTAACTATCTGGCAAGTGTACAATGATCATTTCCACATATAAAAGATTCTCTCCTTGAATGAACACCCTCCAAATAAGGCACTGATTTCACTGCTTGTAAAACAGGCGATGAGATTTTAATTTTTTTGGTGTAGGGATGCCAGTTTTTCCCTGCTTTCTTCATTTAGTTTCAACTCATCATCTCTGTGAGGTTTTTATTGAAATAGTAATTATGACACATCAAAATGACTTTAAAAAATATACAGAAGAAAAAGATGGAGCAACATAATTGGGAAAAGGTTAGATAGGAAGAGATGTGCAATTTGAATCAGCCCGATGAGAGTTATTACCTAATAATGAGGCTTTGCACTCCTATTACACTGGCTTTTGTATTTGAGCCTTTAAAAACCATGAGCTAATGAAGCTTCCTGCCTCCCCCATGACTAGGGTCGCTGTCGACGCCGGCTGATGAATGGAGAAAATAAGCCACCAAAACCAGGTGAACTTGGCTTTTCTTCAGTTCAAACGGTTTATTAATGCTGTGGAATAAAACTGAGAAACTCCAGCTCTTGGGTTCTCTTGCTTGTTTGTTTCTGAAGGGAAAAAATAGGCCACTCCAAAATCCTCTATTTATGTTGAATTAAAGTTGATTAAGAGACAGCCAGGGCCAGGACAATCTGATCCTCTTTTGTCCTGAGAAAGCAGAATAAATCTCCCCTGGGAATGGTCCCCTCCCTGGACCAGGAGAAGAGAGACATCCTTATCACCTCAGGTGGGGATTCAAGGCCGAGAAGGCTGTAGGAACAGACCTTGTTACTCCTCCACGAATTTACTAACCCAAGCCCAAATCCTCTTGTCTTTTCAATCCTTCACAAGTTTATCATTTGTCTAAAAGGTACAGGTTACTTCCTTGAGTCTCACATTTTTCTGGATTGCCATGTGTATGACATTTGTTTGTCTCCCATGAGTCTTTTTTTAAATTAATTTTATTTGGAGTATAATTGCTTTACACTGTTGTGTTAGTTTCTACCTTATAGCAAAGTAAGCCGGCTATAGGTATATATATCTGTTTAGTTCAGTTCAGTTGCTCAGTCATGTCCGACTCTTTGCGACCCCATGAATCGCAGCACGCCAGGCCTCCCTGTCCATCACCAACTCCTGGAGTTCACTCAGATTCACGTCCATCGAGTCGGTGATGCCATCTAGCCATCTCATCCTCTGTCGTTCCCTTCTCCTCTTGCCCCCAATCCCTTCCAACATCAGAGTCTTTTCCAATGTGTCAACTCTTCTCATGAGGTGGCCAAAGTACTGGAGTTTCAGCTTTAGCATCATTCCTTCCAAAGAAATCCCAGGGCTGATCTCCTTCAGAATGGACTGGTTGGATATCCTTGCAGTCCAAGGGACTCTCAAGAGTCTTCTCCAACACCACAGTTCAAAAGCATCAATTCTTCGGTGCTCAGCCTTCTTCACAGTCCAACTTTCACATCCATACATGACCACAGGAAAAACCATAGCCTTGACTAGAGGGACTTTTGTTGGCAAAGTAATGTCTCTGCTTTTGAATATGCTATCTAGGTTGGTCATAACTTCCCTTCCAAGGAGTAAGCATCTTTTAATTTCATGGCTTCAGTCACCATCTGCAGTGATTTTGGAGCCCAGAAAAATAAAGTCTGACACTGTTTCCACTGTTTCCTCATCTATTTCCCATGAAGTGATGGGACCGGATGCCATGATCTTCATTTTCTGAATGTTGAGCTTTAAGCCAACTTTTCCACTCTCCTCTTTCACTTTCATCAAGAGGCTTTTGAGTTCCTCTTCACTTTCTGCCATAAGGGTGATGTCATCTGCATATCTGAGGTTATTGATATTTCTCCTGGCAATCTTGATTCCAGCCTGTGTTTCTTCCAGTCCAGCGTTTCTCATGATGTACTCTGCATATAAGTTAAATAAGCAGGGTGACAATATACAGCCTTGACGTACTCCTTTTCCTATTTGGAACCAGTCTGTCGTTCCATGTCCAGTTCTAACTGTTGCTTCCTGACCTGCATGCAGATTTCTCAAGAGGCAGGTCAGGTAGTCTGGTATTCTCACCTCTTTCAGATTTTTCCACAGTTTATTGTGATCCACACAGTCAAAGGCTTTGGCATAGTCAATAAAGCAGAAATAGATGTTTTTCTGGAACTCTCTTGCTTTTTCCATGATCCAGCAGATGTTGGCAATTTGATCTCTAGTTCCTCTGCCTTTTCTAAAACCAGCTTGAACATCAGGAAGTTCACGGTTCATGTATTGCTGAAGCCTGGCTTGGAGAATTTTGAGCATTACTTTACTAGCGTGTGAGATGAGTGCAATTGTGCGATAGTTTGAGCATTCTTTGGCATTGCCTTTCTTTGGGATTGGAATGAAAACTGACCTTTTCCAGGCCTGTGGCCACTGCTGAGTTTTCCAAATTTGCTGGCATATTGAGTGCAGCACTTTCACAGCATCACCTTTCAGGATTTGAAATAGCTCAACTGGAATTCTATCACCTCCACTAGCTTTGTTCATAGTGATGCTTCCTAAGGCCCACTTGACTTCACATTCGAGGATGTCTGGCTCTAGATGAGTGATCACACCATCGTGATTATCTTGGTCGTGAAGATGTTTTTTGTACAGTTCTTCTGTGTATTCTTGCCACCTCTTCTTAATATCTTCTGCTTCTGTTAGGTCCATACCATTTCTGTCCTTTATCGGTATACATATATCCTCCCTTTTTTTGGATTTCCTTCCCATTTAGGTCACTACAGGGTACTAAATAGGGTCCCTTGAGCTATACAGTAGGTTCTCATTAGTTATCTATTTTATACAAAGTATCAATAATGTGTATATGTCAATCCCATTCTCCCAATTCATCCCACCACCCCCCTTTCCTGCCTTGGTGTCCATATGTTTGTGCCCTACATCTGTGTCTCTATTTCTCTTTTGCAATTAAGTTCATCTATACTACTTTTCTTGGAGAAGGCAATGGCACCCCACTCCAGTACTCTTGCCTGGCAAATCCCATGGATGGAGGGGCCTGGTGAGCTGTAGTCCATGGGGTCGCTAGGAGTCGGACACGACTGAGCGACTTCACTTTCACTTTTCACTTTCATGCATTGGAGAAGGAAATGGCGACCCACTCCAGTGTTCTTGCCTGGAGAATCCCAGGGACGGGGGAGCCTGGTGGGCTGCCATCTATGGGGTCGCACAGAGTTGGACACAACTGAAGCAACTTAGCAGCAGCAGCATACCACTTTTCTAGATTCCACATATAAGTGATATTATACGATATTTGTTTTTCTCTCTCTGATTTACTTCACTCCGTCTGACAGTCTCTAGGTCTATTTATTTCTCTACAAATAGCCTAATTTTGATCTTTTTGGTGGTTGAGTAATATTCCATTGTATATACGTTCCACAACTTCTTTATTCATTCCTCTGCTGATGGACATCTAGGTTGCTTCCATGTCCTGGCTACTGTAAATAGTGCTGCAATGAACACTGGGGAGCTTGTGTCTTTTTGAATTATGGTTTTCTCTGGGTCTGTGAACCTGTCTTTCGTCAGTTGAATTACCAGGCCAGTTGAAGACCCTTGAAGGGAAGAAGGGAGATGTTTTCCTCTGTACCCTTCTTTTTCCTGGGACGCTCAGGGTCCTCATTCTCTGCCCTGTACAGCGAGGTCCCAGGGATGGTGAGACAGCAGTGTTGAGTCGCAGAGCTGGCCTCAGTGGAACTTGCAGTTGAGACCAAGTCCTCTTGTGGAAATGAAGAGGGAAGGAGAGTGGCCCCACTGTGTGCAAGGGCAGTTGTTACAGATCCAGGAATTTTCCAGCTGGTTGTTAAATCTGGCGTAGCTGGCAATCAGTCATAATGGGAGTATTTTCATGCCATAGATACTAGCAAACACAAGGGTTAGGGTTCTCTCACCCCCTAAATTAGTTAACCCTCAAAACAGTGAGAATGTGCACAGGAACTGAGTTTCTGGAGTGTCAGGAGAGTCCTTTAAGACTCTTGTGGGAATTTCCTCATGGTCCTCTGACTGCTGAGGGCCTGGGTTCAATCCCTGGTCTGGGAACTAAGAACTCACAAAAGAACTATTTTTTACCCTGCATGAAAAGTAGAGGGTTATAGTCATAAATCAAAGGTGACAGTGAAATGAGCAAGAAAGAAATTCTCTGGGAGTTTAGCAAACTTGGGTTTGTACTGTAGTTCAGTTCAGTTCAGTCGCTCAGTTGTGTCCGACTCTTTGCGACCCCATGAATCGCAGCACGCCAGGCCTCCCTGTCCCTCACCAACTCCCGGAGTTCACCGAGACTCACGTCCGTCGAATCAGTGATGCCATCCAGCCATCTCATCCTCTGTTGTCCCCTTCTCCTCCTGCCCCCAATCCCTCCCAGCATCAGAGTCTTTTCCAATGAGTCAACTCTTCACATGAGGTGGCCAAAGTATTGGAGTTTCAGCTTTAGCATCATTCCTTCCAAAGAAATCCCAGGGCTGATCTCCTTCAGAATGGACTGGTTGGATCTCCTTGCAGTCCAAGGGACTCTCAAGAGTCTTCTCCAACACCATAGCTCAAAAGCATCAATTCTTTGGTGCTCAGCTTTCTTCACAGTCCAACTCTCACATCCATACATGACCACAGGAAAAACCATAGCCTTGACTAGAGGGACCTTTGTTGGCAAAGTAATGTCTCTGCTTTTGAATATGCTATCTAGGTTGGTCATAACTTTCCTTCCAAGGAGTAAGCGTCTTTTAATTTCATGGCTGCAGTCACCATCTGCAGTGATTTTGGAGCCCAGAAAAATGAAGTCTGACACTGCTTCCTCATCTATTTCCCATGAAGTGATGGGACCGGATGCCATGATCTTCGTTTTCTGAATGTTGAGCTTTAAGCCAACTTTTTCACTCTCCTGTTTCACTTTCATCAAGAGGCTTTTGAGTTCCTCTTCACTTTCTGCCATAAGGGTGGTGTTATCTGCATATTTGAGGTTATTGATATTTCTCCTGGCAATCTTGATTCAAGCCTGTGTTTCTTCCAGTCCAGCGTTTCTCATGATGTACTCTGCATATAAGTTAAATAAGCAGGGTGACAATATACAGCCTTGACGTACTCCTTTTCCTATTTGGAACCAGTCTGTTGTTCCATGTCCAGTTCTAACTGTTGCTTCCTGACCTGCATACAGATTTCTCAAGAGGCAGGTCAGGTGGTCTGGTATTCCCATCTCTTTCAGAATTTTCCACAGTGTATTGTGATCAATGTCAGTTGAATCTGAGGTTTGGGCCATCAGTTAGTTGATGGTGGGAAAATCTGTCACGGAAACCACAAATGAGTCGTTCCCTTCCTTGGATGGTGGTTTAGTTGCTCAGTCGTGTCCGATTTTTGACCCCATGGATTGTAGCCCGCCAGGCTCCTCTGTCCTTGGGATTCTCCAGGCAAGAAAGAATACTGGAGTGCGTTGCCATTTCCTTTTCCCTCCTGACCCAGGGATCAAACCCACATCTCCTGCATTTCAGGCAGATTCTTTACTGACTGAGTCACCAGGGAGTTTTGACTTAATTCTGTGTCCTCTCCCATCTCCATTCCCTCCCAGTCATTCCATCAATTCAATCAGCAAGTTAGTGTTAATTCCTTCCTGAAGGGGTATTTTTATTTTAAATGGAAAGCAGGAAGAAGCGGCCAAAACAATAGGCTAATACTTCATTTAACATTTTGTGTAGATTCTTTCCTACACATTTGATACTTGTTT
Organism: Bos indicus; assembly: GCF_029378745.1. NCBI lineage: Eukaryota > Metazoa > Chordata > Mammalia > Artiodactyla > Bovidae > Bos > Bos indicus. The sequence continues at coordinate 36,379,719 of NC_091788.1, read as the reverse complement.
ACTGATTTAATTCTCAAAAAACCAATTAGGTGCATATTATTATTATCCTTATTTTACACATAAGAAGACAGGCTCTGAGAGTTTTATGTAATATATCTCTCCTTTGGCAGTGACTTCACAGAGCTTACTCGATGAGTATTTAGACAATAACCTTTAAGAAGACCATGCTGGGGTCCATTTCTGGGTTCTGTAGAGGAAAGAATACTGAATTAGAAATCTGAAGACCTGCCTTCTGGAATTCTCTGCTACTGGTTTCACCTCGTGGAGACTCTATTTCTCATGAGAATACAGGTGATATCTTCTTGTTTTCCTTCTTTGTTTTGCTGAGGCCTGAGGAGGCATTGTAGAAGAGGTTTGTGGTTCCTGGTGAGTTGTTTTGCAAATCTAAAACCAATTCTGTTTACTTCTCACTTGAGTCCTGTCTGCAACCGCTTTCTCCTGCCTTCAACTTTTCCCCATGGTCTCCATCAATCTAAGAGATTAATTTCTACTCCAAAGAAGGTGATCTTTCAAGTTATTTCCTTAAAACTCGCTAAGATCCTTGAACTGACAAGAAGTATTTTATCAAAATGCTGAGTTATCACATTGATGTCCAAATTTATGCCTAATTCCTGGGAAGGGGGTCTCAGGTCCTCAAAGCAAGGCTTGACTCATTACCCTGGCAGCAGTCCAGGTACCTAACAGATGCATACCTGTATGTGCATGACATTCATTTAAAATTATGGGAGAAATGGAGATGGACAAGACCAGCCATATGGCGAATGACTCATGCAGCACCAACAGCAAAACTCCAAGTCATCATCTCCTCTGTGCTGTGAGCTTGCTGCAAGGTCATGTCTGCACAACGCACCCAGTATTGCCCAGGTCTCCCTAACCACCTTTCTGCTCCACCCACATGCTCTTGCCTCACTTTCAGAGCCTCCTGGCCCCTGGACCTCATCTCTCCAGGTCTGTCTGTCCACTCATTCCTGGAGGAAAGCTGCTTTTCTTGCACACCCCCGCTCATTTTTCCACCTGGGCCACGCCCACCCACTAACTCTGCTGGAAATTCAGCCCCCTTCCCCACGCACTGGGCAGGACCCATCAGCAGGGGATGGGCCAGCCTGGAGAGGCAGAATTGGGCCCAGCAAGCACAATGCTTTTACTGGTGATGGCTTTGACTCTGCCCTGGGTTTTAGCAGTGGCTCTATCTACTTCTGGTGGCTCAGTGGTAAAGAATCTGCCTGCCAAGCAGGAGATGCGGGTTCAGTCCCTGGGTTGGGAAGATCCCTTGGAGAAGGAAATGGCAACCCACTCCAGTATTCTTGCCTGGAGAATCCCATGGACAGAGGAGCCGGAGGGGGCTATAGTTCATAAGTGTGCAAAAGAGTAGGACACAACTTGGCAACTAAACAGTGACAACTATCTATCTCGAATTTGCCAACATTGGTTTAAACAATTTAGAACTAGACTATTCTGCTCCAAGTCTGCTGCCAAGAGGAAAGCATTCATAGGTTAATGCGTTGATTTTTATAAAATGCACAATTTGAGAGTTGCGAGTAAAGTTTTATTTGGGGTAAAAAGAGGACTGCAGACCAGGAGACAGTGTTTCAGAGAGCTCTGAGAAACTGCTGTGAGAATGCAGTGGGAGGAGCCAGGATACATAGAAGTTTTGCAACAAAGGGCAGGTAGCTGAACATCGCTTGCTTTTTCTATGATCCAATGGATGTTTGCAATTTGATCTCTGGTTCCCCTGCCTTTTCTTTTCTAAATCCATCTTGAGCACCTGAAAGTTCTCAGCTCACATACTGTTGAAGCCTAGCTTGGAGAATTTTGAGTATTACTTTGCTAGTGTGTGAGATGAGTGCAATTGTGCAGTAGTTTGAATATTCTTTGGTATTGCCTTTCTTTGGGATTGGAATGAAAACTGACCAAATATTGTCTGATATTGCCTTTCTTTGGAAAACTGACCTTTTGCAGTCCTGTGGCCACTGCTGGGTTTTCCAAATTTGCTGGCATATTGAGTGCGGCACTGTCACTGCATCGTCTTTTAGGACTTGGAATAGCTCAACTGGAAATCCAACACCTCCACTAGCTTTGTTTGTAGTGATGCTTCCTAAGGCCCGCTTGACTTTGCATTCCAGTATATCTGGCTCTAGGTGAGTGATTACACCATTTGGTTATCTGCTTCATTAAAATCTTTTTTGTGTAGTTCTTCTGTGTATTCTTGCCACCTCTTCTTAATATCTTCTGCTTCTGTTAGCTCCATACTGTTTCTGTCCCATACCGTTTCTACCCTAGTGCCCATCTTTGCATGAAATATTCCCTTGGTATCTCTAATTTTCTTGAAGAGATCTTTAGTCTTTCCCATTCTATTGTTTTCCTCTATTTCTTTGCATTGATCACTGAGGAAGACTTTCTTCTCTCTCCTTGTTATTCTTTGGAACTCTGCATTCAGATGGGTATATTTTTCCTTTTCTCCTTTGCCTTTCACTTCTCTTTTTTTTCTCAGCTATTTGTAAGGCTTCCTCAGACAATCATTTTGCCTTTTTTGAATTTCTTTTTCTTGGGTATGGATTTGATCACTGCCTCTTGTACAATGTTATGAACCTCTGTCCATAGTTCTTCAAGCACTCTGTCTATCAGATCTAATCCCTTGAATTTATTTGTCACTTCCACTGTATAATTGTAAAGGATTTGATTTAGGTCATACCTGAGTGGTCTAGTGGTTTTCCCTATTTTCTTCAATTTAAGTCTGAATTTTGCAATGAGGTGTTCATGATCTGAGCCCCAGTCAGATCCTGGTCTTGTTTTTGCTGACTGTATAGAGCTTCTCCATCTTTAGTGGCAAAGAATACAATCAATCTGATTTCAGTATTGACCATCTGGTGATGTCCAAGTGTAGAGTCATCTCTTGTGTTGTTGGAAGAGGGTGTTTGCTATGACCAGGGCATTCTCTTGGCAAAAACTGAATGACTAAGTACAGCACAGCACAATCTGAACATCAAAAGATTATTGTAAATTAAGGAAAACTAGATATGCAAGCTTTTAGGCATTTAGTGCTTTTCTATGTGTGGGAAGATGCAAGAGTCTGGGCTCACTGAAATCATTCTTTTGACATGCACTCAGCTATCTGTGCCCAGTATCCTCTGTTTTCACACCCTGAGTTCCCTCTGGGCTCACTGTGAGGCGTGGCTGCAGTCTGATGGCTGCTAGATGACAGGTATTCATTTCCTTCCTGAGTTTCCTCAGGCTCACCTTCGGTGGTGGCTGTAATTGCTGGTGACTGTGACATCCTTTGTTTACTGATGTGGCAGAAAATATTCCATTTCTCACATGTATTGAGCATTTATTAAATGCTAGGCGTGGTCTTAAATGATTTATAAACGTTATCACTCTTAATCCTTCCATCGGCACCTGAGGCAATTACTATTATAATTCCCATTTTGTAGGAGATGAAATAAATATGGAGAGGTAAGGAAACTTGCCCCAGGCCACATGCTTGGCAGGACTGAGAAGCTGGGGTCTGAACCCCGAATGTTTACTCAAGAGCCTATATTCTGCCATACTCCTTCAGAGGTGATTTGATGTGTTACTCTGTTCCCACATCATAATGGGAGGGTGGGCTGTGTTAAGCAGAACCAAGGAGTGCTTGGTCACTCAGTCATGTCCGACTCTTTGCAACTCCATAGACTGTAGCCTGCCAGGATCCTCTGTCCATGGGGATTCTCCAGGCAGGAATACTGGAGTGGATTGCCATGCCCTCCTCCAGGGGATCTTCCCAACCCAGGGATGGAACCCAGGTCTCCTGCACTGCAGGTGGATTCTTTACTGTTTGAGCCACAGACAGTAAGTAAGTAAAAGCACCAACATTATCCTGGTGTTACACCCTACAGAGTCTCTTCCCCTTCAGTGTGTGTGGGGTGTGGTAAGCCTGGGATTTTCTTCTTCTAATAGGATAGGGCAGAGTTGATGTGTGCCCCTTCTAGAACCTTATTGCCTGATCTGAGACTTGTCTCAGCAGACTGGAGCGAGAAAGATTCTGTGGCCAGCTTTGAAGAAGCAAATAGCCATGACCTACCCGTGGTGATGGCCACGTGGCAGGGGGCTGCTGGTGTGCTTTTGAGCCTGAGGGTGTTCTCTAGTCAACAGCCAGTGAGAAGCAGAGACCTCCAGTCTGCAAGGAAGTGCACTCTGTCAAGAGTATGAACCAGGGGGGTTGGCGTTTCCCCAGTCAAGCTTCTGGGGAGAATGCAGCCTGATCACACCTGGATGGTGGCCGCATGAGAGTCTGAGCACAGGGCCAGTGTAAGCAAGGCTGGGACTCCTCACACACAGAGACTAAACGGGGATAAATGGGTGTTGTTTAAGCCGCTAGGTTTGTGGTAGTTTGTTTGGCGGCAATGAAAACTAATCCGCTGGGCTAAGGAATTTGCCCAGGGTCACATCCTCTTAGTAAAATGACGGAGCTGGGATGCGAACTTGGTTCACATCTGAACCTGATCATCTGACACAAGAGCCACATTCTTAGCTGCTTCTCTATCCTACCTCTTTCAAAATTACTTTTATAGATGATTTTCTGTTCCATACTGTAATTATTTCTTCAATTTTCTACTGCTTTAGCAACTCATAGCCTCCTGTAATGTTCTTAACAGGAGAGACCTTGGAAAGGGTCTTTGAGATTCCTTCCAAAGAGCTCACCCCCTCTTTGACTTTCTTTTTTTTCCTTTTAATTTATTTTCTTGGCCGTGCTGGGTCTCTGTTGCTGCACCAAGGCTTTGTCTGGTTGTGGTGAGCGGGGGCTACTCTGTAGTTGAGGTGCTCAGGCTTCTCACTGCGGTGGCTTCTCTCACTGCAGAGCACAGACCCTAGGGCACATGATCTTCAGCAGTTGCAGCACGTGGGCTCAGTAGTTGTGTGCATGGGCTTAGGTGCTTAGGTGCATCAGCATGTGCGATCTTACTTCCTGGACCAGGGATCAAACCTGTGTCCTCTGCATTGGCAGGTGGACTGTTGGTCACTGGACCACAAGCCAATGTCCCCTCCCTTTGGCTTTCTTTTGGTTGCAATGCTGTAGCCACCCGTTCCGGGAAACAAACTCACTCAGAAGGACAATGCGGATAGTGGAGTGCAGTTTATTATACCGGTGGGCCCAAGGCAGAGTCTCCTCTTAGCCAACGACCCCGACCAGCATTTGTGAAAATCTTTTATACCCCACCTGTACGTGTCTGAACCCACCTCTCCAAATTCCTTGAGACTTACATAAACCAAGGAAAATACAATCCCAGTAACCCCATCATTCATGTGCTATGTGCTCATGTGCTCAAACAGTCAAACAATTAGCCAATAATCAATAAACCCGAGGTTATACTCCAATTGATACAGAAAAATTTATGGCCTGTCTGGAGGGAGGGGTGATTAGTGTATGTTTTCCTCTTAGGCATGAGTAACCTAGATACGATCGTCAAGGTTCCCCTGTCTGGAGGGGGTCTTATCCTTCTGTTGTTGTTTTCATAGGCACTAAACACAGAGTTCAGAGTCCATTGGAAAGGTGGCCGAGCATGATTAGCATGAAGAGACCTAAGACGGAGTCCAGGTCCTATGAATTTCTTCTTCAGCAACACTGGCAATTGAGTGTGTCCCAGACCGTGGGCATTTCAGATTCACTGGTGCCCTCACAAGGGCTTCAGGTTTTGACAAGTCTGTACACTGTCCCCTAAATTACATATGATATCCTAGGTAGGAAGGTTGCATCTCTATGAAGAAAGTCATGAAGATTTTAGATGTGAGGAGATGTAGAATGTAAGATGGACATTTCAAGTGCTTAGCCAGAGATACAAAATAAACAGAGACCAAACAGGAAAGAAAACTGACCAGGACAAAGGGCTATTTTAGCCATGGGGTAGTATGTCAGATGCCTTGTTAAAAATGATTTCATAATGTGTGTCCTTGAGTCCGGTCAGAATCGGTAACATAATTTGCAGGACCCAATGTCAAAGGAAATGCAGGGCCTCTTGTTTAAAAATAGAGTTTCAAGGCAGTGACAGCAGAACATGAAACCAGGCATGGGGCCCTTCTGAATGTGGGGCTGCATGGGGCTGCAGGAGCTCGTATGAGACCAACCCCGAGCATGGTTCCCACACATTCAGAGGTGTCCGGAACCCCAGGTGTTGATTGTTAGACATGTATTTCTATGTAATAACTCTTTTTTTCCTCTCTGTGTCTAACCTGCCCACTTACTCTCTAGCCAACCCCTAGCATTTACAGTTTGCTGGGCCCTCAGATAACCTGCAGCATAGGTGTGCTTGCTTGCCCAGCCACCAAGACAGCTGGGGGCTCAACCTGGAGAGAGCTCAGAAATCTTCCTTAAGCAGAGGCTGCCTTCCTTTCTCTTCCATCTTTCTAGCCATCGGTCCACCGTCAGCACGGTCTGTGGTCCAAGACTTTCCTCCTATTTTGAACACTATTTGGGCAAAATCTATTTGATTTCTGCTTATATTGTATGATTACATCCTACGTATGGTAAAGTCCTTTTATGAACTCTTAGAGCTAGGACATGAGACTAATTTAATCTAATCTCCTCTTTTCATCAAGATGAAAATCAAGGCATTGCAGTTTTTAGGATAATACGACCATCACCAGCAAATCCACAGCCTGGAGTCATGGCTTCTAATTGCACATCCACTGCTCTTTCCTGCATAACAAGCAACTCCTTTCTCCATGGAGTTATTTATTATCTTCCTAGCTATAACCTCAGCATTTTTTTTTTTCTTCCACAGCTGCCCTTGTGAAAGTGTGTTACTTGCTAAGTTGTGTCTGACTCTCTGCAACCCCATGGACTGTAACCCACCAGGCTCCTCTGTCCATGGGATTTTCCAGGCAAGATTACTGGAGTCAGTAGCCATTCCTTTCTCCAGGGGATCTTCCTGACCCAGAGATTGAACCCAGGTCTTCCTTGCAGGCAGATTCTTTACCATCTGAGCCACCGGGGAAGCCCACGGTTGCCCTTGGTCCTCAGACACATTAAATGCCTCCTCCAGTTGTGCTCATGGACTCTATGTCAGGACTGTGTCCAGATTGCCTGTCTTGGGTTCATTTTCTCTTTCCCTTTCTTTTTGCTGGTGTGACTGGTGGTAGTGGTGATGTATGCAAACCAGTTCCAATTCATTTATTCCTTCTCAATGCCTGTGTGTGTGTCCTCAGTCATTCAGTCATGTCTGACTCTTTGCAATCCCATGAACTGTAGCCTTCTAGGCTCCTCTGTCCATGGGATTTTTCAGGCAAGAATACTGGAGTGGGTTACCATGCCCTCCTCCAGGGGATCTTCCAGACCCAGGAATCAAACCTGAGTCTCCTGAGTCTACTGAATTGGAGGTAGATTCTTTACTGCTGAGCCACCGGGGTAACCCTTATCAATATTTCATCTTTATTGATACTTAACCATTAATATTACACAAATTCTTGCTTGAACACTTTCTAAATATTTAAGACCCAGCATGAAATCTCATGGACAGAGGAGCCTGGCAGGCTACAGTTCATGGGGTCACAAAGAGTTGGATATGACTTAGTGACTAAACCACCACCGCTACCCATGTTTAAAAGAACACAAAAGACCCCTCTCTCCTCCCATTCCCTCCAGCCTCTTCTAGTGAGCTTATGCCCTGGGAACTCTGTCCTTGGATACTGAGTACCAATGAAGATTTTTATCACAGAGTCCGCCTTCTTGTCCTTCAAGCCATCTTCCGTTATGGTAGGATTTCAAAAAATGAGGCTCCAATTCACCTTACGTTAGAGACGTCTATTCATAGAAATTACAATTGGGCCTACAAGTGCCCAGACTATAACTTTCTCCATCTTGCTCTCCCTGCTTCCTTTACATAGGAGCAAGGTCTTTAGGAAGAAAGATAGAAGAAATATGAGATCAGCAAGCTACATTTGACTTACTGGCTGGCATTTGGTGCACAAATCACCACAGCCTGTACATGGAGGGAATGTCCTTTGGAAAGAAACTCATTTCCATCACTGCTCTCTCCCTCCTAGCTGGGCTCTGGCACTTTCTGGGAATCTTTGCATTTTATCATCTCAAAGGTCTGATAATACCTGAAATATTAATGGATTCCCTAAGTCAAGGCGGGAGGAGGGGTGTCTAACCATGAAAAGGCCCTGTTTCCTGGGAAATGGGGAGAGGGTAGGGAGTAGAGATATCCAGAGCTTCTTTCTGGCTGGTTCCTGGAAGGTAAAATTCTCAGAATGAGAGAGAAGGCTGAAATCAAGGGTCGATGGCCACTGAGACACGCTGGTAACTGTCAGAGTTTTGCAAGTGGCGGTGTATCCGTGACAAATGAGACCCGCAGGAGAGAGCCACATGCCGGGTGGGGTGTCAGGAGCTGTTCAGATGCACACACCACAGTCAGTGTCTGAGGTTGTCATGTTGTCTTTTTCTCCTTGTTGTTCTGCATAATCCAAGTCTTTCACTCACTCATCTCTAGTTTTCTTTTCTGCCGCATTTCTTTGATTCCTTCTGCATGACCTAGGCCCAGGTGCCGGGTGGTGCAGCTGGTCACCCCTGTGCTGAAACCCAATTGAACAGAATGTGTCCACGGCTCCACTTGGAACAAAATGGGCTGTAGCTCAGACCCGTGGGTTTGCATATGCTGTGTGGTGAGTGCGTGTGTGCATGTGTGTGTGCACGTGTGTGTGTGTGTGTTGCAGGATTGGCTGCAAGTATTTGATAACAAACAGAATACTACTGTTTATATTCACATGGGGAAAGGCTTGACTGCAGAACTGAGCTCTTCACAGCATAATTACAACTTGCTGAGTGCTGCAGCTCTGGTGAACAATGAAGATATAATCAGTGCACCTATTTGTCCTCCTGGATTCCAGCTGCTAAAGCAATTTCTTTTTCACAGAACTGACAATTTTGTGGTTCTTGTGAAAATCCATCGTCCCCCCCCGCACTGAAATCCTGTGCAATGGAGCCAGAGGAAGCACTTGAAAGCAGCCCTGTGCCTGCATCATCTCCATGAAATTAGACAGATCGGGTTTCCAGCACCGCTCTCCTGATTGCATGTTTGTTTAAAATGACAGTTGATGTTGTGTATCTCTCTCATTAGGGAGGCTCAGCGATCTTGACATTATTAAGTAACGGCAGCCCTTGCAGCGTATAAGCATAGATCTACAGAGACATCTCAGATAGCACTTGAAGGAAGAGGAGGCTCTGGATGCGGGGAACCAGCAGAAAGATATCGGCCATATTTGACATTTGGCAGGTGTGCTATTAGCCACTCACAAGTAAGTCATTTTCCACGAGGTCTAGTCCTCTGCCCTGGATTCAGAGGGTAGCCATCGACATCTGGTTTCAAGTGCTTTGAGTGGCCAAATCAAGTGGAGGAGAAACTGGAGACTCCTGGAGGAGAGAGGGAGCCAGGATAGGGCTGATTGACTTTCCCGGCTTCCCTTTTTTGAGCCCTGGCTGCATGAAGCACCTAATACCGAATGGTGAATCACACGCAGACAGGAAGGATCCCTTGGTTTTCTGAAGATTTTGAATTGTATAGGCACACTGAAGCCTTGATTTTTTTAAAATGAAATTTTAAAAAATATTTATTTATTTGGCTGCATCAGGTCTTAATTGCAGCATGTGGGATCTTCTCTGTGTCATGCGAGATGTTTCAATGAGGGCCCCATGGCTCTACTTGTGCCCTGTGGGATCTTAATTCCCTGACCAGGGGTCAAACCTATATCCCCTGCACTGCAAGGTGGATTCTTAATCACGGGACCACCAGGGAAGTCCCTGAAGCCCTGATTTTATTTTATTTTTGTTCATCTTTTTTCACTATATATAAAATTGAAGTACAGAAGCAGAAGATATTAAGAAGAGATGGCAAGAATACACAGAAGAACTGTACAAAAAAGAACTTCACGACCCAGATAATCACGATGGTGTGATTACTGACCTAGAGCCAGACATCCTGGAATGTGAAGTCAAGTGGGCCTTAGAAAGCATCACTACGAACAAAGCTAGTGGAGGTGATAGAATTCCAGTTGAGCTATTCCAAATCCTGAAAGATGATGCTGTGAAAATGCTGCACTCAATATGCCAGCAAATTTGGAAAACTCAGCAGTGGCCACAGGACTGGAAAAGGTCAGTTTTCATTCCAATCCCAAAGAAAGGCAATGCCAAAGAATGCTCAAACTATCGCACAATTGCACTCATCTCACACGCTATTAAAGTAATGCTCAAAATTCTCCAAGCCAGGCTTCAGCAATATGTGAACTGTGAACTTCCTGATGTTCAAGCTGGTTTTAGAAAAGGCAGAGGAACCAGAGATCAAATTGGCAACATCCGCTGGATCATGGAGAAAGCAAGAGAGTTCCAGAAAAACATCTATTTCTGCTTTATTGACTATGTCAAAGCCTTTGACTGTGTGGATCACAGTAAACTGTGGAAAATTCTGAAAGAGATGGGAATACCAGACCACCTGACCTGCCTCTTGAGAAATTTGTATGCAGGTCAGGAAGCAACAGTTAGAACTGGACATGGAACAACAGACTGGTTCCAAATAGGAAAAGGAGTACGTCAAGGCTGTATATTGTCACCCTGTTTATTTAACTTGTATGCAGAGTACATCATGAGAAACACTGGACTCGAAAAAACACAAGCTGGAATCAAGATTGCTGGGAGAAATATCAATAACCTCAGATATGCAGATGACACCACCCTTAAGGCAGAAAGTGAGGAACTCAAAAGCCTCTTGATGAAAGTGAAAGAGGAGAGTGAAAAAGTTGGCTTAAAGCTCAACATTCAGAAAACAAAGATCATGGCATCCGGTCCCATCACTTCATGGCAAATAGATGGGGAAACAGTGGGAACAGTGTCAGACTTTATTTTTCTGGGCTCCAAAATCACTGCAGATGGTGACTGAAGCCATGAAATTAAAAGACGCTTACTCCTTGGAAGGAAAGTTATGACCAACCTAGATAGCATATTCAAAAGCAGAGACATTACTTTGCCAACAAAATTTCGTCTAGTCAAGGCTATGGTTTTTCCTGTGGTCATGTATGGATGTGAGAGTTGGACTGTGAAGAAGGCTGAGTGCCGAAGAATTGATGCTTTTGAACTGTGGTGTTGGAGAAGACTCTTGAGAGTCCCTTGGACTGCAAGGAGATCCAACCAGACCATTCTGAAGGAGGTCAGCCCTGGGATTTCTTTGGAAGGAATGATGCTAAAGCTGAAACTCCAGTAATTTGGCTACCTCATGCGAAGAGTTGACTCATTGGAAAAGACTCTGATGCTGGGAGGGATTGGGGGCAGGAGGAGAAGGGGACAACAGAGGATGAGATGGCTGGATGGCATCACCGACTCGATGGACGTGTGTCTGAGTGAACTCCGGGAGTTGGTGAGGGACAGGGAGGCCTGGCGTGCTGCGATTCATGGGGTCGCAAAGAGTCGGACACGACTGATCAATTGATCTGATCTGATCTGATCTGAAAATTGAAGTATAGTTCACTTACAATGTTTCAGGTTCAGAGCAAGGTGATTCAGTTATACATATACACATATATTATTTTTCAGATTATTTTCCATTATAGGTTATTACAAGATACTGACTGTGCTATACAGTTCCCTGTGCTATACAGTAAACCTTTCTTGCTTGCTGCATATGTGTTTTTTTTTTTTTAGTTAGAAAGCTTGCATTATATTCATACTAAGTCTAACAAGTAGAATCAAAATGTCATAAATTTTTTAATTAGGCAAAGATTCATAAGCTTTCTAAAATATATATATTATACATGCTATATATATATATATACACACACTTGTATATATACACATAAAAGCTTTTCTACTATGCTTGATAAGGTGAATCCTTGATTTTAAATGACCAGAGTTTGATAGGCTGGGAGACCTGATTATGATATTGATGTTTTCTCATCTGGTGTTTTTAGGGCAACCTGTAGCAACTGCTTTAATACCTAGGGTGCCCTCCATGAGAGGCCTTTATGATTCTGGAAACTGGTGACACTCACCTTGCTCCTCAGTCAGACTCAGTTTGGCTGCTCCCTCCTGGCCCAGACTTCTTGCCTCCTCGCTCTCAGGGACTGACCCTCTTAGCTGCCTGCTTAGCTGCTTGGGGTCATAGTCTGTCCTGGCCTCTGCACCTGTCTGGTTCCTCCTTCAGCATTCTCCTGCTCCTTCCATCTAGCTCCAGTTTTAGGCCAGGTCCAGATCCAGGTCTGCATCCCACCTCCTTCCCCAGTTCTGGCCACCTGTCCTCTTGCAGGGCTCCCCTGAGAAGCTCACACCATGCTGTGTCCCTAAAGAGTTGACCCCAAGTTAACTCTTTGCTGACCTCTCATGGCCCATCCACTGTGGTTCCACGCAGGCCTCAGACCTCCAGCCCCTAATCCCATCCCTATGTTGGGGGTGGAACCAACAGCAGGGCAGCAATGACTCTTGTGAGAAGAAAGGGGCTGGGATAAAGGAGTTGAATTTGCTGAGGTCTATAAGTAAAGGGGAATGACCTCAGAATCTCAAAATCATTGCTGTCGGCTCGCTGTCTTCCCATTCCTCTTGCCCACAGAAGTCATTAACTTCACACTGTAGATCCTCCTTTAGAATGGGGAGTCGGGGGAGGGTGGTGGTAGGGAAGGGGTCTGCTGCTGCTAAGTCGCTTCAGTCGTGTCCGACTCTGTGCGACCCCATAGACGGCAGCCCACCAGGCTCCCCGGTCCCCGGGATTCTCCAGGCAAAAACACTGGAGTGGGTTGCCATTTCCTTCTCCAAGGTGCACTCAAACCACCACACACCACAGGAGGGCAGTAGAGAGTCTATTGTAGATGAATGAACTTCAAAGGGGACAGATTAATTATAATTACATAAACCACCACCCATGGCTTGAATACATACTTTACTGAACTGCCCAAGACACTGGCCCCAAATCATTGTGAGACTAAGAGAACTTACGTGATGCTATCAGTATACCCTAGAAGTAGTAGCATCCATCTCCACGTAAGAGGATTTTAGCCTGGTTTGCCCAAGATAAGTCTCCATTTTATATTCGCAGTCCTGGGTTAATTAATAAGAGCACCTCCTTTCATTTTGAAAAGTATTCTGATTTGGAGAACAAATTACATGATCACTCTACCTGTAGGTTCCTCGGTGTCTTTAATTGTCCTAAGCCCCAGATGAACACTAGTCAAAAAGTTTAGAGAAATGATTTTAATGTCCAAATGAAGAAGGGTCTGGAAAGTGAGTTTAGACAGAGAATGGGTAAACAACAAGAACATTTAATCAAGCAAAATACTGGTGATAGACAAGAAGTGACGAAAACTAAGAGGCACCAGGAAAGAAAATTTGGAAAGACTCTCAGAGGCAACAGTAAGTAGGGAAGGGACCTTTCATGGCTACTTACCCTGGGAAGGAAGAGAGTAACTATTTGCTCTTGGGGTTTGGAACTTAAGGTGTTTATTAATCAGAAACTTTGACCCTTCTTCCTAGACCCTTGTCCCTGGTTCTCTTAAGGGTCTATTTGGGTGAAGGATCAACTGGGCCCTTTGTCAGAGGAGATGATGACATATTCTTTTTGCTCTCCAAAGTGCTTTTGTGGGAATCATCAATTTTTTAACCAAGAGAGTTGAGCTGGCGATTGATCAGATGGGGAAACCCACCATCTGTTATAGGCCCTTTGTCCATCTGGAAAATTAGTAAGCTGCAGTACATCAAAACTATACACAAACAGAAATCAATTGCTCGAGATCCCAACTCTGACCGCAAAGTCAATAAGAATGACAAGAATAAATTTGTTCTTCCCTTAAATGCTCTTTGAACACAAATGGAATGGAACTCAAATACGGAGTGTTGTATAGAGGGGCCTTTGAAGACTGAGGATGGAGATGAAATGAGAGAATCCAAAACAGGAAGATGTGGTCAAGGAAAGAAAAAAACATAGAAACGAAGAGGGATGATGGAAATTACCAGAAAACACCAGGGAACTCCTGTTCTGCCTGAAACTCTTCTGCCTATATAGTCATAGAAATAACTTTTTTTTAATGCCTCAAGGGAAGAAAAAGATAAATAGGTAACTGCTAATAGCTCTATATTATACTTGCCAGAGGGTGGGAAATGGGGAGATTAGAGCCCTGTAGAAAAGTGTGCAGAATCATCACATTTGGGCAAAGTAACCATAATGATGATATATAAACATAGCAATAATAGCTAATTTTTGTTGGACTCTAAAGATAATGCTGGGAAAGGTTGAGGCAAGAGGAGAAAGGGGCGAAAGAGGGCGAAATGGTTGGATAGCATCACTGATTCAATGGATGTGAGTCTGAGCAAACTCTGAGACATAGTGAAGGACAGGGAAACCTGGTGTGCTGCAGTTCATGGGGTCCCAAAGAGTTGGACACGACTTAGTGCCTGAACAATGAACCACAACAAAAGATGTGCCAAGCATTTTCTGAAGTGTGTGATGTTTATTAATTCATTTGATCTTAACACTAGTTTGTGGAGTAAATCCTATTATCATCCTTACTGTAGAAATGGAGAAACTGAGGCACAGAGAGGTCAAGTTAATAATGCAATTCACACAATCAGAATGGAGATGAACAAAAGTTCTTGGTTACACCCAAGATTCAGTGCATGGAGTGAGGAACACTGGAAATTTTCCAGAGCCTAAATATAAAAATAAAGACACCTCAATCCCATGTATGTATTCAGGAAAGAAAACCAAAAGCCCACACTTGTGAGTGGTGAATGGATTTCCAGATATAAGTCACTAAAGATATATTTGTGATTAATTCAATCTATCCCCTTAATATTCATTACATATGTGTTGCATAACTGAGCTTGTTATATTATTGTTGTAGCTTTTTTATAACACATGCCTGATATGTTAGCATGGGTGTGGGAAAAGTGGAGGATAAGTCAGACTAATATTTTATGAAACTGATTTCTGGAGCAGAATTGTGAAAGACAGCATAAATGACAGGGATTCATAAGGAGAAGAATATGTGTCTTACAGGATGGAGGGAATTCATCCAAGCTCTGGCAGCAAGACCACAGAGTAAAAGCAGGGCATGAAATTACAGGAAAACGCTTTGAAGGAATATTGTCCTGATTTTCAGTGGCCTTTGTTTATCACTAGTAAAGCAATTCTAAAGTAACTTTTCCTTCAAGGAGCTTATTATTTAGCTGGGAATATGAACTTCATAAAAGTGTATATGGTAATATTCAACCCAAGTGGTTTGCAGGCTGTGAAAGGCCAAGGACTATATTATCTCAAATAGAAGAAAATCCAACTAAAAGTGGCTTGAGCAAGAAGACACCTATTATCTCACAGAGAGTCCAGAGGCACTGTGTGATCATAATGATTGATGTGCTGCTTCAGAGTTACCTGGAACTTCAGCGTCCACTTCTCTGATTTTCTTGATTTTTCCCTCTTGATCACAAGATGGCTGCTGCAGTTCCAGCAATCACAGATGATGTCAATGTCCAGAGTCAGAAAAGGAAATATCTGCATCTTTGTTTCCTTTTTTGGAATAAGCAAGACCTTCCAAGAAGTCTTTCCAAGTACTTATCCTCATCAGTCATAGGCCAAGACTGCCTCATATACCCAGGACTAAGTTGCTAACTTGGCAAGGCAGAATGAAGTTACCATGAATGCTGGCATAGATAAGCGGGTCTCAAACTGTGGACCATGGATGTGTGGGGGTGCTCTACAAGATCCTTTCAAGGGTCAGCAAAGCCAAACTATTTTCAGTTGGTCTTTATACCAGATATCTGGTATAAAGCAATGGTGGGTAAAACAGATGGCACCTTATCATGAATCAAGGCAAACGTATCAAACTGTACAAACAGCACTATGTTCGCCACTGCCAGAAGCTCACAGTCAAGATCACTTTAAAATGTCCTCTATGGAAGTGTAAAAATGACTGATTTTATTAAATCTTGGCCCTGAAATACTTTTCAATTTCTAAATTTATTTTAATTGTTAATTAAAACCTTATTTACAAGTTTCACACATACAGCATTGTATTTTTACTTCTGCATCCCCTACAACACACCACCACCAGCCACACGTGTGTGCACTCAGTCTTGTCTCTTTGCCACCCCATGGACTTTAGCTCACCAGGTTCCTCTGTCCATGGGACTTTCCAGGCAAAAGGACTGGAGTGGGTTGCATTTCCTCCTCCACAGGAGCTTCCCAACTCAAGGACTGACCCTGCCTCTCTTGTGTCTCCTGTCCTGGAAGGCAGATTCTTTACCACTGAGCCATGTGGGAAGACCCCACCCTACAACATGCTCACCTCTAAAAAATGTATTTTCCAGTGTATAGTTGATCTCTTTCCCCATTTTGATGTCTCCTAACTCCTTCCTCTCTGGTAACCACCACTCTGTTCTCTGTATTTATGTGTTTGTTTTTGTTTATTCATTTATTGGAAAACAACAGAATGGGAAAGACTAGAGATCTCTTCAAGAAAATTATAGATACCAAAGGAACATTTCATGCAAAGATGGGATCGATAAAGGACAGAAATGGTATGGACCTAACAGAAGCAGAAGATATTAAGAAGAGGTGGCAAGAATACACAGAACTGTACAAAAAAGATCTTCACGACCCACATAATCATGATGGTGTAATCACTGACCTAGAGCCAGACATCCTGGAACGTGAAGTCAAGTGGGCCTTAGAAAGCATCACTACGAACAAAGCTAGTGGAGGTGATGGAATTCCAGTTGAACTCTTTCAAATCCTGAAAGATGATGCTGTGAAAGTGCTGCACTCAATATGCCAGCAAATTTGGAAAACTCAGCAGTGGCCACAGGACAGGAAAAGGTCAGTTTTCATTCCAATCCCAAAGAAAGGCAATGCCAAAGAATGCTCAAACTACAGCACAATTGCACTCATCTCACATGCCAGTAAGATCAGATCAGATCAGATCAGATCAGTCGCTCAGTCGTGTCCGACTCTTTGCAACCCCATGAATCACAGCACTCCAGGCCTCCCTGTCCATCACCAACTCCCGGAGTTCACCCAGACTCACGTCCATCGAGTCAGCAATGCCATCCAGCCATCTCATCCTCTGTCGTCCCCTTCTCCTCCTGCCCCCAACCCCTCCCAGCATCACAGTCTTTTCCAATGAGTCAACTCTTCACATGAGGTGGCCAAAGTACTGGAGTTTCAGCTTTAGCATCATTCCTTCCAAAGAAATCCCAGGGCTGATCTCCTTCAGAATGGACTGGTTGGATCTCCTTGCAGTCCAAGGGACTCTCAAGAGTCTTCTCCAACACTACAGTTCAAAGGCATCTATTCTTCAGCGCTCAGCCTTCTTCACGGTGCAACTCTCACATCCATACATGACCACAGGAAAAACCATAGCCTTGACTAGACGGACCTTTGTTGGCAAAGTAATGTCTCTGCTTTTGAATATGCTATCTAGGTTGGTCATAACTTTCCTTCCAAGGAGTAAGCGTCTTTTAATTTCATGGCTGCAGTCACCATCTGTAGTGATTTTGGAGCTCAGAAAAATAAAGTCTGACACTGTTCCCACTGTTTCCCCATCTATTTGCCATGAAGTGATGGGACCGGATGCCATGATCTTCATTTTCTGAATGTTGAGCTTTAAGCCAACTTTTTCACTCTCCACTTTCACTTTCATCAAGAGGCTTTTGGGTTCCTCTTCACTTTCTGCCATAAGGATGGTGTCATCTGCATATCTGAGGTTATTGATATTTCTCCCAGCAAACTTGATTCCAGTTTATGTTTCTTCCAGTCCAGCATTTCTCATGATGTACTCTGCATATAAGTTAAATAAACAGGGTGACAATATACAGCCTTGATGAACTCCTTTTCCTATTTGGAACCAGTCTGTTGTTCCATGTCCAGCTCTAACTGTTGCTTCCTGACCTGCATACAAATTTCTCAAGAGGCAGATCAGGTGGTCTGGTATTCCCATCTCTTTCAGAATTTTCCACAGTTTATTGTGATCCACACAGTCAAAGGCTTTGGCATAGTCAATAAAGCAGAAATAGATGTTTTTCTGGAACGCACGCTAGTAAAGTAATGCTCAAAATTCTCCAAGCCAGGCTTCAGCAATATGTGAACCGTGAACTTCCTGATGTTCAAGCTGGTTTTAGAAAAGGCAGGGGAACCAGAGATCAAATTGCCAACATCCACTGGATCATGGAAAAAGCAAGAGAGTTCCAGAAAAACATCTATTTCTGCTTTATTGACTATGTCAAAGCCTTTGACTGTGTGGATCACAATAAACTGTGGAAAATTCTGAAAGAGATGGGAATACCAGACCACCTGATCTGCCTCTTGAAAAACCTGCATGCAGATCAGGAAGCAACAGTTAGAACTGGACATGGAACAACAGACTGCTTCCAAATTGGAAAAGGAATACTTCAAGGCTGTATATTGTCACCCTGCTTATTTAACTTATATGCAGAGTACATCATGAGAAATGCTGGGCTGGAAGAAACACAAGCTGGAATCAAGATTGCTGGGAGAAATATCAATAACCTCAGATATGCAGATGACACCACCTTTATGGCAGAAAGTGAAGAGGAACTCAAAAGCCTCTTGATGAAAGTGAAAGTGGAGAGTGAAAAAGTTGGCTTAAGGCTCAACATTCAGAAAATGAAGACCATGGCATCCGGTCCCATCACTTCATGGGAAATAGATGGGGAAACAGTGGAAACAGTGTCAGACTTTATTTTTCTGGGCTCCAGAATCACTGCAGATGGTGACTGAAGCCATGAAATTAAAAGACGCTCACTCTTTGGAAGGAAAGTTATGACCAACCTAGATAGCGTATGCAAAAGCAGAGACATTACTTTGCCAACAAAGGTCCGTCTAATCAAGGTTATGGTTTTTCCAGTGATCATGTATGGTTGTGAGAGTTGGACTGTGAAGGCTGAGCACCGAAGAATTGATGCTTTTGAACTGTAGTGTTGGAGAAGACTCTTGAGAGTCCCTTGGACTGCAAGGAGATGCAACCAGTCCATTCTGAAGGAGATCAGCCCTGAGATTTCTTTGGAAGGAATGATGCTGAAGCTGAAACTCTGGTACTTTGGCTACCTCATGTGAAGAGTTGACTCATTGGAAAAGACTCTGATGCTGGGAGGGATTGGGGGCAGGATGAGAAGGGAACGACAGAGGATGAGATGGCTGGATGGCATTGCTGACTCGATGGACGTGAGTCTGGGTGAACTCCGGGAGTTGGTGATGGACAGGGAGGCCTGGCGTGCTGTGATTCATGGGGTCGCAAAGAGTCGGACGTGACTGAGCAACTGAACTGAACTCATTCATTTATTTTATTTTTATTTGTTTTATTAGTTTTAATAGTCTATGTATGAGTGAAGTCATACAGTATTTACCTGACTTATTTCACTTAGCATAATACCCTCGAGGTCCATGTATATTGTTGCAAATGGGAAGGTTTCCTATGTGATGTGTATATGTATGTTTTTCTTTATCCATTCATGTGTCAATGGGCACTTAGATTGTTCCATATCTTGCTGATCATAAACAATTTGTTCAATGAACACAGTGGGGCAGTTAGCTTTTCAGATTAGTGTTTTTGGATAAATACCCAGGAGTGTAATGGCTGGATCATATGATAAGTTTTATTTTCAGTTTTTTTGAGTATCTCTATACTGCCTTCTGTAGTGGCTGCACCAGTTTACATTTCAGCAACAATGTCGAAGGGTTCCGTTTTCTCCATATCCTTATCAATAAGTGTTATTTCTTGTCTTGCTGATAACAGCGTTCTGACAGGTGTAAGGTGATGTTTCGTTGTGACTTTTATTTGCATTTCCTTATTCATCAGTGATGTCTTTTCCTGTGCCTGTTGGCCATCTGTATGTCTTCTTTGGAAAAATGTCTTTTCAGTGTCTCTGCCCATCTTTTAATTGGATTGTTTGATTTTTGTTGTTGTTGTTGTTGTTGAGTTATATGAGTTTTAAAATACGTTTTGAATATTAACCCCTTATTGGATATATCATTTGCAAATATCTTCTCCCATTCAGTAGGTAGTCTTTTCATTTTATTTAAGAGTTCCTTTGTTGTGCAGAAGCTTTTTAGTTCAGTGTAATCTTTTTTGTTTATGTTTCCTTTCGTTTCCCTTGCCTTGTGTAAAAGTGAAAGTCGTTCAGTCTTGTCTGACTCTTTTCTACCCCATGGACTATAGTCCATTGAATTCTCCAGGTCAGAATACTGGAGTAGGTAGCCTTTCCCTTCACCAGGGGATCTTCCTGATCCAGGAATCGAACTGGGGTATCCTGCATTGCAGGCGGATTCTTTACCAACTGCTATCAGGGAAGCAGGAGACATTTTCTAAAAAGGTATTGCTAAGACCAGTGTCAGAGGGTACACTGCCTATGTTTTTTTTTAGGAGTTTTAAGATTTCATGTCTTACATTCATATCTTTAATCCAATGTGAGTTAACTTTTGTGTGTGGTGTGAGATAGTGGTCTAGTTTCATTTATGTTTCATGCGGTTGTCCAGTTTGCCCACCACCTTTATTGAAGAGACTATCCTTTCTCCATCGTGTATTCTTTGCTGCTTTGTCATAAGTTAAGTGTTCATATATGCGTGGGTTTATCTGGGGATTCCATTCCTTTGATCTATGTATCCCTTTTTCTGCCCAGGCCAAGGTGTTTTGGTTACTATGGCTCTGTAGTATGATACCTCGAGCTTTGTTCTTTTTTCCTCAGGATTGCTTTAATTATGCAGAGTCTTCTGTAGGTCCATGTGAATTTTAACATTTTTTGTCCATTTTTGTAAAAAATATCTTTATGATTTTGATAGGAATTAGACTGAATCTAGATTGCTTTATATAATGAGAACATTTTGACAATGTTAATTCTTCTAATCCATGAGCACAGAATATCTTTCCATTTATTTGGGTTTTCTTCAGTTTTTTTCATCAGTGTCTTATAGTTTTCGGTATACAGATCTTTCACTTTGTTTATTAAATTTATTCCTAGGTATTTTGTTCTCTTTGCTGCAATTTTAAATGGAATTGTTTTCTTAATTTTTCTTTCTGATAGGTCATTGTTAGTATATAGAAATGCAACAGATTTTTGTATATTGATTTTTTATCCTGTATTTGTTATAGCTAATAGTTCTTTTTTTGGGGAGGAGTCTGTAGTATTTTCTATATATAAAATCATGCCATCTGCAAATATTGACAGTTTTATTTTTTCCTTTCCAATTTGAACACTTTTTCCCCCCCTGTTTTTTGCCTAATTTCTCTGGCTAGGACTTTCAGTTCTATGTTAAATAGAAGTGGCAAGAGTGAGCATCCTTGTCTTTTTCCTGATCTTAGAGATATAACTTTCAAATTTATTACAATTGTGTATGATGTTAACAGTGGTTTTATCATCTATGGCTTTTACTATGTTGAGATGTGTCTCTTCTATATCCAGTTTATTGAGAGTTTTTATTATAAATTAGTGTTGCTGCTAAGTCACTTCAGTCGTGTCCGACTCTGTGCGACCCCATAGATGGCAGCCCACCAGGCTCCCCCATCCCTGGGATCCTCCAGGCAAGAACACTGGAGTGGGTTGCCATTTCCTTCTCCAATGCATGAAAGTGAAAAGTGAAAAGTGAAAGTGAAGTCGCTCAGTTGTGTCCGACTCTTAGCGACCCCATGGACTGCAGCCCGCCAGGCTCCTCCATCTATGGGATTTTCCAGGCAAGAGTACTGGAGTGGGGTGCCATTGCCTTCTCCAATAAATTTGTGTTAAATCTTGTCAAATACTTTTTCTTCATCTATTGAGATGATCACATGGTTTTTATTCTTCATTTTTAAAATGTGGCATATCACTTTAATTAATTCATAGGTGATGAACCATCTTACATTCCTAGAATAAATCCTACTTGATCATGGTACATGATCTTATTGATGTATTATTGAATTGGGTTTGCTGATATTTTGCTGAGGGTTTTTGTGTCTATGTTCATCAGATAAATTAGCCTGTAATTTTCTTTTTTGTGTGTGTCGCCTTTGCCTGTGATTTGGTAGGAGGGTGATATTAGCTTTGTAAAATGGATTAGAAAGCATTCCCTCCTTGTTAATTTTTGGAAGAGCTTGAGAAGAATATGTATTAAATCTTCTTAGGATATTTGGTAGAATTCACCTGTGAAACCATCTGGTCTTGAATTTTTGTGTTTTTTTGGCAGCTTTCTGACTATTGTTTCAACCTCTGAACTGGTAATGGGTCTGTTCACACTTTCTATTTCTTCCTGATTCAGTCTTAGAAGGTTATATGAGTCTTTCAATTTGTCCATTCCTTCTAGGTTGTCCAGTTTGTTGGTGTATACATAGTCATGATATTCTTTATAATCCTTTGTCTTTCTATGGTATCTGTTGTTATTTCTCACCTTTCTTTTCTGATTTTATTAAATATTTATTTGTTAATATTCTGTGTGACAAAATGGAAAATATACATAAAGCACTTCTGTTGCTATTCTGAAACAAAGATTGTCTTGAGGCAAAAACGCTTGGGTGAAAAAGAAGTACCCACTTGTTTCATGAAACACCACTTTAACTTGAAAGAACAACAGACAAACTGTGGTTATTCAGACTTAGGTGTTTGGAAGAAAATTTCCCCCAAAGGAATGAAGTGAGTCACTCCAGGAAAAACAGCTGACAGTATGTTGTCCCTCAGTATTGGCGGAATTGCTTCCAGGCCCCCACAGATTCCAAAATCCACAAATGCTCAAGTCTCTTGTATAAAATGCATAATATTTGCATGTAACCTACACATCCTCCTATATACTCTAAATCATCTCTAGATTACTCATAATACCTAATACAATGTAGATGCTATGTGAAAGTTGCTCAGTCGTGTCTGACTCTTTGCAACCCCATGGACTATACAGCCCCTGGAATTCTCCAGAACACTGGAGTGGGTAGCCTTTTCTTTCTCCAGGAGATCTTCCCAACCCAGGGATTGAACCCAGGTCTCCCGCATTGCAGGTGGATTCTTTACCAGCTGAGCTATCATGGAAGCCCTACAAATGCTATGTAAATAGTTGTAAAAGCAATGTAAATGCTATGTAAATTGTTGTTGGAGCATGGTGAATTTGAGTTGTACTCTTGGAACTTTCTGGAAAATTTTTTTCTGAATATTTTCAATCTGTTGTTGGTTGAACCTGCAGATGT
Source organism: Bos indicus (assembly GCF_029378745.1). Taxonomy (NCBI): domain Eukaryota; kingdom Metazoa; phylum Chordata; class Mammalia; order Artiodactyla; family Bovidae; genus Bos; species Bos indicus. The sequence goes on along the minus strand of NC_091788.1, from coordinate 36,356,559 downwards.
AGAACCCACAGATACAGGAGGCCAACTGTATTTGTTGCCAATGATAAAATTTGAGCTTTCAAATGACAATTAGAGTTTTGGAGAAACCTGTATCTGTTACTGGCAGCTTGACACTTTTCCAATCCCTAAATACTTTTATGATGAAGTTAGTGGTGATGTTAACAAATGTGTTCTTTTCTGATATTTTGTAAGTGAAATAACTGAACATTTGGAAGATCTGCATAATTTAGTGAACTGATATTTTCTAAATGACCAAGGCATGCTGTTATAAAATCATACATGAGTAAATGGTACATTCGAAGAGCAAGATAAACCAATGGATTTTAGTGCAATACAACACGAAAAGGTCAATCACTTGGTTTAAGATTCCACTTTGCAACTAAGCTTAAAGATACCACTACTTGCAAGTTTTTGAACATCAAAAATATCCACAATTATTTGAAAAGTTAATATTCCTCTATTTTTTAAAAATTACATACCTGGGAAATGAAAATCTCAGTTTTCTTCATATAGTTCAACCAAAACAAATATTACAACAGATCAAATGTAGAGGCAAAGATGAAAATTCAGCTGTCTTCTATTAAGCCATATAGTAAAGAGATTTGCAAAAATGTAAACCAATGCCACTTGTCTCACCAAACTGTTTTGGAACATGTAGTTATTTTTCATTAAAAATATGTTAATTATATTAATGTGTGCTGGGTTTATTATTCTTTTAGAAAAATTTGCATGCAAATATTTAAAAATTATCTCAATTAAAATTCTAATCTGGTAAATACCCATAGATACAATTTGCATCCACAAAGCTCATTGAGGTCCTCAATTATTCTGAAGATGTAAAAGGATCCTTAGATCAAAAAGTTTGGAAAATGCTGATTTCAAGACACAGGACTTATTTCTGGGCTTGGGATGGACCCAGACTTCCTGGAAGCTTGTGGCCAACAGAGACCTGGAGCAGTTAGGAATCTCGTTAGAAAGGAATAGCAGGAGAGGCAGGGTGGTCACCCAGCATTTATCATGGGCTCCTTGCAAAGAAGAGAGAGAGGAAGTTCAGTTACTTGTTCAAAGAGAGGAGACCATACCCAGGGGAGGAGACACAGCCCATTGATGGTGACCACTCCTCCTCCTCCCTCTTTTGTTTTAGAAAAGAAAAACTCAGTGTTAGACAAGGAGAACAAACATCAGTGTGGGAGACCGCTTACAAACTGCAGAAAAACAGAGTTGGAGAAACCATCACAATCATTTCATTGCAAACTTCCTTTGCTTTCAGCCTCTATTTTTAGCCTTTTTTTTCCTTTTTAAACCTTTTATTTTGCGTTTTTGCCAATTAACAATGTTGTGATGGTATCAGGTGGACATAGCCTTTTTTTCCAATTCTTTTATTTATTTATTTTTTTAAGATTTCTTTGATATGGACTTTTTTTAAAGTCTTTACTGAATTTGTTATATTACTGCTTCTGTTTTATGTTCTGGGTTTCTTTGGCCTTTGAGGCATGTGGGATCTTAATTCCCCCACCAGGGGCTGAACCCACATCCCTGCCTTGGAATGTAAAGTCTTAACCATTGGACTGCCAGGGAAGTCCCTCTAATTTCTTTTGACATTGAATCATTTCTCATTTTTTTATTCTGGGATTCAGGGGTACACATACATATACATACACAAATTTTGAGACATAAACATACATTTAATCTAAAAGCTACTTTCCAGTGGGACTGAAAGAGGTGTCTTTCAGCTGAAACACACAAATCACAAACTACACTACTATACGTGGAAAACCTTTGAGAAAAGTGATAGGTTTTAGTCTTTTGTTTTTATGTTTTTTTTTCTTTTGGAAGACGCTGAAAAGAGCAAGGGGGAAAATAAGACTAAATGGTGTTCTATCTTACTAAGCTGGATAAAGTCAAGGATAAAACTATTAGAATTTTTTAAAGAAGACATGAATCTTCTGATCTGGCCACCATGATCTTATCATGGAGCAAAAGGGAGAGGATCAGGAATGCCCTGGTAGTACAGTGGACAAGAAGCCGCCCGCCAGTGGAGGGGACACTCCTCCCTCTGGGAAGATTCCACATGTCAAAGAACAGCTAAGACCACGCATCACAGCTACTGTGCGCATGCTCTAAGGCCCACAAGCTACAACTACTGAGCCTGTGAGCCACAAGAACTGAGGCCCATGCACCCTGGAGCCCATGCTCCACAACAAGAAAAGTCACTGCAGTGAGAAGCCCGTCACCACAGGCAGAGTAGCCCCGGACCGCTGCAACTAGAGAAAGCCCGGGCAGCAACAAAAACCCAGTACAAGCGAAAATACGATTACTTAATGAATTGTTTCACTGCAGATGGTGATTGCAACCATGAAATTAAAAGACGCTTACTCCTTGGAAGGAAAGTTATGACCAACCTAGATAGCATATTGAAAAGCAGAGACATTACTTTGCCAACAAAGGTCCGTCTAGCCAAGGCTATGGTTTTTCCTGTGGTCATGTATGGATGTGAGAGTTGGACTGTGAAGAAAGCTGAGTGCCGAAGAATTGATGCCTTTGAACTGTGGTGTTGGAGAAGACTCTTGAGAGTCCCTTGGACTGCAGGGAGATCCAACCAGACCATTCTGAAGGAGATCAGCCCTGGGATTTCTTTGGAAGGAATGATGCTAAAGCTGAAACTCCAGTACTTTGGCCACCTCATGCGAAGAGTTGACTCATTGGAAAAGACTCTGATGCTGGGAGGGATTGGGGGCAAGAGGAGAAGGGGACGACAGAGGATGAGATGGTTAGATGGCATCACCGACTTGATGGACATGAGTCTGAGTGAACTCCAGAAGTTGGTGATGGACAGGGAGGCCTGGCGTGCTGTGATTCATGGGGTCGCAAAGAGTCGGACACGACTGAGTGATTGAACTGAATGGAATGAATTGTTTAAAAAAGAAGGGAGAGGATCTGTCTTAAGCTGTGAATCTTGACAGTAACAAAACGATCATTAAAACCAGGCCTGTGAGGTTCCTGATATCGTTGCCTTGGGATCTTTGTCATTCGTTTTACCTGTCACAACCTCCTCATGCAAGCCCTGTCACTTCGACTCGGCACTCAGTTCCAGAGGAGACCTAAGGCCTGGTTTTTAGATATACTGAGCTGCCACTCTGGCGCCACTTTGACCTCCTTCTTCCTGCCCATTTTCCCCTGGCTCCTTGAGATTCTGTTTCTCTCTGGTTCCCCTGGAGCACCCCAGATCTGAACTAAGCAAATTTTCTTCAGCTTCCTGGCCCTGGCTATGCAAGCCTGCATTTCCATCTTATTCCTGGTTCCATCTTACTCTCTCCCTGTTTCCCAAACCCTTCTCTTAACCTGAAATATTCTCCTCTGCTTTCCTCTCTAAGACCCAGCTCCAAAGTTTCAGGTCCTGTGACATTCTCTTTGGTTCCCCCAGGGAGAATGGATAGTCTTCTTTTTGCATAGTTTTCTGTTTGCATCTATGTTACAGCCCTTCTTACGAAGGATCAGGCTTTGCTGTTTTCAAGTCTCCCAGACATGGTGGGAGCTCTCTGGACCCGAGGCTTCACGTTATCCCTCAACATGTGTGCAGCACATAGCACAGAAGCAGCCTGGGCTATGTGTTCCAAGGATGCTCGGTGTTCAGCGAGGGAATGAGGACAGCAGCTCAGGTCTACATCTCAGAGCCATTTGTCTGACCACATCTTCATTCTCGACACAGTTCACCCCACCTGCTCCCTCTCCTTTCTTTTGTCCACTCTTCTTTGAAAAGCTGGAACCTTTCATCAGGGGTCCTGGGAGCCTGCGTTTCACCCAGGGCCCAGCTGTTGAATAATCATTGCCAATTAGGATACACAGGTATTGTCATTTAGCATAAGTTTTCACAAGGCAGTCTTCTGTCCATACTAAGCAGGGAGTTATGTATGTGGGTGCAGTGGATGGAGGGTGTTTTTCAAGTGATGAATCAATTAACCTATTAACTCGTGTCTGTTGAGCCCCTGTGTCATGCTTAGTGCTAGGGCTATGGGGGACTGGGCAGAAGACGAAGGCATAAATTAGCTTTGTTTATATGGAATTGCCAATGTTTGGCCCTACAGACGAGTGTTGTTTATGTGACTGGGGCTGCTTGGTGGATGTGCTAAGACCCGGGAAGAGTGAAAGGAGCACCCGAGGATTCCTAAGGGAGGTAACCTGTGGTTGGGTTGTTGGGAGGCCAGGAAGTGGAACTCACTTTGGGTCCTGAAAGTGGATGAGTCGTGTTCTGGGGTGGGTAACACATCCAGATGCTGGAGGGCTTCCCTCATAGCACAGTCAGTAAAGAATCTGCCTGCAATGCAGGAGACCCGGGTTTGGTTCCTGGGTCGGGAAGATCCCCTGGAGAAGGAAATGGCAACCCACTCCAATATTCTTGCCTGAAGAATCCCATGGACAGAGGAGCCTGGCAGGCCACAGTCCATGGGGTTGCAAGAGTCGGACACGACTTAGCGAATAAAGAGAGAAGTAACCTCTAGGTTTGGGGCAGGCTGGCAGGAGCCTCGTGGGGAGCTTTGCTGAGCCCACGGGAAAGCAGAGCTACTAGGAGGGAAAGTGCAGGTAACAATACATCTGAGAAAGCCATCTTGATGTGGCTCGTGGAGGTTTTAACAGAACAGTAATCCCACCAGCTGTTTTGTGGCAAATACACTGACAATGTTCTAGGTTTGACACATTCTCCTTTTAAATGTATTTATTTTTAATTGGAGGGTAATTGCTTTACAATATTGTGTTGGTTTCTACCTACAGCAACATGAATCAGCCATAGATACACATATGTGCCCTCCCTCTTAAGCCTCCTTCCCACCTCGCACCCCATCCCATCCCTCTAGGTTGTCACACTGTCATGCAGCAAATTCCCACTGGTTATTTTACATATGATAATGTATATGCTTCAATACTACCCTCTCAATTCGTCCCGCCCTCTCCTTTTAAGATTTTTTTGATCCAGGTATGCTAATTAGCAGCCAGGATATATTAGTTAGGTTTACTAATTTCCTTTAAAGATTGCCTGGCCTCATAATAAAGAGGGATTGAGAATAAGAGCCTTGCTCTGCTTAAAATTTTGAGGCTGCCTGCTGAGGCATGTCCCAGCCCTGTGCAGGACCCTCAAAACATGTTTTTAGTATCCTTCTCTTGGGACAGCAGTCTGGGTACTGGCTTCTTAAGTCAGAAAGCATCTACAGAAAGATATTTCTTGACAGAACTTGGACCCCAAGGTTTCCAGCAGCTCAGAACTGCAACTTTAAAGTTCCCTGTACCCAGCATCTCCTAAAATATAAGAAAGCTTTTCACTGAAATTATTTTTCTTTTGGCCAGGGCTTTTATGTTCAGCTCACTGACTCATGGCTCTTGCCATGTGCGTGGTCTGCAGTGAGACCATTGGGACAAATTTGTGGATCTAAAAACAGACAACAAAACAGCTGACTCACAGCAGAGGGTGGCACCATGCTGAAAATTCTTACATCAAACCACATTCTAAAGGGAAAAGGTGATCTCATAGCTTATAATGGACAATTCGGTCTAACCACCATGTAGGCCATTATTTTTACGTGAAAGCCTGTTCTGAATTTCCAGTCAAGACCTCAAGCCCCTTTTCCCACCCCCCACCCTTCACCAGTGCAGCTTTGGGGAAGGAGGACATCTTCATCTTTTCTTTTCTACTGAGATTCATCTCTGGTGGGAGTGGGACTTGGCAGATGGACAGCCAGGGGGCAGTTCTGGTTCAGACCTTCTGTCCTTGTGCACCTGCCGCTAGTGACTGGTTTCATTTTCAGAAGCTCTCCATTTGCATAATACCATGAAATCCATGAAAGATCCAGTGACCATCCTTCAGAGGCTCTAAGAACAACCCTTGGGGAGGAAGGGGACGGGAAGGAGGAGGGGGAGATGTCCTGTGGCCAGGCCAGCTAGAACTGCATGGGCTGATTTCTGCTTCAGGAGTAGTGTTTGCTTCCAAAGAGGGAAAAAGGAAGAAAACAAAACCCGGGCAACACCAGAGACGCTCAGCTCCCGCTGTGCTCCGTGAGCCTGGGCGTCTCCTGCCACCCACCAGCTCTATCCCCTGGGTAAGGGAGAGGCAGCAGGTTTTATTCACTGGGAATCCGGATGACCACGGGACGGAGGGAAACGCCAGATACTCAGAGTGCCAGTTTGGCAGGCAGCTGCCTCCTCCCCCAGGGCTGCTGCTGTTTCCTGCTCAACAGAAAAGAGCTGTGAAATATCAGTTTGGGAAGTGTTGCTGGGTCTCCGTTTGTAGCTCCTCCTCTCAGGGTTTAGTGCAATCCCATCCGTTCTGCCAGCGAGTCCCCCTGCTGTCAATCGGGGTTATCATATCAATAGACTCGCAAATAATTGCCTCCCCCAACTCCTCCGTTTCCCAGAGAAGCTAATCCCTGAGGGGAGGAAGCTAAAGAACACATCAGAAGGAGAAACAGAAAGAAAAATCTCTCCCAGGAAGGTCAGGGCTGCACATGCCTCTTTATGAGCTGATATGGCAACAGGGTCTGGGGCTGGCAGAGCATCGTCCGCTGCAGACTAGACCGAGGAGTAGGGGAAACGAAGGAAGAACAGCATCGGCTTTTTACCCTGCGCGCCTCATAAAATGAATGATCAAAAGTAAATTACAGACTTGCAAATGGGTGGTTAACGACTGAGACAATATGAGTGCAGAGGGAAGCTCATCAAAACACCCTGGGCAGGAGGCGCGGGAGCGGGAAGCACGGAATACAAAGGACAGCAGTAAAGCCGGAGCATCAAAGCCAAGGGCCCCGGTGGAGGGCTGGGGTCATCCCCACACCTGTCCCGGGCAGGCGGGAAGAACTTGCCCAGGCTTCTTTCAAAGGAGGAGGAGATGAAGGCGCTGTGTGCAGGGAGGACATAATTAAGGGGACTGTGCATGCAGAGGAGGGAGCCCGAGGCACAGAGCCCGGCTTCCTGGGAAGCAGGCATCGGAACAGCCCTCCTGCTCTGCTGTGGGTGAGCCTGTGGTGGCCCAGGGGACGGCAGGATTGGGAGAGCAGGAGAGGCAGTGATCCCTGGGAGCAGGTCACAGCTCCCCTCGCCACCAAGGCCTGAGCTCTGGAAGTCAAGGAGCCAGTGAGGCTGAGGTCAGGGAAGGCCAGGTTCCTAAAGACCTCTGTGGGTCTAGCCCATCAGCTGCTGCTCCATTCCGCGGGGACTTGAACAAAAGGCAGTGAACTCTGGTTCTGGGAGTGGTGTAGGAGGAAGGAGGGGGTGAGGCAGGGCATGTGCTGCTGCAGTGGGACCAGCAATTCCAGGAGGCGTGCCGAGGTAGCATCTTTGCCAGTTTGGAGAAGGAGATGGGAAGGTGCTGCTGTACGGAGAGTGGATGCTACTGCATCCTGCAGAACCACGGCCATTTATCTATCCAATGAGGACCCTGCTTAACCACGAAGCCAGTGATTTTGAACCCCTGATGTGCCAGGCACTATTCAACGGGGCACAAATGCTTATAATTGTCCCCTGCATTTAAGAAACGTACACTATAGCATAATTTTGCTGACAAAGGTCTGTATAGTCAAAGCTATGGTTTTTCCAGTAGTCATGTATGGATGTGAGAGTTGGACCATAAAGAAGGCTGAATGCTGAAGAACTGGTACTTTTCAACTGTGGTGCTGGAGAAGACTCTTGAGAGTCCCTTGGACAGCAAGGAGATCAAACCAGTCAATCCTAAAGGAAATCAACTCTGAATATTCATTGGAAGGACTGATGGTGAGGCTGAAACGCCAATACTTTGGCCACCTGATACAAAGAGCTGACTCATTGGAAAAGACCCCAATGCTGGGAAAGATTGATGGCAGGAGAAGGGGACGACAGAGGATGAGATGGTTGGATGGCATCATCGACTCAATGAACATGAGTTCGAGAAAACTTCAGGAGATAGTAAAGGACACGGAAGCCTAGCATACTGCCGTCCATGGGGTCTCAAAGAGTCAGACATGACTTAGTGACTGAACAAAACAAATACTATCAGTCGTGTCCGACTCTGTGTGACCCCATAGACGGCAGCCACCAGGCTCCACCATCCCCGGGATTCTCCAGGCAAGAACACTGGAATGGGTTGCCATTTCCTTCTCCAATGCATGAAAGTGAAAAGTGAAAGGCAAGTCGCTCAGTCGTGTCCAACTCTTAGCGACCCCATGGACTGCAGCCTAACAGGCTCCTCTATCCATGGGATTTTCCAGGCAAGAGTACTGGAATGGGGTGCCATTGCCTTCTCCTATATCAGGGAGACTGATGTACAAATAGTTTCAGGAATAATTGCGAAAAAGAAAAGAAAAGAAAAGCTAACTCTAAACAGGGTGGGAGGCTTTTTAGAGGAGGTGATGTACAATTGGAGTTGTAAGGGTTCAGACGAGGAGAGTGGGGAGAGGGCATCTTGCCAGGAAGAGAACCCAAAGGCAAGAAAATAGCCTGATGTGTTTAGAAAGTGGCAAGCAGCCAATGTGGCTTAAGAGCAGGAGGTGAGTGTGGGAACCTGGAAAATTGGGCTGAGGATGGATTTGGGGGAGGGTCTTTAAGTCATGCCAAAGAGGTTGGACTTTATCTTCTATGGAAGCCACGGAAGGGTCCTGGGTAGGGGATTGGCATGGTGGGATCTGTGTTTGGAAAGCTTCCCCCAGCAGCGGGGTAGGGGTTGCTCATACATGGAGATGCCTGGGGACATCTGTACTGTGGTCTCTGGGTACATCTGCTGTGCCAGGTGCCTACCTGCTTGTACACAGAGACAGGGCCCAGCAGGTAGGAGCACGGGAGGAGTAAGTTGGCAGGGGCCAGGGAAGGGTATCAGATTTCTCTGTCCCACCCAGGGCGGGAGCCACCTGCTCCATCAGGTTTGAGCCAAGTCACACAGTAGGCTGCTTTCCTTCCTGCCCTTTAGGTTCAAGTGGTGAATATCTAGCTCAAAGGACACAAGGTGGAGAGCACAAGAGAGCTAAGGCAAGCCCAGAATGAAGCACTAGCATGGCATCTGCCCAGAAATTGCCTCAAGAAGCCAAGAAATGAAGAAGCTTTCCAGCAGGTAGGATTTCTGATAAATGAGCAAAGAAAACTAAGATGGTCTCTTTGGTCCCCTTATCACTTACCCATGGCTTTGGCCCTGATTTAATTTTCATTCGCTGACATTTGCAAAGGCTGTTGGGACTGGAATCCTCTTACCAGCTCCTCACCCATTGATCCTGTAGGTCACAGTGTCAGCGCCATCTCCTGGGAAGAAGCTTTCTCAACTCTGCAGACTGGCTTTGCTTCTCTCATCTCTCCAGGACCAGTTCTTTAGCAATGGCCTTGTTTGGGATCTTAGAATGTTTTCCTCCTTCTTTCTACTTCAAAATGTATTTGCCCTATGATGCATCCTCCCAAGGTCTGGAGACTTGTTAAATGACTGGCTAAAGCCATCAGTAAACAAAATCGGAAAATAATGTTAGGGCTGAACATGGATGCATGTGTTACTTTCTTGCTTTAGTTAAAGGGAGTGGCTGCTAAGCCGCTTCAGTAGTGTTTGACTCTGTGACTCCAGGCTCCAGTGTCTGTGGGGATTCTCCAGGCAAGAATACTGGGTTGCCAGTTAGGAGTGGCCAATTCTTTGAATTTTAGGTATTTGTTATGGTCCTTGAGAGGCTCTCATCCTGAAACAGAAAGGGTCACCTTTTGTAAGGAGGAAGAGTAGAGTTATTTTGACTTGATGATCTTCTCCATCCTTTTTCAACTCCCATATCCACTATGTAAATCCATTATATAAGTCCTCCTTATCCAGAGGCCCTCTTATCCTCTGACAGGTCCATCACTTCCAAAGCACTGGCTGGAGCATGTGCCCCCATCTCTGGGGAACACAGACTACCAGTTGCTGGACATTCTCCCCTTCTTCCTTATGAACATGACTGTGTTGTGGGTAGTAATAGATCCAACAAGAAAGAATACATTTCTTAGCCTCCTTTGTATCTAGAGATGGACACAGGACATAGTTATGGCCCATGAGGCATCAGCGAATGTCATTGGCTGGGGCTTCCAGGAAAACTCTGTAAGGGAACTGGACTCAGTTGGCATATACACTTTGGGTACTTCCCTCATTTTGGATCTAGGACGTGATGGCTAGAGCTGGAGTAGCAATCTTGCAACCATGTGGCAAAGACCAAGCAAATTTCAGAGACTTCAGTTTTGACATAATTAAGCCATTAAATCAATGTCAAAAACTGGCCACATCTGGAGTTCTCCTTGAGAAAAATAAATCTTGATCTTGTTTAAGTTACCATATTTTGAGTTTTTCTGTTACATGCAGTAAAACTCATTCCTGAGCTGACACATCCATCATGCTTTGCAGTACCCTGACTCACTCACTAGTGAGTTAGTCAGCATTTGCTGAATGCCTGCTTCATGTGGCACCTTTTTAGGCTTTAGGAGATATCTGTTCTAAAGGGATCTGAAAACCGGTAAGTATGTACACCTTGGGTCTAGAAGGCCTTCCAGGCCAGCTCGGGCTCCATCTCTAAGCCTGTTTTATACTGTCTCTTCTGCTTCCCCTGTCCCAGTCTCCAGTCCCACTGGTCTGATCTGTGGGACACGCCTCTCCTGGGGTGGGGTCTTTGTGTTTATTATTCTTCCTGCTTCATGCCCCTCCCTCTCCATCACTTCCCAACTCCTTGGGGCTTCTCAAGGCTTCCCATCACTGCTACCTGTGATCTTAAACAAGCCCTTTCAAGATTCTGAATCTTGATAGGTTTTTTTTGTTTGTTTGTTTGTTTTGTTTTGTTCATAGTATCATCACGATTTGAAAATATTTTATTATTTTTCTGTTTATATTTTTTGGGTCAGCTTCTCTTTGTGTTGCTCCCTGCCCCCCTCACACCATCTGAAGACTAAGCTGCATGCAGGGGAGGTGCCTCGCTGTTCCTCTGTGGTTTACTCATGTAGACCCTGCAGAGCATCTCGTGTGCGTTTCACAATGGAGATGCTTGGTGAGCGCAGTCCATCCCCATTATATGCCAATTCCTTATTTGTGAATTTTTTGTTGCTGTTCAGTTGTGTCCGACTCTATCTGACTCTCTTGACTGTAGCCCGCCAGCCTCCTCTGTCCATGAGATTTCCTAGGCAAGAATACTGGAGTGGGTTGCCATACCCTCCTCCAAGGAATCTTCCTGATCCAAGGATCGAATTGCAACTCCTGTGTCTTCTGCATGGCATGATTCTTTACCTCTGAGCCACCAGGGAAACCGCATGTAGGGGACTTCAGTTCAGTTCAGTTCAGTTCAGTCACTCAGTCATGTCCGACTCTTTGTGACCCCATGAATCGCAGCACGCCAGGCCTCCCTGTCCATCACCAACTCCTGGAGTTCACTCAGACTCATGTCCATCGAGTCGGTGATGCCATCCAGCCATCTCATCCTCTGTCGTCCCCTTCTCCTCCTGCCCCTAATCCCTCCCAGCATCAGAGTCTTTTCCAATGAGTCAACTCTTCACATGAGGTGGCCAAAGTACTGGAGTTTCAGCTTTAGCATCATTCCTTCCAAAGAAATCCCAGGGCCGATCTCCTTCAGAATGGTCTGGTTGGATCTCCTTGCAGTCCAAGGGACTCTCAAGAGTCTTCTCCAACACCACAGTTCAAAAGCATCAATTCTTCGGCACTCAGCTTTCTTCACAGTCCAACTCTCACATCCATACATGACCACAGGAAAAACCATAGCCTTGGCTAGACGGACGTTTGTTGGCAAAGTAATGTCTCTGCTTTTGAATATGCTATCTAGGTTGGTCATAACTTTCCTTCCAAGGAGTAAGCGTCTTTTAATTTCATGGCCAGAGACACCATCTGCAGTGATTTTGGAGCCCCCCAAAATAAAGTCTGACACTGTTTCCACTGTTTCCCCATCTATTTCCCATGAAGTGGTGGGACCAGATGCCATGATCTTCGTTTTCTGAATGTTGAGTTTTAAGCCAACTTTTTCACTCTCCTCTTTCACTTTCATCAAGAGGCTCTTTAGTTCCTCTTCACTTTCTGCCATAAGGGTGGTGTCATCTGCATATCTGAGGTGATTGATATTTCTCCTGGCAATCTTGATTCCAGCTTGTGCTTCTTCCAGCCCAGCGTTTCTCATGATGTACTCTGCATATAAGTTAAATAAGCAGGGTGACAATATACAGCCTTGGCGTACTCCTTTTCCTATTTGGAACCAGTCTGTTGTTCCATGTCCAATTCTAACTGTTGCTTCCTGACCTGCTTACAAATTTCTCAAGAGGCAGATCAGGTGGTCTGGTATTCCCATCTCTTTCAGAATTTTCCACAGTTTATTGTGATCCACATAGTCAAAGGCTTTGGCATAGTCAATAAAGCAGAAATAGATGTTTTTCTGGAACTCTCTTGCTTTTTCAATGATCCAGCTTCTTGGCCTTTTGGCTAAGATCAAGTGTAGTAGGAGACTTTCTGTATATTAAATAAGGTGTCTAAACACAAAACAAGGTTTTATGTTGTTGGGTTGACAAGAACCTTGTGTCCAAAGGCGTATAGGAACCTAACCCTGTACTTGCTCGAGTATCCATGGTCCAATTCCTCTAATTCAGTGTTTGTGGTGATGTCATAGAACATTAGTCTCAAAAATGGCAAGACTAGACTGCATTTGTTAATGAATGGTGCAATGCATTTGGGATGCAGTGGGGGCACAGAGGAGGGAGTGAGGATTTTCAGCACCACAGCCAGTGCAGAGTCAGGCCAAGTTAATTCTGCTCTCAAGCGGGCAGACCTTGAGGTTGTTTATTGTGGGTGGAGGGAGGTTTCTTTGATTCTGTTTATGTCATCCTACAGAAGGACTGCCCCAGAATCCGCAAGGTGCCCTCAGGTGGTGATAATTTTGAAAACGGAATTAAGAGCCAGCACCTCTCTGCGCCTGCCTGTGTCAGACTTTATAGAGGAGCGGGGTGACAGGGGGAAATGGAAAGGAAATGGGCAGACAGCCCTCAGAGTGGTATTTCAACCCCAACACAAAGCATCCAGTGGTAATTATAGAATAACCTTCATTTAAATGCAAATCAGCCTGTAATTAAGATAAGGGACCTACCATTTGGCAGCATTTTTGTTGTTTCTTCTTCTTTTTAAATTTTTTTTGGGGGGTGACAATGACGGTTTCTCAGATACTCCTCTGCGTTATTGATGAGCAGTCATTATGTTTATGGATTGTGTTGTGAGTGCAATATTTGGATAACTGCAGAATAGAAATTAGCGTCACTTACTTTCAGCTGCCCACAGCAAAAGAAAAAAAAAAATGTGTACAGCGCATAATGTTGACAAAAGCAAAATTGCTAAGAGTCCTGGCCTGGACGACACCATGTAACATGATAGCCCAGATCCCCAGGAGCCTGAGACAAAGGCACTGAGTCCAGAATTACAGGAGGAAACGAACAGCTTTGTTGATGTCTTCTAGCAGAGCTGCTGAGCCCTTGCGAAGGGTCTGCCGTTGCAAGTGCCTTCTCTTGGTGGACAATGGGCAGATTCAAGGGCACGGTTTGTAGACATTTTCTCAGTAGGATCTCCAGAAACGGAGGTGGTTGACCTGGCCTGCATGTTAGTTTGTGACACCGAGCAAGTCTCTTAGCCTCTTTGGCCAAGTTAACATTGATCCGTTTATGTATCACCTGCTATTGACTGGTGGACTCACACTCTGGATTAGGAAAAGTCAGGCCCTTAAGGTAGACTGAAAGACAAAGGGCTCTTTGCCAGGTAGTAGTCATTCATTTATTCATCCACATGCACATTTCTTTTTCTGCATGTGTTTTACTAACACCTGAGTGGGCTTCCCCGGTGGCGCTAGTGGTAAAGAAACTGCCTGCCAATGCAGAAGACATCAGAGATGCAGGTTTGATCCCTGGGTTGAGAAGATCCCTTGGAGAAGGATATGGTAATGCACTCCAGTATTCTTGCCTGGAGAATCCCATGGACAGAGGAGCCTAGAGGGCTGAAGTCCATAGGGTTGCAAAGAGATGGATGTGACTAAAGTGACTGAACTGCCAAGCCCTGTGAAGAGGTGAGATGTGTGCCAGAGCTCTTCTAGATACTCAGGGACACAGTCGTCACACACAGGGATCCACCGCACGCCTGGACCACCTCCGCAGACGCATCTGGCTGCTGTTTTAGAAGGCTTGGTCTGACCACCTCAACCAGCCCCTGAGGCCTCTTTTTTCTAAACAGTTGACCCATTTTGGGATGGAAACCTTCTTTCCAGCTAGAAAACACCAGAAACAGAGGGTTTCCAAGCAGTGAAAGGTTCAGAAAGTTCAATTTATCCCTTTAATTAGCAGGGAGGCTGCTGGAATAGTTCATTAGGCATCATTTAAGAAAAAAGTACTCAAACTTCCTCAGACACTGTTCTCTTCCAGAGGACACATTTCTTTTTCTGTGTGTGTTAGCGTCTACCAGCACCATGAATGCTATGCTGTGTTATCCTTCTGGAATTACTCACATAGTTGCCTCCTTAGGTTTTGTTGTTGTTGTTGTTGTTGTTGTTTTTGCCTTGAAAGCATACAGTATATTTCTAGGCTCCTTTGCTGGGTAGCAGAAGTTTGGGACAATAAGCTGGATATCCTAAGCAAAGACAAATTCAGATGCAAATTGCACAGACCTCTGCTCACACAGGCAGAGGCAGACTCCCACCCCCATACCCAACCCCAAACTTGTCCTCTGACACTTTCCTTCTCAACACCAAGAGGATTTTACAAAAAATCTCCAAGCCAGGCTTCAGCAATACGTGAACCGTGAACTTCCTGATGTTCAAGCTGGTATTAGAAAAGGCAGAGGAACCAGAGATCAAATTGCCAACGTCCGCTGGATCATGGAAAAAGCAAGAGAGTTCCAGAAAAACATCTATTTCTGCTTTATTGACTATGCCAAAGCCTTTGACTGTGTGGATCACAATAAACTGTGGAAAATTCTGAAAGAGATGGGAATAGCAGACCACCTGACCTGCCTCTTGAGAAATCTGCATGCAGGTCAGGAAGCAACAGTTAGAACTGGACATGGAACAACAGACTGGTTCCAAATAGGAAAAGGAGTACATCAAGGCTGTATATTGTCACCCTGTTTATTTAACTTATATGCAGAGTACATCATGAGAAACGCTGGGCTGGAAGAAGCACAAGCTGGAATCAAGATTGCCAGGAGAAATATCAATAACCTCAGATATGCAGATGACACCACCCTTATGGCAGAAAGTGAAGAGGAACTCAAAAGCCTCTTGATGAAGGTGAAAGTGGAGAGTGAAAAAGTTGGGTTAAAGCTCAACATTCAGAAAACGAAGATCATGGCATCTGGTCCCACCACTTCATGGGAAATAGATGGGGAAACAGTGGAAACAGTGTCAGACTTTATTTTGGGGGACTCCAAAATCACTATAGATGGTGATTGCAGCCATGAAATTAAAAGACGCTTACTCCTTGGAAGGAAAGTTATGACCAACCTAGATAGCATATTCAAAAGCAGAGACATTACTTTGCCAACAAAGGTCCGTCTAGTCAAGGCTATGGTTTTTCCTGTGGTCATGTATGGATGTGAGAGTTGGACTGTGAAGAAGGCTGAGCGCCGAAGAATTGATGCTTTTGAACTGTGGTGTTGGAGAAGACTCTTGAGAGTCCCTTGGACTGCAAGGAGATCCAACCAGACCATTCTGAAGGAGATCAGCCCTGGGATTTCTTTGGAAGGAATGATGCTAAAGCTGAAACTCCAGTACTTTGGGCACCTCATGCGAAGAGTTGACTCATTGGAAAAGACTGTGATGCTGGGAGGGATTGGGGGCAAGAGGAGAAGGGGACGACAGAGGATGAGATGGCTGGATGGCATCACTGACTCTATGGACGTGAGTCTGAGTGAACTCTGGGAGTTGGTGATGGACAGGGAGGCCTGGCGTGCTGCGATTCATGGGGTCGCAAAGAGTCGGACACGACTGAGCGACTGATCTGATCTGATCTGATATACTTTAAATGAACATACCTTACCTGAAAAGTGATTTCATAGCTTTTTTTAAACTCTCTTTATCTATATTAAGGGTTACCTGTTTGTCCGGCATGGGTGATTGCTTGGAAACCTAAAGGACAGTTTTTAGAGTTAGTACATGGCCACCAATGACTGAGATGTGCTGTTGGATTAACTGGGGATTTAACAAAATCTTCGTGTCTTTTAAGTGTCTACTATTTTATGAGGTGATTGTTAACTTCAAAAGTCATTTCAAGGTTCAATGAAAGTCATGGAGGTGAGGTGGCCAGCAGAGCACTTGGGTTCCTGTCCTTACCATTCTGTATCAACCGCACAGTGAGCTGGCCGGCCAGTCGGCGGTGGCACAGATATGTACACTCATCCTTCATTTTAACTCAAGGGACACCTCCTCCAGGGAGCCTTCTCTGATCTCCCCTAAGAGCACTGGAATCAATTAGGTATTCCTTCTTTCCTGTTCTGTAAGAGACACCTCCTTGTCTCTTCCCCAGAATGCTGTGTGAATGCTACCAATGCTCCTATTCTCAAGGTGCAAAATAGATCTTAAGATTGTTGAAACAAGGTTTGGGGGATTCCATGTAGCTTCTACACTGGGACAATGTAGAACAATGTAGAAGCTGCTTGTGCACGCTCAATGCTCAGTCATGTCTGACTCTTTGCGACCCCATGGACGCCAGGCTCCTCTGTCCATGGGATTCTCAAGGCAAGAATACTGGAGTGGGTTGCCATGCCCTCCTCCAGGAGACTTTCTGACTCAGGGATTGAATGCAGGTCCCCTGCATCTCCTGCAGTGCAGGCAGATAATACCTTACCCACTCAGCTATCTGAAAAGCTGCACAGGATTCCCCAAATGGTTCATTTTGGGTGTACCCTGCAAGCTTTCCTTTTACTTGAAGGGGGTCACCTTTTCAAGCATCGTATTCATGCGGCTTTGAGGGTGGTATCAGCTGGAATTCTTAGGAAGCCAGGAACTGGGGGAAATGACTTCAATTCCTAGCCTTCAGATTTAGATATTCTGCTTAATAATTAAATAAAGCTTCCCTGACTGGCCAGAGGCTAAGACTCCATGCTCCCAATGCAGGGGGCCTGGGTTCGATCCCTGGTCAGGGAACTAGATCCCACATGCTGCAACTAACAATTCCATATGCTGCAACTTCGACCTGATGTGGCCAAATAAATATGTTAAAAATATAATTAAATAAGGCTGTCTTCATATGCATGTTTGAGAGAAGTTTGTGGGATTTGATTCCTCTAGTTGGAGCGTGAGAGCTGGGAAAGGCAACCTGATCTTGAGGGGAAGTGGACAAATTGAAGGGACTACAGGCCTGGGTGGTCAGTGGGCCCCAGTCACACGGCAAAAGGCTGAGGAAAAAATATGACCATTCACGACCCCTATGGAGGGACTTGTCGGTGGATTTGGCAGAGTTATACATCATCATTTAATTTTAATTTTCTCTCTTAATTCTTGTAGCTCCATTTCCCCTAAACTTCAGTCACGTTTTTAAACTATTGCAGTTCTGGGTGAGCTGTGCTTAGAGCTGTAATGGAAGGATTTAGGTCTACCCTTTATGGGGATGGAACTGGGAGAGGGCTGGGGCAGTGCAGAGAAACAGCCTTGAGAAATCTGAGGTAAAGGGGACAAAAGCCTGAGGCAGTGACTTGGAGAGAAAGCTGATGAACAGCTTGAAGATAGATTTGTGCAAAGTTCAAGTACTCCTCCTGGGAGGGACTGGATTTCTTGCAGTGATTCACACGGGGACTCAGTACGGTGATTTGGTTCTATAATTTGGTATCCAAATGAAAAGCCCCACCTGTCCTGGGAGGTTTTTTGAGACGAGAACATACTCATTCTTCCTGCTCTTTGGCTTCTAAGCAGTTAAAAGTGGATTCAAGGGTCTATATGGGCATCAAAAGGCAGCATTCGCTTTTTCACTAACAATTGAGTATACAGGAAAATTCAGTTACCTTAAATTTTGGGACCTGCAGAATCCTGGTCTGGACAAGGACCACCAGCTTGCAGCAGGATGAAGAGGAGATGAACATCAAAGACACTTTCAGATGTCTGCAACAGATACTGCTGATTATTTCTGGGCTTCATTGAATACATTCAGATTACTGGGATGTGTTCAGTTCAGCTAGAGAGTAGTGATATATATATATAGCCATCCAAGTTCACGGACTCCCCTGATTTCTATCCCTGGCTTCCTGAGGGGTCTGTGGACCAAATTAAGTTCTTCCTTCCTTGGGAAGAAACTTAATGAGCAAGAAAACCATCAACCAGCATTTTCTTAGGGATTAATCAGGCTACAGAGACACGGGTGTCTTGACCACCCCTCCAGACGCATCTCTGTAAGGAAGTAAAGTCAGTGAAGGTGGAAGCGTAGGTCTTTCTGCCCCAGGGGTGTCTGCCTACCCTGTGCTCTGTGTGTGTCCAATCTTGAGTCTTTGCTCGCTCTTCACTAGCTCACCGTGCCCTGAACATCCCCCCACCAGCTGCCCACAGCCAGCCCCATTCTGAATGTCATATTCTTCCAAAGTGAGAAAAGCTCATTTACTTTCCCCTCACTCTTGTCTGAAGGAAAAGCAAAACAGACTCACACAAAATGACGGCTATCTTCCCAGGTGTAGACAAATCATCTCTTTCCAGGACATTTTCTTTTCACTTTTGACAGCAGCGCTGCACTTGGTCTGCAGCTTGCAAGGATTCATTAGGGCGGGGGAGGGGCACCTGCAACAGTCACTGTCCTTACGCTCCACCTGCTGCTGCAGAGACCACAAGGAAAGGAGTATAGTCAGAAGAGCACATGGTGATTTGTAGAGATGTGGATGAACCCAGAATCCGTCATATGGAGTGAAGTAAGTCAGAAAGTGGAAAACAAATGTCATGTATTAACGCGTAGATGTGGAATCTAGAGAAACGGCTCTGATAAATGTATCTGCTGGACAGGAACAGAGACTCAGACATAGAGAGTGGACACGTGGACACAGCAGGGGAAGGAGAGGGTGGGGCGAACTGGGGGAGTAGGAGTGAAATACATACACTCCCATGTGTGAAATAGAGAGCTAGTGGGGAGCTGCTGCACAGCACAGGGAGCTCAGCTCAGTGCCCTGTGATGGCCCAGGGTGGGGTGGGGGAGGGGGGATACGGCACACTTACAGCTGATCCACGTTGCTGTACAGCACAAACTAACACGATAAAAAAAAGAAGAGCACATGTCGATCGGGGTGAGCCTTTTGTTCACCTCCCCAGCAAACACCGGACCTCAAAGCCCCTTCTGTGACTTTAATGTTGTCAGTGTCAAATTGACTTTGTGCGGATGTGTCAGGGACTGTGAATGTCATCGTGAACCATTTAGCTCAGGGCCTACTATGCACGTAGCACTTTACAGGGTGTTGTGTTGGCCGCAAAGAAGAGTTCAATGATGAACAATGGGAAACATCAGTTTTATCTCCCCACCCCGGCCTGCCATGCATTTCAGGATGGTTAACTTTATGTGTCAGTGTGGCCAGGCCATGGTGCCAGACACACGATCAAACAGTGTTCTGGGTGTTCCTGTGAGGGTGTTTTGTGGATGAGATTAACATTTAAATTGGTGGACTTTGAGTAAAACGGATTGCACATTGTAAAGTGGGTGGGCCTCGTCTAATCAGTTGAAGGCCGGAATGGCATGATCTGAGGTCCCCAGCACAAGAGGGAATCCTGCCAGCAGATGACTGGAACTGCAACGCTGAATCTCTTCCGGGTGTCCAGCCTGCTAATCCAGTCTGTGGATGTTGGACTTGCCAACTTCTACCATCACATGAGGCAGTTCCTTAACAGAAATCTTTTTCTGCTTAACAGAAATCTTTTTCTGCACACACACACACACACACACACACACACACACACACAAATGTGCACACACTCACTACTGACTGTTTCTCTGGAGAACTCTAATTAATACAGATATTTCATACCTCTTTTATCCGATTTACTACTTTTAAGGCAAATTTTCCCCAGGGGAAGTTGTCTGTGATCAAGTTCTCCCATAGCAGCATTGCTGTCTGCTTCCTTGGGGACTTGGCAGAGAAATTAATCTATATCTTTAGTCTTGGATTTCTTAAGGGAGCATCAAGACTGGCAGAAATCATCTTTGGCTTAAGCAAAGAAAAATTAAAATTATTGTAGGATACTCAAATGTATACTTTCTTCCTCATGCTCTTAGGACAGAGTGATTTTGTCACCTAACAATGTTGTCATTCAGTTGCTAAGTCGTGTCCGACTCTTTGCGATCCCACAGACTGCAGCAGCACGCTAGGCTCTTCTGTCCTTCACTATCTCCCAGAGTTTGCTCAACTTCATGTCCATTGAGTTGATGATACTATCTAACCATCTCATCCTCTGCCACCCCCTTCTCCTTTTGCCTTCTATCTTTCCAAGCATCAGTCTTTTCCAATTTGTCAGCTCTTTGCATCAGGTTGCTGACGTATTGGAGCTTCAGTTTTGATATCAGTTCTCCCAATGAATATTCAGGACTGATTCTCTTCAGGATTGACTGGTTGATCTCCTTGCCGTCCAAGGGACTCTCAAGAGTCTTCTCCAGCGCCACAATTCAAGAATATCAGTTCTTCAGTGCTCAGCCTTCTTTATGGTCCAACTCTCACATTCGTTCATGACTACATGACTACTGTAAAAATCATAGCTTTAACTATACAGACCTTTGTCAGCAAAATGATGTCTCTGTTTTAATACGCTGTCTAGATCTGTCATACCCTTCCTTCCAAAGAGCAAGTGTCTTTGAATTTCATGGCTGCAGTCACCATTGCAGTGATTTTGGAGCCCAAGAAAATAAAATCTGTCACCGCTTTCAGCTTCCCTCTTTCTATCTGACACAAAGTGATGGGACCAGATGCCATGATCTTGATTTTTTTAATGTTGAGTGTCAAGCCAGCTTTTTCGCTCTCCTCTTTCACCTTCATCAAGAGTAATATAGCTTAAATCTTCATCCTTTTCTTCTTTCCTTTTCAATAATTTTGGTACAGTTCTTTATCTGCTCAGAACTGGATTTTATGGTGGTCTCTTTCATATACCCCCCTTCTCTTTCACTTTACCCTCCATACTGCTAACCCGGTGACCTTTCCAATGTTCAAAGAGTTGTCTAGCCTTTTAAAATCCTATAAAGGCTTCCTATCAAGTTCAGGATAATGTTTAAATCTCTCAGCATTGAATATTAGTTATTACTGCTGCACAGCAAATAACTCCCAAATTTAGTGGCTTAAAACAGTAAATACTTTGGCATACAGCTTTTGAGCTATAGGAACCTGAGCAGGGCTTACCTGGGGTCCTGGCTAAGGGTCTCCCGTGAGGTTGTTGTCAGGCTGTTGGCTTGGGCCTCAGTCTCTGAAGACTTAACTGGGACCGAGGGCTTCTTCTTCCATACTCACTCACATGACTGCTGGCAGGAATCTTCAGGGTTTTTTGTTGCTGTTGTTTAGTTGCCCAGTTGTGTCTGACCCTGTGATCCCTTGAACTGCGGCACTCCTGGCCTCCCTGTCCCTCACCATCTCCCGAAGTTTGCCCAAGTTCATGTCCATTGCATTGGTGATGCCATTCAGCCATTGTATCCTCTAACGCCTCTTCTTCTTTTGCCTTCAATCTTTCCCAGCATCAGGGACTTTTCCAAGGAGCCGGCTGTTCACATCTGATGACCAAAATACTGGAGCTTCGGCTTCAGCATCAGTCCTTCCAACGAATAGTCAGGGTTAATTTCCTTTAGGATTGACTGCTTTGATCTCCTTGCTGTCCAAGGGACTCTCAGGAATCTTCTCCAACACCACAGTTTGAAGGCATCAACTCTTCAGCACTCCAGCTTCTTTATGGTCCAGCTGTCACAACCATACGTGACCACAGGGAAGACCATAGCCTTGACTCTACGGTCCTTTGTTGGCAGAGTAATGTCTGTGCTTTTAAAAATGAATTAATTTATCTGGCTGTGCTGGGTCTTACTTGCAGCGTGCAGGATCTTTAGTTGTGACATGTGAACTCCAGGTTGCAGCATGTGGCATCTAGTTCCCTGATCAGGGACTGAACCCATGCCCTCTGCATTGGAAGCGTGGAGTCTTAGTGTCTGGAGCATCAGAAAGTCCCAGGAACTTTCAGTTTTTTCACCTCATGGGTCTCCATTGGGAAATGTTTCCCCAAAAAGAGAGACAGAGAGGGAGAGAGAGAGAGAGAGAGGATGCAAGATGGAAGCCTCAGCCCTCTACAGCCTAATTTCAGGTGTGACATGCCATTACATTGCTGTATGCTCTGGTACAGACCAACCTCCATGCAGGAGGGGCCACACGAAAGTCTGGATGCTACAGTGAACGGTTCATGGTGGGACCGTTTGGAGGCTGACTACCATATATGGCATTTAGCAGCTTTCAAAGATCTTCTTGTACTTACTTTTCCTGCTTCTTATCACATTCTATCAATCTCCCTCATCACCGTTAACTACTTCCTCATACTCTGGCCTTCAGTTTCTAATGCATGTGTCTTTCAAAACTGTTTGCCATTAAGTGCTGTTCCCTGTCCTTGAAAAATCCTTTTGAAATGAAGTTAAAGTTGCTCAGTCATGTCCAACTCTTTGCAACCCCATGGACTATGCAGTCCATGGAATTCTCCAGGCCAGAATACTGGAGCAGGTGGCCCCCATTCCCTCCTCCAGGGGATCTTCCCAACCCAGGGATCGAACCCAGGTCTCCCGCATTGCAGGTGGATTCTTTACCAGCTAAGTCACCATGGAAGCATCTTTATTTTGCCTGGGTGAGTCTGTCTTGACTTTTATTCCTTCCTATGACTCCATGGGGCTTTCCTAGTGGCTCAGTGGTTGGAGTCCACCTGCCAATTCAAGAGACGTGGATTCAATTCCTGGATCAGGAAGATCCCCTGAAGAAGGAAATGGCAACCCACTCCTGTATTCTTGCCTGGGAAATCCCATGGACAGAGGAGCTTGGCGGGCTGAAGTCCATAGGGTCACAAAAAGATCAGACACAACTGACCGACAAAGCAACAGCAATGATTCTATGGAGGCAAAACCCTCCATGACATCTTTCCCCAACTCTAGGCCTTTCTCTGTGCTTTCATAGCACCTTCGCATTCACCTACCTTCAACCCTTTACATCTTCTTCTAATTAGTTTATGAATTCCCCTACATTCTGCTGTGATGTTCCCAAGCTCAGAGATGGTGGATTTTTTTTATCACCCTTTTTATTCCCAGTGTCACTCAAAATGCTAGAACACAATAGGAGTTTTCATAAATGTGTGTGATGAACGAGTGAACAAATGAATGCACAGTTTGTGGCAGAATATGAAGTTTAGGAAGGAAGGAACACATGCCCTTCTATCAAATTTTATTGCATCTCACAATTTGGTGGGTCAGGAATATGGGAAGTCTCCTCTTGGCAATTCTTCTGCCCTATGCAGCATTGAATGAAGTCAACTCAGTGGTATACAGCTTGTGTATAAGCTTGATTAGAAAGTTAAAGATGGCTTTGCTCCAGTTTAAGTGTTAGTCACTAAATCATGTCCAACTCTTTGAGATCAGATGGACTATAGCTCACCAGGCTCCTCTGTCTGTAGAGTTCTCCAGGCAAGAATACTGGAGTCAGTTGCCGTTGCTTTCTCCAGGGGATCTTCCTGACCCAGGGATAGAACCTGCATCTTATGCATTGCAGGCAGATTCTTTATCATCTAATTCACTAGGGAAGCTTGCTGTAGTGTAATCCATGGCTAAAGGGATGGGGCTGAGTTGGGAGGACCTGTGTTCAGCCTTACCAGAACAGCAGCTGTAGGTAGTCAGACTTACAGTGTGACAGCTAAGGCTCCCAAAGAGAGTCTTCCAGTAGAACTCTAGGATTTCTGGTCTAACCTTGGGAGAATTGCTTACACTGCATGTAGTGATTCAAGTATGCACAGAGCTAGCCCATGTCCAAGAATAGGATACTGGATGATTGATAGAACCAGGTGGCAAGGCTCACTGAGGAGCCAACTTTGGAGGTCAGCGCCCACAACTATAACTAACTATCGTCATGTTCTACTGAAGCTAAGTTTCTCTGTTATTGTTCCAGAAATGTAATTTTCAAACATTTTCATCCCATCTTCATTAATAAAGAGACTTCCTTGGTGGTCCAGTGGCTAAGACTCCATGCTTCCTATGCAGGGGGCGCATGTTCGAACCTTGGTCGGAGAACTAAGATCCCACATGCCCCATGGCACAGCCAAAAGGGAAAATGAAGCGCTCTGCCTTGTGGGATAACTAATCCTTCTAGGGTGTCCCAGTAAGAACAGAACAGACCACTGTGGACCACTGGATGATCTGAAATGAACTGAGTATTATGAAAGGGACTCTTGGATGGGGTGAAACTTCTAAGTTACCTCCCATAATTATTATCATTTTAGGATTTGAGGACTCATATTTGTTTATTAAATATTTCTGGACACCATCTCTTCATACTTCTATAATGTCTTAGCTCTTAAGATCTTTTCCTTGTTTTGTAGCCCCAAATAATCCTTTCAGCTATCTAAACTTTTGTGTCTTTGGACATAAAATAGGAAATCAGAGTGCCTGACATAGTTTCCTGACCAGGTAGCTATGATAATCGAACTATGTAATAGTATTAAACCATCAAGTATATGAAAATATAAGAGATGATTTACTCTGTTTTCCACAAAAGCTGTGGCCAATCAATGTGCATTCCTACAACTGTCTTATGTGAGAGGGAAATGTTTTAACATTCTTTTTAAAGGCCATTTGGATGACTTGTAATTGTTTTCCTTTTCCTGATAAGGTGTGAAGGTCTCTAATAGCTGTCAACAAAATGTCGTGAAGTGATTTAAGTGGCAGACCCTCTTCTCTTATTGCCTGGCCTTTATTTGATCCAATACAGAGAACAACTTTGGAACAAGAGAGGAGGCAAGAAGGGGTGAAGGGGAAATATGTCAGATAAGCTCTCACTTAAGTGGTGCTTATTTTAGGAAAAAAATGCCATCATCGTTACCGTCAAAAACCAAATGTGTACTGGTATCTACTCCCTTCCTTTGAGATGGACCCATACTTAGCCCAAATTCCTCTGCTTATTACTGGAAACCATCAAAAGGAAAAATAACACACGGACTTAAGCTAATTTTTGTTGTCCTTTTTAAGAGAGTCAAGTTTGCCAAATCAGCCCTTCCAGGCTCTAAGAAAGAAAACCAAATCATTGTTCATTTAATGTTTAATTAAATTTATTTTCGCTAGTCTGCTGGCTTCAGGTTGGATTTATGGTACACTGACATTAGGGTTTATGTGTTCTATCCGTCCTTTATAGCACATCAGGGTCTCTTGTATAACCAACATGTACAATACACTTATGCCCATTTTATGTGAGTTGGAGCACAATTTTACCATTTTAAATGATCATACAAGTTTATAGTTATCGTTCCCCCTTACATCACTCTGCTAGCAATGTCTATGATTTATTTGATGCCAAAATTCTTGATATGGAACACAATTCCCAATTATAGCAATCTTCCTGTAGGGAAATGGTACGCAGCTCATAGCAACCCACTTTGGTCTGAGATTTCTAGGAACGCAGTTACAAAGTGAGGGAGCAGTATGCCTTTTCACTAGCGGCAAGTGGCTGCGTTTGCTTGTTTGTTTTCTGAGGATAAAAGTGATAGGTCTTCCAGTGGAGTGACAGAGAAGGAAGTCAAAGTGATGCTTGCCCACCCAGGGGACACGATCAGCGTTGGTCTTCGGTCGTACTGAGTTTAGAGTCATGTACCCTCTACTCTTCCGCGAGGGTTCCCACATCAGATAGCACACCGGAAAGGAATTTTCTAGATTTGTGCAAGTCTCACCCTGTATGAACAGAAAGAACACTGAGGTTCAGGGCCCCCAGGAGGGCCTTACCGTGGGCCATAGAGCCGGTCAAGGCCACACCGCCCCGAAAGGGATCGGAATTCAAGCCTAGGGTGGTCTGTGCTACTCACCTGTCTCCTTACTCCGGTGGTGCCACAGTTGCTGAAGCCAGCAGGAGGCATGTTCTGTATCTGGTGCTAAGTCTTTGTTATGGAAATGCCCCCACTCCCCAGCCCAGCTCTCTCTCCTACTGCCCACCCCCTCCAAAACCTCCACATGTGTTCTGATTGTAATCAATACTCTTCTAGTGCATCAGGTGAAGTCTGAGAGATTCTAAAACCTCTGCAAAGAAAGGGAAAGTGGGTTTGAGGAGAATTAACTTGACGGCCCTGTGATGACTGCCCCCTTATCCAACCCCTCTGGGCCCCAGCATCCCACGCCCGGATTAGCTGCTTCCTATATGCTTATTTATGTGCCACCAGCCAATCCCCTTCAGCAAGAGCAGCAGCAACCTTGATTTGTTTTCTCCCTTTACAGCTCTGTTGCTGGAAGAGGTGGATGGAACATTTAATTTGGCATTACATTCTATTCTGGGGCATAGTCCCCTGTGGCAAAGGTGATGCGGATGGTTTGCATTTCTGATTTTGCTCAGTTCAACTCATTTTTATGCCCAGGGAAGAGTTCCTGCTCAAGATTTTCTTGCTTCTCTTGCAGTTTTATTTCTGATTTCATGGAGACGATTTCATAGAGTGAAAGGATCTGCTTTCCTTTGTATCCAGACTGCCATTTTTCCATTAGGAGTGTTGGCAACAGCCTTGTTTCTGCATCTATGTGCAAAATAGCGCATTTGAATTCGGAACATAGTTCTGTTCTTGAGGGATGCGGTCTGTGTCAGCGGCGCACACGCCGGGGGATGTACCGTGCGTGCCAGGGAAGGGGGTTCATCCTAGCTCCCCCTCCTTTTCACGTGTTTACCTCGATTTAATAGTGGGTGGTGCATACAGGGGAGGGTTTGCTTCTTTATCCTTGAATCACCTTCAGCTGAGTTGACAGCCGGCCTGCTCTGTGTATTAGAGTGTTAGATCTGGAATACACTGGAAATTGCTATCACGTCTCCCAAGGTGAGATATCTTCAAGCCTTGCGGCGGTGCTGAATGGCTGTATCCCCCAGACCTGCCGACAGCGTTGGCCTAGAGACCCCACCGCATCTGTAATTACTGGTTTCTCTGCTCAGAATTGCCCTCTGCCCTCTACATCCTAAGGTGGCCTCTCTCTGCAGCACTCAGCCCCACATTCCTTTCTCCACAAAAACAATAAAAAGTTTGCCCCTGGTCAAAAAGAGATAACAGGCCCCAGATGGAGTCACCTGTGCTCAGTCACCAAACCACGACTTCAAACCTCACTTAATTGCAGTTTCAACCTCTCCTGGGAGTGGAGTCTTAAACCAGACCATCTGGCATGACCTGGTCGGCACTGGTGAGGCGATCTGCCTGACAGACCCCTGCCGCCCCCATAGAAAGGTGACCTTGCCTGAAACAGTCCACTCTTTGCTGGAAACTTCCACATCCTGCTCCCTTCTGCCTGGAAAACTCTTGCATTTTGTGCAGCAATTTGGAGCTCCTTCCTATCTGCTGGATGGGGGTGCTGCCTGATTCACGAATCCAGACATAAGATCTTTAAAATCTCTTCAGTTGAATTCTGTTTTTCACACCCCAACCCCCAATTTCCTTCTCCCACTGCAGCAATGACCGCACTGGTCTCGTCATTCTTCTGGCCTCTGTCTGGCCTCTGCTTCAGTGTGACCTTGGCTGGGAGCTGTCTGTGCATGGTTACAGGGGGGGAGGGCTGAGGCCAAGGGAGAAACTGAGGTACAGGCGGAAGGGGGAACCTCGCCTCTCCCCCTTCCCCCTTTTCCCTTCCAGGGTTACTCCATCACTGACTTTTCCAGGTGGACACTTACCCCTGGCACTCAGCCGGGAAGAATCCAAAACCCTTTGTTTCTGAGGAAACCTTTTCCCTTCATGTTTGTGAGGGAAAGGAAACAGAAAAATGAGAGAGAACCACAATTGAGCTGCAAACCCCACATAGAGCCTGTGGCTGTTGAAGACAAAAAGGGCTTTTGGAAATAAATTGTGAAACAGAAAGGGGAAAAAAAGCCCCATAATTTTCTCTGCGCTTGGGCGGTTTCTACTGTTCCACTGTGAAGGAACATCCCGTCTGTTTCTAGCCATGGCTCAGAACACGGCTGGCCAGGAATCAGTCCCCGAGTAACACGCAATCCCTCATCACCAGGGAACTCGGGTGTGACCACCCCCTGCTCCATGGATCCCCCAAGATCCACGGGGCAAGAGGCACCATGAACGATTCCGGCGCCCATCACTAGATGGAGCTCTTGCTATGCACAAATCCAGGCCCCCTGGGCCCGGGGGGTAGCGGCGAATCCCTTAGCTGGAGGGCAGCATTTTTCGAGTGGTACTTGGTTAAGAGAATCCATTCCTCTTCCAGTTAGGCCAGAAGCCCAGCTGCTTTTTCAGGTGCTCAGGAATTCTGTGCGTGTGGATTCATGCGTAGCATCCTTACGTGCACGCGCTCGTGCGCATGCACACACCCAAACTCCCACTCATTACCTTTACTAGCTATTTCCCCGAGGCCTGGACCCGCCCCACTGGCAGCCTCAGTCTCCCCAGGTGATTCTTTGTAGCCCCAAGCTCCCCATTTTGGGGTAAGACTCTCTGGCTTCGTGAACACACAGCTTCCATGTAATTAGCTGTCTAATTGCTCCCCCACACTGAGCCCATGTGTGTGTTACTAATTATGATTTATGTAAAAACTCTCCCTGCCATTCTTTGTTCTCTGCTTTCTCTCTATGGAGGGGCCAAGGGAGGGATTTGATTTGCAAACTTGTGAATGGAAAGTTTTCCTTCCTCTGTGTTGTCTGGACTCTTCCTTCCAGTTTCAAAATCCAGGCCTTGTCTTGGACCTAATTCCCATGTGCCTGCCTCCTGCCTCTCGCTCCCCTGACACAAGCTCTAAGGACAGGGTGCATATCACCCGTAAGGCAGCTACTGCCATGGAGGTGTCACATGAACCCGCGTGCTGACCCCAGACCCGTATTTCTAACATAGATACTGCACCTGTGTTTCACACCTACATGCACGGTTGCTCCGTGGACTTCCCCACCTGACTGCACACAGGCAGGTCCAGTGCAACACGTGCACAACTGGATCCTCAACCTGCCCTCCCCCCACACCTCATCGAGTCTAGGCCAGGCACCTAGAATCCTTGAGTCCTCACTCTCCCTCTCTCCGAGTTTCTGTCTTCGGGTTTGATTGGTTTACCTCCTCCTGTCTCTCCACCTGTCTGGAGCTTCCTGTTCTCCCTGCTGCTGTTGGAACCTGACCCTCCTATCCTGGCCTGGAGCTCCGCCACTGTCCCGGCTGACCTCCTTGTGTCCAGGCCTGAGACTTGTCACCCGTCTCACTCTATCCACAGCAGGGCTCTAGGCTGATCTGCCTACATACATGCTCCTTAGCCCCTCGCCTGTTCCGAAGGCCCTGTGGACCCCACCTTATGTCTTCAGGCCTTTCCTGAGATCACTCTGCCCCCTCATCTCCTGGGACCCCCCCCCCCCCAACACTCAATGCTCCAGCCTCACCCAGCCTGCAGCTCCCTCAGGCCACGCTGCAGAGACACCCTCTCAGTCCTGGCCTGGAGGCGCCCACATTCATCCCTGGGCTTGGCCTCACCTGTCCTTGCCGGTGTAGTGTTACTCATGTCTGTTGGAGCCCTTATTACAGGAAACGGCAGCCTTCCTCACCTTATCTGCCCATCTCACCTGAGATAAGGAGCTCCACGAGGCAGGGACCCTACCGGTCTTCCCAGCAGTGACACCTAGTGGTCACCCTGCGAGTGCTGAGTGGATGGACAGATGCCACGACTTGCACAGGCACTGTAGTGTGGTGTGTGAGTGTGCATGTGTGCGTGTGCGTGTGTGTGTGTGTGTGTGTGTGTGTGTGTTGCGGAGAGATAGAAGGAGAGAGGGAGGGAGGGATGGAGGGAGAACCCGAGTTCTGGGCTCACAGCAGGCCCTCAATCTCTCCCTTTTAGTTAATTATTATCTAAATGAAGGCCTGCAGGGCACATGGCATTTTGCTTGCAGCCTGGGGGAGGCTGCCTCCACAATGAAATACTCAGAGTACACAGATGTACTCTCAACAAACGTGTGCCCTGAAGGTGAAGAGAACCTTTGATGAACCTTTCAGGGCCGCCTGAGCGAAGGGCTGTGAATCAGGGGCCAGTCAGCAAGGGCCCTGGATTCTGGATAGCCTGTGACCAGACCCCTCACTGAGAGGTCTAATCAGGCCCAGAGAGCAGCAGAGGGCAGACAGCGGTGCTGCTGCAGGCCTGGTTTAGCCTTGAAATGGTCCCAGTGGAGCCCAGAGGTGGACGTGGTGTTTCCTGAGTTGGGGGGACACGGGAAACTGTGAAGCACTGCCCGGGTCCCTGGAGCTCACTGCCTAGCCCTGAGGAGGCCCTTGGCAGCCACCCACCGACCCCCAGCCCCTTCTAGGTCTCCTCACTGCCTCTCACGTGATGCCCTTCCCAGAGCAGCCCCCTGGAGACCGTGCCAGGTGCCGGAGTAGAGGCCCTGAGTGCCAGCCTGCCCAGGGACGCAGTGATGGGCAGCTGTCACTGCAGAGCCCCCTCAGAGTGGCTGAGGTGTTTTGTTTTGTTTTTAAGACTGGTTTATTGTTTTTGGCTGCACCGGGTCTTCACTGTTGCACGTGGGCATTCGCTAGTTGTGGAGAGTAGTCCCCCCTCTATGGTGGGCAGGGTTTTCCTCCTGGTTGCTTCTCTTGTTGTAGAGCATGGGCTCAGGGTGCCCAGGCTTCAGGAGCTGTGGCATATGGGTTGTAGCCCCAAGGCATGTGGGATCTTCCGGGACCAGAGATCGAACCCATGTCCCCTGCATTGGCAGGTAGATTCTTCATCTCTGAGCCACCAGGAAAGCCCGTGGTTGAGGTTTTGTCAGGTCTGCATCACAGTCTGACTTCCCCCTTCCTGAGCCTGTTTATTCTTTGTTTCCAAAGATGTTGGCCCTGACTCATAGACTGTACCCCGAATTCCATCTCAGAGTCAGTTTTAGAGAATCCAGCCTAGGATGCTGCTGACCCAGGATGGTACTAAGATGCAGTTGGTCTGCAGGGGAGGTCTGGAGCTGGCTCACTCACTCTTTGGTCGGCCAGAAGAGCCCTTCACTGCAGGCAGGTGGACTAAAGAGAGCCTCTGGCACAAAGTTGGGGTCCAGTGTTTACACCTGACCGATGGGGCACTGGCAGGGGGGAACAGACTAGTGGGTGCAATATATCAGGTGTTTGAAAGGTATGGAGACAACATTAGCCATAAGGATAACAGGATTGGATGGCTATTGCTAGAGGTTATTGATGCTCTGCAGAATGGAAAGAAACAGCTGAGAGCAACAGGCGGCTGAAAGCCAGAGGGCGTCTTTGGTTGCGTCTAAAGGAGGTCAAGCAGATGGACTGAGGAAGCCGAGGGCTGGGGCCAGGGCTTTGGGGCAGAAAAATTGAGCTTCAATTACTAGGTAAAGACAGGTTTCTTATACCCTGGGCAGAGCCCAAGTTAGTAACATTTGGGATTCTGGCTGACTGGTCAGGGATCTGGAGTGACAAAGGTGGGGAGATTGGAGGGCGGAGGCTTGTGAATGGGCGTATGGAAGTGAGTGCTGTGTGTGAAGATCTTTGTACACATGCTAATGCCAGTTGAATTCGCCCCCCAGGGAAGACGCAGTAAATGACCACCAAGGTAAAATAATGGGCGAGTGGACGTTAGCGGTGAGCATGTCCGTGATGAGGCTTGGTGGCCAGGAACGTGGGCATGCATGGGCCCTTCAACATGGATGCCCACTCCCCAAGGCCGATTTCCACCACTGCCAACTGGTCAGCCTGCTGCTGTAGAGATTCACGCTGAGATTCCACAGTGGCCCCATCCCTCAAGGAGACCAACCGGACACTTAATGGTAACTTGGCTACTGTCTACCCTGCTACTCTAACAAAAAACCACAGACTGGCTGGCTTATACGCAGTAGGGGTTTATTTCTTGCAGTTCTGGAGGTGGGAGGTCCAAGACCGAAGCACAGGCAGATTTGGGGGTCTGGTGAGAACCCACTTCCTGCCTCAGAGATGGCCGTCTTCTCCCTGGGTCCTCACTTGGAAGAAGGGGGCAAGGAACTCTCTGGGGGTCTCTTTTCTAAGAGCCCTGATCCCATTCAGGCAGCTCCAATCCCAGGATCTAAGCACTTCCCAAAGGGCCCCCTCTATTACCATCACATTGGGTGTTAGGATTTCAACAAAACAATTGGGAGGACATTTAAATAATTATTGCAGCTACATTTCCATCCTGAAAGAGCCTGGGTTTCATTTACATAGGAATTTTTTGTTGTTTGGTCACTAAGTCCTGTCCAACTCTTTGTGACCCCATAGACTGGAGAAGGCAATGGCACCCCACTCTAGTACTCTTGCCTGGAAAATCCCATGGATGGAGGAGCCTGGTAGGCTGCAGTCCATGGGGTCGCTAAGAGTCGGACACGACTGAGCGACTTCACTTTCACTTTTTCAATTTCATGCATTGAAGAAGGAAATGGCAACCCACTCCAGTGTTCTTGCCTGGAGAATCCCAGGGGCAGGAGAGCCTGGTGGGCTGACGTCTATGGGGTCACACAGAGTCGGACATGACTGAAGTGACTTAGCAGCAGCAGACTGCAGCATGCCAGGCTTGCCTGTCCTTCACTATCTCCCAGTGTTTGCTCAAACTCATGTGCATTGAATGGGTGTTGCCATCCAACCATCTCATACCCTGTTGTCCCCTTCGCCTTCTGCTTCAATCTTTCCTGGCATCAGTGTCTTCTCCAGTGAGTCAGCCCTCTGCATCAGGTTGCCAAAGTATTGGAGCTTCAACTTTAGCATCAGCCCTTCCATTGAATATTCAGGGTTGATTTCCTTTAGAACTGACTGGTTTGATCTCCTTGTAATCCAAGGGACTCTCAAGAGTCTCCTCCAGCACAGTAGCCCACCACCAACACCCCCTCCGCCCCCGCCCCCGCCCCCCTCCGAATTCTGGAGGAGACACTCCCTGAACATACCTAGATAAACAAATCCACGAGGCAAAAAGGAAGCTGTGAGTGACATGGAGTAACATCAATCTGGTGCCCTTCAG
This sequence comes from Bos indicus, assembly GCF_029378745.1. Taxonomy (NCBI): domain Eukaryota; kingdom Metazoa; phylum Chordata; class Mammalia; order Artiodactyla; family Bovidae; genus Bos; species Bos indicus. The sequence continues at coordinate 36,323,457 of NC_091788.1, read as the reverse complement.
GGAAGGACTTGCTGTGCAGGCGTGGACTTGCTGTGCAGGCGTGGGACAGGCAATCCCGCTCTCAGCATCTCAGAGTGGACCTTGATGGATGCCGTGGCCTCATCTGAGGTCACATCTCACTGAGACGGTACATGCTGGTGCCTCAGCCAGGTGGAGCCCACATGGGGTACCCTAATAGCACCCCTCGCTCCAGAGCGCCTGCCTCAGGACCCCTCCTCTCCCTCTGCCCATCCTGCTTTTGCCTCTTTCTTCCTCTGTGGCTGATCCCTAGTGGGCATCTTGCACCCCAGCTCAGCCTCCATTCTGCCTCCAGAGACCCCAAGGAGGCACCGCCCTCCGGCGCAAGCCTTTCTGACTCTGGCTTGGAAGCTCTGGGGTCTCACATCCCGCTTCTCTTCTCAGCACTGAGATTCCATGGCCTGGGTTCTTCCTTTTCTGGTAGACTCTTCTCTGGTTCCCGCTCAGTTCTGAAGCTCAGCATGGAGAAAGCCTAAACTGGAAATTGAAAATCCCCCAGTAATCCCGAGCACACATCTGGTTGTTGGCCACAAATCCATTTCCTCTCTGAGATTCACTGGGGTCCTTTCGTGGAATTGTGATTCAATTCACTGTGGAAGTTTTCATCTCGTCTTTCTGGTACTGGAGCAGAAAATGGGAGAGAAACTTCTCTTCAAGACCAGCTGGATAAAAAGTAACCCCTTGTCAGGAAAGGGTAAAGGTACGTGGTTGAAAATAACAGTTTTGAGAGAACAACAGTAATAAGTGTAGCAGACCCAGTTATTGTGAGGTCTTAGAACAATTTGAGCACTTCTGCTGTCCTCTCTACAATCCCCACCCCTACACCCCTGTGACCAGTCCCCAGGCCTTTTCCTGGGGGCAGGGCTGAACTGACCAGATGCATGGAGGCCCTGGCTTCTCCAGAAGTGACCTGAGCTCAGGACACAGGTCATTCTCTGCGAGGTGAACTATGACAAATAAAGGACCGGCATCTAGGAGATCGGAGATGAAGCGTCCAGTCTTTTTCTTCCCAATGGCTTATTTTTAAATGCGGTGGTTCTGGGTGGCCTCTTTGGATGTGACCTTTGGGATAAAGGCCCAGCAGTGTTTCCTCGTGAAGCTGTGGTCATCTTGTTAACATGTGACCTTGGACCTTCTGTTTGCTTTTCCTCCTTCTCTGTTTCTCTTCCCTCTCCCCTCATTCTTGTTTCTTGGCATTTTGCCTGTCCCCTCCCCTATGAGGGTTATCACATCAGCTTTGGCCCATGATCTGCTTCCCAGAGGACCCAGACCAGGACAGACCATTCCTATGTACTGAGTTCTTGGTGAGAGTCAGATACTCTTCTTAGTGCTGTGTACATATCAACTCCTTTCTCCCCCATGAGAGCGTGAAAAGTGGGTGCTGTTTTCATCTCCGCTGTGCAGATGGAGAAAGTGCAACACAGGGTTTAAGTGACTTGCCCAGGGTCCCCATGCTAGTCAAGCTAAGAACCAAGATTTAGGTCAGCCATTCCTGCTCCTGGTTATGCTTTTGCCTCTTGAAGAATGGCCACTGTCAGAGCATCAGCTGAGACGTTCCTGTTTCAAATATCACGTGAACTGGCACCTTTAGAAAGTCTTCCCCGATAAGTGAAGAAGGATATTATGTATTTCTGAAAGTCTTTTGACACCCTCTGCATTGAAAGGCCACTGTTGATTGGGCGTCTGTGACTGTTGCAGCCTGGGTTCCGAAAATGAATCTAGCTGCGGATTTAGTTGTTTACTTGATTTCTCATGGTTTGATTGTTGGTTGTCAATGCTGACCATGAATGGATGCTCCCAGCTAGCAGAGCCGTTCTCTCTCCTCCTCTGGGTGTGCACCAATGACCAGGTGTTGGTAAGCACACTGTCCACTGATGCTCTAAATCACAATGACAGAGAGAAGCCTCTGGAGGACTGTGTGGCCTTGAGTGAGATCTTGGGGGAAAGGTGAACAGAAGCACTAGGCTTCTTCTGTCAATCTTTGCATCTGGTTCCCACAGGGGTGCATAGACATACCTGAAGTCCATGAATAGACTGAAATGTATGGACCTTTATGAAAAGGTCAGTGTCTGCATGTTTTCCTGGGAAGGAGTAAGGAGAGGACATACACATTTCATCAGGTTCTCAGAACCATTGCTATTTCGAACAAAGAAACCGGAGTTTCAAGCCTGGGTTACTCCTTTCTGTGAGGCCTCATGTGACTCATTTGCCAGCTGGGGTCTCAGTTTCCTCGCATGGAAAGAGAACCCTAGTACTTCATAATGCCCACAGTCACAGGTAGTAACTGTCCGTAGAGGAATGTTGTCTCCAGGACACCTGATCTGGGCAGGATGGAGGTCCTTCCTCTCTGGGAATCCAAGACTGAAGGGTGTGCAAGGGTGAGACTGGCAGTAGCCATGTGTGAGTGTGTTAGGTGTGGCTCATCCAGAGTTGAACTTCAGAAAGGATCTGAGTGTGAGTACATGTGGAGGTGAGCTAAGGGTGCAGGTGGGTGAGTGAACAGAGAGGGACCGAAGCCTACATGGCCTGTGGTAGTGAGAGTTTTTGTCAGTGAGCAGCTTGGAGTCAGTTCCAAAGTTTAGCACATGTTCCTGGGTTGTCAGCCCTGAGGGCCAAGCATGCAGCTAGGGGAAGCTCGGGGGCAGAGACACAGGTCTGCATGAAGGGGCCACCTGCATGGACTAGCATGTAAGTGCCAGGAGCAAGCCTGGTGGGCATTGGAGGGGAGTGGCCACAGCAAACTGAGCTAGAGACAGTCACTTGCATTATCCATAGTGTATCCAAAGTCAGTTGTTCCCAAACTTTCCTGTTAGAATCACCTGGAAGACTAGAGAAAATGATCAGTTTTTAGGACCCGTATTGGGAGATTTTAATTCGGTGTGTCTAGGGCAAGATCTGATAATGGACATTTTCCAAAGGATCTCTAGATAATTCCAATGATCAGTCAGTTTGGGAAATATGTCATTTAACCCATTTGGGGACTTCCCTGGTGGTCCAGTGGCTAAGACTTCATGGTTCCAATTCAGGGGGACTGGGATCCACCCCTGGTCAGTGAACTATATCCTGCATGCCCCAACTAAGACCTACTGCAGCCTAAATAAATGAATTAAATATTTTTTCAAAATAATACAATAAAATAGAAGGTTCTTTCTCTCTTTAAAAGAAATTAAAAAATTAAAATCCCATTTAATTTAGCTCAGGCTATCCTGTCCCGTTGGAATTTTCTTCCCACCCACAGTTTGGTCCATGTCAACACTCAAATGCCTCCTCTCTGTGCACCTGCCAGGCCTTCCTCAGCCAGAAAGAAGTCTTTCCTTCCCTGTTTCCATCTAGAGTTCTTGCTTCTGTAAACCAGGGATTACATCATATTCCAATGACTTGCTTCAAATCTGTATTTTCTGCTCGAAGGTGAACTCTTCAAGTGAAGGATGTTGCTTTATCACTGTTTCTGCCAAACAGTTCGGTGAGTGTGTGTCATGTCGCAAAAGGCCAGATGTACCAATGAAGAAATAATGGAAATGGGTGGAGGCAGACTCCTGGCTTCCAGAACACTGGGCTGGAACCAGTGGACAGATCCAGGGGAGGTATCTGGACCTTGCCCTTCCTCCCTGTCAAGTCTTAGCTGTTGCAAAACATGGAAACACGAAAATTAAAAAACATTGCTTCTAGGATTGTTTTAGAATTTAGAAATCCCATTGGATTTAGAAATCCCTTTGGTCCGAAGAAAACAGGATTTGACATGAGTTTGGTTCCGTTCAGCATAACTCACTCTGTTCCCCTCACTTTTACCTCTTTTCTCTTATTTCTGCAGTACCTTCATTGTTTCCCCGAGCAGTTAATTCCTGCTGAAGTGTTAATAATCGATTTCAGTTTCTGGGGTATTTTTATTTTAATGTGAATTCCCAGAGACCGACAGTTCTTTTAGACTCTATGTTGCTAATGGCGGAATGTAAGATCTTTACAACAGGCTGTGAGTGAAGGTATTTTTGGAAGCCTTTGTGTTCATCCTTGTGTTCCTGAAAACTCGTTCAAACTCAGACACAGCAAGCGCTCATCCTGCATTGGAGTATTCTAAGCATTCTATTAAGTGCTTTTGCATTCCATGTATTACCCAATTGAATCTTCACAGCAACTCAGAGGTAGGAATTTTATTCTATACTTACACATAAGGAAATGGGGATCAGAGCGATCACATGAGTTGCCTGTGATCACACAGCACATAAGTAAGCGACGGGCTGGAATTTAAATGCAGGTCTGTTTAACTTCGTGCTCATGGCTCCTTTTCCATTAATTGGGCTTATAAGTGGTTTCAGCTCCAAAGTGGACCCTGACACAGAAGGAAAAGCCAGGACTCTGTGGAGCAAGGCCTTCATTCTCCAAAGGACAAGGATATTGGGTCCATACGTCCCCCAAATTTTAGCCCCAGTGATGCATGAGCCTCCTGCTCCCAAGGAGAAATTAACTTCAGGGTTGTGATCCAGGAGCACATCCCTGGCTGGGAAATCAGGGATCTTGGTGCCAGGTGGCTTGACTTCCATGACTGTACGCTTTCTCGGTTGTTGAATTAGAGGCTTGTGTGACACAACTGCCAAGGTTCCCCTCAGCTCGAATAGAAAATGAATATTCTTGTTTTGGAATGTGGAGTTCCTTTATATCCAAGGTCAAGGCCTCTGTTGAGTCTTTGCATGCATGCTAAGTCACTTCAGTCATGTCTGACTCTTTGCATCCCCATGGACTGTAGCCCACCAGGCTTCTCCATCCATGGGATTCTCCAGGCAAGAATACTGGAGTGGGTTGCCACGGGGGTCTTTCTGATGCAGGGATCAAACCTGTGTCTCTTACGTCTCCTGCATTGGCAGGTGGGTTCTTTACCACTAGTGCCACCTGTTGAGGCCCCCTTAGAAGATGATGAAGAATCAGAAGTGTTGGGACCTCAAATCTCTGGTTTAAAAATCAACCTTTGGGAGGTAGGAGCCTCAATTGTCATTTTACGACATATGAGGGAGATGAGTTAGCAGGTCTTAGAGCCCCCGTATGAACAAGTGTCCCCAAAATATACTTTAGAGGTCTAGCTGCCCACTCATGACAAATCCATGCCGATTAACCTAGTGGTTGCTTGCTCAGTGTTTGGAATGGGTCTTAAGCTGCCTTGGTTAATTGCTAAATAATTCATGACACTCTGGTCCTGCTATTGTTGCCTCAAACAGCTCTCGATTCTGCCCTTTGATGCCACCCCCACCCCTCCCCTTGAGCTCCTGTATGAATTACAATTTGAGGGGGAAGACATGTGAGGATGACAGTCCCCAGGGAACCCGGACAAACACAGTCATGGTTTCTATGGCACCCTCGAGACCCCAAACTGCCGAACCTCCCACATCTCTTATCCTAACATTTAGAGCTGCCTTGTAGTTCACCCGAGGACATGTTCCAGGAAAATCATAGAATATTTATTAGCGTTATTACATTTTCTCCTGCACCTTTCATCCCAGAGGATACCAAAATGCTTTGCTAACAAAATACCCAGGGAGATTTTTCCTATTTCTCAAATCAAGCTGTGGTTTCTTACTTTTTCCTCTCACACACCTCTCATGTTTGCCTTCTCTCCATCCATTTCTACCTGAATTTTAATGACCCTTCACTGCCTAACACATAACAATCTAATGTCTTACTCTGGTTCTGTTCATTTCCTATGGTGTCGGAGACAAATCACCATAAACGTGATTGTGTATAATACACATTTGTTCTCTTAAGATTCTGGATTCAGAAATCTGGAATGCAGTTCACTGGGCCAAAACTAAGGTGCTGGCAGGCTGTGCTCCCTCCTAAGCTCCAAAGGAGATAGTCGTCTGCCTTCTCCACTCTTAAGGCTTGTGCTCCTTGCATTCCTTGGCTCGTGGCCTCTTCACTATCTTCAAGGTCAGTAGCAGAGCATCTCTGGCCCTCTCTCTGGTCCATCTTCACATTCTTTCTCTTCTACACTGAAACCTCCCTCAGCCTTCCTCTTTTAAGGACATTTGTGAACACATTTCGGGTCCACTTGTTTAACCCAAGATAATTTTATCACAGCTGCAAGGTCACATTTGCCAATAAAGCAACGGGGTTCAGGGATGAGAGTTTCCGTGTCTTTGGGACCATCTCCCAGCCTGCTGCACCTGTCAGTGAAGGTTCTTTGCACCTGACCAGTGTCACCATTGATTTCCCACCACTCCCCCCACAGACCATACGCCTCAGCCTACTGGACTGCCCAGCTCTGTTAAAAAATTTGCATATTTCTCCTTTGGTGTCTTTGAAAGTATTAGTCGCTCAGTTGTGTCTGACTCAGTGCAACCCCATGGACTGTAGCTCACCAGAATCCTTTGTCCATGGGATTCTCCAGGCAAGAATACTAGAGTGGGTAGCCAATCCCTTCTCCAGGGGATCTTCCTGACCTAGGGACTGAACTTGGATCTCTTGCATTGCAGGTGGATTCTTTACTGTCTGAGCCACCAGGGAATGCCTAAGCAATCAAGGAACTTAAGACTTTGAGGAGACTTTGGACAAGCAAGTATGATTTCTGCTAAGTGAAAGAGAAGATATGGGTGTTGTAGGAGCACCCACCAGAGTGGAATTAATTCAGCAATTACAGCTTCTACGAAAAGGACAATCAGAACATTATTATTCATAACAAAGATCCACCTTCATTTGCATAGTGCCTTTTATGAGGTGTGACCATAATGTAATAGATTGATTTTTTTAAAAAAACAAACATAACAAATTATATTACAGGGAATCTCAGTGTTGGAAAGGATATTAAAGGCCATATTGTTCAACTCTCTTTCCAATGCAGCTGTTTCATCTACAACATGCCTGATATGTGTTTGAACATTCTGCAAAGAGTATTGTATTTCAAAAAAAGTCACCTTGAATATATATGTATGTTGCTGCTGCTTCTAAGTCGCTTCATTTGTGTCTGACTCTGTGCGACCCCAGAGATGGCAGCCCAACAGGCTCCCATCTGGAGTGGGTTGCCATTTCCTTCTCCAATGCATGAAAGTAAAAAGTGAAAGTGAAGTCGCTCAGTAGTGTCCAACTCCTAGCCACCCCATGGACTACAGCCCACCAGGCTCCTCTGTCCATGGGATTTTCCAGGCAAGAGTACTGGAGTGGGGTGCCATCGCCTTCTCCGATATGTACGTTAGAGAATGTAAAGGCAGGTTGGTGCCATATACATTTATCTGTCAATATATAAAATTTGTATATATATGAGAATGTAATATGCTTTTTCTAAGATTCCATCATTTTCTGAATACAAAGGCCAGGTTAATTGTTTCTGATAAATGAGTCTTTATTTTTCTGGCCAAAAAGATGTGCATGGGTTTTCCTTTTTTTTTTTGAAATAAATACAAGCATCTGCTTCTGTGCACAGGCACCTTACCCTCTCCTGACACTTTGTCTGACTTTTCAGTTATGTGAACTGGTCTCACAGATCCAAGACAGGGTGTCCTGGGACTTTGGTTTTTGCAACCAGAATCTGTATCAGGCAGCTTCATGGGGAAGCCTATTTTAATACAAGGCTGCGTCTTATGATTTTCAGATGCTCTGATGGCTGTGAGAGCTCACCTGAGGTTTAATCTCCTGCATGACTCGTATCCCTGCAGTAGGTGGCTTGCTGCAGGGTTGTGCCCTGTCCCCCGCCTGCATGTAGTACGCTGAGCCCCCATCACCCATCATCTCATTAAGTGAATCTGCTCTGACCTCATGGGTGAAAGGGAGACTCTATCACAGTCAGAGGGCCAGGGTCACTATAAGTGTAGGGAACAAGAGATTTATTTTGGCCATCAGATCTTACACAATTGGAAAGGAACTTGCAAAGAAAATGTCAGAAAGGAAACTAGAGGAAGAGAAAATGAGCCAGCAACCAACCAGACAAGCTGAGAACACATCCAGCCTGGGAACACAAGGGCGGGCTGGGGGACACTTTGCTCTACAAGGCTGCCCCTCTGGGTCCTCAGCAAGTGTCTGGTACTGAGCCCGAGTCTGTGGCTGGTGGGCAGCGTCGGCAGTGGAGAAGGAGGGTTGGATGAGGAGTGGATGGAGCTACGAGACCTGTTGGGCGACTCATCACCACATCTGATTAGGGCGACCTTCAGAGTCTGTTAGCTACGGTATGACCTGCCTTCCAGATTTTGGGCAAATTCCTGTTTTGGCCATTTCCAACTTGGAAATACAGAGAGAAGAGATTCTGGGGTATTTCGGTTTAAGCCAGCTGACACAGCAGTGTCCATCAGAGTCATTGCACTATGCTTGTCTCCTGCCACCTGCACTTACCGGCACGCATCCTTCCTTTCTTGTGATGGAGTCTACCAATAAGAAACTGGCATAAATAATAATTACTTATTACTGGTATTCAGTTCAGTTAAGTTGCTCAGTCGTGTCCAACTCTTTGCAACCCCATGAATTGCAGCACACCAGGCTTCCCTGTCCATCACCAACTCCCAGAACTCACTCAGACTCACGTCCATTGAGTCAGTGATGCCATCCAGCCATCTCATCCTCTGTCGTCCCCTTCTCTTCCTGCCCCCAATCCCTCCCAGCATCAGAGTCTTTTCCAATGAATCAACTCTTCACATGAGGTGGCCAAAGTACTGGAGTTTCAGCTTCAACATCAGTCCTTCCAAAGAAATCCCAGGGCTGATCTCCTTCAGAATGGACTGATTGGATCTCCTTGCAGTCCAAGGGACTCTCAAGAGTCTTCTCTAACACCACAGTTCAAAAGCATCAATTCTTCGGCACTCAGCTTTCTTCACAGTCCAACTCTCACATCCATACATGACCACAGGAAAAACCATAGCCTTGACTAGAGGGACCTTTGTTGGCAAAGTAATGTCTCTACTTTTCAATATGCTATCTAGGTTGGTATTATTGAGGTAAAATAGGCCCAGTTCTCATGAGTGATTCAACACGCTTTGAAATGTATATACACCTATGTAATCATCACCCCAGTGAAACCCTGTAAGCTTGTAAACCAGGTTTTGTGATTTCCTTGGTGGCTCAGAAGGTAAAGAATCTACCTGCAATGCAGGAGACACAGCTTCAATCCATGGGTTGGAAAAGTCCCCTGGAGAAGGGAATGGCTGCCCACTTCAGTATTCTTGCCTGGAGAATCCCATGGGCAGAGGAACCTAGCAGCCTACAGTCCATGGGGTTGAAAAGAGTTGGACACGACTGAGCTACTGACACTTTCACTTAACATTGTAAAGGCTAATCTAGCCCCTCTTTTCTTCATATACATTTTCTAATCAACTTGTTAATGTCTATAAAATGTCTGTTTGAAATTTTTATTGCGATTTCATTGACTCTATAGAAAATTTGGGGAGAATTGGCACTAACAATATTGACTCTTTGTATAATACACAAACAGCGTATATTTCTTCATTTATTTATATCTCTTTAATCTCTCAGCAATATTTTGTAGTTTTCAATGTAGATCTTCAGCACATCCTTTGCTAATTTATTGTTAAGTGTTGTACATCTCATAATGTTTTTGCAAATGATATTTTAAAACTTCATTATCCAAATGCTATATACTGACACTGTGAACTTTGTATCCTGTGCCTTTTATTCACTTCTAAATTTTAATACCTTTTTCTTTAGGTGGCTTCTTTAGGATTTTTGACATAAACTCTCATAATATGAATTTCTTTCAATTTTTTTTTTTGCTTTTTGTTTACTTTTCATTTCTCCTTGTCTTCTAGCTAGAACATCTAGTACAATAATGAATAGCAAGTTGAAAGAAACATTCTTACTCTTTTCCTGAAATACAGGGAAAAGAGTTCAGTATTTCACCATTAAGTGTGTTGTTAATCATAGGATTTTTTGTAGATGTGTTTATCAGATTAAGAAGTTCCCTTCTATTCCTACTTTGCTTAGTTTAAACCATGAATGGGTTTTGAGTTTTGACAAATGAATTTTAAATTTAAATGACTATGTATTGATATAATATATAATTTTTTCCTTTGCTTCATTAATATGAAATATATTGATTGGTTTTTGAATGTTAAAACTACTTGTTTCCCTGGTATAATGGTATATATGACCCTACTTGGTCATAATTTGAAATTCTTGTGTATTGATGGGTTTGATTTGCTAATATTTTGGGAAGGATTTTTGTGTCTATGTTCAGGGGGGCTATTTGACCACAATTTTTCCTTACTTGAAATGTCTTTGGCTAGTTTTGAAGTCGGGATTTTGCTGGCTTTGTGAACCAAATATAACATGGTCCTTCTTTTTTTCATTTTCTGAGGGAGTTTGTGAATGATTTCATTATTTCCTAAGTATGTCATATAACTACTGGCAAACAATCCGGACTGTAAACTTTTGTTTTGGTCATGAGTTTCACATTAAAAAAGCTAGATACGGGCTATTTTTATTTTCTATGCTTTATGTCAGTTTTCCAAGATTGTGTTTTCAAGGAATTTGTTCAGTTCATCGAAGCTGTTAAATTTCTCGGCATAAGTTGTTACAGTGTTCCTTATTTTCCTGTTTATAGGTCTGAGCAAATGTAGTGGTAATCCTCTTTCTGTTTCTGATAGTGACAATTAAACTATTCTCTATTTTTTTGTATTGATCTTGTTCAGGTTTTCTCAATTTTATCAATCTTTCTAGGTATCTTTTTCTGTTTCTTCCATTAATACTTATTTTGGGTTTAACATTCTCTTTTTTTCTAGCTTCTTATAATGGAAACTGAGATCACTTGTTTTAAAATTTATTTTGCATTTAATATAAGAATTTAAAGTAACAATTTCACTCCTAGCACTGTTTTAGAGGTGTCACATAAATGTTGATATGTTGTGTTTCTACTGTCATTCAATTCAAAGTATTTTCTAACTTCTCTTATGATTTGTACTTTGATCTATGGATTATTTAGAAGCATATCGCTTCATTTCCAAATATTGGATGATTTCTACATGTTTTGTTTTTATTAGTTTCTTATTTAATTCTTTGTCAGAGAACCTATGTGTGAGATTTCAACCTTCTGAAATGTATTGAAACTTATTTTATGGTCCAATATGTAGTCTATATTGACACATATGTACATATATGCATATGTACATATACATGTACACTTAGTATACAGTTTTAGAGTTGTATTGTTCTAAAAATCTTAATTAGATTAGGGCAGTCTATAGTGTTGTACAAATCGCTGTACTTCCTTATTGATTTCCCCTCCTAGTTTTTCTAACAATTTCAGATTGAGAGGTTTTAAAATCTCTATGTATTTTTCTGCTTCTCCCTTTATTTCTGTCATTTCCTGCTTTGTGTATTTTGACGCTCTATTGTTACAAGCACTGACAGAATTGTTCTATCTTCCGCAAGAATTGATCTCGTTTATCATTGTGATAGTTCTCTCTTTGTCTCTGGTAATATTCCTTGTCAAAATATCTGTTTGCCTGTTATCAGAATAGCTATGCAAGGCCTCTTATGCTTACTCCTTATATGATTTATCTTATACCATTCTGACTCTTTCAGTGCATCAGGGCCTTTATATTTAAGTAGCATCTCTTATAGACAAAATATTATTGAGTCTTGTTTTTCACCCAGCCTGAAAATCTCTTCCCTTAATTGGAGTGTGTGACCATCTTGCTTTTAGTGCAATTATTGATGATTTTAGACTTAATCTACCATCTTGCTGTTTATTTTCTGCATTTCACCTCTCTATTTTGTTTCTCCGTGTTTCCTTCCCTGTCTTCTTTCAATTTGTCCGATGTTTTCGAATTCAGTGTCATTCATTCTGTTGGCTTTTTAGCCATGCCTCCTTGTATATTTTCAGAGTTGTTCTAGGAATGAACTTCTCAGTCTTCTTAAAGTTAATATTGCACCTCATTACATGTCTTATAAGGGTTCTGTTTACCTTCATCTTTCCTGCTATTGTTTTCACTTATTTTACTTTTAAACGTGTTAAAACAAGAAAATAATTGTTTTATTTTTGCTTTGAAAAGTCAAAGCCAGGGCTTCCCTTGTGGCTCAGTGGTAAAGAATCTGCCTGCCAATGCAGAAGACACAGGTTCCATCCCTGGATCAGGAAGATCCCACATGCCATGGAGCACCCAAGCCTGTGTGCCACAGCTACTGAGCCTGGGCTCTAGAGCCCAGGAACTGCAACTGTTGAGCCCATGTGCACAACTACAGAAGCCCACACACCCTAGAGCCCATGCTCCACAAGAGAAGCCACCGCAGCAGGAAGCCTGAGCACCGCAGGAAGAGTAGCCCCGTGTGCAGCAACTAGAGAAACCCTGCCCGCAGCAACAAAGACTCTGCACAGCCAAAAACTAAATAAAAAAAGTTTTTAAAAAAGTCAAGGCTATTTATAAACACATTAAGAGAAGGAAACATAATGTTATTTCTATTGATCTGGATATGTATCTATTCCTAGGCTCTTCATTCCTTCTTGTACATCAGAAGTTCCATTCTTCAGTCTGAAGATCTTTGATAGCATCTTGTAGTGAAGTCTGCTGAACATGAATTCTTTTAGTTTCTACTCACCTAAAAATATGTTTCTTTCACTTTTATTTTAAAGGTTATTTTTCTAAATATAAAAATAATTTTTTATATTTAGAAATTATTATTATTTCTAAATTCCAAAAATTATTATTTTTGGAGTTTGGTTTGCTTTCTTTTTCATTAAGTACTTTATAGAACTTGCTCTTTTGTGTTCTGGTTTTCAGTGTTTATGATGAGAAATCAGTCACTTGCATCATTGTTCTTCTGTCTATAATGTATTTTTCACTGGCTTTTAAAACATTTTCTGTTTATATTTGAACTTCAGCAATTTAAATATGATGTACTTATGTTTTTGCTATTGTTTTTAAATTTTACATGTGTTCACTGGCCTTGGGTTTGAAGGACAGAATTCTTGGTTTATTTGGGAAGTTTTGGTAATTATTTCTTTAATATTTTTATTCTCCATGTTTTTCTTCTTCTGGAAATAAACTGTGTGTGTATTACAACACTTGTGACCATTTCGCAGAATATGGATTGTATATTATTTTTTAAAAAGTCCTTTTCTCTGTGGTCTTCAGTTTGGATGTGCAGCGTGTTAGTCTCTCAGTCTTGTCCGACACTTTGCGACCTCGTGTACCGAAGCCTGCCAGGCTCCTCTGTCTATGGAATTCTCCAGGCAAGAGTACTGGAGTGGGTAGTCACTCCCTTCTCCAGAGGATCTTTCCAACCCAGGGACTGAACGCAGGTCTCCCACATCACAGGCACACTCTTTACTACCTGAGTCATAAATATGATTCTGTCAAAGCTCACTGACCCTTTCATATGAAATCTTTGATCTGTTCTTAAGTCCCTTCAATATATGTCTCTTCAGATATTGCAGTCAAATGTTAGAATTTCCATGTAGTTCTTTTAAATCTCTCTTTAAACTTTTCTATATTTACTTTGGTTATATGTATATTATCTTTGAACGTATTTATTAATAGCCATTTTAAAGTCCCTGACTACAAATTCTAACACGTGGGTCATCTTAGGGTCTGTTTCTATTGACTATTACTGTAGCATTCTGGGTTTCTCTGTCCTTCACTATCTGTTCGAGTTTGCTCAAACTCATGTCCATTGAGTTGGTGATGCCATCCAACCATTGCATCCTCTGTTGCTCACTTCTTCTCCTGCACTCAATCTTTACCAGCATCAGGGTTTTTGCCAATAAGTTGGCTCTTCACATCAGGTGGCCAAATTATTGGAGCTTCAGCTTCAGCATCAGTCCTTCAAATGAATATTTATTTAGGGTTTATTCGCTTTAGGATTGACTGGTTTGATTTCCTTGCTGTCCAAAAGACTCTTAAGAGTCTTCTCCAGCACCACAGCTCATAAGCATTGATTCTAGTTTCTTATTGTTTGCTGGACTTTATTGGTGACACATTGTAAGGAGTCGGGATTTTGCTCAACTTTTAAAAACAAAGTTGAATTTTATTCTAGTAAGTAGTTAAATTATTGGTGAGTCTTTTGGTCCTGCTAGGATTATTTTGTCTTTTCTTTATTAAGGTGGATCCAATTCAGTTTTGTCTTTAGTTCTAGGGTGTGTCTCCTATTTTAGAGCATGGCTTTTACTCTTAAGGTATGATGTTTCTGATGTCTCAGTGGAACACCTAAGTTTCTCAGTGAGGTATCTTTACTATCTCTTAGAATTGTGTGACTCTTGTATCTCCACTCACCTTCATCTGCCAGAGCACCCACTCTCTGCTAGGTCTTGTGGATGACCCCTTTTGAGGTCACCCTTCTGTGTATCTCCCTTCTCTCCTTTATCTTGCCCTGTAAATTTGAGGAGCACCCCTTTTCCTGAACACCAATCTCTGTTTTCAGAGAGCTCTGCTTGAACTCCATTTCCCTGTGCTGTTGTCTGAAAAGCATTCCTCACCAGAGAGTATATGCAAATGAGAAGCTCACCGCGCATGTCTTCCTTCGCTCTAGGATCATGGTTCTGTGCTTCCTGCTGTCCAATGCCTATAAAGAGTTTCCTTGTACATTTTACTCAGCTGTATAGTTGTGTACAATGGGAAGCTAAAACTGAAAGTCTCAAAACCGGTTCAAATTCTTGTGGATATTCATATAGCTTTTCTTTCTTTTTCTCTTTCTTTTTTTTTCAGTGTTACAGCTCTATTTTATTTAGAACCATCTCATTCTCTTTCTCCACTCTTCCTTCCTTCTTCCCCCCCCTTTCTTTCTTTCTTTTCATCCTCCCTTCTTCTGCCACTAAGATGATAATATCAGCCACTGTCAGAAGTTACTTACTTTTCCATTGCTTGAAATGCTTTCAGCAAATACATCCTCTGAATGTTGATAACATTCATTATTTTCCTGGATCTCTCTACACATGAGAGGTGGTGACCATTTTCAATGGAAACTTCTTGTTAAGCAGACAGTATGCAATGGAGCCGTGTAGTAAGTTTCTCTGAAGTCATTTGTTTGAGGAGCTAAAGTTTCTAGTTGCCCATTGACTGAATCACAGGGACAGATAAGGTGGACTAAAGACATAATAAATGTTGGAAGATAAATTACCACCCTAATGAGTCCCTGAATAATTTAATATTTAAAAAAAACTTTAAAACTCACCTCTAAAGACAGAGAGGTTAGGGTTGTTACTTTGATTTTCAGCAACTACAAGGGGATCTGATTGGATAATTAGGGTAGAAAATTCCATTCTCTTTTAGATAGCAGTCCATGAGGTGGCCGGTGAGATGCAATAGATCTCACAGATTCTATACATATTTTAACCCGTTTGCTCCTAGATTTGGGCCATTTATATTTAAATTGCCTCTAGGTTCTTCTAAAGTTTTTGGTCTAACCTATTATAGGTGCTAAGTCCCTTTTTTGGCATAGGTCACCAATGGACAAATGCAACAATTATAATAGTATCTGCTTATTAGAGAAGAAAATTTTATGTTCAGAAATCTGGGGTATTATAGGCCAAATTCTGAAACTAGATTGTACTTTTGCTTCAGCTATATAAACCTCATGTGAAAAAAAAATACTGAAAGCACTTCATCTGTTTCTCTGTTATGTTTCAGCACATTTCATCTTGTATTGTGTTTTAATGTAACAGACCTTACTTATCTGTTTATTTTTCATCTGTTTTCCACATTATTATCTAAGGTCCATTAGAACAGAATACTTGTGGGTTTTATCCATTGCTCTCTTTTCAGAGTTTAAAATAGCAAACAGTAGATTCTTGGTAAACATTTTTTTTTCCCATGTATATTTCGTCTTGTCTTTCTAGACTACAAACCCTTACCCATCTCCAACATTTGTTTGCTTGTGGAACAATTAATAAGGATTTAAGGATTTGATAAATGAATAAAATCTCTGAAGATTTCAGTTAATGTCATTAAATATTCAGGTTGAAAGAGGGCTTGAATACCTAGCAGTGAAAAAGAGGCCAAATACAGAGCCTGGAAGAGAAGGAGACATGCTTGATTTTTGTGAAGATGTCTTCCTGCCTTTGGCCAGCAGCTACAAAATCTCATTTGGTACTTTCTACAGAGACACTGATTTCAGATGGAGTTGTGTTGAATTATGGAGGTCAGGGCCTGGAAGTAGGATAGCATAGTCTTTTCTTGGCTGTTTTGCTGTCTTTGCACAGAATGACCTTGGAGAATCATAGCCTCTTTGTGCTGCTCTGTCCCTATGGAGATGAGAGCTTTCTTCCCCCTTCCCGCTTAAGTGTTTTTAGCCTCAAGAATTTGCCAGAATGCTTAGATACCAAGGTGACAGAGGTCAGAGACAATGTGACAGCAAAATAACTTGTTGGAAAGACATAGAGAAATGGAGTGCACTCCTAGAGAGATGTGGAGCACGGAGTCTGGAATAATTTAGTGAAAATTTTGGAGATCTTTTTATGAATTTGATAGGTAGACAGTTTGGTCCTGATTCAGTCTGGAGTGTAGCCAGCACCAAGGGAATGAGGTAGTTCTAGTGAGCAGTGATCTGTATAGTCCCATGGGGGTCTTGGGGCTTGAATGGCAGGAAGTGAAGCCAGAACGAATTAGAGCTGAAGGTGCTACCTGTCTCCCCTATCACAACTGGCCTGCTGGGGTGATTGCTGCTCCAGCTCTGAGGGACTCCTCTAAAGATCCCATGTATTTCAAGGTCCCACAAGTCACAAGTTGCTCTTCCAGCTCAACCTTCCACTGTTACATGTTTGTTATAATGGGAAGTAATACTGTGGACAAACAGGAGACAGAGCCTTTTATTTACCTGGTGTTTGGCTTGTTTGTTACTTGGGTGTAGGAGGCAGCTGGGAACTACCAGGTAGAGCTAATGATGAGGATGGGGAAGTGCGTGGGGAAGAGATGGGGGAGAGTAAAATCCATCTTTATTTTGCCGGTGTCTTCATTTGCAGCCACATCACGAGAGAGGTACTGAGAGCAACTGAAGTTGCCATAACAACTAATAAACTGTAATTAGTCAAAGGAACAGGTAGAGTCAAGATTACCAGAAAGAAAAAAAGAAGAGAAGAAAGAGAGGGAGAGAAAGGAAGGATGGGGAAGAGAGAGAGAGAGAGAGAGAGAGAGAGGGAGGGAGGAAGGAAGGAATGTAAGAAAAGAAAGTAAGTTTTCAGTGCACATTGATGTGGATATAAAAGTGTGTTTTAGAGCATAGTGAAGAATAGCATAGGATAATGAATGAAAACATGAAAGAGGAGAAGGAGAAAATGATAATATTTTGTAAAGGGTATGTATTTAAAAAATTTGAAAAAGGAGAGAAAGTTCTAAAAGTGACAGTTGATTTGAGATAGTAAATCAGAGGATCTCTCTCTCTCTCGCACACACACACACGCACACACACACACACACATGCATACCCTCCAGTTGATTTGAGATAGTAAATCAGAGGATCTCTCTCTCACACACACACACGCACACACAAACACAATGCATACCCGCCAGGGGAGAAGCAGTTTGGGATCATCATGCAAGGCCAGACTGACTTAGGTGATTCTCACGTCGTGATTTCCAAGAGTGCCTTTCCATAACTGAACAGATGCATCGCATGTGCAGCTGCTTTGTGCCCCCACGGGTCAGTACCTTTTCATGACCGCCCCTCCACATCACAGACCACAGTCTCTATCACTTCCACTGCCCTCCGTCCCAGCTTCCTGCAGAATGGTGCCAGTGAGGAGTGACAGGAAGGATACTTGAATGGGAGGCAGCAGGCATGCCCGGTCATCTCCTTCAAAGCCTGGGATGCCAGGTCTCATTAGGTTATGCTGTCACTTCAGTCGTGTCCGACTCTTTGCAACCCTATAGGCTGTAGCCCTCCAGGCTCCTCTGTCCGTGGAATTTTCCAGGCAAGAATACTGGAGTGGTTTGCCATTCCTTCCTCCAGGGGATTTTCCTGATCCAGGGATCGAACCTGCGGATCTTACCTCTCCTGCATTGGCAGGTGGGCTCTTTATACCACCTGGGAAGCCCTCATGAGGTTAATGGGTTTATTCATTCAATAGACACTTTTTGAGTCCAAAATCTCAACTACCAGTTGGGCGTGAGGTGCTGGGGCGTGAAACACATAAGATTTGTGACCACAGGGATGTCGAAGTTGGTTTGGGTCTATAACTGAAAGTGAGGTTTAGGGAGTAGGGCAGGGAAGGGACCTCGTGGTCTCTGAACCCTATTCACAAGCTCTGCTGGGAATCAGAGGAGCCACACCATGGTGGGCACCCCAGAGCAGGAGAGAAGAGAAGCTGCGGAGAAAGAGCAGTGGACATATGCCCACGTCTGCAACTCCCACCTTGGACGAGTGACGCTCCGGTTCCTTTTGCTGCTGACTTGAGCCCACCTTCTCCCTCTTGAGCAGGGAGCATCCTGGCTGCCTCAGTGGACCTGACAACCATGTCTCTGAGAAGAATGAGGCTGATGAAGTGTAGCTGTGTCTGTTTTCAGTTGGAAACATTAGCAAACTCAACTACAAAAGGCCATCTCGCTGAACAAAAAACTTGCGATGTGCAAAGTACAATAGAAATCTCCTGGCTGCAAACACAAGTGTTTTTGGCTGCCAAGACAGAGGGACCTTGCAGAAGATAGAGCATGAAAGGGATTCTGCACAAAACAAAAGTCGGAACACAATGGTGTATATTTCAGGCACATGAAAAGATGTGTGGCAGCCATACTAAAGAGGCATGATTTTTCTACAGAGCTCGGGCAGGGGGAGAGCAGAAACCCAATCAGACAATAAAATTGTGCAGAGAAACAGATCAGGTCCTGTGGAGGGAAAGGGGAAAAAGGCCTATTTTTATGAATTAATCTCTAGTTGGTTTTCATAAGTTGTTCAGAAACAAGCGAGCATATGAATAATGCATACTGTACACAGCCCCCAAAACACTGAGCTAGCTTCAGTGGAGATTGTGAAAATGAAGGGATTTGGAGAAATATCTTTGAATAAAAGGACCAGAGAGAAGGCATCTGAAGGTGGGGTTGTGAGAAGTGGTGGGTAACAGACATCCCGGGGGCAAAGATGTTCCTTTCTTACTTCCCTAATTAGGTTTCAGATTCTTGGAGAGCTGGGAGAACCTTTTCATCTCTTACAAATCTGTCTTTTTCCCTCCAGGTTGCATAACACAATACTTTGCACATAGCAGATGCTCAAAATAGTAGTAGACATATCAATTCAATGTTAAAGTGGTGATGAATTTGGCTGGTTACTAGGCTAGTAATTATTGTATCATTGGTATGGAAACAGAAGGAAGAAATCTATATTCTTGGGACTAACATTAATACAGGTGAGGCACCTTTTAGTTGCTTGAGTGAGTCAGTGAGTGAAGTCGCTCAGTCGTGTCCGACTCTTTGCAACCCCGTGGACTATAGCCCCCCAGGCTCCTCTGTCCATGGGATTCTCCAGGCAAGAATACTGTAGTGGGTTGCCATTTCCTTCTCCTTAGTTGCCTAGATGGATAGATAAACCCAGGGATGGTGGGCCTTCAGTGATTTTTATATGGTAGTGCAATCCATTGATTGTCCAGTCCGTCCCAGAGTGGCATACTTGCTTTATCTAAAGCCTGCAATAGTGAGCTGAAGTTAGAGGTCTTGATTGATGCTTCTACAGAACAATATCCCCAAAGAAGCTCTGTGGAAAAAGGATTCCATGGTCAATTAGGCATAGGAAGTGCTGCTTTCTATATGCCCTTCATTATCATTTAAAAGGCTCAGAGAAATCCTACAGTAAATTGCCCTGTTGAACCTTGTTTAATCCAATGCTTTCCAAACTAAGTTGACCATGGAAGGTTTTCTTTTTCTTTATTTCCTTCTCTTTTTTTTTTTTTAAAAAAAAAAACACCCATTAGCATCTTTCAGAACTAGTTTTCTGTGAAGTGAACATTGAGGAATTCTGGTTTGGGGGAGCATTAAGAAACAGGGCATTTACCAAGTTTTCTGTTTTCTGTGAATGGAGGTGGGACTGGAAAGGGTAACTTACACAGGGATCCTTCTTCTAAGGAGATGTAGTAGAGGAGACAGACCATCAACTATACACCTTGTGTCCATATAGTTATTTGACTTGAACCATAAGCTGTGCTCTTTGTAAAGCACACCACGGTTATAATTTCATCATCCAGTAGCATTTCCTCACTCTATCCCTGACTCCCTAGGGTTCCAACCACTGTGCATCCTTTACCTGGATAATCGTTTCCATCCTCAACCCAAGTATCTTGGACCCCTGGCCACGGCCACTGTGATGTGTGCAGCAGTGACCATCAATGGCCACAAGTCATTGCCACTCAGAGCCTCAGAACACTGTTGCAGTTACTCCTGGGCTATTCTGATTGGCCAACACCACAGCTGCTCAGAAGAGTGGTACCAGGCATTGTTCACTCTTCCAAGGATGCATGGGGCTGCTCCTGGTGACTCTGGTTGCTGAAGCTCTCTGTAAACAGGTCATATGGACCCTGTTGTCCAGCTGTTTTCATAGCAACACTTCTCAGGGCATGAGACCCATGCTCTTGAGTATCTACCAGCAAGAGACTGGTAATGGACTTCTCTTAAATGGACCTGCTCTCATTGTCCTAATGTCAAGAATTTTCTCTCCAGTCTCAGTGACAGAGGACTGAGCCCAGGGAGCACCTGGAGGACCTCTGTGATGATGAATTTTCAGCCCGTGGTGCTATCTGATCACTGTCTTGCACTATATCCCCCCTCTATCCCCCAGGTCCTAGACCTTGTGGTCTTGGGGACCACTCATTGCTTCCTCTGGTGTGAAGCAGGCCTGACCTATTCATGGAGATGGCAGCTCCTGCTTCTCCCGTTGGAGGTGCATAGTCAGGGGAGGGGTCTGCTTGTTCTGTGAAAGTTAGTTACTTGTGTTTTTGCCCCAATCATTCACTGTCTCCCATCTTTTAGCCCACGTACACCTGCTCTGCGCTTCCATCTTATGCCTTTGGTGTCATCATAAGACTATAGCAGAGTCTCAAGGTTAGTCCTAGATTCACCAGTTTTGCTGCCAACTAGGGGACTCTATTTGTCACCCTGCTTATTTAACTTCTATGCAGAGTACATCATGTGAAACACCGGGCTGGATGAAGCACAAGCTGGAATCAAGATTGCTGGGAGAAATATCAATAACCTCAGATATGCAGATGATGACACCAGCCTTATGGCAGAAAGTGAAGAGGAACTAAAGAGCCTCTTGATGAAAGTGAAAGAGGAGAGTGAAAAAGTTGGCTTAAAGCTCAACATTCAGAAAACGAAGATCATGGCATCCGGTCCCATCACTTCATGGGAAATAGATGGGGAAACAGTGGAAACAGTGACAGACTTTACTTTTTGGGGCTCCAAAATCACTGCAGATGGTGATTGCAGCCATGAAATTAAAAGACACTTGCTCCTTGGAAGGAAAGTTATGACCAACCTAGACAGCATATTAAAAAGTAGAGACATTACTTTGCCAACAAAGGTCTCTCTAGTCAAGGCTGTGGTTTTTATAGTGGTCATGTATGGATGTGAGAGTTGGACTATAAAGAAAGCTGAGCACCAAAGAATTGATGCTTTTGAACTGTGATATTGGAGAAGACTCTTGAGAGTCCCTTGGACTGCAAGGAAATCCAACCAGTCCATCCTAAAGGAGATCAGTCCTGGGTGTTAATTGGAAGGACTGATGTTGAAGCTGAAACTCCAATACTTTGGCCACCTGATGTGAAGAACTGACTCATTTGAAAAGACCTTGATGCTTGGAAAGGTTGAAGGCAGGAGAAGGGGATGACAGAGGATGAGATAGGTGGATGGCATCATTAACTCAATGGACATGAGTTTGGGTAGACTCCAGGAGTTGGTGATGGATAGGGTGGCCTGGCGTGCTGCAGTCCATGGGGTCGCAAAGAGTCGGACATGACTGAGTGACTGAACTGAACTGAGGGGAATCTGGTTGGGTTAGCCAGACAGCATATTAAAAAGCAGAGACATTGCTTTGCCTACAAATGTCCGTATGTCAAAGCTATGGTTTTTCCAATAGTCAATAATGGATGTGAGAGTTGGACAGTAAAAAAACGCTGGGCCCCAAGGAATTGATACTTTCAAATTGAGGTGCTGGAGAAGATTCTTGAGAGTCCCTTGGACTGCAAGAAGATCAAAGCAGTCCATCCTAAAGGAAAACAACCTTGAATATCCATTGGAAAGACTGATGCTGAAGTTGAAGCTCAAATACTTTGGCCACCTGATGCAAATTGCTGACTCATTGGAAAAGACCCTTGATGCTGGGAAAAATTGAAGGCAGGAGGAGAAGGGGACTACAGAGGATGAGACAGTTGGATGGCATCACCAACTCAACGGACATGAGTTTGACAAACTCCCGGAGATGGTGAAGGACAGGGAAGTCTGGCATGCTGCAGTCCATGGGGTTGAAAAGAGTCAGATACGACTGAGCAGCTGAACAACAAAGGGGACTCTGGGTAGGTTAGCCATCTTGAGCCTCTAATTCTTCAGCTGGAAAGTGAGCATGATGCCATTTACTCTCGATAATCAAATAATTTAATAAGCCACTGCATGAAACAGATCTTGGTATATGTCAGGCACTTAACAATGACTAGCATCCTCACTTACAATTTTCTTCAAGGTCAGTGCTGTCCAGTAGAATTCTCTGTGATGATGGAAATGTTTTCTATCTGTGCTGCCTGGCGTGGAAGCTGTGGGCTGCATGTGGCCAGGTAGCACTTGAAATGTTGCCAGTGTGACTGAGGAACTGAAATTTTAACTTTATTTAGTTTTATTAATTTAAATAGCCACAGAAGGCTAGCAGCTACTGTGCTGAATGACATAGCTCTCTATAAATTAATTAACTAGCAGTGTTTAATACTCAGGATGTTCCGAAGATGAACTAGAATTCAGTCTGGGGGATCAGAGGCCAAAGCTTTTGGCTGTACAGCCTCCCTAGATTTCTCCATGGATTTGATGCTGTCATGAGCAAAGAGAGTTCTAGAAATATGGTCAAGACAGCTGCCACGCCTCTCTGCCCTGAGGGCTGGGGATAATTCATATATCCATTTTCCTGGACATACTCTTCAGAGAGGGAGGCAGGGTCTTAGAGGGATTTCAAATATGCTTGAGCCTGGAGAAGATGTTCTATATAATGGAGAGGTTTCGAAAATCTTGCCACAGAAGTGTAGAAGGCCCATCAGGCTCCATTCTGCTGGATTCCATGCAATTATACCCACCACTGGTCCAGAGATGAAATAATGATATTTGCCAAAGAGATTTTATGAACTTGCATAGTAGCAGACTGCACCACCTAACCTCACGTGAAGTCATTTCATCCTTAGACCCAAGCTAAATGTATAAATGTTAAGGTCTTAGAAATGTTCAAACCATCAAAGAGAGAGGTTTAGAGAATATGATGGGAGGGGGAATGTAAATTTGGTGAAAAATTAGAATAACATGCAATATTTATTTCTGTAGTACAATTTACATATCTAAAATCATTTTGCTAAGAAGAAACATAAAATGTATTATGTATAACTTGATTTGCTCATAAAATTATCATTTAGGTAAAATTAGAGATGTGAAGAACTGGAAAAACAAAATGGAAAAAATAGGAGAGAACAGATTTTTTACTGATTCATTTTCTTTATATATTTATTTAACAAGAAGCATCCTTGGATGGGGGGGAAGTTCCTTCTGACATCGTTCTTTCTCTTACTTCCTTCCTCCCTCCCTCCCCACTCCCTCCCCCCCTCTCTCTCCCTTCCTTCTTTCCTTTTTCCCCCCATCTTAGGTCTTCACATCTTCATATAAAATACTCGTTTTTCAGTTTAAGCTCGTTTTCTGGTTACAGGTACAGCAGTGGAGAATGGTTACCTGTCGTCTCCCTTAGACCATCCTCCAAGTCACAGTTACTTGGAGACATCTCAGGTGTCTTCCCTTTACAGTTGAGCAGCCCTGTTTTTTCCCTCTCTTCCCCCTCCTTCCACCCCCCCATCAATCCCTTGCCACCCTTTCCCTGCTCTCAAGCCCAGGGCTCCAAGGGGACCTGGTGTTGCCCAGCTATCTGATTACATGTGGTGTCCGTGTGGATCCATGGATCCCTGCCACTGTTCCCCACCTCCAGTTTGGTCTGTGGGTAGGCTGGTACTGGATGATGAAGTGGGGGAGAATGAGAGCCCTAAGTCACAACGACTCTTGTCTCTGAACCGTTCATCACATGCCAAGTTCTCTCCTAAGCATGTTGTATTCATTACTCTGTTTGAGCCTCCCCCACCTCTGAAAGTACAAAGCTGTGATGATTCCATTTCATAGCTGGAGAAAGCATGGCTTAATAAGGAAGGTTAAGTAGCTTGCTTGTGGTCATGCAGCTGGTGAACCAGCCTCTGAGCCTGGATTCAAACCCGGTGTATGCGAGTCCCTCCTTTGGCTTATTACCTGCTACCCAGCAGTGCCTTAAAACAAGAATCATATTTACCTAGGCCTTGATGGTTAAAAACATTTCTATACACACTACTTATGTGATTTTCACTGCAACAACTTTCCTAGGGGAGGCACAGGGGTGACTAATAGCATCCCATTGTAGAGATGTGCGAACAGGGTAGGAGAGGTTAGATGCCCTGCCCAAGGTCACACAGTAAATGGTGCTGGCATTCAGACTGCACGTCTCCTACCAGAAGTCCCTTTCTCTCTGCACAGCAGCTGGCCTGAACAGAGGGACATGTCTTTGGAACTGAAGTGTGCACACAAGCAAACTTTTCAGGCCTGATGCCAGTGAATCAGAGTTGGGTGGAGGGGTGCAGAGGCTGGCATAGCCCAGGGGCTTTCTAGCTGGTTTAGAACTCTACTGAGTTTACAAGGATTGAGACACATCAGGAGGGGAGGCTTCTGGCCTTTCTTACTGGTTTTGTTTATTTGTTTCTTCTTTCAAAATTCTTTTTATGAGGCTGCCATAAAAACACTCATTAGGCAGTGTTGATTTTCATTAATGTTGATTCTCCAAGAGCTTAATCAATCTTCTGTGACCAATGACCTCCTTCCCATGGGAGAAGAAAGCTGTTTAACAAATTAGCTTTACAGATTGTAGGTAAAGCATACAGATGTGAGGTAGTCTGTGTGGCCAACACAGGACGTGGATTAGTTGGTTTAATTTGCACAAAACCAATAGCATTGAAGTGTGTCCTTGTCCCCAAAATGCATTGCTGAGAAGCAGCTGCCCTCCCCACCCCTCTCCCCCCGCCCTCCTCGCTCTCCTTCATGGACTCCCTCTTGCCTTCTGTGAAATCTCTGCTTTGAATGCACCTGGAGGCGACAGCACATCTGTGGTCAGTGGGAAGGAAACGCAAACCACAGATGTAGGAGGAAAGCAGCGAGGGGGAGAGCACATGGTTACCTATGCCGACTTGGAGCCTGGCGACTTCACCAGAGACTGTGACGGTTCAAGGCTGAATGGAAGAAACTTTGCTCCCAGGAGTCCCTTGGTTGAACTTCCACTGGTGCAGATGTGGGTTGACTAAGTATCATGTTCTCTCTGGGTGGCTTTTCCAAAAGCAGGTGTCTCCTGTATGGGAGGGCCCCATCAGTTACTGGGAGAAGCCCTAGAGGCTTGGATGGAGGGGGTCATGGGCCTTGGGAGAGGAGGGGCAAACACTCTTTTGCCCACATCGCAGCTCTGCTCATGCTGGGTCTAGTGGAGCCGCTTTACTCAAGCCTCCAGGACTTGCCATCAGTGCTGGTCCATCTACTGATCATCTGGACATGAGCAGGGCCTCCTCTGTAGACCCTGGAGGAGCTGGGGGCCCTTACAGCTGCCGCCTCATTCTATCTTCCTAAAGTTCCCCTGGGGGATGAGGAGGGCCAGGGTTACTCTTCTCCTGTGATAGAGGTGGTACTAATGGTAAAGATTCAATCTCTGGGTCAGGAAGATTCCCTGGAGAAGGAAATGGTAACCTACTCCAGTATTCTTGCCTGGAGAATCCCATGGTCAGCGGTGCCTGGTGTGCTACTGTCCATGGGGTCACAAAGAGTTGGACATGACTGAGACGACTTAGCTCTACATGATAGAGAAGGTGGGGCCAATAGACAGGGCTCCCCTCTGCAGACCAGAGTCTTCCAGGACCCTCTCTCTCTCTCATTTTTTTTTTTTTTTGGCCATGTGGGATCTTGTTCCCTGACCAGGGATCGAACCCACGCCCCCTGCGTGGGTAGCACAGAGCCTTAACCACTGTACTGCCAGGGAAAATGCTCTCTATTTTCCCACCAGGATCATCTCTTCTGAGGGAGGAGGATGGGGGGCAGCTCTTCCACACTGGAGTCTCGCTGGTAGGGGGAGAAGCTCTCTTGTTCCGTTGGCAAGTGTCCCTGCCCATCTGGATCCCCCGTCTGTGCCCTCAGGCTCAGGTGCCGAGCTGGCAGCCCCTCTGGTTCAGGCAACTGAGAGTTCTCTGTGCTTGTTTATTATAGGTCTCTCTGGACAGGACATTCTGACTGTCACTTGACGCAGGTCTCTGAAGTGCCCATGGTCTCCAGGTGCAGAGACACGCAGGGTAGGCCAGGGTGTCCAGGGTTGTTCACAGCCCTCCCCTGGCCCCGCCGTGTCCCCAGGTGGCCCAGCTTATATACCCAGGAGCCTCCTCGGTCACCTGCCTCCTCCCTCACCCCTCTTTCCTCCTTCTCCCGCAGCCTGCAGTACAGTCACGTGTCCGGGATCAGGCCACCCTTGTCAGCTTGCGGCCCCGGGACTCAGGCGCAGCCTGGCTGCAGGGTGCCTCAGGACAGGTTGCAGCGGTAGGCAGGGTGATCGGCTCCCGGGAACCAGCTCTGGTTGCACAGGAGTTGGCAAGGCTGCAGACCTTCCTTTTGCCTGCATCCCTTTCACTCTTCTTTAAATTGGTCAAATCTATGGTGAGTGCCGTCTGCAAACACAGCCCTTTAACAGGCCCAGGGGAGGGCCAGGCCGAGATGAGTGAGCTGGACTGAAGTCCCTGCCCTCAGGGACCTCTCCTGTTCCCGCGTAGAGGGCCCTTTGCCTGTGGTTTTTATGGATATGAGTATTTCCTGACTTCTGTAAGAGTGTCCTGAGGCAGCAGCCTGTTAGTGCTGAGCACCCATGTTTACTCTTAGTGAGCTGGCTGTTTAGGTAGCACCCAGCACTCCCCTTTGCTTACCGGGTCCTCAATCAAGAGTTGATAAATGACACATAAATGGACCCCTGGGACGGGGCCATAAATACATGCTTCTCCTCTTCCTCCTGACAGGAGGGTCCCTATAGATCAGTTGCTGCAATTTCTTGAGCACCTACTGTGTGTGAGACACACTGCTGAATAAATCAGATGCACCAGCTCTAACCTTCATGATAGTGCTGCAAGGCGTGTGTTTTTATCCCAGTTTCTGGATGAGAAAAGGGAAATGCAGAGAAGTGAACAAATTGGTTCAGCCTGACCCAACCAGGAAGTGCAGTGTGTTAGTCGCTCGGTCGTGTCTGACTCTCCGTGGACTGTAGCCCATCAGGCTCCTCTGTCCATGGAGTTCCCCAGGCAAGAATCCTGGAGTGGGTTGCCATTTCCTTCTCCAGGGGATCTTCTCGACCAAGGGATTGAATCTGGGTATCCCACATCACAGGTAGATTCTTTACTATCTGAGCTACCAGGGAAACCCCAGGAAGTACAGTTCTGGATGCAAAACTGCATTTTCAGTCTTCAGGTCCCGGGTCTTTCCCCTGCTGTTTATGAACAGGTGGGAAAACCCAGCCATTAGACCTGAGTTTCTGCCCACTGGTTGTTAAATGAGGAAAGTCAAACCGAGAAAGTGAAGTTGAAGCCTCAGTGCTGGCTGGGTGGGCCACACCTCTGTGATTTGGGGCACCTCTCAGGAAGGGCTGGGGCTCTTGGGCCTGGCCAGGACTCCTGAATTCCTCTGTGGCCCTGGAAAGTGCTTACTCAAGGCTTCACATACTTTTAGAGGATCACAGATGCAAGATAGGTAGGTGTGCAAGCTCTCTCCTTGAAAGTGAGCACAGTTTTCAATTGAAACTCAGATTCCGACGTTTCGCGATGATCCAGGAACTGCTCCCCAAGAACGATGACTTTCAGTTACAGCCGTCCCTTGGGCTGGAAGCGAGGCAGTGACCTCAAGGTGAAAGTCTCCGTATCCCATTACCAATCCAATTACCTGGCCCTTGCAGGTTAGATGGGAACTGCCAGACCGGAACCCAACAATGGATCATTTACTTCTGTGTCTTGTCTCTGACAGTAGTCAGGCCCGAGAGTCTCACTCAGTTGCTTCTCATTGTCAGTCTGCAGATGCAGTGGGCTGCTCGTCTTTAAATGAAGGAACGGAGCTGGTGGTGGAAATGGTGGGTGGCACAGATACCCACTGTATGACTATAGCTCCCACCCAGTCCCAGTCCTGATACCTGTATTAATTAAGACAAATGTTCGTTGAACAGCTACTCTCTGCTAGGACATGCTGGGCACTGGGCACACCATGGTGGACAGAGTCTCTGCTTTCATGGGCTTGCACTGGGAGGGGAGGACCCAGGCAATAACCATTAAGCAGATGGACCATTGTTATGATCATTGTTTTAAGCACTATGGAAAAAACACAGCATGATGAAGAGGACATACAGTGGTGCGGAGTGGTCCTCTGGCTTCCAGGTGGTCAGGGAAGGTCCTTGGACAAGGTGATGTCTGAGTCTTGAAGGCATTGTAGAGGTGTGAGGAGGCCATCCAAAGGCAGATATGTGGGAGATATCTCTCTTTGGCCTTCTATATTGTGGATTGGGAGAGGTCTTGGGGCAAGGAACCAAAAGTAAGTAAGTGTGAAACAGAAATATATTTGAGTGCGTGAGGAATAGAGGAATAGCATGGTGGCCAATGCAGCCTGAAGGAAGGAGCAAGGAGAGCAGAGAGGGCTTCAGGGAGGGTGTACAACCCAGATCACAGAGGCTTCAGGGACCATGATGTGGACTTTGGCTTTCATTCCATGTGACATGGGAAGGCATTCTCAGGGTTTGAGTAGTAAAGATCACATCACACCTAAGCATTCATTAAACATGTCCGCAGGTAAATATTTGTTGAATGAATGCATGGAATACTTGCCAGGTGATTGAAAGAACAAATATCACTGAATCACACAAGTAACTACACAGAGATGAAGGGTTCCTAGAAAAACACCCTGTGTTCATATTTGCTCAGAAGAGAGGATGCCTTCCCATTGAAAAAGCAATGAGCTGTCAGGCTACTTTGGCTTTTCCTTGGTGCTAGGAGCAGAAAGCAAATGAATACAGGGCAAATGATAGAAATCGTGCCAACCCGTGTCCTTTGTGGGGCGGAGTGAGGCTTCTCCTGCAATGGCAAGGCCAGCCCCCCAGAATGTGGCTGTTCTACTGGAGACGCAGAACAGGTGCTTCTCACGGGGCTTGGTTTGAGGCAAGGTCCCTGCCCAGTTACTACTGGCCTTCTGTCTCAGGGCCTGGAATTCCACTGCATAGGTCCCTCCTTTTCTTGAGCTTTGAAAACAACTTCAGTTTTTAAGAGTCCTCTTCAAACAGGACAGGTGTAAACCCCTTACACTGTCACCTCTCTTTGGACCAAGTTTCCTGTTCACACGCTACCTTTTTGAAGATATTTTTTACTCTGCTCTCTGACTCCTTTCTTGCAGGATCCACAGCTTCCCTCTTCTCACGGCTTGGCTGAGACCCCTGGGCCTGGCTGCGTTTGCTTCCCTTTCAGGTCTGGCTTCCTTGGCCTTGACCTTCATCTCCACTCTCTGCACCCAGCACGGGGTCTGCACGTGGTGCGCACGGCAGCTTTCCTTCTTTCCTTTTCATCTTCCCTCCCTCCTTTCCCCCTTGTCTTCTTGCTTTTGTTTTTAATTAAGCAGGGTGAGTGACAGTCGTTAGGAGAGCATACATGCAGTATTCCAAGTCCTTGGGCACATCCTCTGTGTAAGATTTCTACAGAGTTGTGAGCCACCCAGATCACTAGATTTTTTTTAAAAAAGCTTTTGTTTCTATTATCAAAGCAGCAAGAGACCACTATAAAACATAGAAAATATGGGTAAGCCTTCTTACCTATAAAGGGACTTTCCGGGTAGCTCAGATGTTAAAGAATCTGCCTGCAATACAGGAGACCAAGGTTTGACCCCTGGGTTGGAAAGATCCCCTGGAAGAGGGCATGGCAACCCACTCCAGTATGCTTACCTGGAGAATTCCATGGACAGAGGAGCCTGATGGGCTACAAGTCCATGGCGTGGCAAAGAGTTGGACATGACTGAGCCACTAACGCTTTCACTTTCTAACCTATAAAAATCAGCTGTATTCTACCACCCCTAGAAAATACCTGTTGATATTGTAATGGTGATCCTTCTGAACTCTTTTACTAAAAGGCAGGCCTTTGAGAGGCCCACTTGATGGGTTACCTGTAAAATCCAGGGAAGAGGTAGGTAAGGGGGGGTGAGTTAAGAGGCCTGTGCCGGGTAGGGGCCGAGGTGCTGAGATGATGTCAGGGAGGCTGCTGACCCCCGCTCCCGGCTCCGAGCCCACCCTCAGCATTTCTTTCCCTTGTCAGATGGAAGGCCCAGACTGACCATCGATCTTGTGGGCTCGAGCTGTCAGAGCCACCAGCAGTGTGGCATTCTAATGTCAAACAGTCTGGCGCTTCTTAGTCGGAGCATCACCTCCTTTTCCAGACTCCCTGGGGCCTTCTTTCCTGCTCTGTTAGGTCCCAGGCATCTTGCTATGTACCTCACAGCCCCCAGTCCCGGGATCCAGAGGTATCTGCCTTCATGGGGAACTTCACTGATTTGACTCAATTACCCACCTGAACGTTACTACTTAATTGACTGAACCTATGAAAAACAAACCCGTGCTGATCGATAGAGAAATAATTTTGCAAATTGTGGGCATAAATCTTTAGAGATCTGTGTGCACTGCTATTTGTTAAAATGCTGAAAAGGTAAATCAATTTTCTGTATTAAAACACAATTGCTTCATCTATTGCTAGTTTCGGCAGGCGCCAGGGAGGCAAGGTGTGGGGAGTGGGGGAGGAGGCTTTGAACTGCTTTCTTGCCCTTCTTTCAGGGGTCATTTGTTAGCCTAAAGGGGTCTAGTGCTGGGGAGGAGAGGAGGGCTTTCTGACTGGTAAATGCTTTAATGTTAGAAGCAAAAGCAGGCCTGGGCTAGTGCAGCAATACAGTATTGTCACCTGCAGGCCCAACATCACCTACAGGCAGCTCTCTAGAACTTACCTGCACAACTGAAATGTTGTACCCGTTGAACAGTTCCTTTTTTCCCTCCCCCCATCCCCAGGCAACTACCTTTCTAGTCTGTCCCTCTGTGAGATGGACTGTTTTATTGAACTTTTAATTTGTTTTACTGATGCATAGTTGATTTATAGTGTTGTATGAATTTCTACCGTACAGTGAAGTGATTCAGTTATACATGTATGTACATCCTTTTCATATTCTTTTCCATTATGATTTACCACAGGGTATTGAATATAATTCCTGGTGCTAATAGAGTAGAACCTGTTGTTTATCCATCCTATATATTACAGTTTGCATTTGGTAATCCCAAACTCCTAATCCATCCTTCCTCCATCACCCTCCTTGGTAACCATAAATTTGTTTTCTATGTCTGTGAGTGTGTTTCTGTTTTGTAAATAAGTTCATTTGTATCACATTTTATATTCCATATTTAAGTAATATTATATGATATTTGTATTTCTGTGGCTTACTTCGTATGATAATCTCTAGGTTCATCCATGCAGTGGCAAATGGCACTATTTCATTCTTTTTTATGGCTGAGTAATATTCCACTGCTTATTTAACTTATATGCAGAGTACATCATGATAAACGTTGGGCTGGAAGAAGCACAAGCTGGAATCAAGATTGCCGGGAGAAATATCAATAACCTCAGATATGCAAATGACACCACCCTTATGGCAGAAAGTGAAGAGGAACTAAAAGCCTGTTGATGAAAGTGAAAGAAGAGAGTGGAAAAGTTGGCTTAAAGCTCAACATTCAGAAAACTAAGATCATGGCATCTGGTCCCATCACTTCATGGGAAATAGATGGGGAAACAGTGGAAACAGTGTCAGACTTTATTTTTCTGGGCTCCAAAATCATTGCAGATGGTGATTGCAGCCATGAAATTAAAAGACGCTTACTCCTTGGAAGGAAAGTTATGACCAACCTAGATAGCATATTGAAAAGCAGAGACATTACTTTGCCAACAAAGGTCCGTCTAGTCAAGGCTATGGTTTTTCCTGTGGTCATGTATGGATGTGAGAGTTGGACTGTGAAGAAAGCTGAGCACCAAAGAATTGATGCTTTTGAACTGTGGTGTTGGAGAAGACTCTTGAGAGTCCCTTAGACTGCAGGGAGATCCAACCAGTCCATTCTAAAGGAGATCAGTCCTGGGTGTTCTTTGGAAGGAATGATGCTAAAGCTGAAACTCCAGTATCTGGCCACCTCATGCGAAGAGTTGACTCATTGGAAAAGACTCTGATGCTGGGAGAGATTGGGGGCAGGAGGAGAAGGGGACGACAGAGGATGAGATGGCTGGATGGCATCACTGACTCGATGGTCGTGAGTTTGAGTGAACTCCGGGAGTTGGTGATGGACAGGGAGGCCTGGCGTGCTGCAATTCATGGGGTCGCAAAGAGTCGGACACAACTGAGCGACTGAACTGAACTGAACTGAATATTCCACTATAGGCTTCCCTGGTGGCTCGGTGGTATAGAATCTGCCTGCCAATGCAAGAGACAGGGGTTCAATCCCTGATCTGGGAAGACCCCCTAGAGAAGGAAATGGCAACCCACTGTAGTATTCTTGCCTGAGAAATCCCATGAACAGAGGAGCCTGGCAGGCCATGGTCCATGGGATCATAGAGTGGGATAGGACTTAGTGACTAAACAACAAACAATAAATATTCATATATATATATATATATATATATATATAAAATCTTTATCCATTCATCCATTCAATGGACATTTAGCTTGCTTCCACGTCTTGGCTATTGTGAATACTGTAGCTGTGAGCATTGGGGTGCATGTATCTTTCCAAACTACAGTTTTGTCTGGATATATGCCCAGGAGCGGGATTGCTGGATCATATGGCAACTCTATTTTTAGTTTTGTGAGGATACTTCATACTATTTTCCATAGTAGCTACACCAATTTACATTTTACCAACAGTGTAGGAGGGTTTCCTTTCAAAGAAGCCAAGTTTTTAAATCCACAGTGTCATTAGATATAATATTGTTCAGTCAAAGGTTTTCCAGTGTTAACAAGCTGTTACTTAATGTTGAATTTTCAGAGGTGTTTCGTGTCTCCCATGCAACAGAGAATGTGCTCAGGGGTCATCTGGGGGATGGTCTTCAGAAGCAGAGTGTCAGGATGTGTCTCATACAGCCTCACCGCCAGGGGCCATGGGATGTTTCCAGTCCTCATCCCATGACGGATCTCAGAACCCCCCAAAAGTGAGTCCTGACAAGTACCCAGCTTCTAGTCACTTTGCTTAAGACGAACACTGACTCAAATAATCAAGTCCCCTTGGCCAGACCCAGAGAGGCTGGGGTCGCAGGCAGTGCCCTCTCTGGATTGGGTATGACAGAGGGATGGAACCAAGGAGACACTGGACTGAGGGCACAAAGCGATTGGATGCTCTGTTGGGGGGACCAGACATGCGACTGTGTGCAGCTCACCCAGGACACTTGCAGCTGTCCTGGGGCTCCTGAGACAAGCAGGAAACACAGGCTTACCATTCTGGATACTCACTCCGTGACAGAAACTGTTCTTGGCCCCTTATCAGCTTATTTTGTTTAAATCTCTTACTATCAACACTTTGCAGAGGGAAAAACTGAGGAATCGAGCATTTAAGGGATTTGTGTATAAGTGCTTTTTTTTTTTTTGGCTGTACTTTGTGGCATGTAGGATCTTAGTTGCCTGACCAGGGATCGAACCCATGGCCCCTGGGTGGAAATGCAGAGTCATAACCACAGGACCAGGGAAGTCCCTAAGGAACTTGTCTAAACACACTCAGGCAGTGAGCTATGGAGTCAGACTCTGCTGCAAGGCTGTGACTTCATACTCTCAATGGGGTTCTGCCATCTCAATGGGGCCAGGTCCTTTCAGTCACAGGAAATCCGGACACCCAGCCACCAGGAGAGGACTGTCCAATCCTCAGGCCTGGGAGCCCTGTTGCAGCTATTTTTCCAGCTTCTGTGACTGCAGGGTTCAGTCCCTGGGGTCCTGGCAGGCAGAAACTGTGTCGCCATCATTTCTGCCATCTAATACTTCACAGCATTTGGTACACAGTAGATGCTCATTAACTGTTCGCTGAAAGAATAAACATGATTAAACTGGGCTCTATGTTTTACAAAAGATTTGAAAAGTCAGGGGGATAGGTCACTGGGTAATTTAAAGATGGTTAGTAGAGAAGGCAATGGCACCCCACTCCAGTACTCTTGCCTGGAAAATCCCATGGACGGAGGAGCCTGGTGGGCTGTGGTCCATGGGGTCGCTAGGAGTCGGACACGACTGAGCGACTTCACTTTCACTTTTCACTTTCATGCATTGGAGAAGGAAATGGCAGCCCACTCCAGTGTTCTTGCCTGGAGAATCCCAGGGACGGGGGAGCCTGGTGGGCTGCCGTCTCTGGGGTTGCACAGAGTCGGACACGACTGAAGTGACTTGGCAGCAGTAGCAGTGGAAACCCAAACATTTGAAGAGCTGGGAAGAAAATATAGTCTGTATTTCTGTTTAAACCTAGAGAAAAGAAGGCTGGGGAAATGTAAGAGTGGTTTGTCCCCTGAAAGGTTTTTATTCACCATTTTACAGAGACCGTTTATCAAAGTTTCTGGAACACTCACTGTGCACCCAGTGCTGATCTTTGTCCTGAGGTGAGAGTGGCCAGTGGGCAATGGGCTGCCCTGCCTGGAACTTACCCTGCCTTTGTGCAGGGGTGGATGAGGGCTGAGCAGACCCAGGATTCTCCTGTCTTCAACTTAGAAGGTGAAGAATAGCAGGAGGCTCACAGGTCCTCAAGATCTTCCAACAGATGAGAATTCTTCAATAGGAGCTTTTCTCAGAGAGATGAAAAATCACCTCGGGTATGTATCAGAGGGAACCAGCTGATGGAATCAAGCTAGAGAGTTTTGGATTTCTGTACTAATTTTTGGCAATTTTCAAGGAATCCCAGGGTTCTATGGGGCTGAGGGAACCCAGGGGAGGGGAGAGGTGTGAGGCTTAGCGAGAGGCCAGGGTTGCCTGCGCTTTGTGATCGGAATAGCTGCTTGGTTCCTTGTATTCAGAACTACAGGTGAGACCTACTCTTCTCACTCTGTGGCTTATCACCTGTGAGTCCTTGGACGTGTCCCTAAACTCTCTGGTCCTTAGTTTTCTCTTGTGAGAAATGAAAGGATCTAGTTTCTTCAAATTGATAAATACAAATGGCTTCAAAAGTTCCTGTAAGGCTCTTGCCTGTGGGAGCCTCACAAGCACCTCCTGGAGCCATGAAGGAGGGGAAAAGCCCTCACCCCCCACCCCACCTCGTGCAGGGAGGCTGTCACGACAAAGCAGCTGCTGCATTGATTTCTGAAAGCAGATCACTCCCTTATGCCCATGTGTAGAGAACAGGCTCTGTCCAAGCTGGAGGGTACACGTCGGACTCCCTGCAAAGACCTAGAAGCACCAGAGGCACAGGCTTAGGGAGGGAGTGATCGGGGTTT
Source organism: Bos indicus (assembly GCF_029378745.1). Taxonomy (NCBI): domain Eukaryota; kingdom Metazoa; phylum Chordata; class Mammalia; order Artiodactyla; family Bovidae; genus Bos; species Bos indicus. The sequence continues at coordinate 36,287,768 of NC_091788.1, read as the reverse complement.
CCTTGCAGGCAGTGAATGGAGCAAAGAGGGTGGGGGTGCCCTGTCCACACCAGAGGGAGCTCACAGACACGGACCTGCTGGCCTCTTTAGCCTCTGAATAGACAGAGAAAGGAGCTGGAAACCCAAGGCTCTGAGGATGAGAAGCTGGGTTCAAATCCTAGTTACACTACTTAATGGCCTTGAGGTTGGGGGCATCTTTAAACTTTGGTGTTTGTAGACCGGGAAGGCCGCACGGGAATTAGCTGATAGGATCAGTAAATGTGTCTATCACAGGTCAGCACATTTTAGTCGGAATCATTCTGAAGTCCAGCAGACCAACATGGTGTCGAGGGAGACACAAGTTCCTGCCTCCATGACTGTCCTCTCTTGGGGGACAATGGAGGACTGAACCTGCAAACCTGACTCACAGAACAGGAGGTGGAGGTATGTGGGGACGGTAGGCAGAAGACACCCTGGAAGAGCTGGTGTGGAGGAAGGGGTCTTGCTTGGATGCACAGAGGAGGTCTCTGGATGATCAAAGTCTGGAGGCGGAAAGGAGAGGACAGAGTTAGCTGGGGTCCAGAGCCTGGGACAGGCCTCCCCGGACACCATCTGTCCACCCATCAACCACAGCAGGAGGGTGGTTTGATATGGGAGTGAGGGGCTGTGGTCCTGAGGGCACTTTCTGGAGATGCAGGAGAGACATGGTGGAGGGTTCCAGGGGAGCTGGTGGTTCTGGCTGACAAGATGATGGAGTGGTGACTCAAAGAGTAGAGAGGAAGGTAGAAACCCTTGTAAATCTGCTTTCTCAGTGGTGGAGACAGATCACTCTCTTCCTCCATGCCAGAGATCACTTTTCTTGCCTTCACTTTTTCTAAGTTCATTGAAGGTGACATCTAGTTGGCGTTTTCCTTCCTGCCTGGCTCCCTTGACCCTGGACTTCCTGACCTTTCCTACAGGGGCTTCCTCTAGCTCGTGTCGTGTCCGTGTTCAGGGATGTGGGCACTTATGGTGAAGAACAGCTTCTGCTGGTTAGAATCTGAAGGTGCTGAAGGTGGGTGGTCTCTGCAGAGTCCAACTCAGCCCTTAACTCTGACACACTTACCCCCAAGTGTCATCCCTACAAATCACTCATCTTTCTTCCTTATTCCCTCCCATACACTTTCCTTCTTTTCATTTCCTCTGTAAATACTGATAATTCAACTTCTCCTGTAAGAAGGTTTACATTTTTAACATTTCCTTTATGTGTCGTGTGGACATGAGTTCTTATCTGCATTGTAGTGAGAGAAACCTTCAGAGCAATTAGTGACGATTACTTTCATGCATTGGAGAAGGAAATGGCAGCCCACTCCAGTGTTCTTGCCTGGAGAATCCCAGGGATGGGGGATACTGGTGGGCTGCCGTCTATGGGGTTGCACAGAGTCGGACACGACTGAAGCGACTTAGCAGTAGCAGCAGCAGCACAGTCAGACTGTAAGTAATACCAAACCTCAAATAATAGCTGTTATACAAAAAAACACTTCCAACAGAGCTTGGAAGTAGACAGTCCAGTGATGGGATCCTGGCTCTGGTGTTCCTAGGTGTGGCCCTTTTCCAAATGGGTCCATGGCTAGCTAGCACCAGCACCAGCTGTTGTGTAAATATTCTAGGAAGCAGAAAGGAAAAATAGGCCAGGAAAGGACAAAAATCCCACATGTCTGACCCTTTCATTTCATTAACTGGAACTGAATGACTTGGTCACACCTAGCTTCAAGGGGGACTGGACAATATTGTCTTTATTCCAAGCGGCCGTGTGTAAACTAAAAGCAGACGTGTTATGATTTAGGGATGATGTATATAGCAAATGTTCGAGTGGAAACTGACAGTTCTCACACATGTGTGTCTTGCCCAGGATTCCAGAGCACCAAAGGAAAGAACTGAAGCCTCAGCCTTTGACTTAAGGTCCAGTGGTCCTTCCAGTACATGGGGGTAGCCCATGGGGACACAGCAGGCACTGGCAGGTCCCTGAGCAAAAGATGAGCTATGCATTCTGTTCTGAAGGGTTGTCCAGTCTTTGAACATCTAACTAATGAAATATATGTTGTTGCTGTTTAGTTGCTAAGTTGTGTCTGACTCTTTCAACCTATGGACTGTAGCCCACCAGGCTCCTTTGTGCATGGGATTCTCCAGGCAAGAATACAGGAGTGAGTTGCCATTTCCTTCTCCCGGGGATCTTCCTGACTCAGGAGACTTTTGTCTCCTGTGTCTCCTGCATTGGCAGGTGGGTTTTTTAGCACTGAGCCACCTGGGAAGCTATGAAGTATAAAATAAATGTTAAACAGGGTGTACCAAGAGAGTATGCATTTATACACAGTAACTGCATCAAGAGATCAAAAGAAAGGAGTGTTTCCATGTGGGCTGGAACAGCCAAGGATAGTTACTAAGTGAAGGTTGGAGGCCAACTTTGAGGACCAGCTTGCTTCATCTGTGGAGGAGATGGGGGCTCTTTGGTAAGGAACTTGTTGGAGAGGTGGGTTTCTTATCTTTAAAATGACAGCATGGTCCTGATAGAGGAACTGCTGCCCAGATGATGACTGAGCTAAAGTAATAAAATAAATCGTTCCTTCTATACCTCTATCCTCCAAAAACTCTTTACTGCAATAACAATACAGGTGCATACCCACTCCTGCGGTAATAGTAATGGCCAGTGTTTACTGAGGGCTTATGTGTTCTGAGCCCTTATAGTATTACTCGCTTGCTCTTCTCACAGTCTCTGGGAGCAGGAATTATGTTGCTTTTATTTTGAAGTCAAGTAACTGAAAGACAGAGAGGTTTAGTAACCTTCCCAAATGAAAGCTAATGTTCCAGAATCTTCGTTCTGCACACGAGGTTATACAGACTTTCCTGTAGCAGCCCTGTCTTTGGGAGCATAAACCTTTAGAGCTGCAGACTGAGAAATGTCCCTTCTGTAAGAGAAGGCATTCCTGGGAACACAGGGTCATGTTTATGAGGCTGGGAGCAAAGCCCACATCCTGAGAGCCTGATCATAGGAGCTGTTATTTTTCTCTTGGATCATTGTATTATGGATAGGATTATTGTGTCCAGGCCTTTTAGACATGACAACTCTTCCAATTCTAAGAATAAAAGTGAGAAGAGCGAGGCCCAGAGATTTGGGTAAGTCTTTGGCTTCCTTGGAGCCTTCCTGGTGGCTCAGACAGTGAGGAATCTGCCTGCAATGCAGGAGACCCAGGTTCAACCTCTGGTCAGGAAGAACCCCTGGAGAAGGGAATGGCTACCCACTCCAGTATTCTTGCCTGGAGAATCCCATGGACAGAGAAGCCTGGTGGGCTACAGTCCATGGGATCGCCCTGAGTGGAACACAACTGAGCAACTAAACACTTAACGTGGCTTCCTTGGCCTCAGTCCTTGAAGCTGAGTGCTGCCTGCAGTTTCTCTTCAGCTCTACAGAATCTGGGGCTTGGCGCAGCACTCACGTCCTTCCTCAGCCTGTCTTCTTGATTATGAAACCAAAACATAGACCCAGGCCCAGCTCAGGATGGCAGCCTCAACTCCCCCTGCAGGGTTCTAAATATCACCTCCTAGCTCTTTGATCAGTAGTGTTTGAGGCTTACAGCTCCAGTGAAGTGTATACACTCAGCTTCGTGAGCCCCTTGCAGACACTCTGCACCTATTCACCAGGCATTTGCCAAGCTCCTACTTTGCGCCACATGTTGCACTGTGCCTGGAGACACAAAGGTAAATAAGACACTGGCTTTGGCCCCTTCAGGGTAGAGATCCTTAACCTGGGTTCCATGAATGGTTTTGGGGGATCTGTAGACACCCTAAAACTGTGTGAAACATTTGGTCTGTCTGCTAAGATGCGTACATTTTTCCCTAGGGAGAAACTTCATAGTTTTCATCCAGTTTATTAGTCCAGCAAAGAGTATGAATCACTGAGAAGGCAGTCAAGACAGAAATCTAAACAGATTTTCAGAAAACAGTATTATAGGTCTATGTACAGGCATGAGTCAGAGAAGGCAATGGCACCTCACTCCAGTAGTCTTGCCTGGAAAATCCCATGGACGGAGGAGCCTCGTGGGCTGCAGTCCATGAGGTTGCTAAGAGTCAGACAAGACTGAGCAACTTCACTTTCACTTTCCACTTTCCTGCATTGGAGAAGGAAATGGCAACCCACTCCAGTGTTCTTGCCTGGAGAATCCCAGGGATGGGGGAGCCTGGTGGGCTGCCGTCTACGGGGTAGCACAGAGTCGGACACGACTGAAGTGACTTAGCAGCAGCAGCAGCAGCAGAGGCATGAGTGAATGATCATAGAATTTGGAGGCGGGACAGCTTATACCTTTATCTGGGGATGGAGGTGGATCTGGGCTCCCTCAGCAGATGGTGTCACCTGGAGCTCAGGAAATGAATAAGAACTGAGCTGGTGGGGCGGCCTTCCCAGGGAAAGTGTGAACCTGGGGGCCTAGTAGTCTGAACTGTCCTGTGTGGAGAGAATGCACATCTAGATTTCGATGTTGGGTATACAGGCTCAGAGGGCTTGTGAAGCAGTGAGGAGGAGGGTTGATTGTTGAAAGTTGATGCTTTGGATTTTCTGTTTGGGTGGGGAGGGTGGCGGATGGCAGCAGTAGAGTCCCTGGTATGTCCCTGATTCTGAGCAGCAGGAGTCTGACCTCTGCAGACAGGAGGCCTGAATCTCAGAGAAGGTCAACTTCCCATCTCAGCTTCCCGTTCCTGCAAACTGGACTTGATATTTGATAAATAAATCATGCCATCTTCCCTTCACACCCAGCTCCAAATGAAAACATTCACGTTACCACCACTTCACAACCGGCCACTCCAGGCCCCTGACAATCAATTACCCACCGGAGATGAAATTATTGTTTAATGGCTCCTGGAATGGGCTCCCATCTGACATTCATCACAATCAATAATGCATCAGCAGGGACAAAAGAAATTACCTGCCTCCTGCTAAGTGAAAGAGTCCATTTCTATGCAGCACAGCCCCTTCACGCCTCCTGAGCAGCCCAGCACAGGTGGGTTTCCACACCACAGAGCTGCTTCCACGGGAGGTGGGCAGGCAGGCTCTTGGGTGGGTGTATGGCCATTGCTACCCACCTGGGTTGGGCAGGGCGTGTGGGTAGGCCAGAGGTGGGATGGTGAGCGAGTAGTGATGGCCGATCAGATTCATGGTGAAGCAGTCACCACTTGCCCTTCCCATCCTTTTTCAGTGGACATTGTGTCTCCGTGATTCCCTGTAGAGATGGACAGGAAATAATTTCCTTATAGATATTTTGTAGGCCACTGCTTTTGGCTTCTGGTGAACCCTGGCCTTGCCACTTTCTGCAGGATGAACATAGATGAATTTCTTACCTCTTGGATCTGAGTTTTCTTATCCACAAAGTGTGCTTAATAACACTGACTGTAGATGCTTGTGTTGGGATTAAATGGAAGATCACACATAATGCATCCGAAATGCAATCCGTTCTCTTTCCACCCGTATTTGGGAAAATATTCTGATGGTGTGATTCATCCTGGTATTGCTGGTGGGGAGCTTAGTTTAAACAAGGACAGATTAAGAGAGAAAGCATATTTAAATGTCAACTCCCCAAATCATAGAGAATGTCCATGTTATTTCGTCAGCAAATATACTGGAGATACCAGTTCTATCAGGGGCTTCCCTGGTGGCTCAGCGGTAAAGAATCCACCTACAATGCAGGAGACGCAGGAGACGAGGGTTCGATCCCTGGGTCAGGAAGATCCCCTGGAGGAGGGCAGGGCAACCCACTCCAGTATTCTTGCCTGCAGAAACCCATGGAGAGAGGAGCCTGGCGGGCACAGTCCATGGGATCGCAAAGAGACATGACTGGAAACAACTGAGCACCCATATGCCCTCACACCAGTTCTACCATTAGAACAACTCAGAGGCGTTTTAACCAAACCAGAGTCCAAGGCACGAAGATTCCCCTCTTTCCTTCCCTGCTTCCCTCATTGATCCATCTGTTTATCTGTTCCTCTCTTTTTATTGGGTGCCAGCTGTGGACCATAGTTGGATATGGTCCATAAATGGATATAAATCCACGTTTTTCTTTCTGCCCTTTCTCAAAGACTCACAGTAGGGTGCAGAATAGAGTTCCAAGTAGATAGGCATAGAGCAGCGCAGTGAGTACCAAGTCTCCTTGGGTAGGCATGGAAGGCTTTTTGGAGGAGACAACGCCCAAGCTCACTCTTAACAGCAGGGCAGGTATTTGCTATTGCACAGGTTTAGGGAGGCAGTGCTGAGGGAGAGGGTATGTGTCTTACTGCTATTTGATCATGATTTCCCCGCAAAGTTCCTTTTTCACCCCCAGTCTCAATATTTCATGCCATGCTCATTTTACAGGTGGGTAAATTAATCCAAGGGAAGCCAAGTGATTATCTGACACCAGAGGGATGTTGGAGTTAGAGCCAGAATTGGGATGAGATCAAATTGCCAACATCCGCTGGATCATGGGAAAAGCAAGAGAGTTCCAGAAAAACATCTATTTCTGCTTTATTGACTATGCCAAAGCCTTTGACTGTGTGGATCACAATAAACTGTGGAAAATTCTGAAAGAGATGGGAATACCAGAACACCTGAACTGCCTCTTGAGAAATTTGTATGCAGGTCAGGAAGCAACAGTTAGAACTGGACATGGAATAACAGACTGGTTCCAAATAGGAAAAGGAGTTCGTCAAGGCTGTATATTGTCACCCTGTTTATTTAACTTATATGCAGAGTACATCATGAGAAACACTGGACTGGAAGAAACACAAGCTGGAATCAAGATTTCCGGGAGAAATACCAATAACCTCAGATATGCAGATGACACCACCCTTATGGCAGAAAGTGAAGAGGTACTAAAAAGCCTCTTGATGAAAGTGAAAGTGGAGAGTGAAAAAGTTGGCTTAAAGCTCAACATTCAGAAAACGAAGATCATGGCATCTGGTCCCATCACTTCATGGGAAATAGATGGGGAAACAGTGGAAACAGCGTCAGACTTTATTTTTCTGGGCTCCAAAATCACTGCAGATGGTGACTGAAGCCATGAAATTAAAAGACGCTTACTCCTTGGAAGGAAACTTATGACCAAGCTAGATAGCATATGCAAAAGCAGAGACATTTCTTGGCCAACAAAGGTCCTTCTAGTCAAGGCTATGGTTTTTCCTGTGGTCATGTATGGATGTGAGAGTTGGACTGTGAAGAAGGCTGAGCGCCGAAGAATTGATGCCTTTGAACCGTGGTGTTGGAGAAGACTCTTGAGAGTCCCTTGGACTGCAAGGAGATCCAACCAGTCCATTCTGAAGGAGATCAGCCCTGGGATTTCTTTGGAAGGAATGATGCTAAAGCTGAAACTCCAGTACTTTGGCCACCGCATGTGAAGAGTTGACTCATTAGAAAAGACTCTGATGCTGGGAGGGATTGGGGGCAGGAAGAGAAGGGGACGACAGAGGATGAGATGGCTGGATGGCATCACTGACTTGATGGACGTGAGTCTGAGTGAACTCCGGGAGTTGGTGATGGACAGGGAGGCCTGGCGTGCTGCGATTCATGGGGTTGCAAAGAGTCGGACACGACTGAGTGACTCATCTGATCTGATCTCTCCTGATTCACAGCTCAGGTTTCTTAAAAAATTTTTTTGGCCATGCCCCATAGCATGTGGCAGAGAAGGCTATGGCACCCCATTCCAGTACTCTTGCCTGGAAAATCCCATGGACGGAGGGGCCTGGTGGGCTGCAGTCCATGGGGTCGCTAAGAGTCGGACACGACTGAGCGACTTCACTTTCACTTTTCACTTTCATGATTTGGAGAAGGAAATGGCAACCCACTCCAGTGTTCTTGCCTGGAGGATCCCAGGGACAGGGGAGCCTGGTGGGCTGCCGTCTATGGGGTCGCACAGAGTCGGACACGACTGTAGCGACTTAGCAGCAGCAGCATAGCATGTGGGATCTTAGTTCTCCAATCAGGGATTGACCCTGGGCACCCTACATTGGAAGTGAAGATTCCTAACCACTGGACCGCCAGGGGAGTCCTCAGCCCAGGTTTTTTAACCTTTGCTCTGCCTATGAAGAGCCTTATACAGAAGGAGCAAACTTATTCAACACACACTGACCTTCCTCAAGATCTCTCTTTTAAGCCATAGTGAGAAATGGATTGACATAAAGATGGAAATGATCTCAAAGTGAGACATACAAATAGCTAATAGCAGTGCCATTTAGTTGAGAAGGAATTTTCCTGGTGGCAGACTGACTCGACTTAGCAGCAGCAGCAGCAGCAGCAGCAGCAGATGGTAAAGAATCTGTCTGCAATGCAGGAGACCTGGGTTCGATCCCTGGGTTGGGAAGATCCCCTGGAGAAGTGAATGGCAACCCACTCCAATATTCTTATCTGGAGAATTCCATGGAAAGAAGAGCCTGGGGGGGCTACAGTCCATGGGGTCACACACGTGGCTGAGTGACTAACACTTTTAGTCGAGAAGGGGTAAAGCAGAGTACCAGGGATGCACAGAGGAAGAACAATCCACTTTGTGGGTGGAGAGAAGACTTCCCACACAAGTTGGCACCTGAGGAGCTAGCAGAGCTATCTTTGCTGGCATACACATCGCTCAGCTTGCTGCTGCCTTGAAGTAACAAAGAATCCTAAGATTCTACAATTCAGCATTGCTCCTGTTTGTTACCCAGTGGCCCACCTTCTTATGTGGGCTTCCCTACTGATGAAAACTGAAATTTTCTCCTTCTGAAAGTGAAAGTCACTTAGTTGTGTCCGACTCTTTTTGACCCCATGGACTGTAGCCCGCCAGGCTCCTCTGTCCATGGGATTTCCCAGGCAAGAATACTGTAGTGGGTTGCCATTCCCTCCTCCAGGGCATTTTCCCAATCCTACTGCATGCTGAAGGCTTCTCTATCTGTTTCCTTCTGAGCCTGATTCTGGATGGTTGGCAATAGTGAATAAACCAGGCATGCGTGAGAGCAGCTCTCTGCCTGTGGAAGAGTGTTTTATTATGATTACAAAACGCAAAGCCTCACAACAATCCATATTGGTCATTACGTGCTGAGGGTCGTCAGCCCTGTGCTCTGGAGGGGGCAACATCATTGTCAAGAACTCTTAATTGCCTGCCTCTGCTTTTACAGCCTTGGCCTGTACCTTAGACTCTATCCTAAAGATCAGTGGGGAACCCAAGAATGAGACTGGGGCAATTCAGAAAACTTGAGTGAGCTTCCCCCACAGACTCCTGCTCCCTGTAGAGATGGGCAGTGGGATGACTCACCTAAGATGGGCAATGTAGGAGACCCAGGTTAGATCCCTGGGTGGGGAAGATGCCTGGAGAAGGAAATGGCTACCCACTGCAGTATTCTTGCCTGGAGAATCCCAGGGATAGAGGCACCTGGTGAGCTGCAGTCCAGACACCAGGGCTGGAGAGTGAGAACTGTAGAGAATGGGACTTCTGGACGGAGAAGTTGGTGCCCAGGGAGGCATCCGCATGCCCAGGCAGAGACTCCGGTTGTTCAACATAATTGTTGTTTCCCCAGCTTCCTTCTGAATTTATTTTCCCATTGGCTAAACACCATGAAATTCCACCCCTGGACAACCATGGGTTCAAGGGACCTCACTCTGATTTTTTCACGTTCTCTTTTTCAAAAAACACTTTTTAAAATATTCACTTCTACTTATTTGTCCATGCCACATCTTAGTTGCAGCAAGCAGGATCTTCAGTGTTCATTGTGGCATGTGGGATCTAGTTCCCTGACCAGGGATCGAACTCAGTCCCCCTGCACTGGGAGAGCAGTCTTAGCCACTGGACCACCAGAGAAGTCCATATTCATTTTCTTTCCTCCTCTTTGTCCCTCACTCCTTCCCTCTCTTCCTCTCTCTTTCTTAACACAAATGTGGGGATTATTTTAGTCCTAGTCTTACAAAACTGAAATCGAATAAATACATTTTTCTGTAACTTGTTTTTCTCTGAACCATATATCACAGAAATCCCTCTGGGTCAATAGATACAGATTGAACAAGACCACATTCTTTTTATTAGTTGAAGAATATTTTATGGTGTGAGTTCTCCAGGGCATTTAACCATTTCCAGCACAGAGTGTGTTTCCGCTTGTAGTCACTACCAACTCTGCTGTAGTAACCATCCTGTGCACACTCTTTGACACTCTACTTTCATTTCTAGAGCTAGGTGCCTGTAAGTGTGATCTAGGGGGCAAAGTAGGTGTATATTTGGAATTTTAATAGATCTTGCCTGGTATTGTAGCCGTTCACATTCCCACCATCAATGTTTGAGAAGACTTTACCTCCAGAATTCTTACCAGGGTAAACTCTCTTTTAAAATGCAAATACTTCTGGAAAGATGTTGAGCTAGCAGCAGAATATGACAAGGCCTTTAATGTATATACTTCTTTTTGGCAGTTTGCAAAGTGTTTTTATCACATGTTTTATCCCATCCACCCCCAAGAAAGTCCTTAGGAGTGGTTTTTATAGAAACAGACTCTTAAACGTAGAATGCAGAACCACTGGCCCAATGCAGGGCCAGAGGGACCTCAGATCCAGAACCAGTGACTGATGGGACCTTCACTGACACCCACCCCATCTATACAAGGAAGTGTAGGTGATTGGGTCGCCAGGTGTAGGGAACACTGTCTATGCACCTGTCTGGGCCCTGCTACTAAGGACCTAGCTGGCATTGGACAAGTTGCTTCACTTCCTGTGCCACCAATTCCTTGTCTGAACCTTGAGCTCAAGTTCTGCCTCTGTACCCAGACCCTGGATTGAATCTTGAATACAGTTTGGGTAGAAAAGTAGAAAGGGATAGCTTCGTTGCTTTGCCAGGCAACGGGAGCTATGGTGGGTTAATGTTGTGTATCTCAACCTGGAGGGGGAAGTGAGGAGTTTATAGTCATAGTTCAAAGAGGCTGTGATCAGCTCATGAACATTCTTCTGATGGTATGGTGGTGAGGTAAGTGGGAGTCAGCATCACCAACCTTCTGGTTCCAACCGGTCTGGGGTCTCCGTGCTTGTGGGCAGCACTCAGTCAACTGCTCCCGTCTGGTGGGGGTTTCTGTATCTGCAAAACAGCTCAAAGATCATTGTTCTGTGTGTCCCTTGAGGGGGAAGCAAGATCCTGGCCACCAAGGCTGCTTTATTTTTCCCTGACTGCTCCTCCCTTAACTCTATATCCCCCTCCCTTCCCTAGTTAGTGAGTGTTTGAACTTGCCCATTATAACTTAAGAAAGGTCAAGGAAGCTGAATGAAGCCTATTTCCTGTAAACAAGCAATGGGGGACACAGAAAGGCTTTTGTGCCCCACAGGGTCCTGCTTGGTTCCAATGTGAGGGGCTGAGCCCGGTGCTCCCCAGTATCCTTCCAGCCCTCAGTGGAGTGGCTCAGAGGAGGGGGTCCTGCTAACAGGGAGGCAGATGCCTAAGGAGAAAGGAATTCTGATGGGGGCAGCGAGCACACTGGGGAAAAGATGTAAGGGCTTCTTTAAAATCATAGGATGCTGTACAAACCACAAGTTTTGTATATTGAAGATTAAAGCCATATAGTTTGAATACATCTAGCATAACACCCAGCCAGCAGTCTGAGGCTTGTTCACCACTGGACTGACTGATACGGTGCTGGCAGCACAGCACGTAAGGCCTGGCAGGAACTCTGGAAACTGGGTTTTTTCTTTGTGCACCTTGAGGCAAATACCCAAATGATGCTGGAGCATGTGTTCGTGAATTATAAATTCTGCCATTTAAAGACTTATTGTGTGCCAGGCAGACTGTTAGTAGCTTCATGTCCACTGAGCTATCTTCTCTGGAGGATGGTTGTATCCTGTACAACAGCTTTCCTGGCAGATTTTTTAGGTCAGATGGGCTTTGATCTGCTCAACCTACCACTGAGGTGACTTTAGAAGCCTCATTTTGAGGCGGGATTGCGGATGGCTGTGACATCCTTGTTTATAGATATGGCAGAGGGCTTCCCAGGTGGCTCAGACGTTAAAGAATCTGCCTGCAGTGTAGGAGACCCAGATTCGATCCCTGGGTTGGGAAGATCCTCTGGAGAAGGGAATGGCTACCCACTGCAATATTCTTACCTGGAGAATTCCATGGACAGAGGAGCCTGGTGTGTTACAGTCTGTGGAGTTGCAGCCTGCAGAGGAGGCCCCGAGAATTTTAGTCCCCCTACACGTGTTTCCCTGACTGTCCTCAAGAAGACAATCCAGACTGTTGGGTAGAGAGGTCTTGACTAGTTTTATTTCCCTACGAAAGGTTTCAAGATCTGGGAGGACTGGGTTAAAAGATACATATTTTAGCATTTCTGCATATTTGTTCAATTTAACTTTAAATATAAGTGAAAATAGTTTGAAACTGAAAAGAGACATCCAAATAACACTAGGATTTATTGTTATTAAATTGAATTTGTTTGGGGACCTGATTTTTAGTGTTTATTTAAAATAATCAAGCATGTGTGAATATAGATTAGTTTCATCTGTTTTTTTTTTTTTTCATCCATAAAGTGAGTATGAGAGTAGTGCCCACTTTGTGGTTTTTTTCCCTTGAGGATTGAATAAGATAATGTAGAAAAAAGTGCTTTTTAAATTGTAAAGTACTAATCAGATATTAATAATAATATTTATTATCAAATTAGTCATCCTTCCTACCTTTCCAGTATCTGAAGACTTTTAAAGCAAGCTTTCAGTCCATTTCTACTGAGGAGTATTGGAGATGTCCCAGGAGAGAGAAAGCTGGAGGCTGGTCACAGTGAGTGAGTCCTTGTCCTGTTGATGAATGGACAGAATGGACGCATTGATTGGACACATGATTCCCCATCTGACACTTCATGACTCCATGGCTGGGACACTTAGGGTAAGTGCCTATAGCTTCCGGAGCCAGGTAAAGCATATACCTGTAGTTCATATGGTGTGTGTGTGTGCATAAGAACCAAACAACGAGCTTGATATATCATCGTGGCTTAACAATAATTGCTCTCAGTTGAAGGTTACCCTTGGCTTCATGATAAGAGGCCGATTATCACATGCTTTGGCTGAGCAAGTAGAGCAGGTTCAGACTGGCAAGTCAAGGGACTGAGGCTGCTAAATCATGTTTCTCTAAGACACCCTTATACTAAGCTCTTTTTTTTAAAAAGACACGAATGGATATTATTACCTTTATTCATAATAATGCAATGAAGCAATTGCTGATTCTGGGAATCATATTATGAGAATCTGAACTTTTTAAACATTCAGGCAAAGCAAAGCATCAGAAACCAAGTAGTCTGGGGGGGTGGGAAGCTCAGGCAGGGAACAGTGGTTGGCTCTGGTTTTGGTCTCATGCAGGGAGAAGCAGAATCTCACTTCTCGACTTGCATAAAGCTGGCTCTGAACTTGGGATTCCCCTTGCAACACCCTCCTGGTTTGTTATCCGACTGGGTCTGACTCCGATTGGGTGGGGTGGGGTGGGGCTGCCCTAGGACTACAGGGGGCTCCCAGGCAGAGAATTCTGTTAAGTTCAGAGGAGGAGAGTTCCATCCAAGGTCAGGTTTCTCTTGGGCAGGGTGTAGAGCTCTGGGAATTGAAGCCATGTTTCTGAGCATCGTGGGCCAGTGAAGCTGGGATGGAAGGGTGGAGACGGCATGGAGGTCAACCCTGCAGAGGGAGGAGATAGAAAGGGAGGCAGATAGAAATCTCTGGCGCCTGTGTTTAGCTGTAATCTAACATGACTTTCCCCTCTGTTGGCAAAGAGGGCCACATGATGTTAACATTCATTATCATGTCATATTCGATTGACTGCCAGGATTTATTATACTTTCTGCTGTTACACCCGGAATACTGACAAAACCCATTCCCGCACCCAAGAAAGGTCTCTGCTTTCTAATCTTCACAGAATAACAGGGAGGTGGAAGGCCATCAATACCAGAGTAATGAATGTCAGAGTGAGGCCAGACCAGCAGCACCTTCATTCCAGAAGCAATGGGAAGAGAAGGGAAGAGGGGCTGGGGGAACTTGAGCCTGCCTCTGGATGATGAAGCGTAGAGCTTGGCTGGGTGGCTTGCTGGGTCCAGAGGGACAGCCGAGGGCTCCCCACGGGGGTGTCGGTGCAGACAGCCAGTGTGTGGCTTTGCATTATCATCCAGGAATAGTTGTGCAAGCAGAGAGAGGGAGAAACCATTTCCACCATTAAAACAATCCAGCATTTTACCCAAGTTAATTAATTAGCTCTGAAACTGTTTATTGAGCATCCCTTAGTGACCAGGCACTGTACTCAGCTTCTAGGGATCCAGGAGATAAGCAGAAATCTCCAGAAAATAGCAATCTCATGGGGGCTGGGGACAGACAACCTAACAACTAGTGGACAATGTGCTAAACCCGGTCATAGAGTTTCAGTAGGCCACTCGAATATTTATTAAAGCTGTTTAAGACACTGAGCTAGATGCTGGAAATATGAAGATGAATAAAACAGGATCATTGTGGTCTCGGACATCACAGAGAGTGTTCGGGGAGCCCAGAGCAGGGAGGGTCTAGAGTATACTCCATCTGAGCAGGGAGGAGAGGCACAGGCTGGTGGCAGGGCAGCTGGTAGCCAGGAGCCAGGCAGGTGTGGGGCAGCCGTGGTTCCTGGAGAGGGACCACATGTGAAAGGGCTCAGAGCCAGGAAGAGAGCATCAGGTTGAGCAACCTCAGTGAGTTCTGAGTACTCTGGAGCATTGGGGTCTGTGCAGGGAGTTGGATGGGGAACCACCAACCCTACCCTGAAAGGCGCCGTCAGGGGAGGTCTCTCTTCCAGGATGCATCTGCCTCCCAGCTGTCCATGTTCCTCTGTTTAGGATTCCTTTTCCCATTTCTGCCCTATCTTCTCCATCTCATCTCCCTTCTCTTCATCTTATCTGTCTCCCTCACTCTACTTCTCCCCACTCCTCCAGCAGCACTTTGATCAGAGTTAGATATTAGATGACCATAGCTATGAGCCCAAGGGAACTTCTATTTCAGCAGAGATCCCTAAACATTGGACACTTTCAACCTTTGGACCCCCGAGGCCTGGGTGGGATGTAGTGGGGGGAGGCAATCAGTTTTCCCAGCATCTTTCAAAATATACTGCCTGGGTGCTAAGTTGCTCAGCCATATCTGATTCTTTGAGACCCTATGGGTCTGTGGAATTCTCCACGCAAAAATACTGGAGTAGGTAGCCATGCCCTCCTGCAAGGGATCTTCCTGACCCAAGGATCGAACCCACATCTCTTATGTCTCCTGCATTGGCATGCAGGTTCCTTGCCACTAGCACCTCCTGGGAACCAAAACTCATCTGCTTAGGGGAGGGAAGCATGGAGAAAGTGATTTCCGGGTGCTCAGAATTCCGGTAAATGTGTGATTTCTTTATTCACATTGTCAAAGGCCAGAGCTGTGCCAGGCCTGAATCTCAAAGGGTGGAACTCAAGCATGGGTTCTGTTTTCCTTCTTTGGAGGGAGAAAATGCCAGAGAGTTTTGTTTTTTCACGTTTATCTCAGCCCTGAAGAACATCATGAGGAATCTAAAATATCCTTGACGGGGGGGCCAGAGACTCAATGATTAAAATTCTGAAGAAATAGCTCTCATATGGAGAGTTGGGGTTTTATTTGTGTTAGAATGACTCTGATTTGCTAGAGCCCTTGGGATGGGTCAGCTGAGGTTTTCTGTAAACTGAAGGGTACATTTGCATCTTTGTTTGTATAAATTAAAATAATCATTTACATACACATTTGCATACTGTAAGAACTCTGTGTACACAAGATTAAATTAATTAGTAGCTCTGATATGGAAGCTGTATCTAAACGCACCGACCATGCTATCTCGTGGAAAGAACTCGGGTTCTTGAAGCCTTTGAGGAAGAATTGGGCCCAGATCCTGCATGCACTACCTATTGGCCAGTGGCTTCTCTTTGAGTCTTGATTTCTCATGGCTCAGACAGTAAAGACTCTGCCTGCAATGTGGGAGACCTGGTTTTGATCCCTGGGTTGGGAGGATCCCCTGGAGAAGGGAATGGCTACCCACTCCAGTATTCTTGCCTGGAGAATCCCATGAACAAAAGAGCCTGGTCGGCTACAGTCCATGGGGTTACAAAGAGTCGGGCACGACTGAGCGATTTCACTTTCACTTTTCTTAGTGCATAAAAATAGGTGAAATAGCATCTGCTTCACTACCTGTTGTTTAAGGCCCAGGCAGTTGAATAATGGATAAAAAGTCCCCAGTGCAATGATGGTATAGGGAGGATGCGTGATGCAAGTTGGTTTTTTGGCAACTCAGGATCGTGGCCCAAACTGAGAAGCTGGTGAAGAGCAGTCTGGCAGGCCTCTTTTGGTTTTCTCTAAAGAAGGGGAGGGTGAGCCACTGGGTGATCATGAGATGAAAATAAGAACAAACTGACCTGGGCGCGGCCTACTCTGCAGTGTCTAGGGACCATCATGATTCCCAGGTCTCACTGCTCTTCTTCATCTTCTTTTTAAAATATTTATTTATTTATATTTTTGGCTGTGACTGTTCTTAGTTAGGGTTTGAAGAATCTTCCTTGTGGTACGTAGGCTTCTCTCTAGTTGTGGCATATGAGCTTAGTTGCCCCTCGGCATGTGGGATCTTAGTTCCATGACCAGGGATTGAACCTACATCCCCTGCATTGCAAGCTGGATTCTTACGCACTGGACCATCACCTCACGGCTCGTCTTAACCAGTGTGACTCCATGTTTGGTGATGAGTCTGCAGCTGAAGGGAACGCTGTTCTGTGGCCCTGCCATCCTTCCTTTATGCTCACCTGGAGGAGTCTGCCCTCTGCTTGTTCATGTGTGGACCATGATGGAAGCAAGGGCAGGTGTCTGGAGAAGACCCTGACCATGTCGTGTTAGCTGGAGTCACTGAGAGGTGGCTGCCGAGCTGGAACTTAAGGTGGGTGGGCAGGGCTGATCTCTCTGCAGGATGCAGCAGGGAGGGGTCAGCAAGGGAAACTTGCAGAATGGGAGGGGCCTGCCACCCCTGGCAGTGTAAGAAGAGCCTGAGATTATGCCAAGAAAGGCTTGGCCGGAGCAGTCAGGAGCCCTGGGGCAGTCCTGCCAGGGGCCACCCTCCTCTCAGCCACTGCTTGGTACTGCCCGGAAGAGCATGGCTTTGGATTAGATGTTCTGTTGAATCCTGAAAGCACTGCACTGGGGAGCCAGTTAGGGAGCTGCCCTCCTCCAGCTGACCACAGGTTTTCTCTTGAAAGGGAGTCTGAGTGACACACCTCCCTGGCTGCTGCACAGACTGCTCCAGAGGTTCCTTTAAATGAAGACCAAAAACATCAAATGGGGCTTTAGCGCCACTGGCCAGCCCTACCACACGCCCCTCGTCAATGCACTATCCCCCACCGATATGAACACTTCTCATCCTCATCGCGGGCTTCAAAGTTCTGAAGCTCTCCGACTCTCAGATAATTTCTACACTTTATTACCCAGAGGCACCATTGGAAATAACCCAACACCCGAGCTCCATTACAAACCCTGCCTCTGTACCCATGTCCTGCCCATCAGAAGGGCTGTGCCTCTCCCGTCTGCAGCCCGCCCCTCACACGCGTGCCACATCCCCTCCACTGGATGCTCAAGACTCTCAGTCTCGTCCAGCCTCAGCCCGTCAGTTCTTCTGTTCTCAGCCTTCATTATGGGCAGACTCACACACTGTGGCTTTGGTGAACACACTTGCACTGGTTCACAGACTCAGCCTAGCAGCTGAGGAGGAGAGACCTGTTGGCCCAGCTGTTAAACGTGTTTATCTTGAGCAGAGCAACTATGGTTAGAAGGTGGAGTCAGGTAAGAACATAGTGGGTCACGTGACCGGTACGACCTGGGGAAGTAAGGAGATGGTTCTCAAAGAAGGGCTGAGCCCTGTTGAGTGGACAGAGAGCTGCTGAAGCCCCCTTCTGGGTGACACTGACCCATGATCACTACTCTGAGGGATGGATGTAGTTGTGTTCGCTTCCACACGGTCACATCTTGGCTGGACCCTTGGCTGGAGGGCAATCCATCTATATGTGCTGTAAGCTATGCAAGAGCCCCAAAGGAAACATGGGGCCGAAGTAAATACCAGACCACCTTACCTGCCTCCTGAGAAACCTGTACGCAGATCAGGAAGCAACAGTTAGAACCGGACGTGGAACAATGGACTGGTTCCAAACTGGGAAAGAATACGTCAAGGCTGTATGTTGTCACCCTGTTTATTTAACTTATATGCAGAGTACATTGTGTGAAATGTCAGGCTGATGAAGCACAGGCTGGAATCATGATTGCCGGGAGAAATACCAATAACCTCAGACATGCAGGTGACACCACCCTAATGACAGAAAGTTAAGAGAAACTAAAGAGCCTTTTGATGAAGATGAAAGTATGAAAAAGCTGGCTTAAAACTCAACATTCAAAAAACTAAGATCATGGCATCTGGTCCGATCACTTCATGGCAAATAGATGCGGAAAAAATTGAAATAGTGACAGACTTAATTTTCTTGGTCTCCAAAATCACTGTAGACAGTGACTACAGCCATGAAATTAAAAGATACTTGCTCCTTGGAAGAAAAGCTCTGACACACATAGACAGAGTATTAAAAACCAGAGACATTACTTTGCCGACAAAGGTCTGGGTAGTCAAAGCTATGGTTTTTCCTCTAGTCATGCCTGAATGTGAGAGTTGGACCGTAAAGAAGGCCAAGTGCTGAAGAACTGATGCTTTTGAATGGTGGTGTTGGAGAAGACTCTTGAGAGATTCCCTTGGACTGCAAGGAGATCCAACCAGTCAATCCTAAATGAAATCAGTCCTGAATATTCATTGGAAGGACTGATGCTGAAGCTGAAACTGTTAATACTTTGGCCACCTGATGTGAAGAACTGACTCATTGGAAAAGACCCTGATGCTGAGAAAGATTGAGAGCCAGAGGAGAAGGGGACAACAGAGGCTGAGATAGTTGGATGGCATCATTGATTCAATGGACATGAGTTTGAGCAGGCTCTGGGAGAGAGTGAAGGACAGGGAAGCCTGGAGTGCTGCAGTCAACGAGGTCGCAAAGAATCGGACATGACTGAGCAACTGAGCAACAGCAAATTATATTTTAGGAAGAGTGGAGCTGGTAAATGTGAAGATCGAAGGAACTTGCATGGTGACAGAAGCTGAAAGGCTGTGTTGGGAGATGAGGTAGTGTAGATTTGGACTCAACAGCCAAAGCCACATGGTGCTCCAAGTTATCAGGAGGAAAAGCCAGATGTAAGCAAAGGGAAAATGCTCAGAGGCATAAGGCTGGAGTTGAGACACAGGCAGAAACAGATGGCTGTGACAGAGGTGGAGAGGAGATGTGACCTCCCCCGGAGAAGAACTAATTCTCACCTCTTACCTGTCCCTGGCATCCAGGTGCCCCTCTTGCTGAAAAAGAGCAACCTTCGCCCACACACCTTCTCTCTGCCAGTCGGCTGGTTTTCAGCTCACGTCTGTGTTGCGGGCCTTCCCTTCAGTCTGAAATGACAGGAGAGGTAAATGGTTCCAATGTGGCACGCCCTGACTGTCTCTTTCCAGCAAGGTAAGATTACCCTACAGGGACTAGTCTTCCAGTCTCTCTACCATGTCCTTCCTCTCAGCAAACAGATTAAATTAATTCCTTTTTGCACTTAATACTAGCATCATCCTTTAGATTCTTCAGTGAAAGAACACTGGCGATTGTATCAGAGGGTTAGCTCTAGGCTCGCTCTTTCTCTCTGAAACAGTAAAACATTAGATCTACTGAACATTTAAAATGGAATCTGAGTAAAGGGGAACACTTTTGAAACACACTTACACAGCAGTTTTCTTCCATACTGGTCTGGTTAGCAGGAAGCCTTAACCGATTGTTTTCTTGGCATAAGCTGTTATTTTTCCAAGTTGATAGGAAACTGAGCAGAGCAATGCAACGTTACCAGCCCTTCCCCGGGACCCTGTGAGGTTTATTCACATGCATGTACTGTCTAGGGGGCCCCTAGCTGTCCTTGTCATCAACAGTCTCCTTCTTGCCAATGTCCTCACGAGCACTATGAAGGATATTTCTCCTGAAACACTGAAAAAGCAAGAGATAAAAGTAAGTATTATGGCTACTGTTCTTAATGTTCAGTTGCTAAGTCATGTCTTACTCTTTGTGACCCCATGGACCGCAGCACACCAGGCTCCTCTCTCCTCCACTATCTCCGGGAGTTTGCTCAGATTCATGTCCATTGAGTCAGTATTATATCTAACCATCTCATCTTCTTCAGTCCTATGGCTAATGTTAGCCTTAAATTAAAAATACCACTTCCTCTCCCATCACACACACAAACAGACACATACACTCACACACACATATACACTCACCCCCATCCCCCAGAATTTTTAAAAAAAAAAGAAGTGTGTGTCTAGTCAGGATTATTTATGTAAATGCTTTAAAGAATGGGCCTAAAGATATTTTTCTTCTTAGCAGCCTTTTGAGCAGTTTCTATCTTTTTCATCTGTTTTCATCTAAGCTGTACTTTAATGCCTTTTAACTGTATAGTTTTATGTGTCACCACTGATGCTAGTCGCCAGATAAATACAGCAGAGAGCTGGCATAGATCTTCTTTATGGGGGAAATATATACAAAGTGGCTTCCACACTTGTACACGTGCTCCATATTTTTGGAACCTGAAGCTGACAGGAGAAATAATAAACCAACTTTGTAAAGTAACAGATTCCCAATAGTTTAAGGCATTGAAGAAATCTTGACAACCCTCTTTATTATGATGTATTGACAGCATTCATTTAGCAACAAACATTTATTTTCTTGCTACCAAGTTCTGGGCACACTGCTAGCCATAGTGAATGCTCCCTTGACTATGATGGGCCAGGCTTGAGACTTTTAAGGTCTTGAAAGGCAGGCCTGGGTATAAATGAACTGAAACAAAGAAATGTGATAATTTAGAGCATTTTAGGAGGGCACAGGAGAGAGCAAGCCACATTTTCCAGGAGTGAGGTTGACAGAAGCTTCAGAGCATGACCAAATTCACTGGCTTCCTGGGAATAGAGAGTTAATGTTGGTAACTTCAGTGCTGAAAATAGCATGTATTCTACCTGAAAAAATAGGACAGTAAGTGGGTGACAAATTGCTCCATGTTTATTTCTTCCTTAAGAAATGGAAATATTACAAGCCACTGTGAACCATTTTTCCTGCTCGCTGAGGTCTGCCCTTAGCTCATGTGGGAGAAAAAAATAATGAGAAGTAGAGATGATAACTGCCTTCAAATATTTGAGGTCCTGTCAGGTGGAGAAAGAATAACACTTGCTGAGAGCTACTTCAGAGGGTCATGGCTGGGCCCCCAAGGCAACGGGTAGAGAAGGGAGATTTTAGCTTCCTGTGAAAAAGGGAGTTGCCTCGTGGAACTGACTGCCTTGAGGGGCAGTGGTTTCCCCATCACCAGGAAGATTTGAGCAGATAGAGGACTGTGTCTGGAGGAGTAAGGAGTCTCGCTTTCTTCTACCCTATCGAGTTTTTCCAGTGGTCCTGTATGGATATGAGAGTTGGACCATAAAGAAGGCTGAGCGCCAAAGAATTGATGCTTTCAAATTGTGGTGCTAGAGAGGACTCTTGAGAGTCCCTTGGACAGCAAGGAGATTAAACCAGTCAATCCTAAAGGAAATTAGTCCTGAATACTCACTGGAAGGACTGATGCTGAAGCTGAAGCTCCAATAATTTGGCCACCTGATGTGAAGAGCTGACTCATCGGAAAAGACCCTGATATGGGAAGATTGAGGGCAACTCAGTGGGCATGAATTTGAGCAAACCAGGATATAGTGGAGAATAGAGAAGCTGGCATGCTGCAGTCCATGGGGTTTCAAAGAGTTGAACACAACTTAGTGAATGAGCAAAACAAGTGAGTTCTTCACTGGATACCTGCTTTTCTGTGGAATTCGAGAGTAGAAGGAGGTTTGGGTGAAATGGTGGGGTTTAGGACAAGATCTCCAAGTGTAAGAATTCTCCTGTTATCTACTTAAACTTCTTCACAGAAAACTTTCTCCAAGGGAAGGAGGCTTGGATGTCACCATTCCAGTCCCACAGAGGAGGAATCCTCCAAAACTCAGTGAGGAGAATGTCTACCTTCCATTAAGGTCGGTACAGGAGGCTTATTTCATTAAGAGATGGTGGGGCTTACAGATGCTCAGAAGAAAGGGAAGCAGAGGGTAACGTGGTGTGTATTTATAAAGCCGGATTTTGCATACACGCCTGCTGAGAATTTAGTGCCGTGCTTCTAGTGAATAAATCCCTCCAGTGTCAGAGACATAAGACGTTGTCAAGCTGCCTCTGAGACAATGTGATCATAAAGTCTTAGAACCGAAATACCTCCAGTCACCTTGGTAAGAAAATAATCCTCTCTCAAGTGATGCTTTGAAGTTTAATGGAGTCGCTCCCTCTCTGGTAGATGAACTGTGCAGGTGCTCTGTGGCCGAGGTGTGCTCCCAGGAGCAGGGCTGCGAGCTGAGGAAGGTCGCTTCTTTCTCCCTCTTCCCGACTCCCCCCCAGGCTGACCCCAATCTGCTTTTATAGCCCCATTGCCCATAACTGTCCTCCACGAAACACATGCCTCATCCAAACAGCCTCCTCCATCTGCCCAGGAAGGCTGTGGTGGAGAGTGTCAGCCAGTGGAACCACCAGGTAAGGGCAAGGAGCACCCCATCTCTTGAACGTGGGTTTGACGGAACAGGTAGGACAAAGGGGAAATGAAGGCCATGCTGCATTTTTTAAAAAACTTTTTATTTTATATTGGAGTATATCCTGGCAGGCTACAGTCCATGGGGTCACAAAGGAGTAAGACATGACTTAGCAACTGAGCACACACAGGCACATAGCCTATTGTGATGGTTTCAGGTGGATGACAAAGAGACTCAGCCATGCATATACATGTGTCCATTCTCCCCCAAACTCCCCTCCCATCCAAGTTGCCACATAACACTGAGAAGCGTTCCCTGTGCTGTACAGTAGGTCCTTGTTGGTTATCCATTTAAAATATAGCAGTGCATACCTGTCCATCCCAAACTCTCTGACTATCCCTCCCTTGTCCCCATCCCCTATGGGAACCATAAGCTCCTTCTCTAGGTCTGTGAGTCTGTTTCTGCCTTGTAAATAAGTTCATTTGTATCATTTCGTTTTAGATTCTGCTTATAAGACGTGTCATACAGTATATTTCAGGTGGCATTTGTTTCCATAGCCAGAGTTGAAGTCGATGATTAAAAGTGCATCTATACTGTCTCTGTCACAGTTGTCCAACCATTACGGCACCAAAGCTATAGACAGCATATAAGCAGATGGGCGTGGCCATGTTCCAGTAAACCCTATTGGCAAAAACACAATCACTGGCTTCAGCCCAAGGACCTTTGTTTGCTGATCTCTGATTTAAGTGAAAGAAAATATTGTGGCTATTAAATAAATAAAATTTCCTTTTTTGGTTCTGGTATACTGCATTCTAAAAACAAAACAATAAGAAGCACTAAAGGAAAAAAAAAAAAGCATCAGGCCAGGTTACCAGGGGTAGGAGCCTCATAGGAAAGACCCATCCCGACAGTGAGCTCCTGGCCCTGACACAGTTGAGTCTGTGTGGGTACAGAGAAAGGGACAGGGGACTGGGGTGTAGTCTGAGGTCAGGAAAGAAGTGTTGGAGGCAAGAGATGTGGTATCAGCCAGCCTGGGGTCCATGGCAGTCATGCAACTCACCCCAGAGATAGGAGTTTACCTGAAAGAGCCTTGAAACCAAATGCCCTCTCAACATGGCATTGACCTGAAGGGAACTCAACCTCATTAAGACAACATTCTGAATGGAAGTGAAGACCGCACCTGTTCCTGCCGCCGCTGTGGGACCCCATCTTGACTCCAATCATCAGGAAGGATCTGACCTCATGGACCTGGCAGCTCAATGTAACAATAGCCAGAGAGATTCTTTAACGTGGAGCTTTGTGGAAGTGACAAAAGGATTGAAGTGTGACAGAACTCACAACATGTAATGAGAACTGCCTACAGTTCATCTTACACTGCAGCGTAGAGCGGGGGAAGAACACTGGCAGCTTCTTTTCACTGAGGAATTGATGATAACCCTTACGGTGGTTTAACCCTTTTGGTTTTGATATAATCTGGATCCCTCTTGAGTATTTCTCCTATTGACCTTAACTCACCGTACTTATGCTCATGTTAACATTCCTCACTAAAGGAGTTTATTTGCCAATGCACTTGTTCCAAAGGACAGTGTTTAAGGCCTGAGTCATTATTAGCTGAGTTCTATGGAGAGCTAAACTTTCCCGATATGTCTCTTTAGTAGCTGGTTGTGCTGACATGTCTCTGAGGTCCTCTAGTCTGAACACCCTTGGACACCTGAGATGGATGAGGCTGGGTAGATACACAAGCACCAGACCAGAAAGGGTCTGCCAGACCCACATTGAAGACCTAGCCTTGAGCTGTATTATGGGCATTGGGAGTCACTGAAGGCTATTAAGCTGGGCAGTAGAAGAACCTGGAAGCAGAACACTGAGAGTTGATGTACAGAAATGAAATCCTATGGACTTGTTGTTGTTTAGTTGCTAAGTCATGTCTGACTCTTTGTGACCCCATGGACTATAGCCTGCCATGCTCCTCTGTCCATGGGATTTCCCAGGCAAGAATACTGGAATGGGTTGCCATTTTCTTTCTCCCAGGGGTCTTCCTGACCCAGGAAATGAATCCATGTCTTCTGCGTTGCAGGTGGATTCTTTACTGCTGAGCCACCAGAGAAGCCATGAGTTAGGGGGTTCATTATTAGATTTCTCTTGAGTCTGGACTCATTTCATGTATCTTTCTTCCACAAGCAGCTCATCTCCCAAGCAGAGCAGGATGCTACTTGTGAAATGCCAATTGCTTTCATAGCACATGGACATAAGGAAAAGGTTTTCAAATACTTAATTTGGAGCTTCAGAGTAGAAATGAATGAGAAAAAGATTTTGAGGATGCCAGTGTACTTGGTGATGGGAATGGAGTTACTTTTATCTTTGAAACGTTGGATTAGAAGGAATCATGACACAGAGAAGCAAATTGTTCTCTATTTGCCTGGGAACTGATGTTTTTGATTTAAATCCAGTGCAGTTCTTTGACCTTCTGAAGCTTTTGAAACTTCACATTTCTGGGAAGAGTCTGTCTGTGACTGGCCCCATGGTAGAGCCATTTAGGAAGTAACTTGACTGCAAAACCTGTTCTCTTGTTGTGTGAAAGCCCAGATCACCTTACAAGAGATGAACATGGTGCTTGGTTTGGAGAGCCATTCAAGGTCATTAGTCCTTTCTGTCTTCAGCCTAGGATGAGGAGGATAGGATGGGTGATAGAAGATGCAAAGTGTAGACAGAGACACATATCTGTCAAAGCTGGAAAACAAGCAGAGGCCCTTAGATCAAGGTGATTGGCTGGGGTAGCTTTCAGAGGTGGAGTGTTTCTTGGATGAACAAGCAGAATTTCTTACTAAGAATAAAGAGGGACATCTCACGAGTGTGCCAGTGACTATGAACCTGATACTGTTGCCTCTGTTATAGGTGGTGTCAATGATAAAACAAGCCAGCTAGGGTCAAGTAGAGTTTGGCAATGATCAGAGGAGATTTAAAGATTCCTAAATCCTCTTTGGGCTCAAACAGATCCTTCAGAGATATTTTGGGTACTTGGGCATCTTCTTGATGGATGGTCACTAGATTTCTGGTGCTGATATCCAAAGCATGAGTTTGAGCTAAGGAGGCAAGGCTTAGGGGGTGATAATGAGTTAATTCTCAAATATTCTTACAAAGAAACTGCTGTCCAAAAGGCCAAGAGAAGAAATGCTGTATTGCTCTCAGCATGTCAAAGTTGTGACATGGTCAAAGAATCATGAGAAATAGGTTCATGAAAATCCTTGTAGGTCATTTTAGACAATTTAAGCAATGAAGATCTTTAATACACTTTAAAAGTGTAGAATAAAGTGGCAGATTTGGAGTTCTGGAAGCTAAGGTGATGGGGGATTTGAGATGGGGAGACCTTGAAGAGACCCTGGAATTGCACATTCAGAGAAGATGACTCTCTGAGCTCAGGCCTCAGTTGCAGTCATGGAGGAGATGAGACTGATTCAGAAAATTGAAAGTATGACTGGCTTGACTTGGTGGTTGAATTAGTCAGGGTTCTCCAGAGAAACAGAGCCAATATGATATATGTGGAGTTAATAAGGAGAAGATTTATTATGGAAATTGTCTCACATGATTACAGAGACCAAGAAGTTCCATGATCTGTTATCTGCAGGCTGGAGCCCCAGGAAAGCCAGTGGGATAATTCAGCCTGAGTCAGAAGGTGTGAGAATCTGAGGTCTGTGGTGTGAGCCCTGGTCTGTGTCTGAAAGCCCTGGTATCCAGTGTCTGAGGGCAGGAGATGCTGGGTGTTTCTGCTCAAGAGAATTAACTCTTCCTCTGCAGTTTCTGTTCTGTTCAAGCCATCAGTGGCTAGGACAATACTGCCTTCATGAGGGAGGGTGGTCTTCTTTACTCAATCTACGACTCAAATGCTTATCTTTTCCAGAGCCGTCCACACAGACACACTTAGAAACAAAGTGTGCCAGCTATCTGAGCATCTTTTACTCCAGTCAAGATTAACATAAAATTATGTTAAGTCAAGACACATAAGATTAACCATCACTGTAATGAATTAATGCAATTAATTAGTTAGAAAAGTGAAAGTGTTAGTTGCTCAGTCACATCCTACTCTTTGCGACCCCATGGACTGTAGCCCACCAGGCTCCCCTGTCCATAGAGATTCTCCAGGCAAGAATACTGGAGTAGGTTGCCACGCCCTCCTCCAGGGAATCTTCCCAACCCAGGGATTGAACTCAGGTCTCCTGCACTGCAGGCAGATAAAGATGGTGGCCAGGTTTCTGGTTTGGATGGTGGGCCCATCAAAGCAGATGCTGAAACAATGAATGAGGATAAGAAAATTAGGCAGAGAAGAAAGTTTTGGGGAAAGAGAGTTGCCTACCTTTAGATATGCTGAATATGAGGTCTTGAAGGACAAGCTAGAAAAAATATCCATCTGTAGCTGTGGTGAGAAGTCCAGACTGGAAATCTGGGTTTAGGAGACATTAGTTTATGAGTGGTAACTGAGATAATAAAAGGGGATGATGTGTTGTCTTAGGGAAAGCCTCAAGCATGTAGAGACAGAATACATTGGGTCTGTGGTGGTCAGGTGATCTGGGCTTTGAAGACTCATTCCCTCGTTGTTTTTTTTTTCTAATATTTATTATTTATTTATTTGGCTGTATTGGTTCTTAGCTGTGGCATGTCGCTGGGTGAGGGAGGTTGAGGCTGCCTGTTCTCTGCCACTGCTTTCTTATAGGGTTTTCCTCAATCACTCTTTTTTTTCAAGTTTTCAAAATGGGATACTGGTGGTGGTGGTGGTGGCGGTATTGAGTGCATGTGTGTTTGTGTGTATTTGTCTGTGCCCACTTTGTACGTCATCTATCCTTACTTGGGGGCTTCCCTGGTAGCTCTGCTGGTAACAAATCCACCTGCAATGGGGGAGACCCCGGTTCGATCCCTGGGTCAGGAAGATCTGCTGGAGAAGGGATAGGCTACCCACTCCAGTATTCTTGGGCTAACCTCGTGGCTCAGCTGGTAAAGAATCCACCTGCAATGTGGGAGACATGGGTTCGATCCCTGGGTTGGGAAGATCCGCTGGAGAAGGGATAGGCTATCCACTCCAGTATTCTGACCTGGAGAATTCCATGGACTGTATAGTCCGTGGGGTCACAAAGAGTCAGACATGCCTGAGTGACTTTCACTTTCATATCCTTACCTGACTTGGGGAAAGTGGACTTAGGTCAGTGAAATGACCTCAAGACTGAGGTTCTGGCTAATACATCCAGGACTCACTGGGAAAGAGCTGGAGATATTAGGAGCATGTAATTTATTCCAATCAGAAGTCAGTATAGGATTTTATGCAAGAGGATGACATGGTTTTCAATTTTCTTTTGTAGGATTGGCATGAAATTCCATAATATAATGAAAGTAAAACCCAGACCTTTGAAGACTGTCTTAAAGGAGAAGGTCATGGTAAGAAGGGTTCCTGGAACTCAGGGCTCTGATTTTTCTTCTGGAAACTCCTTTTGCAAATTTCTTTCTGATGTCCATCACCTCGGCCAGTTCAGCATAATGGGGACCTTTTCACTCTCAGACCCTTCCTTTCACATCCCTTCCATACAACACTGCAGCAAGGCCCAAGGCTCTCATTCATTGTTTCAAAAAATGTTAAATAACCACTCAATGAAATTTACTAAAATTAAGGAATTTAAAAAAAATGACAAATCTTTTATAGCAAATCACTGTGGTGTGTTTACTCCATGCAAGGGGTTATCTGAAGTGAATTGCATGCAATAATTTATTTGATCTTCCCTGCAACCCCATGAGGTAAATGCTGTATTTATTCCCATTTTAAAGATAATGAAGGAAGGCAGAGGGAGACTAAATAACATTTCCAGGAGGACTCAGCTAATTAGTGGTGGAGTCAGGATATGAAAAAGAGCAGTTTGCCTCCAGGGTCTGGCTCTTAACTACTCTGATACATTATCTCCAAGAAGTAAACAGAAAATAACCCACCTCAGGAATCTTGACCTCAGTGGCTTGTCCTTATGAAGAGGATTCTTGTCCAAAGAATCCTCTTCATAAACAGTCAAGGGCAGGTAAGAAGTAGTTCCTCCCTTTGCCTCTAGACTAATACCTTGTTCTGGACCTCAGTCAGTGCCTGCTGTTGTAGTTGCTTAGTGGCTAAGTTGTATCCAACTCTTGTGACCCCATGGACTGTAGACCACCAGGCTCCTCTATCCGTGAGATTTCCCAGGCAAGAATATTGGAGTGGGTTGCCATTTCCTTCTGCAGAGGATTTTTCTGACCCAGGGATTGAACTCACATCTTCTATGTTAGGGAATGGGTTCTTTACTACTGAGCCACCTGGGAAGCCTTCAGCCCAGGCATATATACCTGGATCGCGACTCCTAGAAGCCCAGGCCCTAGAGACTGAAGACCAGACAGGGAGATAAAGGAGCCCTTTCTTCCCCACAGCCTGCTTTCTATAGTCTGGAGTTTAGCCTGAGGCACCTGCTCTGTCTGGGAGATTGTCAACTGCAATTATGTCCCTTTTCTGTGTTGGCCCTGCCTACCTTCTGTCTCAGCCCTGCAACTCCATCCACAGAGCAAACCCCAGTACAGACGGGACTTCCCACTTGCTCTCCATCATTGTGTAGGTTGCTATGTGGGCTTGTTGGGAGTTTTCTGATCTCTCTAGGTAGAACTTCTCTCTCTCCACCCCCTCCCTTTGACCTTGACCGTAGCTGCTCCTGATTCAGTCATGGTGCCTGCTGTATTCTCCTCCAGGCTACTATGCAGGCAGCTTGAGGACTGTGATTTGCTGTCTGCTTCTGTTACACCTCTTGCTTTTCTAGGTGGTTCATACAAAGTACGCATCCAGTGGATGAATGAGTGAACCAGTCAACTTAATGCAGTTCTGTCCTATTTTTAAACATCCAACCTCCTGTCCTCAGGTCCCTCTCTCCAAAGGTCTCCTTAAGTTTTTAATCTGTTGAATATTCTAGAAACTAGATCACACAACTCAGTGGTAAACATATATTCCTGTAGACTCTTCTATTAATTAACTTAGAGATTTAGCCACCCTGGACTTTATTGTCATCTTACAGTGCTTTGCTAATCCGTCATTTTAATTCTCATCCTATTTCCCTGCCCCTGAATCTGAAATAATTTTTACTACCTTCTGTGCACTGCTTTTTATCCCTTGTAATCAATATCAATTTCATTCTAAGATCATATTTGGAGATGGAGCTGTTTGCTTGGTTCAGGTTTGGAGATCAAGAGGTAGTTTGTGAAATCTGTGTTTTCAAAGGAAATTTATTAAGATAATTATCTGCCAGGTTAGCAGGAAAATTTCCATCTCATTGTTGCACAGCTCACACTGATAGGTTTCTGCTTCAAGGTGACTGGGTCACTGTTGGAGGGAGGTTGCCACAGCCTGGGCAAAGGGAGCATGTGGGGCGGGCGGGAAGGAGATCCAATAAGCAGGTGGCGTTGGCCCCGGCACCCTGGATCTGTGTACGGTTGGCACGGCGGGGCTTGGCGTTGGGAGCCCGGAGCACCGCTCCAAACTCTCAGAAGCATTTGACACTCTGCGTGGAGTGAAGGTTCTAGGATCAAAGCCACCAATAGGAGGGGGCTGATGGGGGAAGAAAGTGGGGGATGCTGGTGAGCAGATTTCAAAGCTAACATTCAGGAGAATCACAGGGATCTCAGAACACCATTTAGAAATTGGTGGGAACCCGTTGCCCCACATTCCAAATACTTTGTTAATTCAAGACACCCCATGTGTCATGAAACTTAAAAGGGTTTTGCTAGAATTATTTTTATTAAGATGAATAATAGGAATTACTGATCGATCGTTTATTTAAAAAGCCAGGGTTTTGCTATACAATTGCAGTAACGGGAGCCAAATAAGAAATCACTTCTGTTCTGTCTGGAATCAGCATTCTGGAAATTCAGAATGAGCCTTTCTTTTCTCGGCTTTTTTTTTTTTTTTTTCTGTTGGGAGAATGTTATCAATTGAGTAATTATGCAGAGGTTTCCCATGGGGTAAATGTTTAAAACGGAGATAGCTCTTTAAAAAGGGAACATAAATAGCACCATGGCTTATTCACAAAAGAGTCCCTCTGTTTCATAAATAGATCCAGGAGATGATGGGACTGGAGGCAAAACCCATATCTGGAGGATGGGAATGTACCTCCGTCTGTTTTCTCCATGTTCACACATTAATCTGTTTCTTTTTCCCATTCTCTGAACAGCTGAATGACACCTGCTCCAGCATCCTGCCTCTTCCTCCCTCCTCCTCTTTCCCATTTTCTTCTCCTTCCCTTTCCCCTCATCTTCCTCCCTCTCTTTCTCTCTCTCCTGTTCAACATTCTCTCCCAGTTTTCCTCTCAGTTTCCTCCCAGAATACAAGCTAATTTAAAATTTTACATTATTTTCTTCAGGCTTGTTTTTTGGACTGGGCTCACATACTGATATATTCATACGGCATCCGGTCCCACCACTTCATGGGAAATAGATGGGGAAACAGTGGAAACAGTGTCAGACTTTATTTTTCTGGGCTCCAAAATCACTACAGATGGTGACTGCAGCCATGAAATTAAAAGACGCTTACTCCTTGGAAGGAAAGTTATGACCAACCTAGATAGCATATTCAAAAGCAGAGACATTACTTTGCCAACAAAGGTTCGTCTAGTCAAGGCTATGGTTTTTCCTGTGGTCATGTATGGATGTGAGAGTTGGACTGTGAAGAAGGCTGAGTGCCGAAGAATTGATGCTTTTGAACTGTGGTGTTGGAGAAGACTCTTGAGAGTCCCTCGGACTGCAAGGAGATCCAACCAGTCCATTCTGAAGGAGATCAGCCCTGGGATTTCTTTGGAAGGACTGATGCTAAAGCTGAAACTCCAGTACTTTGGGCACCTCATGCGAAGAGTTGACTCATTGGAAAAGACTCTGATGCTGGGAGGGATTGGGGGCAGGAGGAGAAGGGGACAACAGAGGATGAGATGACTGGATGGCATCACTGACTTGACGGACGTGAGTCTGAGTGAACTCCGGGAGTTGGTGATGGACAGGGAAGCCTGGAGTGCTGCGATTCATAGGGTCGCAAAGAGTCGGACATGACTGAGTGACTGATCTGATCTGATCTGATATGAGAGCAGGAGATGCCCACTAATAGCATCTTTTAACTGTGCTTTTGCTATGAAGGTCCTATTCTGGTGCATTTTGCCTTCTATTTTCATTATTGAATTTGATCTTCAGAAGTATAGAGAGTGAAGTAAGTTAGAAAGAGGAAAACAAATATTGTATGTTAACACATATGTGTGAAATCTAGAAAACTGGTACAGGTGAACCTATTTGCAGGGCAGGAAAAGAGATGCAAACAACAGACTTGTGGACACAGAGGGAAAAGGAGAAGGTGGGATGCACTGGGAGAAGAGCGTTGACATATATACACCACCATGTGTAAAATAGATAGTAGTGGGAAGCTGCTATGTAGCACAGGGAGCTCAGCTCAGTGGTGCTCTGTGCTTTGTGATGACCTGGGGAGGGGATGGGGGGTGGGAGGGAGGCTCAAGAGGGAGAGGATATATGTACACATAGAGCTGATGCACTTCCGTGTACAGTAGAAACTAATACAACTTTGTGAAGCAACCATGTGAAAGTGAGTGTTAGTCGCTCAGTCATGTACAACTCTTTGTGACCCTTTGGACTGTAGCCCGCCAGGCTCCTCTGTCCAAGATATTTTCCAGGCAAGACTACTCGATTGGGTTGCCTCCAAGGGACCCAGGGATTGACCTTGTGTCTCTTATGTCCCCTGCATTGGCAGGCGGGTTCTTTACCACTACTGGGAAGCCTTGTACAGTCCTGATCAGCTGCATCCCCAGCTCCACTCAGCTCTCTGAGGGCAGGGTCATGTTGCATTTCTACTTACCTGTCCACCTCCCCACATGGTTGCTAACGTAGCAGGAATTTAAGTAATATTTGCAGAATAAATGAGCTGTACTGATTGTTAAGCAAAGTCAACCCACACCCATGTATTACAAGAGGAGCCCACTGAGCTAGTGTTCTGTGAGGGCTGACGGGTGACAGTGGGTCTCAATGCCACGGAGGGTCCCTGTAGCATCTTTGGTTCTCTCTCCCACATCTACATCTGCTTCACTAAGGGGAGGTGAACAGTTAATCACTGGACTCATAGTTCTTATTTTTATCATCCCAGATGGATTTCATCTCTTCCATTGGACCTGTAGGGTTTGGTGGGAAAGTGGTGGCTTTTTTGCCAAATGTGTCCGCTTCTTATATCATCACTTATCAAGTCTGTGTCCTTCCACAACTCTCCTGGGCTTCGGATGTCCCATCATGGAGTAAGCAGAATAATTTCTTCTTTTCAAGGTTGTCACATGGCCCATGAGATGGGGACAAGTTTCACCAGCGTGTGAGTGTCCCCTGCCCTGGCCACAGAAGAAACCATTGTCTTTATCCTTAGCTGCAGGACTCTTCTCTGTCCTTATGAGAATTCAGTCTCTGACAGTGAGTTCTGCATTTTTTTTTTGTGTGTGTGTGATGCTGAATCAAGTGAAAAGATAAACAGAGATGTTACTGGAGACCTGGGAGATGACAAGAAAGGAACAAAGGACCAGGCAAGTCCTGTGGTTGGAGTGTGGATGTCAGGGGAGAACGTGGGGTATCAGAGAGTCTCCCCAATCTCAGGGCAGCAGTGGGGCAGGAGAGAGCTGGAGCTGAGAAGCAAGGTATTTCGTTTGTTTGTTTTTAGGAAATAATGCTCTGTCTTATGAACTGAATTCTCTTTACGTTATTTAAGAGGGTTGAAATTCTTTCAAATGCTTATTTATAATTTTTGGACTGTGATCCTTTGAATACATCACTCTCCCAAGACTGGACCACCCGGAAGCCCAGACCTTAATGGACATATCCTTAAATAACAAGGATGAAAGGCCCTACAAGCACAGCCTAGAGCATAATAGATACTTAATAAGTCACACCCATGTTCCCCACATCCTTGGCCATATGACACTTCCTAGGTCAGGTAGACAAAGTAATGAAACAGATGGAAGAAGCCGTTGATATAGTTCACCCCAGAGCCCCCATGGCTGCAAGTATTCTAGTGTTTCCAGGGGAACTGTGTTTGGGGCTTGAATTATTTAGATAATTGATTTGAGTCTCTGGTACACTTGCCCTCGAGTCAGAAAGCTCTGCAGGGCTCATTGTAAAGTTGGCTTCCGGGGTTTACTTCTCTTTCCCAAGTTGTTTATTGAAAATGCTGAATAAAATCTGATGTCTTCCAGCCAGCTGCCAATCACAAGAGTGATCTGAGGTCCGATTGTCTAACCTTGAGTGGATGTATGGGTTAGCCTCGGGCTGGCAGCG
Organism: Bos indicus; assembly: GCF_029378745.1. Taxonomy (NCBI): domain Eukaryota; kingdom Metazoa; phylum Chordata; class Mammalia; order Artiodactyla; family Bovidae; genus Bos; species Bos indicus. The sequence continues at coordinate 36,253,779 of NC_091788.1, read as the reverse complement.
ACGTGTGGATGCTCCAGACTGCCAGAGCCAGACCCACCTTTCCCACTGACGTTGGCAGGTCCTCCGTGGAGAGGATGGCGCTCTGAATGGCAGTTAAGACAAAAAAAGGGAAGAAGGAGAAATCAAAACACGAATAAATAAAACACAAATAGAGAGAGGAAATTTCAGCTTCAAAGGAAAAAATACTATGAAAGATGAAGAGCTGTTTATGATGGTTCAGACCCCGTTGGTGGCTGCCCTCCTCTCCTTCTGTGCCCGACACTCCTCAGTATTCTGGGGGAAATGGAGGGAAACTGAACGATGCTTCATATGGTAATCAGCCCTTTCCAAGGAGGATGTATGTGGAAGCACAGCCCAGCAGCAAGGATTATCCAGTCCCTAATTGTCTCTGATTTTGGCTCAGATCAAAACCAAAACCAAACCAAAACAAAACAAAAAAGCTGGAGGAGAGAGGGGGAACTACCCAAATAGGAAATTTTCATCCTGTATCAAGAGACGTTCTGGACTTCCCAAACCATGGGTAGCAGAGTGGGTCGTGGAGAACTGGATGAATCCTGGATTTTTACGTTGATGCTCGCTGAAACTGACCCTGGATCATAGCTTTCCATAGCTTGATTTCCCCGGATGGATGTGGGCATTTACTTAGAAACCCGTGTTGAATTCCAATCAGCCAGTCTCCCCCCCAGGCCTAGTGGAGGAGGTGTCAAAAGGCTGGAGGGATAACCCTGGAATGGGAACCCCTGCTTGTGAGCCCAGCTCAGGTGGCCTGGCCGTGGCCTTGCTGCTGACCCCTTCATGACTGGTTTAGGGTTTTCTCTAGGCTCATAAAAATGTGCCTTTACTCCCAGAAGAGTATGGAGAAGTCTTTTCAAAACCAAGCCTTGCTCAGGAGCCCTCGGTGGCCCCTCGCCATCATCACCTGCCCATTCGGCCCTGTCCATGAAGAGGACACGAGGCAGAGAAAGCAACATGTGCTTTGGAGCCAGTGACCTGCTCTGTTAACCACCAGCTGTGCCACCTTGGGAAAGCGAGACAGTTCCTACCCATTAGGCGGGACTGCTAACTGCAGTTCATACCTTTCTAGAGAGCAGACTGACCCAGAGCGTCTACTGGGGTAGAGAGAGAGTGATCGCGCCTAATGCACTGTCTGGCATCCAGCAGGCATCGCTTTCTGCAGACACTGAGAGCTGGCTCCCTGCTGGTCACCCGTCCTAGCACTCAGGTCATAGGAGGAGAAGTGTGATCCCATAGAGAATTGCCGGGAGTCTCAGATTCTTCTCTGTCTCTTGCACATGGACACCATAGCCTGCACTTCTTCGGGAAGGTGGCAGCCGGGCTTGGAGAGGGATGTGCAGCCTGAGAAGCAGGCATCAGTCTTTGCCGTGTTAGTGATATTCTCCCGCCACAAGGCTTCTTCCGTGTGCCTCTGAGCCAGTTCACATTGCTGGTGATTCAAGAAGCAAACCCCTGGGCTTGTAATAGGCGTGTTGTGTGGGGCTACTATTGTGGAGTATACAGAAAGCCCTGTGCGTGACACAGAAGGTCCATGGGCAAACCTGATGCTATCATTCGTGAAAGGTCTGCAGAAATTTGAAGCCTGCAGAAGTGGTACTCTATTACTAATGTAATATTGACTCTATATTGCAACCTTTTTCAAAAAGCATTTCTAGTCTTGATTGAAAAGTGATTCATGTATAAATTGCAAGCATCCCAGGTGGCGCTAGTGGTAAAGAACCTGTCTGCCAATGCAGGAGACCTAAGATACGCAGATTTGATCTCTGGATCGGGAAGATCCCCTGGAGGCAGGCATGGCAACCCACTCCAGTATTCTTGCTTGGAGAATCCCATGGACAGAGGAGCTTGGTGGGCTACAGTCCATGGGGTCGCAAAGAGTCAGACACAACTGAAGTGACCGAGCACACATGCACTAGCATAACTTAATGGAAGGAGATATTCGGTGGTGGGAAGGGGTTAGGGTCTTTATTGCAGGTCCCACGCTTCCCTGATACCTCAGATAGTAAAGAATCCGCCTGCAATGCCGGAGACCTCGGTTAGATTCCTAGGTTGGAAAGATCCTCTGGAGAAGGGATAGGCTACCCACTCCAGTATTCTTGGGCTTCCCTGGTGGCTCAGCTGGTAAGGAATCTGCCTGCGATGTGAGAGACCTGGGTTCAGTCCCTGGGTTGGGAAGATCCCTTGGAGAAGGGAACGGCTACCCATTCCAGAGAATTCCATGGACTGTATAGTCCATGGGGTTGCAAAGAGTCGGACACAACTGAGTGACTTTCACACACACATACACGCATGTATCAGTGCTTCTGAAATTGCATTGTATAGGGATCACTATGGAATTTTGTTAAAATGCAGATTCTGAAACAGTTGCTCTGGGGTAAGGCCTGAGAGCCTGCTTTGCTCAAGCTACCTTGTCTGCTGGTCCATGGACCACACTCTGAATAACAGCACAGAATTTCAGTGTTTTGCCTCAGCTCCTCCCCAGGGTCCTGAAGACCCCTCTCTCAGAAACACAAACAAATACCGACTTTGGGGGCTTCTGTCCAGAGCTTAGTGGGTGAGAGATGCCACAGCTCCCCAGGGTGCCCCCCTCAGCAGGAATTCTGTCTCCAGGCTGCTGCTCTTCCTGAGTTTGGACAACGATGATTTAAGGCCCACACGTTTTCAGCTAAGTGTTGGAGACTGGCTGGCAGGCTTGAAAACACCAACCTTTCCAGAGGTTGATAAGCACCTGGGAAATAATTTTCATGCTGAGCAGGACTATGCGAATTGCCCAGCATCTGGAACAAATTGCTGTATGGGTAACCTGGGCTGCTGAGGAGCAGGTGAGAAAAGACTGCCGGCAGACAAAGACAGAGCCTCCTGATTGCAGGCAGAGGAGACATAGCTGCAGCCCACAGGGATGCGGCCTGACCTGCGTGTTAAGTGGTGGGAGCAGCGTCTCTTGGTGGAGCTAGTCCGTTTGCTGGCAGCCCAGGGAGGAGGGGTGTGCAGAGTGTGGGACAACATGGATTCTCATCACTACCGATTAGAGTGCGCGGACCATGCTGAGCCCCACGCTGCACAGGTGACAGTGGCTTAAGGTAACATCTTCCAGGGCGCTCCATATTCCAGGGCTGTGCCCTAGTCCTGTATGTGCTAGTCTGTGAATCCTCAGTACAGCTCTTTGAAGTAGGAGGTTTTGTTGTTATCCCCATTTTATTGATGAAAAAACTGAGGCCTAAAGCCATGAAGTGAGTCACCCAGGAACATACCCCTGGTGGGTGGAGCTGAGGAAAATCACAGCCTCCTGTGAACACAACAGATGGCAGAGAAACAGAGGAGGGGCTGCCGACAGGGTCTTCCTCGAGGTACATCCTCCAGCTGGCAATGCCTGCCTCCATAATGGGGCTCTCCGGCAGGGACTTGTCTTCTCCTCGCTCACCCCTCTCATCCCAGGTCCACAAAGGCTGCATCCTGCCCTTGGTCCTTTTTCCTCAATCCCACCCACCCCCATGGCTCCTGGAGACCTGCACATCCTGCTGTCCTCGCCTCAGCTGCATCCTCTGAACTGAGCACAGCGACCACTAGCATGGCTGATGGTGCTGGTCCCTGCTGGACCCCTGCTGGGAGTGGGCTGGCTCAGGCCACCCTGACCATGTATCCTCATCCCCTGCAAGGGGACCCTTGTAGAATATGATGCTGACAGTGCTGCTGCTGCTGCTAAGTCGCTTCAGTCGTGTCCGACTCTTAGCGACCCCATGGACTGCAGCCTACCAGGCTCCTCCCATGGTATTTTCCAGGCAAGAGTACTGGAGTGGGGTGCCATTGCCTTCTCCTGCTGACAGTGCACTAACTAGCAAAGCTCCAGTCCTGAGTTAAGGATAACAGGGTTACTCTCACCCTGGGTCAGCAGGTGGAGCTGCGGCATAAAACCCAGTAGCAGCAATGATAAGGCTTCCCTGGTGGCTCAGACGGTAAGGGATCTGTCTGCAATGCAGGAGACCCAGGTTCCATCTCTGGGTTAGGAAGATCCCCTGGAGAAGGGAATGGCTACCCACTCCAGTATTCTTGCCTGGAGAATTCCATGGACAGAGGAGCCTGGTGGGGTCCATCAGATCGCAAAGAGTTAGACATGACTGACTAACACTTTCACTTTTCTGAATGGGTCACATTGTGCCCAGATATTTGCCTAAACATTATGACGGGGTGTGTCTGTGTTGAATCGATAAGATCGCCACCACTCACTGCCCCCAGATACGGGAGGGCATCCTCCACTCCCTGGAGAGCTTAAATAGGCCAAAAGAAGGGGGAGAGTCTGCCTCTCTGACTACCTGAGTAGACATCAAACTCCTCCTGCCCTGAGACTCTGCTGATTTTCAGGTCTTAGACTCAGATGGAAACTAACCACCAACTCTCCCGGGTCTCCAGCTTGTGGACCGCAGACTGCATGGGACTTCTCAGCCTCCATAATCAGGTTGCTATTGTTCAGTGCCTCAGTCATGTCCAACTCTTTGTGATCCCATGGACTGCAGCATACCAGGCTCCTCTGACCACTATCTCCAAGACTTTGCTTAAACTCATGTCCATTGAGTTGGTGATGCCACTCAACCACCTCATCCTCCATCACCCACTTCTCCTGCCCTCAATATTTCCCAGCACTAGGGTCTTTTCCAATGAGTTGATTGTTTGGATTAGGTGGCCAAAGTATTGGAGCTTCAGCTTCAGCATCAGTTCTTCCAGTGAATATTCAGGGTTGACTTCCTTTATCTATGATCTGCCTCTCTATCTTCTATCAGTTCAGTTTCTCAGGAGATTCCTGAGTGATTCAAATGTCTATTTTTGCCTTCTCCTCTGTGCATCTGTCTCACGAGGTCACTTATGACTGGATTTGGGCCTAACTGGATAATCCAGAGGAATCTTCCTTTCAAAAAATTTAACTTAATTCCATCTTTTGCCCTATATGGTGATATTTCCTCTCTTTGCCATCTAAGGTAACACTTCCAGCTTCCAGGGATTAGGAGGAGAGTATATCTTTGAGATGCCATGTTTTCAGCCACCACATGGGGAGCAGTGTACCTCCAGGCAGAGGAGAAGAACTCAAAGGAAATAGTTAAAGGAATGGAAAGGACTAAAATACCAGAGAGAAATTGTAAGAGGTGGGGAGCATCAGGAGAAGGAACTGACCAAATGTAGGTAAAAGGCTGGGGGAGCAAATTAACTTCTGAGAAAGTGAAAGTGTTAGTTGCTCAGTTGTGTCCGACTTTTTGCAATCCTATGGACTGTAGTCTACAAGGTTCTCCAGACACAAATACTGGAGTGGGTAGCCGTTCCCTTCTCCAGGGGATCTTCCCAACCCAGGGATTGAATTTGGGTCTCCTGCACTGCAGGCAGATTCTTTACCAAGTGAACCACCAGGGAAGCCCAAGTGACACATAAGATTAGCCATCGTGACATATGAAAGTGATGCAGCCATGAAGCAAGGATGCCAACTGCCCCCCGAGGCTGGAGGAGGCGAGGATCAGGTTTTCCCTCAGCACCTCTGGAGGGAGGAGAGCCCTGCTGACACTTTGATTTTGGAATTCTGGCCTCCAGATACCTGAAAGAATACATGTTCATGTTTCAAGCTGCCCTCTTTGTATAAAATCATCTTTCTTACATGCTGCCTTTCCTCGAAGCTGCTGACTCTCTCTCACTTTCAGGACTCATATTTAATCCTTCATGGCCCCCTCCACCTCTGCACCTCCTGTGCTTCTCCTCGCTGCCCTGCATGGGGCTTCCCCCCAACAGACAAGGGGCCCAGCATCCTCTCCACGGTCCAGCCTGCATTCCTGCCTCCTTCCTCTCTGGTCATGTCTGCTTCTCTCTTTCCTTCTCGTGAGGCTGCTCCTTCCTCCCAGCTTCCCTTCTCCTACCAGCCTTTGAAACACGGTTCCTAGGTCTGGATTCCTACCTCTCCTATCAGTCCCCCGGGTACCCCCCAGGTTTGAGCTACAAGGCAGGTGGTCGTTTGAGAGGGCTCTGCTCATGTCTTGTTCCAAACCTCAATCACTTTCCCCCTTCTGCTTCTAACTTGCACAAACCAAGCAGACTTTACCTCCTCTAGGTTTGTTAAAATCAAAAGGAACAATCACGCATGGGCCACTAAACTAAAGTGTATTCAGTTGATCACAAGAGACCATTGACACAGCAGGATTCATATGCACAGCTTTAATCAGAGTCCTGTTGTCAGCTGTCCGTGCTTTCCGAACATTCTTTGTCCTACGCTGTGATGGCACAGGCAGAGGGGGAACCAGAAATAGCTCCCCTGCAGCTGGGGTTGTGTGGGAATCAAGTGGAATCACAAGGTAATTCCATCGGTGTTTCAGGCTCTTTCAATTGCTCTGAAAAGCAGGATGCTCTCACAGGGGCGTGAGCCCAGCTCACTGGCCACTGGCTCCTCTGACCATGTGACCTATCCACTCCTCCAGCTGCAGTCAAACGAGAAAGGATCAGCAAGAGGACTTTGAGGGCACCGAATAAGGGGGTCAGCTTCTGTCCAGCTTAGCTGGAGAGGTGGTCCAGGACCCTGGGGAGTACGGTGATATGTAACAGGCTAGGTGGAAGCATTTTCTGCATTGAGACAGGCTTCTCTGATCAGGACAAGCTACCAGCTGTGTAGAGGTGACTCCCAAGTCCTTTCTTCTCCCCGAGACACCTCTTTAAGCTTTGTCTTTCCCCTGCCTGCCTGGGTCCCCACTTACACCTCATGCTCAAGGTTCCAAACTTAATTTATTGTCTTTCTCCTCCTACATTTTAAACTTATTTCCTAATTTAATTACCATATTTGTTAGTAACCCTATCCCCCAGTGACTGTGCAGACTACCCAGGAATCATTCTTGATTCCCACCCACTCCTTAGCCTATCTATCAGTAATTTGTCTCAGCTGGTCTTCTAAAAATCCCACGGACAGAGGAGTCTGGCAGGCTACAGTCCACGGGGTCACAAAGAGTCAGACTCGACTGAGCGATTGAGCACGCATGGCCTTCTAGATCTTCCTTGAATCCTCCTCCTCTTCTCTACCTGCTTTGATTATATGTATGGCCTGGAACAAGCTCTTGCCCTCTCTGTGCTGACACAGTGAACACATAACATGGAGGTCAGTTAAGGCCACAGGGGTTGCTGCTGGAATGCAGAAGGCTAGCATTCTTGGCCGACACAGGTCTGGAAGGCGAGGTTACTGTGGGGGTGGTCACATGGGCACAGCTAAAGGGGCCAGCACAGCACCTGGTGTGGCCCCAACTACAGTAGACAGTGGGGTAGAGAGTTTCTATCAGGTTGCCTCTCACTCAAGGACATCTTTTGTCCTGGGCGGGCATATGAGACCAGTCTCCCAGCCCAGGAAGGCGCATGAACATGAGCAGAGCAGGGTAATGATGCCACTTGGTTGCTAGGTGGGGTATGGAAGGCCACTCAGTCCTGGCAGGAGGGATAATCAGCCAGAACCAGGGAGAGGTGACCCAGGCAGGCTCTCTGGCGTCTGAGCCCAGCATGGCAGGGACAGCAGTTGGGATAGACCAGGGTCATGTGATGAGTATGCCCTGGGCTGTCCTAAGGCGCTGTATCCCACAAGGGAGTGGCAGCTGGAAGCCATCCGGAGCGATGGGGTGGTCATCAGGCAGCTGGGTGGGAGCTGGGTTCTGGGTTGGCGAAGGCGGTTAATTCCCAACTTCACTGGGTTTCGGGTACACTGCTGATGGCCATGGTTTCTGGTTCTTAGACTCAGTGTTGTCTCGGTGATAGGTTGCAGCTTCATGGTTTTTAAAAAATAATTTTATTTATTTATTTGTGGCTGTGTTGGATCTTTGCTGCTATTCTCTAGTTGTGGTTTGAGGGCTTCTCATTGCGGTGGCTTCTCTTTGCTGAGGAGCACTGGCTCTAGCTCTCAGGCTCCGTGGTTGTGGCATAGGCTTGGTTGCTATGTGGAATGTGGGATCTTCTTGGGCCAGGGATTGAATTCGTGTCCCCTGCATTGGCAGGTAGATTCTTTACCTCTGAGCCACCAGGGAAGCTGGCAGCTTCATTTTGAAAGTAGCTTCTAGGGAAAGAAGATATACTTCCACAAGGAACGAGCACATGGATTGTGGGAGGCGTCCTGATTTCAGAAATATTCAAAAGTTGTCCATGGAGAGGCACAGCAGCTCTCATTAGCTGTATGATTTGTGCCTCAGGAAGTGGGGCAAGATGGTCCCCCAGTGGGCTTCCCCATCGGGGAGGCAGAGGCAGGCAGCCCCCAGAAGTTTTCTGTGCCAGGGCTTGGGGGCCCTTTGGTGTCAGGGGGGAGAGTGAGGAAGATGGGGAGCCCCCTGCCCTGGGACCCTTCCATCCTGCAGTGCTCACTTCTGAAGCCTGACTTGGTCCAGCTGCCAGGCCCCAGGATGTCCCTGCTCTCTCTCCTCCCTCCAAGCAGTCTGGGCAGTTTCTCCTTCTGCAGTGATGCTGTCCAAGACTTCCGGGAGGTGCCATCATCTTCATCGCCTGTCCAAGGGCTGTGCATCCTTCTTTGCCAGGGACAGGCTTCCCCATCTCCGTGGGCTGCTGTGTGAGCTTAGTCATCTTCTATGAGGAGCCCCACAGCAGCTGTCTGTCCCTCTTTAGGGGTGTTTTTATGCTGGTTCTTCATCTTTTCCTGGGTTCACTGCCCCAGTTGATGGATATTCCATAGGAGCCCTCTTCACCTCCTGTACACTGTCAGGGAAGCAATTTATCACTGCATTTTAAAAAATCCTCATTAAGGCAAATTAAGGCAGCAAAGCCAGCAACAGAGAGTTTTTGAAAAAAAAAAATAGTGTTCATGAAATATTTATTAAAACAGCCATTGTAATAAATATTTGAAAACCAGTTATTAACGTTAAATCATATCAGTGTCAAGCATACGTTATATGCCGTCTGTTCCGCTAATTGAGTGTCAGGGTCAGACACTCTGTCTCCCAGCGGGTCAGTGGGAACTGCACGTCCATGTGCTCTGGTGGCTTCCCTGAAGTCTCCACCAGAACTGAGTTCGCCTTGAAACAGAGCAGCTCCTGGGATGCTCCCCGACCAGCCACAGACAGGTGGATGGTGCAGAAGCAAATGTGGCCACATTGGCATCAACGGGGTGGGAATGTGGCAATCAGGGGTCCCCTGAGACAGAGGACTGTATCTGCAGCCTTTATGATTCATTTGGAGATGAGATTAGTAGTCTTGAAGAACTATCTAATGCTAGGAAATACTGAAGAACTATTTAATGCTAGGAAATACTGGAGACCACGTGGACAAGCCGTGAGACCAGCCTGGTGTGAACTTTGCTGTATCAAACAACCTTGTTTTTGCTTCCATTTGATTTGCCTTCTTTTCTTGTAAATGTAACGTGTCCATCCATGACCCCAGCCCTGCGCATCCTGCCTCTGCCCACGTGACACGCTCGACCCTCATGAAGACCACACATGAGCCCTGCCTGCATGTCCCCCCCCTCCGCCCCTCTGTGTCTGTGCTCAGCTTCCTGGGCCACTGTCTCTTCCACATCTTCTCTTATTTCTATCTTCATCTTCTGCTTGGTTGTTCGTCTCCTTCTTTAATGAAAAATAATTGTGAAGAGGAAAACTCACACAATCCATGAGCCCCTCACCAAGAACGAACCTTGCCACGTGACCCAGCTCCATGGGTCTTGTTGATATTGCTGTGGGCTCCCTCTGTTCGGACCTCTGTCTCATGGCCTCTCCCTGCTGCAGTGTCCTTGACCCTTCTTCAGTTCCTCATGCTCTCTGAGCTCCTTCCTGCACTGGGGCTGTTTCCTTGGCTGGAAAGTTTTCCCCTGCATCTTAGCCAATAGCTTCCTTCTCCTCCTTGGTCAGTCCTCTGCTCAAGTGCTGCCTCTTAGGGTGACAGCCCTGTGATGGGCTTTCAGAGCTCATAGACCTTATCACAGCTGTTGTTTTGTGGTTGTGGGACTATTCCATCAACATCCGTGTTTCCACCAACGTCTGAAAGATCCACGAGCAGAAGAATCTTGTTTTACCTACTCTTGGAACTTCAGCACCTACTGCAGAACCTGACACCTGCTTGAAGATGCAGGTGCAAAACAAATACTTGTTGAGTGCATCAGTTGAAGGGGAATGACTAGGGGGACATCTCCCAGCTATGATCCCTCTGAACATTTTTCATGAGCTCCTACGTTTTGACATCATATAAACCACTATAGATAATATTATTTATTACATAAAAACCAAACAATAAGTATATTCTTGTGTTTAGCCTACCTGTGAAATATTCCAGTGCAAAAGCTATAGTGAATATATGTATATAAAGATTGGTTTTGTAGTGATGTGCATAGATCTGGATTCTATCATAGAGAGTGAAGTAAGTCAGAAAGAGAAAAACAAATATTGTATATTACCACATATATATGGAACCTAGAAAAATGCTACAGATGGACTTATCTGCCGGGCAAGAAGAGAGATGCAGGCATAGAGAATGGACATGTGGACAGAGCAGGGGAAGAAGAGGGTGGGACAAACTGAGAGAGCTGCACTGGCATGCACACACCACCACGTGTGAAACAGAGAGCTAGTGGGAAGATGCTGCCCAGCACAGGGGGCTCAGCTCAGGGCCCTGTGATGGCCCGAGGCGTGGGGTGGGGGTGGGAGGGAGGCTCCAGAGGGAGGGGATATAGGTATATGCATATAGCTGATTAACTTCGTTGTGCAGTAGAAACTAATACTACATTGTAAATCAACCGTACTCCAATAAAAAAATAAAGAAAAAAGATTTGCTTTCTTGGTGCTATCTTCTCCTCCAGTCACTCCCTTGATCACTTCTTATGAAACCACCCCACAAGATGTCTTGCATTTGGCCTAACATATGTTCCTTGCATCCATTAAAGCACAAGCCAAAGACAGTGGGAGAAAGTGGATCGGGAAAGTGGAGCATTGGTGCCCTTTGTATTGTTCAAAGCAGACGAGGCTCCAGGAAAGCCAGGAGTGGGAACTTCCCTCAAATGGATTCAGCTTTCTGAGTCCCTGACAGTTCCAAAGGCTGAACAGATGTTATCGCATTGCACCAGCAAATATAATAACAATAAAGCCGTTCGACCTGATGAGGGGGCAAAGCCAATGATTATTTTTCAATACAATATAAGCTGAATGATCTGCCAGTGGGACAAGTTAATTATCCTGTGAGCTTTCCTGAAAAGCGAATAGCACACATTCTATAAACTACAATCTCATGCAAAGCAAAGGAAGAAAATAAATCTTAATGTCAGGATAATAACAGATACAGTAAAATCAATATTGATTATTTGGAGGAAAAAGCAGTAAAAGTGTTAAGTTCTAAGGCTAAAATTATACCAAAAAGCTGGAGTTTAAACACAGAGTATGGCTCAGGAATGCATATAAAGCATTTTCTGAGAGCTGGTACAGATGTTTTATTTCTGATGTCAACACACTCTGCTTTATGGGAGGAAGAGGCTGCGTGTCTGGGGCCCTCGGAAGTGGAAGCAGGGCATCACCCAGCGGCTTCTGTTAATTGGGATCTCGTGGGGTCTATAAATATCTTACCTTTGTTTTTGGCCCTGTCATATTTCTCCAGGGCTATGCGGGAACGATGAAGATATATGTGTCCTTCATGTTGATATAAGCAGCAAAGAAAAAATGAAAAGCAGGAACAGCCAGGAAGAAGGTAAACTCAGCTACTCCTCTTGTGCCATCTGACATCAGGCAGGTCACCATTCGATTCTCCTCCTCTGGGAGGCAGAGGTCTCTCACCTGCAGTAGGATGAAGGACTGTTTCTCCACGAAGGCTCCAGGATGGACAGAGAGGGCCCTGAAGACCAAGCAGAAGGAAAACGCCAGAAAATTTGGTTTACTTTGAAAGAGAAAGTGGCCTAAAGCAGATGAAGCAGATCCAGTTCAACAGGAGAAAACACCTCCTAGTTCAGTGACTCAGAGCCCTGTTTCCTAGAATGTGCCATCTGTGTTCCCTCACAGCGCAGGGGAGTGAAGGGAGCCAGGCAAAGGGGAAGAAGAGAGAAAGGCAAGACTCAGAGAGTGGACTAGCAGGGCAGGGATGAAAGCGAGAGAGGGAGGCAGCCCAGTAGTGGGAGAGACACAACCCAGAGAAGTGTGCTGGCCACCCCCACCCTACCCCTGCGACCAGCTGGTCTCATAACCTGTCAGTCAGTCCCCCAGGGACCCCAGTGTCCTCTTCCCTAAAGCAGGGGAGGAAGGGCAAGGGAATGGCTGAAGACTCCTCAACCCCACGGCCCTAGAGACTGCAATGCTCTGGACCACAGCCTGCCCGTCACCTGGACCCTATGTCTCAGAGATGCTCCCTGTCAACTCAGTTTCTGTTGAGAGGATACATGCATATGGTAATAAATCCAACTGTGTAGAGGGCTGATGGTGCAAAAAAGTCCTCCCTGCCCCCTCCCCTCCATTCCCAATCCCACTGATGTCCTTTCAGGGCAGAGACTGTCAGCCTTGACGAGCTCCTCCAATCACCTGATGGATGAAAAAAAATCTCAGGGAATGATAGCAGAGTTGGACCAGACAGCAGTGATCTTTGCAGCCAGCCCGCTCTCCCAACCCCCAGTGATTGTCATGTGACTTCGAGATTGAGAGTAGGTTCTAATCTAGAGTTTAACAGTGACTAGGACATACATCTAAAACTTGATTTATTGATTTATCAATTTTAGTCAATATTCACTTACTTCTTATATGCGTGCATGCAAAGTCACCTCAGTAGCGTCTCTCTTTGTGACCCTATGGGCTGTAGCCCTCCAGGCTCCTCTGTCCATGGGATTCTCCAGGTAAGATACATGCCCTCCTCCAAGGGATCTTCCCAACCCAGGGATTGAATTCGCATCTCTAACATCTCCTGCATTAGGAGGGTTATTAAACCCTTAATAACCCTTAATTAAAGGTGGATTCTTTACCGCTAACACCACCTGGGAAAGCATGTATGAATGGTGAGAATTTCGATTCTGGATGCTCCCCTCTCACACATACACACACCTTTCAGTGTTTGAAATGTCCAGGGCAGGAACAGAGATGCAGACAGAGAGAATGGGCATCTGGACACGGGGATGGGGAGAGGATGGGATGAATTGAGAGATTAGGACTGACATATGTACATGACCATGTGTAAAACAGATAGCTAATAGGAACCTGCTGTACAGCACAGGGAGCTCAACTCGGTGCTCTGTGATGACCTAGAGGGGTGGGATGGGGGTAGGTGGGAGGGAAGCTCAAGAGGGAGGGGTTATATGTATACATATGGCTGATTCACTTTGTTGTACAGCAGAAACCAATAGGACATTATAAAGCAACTATATCCTGATTTTTAAAAAAAGACTAAGCAAAATTGCTGTGCCAAAGTATAAAATAAATGTATATATATCTTTGACAAGCCTGATACATCATTTACATTCGGATCTGCAACACAAACAAGGCTTCTTCTGGTTTTTGTCCACAGGTTTTCTTTAAAGGTTGAAAACTAATCAAGAACATTTACATTATTGTGACCATGAAAACTATGATTCAATCTCTGGCCAAGGAGGGGGCTGAGACTGCATTTCCTTCTCTCTGGGAGGCCCCTTAGGAGACTGTTCCTAGATTAGAAGTTGAATAGATTCTCTTTTCTCAGACCCTATCATTTACTGAAACCCGTGCCTCATTTGACACTGCTTCCTATTTAGAACATGAATGTCTTATGCAATATTGTCTCATGAGGAACGAATGACCTTGTCTTGTACCATTGCCTTTGTCATGCTTTCAATTATTCTTCAAACTCTCAGTGACACTTGCCCTCCTGGGCCCCCGTTTTCCCTACTCACCTCCACCTCCTCCTCCATCCTCCTCCTCAGTCTCGTGGGTGATGCTTTTGGCTTCACACACAGCAGCTGTCATGAAACGTCCTTTGTTTCTCTCTTAAATGAAACCCTCTGTGTCTTGGATCATGAATTTGTCTCTTCTGGAGTTATGGAGTACATTCCAAAATAATTTTCCCCGAAAAGGGTAGTTTGGAAGTAAACTTTTTTAGCCCTTACATTTAAAAAATGATCTTACTCGACCCTAACAGTTGATTGACTGTCTAGGTGAGCATTAAGTTCTGGATTAAAATTATTTTCTCTGAATGTTAAAAGCATCACTACACTACTATCCTGCATCCAGGTGGCTAATTGGGAATCAGATGATTGCCATGTCTGATTCTCATAGCTTGGTGGGTACTCTTGCATTGACCCTCTGGAAGTTTTTACAGTCTTCTACCTAGAATGTGACAAATAGATTCAAGGGACTAGATCTGATAGACTGAGTGCCTGAAGAACTATGGATGGAGGTTCATGACATTGTACAGGAGGCAGGGCTCAAGACCATCCCCAAGAAAAAGAAATGCAAAAAGGCAAAATGGTTGTCTGAGGAGGCCTTACAAATAGCTGTGAAAAAAAGTGAAGTGAAAAGCAAAGGAGAATAGGAAAGATATACCCATTTGAATGTAGAGTTCCAAAGAATAGTAAGGAGAGATAAGAAAGCCTTCCTCAGTGACCAATGCAAAGAAATAGAGGAAAACAATAGAATGGGAAAGACTAGACATCTCTTCAAGAAAATTACAGATACCAAGGGAATATTTCATGCAAAGATGGGCACAGTAAAGGACAGAAATGATAGGGACCTAACAGAAGCAGAAGATACTAAGAAGAGATGGCAAGAATACACAGAAGAACTATACAAAAAAGATCTTCATGACCCAGATAACCATGATGGCATGATCACTCACCTAGAGCCAGACATCCTGGAATTCGAAGTCAAGTAAGCCTTAGAAGCATCACTATGAACAAAGCTAATGAAGTGATGGAATTCCAGTTGAGTTATTCCAAATCCTAAAAGATGATGCTATTAAAGTGCTGTACTCAATATGCCAGCAAATTTGGAACACTCAGAGTGGTCATAGGGCTGGAAAAGTTCAGTTTTCATTCCAATCCCAAACAAAAGGTAATGCCAAAGAATGCTCAAACTACTGCACAATTGTACTCATCTCACGCGAGCAAAATAATGCTCAAAATTTTCCAAGCCAGGCTTCAACAGCACGTGAACCATGAACTTACAGATGTTCAAGCTGGATTTAAAAAAGGCAGAGGCACCAGAGATCAAATTGCCAACATCCGTTGGATCATCGAAAAAGCAAGAGAGTACCAAAAAAAAAAAACCATCTATTTCTGCTTTATTGACTATGCCAAAGCCTTTGACTGTGTGGGCTACAACAAACTGTGGAAAATTCTTAAAGAGATGTGAATAACAGACCACCTGACCTGCCTCCTGAGACATCTGTATGCAGGTCAAGAAGCAACAGTTAGAACTGGACATGAAACGACAGACTGGTTCCAAATTGAGAAAGGAGTACATCAAGGCTGTATATTGTGACCCCTGCTTATTTTACTTATATGCAGAGTATATCATGAGAAATTCTGGACTGGATGAAGCACAGGCTGGAATCAAGATTGCCAGGAGAAATATCAATAATCTCAGATACGCAGATGAGACCACCCTTATGGCAGAAAGTGAAGAAGAACTAAAGAGCCTCTTGATAAAAGTGAAAGAGGAGAGTGAAAAAGCTGGCTTAAAACTCATCATTCAGAAAACTAAGCTCATGGAATCTGGTCCCATCACTTTATGGCAAATAGATGGGGAAACAATGGAAACAATGACAGACTTTATTTCCTGGGCTCTAGAATCACTGCAGATGGTGACTGCAGCGATGAAATTAAAAGACACTTGCTCCTTGGAAGAAAAGCTATGACCAACCTAGACAGCATATTACAGAGACATTGCAGACAAATGTCTGTGTAGTTACAGCTATGGTTTTTCCAGTAGTAGTCATGTATGGATGTGAGGGTTGGACTATAAAGAAAGCTGAGTGCTGAAAAATTGATGCTTTTGAGCTGTGGTGTTGGAGAAGACTCTTGAGAGTCCCTTGGACTGCAAGGAGACGCAGCCAGTCCGTCCTAAAGGAAATTAGTCCTGAATATTCATTGAAAGGACTGATGCTGAAGCTGAAACTGCAATACTTTGGCCACCTGATGTGAAGAACTGACTCATTGGAAAAGACCCTGATGCTGGGAAAGATTGAAGGTGGAAGGAGAAGGGGACATCAGAGGATGAGATGGTTGGATGGCATCACCAACCCAATGGACATGATTTTGAACAAGCTGCAGGAGTTGGTGATGGACAGGGAAGCCTGGTGTGCTGCAGTCCATGGTGTCGCAAAGACTCGGTCGCGACTGAGCAACTGAACTGAACTGACCTAGAATCTAGCTGAAGTCTATTTTGGCTAATTTTTTTGTTACAAGATTTTAGAATCTTCTCTTTATGACTGATAACATATCTAGATGTAGATCTTTTTGTTTTTATATGAAAAACTCATGTCCTTCAGCTCTGGGAATCCTCATCTGTTATTTCATCAATAATTCTTTCCTTCTATGTATTCCATTTTTTAATGTCTAGGGCTCATATTAGTTGGACTTTGTGCTTAGTTGCTCAGTTCTGTCTGACTATTTGTAGCCCCACAGACTGTAGCCAGCCAGGTTCCTCTGCTCATGGGATTCTCCAGGCGAGTATACTGGAGTGAGTTGTCATTTCCTTCTCCAGGGGATCTTCCTAACCCAGGGATGGAAACAAGGTCTCCTGCATTGCAGGAGGATGCTTCACCACCAGTGCCACCTTGAACTTTAAATCTTTTGAATTGTTACTCTTCAGCTCTTAGTTTTCCCTCATAAGTTCTTTTCTTTAACTTTAAGAAAATCTGGGAGATTTTCTTAATTTTGTTTTCCATTTATAGCACTTAAAATGTGTCAGTTGTATGTTTAATATTTATGAGCTCGTTCTTATGCTCCAATTACTCTTTTTCATAAAGAAGAAAGTATCTTCTTGCTTCTCTCTGAGAAGATGATAGTGATGGTGATGAAAATTCTTTTCTGTTTTCAAAATCACGTCTTTTTCGTCCATGGTTCTTTTTTATTTTTCTGTTTGGTTATCCAAGCCTTACTCTTTTGCTGCTCTGGTTCACATATTCTAAACAATCTTTGCTTACCTACTAATAAGTAAGAAAATTACTGGGCATTCTGACTGCGGTCTCTAGACAATGTGGGGCAGAACCACAGAGTACCAACCTGGTTAACTAAAAGCCTTAACTTTCTACAGTCTTCAACTTCTTGAGCATTTTTTCTCATTTGTTTTCAGTTTGACTTTTCCTTCACTCCCTCTGTTGTGCCTGCTCACTGCCTGCCCAGGACCACATTGGCCTCCGCAGGACAGCTGGGCCGCATTTCACTGTAAGTCCCTTGTAGGCTGTGGCTTTGGTATTTCCTTCGTTACCGAGCCCTGTTCTCCAGATGCACTGAAGTGTCTGTTAGTGGCATTCTCATATCCAAGCGCCCCTTCTCACGGCTCTTGCATGTGATGTTACTCCTTGTGACATTTCAGTACTTGTATTTCAATTGCATCACTGAAGGCATAGTATTCCATTTTAACCCTAGCTGAATTCTTTAAGATGTTAAATTATTGCTGGATAAAAGGTCTTCAATTCCAACTTATAGTTCAGTCTTCTGAGTTTCTGTTCTGCATCAGATGGCTTTCTGAGAAAGAAACATTTCTGGACTCAGTCGTCAGGGATCCAAATGATATGACCCAGTCAAGATAAAACTCAGTCAAGGACTAGCACCCACCAGCACAGAACCGTAGCCCCAGAACCAGAGAATCAGACAGAACTGCTCAGATTATCTGGTGATAGCTTCTCATTTTAGTTTTTCATTTTTGGCTGCATCATGCAGTATGCAGAATCTTAGTTCCCTGACCAGAGATCAAACACTCACCCCCTGCGCTGGAAGCACAGAGGCTTAATCACTGGACCACCAGGGAAGTCTAGCATCTCATTTTAGCAATCAGAGAAATTAATGAACTACCCAAATCACACAGCCAATGATCCTCAGTCTTCTTTCCTTTCATTGTCCTTTCCACTCTATCTCCCTTAATTTTAATTAAACTGGTGTTGCGAGCACATGCTAAGTCACTTTAGTCACATCTGACCCTATGGACCATAGCCTTCCAGGCTCCTCTGTCCATGGGATTCTCCAGGCAAGAATACTAGAGTGGGTTACCATGCCTTCCTCCAGGGGCTCTTCCCAACCCAGAGATCAAACCCACATCTCATTATGTGTCCTGGGCTAGCAGGTGGATTCTTTACCACTATGCCACCTAGGAAGCCTTAAATTGGTTTTGATTAAAATATAATTCAGATGCTCTACCTGGCTAAGCTTCCCAGGTGCCTCATTATTAATCTGCCTGCCAATGCAGGGCACACAGGAGATGTGAGTTCAGTCCCTGGGTTGGGAGGATCCCCTGGAGGAGGGCATGGCTACCTGCTCCAGTATTCTTGCCTGGAGAATCCCAAGGACAGAGGAGCCAGGCAGGTCCATGGAGTTGCAAAGGTTTGGACATGACTGAGCACTCATCCTTACCTAGTGGTTAAAAGGTTATCTTTTTGAATAGACCCAGCTCAAGAAGCACAAATGAGATCATATCAGAGAACCACAAATTCTAACAGTGACTTTTTCTCAAACTTTTTTAGTATGTTTCTGTATGGACCTCACGGTGGATTCAAAAGGTAGTAGACATGACTCTCTCCCCTGGTTGCAATGTGGCATTTTGGGGACCTGCTCCCACAGCGTAGTCAGGGCTGGAGGTGGCCTCCGCAGAGCAAAGCTGAGTGGTCCAGAGATGCTGGCCATGGCTGGATGAGCACAGCACCTGGAGGATGGTCCAGGAAGGCGCCTCTAAGCAGGTGGCAAGTGCCATCAATCAGAGCAGAGACCATGGGTCCCAGGAGTCCCAGGAGATTTTCTCTAAAGGAAAGTACATTTGTGTTATTTACAAACCAAATCATCTGAGGCTGCTGGAGATTCCATTTTTTTTAAGTCAAAAAAAAAAAAAAAGAAAAAAAGAGGATAATGAAGCCCGGCCCAGGCCTGGCTCGCAGGCTCACATAAAAGCCGAAGTAAAACAGATTTACAGCAGTGCACTGCCGTGCTTTTATGTGAGGCTGAAGCTAAGGAGGGGGCCCATCCATCTCTGAGGAAGCTGAAGTGAGCGAGATTTAAAAGGCGGCCTTTCTTTCTTCCATAATAGGTTGGACACTTCAGAGTAAAAAGAATCAAAAGGTGTTAAGCATGATATTTATAACAGCAACATTGCACACCTATTTTGGTAATAGGCTTTAAGTACTTAAGACACAGAATCATCTTATATTTCATGTGCTAGGCTGTGTCTCTTCCTTTGTCAATTTGTCACACGAGAGTTGATGTCAACACAGCCTGCCAGTAAATGGTTGTTAAACCTGAGAGTTGATGTCCAGGGCCTTCATTAGCTTAGTATTCAAAAGGCCTTAAATTTCAGGATGATTCAGAAGGCGTATAACTAACTGGATCGTTTCATGGGAGGGAAGGGCTCATCTAAAAAAAAGGGAAAACTCTGGGTCATAATTACAAAGTTTACATAGCCCTCCAGAAGTTTAGTCTATCTATCATTGTTACTGAACCCAGGCCGCTTCTTGCCTCTCTAAAGCCAATCAAGAGGCCAGGTTGGTGGAAAGGAAAGTTTTCTTTATTTTGGATGCTGGCAACCCTGGGGGAGGGGAGGGTGGAAGCCTGTCCAAAGGCCAGTTCCCCCATCTCACAGTCAGTTGGGAAGAAATTTTATAGAGGGAGGGAGGGGGCTACATGCAGAAACAGCTCAGTCAGCTCTGACAGGCTTCTTGAAGTTGGTCATCCGTGGTCTGACCAGCATCATCTTGGTTGTTTAGGGTCAGTTTGTTTCCATTTCTTGAGGCCAGTTGTCCAAATTGTGGAGCTTATGTCATGGCTACAGTCTGGCTGGTCATCGTGTAGTTTACTTCTCCACCTGGTAGGGGTTTCAGTATCTATAAGAAGACAGCTCACAGGATATGGCTCAGAATATTATCTAGAGCCCTTGAGAAGGAACTAAAGGTCCTTGACTTTGCTTAATGACTACATTATATTATTTTGTCTCCTTTGACTGTTTTCCTTTGTTTCTGCATTTTCTTATTTCTCTGAATAAACTTACTCTTTGGCCAAAATTTTTCCATAGACAAAAGGCAGGCTGAGGATGTGTGTGTGTGTGTGTGAGTGTGTGTGTGTGTGTGTGTGTGTTGGGCAGGGCTGGTGGGGGGGCAGTGGTCAAGGACCATAGGGTCCTGCTCCGTTTCATCATGAAATAAATTGGATATGAAAGTGTCCCCCCTCTACATTTTTTGTTAACCACGTAGACAGAATTGGAAACCTCTGCAGTGGTTTTTACAGAAAGGTTGTCGCTTCATAGGTGTAGTTAGAAATTTTTTCAGAGCAGTCACACGGTCTGGGCATCGCTGTCACCAATGACTTTGGACACTGGGGTTTTCTTTCAGGTGCCTACGAGAGGAGGGACGAGGCTGTTGAGTCCAGAAAGGGAAACTGAGAAGTGTTTCCTGGTGTGACCCAGTGGGAGATGAGGCTCCAGTATTGCACTCACATCCTGAAAGAAGCTGAGGATCTTCCCTATTCATTGCTGCAAAGCTAAAGGCAGGTTTTGCTGGATGAGGTTAGAGTGAGTTTCAGAGTCAGATAAGGACACCTGAGCTTTGTAGGGAAAGTTGAAATGAGAACAATGCCTTTGTCCATATTGAGTGCAAAACAATTAGGTGAGACAGCAGAGGAGATAGGCAAAGACATGCTAAGAGAAGAAAAGTTGATTAATTTCCCCACTTCTGGTGTGAAAAGTTCATCAACTGAAAAGCCAAGAGTGCATGAATAACTAGGGAATAATGCATTTCACTGTCATATGATGCCTACTTCAATTCATTCCTCCCCTACCTACTCCTCCCTCCTGTCTTAGGTTTATCGTATTAACATACAGTTTTGTGTATCTCTTTGGATCCCTAAGTTTTTTTTTTTACAACCTCCCAGCAAGGGTCAGTGTCAAGTTCCCACTGTTAGAAAGAGAATAAAAATATAACACAGCTGAATAAAACCAGATCCACCCAATATTCCATAATAACCTAAATGGGAAATGAATTTGAAAAAGAATAGATATGTGTATATGTATAACTGAATCCTTGTGCTAATCACCTGAAATTAACACATTGTAAATCAACTATACTCCAATATAAAAGAAAAATTAAAAAAAAAATCCAGACCTGCCTGAGCCTGTGCTGTCCCACAGGCCAGGCAGAATCATCTAAGACAGTGGTCCTCAAGCTTTTTGGTGCCATTGAATGGTTTCGTGGAAGACAATTTTTCCACAGACCAGGGTGAGGGTGATGGTTTTGGGATGATGGTTTGGGAGTGATGGGGATGATTCAATCATTACATTTATTGTGCACTTTATTTCTATTATTACTATATCAGCTCCACCTCAGATCATCAGGCACTTGATCCTGGAGGTTGGGGACCCCTGATCTAAGAGCACCAGACAATCTTGAGGGCTTTAGTGATTTCTTCACATGCAGAGAGGGAATATGACTTAATACTTTTTTTTCCTTTTCCTGTAGGAATCTTAAGCATACCACACTTTTGGTTTACAATGAGAGCCTACAAATGTATATTAATAAATCTATGTATGCTTAAAATTTTGCATAAGTTTAATGCCATCTTCCTTCCTTGTCAGTCATGGATCCAATAATAGTAGCAGTGAGCATAAGAACGATGCGTGCTTTTATATATGTAAGAGTCATATCCTCTTTTTCTGGAAGATTTCTGAGTAGACAAGATAGCTATTAGCCTACCAATTTATCTGTAGTTCTCCGTGGTGAACTAAGACCAGATATTCATAACCTTAAACTTCAGTATACATTTGGTAATTTGGCCAGGAAAATATTGGGTTTTGCTTGGTTGGGACAGTTCTGGATATTTTGTTCTAGTCTTGTCCAGCTTGGGAGAAGGACATGGCAGCCCACCTCAGTATTCTTGCCTGGTTAATTTCGTAGACAGAGGAGCCTGGTGGGCTACAGTAGTCCCTGGGGTCGCAAAAGAGTTGGATACAACTTAGTGACTAAACAGTGTCCCGTTTCAGTCCTGAATGTCTCTCCGAGTCACCCTCAGGGCTCACTCTCATCAGTTGATGACTCATCTCTCTTTGGTTCTGTGCCTAGTAATTGCTCTCTTGCTTGGCCTGTACATCCCCCAGGTCCCCGGAAGGCTCCACGCACACCTTCTGCCGTGTGAATAGCAAGGGGAGTTTCATTAGAGCGACAGAATTTAATTATCCATTTTTAGAATTGGGCGAGGATGTGGGGCTAACAACTCAACACTCGCCACGAGTGCCCGGGGACCATCTTCTCCGATGATGAGCCTGTGTGGTGTGTTCAAAGGCTGGGTTTTCCTGATCCTTCTTCAAACCCACACAGGCTGCTCCATCCCCACCGCCACACTCTCTTCAAACCCTGCTGAGCACTGAGCCTGCGTCCAAGGCAGAGAATCCCGATCCTTAGATCTCAACAGAGCTTTTATTTTGATCATGTTTCGATTTATCTTTTTTTTTTTTTTTTTTTGTCGCGTGTTCTTTTATCCTCAGTCCTATATATGACCCGGTCGGTTTATGCCTCCTTCAATTGCTGAGCTCTGTTTTTCTTTGAGTTATTATTATTATTTTTTTTTACAGCTGGATTAGCTAGAGTGAGGGAGGAAAGAGAATCATTTCAGCTCTGCCCCCGTTTGAACTTGCTCTGTGCCCCCGTGCCTCCCACTGAAGCAGTGGGCTGATGTGCTGCTGTGTTTGATACCGGGAGAAGCAGCCTGCCTCGATGGAGGGCTGCCAGTGGCCCTGCCCAGTGAGGCCGCCCTAGAAAGGCCTTTCCTCCCGGCTCCCTGGCTGATGTTCCTGAGCTCACAGAGATTGAATAGCACATAGCATGTAGGCACAAGGGCGTTTAAATGTGCCACAGTTGTTACGATGCTCTTGGTTCATGCATTTCTCCCTGACAGTCTGTTTGAGTTTTCTTTGTGCAACCTTTGTGATGTTGTGGGACAAAGGGAAAAGAAAGGGCCTTGAAGTTTGCCAGAGTCCCTTTTAAAAATATCTTTGCTTCTGACAATTGGGATAACTCTTGACTTCAGAGCTCAAAGCCCTAAACTCTCTCCTGAACCTCAGATTCGTCTCCTGTGTTTCCTAATAGAAGTTTCTGTGTAAGGGTCTACAGGCCTCTCAAATTGGACAGTTTCCGGCATCTTCATTCTCCCCACCAATCCTGCTCCTTCCTGGGTCATTTTCTTAGTAGAGAGTACCACCATTGACTCAGTTGCCCAGGCAACTATATCTAATTACATAAGTGAGGGTGTCTCCTTGCTTCCTTGTTGTCCTTCATTGCATTGCCCCAAATATAAAATCGAACAGCAAGTCCTATCAACTCTATCTCAGAAATACGTTCCCCAATCCATCTCCTCTTTACCCCCCTGCCACTTTTGTCCCGTAAAATTTTATTGGGCCTTCTGCAAGAGCCCCTCATCCCTCTTCTGCTCTCTCATCTACCTATCAATCATTTATTGACCTAATGTGAAAATAGGGACTAGAAGAACATTTTCTTGTGGTATAATAAAGCATAAAGGGGCATAAAGTGCAATGCAACTCACAATACTGTTCCATAGCTATTCTCTCTCCTTTAACAGATACCAAATAAATAACCAGAAAATGAGTAACTGCTTGGGTCAAACGATATGCAATTGCCAATGTCTGATCACTTTTGACCTCTCAAAATGCAATGGAATATGATTTCATCTATGTGTTTCTTGGTCTTCCCTGGTGGCTCAGTTAGGTAAAGAGTCTGCCTGCAATGCAGGAGACCTGGGTTTGATTCCCTGGGTCAGGAATATCCCCTGGAGGAGAAAATAGCAACCCACTCCAGTATTCTTTCTTGGAGAATTCCATGGACAGAGGAGCCTAGTGAGCTGCAGTCTATGATGTGACAAAGAGTTGGACACAACTGAGTGACTAACACTTTTCACGAGTTTCTTACAGTTCCATTTAGCTCTTATGCAATGTATAGACAAGCAAACACAACAAAATGTAATTTGTGCCCCACTCCTTCATTTTACACAAAAAGCAGTATCTTTTACAATCTGGTTTGTACCAACTCTTTTTTCATTTAATAATTATCTTGGGGGTATTTTGTTAACAGCAAGTGAAGTGACTTTACTTTTTTTCTAAACAACCACTGAGCAGTTCCATTATATAGATAGACCCTTATCAACTGTTTTTCTCTGCTCTTGATGGGCATTTAGGCTTTTCCCAATTTTTTGCCATTCACAATGCTGCAGTGAATAACCTTGTATGTACATTACTTTATAAATGTAAATTTTTAGCCGAGTTATTTTCTGTTATTCTCCACTTCCTCCAATCCATTCTCTAACAACCAAGGTGCTGTTTTTATAACATAATTCAAATTATAATATCCTCGTGATAAAGACCTTCCAGCAACTTCCCATCACATCCAAAATGAAAACCTCGATTTCACGTCAGGCTGACCTAGTCCTAAGTGACTCAGCTTCTGATGATCTCCATCCTCATCCTGTAACTGCACCCCCAGCCTGTCCCCCGACCCCTGGTCACTCCAGCCTTCTCAGTGTTCCTCAAACACACCACATTCATTCGGCATCATAGGGACTCCACACCAGTTTCCTAGAATCCTGTCTCCTAGATTTTCCCACTGCTGTCTTCCTGCCACTTAGGTTGAAGTTTAAATGGTTGGTGTTCAACATCCAGCTTTCTGGGGGGAAAAAAAGAAGTCATGATTTGTGCATTGGAAGCATAGAATTTGTAGATTTGTGGCATTGACTACACGATGCTATTCTGTTTTGGCCTACTTAAAGCTGCCAATGTAATGTCAAACAGCTCACACAACTGTGGAAATATCTTCTTCTGAATTGGTAGCTAGCTGCAGCATAACAGGGTTTTACATGTTTCTTTTCCAGAGCACCAAATTTAGATAAAGTATGCTCCAATCATCATTAAATGGGTTTCTTTTATGTTTCACTTTAATCATACCACTGTCTATCTCATCTTTTCTTGTTTCTTTACTCATTTGACTGTTAAGTGATTCCTGAGCCTCCTCTCACCCAACACACAGATGTAAAGAAAAGTGGCCATTTCTTTGATGGCTTCAGTGGAGGACCTCAGTACTCTGCTCCCATGTGGCTGTCCAGTTTCACTCTGGACTACCCTCCACATGCAGCCACTACCCCGTGGGCCAGGTCTGCTGGGCACTGCCGCCCATAAAGAGCTATGTTTATGGTTCTGGGTGCCTCTGCGTTGTAATATTCACCCAGTCCTATTCCTACTCCTAGTTGAACATTTCCTCCTCTTCCCTTTTCTATTACAGTCTTTCATAGTCCAATTCAAATCCTATTTCCTTCTTGAAGATTTCTCCTTGCACTTCAACCCACGCTGATAATTCCTGTCTCTGAACTTGTATCTACAGTAGACAAAATATCAACCCTTGACCTAAAAAAGAGGGTGCACCTTTCTTTTGGTTAGTTTTGTTTTACTGAAGCATAGTTGATTTACAGTATTGTGTTAGTGTCAAATGTACAGTAAATTGATTCTGTTATTCATGCATATGTATATCAGTTCAGTTCAGTTCAGTCGCTCAGTCGTGTCCGACTCGTTGCAACCCCATGAATCGCAGCCCGCCAGGCCTCCCTGTCCATCACTGACTCCCGGAGTTCACTCAGACTCACATCCATCGAGTCAGTGATGCCATCCAGTCATCTCATCCTCTGTTGTCCCCTTCTCCTCCTGCTCCCAATCCCTCCTAGCATTAGAATCTTTTCCAATGAGTCAACTCTTCACATGAGGTGGCCAAAGTACTGGAGTTTCAGCTTTACCATCATTCCTTCCAAAGAAATCCCAGGGCCAATTTCCTTCAGAATGGACTGGTTGGATCTCCTTGCAGTGCAAGGGACTCTTAAGAGCCTGTGGTGGATTCATTTTGATATTTGTCAAAACTAATACAATTATGTAAAGTTTAAAAAAAAAAAAAAAAAAGCTGAAAAAAAAAAATAAAATTCTAAGTGAAAAATAAAAAAAAAAAAAAAAAAAAGAGTCTTCTCCAACACCACAGTTCAAAAGCATCAATTCTTTGGCACTCAGCTTTCTTCACAGTCCAACTCTCACATCCATACATGACCACAGGAAAAACCATAGCCTTGACTAGATGCATCTTTGTTGGCAAAATAATGTCTCTGCTTTTGAATATGCTATCTAGGTTGGTCATAACTTTCCTTCCAAGGAGTAAGTGTCTTTTAATTTCATGGCTGCAGTCACCCTCTGCAGTGATTTTGGAGCTCAAAAAAATAAAGTCTGACATTGTTTCCCCATCTATTTGCCATGAAGTGATGGTACCAGATGCATGATCTTCGTTTTCTGAATGTTGAGCTTTAAGGCAACTTTTTCACTCTCCTCTTTCACTTTCATCAAGAGGCTTTTGAGTTCCTCTTCACTTTCTGCCATAAGGGTGGTGTCATCTGCATATCTGAGGTTATTGATATTTCTCCCAACAATCTTGATTCCAGCTTGTGCTTCTTCCAGCCCAGCATTGGAAGAAGTTCCTTGTGGAGGTGCATCTTTAACATAAACTGTTTAATCTGGTGACATTAATGGATTAATATTAATTTTCTTAGGGATTATATGGAATGTCTTTATTTTTGGAAGATACATGCTTGAAGTGTTTAAGAAGGCGATGTCATGATGTCTACAATTTACTTACAAATTATTCTTGATATGATGGAGAGAGGAAAAGAGGGGATGAAGAGAGAGAAAATGGGGAAAAATGTTAATATCGGTGCATCAAGAGGAGGAGGATGTAAGTGTTTGTTATTGTATTATTCTTTCGTTATTTCCATAGGTTTGGAAACTTCAGTATGGGATGTTGAAAGGTAAAGATACATAGGGAATATCTATTAGGCTTTGTGACACACAGTTGTCTGGGCTCCACCCCCCAAAGATTTGTAGATTCTGATTTAGTAGTCCTAGGTGTTTAGATCCAGGTGTAGGTATTTTTATAAAATTCTACAGATGATCTTGACATGCAGTGTCTTAGCTGGGCTCCCGATAACTCTGCTGTAAGCCCAGCTCTTCCCTCGGAAGGGATGTCAGAAGGAGGGGTATGAGGAAATCAGGAGAGAGTAATGGTCAGTGCTAAGAAGGATGTGATCCGGCAAGAGACTGACCTTGGGTTGACCCCATGGGAAAGCTCTGGAGCACACATCACCTTGCAGCTCAGTCCCACTTTGGGGCAAGGGTTTGGTTTTTTTGCATCCCCAGTTACTTTCTCACTGCTGTGGTCTGGTCTGGAAGCAGGGTTGATGGTGGGAGGGAGCCTTTCAGATGAAGATCTTCCCTGGGTACCTCTCTGTAGGAGACAGAGGGCTGGGGGACACAGCAGCAGGGTGCAGTGAAGGGCACCTGGGTGGGCCCTGAGTGTTGAGAAGCATCATTTCGGTCAAATCCTCATGGATTCAAAATGTATGGCTCCTTGTTTGCTATGTCCCGTCTCCCCAGCCCAACAGCAGGGACCACGCCTTCAGCCATGAACTTTTACAGAGGTTAGCATGGTGTCAGGCACATTATACACAACTTCTAACTTCATGCTAGCTTAATGACTTGGCCTAGCTCCACACACTAACAGCTTTTCTCCAAGTCATCAGAGAAGTTCCCTTAGGAGACAGGACTGTGTAAGTGGCCCAGTGAGGAGGAGGCTGTGAGATGAATCATAGAGAGATAAGAGATATGGTTTTCTACTTGCATGAGAACCCCATCTACGGCTGCCAGCTCCTTCTCCTTGGTTTCTGTGTGCGAAGTACCCTGTTCAGAACAATTCATGTTATCTCAGCTGGGGTCTCCTCAGAAACAAATCCCAAGAGATGGATTCAAGGGCAATTAGATTATTTGGGAGGTGATTCCAGGACACACTAGTAGGAAAGTGGGGACTGAGGCAGGAAAGGGGAGGCAAGTTACCACCACGGGTGCCTAGAAAATGCTGGACCCAGCATGGAATGTGAACCTCAGTGTTTTCACACCCAAGAGCCTAGGGAGCCAGAATGTTTAGCTGCCAATCATGCCCATTGTTGTTGAAGGGCTCTTCCTGTGGGATTGGGAGGCTTTGATGCTCAGGACCTTCTCTCCAGCACTTGGTGGGAGCATAGCAGTGTCCTGCTGTGAATGAAAGCCCTGAGGCAAAGTGATACCCAGACAGAACACTGGCAAGGAGCGCACGTGCAACTCCCAGCCCAGCTTGGTTTACTTGCCCAGCATCTTGTCATAGGAGGCAATTCTCTCCTCTCTTGTAGACCAGGAAAGGGAGATCAGGAAGGTGGCAGCTTCCTGATCTTGCCTATTTCATAGTTGGCAAGGCAGAATCTGAGCCCTGATCCCTGTCCTAGCAGTCTGTGCTCTTACTTCTAACTGAGATGACCTCTTGACACACAGCAGCAACATAGCTGCCACTAGTGAGTTTGTTGATGGTGCTCTCGAAGATTACTGCTGCAGAATGGATGGATGGATGGTCTAGGACCCTTGGCAGCTCTCTTGAGGTCATAACTCAATGGAGAATAAAAATCCACTGAGTGTCAGTTATTTAAAAGGAGTTTAGAGGCAGCACACACCCTAGTCAGTAGCAAAGGTCAGCCTGTCTGGAGAACCACTCACCCAACAGCCGGTGGCTCTGAGTAATTTTTCTGGAACCTCCTAAGGCTCTTGGGACATGTGTGATTTCTCCTTCAGTGACAACTCTAGCCTGCTCAGGGTTCCCAGGGCTGCTGCCCACCTTCATGTGAGTCCAGAGTCAGCCCTTCATGTTCTTCTGCATACCTACCAGCTCTGTCAGCACCCAATTGTTCTCTTCCAGAGGCGTCAGCTCAGCTGTGGTGATTGAAGACTCTGAAATCCATAGCACAAGGAAATGGACTCCTGGGGAGGGACTGAGGCTGGAAGAGCAGAGCACAGCTCCAAGCTGACTCACGAGGCTGGCAGGCTCAGGATGAACACACTTTCCCCATGCCTGGGGTTTCTGTGTTCAGAGTATGCACGAGTTCTGATGTGTCCTGATGACATTTTGTGGGTTTCTCCAGGGCTCAGTGCCTGGCCACCACATTGACCAGTCCTGGGGCACCTGGGGCAGGAGTGTGTATCACCTTCACCTTGACCCTATAACCTGTTTGCTGAGGCAACTGAGTGTTCAGTGCTTCAGTGGGCCTGCAGCTGGGGTATGTGATCTGAGTCCTAGAATAGAAGTGGTTAATGGCTCCACTGCAATAAAATAGGGGCCAAGATGGAACAGCTGCAGACTGAGTGCTTCAGAGAAGGCTGGAAGTTAATCCTAGAAATCCTAGCAGGGCAGACAGAAACGGGAAGTTGGATTGTTGTTCAGTCTCTCAGTTGCATCTGACTCTTTGTGACCACATGGACTGCAGCACACCAGGCTTCCCTGTCCTTCACTATCTCCTGGAGTTTGCTCAGACTCATGTCCATTGAGTCAGTGATGCCATCTAATCTAATCTAAGTTGGATTAGATGATCACTAAATTTACTTCTCAAATCTACGGTCCTATAATTCTATATCAGAGAGAGGATTTAAAAAATCTCTATCGGTAAAATAAATTTGAGAAATGCCTTCTACATATTTATCTTTAAATTGTGTATGTATTATTGTACTGATGTGTGGTTTACATTATAAAACTCATGGGTGCATGTATTTTCAAAGGATGACATTAAAACATAAATCAACATAAAAACAAATAGACATTAAAACATAAGTAGACAAGCTGGTATCTTCTTCTTGGTCCCTGTTGGATATACCTAACACTTCTCTAGAGTTGTAAGCCTTCCTGTTTGGGTACTTCTGCTATCGATACAATACTTCCTTTTGCTATTTTACCTAATAGCATTTAGTAGGACCAAAAGGATTTAGACAAAACAAAGCTTCCAAGTGGGCTGTATGCTGAGCCATTTAGAGCCAGGTGCTCCGGAGTGAGAGACACCCAGGTTTAAATCCTGGCTGCACTAATATTTGCCATGTGACCTCACACTCAGAGAAGGCAATGGCACCCCACTCCAGTACTCTTGCCTGGAAAATCCCATGGATGAAGAAGCCTGGTGGGCTGCAGTCCATGGGGTCGCTAAGGGTTGGACACGACTGAGCAACTTCACTTTCACTTTTCACTTTCATG
This sequence comes from Bos indicus, assembly GCF_029378745.1. Lineage (NCBI taxonomy): Eukaryota > Metazoa > Chordata > Mammalia > Artiodactyla > Bovidae > Bos > Bos indicus. Next base: position 36,223,512 of record NC_091788.1, on the reverse strand, counting down.
CATTGGAGAAGGAAATGGCAACCCACTTCAGTGTTCTTGCCTGGAGAATCCCAGGGATGGGGGAGCCTGGCGGGCTGCCATCTATGGGGTTGCACAGAGTCGGACAAGACTGAAATGATTTATTTAGCAGCAGCAGCAGCAGCAGACCTCACACTGGTTACTTACCATAGCGAACCTCAACTTTTTCACTTGTAAAATAGACCTGATTATGATAATCATACCAACTTACAAGATTATTAAGATGAATGGAGATAAAGCCTGGAAAATACTTAGTATTATGCCTGACACAGAATCACAGTACAAGTGGGAGTTCCCTGGAGGTTCAGTGGTTAGGACTCTACGCTTTCACTGCCATGGCTGGGATTCAATCCCTGGTTGGGGAACTGAGATCCCACCAATCATGCAGCCCAGCCAAAAAAAAATTATTTTAAAAAAGAAAGATACAAGAAATGACAACTACAGCTTTAAAATGAGATTTTAAAATTAGTCTTTGCTTCCCCTGTCCACCATCACCTTCTCCAGCACACATCGTGAGTCATTGTTCTTAGAAAGACTCAAGCATGTGAGTGTGCATGGAAGCTCACCACTGTGAAGCTGGTGGTCCCTGGTCTTGTGCACCTGCTGTTCCATCCTGAAGCCCTCAGTTCAGTTCAGTCTCTCAGTCATGTCCGACTCTTTTCGACCCCGTTGACTGCAGCATGCCAGGCTTCCCTGACCATCACCAACTCCCGGAGTTTACTCAAACTCATGTCCATAGAGTTGGTGATGCCATCCTACCATCTCATCCTCTGATGTCCCCTTCTCCTCCCGCCTTCAATCTTTCCCAGCATCAGGGTCTTTTCCAATGAGTCAGCTCTTCTCATCAAGTGGCTGAAGTATTGGAGTTTCAGCTTTAGCATCAGTCCTTTCAATGAATATTTGGGACTGATTTCCTTTAGCATTGACTGGTTCGATCTCCTTGCAGTCCAAAGGACTCTCGAGTCTTCTCCAGCACCACAGTTCAAAAGCCCTGAAGCTCCCTGAAAAGGGCCTCTAGGAAAGTTCCCATGAAAGCATCTTCAAGTGTGGCTTCTTCCTGCCCATGGCATCACCATGAAATTCACTGAAATTCAGCGTTGTGGAAAGAGAGCAGAAACTCTTCCTGTGCAGCAGATGGGCCTGGTGACACAGAGGAGGGGAGAGCTCCTTGATTTTGGAGCTGACTCGAGAAACTCTGTGCTGCCCCCGTGGCTCCCACTCAGAGGCCTTTCTTCATAGAGAGTGAAGTTACCTCTTTTCATTATCTTTTTCATTCTTTTCTGGAGCATCACACACTACATTTTTTCCTGAAAATTTTCCCTGGCCAAGATGAAAAACGAAGAGGTGGAATCAGAATTTGCCACTTATTAGTTGTGTCCCATTGGGGAAATTATTCATCTAAGTATCAATTTATTAATCTGTAAACTGGGGATACAAATCAGAACAAAAATGGGTGGTGTAAGGAAAAGTGCTTTGTATATATTTCCATACATATGTCAGGAATTATTTTGGGTTCTTCCTCTGAGGGGAAATGGTATGATAAAATTGTGAACGACCGAAGATAAACTCTATTTTGATATTCTATGCCTCTGTGGGTGCTATCGTTGAGAGAGAGAGGTGGAGAAAGATTTCTCAGTGTAATTTAAGTAAGCAGGCATCAGAATTGGAGGGGAGCAGAGTGAAGGGTGAGGAATTTATTATAATTCTGATCTATTGCACCATCTCAAAAAGACATCTATTTGAACTCATGTACAAGCAGCAATTACCTGGAAAATAAATGTAATAAGGATCTCCTTAGTTGGCAGTAAAATTAGCATCACTGAATTTTAATTAATAGTCCAGCTTGGAAGGAATATACTTCTCCTTAGATGAAAAGAATGCCCTTAGCTATGGAGTGAGCTCACCCAAATCAGCGCTTTCTACAGATTTTTTTTTTCCCTCTCTGAGTTTCCTGGAGAAATTTTGCACCCCCAGTGTCACCGAGAGCTCATTCCAAAGAAATAACGTCAATCAACACCCTCCCCTGTGAGCCTCCCTTGTGAAATGGTGGAAGCATTGGGGAAGGATGGGGAAGACTTGACCCATCACCTCTTGGGTCCCTTTTAACTTGAATGTGCTCTGTGTTTTGATCGGGACATGTGATACTCCTGGGTCTCTCAGTTCTAAACATTGCGGTGACAATGGCCATTATGCAGATGGTCACCGGGACAGGGGTTTATTGAGAACCAGGCTGTGCCAGGCACAGAGTGAGGAGCTCTGAAAGCCTTATTAACGGTGGTTTCTGGTATCCTTTGTGGTAGCTATGTGTATGTGTATGTGGTAGCTATGTGTATGTGGTTATGTGTATGTCCATTTTACAGATGAGGGGAAAGATGCTTAGCCGAGCCTTGCCTGAGGCCTTCCAGCTGCACACCAAGTGGCCATAGGTGGTCACGGGGTGATGGACACGAAGTGAAGGTTTTTCCCTGCAACTGTGTGGAGTCCAAGTGCTTTGAGAGTTGGAGAAACATCCTGTTTCTGGGACTCAGGCTTAGCAGGGCCAAGACTCTCACAACATCCATGAACGCCTAACGCATTACAGGCCCCTTTAGATTCCCTGCTACTTCCATTTCCATCAAAGTAAGTGCAGTTATTTTCTTATTCTATTAATAGTACTCTGGGCATTTCAAGATCACCTTTGGTGATTTCTCCTTCTTCATTCTTCATATCCAGGCATTCATCAAGTTCTGTTCTTTCATAACTTCATTCAGTGATAGTGTGTCAGAGGCTGCATGAGAAACTTAATAATAAGAGCTCTTTTAATTTATATAAGTGCTATAGTGAAGACTCCTGAGAGTCCCTTGGACTGAAAGGAGATCCAACCAGTCCATTCTGAAGGAGATCAGTCCTGGGTGTTCTTTGGAGGGAATGATGCTAAAGCTGAAGTTCCAGTACTTTGGCCACCTCATGTGAAGAGTTGACTCACTGGAAAAGACTTTGATGCTGGGAGGGATTGGGGGCAGGAGGAAAAGGGGACGACAGAGGATGAGATGGCTGGATGGCATCACTGACTCAACGGACATGAGTTTGAGTAAACTCCGGGAGTTGGTAATGGACAGGGAGGCCTGGCGTGCTGCGATTCATGGGGTTGCAAAGAGTCGGACACGACTTAGCGACTGAACTGAACTGAACTGATAGCATTTTCAAAGGGCATCCACATGCTTTATCTTATTTAATCCTCACAAGTTCCCCTGAAAGAAATGATTTGCATGTTACTGATGAAGAGATGGAAACTCAGAGAGGACCCGACATCAGACAGCCAACACGAGGAAGAGTTGTGATGATCCCAGGCTCCATGGTTCTCCACACTGTCTCCTATATTTGTCTTCTGCTTTTTGTTTCCACACTTTCTACCCAAGTCTAAGTCCACATCAGCTCAGCTCTGCTTTCTGTAAAAGCCTTAAGGTCGATATCCTTGACTTCTGTCGGTTGACTTCAATCTAGATGTAAATCCTAGTTCATGGTTTTAAACCTCCAGGGGCTTCCTGATGTTATTTAGTCCCTCAGTCCTGTCTGACTCTTTGCAACCCCATGGACTGCAGCATGCCAGGCTTCCCTGTCCTTCACCATCTCCCGGAGCTTGCTCAAACTCATGTCCATTGAGTCAATGATGCCATCCAACCATCTCATCCTCTGTTGCCCCCTTCTCCTCCTGCCCTCAGTCTTTCCCTGCATCAGGGTCTTTTCCAATGAGTCGGCTCTTCACATCAGGTGGCCAAAGTGAATATTGGCCACCTGATGTGAAGAGTGAATATTCAAGGTTGATTTCCTTTAGGCTTCCTGTTACTTGGGTCTAAGTTACTCTCCCCCAGACTCTCAAGGTTCCCATAACCTGTCCTTCCTCTACCTTTGCACCTTCGCAGGTACATGTCCCACCTTCCTGTCTTATCACATGGGTCTTCCCATCACCCTCCTTACATCAGGCCATTTGCTGTGTGAGTTATTTACATAAGTGCTTCCTGGCATAAGCACTGGTTCATCTTTGCATCCCTAGCACCTGTCACTATGCCAGGCACATGGTAAGCTCTTAGCTTCATGAACACAAGAGCATGACCATTTGCATTCTGTTCTTATCATGAAAAGCCTCAATTCCTAAGGACCCAACTGCATCACACTGGGATAATCCTAAATTCTGGGCAATATTTGTAGTTTATATCTTTGCTATTTGAAGTCTGAACCAACAGGATAAAGATCGCCTTGAAGCGTGTAAGAAACACAGAATCTCAGGGAGCCTCATCCTTAATCAAGGTCTACATTTTAATGTGGTCCTAGGAGACTGGCTGTCACATTAGGTCCTGAGACACACTGAACCAAAGGTTCTAGTCCTGATATGACTAGAACCAAAAGTTCTAGTCCTCATTCAGAAAAGCCTGGTTTGAATTCCAACTCCACCACTTACCAGCTGTGTGGCCTCGAGCAAACTTGTAAAAGTCTTTGAGCCTCTGTTTTCTTATATATATTGATTGAGGTTGTAGTAACTCACCAACCAGGAGAGAGGTATTCTGTATGCATTATCACTAACTATCACAAACACTTGCATCTTGAATATTTTTACCCCATTTTAGAGCTGAGAAAACTGAGGTGGCTTGGCACTGGCCAAGTAACATCACACATTAGTTGGCAGAGTCGCAATTCAAACCTACTACGTGGTGGTAAATGTCATCTTCACTCCACTCCGCCATCCTGTTCTCTGCATTGTTAGGTGAGATTACATATTATTGTGAAGGTTGAATAGGACTCAGGTTGTTATGTGCTTTGTGCCCGGCAAAGCCACATACAGACATCATTAGTCATTAGTTGTATTATTAGCTCAAATTGTTCTGCAATTGCCTTAAATACTTTACTTTGTTTCCTTGCAGTTAATAGTGTTCTTCCTTATTGCCTGGGCATTTGATGAATTTGAGGTATCGCTTCTTTCTGCAAACAAGAAATATCAAATACACCCTGAATGTACATGTGGATGCTTGCATAGGCTGATGAGTGAAGAGCAAGAGAGGAAATGAAAGTAGGCAGAAAATAGGGAAGAAGAGGATAAATTGGCATTTGATTTATCAGGGGGATGGGAAAGTGCGAAAGAAAATTGATTAGAAGTAGGGCTAGGGAAGTGAAAGAGATGAATCTGGAGTGTTTGGGACTATTCAAAGAGGAAGTATAGAACAGTCTTATGGACTCTGTGGGAGAGGGAGAGGGTGGGAAGATTTGGGAGAGTGACATTGAAACATGTAGAATATCATGTATGAAACGAGATGCCAGTCCAGGTTCGATGCACGATACTGGATGCTTGGGGCTGGTGCACTGGGACGACCCAGAGGGATGGTGTGGGGAGGGAGGAGGGAGGAGGGTTCAGGATGGGGAACACATGTATACCTGTGGTGGATTCATTTTGATATTTGGCAAAACTAATACAATTATGTAAAGTTTAAAAATAAAATAAAATTAAAAAAAAAAAGAGGAAGTTAGGATTCTTGAGAATGTTCTTGGTGGCAAAAGCTTGAAAGGAGCTTGTCATTGGGCTTAGACATGGATTTCTGTAAGCAGAGTGTGGCACTTTTCTGCGAAGTTGGGTTTTCTCATATCATGCTATTGTCCTTCTTGTGTATCAGTGTGTTATTCACCCATCGATGTTGCTGTGAGAGTTTAAAATGAGAAGAATAATCCAGTGGTCAAAATAAGACCTTGGTAACGTCTAGAAACTAGAGGGAGCTGGCATGGTTTCTGTAATATGGGAGACCCAGTTTCGATCCCTGGGTTGGGGAGATTCCTTGGAGAAGGGTATGGCAACCCACTCTAGTATTCTTGCCTGGAGAATCCCATGGACAGGGGAGCTTGGTGGGCTAGAGTCCATAGGGTTGCAGAGAGTCAGACACTACTGAGCAAGCAGGCATATATACTGTCTAATCCTTGTGATTTTTTTTTAAAGTAGATACTATGATTGTACATATTACAGATGAGTAAATTAAGGCTTAACAAGGTAGAGGATGAGACGGCTGGATGGCATCACTGACTCAGTGTCAGTCTGGGTGAACTCCAGGAGTTGGTGATGGACAGGGAGGCCTGGCGTGCTGCGATTCAGGGGGTCGCAAAGAGTTGGACACGAATGAGTGACTGAACTGAACTGAAGATGAATTAACTAACCCAAAGTGGTTGAGTTGCTGGATGACAGAGCCAAGATTGGGAGTTCCATCCATCTCTCTAACTAAAGCCTGGGCCACCTTGGCCTTTCAGTTTCAACATCCTGAGGGAAGCTGGCCAGTGGCCCCAGGGATTTGACCTGCAATAACGTGAGGGAGAAGCAGAGATGTTGGATGAGTCCATCAAGTCACAGACCAGCATCTTTGGAGGCAATGGCCCTTTGGATAGGGGGGCAGTGAAATTTAGATTTCAGATAAATGATCTAGAATATATACAAAATCTGCAATATACTTATATAAACATTATTTCTAATATTTTTTTAATTTGCTAAATCTGGCAGCCTATCATAGAAAGGCATCAGTCTCCAAACTGTTCAGCATCTACCAGAACCTAAACTATAATTTAGTTGTAGGGCTTGGCTGGAATCTGAGGAGTGTTTCTGGAAGAGGGAAAGATGAAGGTCAGGTCACTGCAGTGGGAAGGGCTAGACTGAACTTCAGGACACCTGCTTCCAGCCCCAGGACGCCCTACCTAGACAGGCTGCTCCCTCGCCCTCGGGCTCTGCAGTCCCTGCATATCTTTCCACAGTTCCTGGCAGCAGCATTCCTTTCATACTGGACTTTGGGGCAGAAGGTGCTGGAGACACGGCAGTATAAGTGGCTGCTGTTTCCAGGAACCAAATGTTTGGGCTGAGAAGTCGCCTTGAAGCCGGGGATCTCCCAGGACTCTTCCTAGGAGCCAGGGGTGTGGAGAGAATTAACATGTAAAGACAGACAACCAATTCATCCAGAGCCAATTTCAGCTCAGACTAGGGGGAAAATTGCTGTTCAAATTGGTATTTCCATTGCCAGGTTTATTGACAAAATGAAATAAAAAGGCCTCTTTGTTTTATGAATTTGTTGTAGATTACAAAAAAAGTGGGGGGAGCTAGGGGGCATTTAAAGTTTCCAGTGGGTGGCAGGCTGGGTTTTGACAGGCCTTTCCTAAGAGCAAAAATGCTCACGGACATCAGGATGCAAACCACTCCATGGGGAGCACACCACCCAGGTCTCGGATGGAATCTTTCCTGGTGCACGCATCACTGAGTTCTGCCCTCCTTTCTGGAGGCTGGAAGCAGCTTGTCTTCATGTCAAGATTGGGGAAAGCAGAGGATCAGGGAAGTGACTTTCTGAAGGTGGACACAGGGCGTTGAAGCCGCTGGGCAGAGCAGACGTGATTCCTACAGCTGGCCCCAAACCCCCTCCCCTACCACCCAGACCCCCCACCGGACCTGAGCAGGAAGCCTAGGTTGACTGATGCTCCAGAAACATCTGGCTTGTCCTCAGAGCTCTCTCCAGTTTCAGCCACCTTAAGGCCTGGAAGATTGCTCCTCTCCCCGAAGTTCCACCATCTCCAGCCCTCTCTCACTGGTGTTTTGCCATCCTTCCTGGCTTCTCTCAATCTGGAATGTGTGGGGATCATAACTCGTGGGGTCGTACAAGACGCCAGCAGCCTTTCTGTAATTGCCACTGACGTGGAAACACAGGAGCAAATGAGTAGCAATTCTTATGTCTCTGCATGACAGAACAGAAGCTTCTACTGAGGAATTAAAGCCATAAATATCCAACAGGGCCCCTACCTGCATGCCAGCTCCCGACATCTGGAATGGCAGCTCGCTGGAGCCGCTCCACTATCACCACCCTGCTGCCCACCGGCTGCAGCTCAGCTGTCAGAGCAGAAGGGACGGGACGGGAGGTGTGGGAGGAGGGGTGACCGATGAGAACCTGGCGACAGAAAGGCCCCCTTTCCTACTGCGACCACAGTGACAGGGCTGCCCCACCCACCCCTGCACGGAAGCGCTCAGAATTCTGCTGTGACAAAGGCCCTGTCCTTGCAAGAGGCATTAGCCACTTTGCGGCTGTTCTCCCATATAGTTGACAGGTGACAGCTCGGAGTTTGTGCTCCTGGAGGGAAAATCACTGGCGGCTGAGCAGAGGGAGAAGTTGCAGAGGTGGGTCACCGACGTGGCCTTGTCTGGGTCCCCGAGAAGCATGTCACTGGCAGGGGTAACTGAACCATGCAGAGGGCCCAGGAGAAATTTAGTCGGTGATCCTTAGAAATGGGGGACTGGCAAGGGGGGTCATCTTGGGGCAGAGGCGTCCGCTTTCTGGAGGTGGGAGATGAGGGTGAAGGGGGGGTGCAGATGGCAACCCTTGGTTAAAGCAGCTGGTAAAATGCAATTGGCCTTTGGGGGCAGGGGTGGGAATTCCCAGGGCTGGAGCTTTTTGCTCTTCACTAGTGAATCCTAAAGGAAATCAACCCTGATTATTCATTGGAAGGACTGATGGCTGAAGCTGAAGCTCCAATACTTTGGCCACCTGATGCCAAGGGCCGACTCATTGGAAAAGACCCTGATGCTGGGAAAGATTGAGGGCAAGAGGAAAAGGGGATGGCAGAAGATGTCATGGCTGGATGGCATCATTGACTCAATGGACATGAGTTTGAGCAAACTCTGGGAGATGGTGAAGGACAGGGAAGCCTGGTGTGCTGCAGTCCACGGGGTCGCAAAGAGTCAGACATGACTTAGTGACTGAATAACAACAAAACAGTCTTTGCTGAATGAAATGGATCCTTAGCTACTCACAGTCATTTGCATGGGGTTTTCTGGGCCTTGAGCTGAGAGTTGGCTGAAGACCCCTCCTATTTCCTTATCTTCATCTCCTTTGCCCCACACTCAGCCTGCATGCTCCTGCAGTGGCCCCTGCGTGCAGCCCAGCTCTAAGGAGCCACACTCAGAAGGACAGCCTGGTGGTCCTCGGAAACTCTGTCTTAGGTCCTTTGTGCCTTACTTTTCTTGTTCACAAAATGAGAAGAAAAACTGTACACCATCTTTGAGAGCTAAAAGGATGAGTCAGAGTCTGAGGTTTGAGACCCAAAGTCTTCATCCTCTAGTTTACCCCGATGAGAAGCTAGTGAGAGGAATTTGATGGTGTAGATTGGGAATCAGAGGAAATTATTTCACCTGGGCGCCCCTGGTGTCTTGAATTTTGAACTATTTGAATGTATTGATTAGCTATTCAAAGCAAAAATAAATAAAATGAAAATTTAAAACAGAGACTGTACCTAGTGAAATATCAAAGTTGTTTCTGTTAATTTCTAAGAAGTAACTTTGATATTTGTAAAGCATGATATGGCAAATGTACTTCAAAGATAAAATGTCGATTTTAGTTAAAGCTCAGAGAAAATCACCTTTTTAAGGTCTGTTACTGGGCTGTCTGGTCAAGCATAAGCCTCCAGAAGCAGTCATGGTGCCCCTGTGAATTCTGTGCATGTGGGTGGGGAGCTGGCCTGGTGAGGGCTCAGCCCCTGGGCAGCTGAGGTCTTGGGTTTGATGCTTCCCTGGCCCTTTAACTCCCCTTAGTTCTCGGGACACGGATGGGGCCCTCACTGTGATTTGCTGACCATGGATATGGCCATTGACCTTGCAGTGACAACCCTAGAAAGTCTGGAGATCGAGTTCCTTACTGAGTAGAAAGACAGCTGAGGAGTCAGAGTTGTTGGGGATGAATGTCAGAGCGGTGGTGTCAAAGGTGAGAGGACCAGGGGAATACTCGAGACTTGGCACACAGACATCGCCCATGACAACAGAGGCCCCCAGGGTATACCCAGAGTCTCCTTCCGTCCGCATGCACTTCCCCATTCCATTCTATTCCTGTCCTGGATCTTAGACTTGATAGCCAGGAATGGGGCCAGTGCCTAAGTTGGGTTGGGGATGGGGCTGTGGCTAAAATGTCTAAAATGCTTCACTGGACATTCAAACTAAATACCTGGCCATACGTGTGGAGTCTTCAGACCTGGTGTCAATTCCTCCTCTGCATTCTGCCTGGGATCAGTACGCCTGATGTTTTATGCATGAAAAAGTTTTGCAAGAGTGGCATGCCGTGTGTGTGTGTCTATGTGTGTGTCTTTGTGTGTCCATGTGTATCTATGTAGGTGTGTCTGTGTGTCTATGTGTGTCTGTGTGTATGTCTGAGTGTGTCTGTGTGTTTGTGTATGTGTGTATGTGACTGTGTATCTGTGTCTATGTCTGAATGTCTGTATGTCTGTGTGTCTGCGTGTATGTGTGTAAGTGTGTGTGTGTGTGTGTCAGTGTGTGTGTGTGTGTGTGTGTGTGTGTGTGTTTGGGGGCACGTAATGGGGGAGATGAGGGGTGAACATCCTTTACTTCCTGTCTTAGTACTGAAGGTTTTCTAGATCCCACCAGGACTGGAGGCAGAGGGCATGGGAGTGGGTTCTAGTCCTTGTCTAACCATGTCTGCCTCTCCTACAATTTCCCATAGAAGATTCCAGGCCCCTAGAGTGTCAGCCAGGTTGGAGTAATAGTTTTAATAACACTTGTGAAACGATTGCTGTTTCTAGTCCTACTCCCATGTTAATTGTTCCAGTCTCTAGACTGAACAAGCCCACAAAACAAGCTTATCTCCACTTTGCAGATAAAGGGACTTGGCTATTCTCAAGTGTGGGTCAGCGGAGGGATGAAGATTCACAGAGCGCTCCTGGTCCCTAAACGTAGCTGGTCCTTATAGACAAACACCATGTCCCGGGATGCTTGATGTTTGTGCTTCGAGGTCTGATTACAAACCAGGAGGGCATGCTGTTGGCAGAGAGCTTGCTTAAAAATGAAATGATATTCTTTGAAGAAAGTTTTCATTAGCACCAAGGTTTAAGCCAAAGTCCAGGCCAGTTCTCATTTCACCTGAACTTAGTCTCAGTGGCTACCTGTTAGTGTTCACTGGTGCTCACCTAGCAGGAAGTTATTGGTAAATATCATGTGTTTACCCGTAATTACACAGCCAGGCAGATTACTCACTAATTACGCTCAGCAGGTGCAAAAGTCATTAGCACAACACATCCTGGGTACTTGGGGCAAAGGAGACATGCCATTCTGTATTAATTTGGTAATTGCATATTATTTACCATATCGAGGGTTATTTTGCTGCAGAACAATAGGAAGAGCTGTGTGGTTTACCTGCTGAAGCCATTTGGCAGAGCAGGTCAAGGGCAGTGTGGTGGCTCCCTGCCATCCTCCTTGAGTGAACTCAGGGGCGGCCAGCCCAGGAGGGACACTTGGACATCTCAGCCCAGTCCCGTGGCTGAATAGCCAACTTGCCATTACCCATGTATGTCTATCCCAAATAAATGAAAATCCTAGCCCAGCCTCCCCAAAGCCCAGCGTGTTCCTGAGCTGCTATGTGCTCAGGGAATTAAGACTAATTTTAATATTAGCCCTAAGCAAAGCATAATTAGAAAGATAAATCTTCAGCAACTCTTTCCTACCCAGACCTCTCCACTGCCACCTCCCACCCACATCCCACCCCCCTGCCACCATGCATTATGAAGCCAAATACAAATGGCTCTGAGATGATCTGGAAGAACATGGAACACATTTGTTCAGCTAATTGAACGCTGGTTCCGATGTCAGGCAGACACCAGAGGTGTGACATCTGTGAGGGTGGGACAGCCCTGCTTCCCACCCTGGGGGGCGGAGGGGTCCACCGGGCATGGACCTCCCCCTGCTTGTGCCTTTGACACTGCACATCATTTGTTCCTGGGGCAGCTACTCACTTATCGTGGCCTCAAGAACCTATAAAGACAATGGTGAGATATTTCTTCTATGAAATGATGTTACCTTGGACTTTAAATGCCCATCTCCATCTCCGGAAATAACTTTTCATCTTTCACAGCTTTTTATCACTACAGAAGGACTCTCCTTGTTTCTCCTTGAGAAGCACAGGCAGGTAAGCAGACAAGTGCCTGGTGACTTAAGAAGAGAGGGGCCATGATGGCCATAGGATCGGCCTTCCCCCGAGAAGAAGGAAATGTGGTCTGGCGTGGTGGTCAGTCAGTGGGCTGCCCTCCACCCCTGAGGTCGTGCAGAGCTGAGTCTGAGCAGACAGGATGACTGCTGGACCCTCAATTATGGAGACAAAAGAAGGTACAGGATTTAGGAGAACTTGGCTTGTGGGTGGGCTACATTTGAACTTTCTGCTTTGCTTCTGTTGAAAACAGGCTTAGCTGGTGAGAGCAGGCTGTCCTGGTTCAGAAGACAAAACTCCGCTTCTCGTTATTTATATTTCTTTGAGGAGTCACTAAACGACCAGCACAATTTGCCGTCACTGAAGTCTCAGGGAAGGTGTCCTGTTTTGGAAAGTGCTAAGTACCTTGCTGACAGCATCAGTGTGAGTCTGCAAAGCAGATACTAAAGGCGGGCGTGAAGAAGGCAATGCAAGAGCAGAGCCTGGCAGCCAGGACCCTGGGGTCAGTTTCTGCCCCCTGGAGGAGCATGAAAGACCAAAGTCACCCCAGGCTCTGGCCCGTTTCCCCAGGTCCCTTCTGCTACCCGGTCCCCAGGCCCAGCTACTGTGGTTTCCTGTGGACACCTCACAAGCTACTAATAGCCAAGCAGAATTCTGAGCCTTCTGTTCCTCACATATTTCCCACACCTTTTTTACCCTGCAACTGTCATCTTTGGCTTTCTTTGTAAATTTCTGCTTCTTATATTTATTACAAGGTGTTAAATATGGGGGTGAGTTGGGGGAGCAGGGCAGGGGATCAAGTCGAGAACTGTGTAGCCAGCTTGCTCCCTGCTGCCGGCACCCACCCATTTCTAACCTGCCCCAAGTTCAAGTTCTAAACCTGGAGGGTCCCGGTCCCACCCACCCACCTCCGAGCATTCTCTTTGGGGCATACCCCCAACCTTGCTTCTTAGATCCCTGGTTACCCCTCATCTCACATCGAGTGGTGAGCACTCTAGAGCGACATAGAGCTGGGAGCCTGTGAGAAGGCAGGCCTCTGAAAAGGCTGCAGCTGATGGGGGTACACACACCCCACTTCACCCCTGCTCCCTGGTCTTTGTTTTAGGTGCTTCCAAGGGACTCATAGCTTAGATGGTATAGAATCTGCCTACAGTGCAGGAGCTGGGTTCCATCCCTGGGTCAGGCAGATCCCCTGGAGAAGGGAATGGCTACCCACTTCAGTATTCTTGCCTGGAGAATCCCATGGACAGAGGAGCTTGGCAGGCTACAGTCCATGGGGTCACAAATAGTCCACTGAGTTGCTAACACTATTTTATTTGTAATAGTTTGTGCCTCTTACTCCCCAACCCTGTCTTGCTCCTCTCCATTTCCCTCTCCTCACCTCAGCTACAGTTGTTCTCTTTATCTGTGGGTCTGCTTCTTTTTTCTTATATTCACTGCTGCTGCTAAGTCACTTCAGTCGTGTCTGACTCTGTGCGACCCCAGAGACGGCAGCCCACCAGGCTCCGCCGTCCCTGGGATTCTCCAGGCAAGAACACTGGAGTGGGTTGCCATTTCCTTCTCCAATGCATGAAAGTGAAGAGTAAAAGTGAAGTCGCTCAGTAGTGTCCGACTCTTTGCGACCCCATGGATTGCAGCCTACCAGGCTCCTCCGTCCATGGGATTTTCCAGGCAAGAGTGCTGGAGTAGGGTGCCATCAGCTTCTCCGTGTCTTATATTCACCAGTTTGTCATATTTTTCAGATTCCACATATAAGTGGTACTGTACAGTATTTGTCTTTGGAAATTACTGTTTTTTTTTTTTGAGGGAACTGTGTCCTGACCAGCTGTGGTTCCTGCCTTTGTCACTATCTCCCCAGTGACTTCTAGCCAACTTTATCTGGCTAGATAATCTCCCTCCTCTGATTCCCTGTTGGCTGAAGGCACAGACAGAGCGATGGAGGGTGCTTTTTCTATTAGTTTGCAGGCTTCTTTTTTACTGCAGTATAGTTGATTTACAGTGTTCTGTGTGTTACTGGTATGAAGCAAAGTGATTCAGTTATATATATATATATGTGTGTGTGTGTTCTTTCCCATTATGATTTATTATAAGATAATGAGTATAGTTTCCTGTCCTATACAGCAGGAACTTGTTGTTCATTTTATCTATAGTGGTGTGTATCTGTTAATCCAAAACTCCTAATTTACCTCTCCCCATCACTTTCTTTGTTGGCAAGCATAAGTTTGTTTTCTTTGAGTCTATATTTCTGTTTTGTAAGCAAATTCATTTGCATCATATTTTTTTTGATTCCACATATAAGTGGTATTACCATATGATATTCTTGTCTGGCTTACTTCACTCAGTGTGATAATCTCTAGGTCCATCCATGGCATTATTTCATTCTTTTTTTATGGATGAATAGTAACCCATTGTATATACAGACTGTGTCTTTCTGCAGGGTACTTTTTGAGATCTGGATTCTATCTTATTTGTTTTAACATCCTTAGTGCCAAGGATAATACCAAGACACAGAGCAGACCCCACATGAGGTCAGAGGGAGCCTAACTCCCAAGGTGAGGAAGACTCTCCAGTGGCCGAAGGTCACTTTGACCTTTCTAAATACTAGGGAATCTGTGGGTAGGGGCTTGACACCTCTTAGTACCTGTGCTATGCTATGCTTAGTCACTCAGTTGTATCCAACTCTTTGTGACCCCATGGATTGCAGCCCGCCAGGCTCCTCTGTCCATGGGGATTCCCTAGGCAAGAATGCTAGAGTGAGTTGCCTTTCCCTCCTCCAGGAGATCTTCCCAACTCAGGGATTGAACCCAGATCTCCCGCCCTGCAGACAGATTCTTTACCATCTGAGCTACCAGGGAAGCTCCCTGTTAGTACCTAATATGCCCTAAATGCTGTGGGAAAGTGAAAGTCATTCAGTTATGTTCGACTCTTTGCGACCCCACGCACTATACAGTCCATGGAATTCTCCAGGCCAGAATACTGGAGTGGGTAGCCTTTCCCTTCTCCAGGGGATCTTCCCAACCCAGGGATCAAACCCAGGTCTCTCACACTGTTAGCCCCTCACATCTGTTTTTCCATTTAATTCTCAGGGTAAATGACATAGGTATTTCCACCCCCTTTAACAGGTGGGGGAGGCTTGAGGGGTTGAGGGAGCTCAGGCTAGTCAAAGTCAGATTCCTGTGCAATTTGTGTTTTCACTGACTGGAGAGTACATGTGTTCCCGCCACCTACCTGCCACGCTGCCTCCCCGGGGAGGATAGTGGGAAGAGGTGTCTCTCTCCACCAGGAGCACCATCTCCTGGGAGCTCAGCTGTCTCTTCCAGCCTGTGGGGATTTGCTTGTTTTCTTTTCCAGGGTCACAGACCCTGCCTGAGGGAAACCAGGTATCACCCACCTTCTCCGTGTGTTATACTCTCCGATGAAGGGTCGGATTCAACCAAACAGTTTCCGACCAAATTCCAGGCTTTGCCATGTGCACTGCTGGCTCTGTTCTGACAGTCTCTGCAAACAACGCTCAGGGCAAGTCATCCTGGCTCCGAAGCAGTGTAACCAGGAATTCACCCTGAATGTGGGGAATTCACTACTGCTGCTTGAGAACACGTTAGTTTCCCAGACACACTCCCTCTGAGCACACCCACCCTCCCCAGTTCCCTTGTTAAAATGCCACTTGCTGGATTTCTCAGCCACATACAGGTTTTATATGATCTATTATATTCTGCTTTAATTGCTGCTGCTTATTACGATTGTATTTCAATTGCTGAGGCAAGCCAACGCCGAGTTGGCAAAGGTACCCAAAGATGGGGTCATAGCCTTGTCATCGGGGCTGCAGCAGGCTTGGGGTATGGCCTGGAGGGCCTCGAGGAACAGTCAGACAAGAAGGGACAGTTCAGCTGACCCAGGCATGTAATTGTGAGTCTACACGGGTTGCTTGTGAAGGGTCTCTGTTTAGAGTAAGTGGTCCTAGAGGCAAGAAGCCGAACATCTTTCTCAACCTTGTACAGCACTTGTAGAATTGACTTAAGTCAAATATGCTGTAGTTCTTTTCCCAAAATAACACTCCCAATCCGGTCTCAGTGTTTCCTTCTGCAGTAAAGATGGTGCTGTAGGAGTCCAGTTATGAACCTTCTCACCCAGTATCTCCCCTCTCCAAGGACTGGGTTAAATAAAAATGTCCCACATGGCAACATCACACCCCACCGGCTAACCTCATATTCAAAGTGGCCATCGCCATGCAGCGTTCACTTACGCTGATACCCAGCCCTCTGTGAAAGGGCTCTGCTCAGAGCATACAAGCCAGGCCATTATGGGCCATTTATCCCCCAGGGACTTGCTCAACTTTTAATCCACATGAGCCCTGGGCCAGCTACCCCCTCCCTGCCACCATCCTTGGTGATATTGGATAAGGTATGGCTGGTGGGAACTGCGAAGAATGAAGAGATCTGGTTCCCATCTCCCTGGAGCTTGGGCTGGTGGGTGGGTTGGAGTGTGAGGGGACAGACACACAGAACCACCAGCAGTAGCATCACACGGCAGGTGAGCTGTCTTCCCGGCTACCTTCTCTGGGCTTCAGCACTGCTGTGCTACTAAACAGGTCACGTCAACATCCTCAGGTGCAGAACCACGATGTCCCTGTGTTCCCTGAGTCCTTGTGTCTGCTAGGAGGAAGGACCAGTAATAGTCAGCTCTTGGAGGAAGTAATCTCTCCACTTGTTCACTGTTTCAGAGAACATCTGGGTTCTTCCCTTGGTACCTTAGACTTATTGATAGGAATAATACTGTAGGAAAACTGTAGATCTACCTCAATGGGATGAAAATATGGACAGAGAGGTTGGGGGCAGGAGAGACGGAGAACAGGGACAGCCCTAGCAGAAAGGCAGCGGTCTCGGGGGTGATTGGCATCAGGGAGCCCCAGGATGGGGTGTGCTTCAGGGACAGCATGAGGAAGTGGCCGTCTGTGTGCAGAGTGGCTGGGAGCCAGGCCGGCACGGGGAATCTTCAAGGGGATAAATACTAAGAGATTTCCATCCCTTTCGGGATGAGTGCCAGGGAAAGACGCCAAGATTCCAGGGAACACAGCCAGCACAGGGCTATTATAATCCCTGGGAGGATTCATTTGCCAGCTACTAAAGCAAAAGCAAGCAACACCCTGAAATGGAGACTCGCTATTTCAGAGCAATTAGCCACTGGTGCCTGCTGCTGTCTTTGGAGAAACTCCAGAAGCCAGCAGGGTAAGGAGGAGGGCAGGAAGCTGTGGTCGGTGGCGGGGAGATGACTCCTCCTAGTACCTCTTCCCACCTGACAGCAGCCTGCGGATGCAATACAGGGCTCCAGTTTCCTCGGGCCCACCCCTGCCCTCAGGATGACAATGAGTCGTCACGGCCTCAGTCTACAGGATGCTCCGCACAGCTGGGAACACATGGTCCAGGTTAGAAAAAAACAGGTCAGATTCTCTGCTCACAGCAACCACTCTCCGCCTGAGACTTTTGGGTAATTTGCCCACATCTGACCCTCAAAGGAAGCAGTAACTGTGCAGGTGACCCCATCTCCCAGTCATGGATGGCTGTGTGTCTTTTACAGTGAATCACCAGAAATTATTTATAAAAAACAAAGAAAGACTGCAGAGGTCCTTACTGCCCACATGCTATAAAAATGTGTGCTATAATGTGCTATAAAAATGTAGCTCCCCACCAAGACTGCTTCAAGATGAGCCAGCAAGACGTGGACATACTGGGGTGGAAGCAGAGGTGGGCACAAGTTGGATGTAAAATCATTAAATCTCTGCTAAGTACAGAAAATGTATGTGTGAGACTCTTTGTGATCCCATGGACTGTACCTCTCTAGGCTCTTCTGTCCATGGGATTCTCCAGGCAAGAATACTGGAGCGGGTAGCCATTCCCTTCTCCAGGGTATCTTCCCAACCCAAGGATTGAACCTGCATCTTTTGCACTGGCAGGCAGGTTCTTTACTACTATTGCCACCTGGGAAGCCCTAGTATAGGAATGGACACTGCCTTTTCTTCTCTGAGTGTTACAGGGGCTCTGGCCTTACTGATTGGAGTGCCTGGGCTCCTTCCTGGCTTCCCAGGGCTTAGTGCTCCTGGGGACACCATCAGCTCCATTGCCTCGATCTGGGACCCTGCATATTCCCGGATATGTCCTGTGTCCACTTACCTGACTGTCCCCTAGGCCTTCCTGTGAGCTGTGGCTACTTCCTAGAAATAAATCCATTGGACCAGAGAAGGATTAGTCTCATTAGAGTTGAATAATTAGCAACAAACTTCCAACATTATGAAGCAAAAGAGGTAGTCCATGTTTCCTTCAGCCTGAATCCCTGCACTGAACATGGGAAGAGCTAGTTTCAAGGGAGATGCTCCACCTGCCCAGGTAGATGAGCAATAGGGGAAGGAAGAGATGGGATGAATGGACAGGAGCTACCGTTAACAACATTAAGTGTAAATGCAGGCATCCCCAGCAGCTCTTAAGGCCGGGATCTCCCTTGGGAACTGAAAAATAACTTCCCAACTCTTTCCTGTGTGCAGGAACCGTTCTTGGCCCTGGTCTTTTCTCCACCCCGCCCCACCTTCAGCCAGCTCTCCCAAATACTCAGGCACTGACCAGAGGCAGGGCTGGCATCAGGATGGCCCTTGCTCCAAGTTGAGAAAGGATGTCCTCTTCCAGACCTTTTGTGATAAGGTCATTGGGGTGTGTTAGCATCTTACTGGCCTGAAGGTGAACTTGAATTGCCTCTTGAGGAATCATGTCTCTGGGGACGTCTGTTGGAGGTGACAGAGGTAACAGAGACAGACCAGGAAACCAGCTGCAGACCCAGGACGGAGCCCCAGCAAGCTCAGTGCTGGATGTTGAGGCGGGGAAGAAAGAAGAGATATCTGAATATCCCTAAGGGGTGTAGATGGCCCGCCCCCAAAGGGCTGCCCCACAGAAGTCCCCACTCCAATTGCTAAAGAAGAGTGAGACTCTCTCTTCACTGGAAAGAGGACAGATGGGACCTGGTGGGACCCTTCCAGGCCCCCAAACACAGTCCAGTGTGGGCGCCTGATACTTCTGTGTGCTGTCCAGGGTCTCTGAGATTGGATGGGGGTGGGGAGAGACCTTGGAGAAGGAGGCAAGGGAATGACTAGGCTGATGTCATTGTGACCCTCAAAGGAGGTAGTGACTGTGTGGGTGACCCCGTCTCCCAGTCATGGACAGGTGTCTGTTTTTTAACCTTTCCAATCCTGTTTCCCAAGGACTTAAAGATGTTAGGATTTCCAAAACACTCCTTGTTTGGAAGGCAACCATAGGGAAAGGCAGTCTGGGATTAAATCTGAATTTTTCAAGGCCTAACAGAGGTAAGTTCTCTGCCCATGGGCAGAGTCTAGCCCTTTTCTGAAAACCCCCGGCCTTAGTACCAGTCTCCCCACTGCACCCAGTGCCGCTTCCCTGAACGGCTACTCTTTTCTGTGCATGGACCCCAGCCTCCCCTGCCTGACCCCAGTCTCCTGGGTGCAGAGGCCTTGCTAGGCTTGTCCCCCACATGACCTGGTGCAGGGTCGTGAGGGGCTCAGGCTGAGTAGCTTGAGGACACGGGTAAGTAGTTCCTTGATCCTCCTCTCCTGCCCTAGGAGCTCCCCTTCGCCCATAATCCCTGGCATTCGTATGTAGGATGACAAGATGATGAAAGGTTACCCATAGGACATGTGGACAGAAAGGAGAGCAGCCCTCATCTTTGCTTGCAAGATGGAGGTGCTTCTGGCACACAGGTGGTCCGCCGTCTCCCTGTGTTGATGGTACATCAGCTGTTTGGCTGGAGGATGGCTTACCTGCTCCCTGGGACACTGTCAATTCACCTGCGGGACCCACTCTGCCAGAGTCATAATTAAAAGATGGTTCTAGGCTCATGTAATGCCCAAGATAGCACGTTACCTCCACATGCTCTAGCATAGCCACCAAAGCGCCCTTGGGAACCCTGAGTGAGTGCAGAATGGGCAGGGGACAGGGTCCTAGGATGTAGCCTCAGGCCAAAGAGGCAGTGGCTGGGGTTCTGGGCGGAGCGCAGAACCTGCGCTTTGGTGAGGCCACAGCCACCAGCAAGCAGGGCCCTTGCTAACAAGAGAGAGTCTGTGGGCAGGCCCAGCTGAGTCCGGCTGGTGGACAAGCGCTGATACCCTGTAGGACCACAGGCAGAGGGTGAGATGGACTTGGAGAATTCAGAGGAGAGGCTGGCAGGAAACGAAGAGGCTGCGAGCCTGTCAGGAAGCTGGAAGCCAACACGGGCCGAGTTGCCGGCCTCAGTGGGGGTGGGGTGGGGGCCCCGCATGTGGCAGCATCATCTGAACAACTTGATCTGATGCTAATTGAGCAGCCAACACAGCAGAACCATGTGACATG
This sequence comes from Bos indicus, assembly GCF_029378745.1. Classification (NCBI taxonomy): domain Eukaryota; kingdom Metazoa; phylum Chordata; class Mammalia; order Artiodactyla; family Bovidae; genus Bos; species Bos indicus. Next base: position 36,203,144 of record NC_091788.1, on the reverse strand, counting down.
GTGCAGCTGAGACCTGAGGCTCTGTTCCCCTGGCTCCCGAGAGCAGGAGAACCACCTGCCAGGGCTGCGGGGAAGGCTGGTGGCGCCAGGGAGAGCGGGCCGGGCAGGCCTGTGGGCCAGCACGCCCGGGGCCTGGCTGCAGTCCCGAGGAAGGCCTGGCTCCAAGGCTTCACTTCCCGCACAGGCCCTCTGTCCAGCTGGCGGGCATCTTCTGAGCCATGATGGCGATTCCAGCCCAGGCTCCCTCCTTGCTCTGTTTGTGCAGTCTGATGCTGTCCTGCTTCATCCTCCACCACTCTCCCCATCTTAGGGGTGATGTGCTTCAGGGCTTGGGATGGTTAGGGGACAGCTAATGAAAAGTCAGACTGCAGCAATGTGGTCCCCATGGTTCTTGATGCCAGAAATGATGCTTGACAGTCTCAGTGTAATTTGAGAGAGAAAAAAAGGATTTGTCCTGTGATTGGCTTATTTCACTCAGTACAGCATCCTCCAGGGTCATCCATGCTGTCCCATATGGCAGGATATTTTTTTAAGGCTGAGTAACATTCCATTATATATTAACATTTTCTTTATTATTTAATGGTAAAGAACTTAGGTTGTTTTTCCTTATCTTGGCTGTTGTGAATAACACGGCAGTGGACATGTGGGTGTTATATCTTTATGCCTTTTCATACTGTTCATGGGGTTCTCAAGGTAAGAATACTAAAGTGATTAGTCATTTCCTTCTCCCTACAGAGAGTCATTTCCTTCTCCCTACACGCTGTGTTGGGTGGCCCTACACAGCATGGCTCATAGTTTCACTGAGTTAGACAAGGCTGTGATCAGTTTGGTTAGTTTTCTGTAATTGTGGTTTCCATTTTGTCTGCCTTTTGATTCATAAAGATAATAGGCTATGGAAGCTTCCCAATGGGAGGGACTGGCTGTGGGGGAATCTGGGTCTTGCTCTGATGGACAGAAATGATATGGACCTAACAGAAGCAGAATATTAAGAAGAGGTGGCAAGAATACACAGAAGAACTATACAAAAAAGATTTTAATGACCCAGATAACCACAATGGTGTGATCACTCACCTAGAACCAGAGATCCTGGAATGTGAAGTCAAGTTGGGCCTTAGGAAGCATCACTACAAACAAAGCTAGAGGAGGTGATGGAATTCCATTTGAGCTATTTCAAATCCTAAAAGATGATGCTGTGAAAGTGCTGCACTCAATATGCAGGCAAACTTGGAAAACTTAGCAGTGGCCACAGGACTGGAAAAGGTCAGTTTTCATTCCAATCCCAAACAAAAGGCAATGCCAAAGAATGTTCAAACTACTGCACAATTGCATTCATCTCACACGCTAGCAAAGTAATGCTCAAAATTCTCCAAGCTAGGCTTCAACAGTGTGTGAACTGAGAACTTCCAGATGTTCAAGCTGGATTTAGAAAAGGCAGAGGAACCAGAGGTCAAATTGCCAACATCCATTTGATCATAGAAAAAGCAAGAGAATTCCAGAAGAACATCTACTTCTGCTTCATTGACTATGCCAAAGCCTTTGACTGTGTGGATCACAACAAACTGTGGAAAGTACTTGAAGAGATGGGAATACCAGACCACCTGACCTGCCTCCTGAGAAGTCTGTATGCAGGTTAAGAGGCAATAGTTAGAACTGGACATGGAACAACAGAATGGTTCCAAATTGAGAAAGAAGGCTGTATATTGTCACCTTGCTTATTTAACTTATATGCAAAGTAGAGCATGTGAAATGCCAGGCTGGATGAAGCACAGGTTGGAATCAAGATTGCCAGGAGAAACATAATAACCTCAAATATGCAGATGACACTACCCTAATGGCAGAAAGCAAAGAGGAAATAAAGCATCTCTTGAAGAAAGTGAAAAAGAAGAGTGAAAAAGCTGGCTTAAAACTCAGCATTCAAAAAACTAAGATCATGGCATCCAGTCCCATCACTTCATGGCAAATAGATGGGGAAACAATGGAAACAGTGACAAACTTTATTTTCTTAGGCTCCAGAGTCACTGCAGATGGTGACTGCAGGCATGAAATTAAAAGACCTTTGCTCTTTGGAGGAAAAGCTATGACAAATGTAGACAGCATATTAAAAAGCAGAGACATAACTTTACTGACAAAGGTCCGCATAGTTAAAGCTATGGTTTTTCCACTAGTCATGTGTGGATGGGAGATTTGGACCATAAAGAAAGCTGAGTGCTAAAGAATAGATGCTTTGCAACTGTGGTGTTGGAGAAGACTCTTGAGAGTCCCTTCGACAGCAAGCAGATCAAACCAGTCAACCCTATAGGAAATCAGTCCTGACTATTCATTGGAAGGACTGATACTGAAGCTGAAGCTCCAGTCCTTTAGCCACCTGATGCAAAGAACGGACTCACTGGAAAAGACCCTGATGCTGGGAAAGACTGAAGGCAGGAGGAGAGGGGATGGCAGAGGATGAGATGGTTGGATGGCATCACCAACTCAACGGTCATGAGTTTGAACAAACTCTGAAAGTCAGTGATGGACAGGGAACCCTGGCATGCTGCAGTCCATGGGGTCCCAAAGAATTGGACATGACTGAGTGACTGAACTGAACTAGACATGGGGGTGCAAATATCTCTGACCTCTATTCCTTCTGGATAAATTATCCAGAGGTGAGGTTCTATGATTCCACTGATATGAGGTATCTTAAATAGTCCATCTCAAAAGGGAATCCTCTGACACTGTTGGTGAGAATGTAAACTGGTGCAGCCGCTATGGAAAAAGAGTGTGGAGGTTCCTCAAAAATCTAAAGATAGAGTTGCCATATGATCCAGCAATCCCACCCCTGGGCATTTATCAGACTAAACCATAATTCGAAAAGATACATGGACCCCAATGTTCAGAGCAGCAATATTCACAATAGCCAAGACATGTGAACAATGTAAATGTCCGTGGACAGATGAATGGATAAAGAAGATGTGGTACATACACACAATGGGACACTACTCATTCATATAAAAGAATGATTTTCACAGCCACATGGATGGGCCTAGAGGTTATCATACTAAGTGAAGTATGTCAGACAAAGACAAATATTGTATGATATTGCTGATATATGGAATCTAAAGTGTGATATAAGTGAACTTACCCACAAAACAGTAACTGACTCACAGATATAGAAAACAGACTTGTGGTTGCCAAGGGAGAAGATGGGTGGGAGAGGGAAGGATTGGGAGTTTGGGATACTTGCAGTAGATGCAAACAATTATACATAGGATGGATAAGCCACAAGGCCCTATTGTATAGTACAGGGAAGTAATTCAGTATCTATGACAAACCAAAATGGAAAAGAATATGAAAAATAATGTGTATATGTATAACCAAATCACTTTGCGGTACAGTAGAAATGAGCACAACATTGTAAATCAACTATACACCAATAAAATAGATTAAAAGTAAAGTACAATAGTCCATTTCATATAGAGTGAGAGACTAGAAAAAGCAGTTGCCTGGGGCTGGGGAGTGGGGACAAAGGAACTGTTCAACAGTTGTTCAATTGTTCAACATTTTAGCTGTGCTGGTAAGTTCTAGAGCTCTGTCTGTAGATGACACTGTGTCTGTAGGTAACAATACTGTGTGTGTGTGTGTGCGCTCAGCACTCTATTGTGCATTTAAGCAGCTAGAAGAGGGGAGGTCTCATGTTAAGTGCTCTTACACGATAAAATAAAAATTTTTAAAAAAGGACAGAAGGAAGGAAGGAATCCACGGTGACCCCCTCTGTCATAACGTTCATGGATTTCTTTAAAACGTTTTGATTCTAAACTTAAGTAGGGACAGTTTGGGGCACTGGAATATCTCATGCTCATCTGATCCTTTACAGCCTGAACAGTGCTTTCGTCTTCACTCTTCACAAGGCAGATGTTTTATCCATTTTTTCAGATGTGTGTAAACCTAGGTTCAGGCAATGAGGAGGTTCCCCTGGTAATGGAGTGGGTGCCCACCACTGGAGACGAGCTCAGGTGCCACATGTTGTCATCACAGAGTCATCATGGGAGTGGGCACTGATTTCTGAGCCTGAAATCAACCCCCCACCACTGCCCAGCTCTGATTTGACCAACAATCATGCGCCAGGCATCCATTTTTGTGGTTTCATCCTTCAAGTCCATTCTTTGTTCCATTATTTGACTAGTCCAGGGGATTAGGCCAGCATAGTTGGCTTTGATGCAGCGGGAGGAGTGTTCAAGTGTCTCTGTCCCCCTCTCTCTGTATCTAAGTGCTTCTCCCTCCTGGTGGCCCCGAGGAATGGTGGGCCTGGCTCACACAGGTGCAGGAGGGTCCGTGTGCAGCCCTGTGTGTCCCTGTAGATGAGAAAGCCAGAACAAATGAAGAGAAAGGTCTGGACTCTCACATTTTTTTTCACAGAAAGTGAAAAATCAATTCATGACCTTAAAGAAGTTTATGAATTCCTAGCTTAGGAATCAATGCACATTGATTTCCGTGCCTCTGCATGGCTGTACATGTACACCATCATATGATGAAAGCTGTATTTTGTTGGGCTTGGAGTAGGGATAAGCAGGTGCCATTTCTACCAGATCACCAAGAGTAAAAAAGGAAAAAAAAAGTCCATTCTGCCACATCTCAGTCTGAATCCTGGGGCCTCTGGCTGTGACCTCCCGGTCCTACAGCCAGTTCAGGTCAGGGGGTTAGCAATATGAATTCCTGAGCCTGTCACAGCCCACTCCACCTTCCAGTCCTCTTCCTCACATCCCTTCTGCAGGTGCCCCCCCGCCCCCCCACATACCTGCCTTTCCTGAGATGGTTTTTAATGTAAGAGTTGGACCATCAAGAAGCTGAGCACCGAAGAACTGATGCTTTTGAACTGTGGTGCTGGAGAAGACTCTTGAGAGTCCCTTGGACTTCAAGGAGATCCAGCCAGTCCATTCTAAAGGAAATCAACCCTGAATATTCATTAGAAGGACTGATGCTGAAGGTGAAGCTCCAATACTTTGGCTACCTGATGTGAAGAACTGATTCACTGGAAAAGACCCTGATGCTGAGAAAGGCTGAGAGCAGGAGGAGTAGGGGCGACAGAGAATGAGATGATCAGATGGTATCATTGACTCAATGGACGTAAGTTTGCGAAAACTCCAGGAGGTAGTGGACGACAGGGAAGCCTGGCGTGCGGCAGTTCATGGGGTCCAAAGAGTCAGACACGACAGTGACTGAACAACAACAACAACAGATTTTCAGGTGAGGAATTGCTAAGGAAGAAAAAGGTGGGAGCAAGACCGACAAGCACGGGAAGTGTCACGTAAGGATGGCTTGATAAGTTACATTTGAACAGGATAATGCCATTGAAAGAATGCTTTCCCGTACATTATGTCATCTGATTCCCTACCATCCGTGGTTGTTGGCCACAGAGGTACCACTGTCATCATTTCACAAATAAGGGAGCGGGCACTAGGAAAGCTTGTGATGTACCTGGTGTGTAACACACCCGGCACTGACAGGAGGTCTCTGTCCCCCACTCTCATGTCCCGGGGTGCCTGCTCCAGTGTCTGGGGACAGGGCAGCTTGTCCATGCCCAAGCATGCTGGGACCTGCAGACAAAGGAGAAAATGCTATTAAGATACCCAAAGGGAAAAGGTACAGATGTGCACGAAACTGAAAGAAGGTAATGCAGTTGAGTCAGTAGAGGAATAAATACAAATGTCTGTTGAGGGGCCCTGAGGTGGGAGAATCTGTGCAAGAGAAAGAGACAAGTGGACTTGGGGTCCTGCTGGGCCAAGGAGGCAGAGCCCCCAAGGGCTCTAGGACCATCAGCCTGAGAGGCAGCTGAGGGACTAGGACCCCTAGAAGCACACCTAGGCCCCTGGCACCTGACTGTTCCCAGGTGATTTCTGCAACCCTCCGCTCCCCGTGCCCCGCCCCACCCACTACCCCCGCCCCCCACCCCTGCACACGCTCCTGCTTCTGCTTTGACTTAGAGCTCAATTGCTTCAGCTTGTAGCTCAGTTGGTACCGTCCGCTGTTTGCCTGGTCCTGGGGCCCAGAGCTCTCTCCCTTACCCTCCGCCTCCATCAACCACCAGCTGTCATTTATTTCACTTCTTACATTTCCTTGAATCCCTTTCTTTAATTCCTCCTCTCTCTCTCCTAGCTCAAGTTCCCAAAACTTCTTACATAAGTATTGGTGTCCCCTCCTCAGATAGGTATATTTATTTGGTTTTTAAAATCCCAATATTGCTCAGCCATAAAAAGGAATGAAATTAAGTCATTTGCAGTGATGTGGATGAACCTAGAGTCTATCACACAGAGTGAATTAAGTCAGAGAAGCACAAATATGGTATATTAACACATATATGTGGAATCTAGAAAAATGGTACGGACGAACCTATTTGCTGGGCAGGAGGAAAGATACAGATATAGACAATGGACTTGTGGACACGGGGGAGAGAGGGGAGGGTGGGGTGAATTAGGACAGTAGCGCTCACATGTATGCACCACCGTGTGTAAAACAGAGAGCTAGTGGGAAGCTGTTGTGCAGCACAGGGAGCTAGCTCGGCGCTCTGTGATGACCAGGACGGGTGGGATCGGGGATGTTGGGAGGGAGGCTGAGGAAGGAGTATATCAACATGTATACATATGAATGATTCTCGATATTGTACAGCAGGAACTAACCTAACATTGTAAAGCAACTATACTCCAAGGCGGGTGGGGTGGAAGCCAAGGTGGCAGAAAAAGTCACTTTTGATCTTAACTGTGACTTCTTCCCTTTCTCTTTCCCCCTTTCCTCCCTAAACACACAGGTCCCAAGCAGCAGCCAGGACCATGGACTCTAGAAGTAACCAGTGTGCAGCAGAAATGGTCTGGAATTGCTGGAGGACTCCCCAGACCTTGGCATAGTCAGTGGGACTGCAAATCTCAAAAAGACGGTGGCGGAAGCTTTCTAGTTACCCGGTCACACAGGGAGCTTGAAAGAGAAATTAAGGTGAGTTATACAAAGATATATTTCTTATATACACCTAAATTTGTGGACTGTGATTCATAGACACTAGCCCTATGTATTGCCAATAAATTTCAGAGACTTTCAGATTTCAATTTTAAAACAAAGCCATGTTTCATGTCTCTCCCTACAACTCCCCCTGAGCCTCCAACAGCTGCCTGAGTGACCTAGCTTAAATGTGCATCTGATCATTTCATCCCCAAATTGAAAACCCTTGGAGCTTCTCCATGCTCACAGAATCAAGTCTGAAGGTCTTAGTGGGGTTGTCTGTGATCTCCACACCGTCCTGGTCTGGAGGATGCTGGAGAGGTAGGTGGAGAACAGCTTTCAGCAGAAGCCTGCCTGCTCCCCCCTCTTCCCATCTCAGGAAGGAGTCAGAGGTGGGGAAGTGGTGGGTGGAGTTAAATTTGAGGCCCTCCATGGGTTGCCTTCCACCAGGCTTTCAACACTGAAAAGAAATAAATACCGGTAGCTTAAAAGAGTATATGAAATGAAAGGTCAAGGTGTAATAGTTTAACCAAAGTGACTTCTGGCACAAAAGGTCAGTACTTTGGAAATAAAATTTCCTCTATTTCTTTGGGGTTTCTGCATCATTCTTTTAGCTGAAGCCTAGCTAGACTGGGCTCCTAGAACCTCAGAAAGAGACAGAGAGAACCTGCCCCACCTTTGTGCCTCCGAAGGAGTTAGCAGGCTCCAGAGAAGGGGGAGGAGGGGACCCACAGGCTTCTGTCTGTGGTGGGGATGGTCCTGCACCATCACCCGGTCCTTGTTATCTCCCTTAGACTTGTCGGCACCTGAACACGGGGATGGGGGGGTCTCAAACTGGAAAATGTTGAGCTGATAATAACTAGTGGTCCTGGTCAGTGCTCATCACTACATCTTCTTGATTTCGAGGGATAGATTATGAAGAATGGTTGGAGGCAGAGACACAGCATGAAGGCATCTGGGTTGGAGGGATGGGGGATCAGCCTCTGAGCTCCAGTCCTGAGTCCTGCAGGCAGAACCAGCAAGGAATCCCAGGTCCCCTCAGAGAGAAGCCAGGCTTCCTCCAGAACCTTCTAGGACGCCTCTTGTTTCCTTCTGTCCATGTGTGGGTTTCTCTGTCTGTGGGTAACGTGTGCTGTGTTCATACACATGCATACATACATACGGATGAAGAATCATGAAAAGCGGGGCGGGTTGCTTCCATCCTCTTCTCTCACAGGTTTCTGTTTGTTTGGTCTGAAGAAAGCATCAGTTGAAGGATGCCTGCTCAGAACGCTGCAGAGTCTTCTGGTAGCCAGTGTGCTCCCATAGAGGGAGAAGAGGCAGAGTGGGTTTCAACCCGATCTGCAAAGCCAACTGACTCTCAGTTAGAGCAGCCTGTTATAGAGGTTGGTTTGCAAAGGTGAAAAAAAGACTCCCTTAAAGTCCCTGGAAATAGGGAGCCACACCTGCTTTGTGGTCAGCAGTCATCCTTGGGGTTCAGGGGAGGAGGTAGTGAAGGAAGGGAGAGGAGATGACAGGGACGGTGGGTGGGGCAGTACAAAAAGCCCCAGTGAGAAGAAGGGGTGGGCCCAGCAAGATGGCAGGGCATCTTGCTTTATTTTATGGGAAAAAAAAAAAAAAAAAAACTTCATGCAAAAACATCATAGGGAGGAAAATAAACAGGCTGGAGCCAGAAGGTGTCAACTCCTCACAACCAGTCATTTTAATCATGATGGAGAAGGACTGGGGTCAGTCTCTCCAGTTGGCAGTCAGAGGGTGTCCTATAGGGTGGATATCTCTGCTCAGGGGTATTGATTTTAATTTGTATTTGAGGAGGGGAGGAATCACAGGAGAGCAGAACTCCTGCTCGTGGAAGGAGCGCTCCTATTCACGGAACTGGACAAGTGCTTTTCAGCCTCGGCACCCTTGGCATTCCGAGCAGGATAGCTCTCGGCTGTGGGGGACCAGCCTGTGCACTGTAGCAGTTCAGCAGCACCCTTGGTTTCTACCTACTAGACGCTGGTGGCATTTGCCTCTCCCACCTCACTGTGACAACCCCAAACGTCCTAGACGTGATCAATGTCCTCTGGGGGCAGAATCAGCCCTGGTCGAGAAACCCTGTGCTGGGCACTCCACCCTCGTCATCTCCCATAATTCTGATCACACACAGGTCTCTCTCCCACCCTCATTGGAGACAAGAAGCCAGGCTGGGACTAGGCACTGGATCTATCTGACTCAAAGGTATGGGCTCTGTGCTCCCCCAGCTCCCGCTGGAGTGACTGGGAGTCTATGCCAAGTCCCCCAACAGAGGATAGTCTCTGTGCAGGGAAGACCATGCAGAGACCCTATAGCATCGCCTTTCTATGGCCCATTGACCTTGGATATGACGTTATGAGCATCTGAAAGACCTCCTGTCCCTCTCCCCTCTTAATGTCAGCCACACCAGAGATTCGAAGATCAGAGTGTCCATGGTCCTTCAGCTCATGTTAAATCTTGGTCTGCAGCAGGGAGGGGAGGGAGCAGAAGAGGAGGTGCAGAGAAGGACAACATGTGAGGCCAGTTCACGTCTCAGTGTGAATAAACCCACCAGACCCAAAGTCACCGGAAAGCAAGTGCCTTTCTCCACCAGCTCCTATTTCAATCAGAACGAGGAGACTTTAGGCAAAAGCAGAGCAGCATCCTTTCCTGCTGATAATGGGAATGTAAGAAAAAAAATGCCGTGTGCATTGGTTAGGTTTCCAGACGAGCTTGCTATTTTAGTATGGGTAGTAATACTGTTATTATAGTGAAATTAGCACTACTGGTGGTGTGCTGTGTGGTTCATTATCAATGAGGAAACCATGCGTGAGAATCAAACACTTCTAAATGTTCATCATTGCCATTTATTGCTAGTTTTCAATTTAGAGCCTTACCTATTCTTACTTGTAATTTCTGAACAGTCGCTAAACAGGTTCCCTGACTCCAGGCTCCACCCTATTTATCCATTCTCTCTCCTCTTTATTATGTGAGACTGATATTTCCTTATTTCTGTCAATCCTTCTCCTCTTTCAGTACCCCAAAGGCTCGCTCTCAAACCTCAGGATAAAGTATAAATTACTTGGCATGACTCACAAGATTTTCTGAATATGACTTAGACCTATGGCTTGCCACTCCTACAACTGAGCTTATATTTCAATCACAAAGAACTAGTGGAAATTCTCTGAATGCTCTTGATTTCTTCATTTCTCTAAACCTTTGTATCTGCTGCATACTTTGCTTGGATCATCCTTCCCATTTTTCTCCAGCTGGTTAATTTCTTCTTGTACTTGAAGACTTAGCTCAAGGATCTCTTCTTTCTAGAACTCTTCCTTAACGCCTTCCACCTTTGTCTACTGTTTGTCCCCACAGTATCCCATGCGGGCCACAGTGACATACTAAGTCATCTGAAAACCATATGACAGCTACTTGCTAATTTCTCTGTCTCCTGCACGAGCCTTGAGTATCTCAAGGGCAGGGAATGTATCTTAGTCATTTTACTCTCAGTGCCTAGCACACCTGATGTAAGAAACATTCAATAGATGTTTGAGAGAAGCTTGGCTGACTGTACCCATTCATCATTGATGGCTCAGCTCAGTCATCTACCGTCTCCTGTACACACCCTAACTTAGATGATATTCATATCTTAAAATCGATCAGAAACCCTCTCAACCAGATCTTAGGAAACTAGTAAACCATTATGGCAGGGGCCAGTTATTTTTTATTATTCCTTTGTCAAGTATCGAGTGACTGAGGCCTCAATGTTCAATCTCTTTCACCACTCAAACACTCAAAAGCCAGAGGGACAAATGTTTGGACACCAAGGGGGGAAAGGGGAGGTGGGATAAATCAGGAGACTGGGATTGACGTACGCCCACTACTATGTATAAAATAGGGAACTAATGAGAACCTGCTGTTTAGCATGGGGGGAAAAAAGAAGGTATAACATTTGTAGAATATATATTGGTGGTGGTGGTTTAGTTGCTAAGTCATGTCCAATTTTTTGCAACACTATGGACTGTAGCCTACCAGACTCCTCTGTCCATAGGATTTCCAGGCAAGAATATTAGAATGGGTTGCCATTTCTTCCTCCAGGAGATCTCCCCACCCCAGGGACCGAACTCTGATCTCCTGCATTTTGCAGGTGATTCTTAACTGGCTGAACTACCAGGGAAGCCCTTCAGACATATATTAACTTTAAAAATGCATTTCAATATACATTAGCTGCACATAAATACTGTTCGCTTTCACTGATACAAGGTACCAAGAATAGTCAAATTCATAGAGTCAGAAAGTACTTTGATAGATGCCAGGGGCTGGGGGCTTGGGGCTGGGGAGTGGGGAGGGGACACGGGAACTTAGTGTTTAATGGGGACAGAGTTTCAGTTGAGGAAGGTGAAGAATATGGGAGCTGGATGATGGATGGAGCTGCACAACAATGTGAATGCACTTAGTGCCGCTGAGCTGGACAGGATATGGTTTAAATAGCATGCTTTGTATTATGTGACTTTTATAAGAATTAAAAAAATAACATTCAAAAAACGCCAGAGGAAGTAAGCTGAAAACACAGTAGATGTCAGGATTAAAGCAAAGGGAATGCCTTCTGCCTTTGTTGGCTTTGAAGTTCCCCTCTGACACAGGCTCATTGTTTATTATTTGTGCTGCACTTTACATGTTCAGAAAGTTTAAGGACCATTGCCATGGGGTTCAGGACATCCCAAGAGCCCTTTGTTTTCCCAGTTAGCTACTTTTCTCTTCATCTGGACCAAGATGATCCTCTGTGTACAGTAGGTGCTCTGTAACTGGATCCACCACCTGACTGACATTAGCAGCATGTTCTGCTCCAGGGCAGGGAAGAAAAAGAAACCTCCTTAGGCTGCTTTATTCTAAGACCCGTCCTGGTACGCTTTCCAGCTGTGCTGAGCTGACTACGAAGAAACTACTTATTAATTTATTTAGCCTGCCCACCCAGCTTTCTCACAGCTGTGGATTAGGAAAGGTGTTAGAAAAGTGTTGGGAGCAGAAGGTTTGGAGCCTTTTCAGCTATACAGAGTCCACAGGGGTACCCCAGTGGCACCCAATATTAACCAGTGCTGGTTGGAGCACAGTCCCCAGCAGCTCTGCCCCGGGACCCCCTCTCTCTGAGGCTCTGTTTTTCACTGAGGGCTACTTTCCAGGTGGGGGTTGTTGCCAGTCATCAAGCGAAACCCCCGATGGCTCCATGGGTAAAGAATCTACCTGTAATGCAGGAGACACAGGAGACACAGGTTCAATTCCAAAGTCAGGAAGAGCCTCTGGAAAAGAAAATGGCAACCCACTCCAGTATTCTTGCCTGGAGAATCCCATGGACAGAGGAGCCTGGTGGACTATAGTCCACCGGGTCACATAGAGTCAGACATGACTGAGCGCCTGAGCAGCAGGAGAACCAGACTGTGTGATAGGATCCCAGGAGAAATCCTGTGTCTGCTGCTATTGGAGGGAAGAAAACAGTTCCTCCTTCACTACAGCAGGTCTATTTGTGAGCCAAATGTGGGGCCAACCTGACAGCCCAAAGGGTCAGAGTGTGAAGGGGCTTGATGAAAACTTTGTAATAACACATGAATCTAATATACAAACTATTGATAACAGGTTGATTAGCTTTTGAAAAAGTAACTGGATTTTGTATTTCCTGTCCCTCCAACCTCAGGAAGATGCAGATGTAGTGACATATGCAGAGTCTTTCTGAGGAGGATGGTGTGGCCTCATTCCAGAAGTGGAAGGCATGGATGGTTGGTGAGCATCACAAAGGAGGAAGCCGTACATTCAGAGACAGACTCAGAGCCCTCCAGACAGAAGTGAGCGAAGGGACCAGTTCCTTGCCGCATCCCAGGTGTGAGGCTTGGATTCTACAAGGAGGATTGTAGTGGAGGGACATCTTCAAAGCCCAAGGGATGGATGGCGGATGACAAGGACAAGAGCTGGTGCTGAGGGATGACCTTCGAAAGTGCCTGTAGCCATAGAAAAAACCAAGAATGGGACCATTCTAAGAGTCCATGAGGGGAGACCCCAAATTACTGAGACTGGTAGCTGGGAGCTCACAGCAGATCAAGTCTGATTCTGAGAAATAAAGTGATGCTTCTTGGATTTTGCTAACAAGCCAGCTACTATTTTTGGAGAAGCTGGGAACCTCCTAGAAGCATGGGAATAAAAATAAACAGATTGTTGATTAGGCTCCATGCTACACGAAGCCACTGTACAGAGAGCTGCCTATTTTGGCTGCCAAAATGGGGCAACATGGCTTCTGTCTTTGAAGAACTTGTACTCTGAGAATTTCTGGTAGTCTGTGTTTTTATAGGAGTTGGGCTTCCCTGGTGGCTCAGGTGGTAAAGAATCTGCCTGCAATGCAGGAGACTTGAGTTCGATCCCTGGGTCGGGAAGATCCCCTGGAGAATGGAATGGCTACCCACTTCGGTATTCTTGCCTGAAGAATTCCATGGATGAGGAGGCTGGCAGGCTACAGTCCATGGGGTCAAAAAGAGTTAGACACCACTGAGCAACTAACACTTTCATTTTCAGAATTCGTTTCTTCTCTGGCATGTCCCCCTAGGAAGGTAAGGTGGGAGAAAGTCGTTTTCAAGCCGTTATAGTCTTGACACTGAAGCCTCTTTCAAGCCTGACTCCCGTGGGATATAAACATATAACCTGGAATTCACTGCCTGCAGCCTGGAGGCTCTAGCTGGGAGCACTTGCTCTGGAGTTGAAAACAGGCCTGGGGTGCAGTCTCTGCTCTGCGATTCATGGCTGTACCACCTTGGTAGAGCTCCTTGCCCCATAACCTTACAGCAGTGTCTCCATCTGGAAAGTGCAGGGTTTGGGGTTTGTTTTTCTTTTTTTTTTTTGGCTGCAAGACTTGGCATGCTCCCTGCAGTGAAAGCATGGAGTCCTAACCACTAGACTGCCAGGGGAATCCCTAGAAAATGTAGTTATTAATTGTATCCATCTTCTGGTGCTGCTGCTGAGAATTCCAAATGTAATGAAACACGTATCTGAATGGAGTATATAGGCTATTGACAAAGAAATATTTATTCTGATGTCAAATAGTAAAAAGTGCTGCAAAATTAAGACAGAGCCAGGATGGGTGGTCATTTGGAGTTCTGTGGGAAAGGCTGCCTCCTGGAAGATGGCACTGAGTGGACTCAAGGTGAAAGTGTGAGATGCTTCACACGAACATACTTTCAGACCCCAAGCTGAATGTTCCAGAACTGCTCATTACTCTCTTGTTGAAACACACAATAACTGATTCAGGACTGAGGCCCTGCTCATGAGAACAGGCGTTGATGGGAGACATGGCAACTCTCTTTCTTATATTGAGTCTGAGTCTGCAAGGCACTGGCAATAGACAAAGCGAATATAACTCTTTACCTTGGAAGACACTTTAACTATTGGGACAATACCCTTAAAAGGAGATATAAAGAGTGAGACGTAAAAGAACAAGGGATTTACTCAGGGTAGAAAAAAAGTAAGCATACAGTAATAGGTGTGTGTGTGTGTGTGTGTGAGAGAGAGAGAGAGAGAGAGAGAGAGAGAGAGGAAGATACCAGAAAAGAGGAGAGGTATAGAAAATAAGAGATGCTTTTTATAATTTTTTAGTAAAGGATATATTCTGAGTTAATGGGTTTCGCTGGGTCTCAGTGGGTTTCTGAGCCCAGAGTCTCTTATAATGCATTAACTGGACCATATAAAGAATTGGCTCCCAGAAAGGCTCAGTCATTTGTACTCAGGTCTGTGTGCTCCCCAACCCCCCCCACGGCTTGATGTTAACTTTTGACATTTTCTATCGGGCAATTTATTCACTATTACCTGCAAGCCTTCCCATAGTAGTCGTGCTTGTTTGATCTCATACAAACTCCCCTCTCCGATCTGTTGATGAAATAATAAATCTGGGGACCTTTGAAGATAGTGCTTGGTGGGAGACCACAAATGGAAATCTTTTCTCGACACTTAAGCATTCTGAATGCTGAGTCCCCAGTGCTGGTGAGGCTACATTGTGCACCTCTTTTTAGATACATTTACACAAATCCATCAAGCAGGAGTCCCTAGATGCTTGTACTTTTCTGGGAAATATGGGAGATATCACATTGGTAATGGAAGAGTCTGATAAAGCAGTGTGATCCTGAGCTGAGTTATCTATTTATTTGAATTAAATTGTTTTAAGCCCTTCTGAGCTCCTGGTGTGATAATAGGAATTTCGCGTGATTTAACTTAACGACACAGACCCAACTCTCAAAAAACTTAAAAGTTCCAATAGCATGCTTCTTTAGGATATTAATATTTCTCAAACACTTTTTGGTATCTCATAGTCCTGGGTAAACATCTTCAGGGACTCCATTGGCTGCTGAATACATTTAGAAGACTGGAATTCAGTCTTCTCCAGGGGCTTTGCAGCCTGTCACCCACTTCCCTCCTGTAAAAGCCCCGTTTTCTTACCGCCCCGCTCCTCCCTGCCTGACTCCCAGGCCCTGAGCTCTGCTGGACACTGCAAACACGACCTCTGTTTTTCATGAGAACTCACGTCTCCATTCCTGAGAACTCGCTTCAAACACCACTTCTTCCAAGCATTTCTTCATCTCTCTCTCTCTTTTTTTTCATTTGGAGAAGGAAATGGCAACCCACTCCAATATTCTTGCCTGGATAATCCCGTGGACAGAGGAGCCTGGTGGGCTACAGTCTATTGGTTCGAAAAAGTCGGACATGACTTGGCGACTAAACAACAACTCTTATTATTTTTTTTTTTAATGACATTCTTTTTTAGAGAAGTTTCAGGTTGACCACAAAATCAACCAGAAAACACAGAGTTTTTTCATCCCCAAGCTCCCCGCACATTGGGCCTTTGTCGCAGGTGATGACGTGCGTGGACACACCTTTGCCGTGTGCGCAAAGGTTCACTCTTGCTGTCACTCATTCTGTGGGTTTCGACAAATGCGTAATGACACGCGTCCTCACCACAGCACCATGCAAAGTGGTAATAGTTTCACTGCCCAGAACCCCTCCCCTCTGGGCTCCATCTAGTCATTCTCCCCCTCCTTCAACCCAACAACCACTGATCTTTTTCTTGTCCCCACAGAATTGGCCTTTTCCAGAATGTCACGCAGTTGGAATTGTACAGTGTGTAGGCTTCTCATATTGGCTTTTTTCCCTCAGTAGCAACAGGCATTTAAGGCTCCCCCATGTTTTCCCCCTGGAGAATAAAATGGCAACCCACTCCACTATTCTTGCCTGGAAAATTCCATGAACAGAGGAGTTAGGTGGGCAACAGTCTATGAGATTGCAAAGAGTCAGACACGACTCAGAGACTGTGTACATGTGTTCTCATGGCTTGATGGGTTACTTCTTTTTAATGGTGACATTATTCCACTGTCTGGATGTGCCATACCTTACCACACCTTTAGAAGCCTTGGTAATTCTTAACATACAGACCTGTTCTGTCTGATGTATGGGCTGCTAGCTATATAACATTGAAAGAAAATGGCTATTTAGATGTAAAATAATTAAAATGAAGTCAAATAAAAAATTCAGTTTCTCAGTCACATTAGCCACAATGAAACTGCTTATAAAGTAGACATGAGTGCCTGGTGGCTGCTGTTTTAATCCAGATATGGAGAAAGTTCTGCTGTGTGACCATGCTCTAGACTATTGACCTGGTCGCTAGGCATGTTTGTTTGTTTGTCATTTGGCTGTACCATGCAGCTTACAGGATCTTAGTTCCCGGACCAGAGACTGATCCCGGTCCTTCAGCAGTGAAAGCATGGAGTCCTAACCACTGGACCGCCAGGGAATTCCCACTAGGATGTTAACATATTGAGGTTTGACTGTAGTTTGATGCCTTAATATGACATTAACTATTTAATACATTAACTATTTAATCTTGTTCACATCTCTATGAGGGTGGTGCTATTACTGTTCCCATTTTACACAGAAACAAATCTGAAGGTCAGAAAGGTGAACTGATACATCCAAAGTCTCAGGGTGAGTGGTACAGCCAGGACGGGAGTCAAGTGTCTCTCAATGCAGGACTCTGGTCTCACATGCTCAGCATCCTCCTGCTTGTCGGCTCTGACAGCTGCTCCTTCACCTCCGATCCTGAAATCCTCCATCAGTAGGGCCTGCACATCATCCACCCAACACTCATTTATGGATGAGAAAACAGAGATTTCAAAAGCTGAGTGATGGTCCGCGTCACAGAGGTGAGGGCATTGGCAGAACAGAGGCTGGACGCCCAGCCCTTCCCAGCCAGGCTGGTGGACTTTGTCCCACCCCTATTTTCTGGGATGCAGGGGCTGTGGTCCACTTTGGCAGCCCCACAGCAGTCAGCACGAAACCTTTGGCAGAGCTGGAATCTCTACTTGCTGAGGGACTTGGAGAAAAGAGCCCCCAGTCTAGCTTCCTCCCCTCCCCAGGCCGAGAGAGAGGTGTGTGAGATGAGTCTTTCGCACATCTTCTGAGAAGGACAGGGAGCAGATGAGAGGTGGTGAGACAGCACAGGGGCTGTCAGGCTGGAGCAATGACTCACTCATTCACCAGCACCGGACAGACATGTGTTGAGCACCCACCGCGTGCCAAACCCTGAGACAGGACTGGCTCCAGATGTGAGCCAGAAGCTGGGAATGAGATGTGCAAATTCAAAGCTGCAGCCAGCGACAGAGGACGAGCTGGGAGCTGCAGCCAAGCCATGGCGGGATGGGAGGGAGGAGGCTGAGCCAGATGCTGTCTTTTGCAAAGACAGACCTCTCAGCTGATGAAGTCGCCTCCTCAGAGAATGCCTGGTAAATGCTAAAAGCAAGATCAATTTCTGACTTTTTCTCTGTGCAGAAGAAGCCCCCTGACCTCGGTGGAGGTGCCCGCAGCTACAGAACCAACTGTGACTTCATATTTACAGCTGAAATTTACACGCAGCTCTGCCCTCCTATCACTCCCAGATGGCCACGGTCCTTTCAAATGGACATTGGAGGTTTGTCTGATTTTTGGTACTTCCTGAGGAGAGATAAGAAAAGCGTTGGGAGGATGGTGGTGGAGGGAAGAAGCGTCTGGCTTCAGGTCCTTTGAGAGAGAGTTGCTGGGTGGTGACCATTATAGACGCGCATGGCCCTGGCTGGACCACAGGGCCAAGGCAGGTGGGAAGCAGGGCGGTTTTCTAGAAGTCCTGTATGGGCTTCGCCCACCACAGGAGCCTCCCCGCCAACAGCTCAGAAACAGCTGAAGGACACGGCGGCCGCTGTCCTGAGTTTAGTATGTGGCCATATGGTTGCCCCGCCCGGGTCAGACCTCATTTCCACCCACTGTCGCAACTTTGTGTTCTTCCTGCCCTGGAAACCTGACCGCTGCTGCTCTGGGTGCTCCCTTTCCCACCCTGGGGGCCCAGCCTGAGCCTGGAGCCCTTTCTCCTGCTCGCCTGCTCCTCTGTACCTGCCCTGTTCAGTATCCCCTCCATCTTTCCCAGAGCCCCCACCCTCCTCCAGGTGCTTCTTCCTACCTGCCTGGTAGCGAGTCTGAAGACAGAATCTCAGATCCCACTGGCTGAATGGATGGGTTGTTCCCTTGCCTCCCACCCCTGTCCTATCTTCAGACATGGGTGACCCTTTTAAACAGCAGTTGCCTCTTGTCATTTCTTGACTCGTGGCTCTAATGGCTGCCATTCATTCTGAGAGTGGAGGCCAAGCTCCCTTCAAGGGACAGCAAAGCTTTACATGACCTGACCCCAGCCCATCACTCTGCCTCTGGCCACACTGGCCCCCTGGCCTCTCCTCGCATGTACCAACTCACCCCAGACAAGGGCTGCCCACTCCTCCTGTCTCTGGGGGGCTCTTCTCCTGGATACCCATGCCCTCCCTCTTCTGCTGCTTTTGGTGTGGACCAGCCAAGCTAGACAGAAATCCTGTGAAAGGATGAGATTAGAAAGACATCCAAAGTCACCTCCTCCCCCTCCTTCCTGGCAGACTCTAGCCTCTTTACACCATTTGGTTTTGTTTTTCTACAGAGCACATGCCAGACCTGGCTGAATCCAGGGCTCAGCCCCCTCCGATATCCCTCCCATCTCATGACATTCTTCTCGTTCAGTTTCATGCCTTTCTCCACAGTGTTGGCAAGGTAGCCTTTAGCCTCTCTGGGCTTCAGCCTCCAGTTGGCAAACCCAGTGCAAAGAGCAGGCTTCATCTGCAATATTTCCTGAAAAAGAACAAGGGCTCATTCTCACTGGACCGGCTTGAGACTTGGAATATTTTTGAGCCAAACTGTGTGGTCAGGGGAGGGGACCCTCTTGCCTGGAGAGTGAGGGTGCAACCGGCCCTGCTCGAAGCCCAGAGCTTGAAACGGATGATAAATGGTTCCCAAAGGGAGACGCAGGCACAGGTCCCAGAAGGAGGGGAAACAGAAACAAGGGATGTGAGAAGAGCCTGTATTCACTGGGTTCCCCCCAGACACTGCCTCATTCACTTTCCGACTCTCCCCCTGCGGCCATCTTGTCTACGTTCAGCACTGGTTTTGAGCTCACAAAATACACTGTGTGATCTGTTACTTTCTTGTTAGTTAGTCTTCGGTGCCTGGAAGTGAAAGTCCAAACTCCTTAGACCAGCATTAAAAGCCACCACAGATGGGCCTTGTCTTTCCTGTCCTGTCTTCTTGACTGCTCTCAACCTGGCCCAGTGGGGCTCCTCACTGCCGAACCCTCCCCACCCGCAATGCTTTCTGTGCCTGAGCACCAACTTGGCAAAGGATAGTGGTGTCACTTCCAACCTGGCCGTTTCCTTCCATAACTGGACGTGCTTTCCTGAAGCCCTCTGGTATTCATCACGTCCGGCCTTTCCTATACATAGTCTTATGTTGTTAGGTATCCACTCGTGACCTCTCCCTCCACTCCTCCAACCGTATTGTAAGTCACTAACTGCGTGACGTCCCACCCCCTGGAGCAGGATGACGTCCTGCCCCCTCAATGCTTGCTAAGCATTGATGTGATCGCAGAAGACCTGAAAGAAAAAAATTTGTGTTTGGCTTGATGTAGCTGAATTCTTGCCAGATTCAATAGGTAGGACACTTTTTTGAGCACAAGCAATTGACACTCCACAGAGCTGTTGTTTCTCAGAGCATGTCATCAACCACACAGAGTTATATCCAGCTCCATGCTGGGCTCTGGGAACCTAGAAGGCATTCATTCATTCATTCAAATATATTTTTGATCCCCTACCGTGCACCAAACTCTTACACCCCAGTGATGACAAAGACAAATTCTCCATCTCATGGAGCTTACTTTCTCCTTGGCAGACAGGCGAAAAACAGATTTGTAAACCATTCGGCACATTGGATGGTGATAAGTATGGTAAACAGTGGTCCCCGTCTGTGGAGAAGGTCTGAGGGATGGATGGGCACTTCAGCTGAGGGGGTGGGTAGTAAGTCACTGGGACATTATCCCAGGAGAGGAAGCATCAGGGCGTCCCAAAGGATGGGGTGTGCCAGCTGGGTCTGAAGACCTGCCAGGAAGCCAGTGAGCTGGTGAGGTGTGGGGGCGGGGTTTAAGGCACATAAGGAAGAAGGGGCCAGAAGTGTTGGAATGATCCTGCAAGAGACTCAGAGAAGGGGGATTGGGGGGGCAGGGGTGGAGGATGGGTAGAAGAAAGACCTCAGGGCATTCCACACGTGGGGAATGATTGTGCGGGATAGAGGCAGGTGGAGAGCACAGTGCAGGCTCTGGTCTCCATGTCACAGGACCTGGACTCAAGTTTCCCCAGACTTTAGCTCCTCAGTTACAAGGTCGGAGAGCTGCAGTCCTCCCCAGGATGCTGGGGGCTATCCATTTTGCTGTGAATATCTGTGTGCCAAGTGCCAGAGAGAGGGGCAGTTCCCACGGAAGCAGGTACTTGGGCACCTTTGCCAGAGATGCTGTATGAAGTGCTGATTCCCATCACAGTTCAGGTGGAGGCAGGATGCTGGTCTCTAGGACCCACTGGGCACTCTTCTTGCTCTTAACGCCCTCTCCTAACCTCACCCCTTGATGAGATAAGAAACAGGCACTATTGCCCATCATGCTTTAGAAACAGGGAGACTGTGAGAGCAGTTCGGAGTTCTTCCCTTAAGTCAGCACTTGAAAGAGGAGTCTAGATTGAGCTGCATGATTGTCCATTCTGCTTAGCACGACTCATTTCCAAAAGCTAGCCATGCTTTCTACAAAAAGTTTTAACTGGGGTAAAATTCACTTTAATATTTAACCATTTTAAAAAGATTTTTTGATGTGGACCAAGTCTTTTTATTGAATTTGTTACAACATGGCTTCTGTTTTATGCTTTGGTTTTTTGGCTGCAAGTCATGTGGGATCTTAGCTCTCTGACCAGGCACTGAACCTGCACCTTCTGCATTGGAAGGTGAGGTCTTAACCGTTGGGCCACCAGGGAAGTCCCCATCTTAACCATTGCTAAGTGTTCAGTTCAGTCTTAAGTACATCCACATTGTTGTGCAATCCATCTTGAGAAGACTTTTTATCTTACAAAACAGAAAAGTGTTAGTCGCTCAGCCATGTCTGACTCTTTGTGACCCCATGGACTGTAGCCCACCAGGCTTCTCTGTCTACAGAATTCTCCAGGCAAGAATACTGGAGTGTGTTGCTATTTCCTTCTCCAGGGAATCTTTCTGATCCATGGATTGAACCCCAGATTCTTTACTGCCTGAACCACCAATAGAAACTGCCCATTAAAAAAGAACTCCCCTTCCCCAGCCCCTGGCAACCACCATTCCACTTTCTGTCTCTATGAATTTGATGACTCTAGGGAATCTCTGATAAGTGGAACCGTACAGTATTTATCTTTTTGGGACAGGTTTTCTTCACTTAGCATAATGTCCTCAAGGTTCGTCCATGTTATAATATGTGCCAGAATTTCTTTCTTCTGTAAGGCTGGATAATATTCCATTATATATATTTATCCATTCATCCATCAGTGGACACCTGGGTTGCTTCCTTCTTTTGGGTGTTGTGAATAATGCTGCTTTGAACCCGGGTGTACAAATATCTGTTTGAGACTCTGTCTTCAATTCTTTTCCAGCGTAGAATTGCTGAATGAAAATATGGTGATTCTATTTTTCAGTTTCTTAAGGAAACTCTATACTATTTTTCATAGAAACTACACCACTTTGCATTCCCACATATAGGACATAAGAGTTCCAGTTCCTTTTCATGTGATTTTTGGTCGTCTGTATATCATCTATTCAAGTCCTTTGGCCATTTTTAATAGGGTTGTTTGTTTGCTAGTCAAGCAATTTTAGTGATCACTGGAAGGAAGGAAGGATGGTGCTCAGTCGTGTCTGACTCTTTGTGACCCCGTGGGCTGTAGTCCACCAGGCTCTTCTGTCCATGGAATTTTCCAGGTAAGAATACTAGAGTGGGTTGCCATTTCCTATTCCAGGTGATCTTCGAAACCCAGGGGTTGAACCTGTGTCTCCTGAACTGGCAGCTAGGTTCTTTACTACTAGTGCCATGTGGGAAGCCCAGTGATCACAGGAATAAGATAAAAAATATAAAGGAATAGGGTGAGCTGGGCTAAGAGTATATCAGCTCTGAATCCAATATTCCAGGTGGTTGACCCTCTCAACCTGTCTGTGGACATGGCTAAACCTCTTACTCAGTGGCTGTTAACACTAGTGATGAGAAATTCCTGCCTCTCAAGAAACGATTGGAGAGAACTAGGGCTGACTTCAGAGTCATACCTTTACCCCAAACTGAGATTGAAGAAGAAATCATTTCTGTGTAAAAAAAAATCTTGTTCTTTCCCTTTTCGATTTTTCGGCCCCGTCTGTAGAATGACTATCACCACAGCAATCACAGAACTAAAATTACCACCCCGCTAACCACCACCCCCTGCTTCCAGCATGGCTCTCCAGTTCACTGTGGGCCACATCTGGTGTCCCCATGGCTGGAATCCCTCCGTATTCAAGTCCCTGGGTAGGAAGTAGCCAGCCATTAAGCCACCTGATTGGCTAAACATCCTAAGTGTCTGAAAATGAGAAGAAAATGTGGGTCTTTCTTCTCTTTTTGTTTATCATCCATACCAGAGAGTAATGAAGCAGTGGTTGGAAATTTTAAGCGGCAGCTTCAGTCAGGCCGTATGGTTTATAGAGATTAACTCACCCCCTTGGAGTGCTCAGCAACCAACCAGAAGGCTTTCCCAAGCCAAGCAACTTTATAATTAAGTGATAATTGTTTTTTGGAGGTCTTTTTTTCCCCTGCCCTGGGTAGCCTTGAGAAAGATAAACAGCTGCAGGAATCAATAAGCATCAAGGTCATAGGCTGAATTATTTACTGATTCTCTGCTATTTATCTCAAACTTCTCTCTCTACAAGAAAAAAACTGCGTCTACCTCACAGAAGATTTAGAACATACCTGAGTGAGTTTCACGGTTATTATTGTCTTTACCTTTTTTTATGACTGAGCAAAATCGCTGTCTCGCTGACAGAGTCTAGAGAATGGGAGCATGAAAGGGCCTGAGGCCAGGGTTCCTTCACCGGGCTGGCCCCTGAGCTGTGGCGGTGCTTGTGCTAGGGGAGGGACAGCAAAAGATGCAGGCTGTGTGCACCTGTATACACCTGTGTGCACTTATTCCCATATGTGGCTTATTTTCATGATGACTATAGCATCTCCCTAACAGGCCTCCTAACCTTCTGGTTTTGTCCCACCCTCTATGGATTCTGCAATCTTCAGTCAAAACGATCTTTCCTAAACCCAAATCTTCCAATTCTCTATGAAGAAGTCTTTAGGGTCATCTAAATCCACATTCCTTATGGATCCGGCAGCAGCGTTCACCTCTGTGCACACCTGGCCTTATTTCTTGCTACTCCCTGTTTTCTTCCATATTTCTTGGAGTTCCTCAAACATACCCTCAGGGTCCCTTCAGCTGTTGATCCCGCTGGAATAATATTGTTCTGTTTCCCAGGGCAAGCCCTCCTTTCAACTAAGTTCTACCTTTTAAGTCGGCATGATTGCCACTTCCTGATCTCCTAGAGCACACTTCCCAAGCCCCATGAGGTGTTCTGGGTCATTTATGATGAAGGAACATGCTTATACGAGCATGTATTAAATCACTGCCGCTGCTGCTAAGTCACTTCAGTCGTGTCCGACTCTGTGCGACCCCATAGACAGCAGCCCACCAGGCTCCCCCGTCCCTGGGATTCTCCAGGCAAGAACACTGGAGTGGGTTGCCATTTCCTTCTCCAATGCATGAAAGTGAAAAGTGAAAGTGAAGTTGCTCAGTCACGTCTGACCCTTAGCATGGACTGCAGCCTACCAGGCTCTTCTGTCCATGGGATTTTCCAGGCAGAGTACTGGAGTGGGGTGCCATTGCCTTCTCCGGTATTATATCACTAAGAATAGTTCAATGTCTAGTCCATGATAGATAGTCAATACCTATTTGTGTGGTTGGTGAAGGAAACTCATAAGTTACCATGGACCACAGGGAAGAAGACAGGACTCAGGGATAGTGTCCCCTGGCAGAATGTTGCTGTGAAGTTGTAGCTAAGCTTCTATGAGAAGCACCTTGCTTGCCTGTGGGTGAACCACACACCAACAGAAAGTAGTTGTGAAGGTTTAAAGAAAGCACGATACTCTATACAAATTAATATTAGAAGTCAATATATTGAGACTTGGTTATCTGTTTATAAGATTGTTACTCCTCTCAGCAAACTGCCCATTTCCATGTATTTTACTCTTGAATCAATTTTTAAACAATTTTCAAAGTATATTTTTTTTGGTAAAACAACAAGACATCTGCATTCAAAATATGTACTCTGGGTGAGTCCTTCATTCTTTCAGACCATTAGCATATTCATTAACAGGTACAGGAACAAAAAGAGATTCAGGGAACAATCTAGGATAGATAGATGTGCTTGACCTCCACCAATTCTGAGCTGAGTTAGAAGCAACTACACTCCAAAACAAATTGACTTAATGTTATTTTATGTCCTTTGCCGGCACATTTTCAGTTTTCCTTTTCTTTGGCAGATAAAGCTGGTAGGTAACTTAGAGTCACCTCTATACATTTATATGGTGCCAAATATTTGGATGGGAAGCTATGAGATAAAATTGAGCAAAGTATCTGGGTAGGTAACTCAGATGTTCCTTTTCATTTGGAGTTTTGAGGGTTCTGTAGACAAATCTAAGACACATGGCTTCCTATCTGAGGTCCTTCATCTTCCTGAGGCCTTGGATGTTGATACTGGCTCCAGGCCAGGGACCAGACGCTCTGGCTCAGTGCATTCACAGGGCTGTGAGCAGCTTTGAAAGAGCTTCTTGACCTCTATTAAGGGTGCAGATGCCAACGATGCATTCAGTTCCTTCACTTTCTCTCTCTCTCTCCACTCCAGCAACTATTAATGAACTAGAATCAATCTGGCTGCTTGGTGAGATTAGAGGACTTTCTTTTTCACTCACCTTGCAACTGCTGCTAGGAAAAGCCACGTACAGCGTTGGTTTGTCATACACTCTCTCTCTCTCTGCATCTCTGCTGTTGATTAAGTAACGCCACCCTGGGGCTTGTTCTATAAAGCAGCTTTGTAGAAAACCAAGTAATGGGTCTCCACACAAGCCCAGTTATTATTCTCCACCCAGGGATGGCTTAAGTAAGGCAACATGTCGGTGCTCAACAGTTCCTCTGGAGAATCTTGGTTTTAATCTGAGACATTGTTTATCCTGAGAGATTTTCAGAGGTTATGTAGGGCCAAGCCTACAGAGAAGTTGAGAGGCTGGACAGGATGCAGCTCTGGCTGTTTGGAAGGATCCAAATAACTTGACAGCAGGAACTTGAACCAGCTCTGCGGGATGTTCCAAGACTATCTTCATCATTCTGATCCTAATGGCCAGAGACTGGAGGGTAGCAGTGTCTTTCATGAGTCTCACTGGAAGGGAAATGCTGAGAGCAAATGGAAGGTTCTGGATATAGGAGCAGCAGAAACTGAGAGCCTGGAAAAAGCTGGTTTCGGACCAGGGAAATGGTTAGGCGATTAAGAAATCCTGTGCAATACAGCGAACAGGCATGTTCATTCTTCTTCCATTGATTAGACACCAACAGAGGTTTGGAAGGGCAAGAGCACATCCCATACCACATAGGTTGACACTTGAATCTATATATGTGTATTATTTTCTATTACTGCAAAACTACATTTACTCTATCTCTTGAGCTTCTCTACTTTCTTAAAGACTGTCAATAAAACTGCCCTGTTTTTAAACAATGTGTTGACTCTATCACAAAAGTTAGCAAGCATTAAAGTAGGGAGTGGATTCTCTTTTTAAAGTCCCTGTCCCCACTTAAAAATTTATTGTTGTTGTTTAGTCACTAAGTCTTGTCTGACTTTTGCAGCCCTATGGACTGTAGCTCACCAGGCTCCTTTGTCCATGGGATTCTCCAGACAAGAATACTGGAGTGGGTTGCTATTTCCTTCTCCAAGGGGTCTTTCTGACCCAGGGATTGAACCTGGGTCTCCTGCATTGGTAGGTGGATTCTTTACCACTGAGCCACCAGGGAAGACCTAAAAAGTGATAGCACTTTCTAATTGCTTGTTGTAAATCAGGATGACACAAGGATGGCATAAGAAATTTGAGGTACTATGCAAAGTTGCCATAGTTGAACAAAGAACAACTTTGCCCAAGTTGTTCTCTTGGGCAAAGAAAATTGCAGAAGTGCTGTATTAGTTGGGATTTATTCTAAGCTGCTATTACAAAGAGACTCACTAAATGTAGTGCTTAAATGAGAATAGAAATATCAGATTCTTTATTAAGAGTGTTTTGCAGCCAGTAGATAGAAGCATAGGACACACATACCCTTCCTTTTAAGGCACAGCCAGGAAGTGGCAGACCTTAGTCACAAGGTCACACAGCCAAGCAAGGCTGAGAAACCAGTCCTCAACTGGGTACCAGTGTTCCCAGGTAAGAGGCAGGAACTCTGTTATTGAAGGAAGAAGAGTCAAGTGATACTGATGGACAGTTTGCAGGTTCTTCCTCAGATACACACACAGAAGGAAGGACAACATGGAACTCAAGATATTAAACTGCTGCTTGGACTGAGATAGTAATTGAAGTTATAAAGAGGAATAAAAGCAACTTGAAGCAAGTAAAAGGCAGGCTTCCCAGATAAAGGAAATCAAATGTTGATGTGTATATTAGAAATAGAAGAGGAAAAGTGTGTGTAGATCATTTTATATTTCTTTCAATTCGGTCCAAACTGGCTTCAGTGGGGTGCAACTTGATTCAGTTGGCAATCTGATATGGCAGTTCTCTTTAACCAGACTGAATTTGAAAATTTCAATTCTTTAGTGCTTTATTTTGAAATGTCCCTGGATATTCCTGGTGATATCACTTGTTCTGATGTCTCCATTGTCTGAGTTAACATCGTCTCTCCAGCCTTCTTATTGTTAATGTTGGCTTAACATATATTTTTTTAAACATATGTGTCTGTGTCTTCAGATGTAAAGAGGTTTCTTGTAGACAACACATAGTATGTATTCAGTCTAATGATTTCTATCTTTTATTTGATGCATTTAGACTATTCATATTTAATGTGATTATTGATATGCTTGGATTTAAGTCTACCATGTTGCTTACTTTTTTTGTTTTATACACTCTTTGATCTTAGTTCATCATTTTCTGCTGCTTTTGGATTAATTAAGGATTTTCTATTATTCCATCTTATGTCCACTGCTGGCTAGTCACATCTCTCGTTTTATTTAATTTTTATTTTTTAGCAGTTGTTCTCAGGTTTATAATATGACCTAAACTTATCATAGACTGTCTTGAAATAAAATTATATCATTTTTTATATAATGTAAGATTCTTAGAACAGAACACTTACACTGTCCTGTTCATCCTTTGCGCTATTTGGAAGGTACATTTTACATCTATATATATTATAAATCCCATAATACATGACAATTTTTTTGTTTGAACATTCACTTATGTTTTGGAGAAATTAAAAGATGAGGAAAAAAGGAAATATCAATATTTTAAAATACCCTTTAATTCTTTGTGTAGATCCATAATTCTACAACTTTTCTTCTGCCCAAATAACTTCCTTTAATATTTCTTGTAGGACTGATATACTGGTAGTAAATTCTTTCAGCTTTTGTTTATCTGAAACAGGTTTTATTTTGTCTTCATTTTTAAAAGCTATTTTTCACTGAATATTATGAGATCATATAGAAAGAGTAGTTATGAGTTTTTTTTTATGCTGTGCTATGCTATGCTACTCTTGCCTGGAAAATCCCATGGACGGAGGAGCCTGGTAGGCTGCAGTCCATGGGGTTGCGAAGAGTCAGACACGACCGAGCGACTTCACTTTCACTTTTCACTTTCATGCATTGGAGAACGAAATGGCAACCCACTCCAGTGTTCTTGCCTGGAGAATCCCAGGGATGGGGGAGCCTGGTGGGCTGCCATCTATGGAGTCGCACAGAGTCGGACACGACTGGAGCGACTTAGCAGCATGCTGTGCTAAGTCACATACTATAGAACATAATACTATAGAACATAATAATTTTTAAAGGAACTTAAAAGATGTACCCATTTTTCTCAATTTTTAACAATGGTTTCAGTTCAGTTCAGTTCAGTCGCTCAGTCATGTCCGATTCTTTGCGATCCCATGAATCGCAGCATGCCAGGCCTCCCTGTCCATCACCAACTCCCGGAGTTTGCTCAAACTCATGTCCATTGAGTCAGTGATGCCATCCAGCCATCTCACCCTCTGTCATCCCCTTCTCCTCCTGCCCCTAATCCCTCTCAGCATCGGGGTCTTTTCCAATGAGTCAATACTTCGCATGAGGTGGCCAAAGTATTGGAGTTTCAGCTTTAGCATCAGTCCTACCAATGAACACCCAGGACTGATCTGCTTTAGAATGGACTGGATGGATCTCCTTGCAGTCCAAGGGACTCTCAAGAGTCTTCTCCAACACCACAGTTCAAAAGCATCAATTCTTCAGTGCTCAGCTTTCTTCACAGTCCAACTCTCACATCCATACATGATCACTGAAAAAACCATAGCCTTGACTAGACAGACCTTTGTTGGCAGAGTAATGTCTCTGCTTTTGAATATATTATCTAGGTTGGTCAGAACTTTCCTTCCAAGGAGTAAGCGTCTTTTAATTTCATGGCTGCAATCACCATCTGCAGTGATTTTGGAGCCCCCAAAAATAAAGTCTGACACTATTTCCCCATCTATTTCCCATGAAGTGATGGGACCAGATGCCATGATCTTTGTTTTCTGAATGTTGAGCTTTATGCCAACTTTTTCACTCTCCTCTTTCACTTTCAACAAGAGGCTTTTGAGTTCCTCTTCACTTTCTGCCATAAGGGTGGTGTCATCTGCATATCTGAGGTTATTGAGATTTCTCCCAGCAATCTTGATTTCAGCTTGTGCTTCCTCCAGCCCAGCGTTTCTCATGATGTACTCTGCATATAAGTTAAATAAGCAGGGTGACAATATACAGCCTTGACATACTCCTTTTCCTATTTGGAACCAGTCTGTTGTTCCATGTCCAGTTCTAACTGTTGCTTCCTGACCTGCATATAGGTTTCTCAAGAGGCATGTCAGGTGGTCTGGTATTCCCATCTCTTTCAGAATTTCCCACAGTTTATTGTGATCCACACAGTCAAAGGCTTTGGCATAGTCAATCAAGCAGAAATAGATGTTTTTCTGGAACTCTCTTGCTTTCTCCATGATCCAGACGATGTTGGCAATTTGATCTCTGGTTCCTCTGCCTTTTCTAAATCCAGCTTGAACATCTGGAAGTTCACGGTTCATGTATTGCTGAAGCCTGGCTTAGAGAATTTTGAGCATTACTTTACTAGCGTGTGAGATGAGTGCAATTGTGTGGTAGTTTGAGCATTCTTTGGCATTGCCTTTCTTTGGGATTGGAATGAAAAATGACCTTTTCCAGTCCTGTGGCCACTGCTGAGTTTTCCAAATTTGCTGGCATATTTGCTGTGAAAATGCAGCACTTTCACAGCATCGTCTTTCAGAATTTGAAATAGCTCAACTGGAATTCCATCACCTCCACTAGCTTTGTTCGTAGTGATGCTTTCTAAGGCCCACTTGACTTCACATTCCAGGATGTCTGGCTCTAGGTCAGTGATCACACCATCGTGATTATCTGGGTCGTGAAGATCTTTTTTGTACAGTTCTGTGTATTCTTGCCATCTCTTCTTAATATCTTCTGCTGCTCTGTTAGGTCCATACCATTTCTATCCTTTATCGAGTCCATCTTTGCATGAAATGTACCTTTGGTATCTCTGATTTTCTTGAAGAGATCTCTAGTCTTTCCCATTCTGTTGTTTTCCTCTATTTCTTTGTGTTGATCACTGAGGAAGGCTTTCTTATCTCTCCTTGCTATTCTTTGGAACTCTGCATTCAGATGGTTATATCTTTCCTTTTCTCCTTTGCTTTTCACTTCTCTTCTTTTCACAGCTATTTGTAAGGCCTTCCCAGGAAGCCATTTTGCTTTTTTTGCATTTATTTTTCTTAGAGATGGTCTTGATCCCTGTCTTCTGTACCATGTCATGAACCTCTGTCCATAGTTCATCAGGCACTCTGTCTATAAGATCTAGTCCCTTAAATCTATTTCTCACTTCCACTGTATAATCATAAGGGATTTGATTTAGGTCATATCTGAATGGTCTAGTGGTTTTCCCTACTTTCTTCAATCTAAGTCTGAATTTGGCAATAAGGAGTTCATCATCTGAGCCACAGTCAGCTCCCAGTCTTGTTTAGAGCTTCTCCATCTTTAACTGCAAAGAATAAAATCAATCTGATTTCAGTGTTGACCATCTGGTGATGTCCATGTGTAGAGTCATCTCTTGTGTTGTTGGAAGAGGGTGTTTTCTATGACCAGTGCGTTCTCTTGGCAAAACTCTATTAGCCATTGCACTGCTTTATTCCGTATTCTAAGGCCAAATTTGCCTGTTATTCCAGGTGTTTCTTGACTTCCTACTTTTGCATTCCAGTCCCCTATAATGAAAAGGACATCTTTTTTGGGTGTTAGTTCTAAAAGGTCTTGTAGGTCTTCATAGAACCGTTCAACTTCAGCTTCTTCAGCATTACTGGTTGGGGCATAGACTTGGATTTCTGTGATATTGAATGGTTTGCCTTTGAAACGAACAGAGATCATTCTGTCTTTTTTGAGACTGCATCCAAGTACTGCATTTTGGACTCTTTTGTTGACCATTATGGCTACTCCATTTCTCCTAAGGGATTCCTGCCCACAGTAGTAGACATAATACAAGGAGCGGCGGCTGCGCGGGTGGAGGAGGGCCTAGAGGAGCTACTCCATATTCAAGGTCAGGTGGGATGGCTGTGAGGAGATACCCCTTGTCCAAGGTAAGGAGCAGTGGCTGCGCTTTGCTGGAGCAGCCATGAAGAGATACCCCACGTCCAAGGTAAGAGAAACCCTAGAAAGACAGTAGGTGTTGCAAGAGGGCATCAGAGGGCAGGCACACTGAAACCATAATCACAGAAGACTAGCCAATCTGATCACATGGACCACAGCCTTGTCTAACTCAGTGAAACTAAGCCATGCCATGTGGGGCCATCCAAGACAGACGGGTCATGGTGGAGAGGTCTGACAGAATGTGGTCCACTGGAGAAGGGAATGAAAAACCACTTCAGTATTCTTGCCTTGAGAACCCCATGAGCAGTATGAAAAGGCAAAATGATAGGATCCTGAAAGAGGAACTCCCCAGGTCGGTAAGTACCCAATATGCTACTGGAGATCAGTGGAGAAATAACTCCAGAAAGAATGAAGGGCTGGAGCCAAAGCAAAAACAATACCCAGTTGTGGATGTGACTGGTGATAGAAGCAAGGTCCGATGCTGTAAAGAGCAATATTGCATAGGAACCTGGAATGTTAGGTCCATGAACCAAGGCAAATTGGAAGTGGTCAAACAGGAGATGTCAAGAGTGAACGTCGACACTCTAGGAATCAGCAAACTAAAATGGACTGGAATGGGTGAATTTAATTCAGATTTAACAATGGTTTACAAACTTTTTTTTCCTTTGGCCAGGCCTCAGTTGCAACATGCAGGATATTTAGTTGTGGCATGCAGGATCTATCCCTGACCAGGGATTGAACCTGGGACTCCATGCATTGAGAGCATGGAGTCTTAACCACTGGGTCACCAGAGAAGTCTCTACAAACATTTAATGTGTATATCCTGGAGGGCCTGCGGCCATGAGGATCTCAGAAGGTATGTTCCTAGATGAGGGTGTGGTATGTGCCTACAGGGTTTTAATTGAAGCCTGAAGCATGACTGTAGGGATTTCTCCAAAGAGGAAGACTTTGAACAGCCACTCAATGTGAAGGTGAGTGAATAAACATTTGTTCCAATTTGTCTTTAGTTCCTCAACTTTGGAAAGCAGATAGGACTGGAAATTGTCAGGATGTGAAATTAATACTCATGGGCTTGATGGTGAAGGAGTGGGCGGAATATTGGAGGCATTTTAGAAAGTGTCTTTTTGGATGACCAGTTGGTGTACTTTGTCAGGCTGTCTCTAAAAAGGGCCATACACAGTCATTTCAGATGTTCCCTATAAGGCATATTTCAGAGGTTTTTCCAAATGGATATGGTATTGCCAAAGAGTGTATCAACAGTTTTGTTATAAGGTCAAGGCCAGGGTTGTCAAGTAGAGAAGCTAAAAACAACAGTAAGGCACACAACCCCAAGACCTGGGTTCTAAATTGTTCTTGGGGATTATTGAGGAACCTATGTAATTAGTAATTAATCTTACATAGATTAGAAAAATGACTATTCTCATGATGTATGGGTATATTTTGGACTACCTAGAAATTAGGCAACCATTGGTATTGAATACAGAGTATTTGAGAGTTGAATACAATTTTGTTTGGTTGTAATCTTAAAAGTATACATGGACCGGCACATATATACTCCTATGCCTTCCCACTCAGCCAGAGTAAGAGGCTCTCTGTTTCTCAAAAGATGCTGCTTTTGGAGATCACATCGGCGACCATTAGCTGAGGCCAGAGGGAAATCATCTTAATTAGTCTAGCCACAGCCACAGGGAGACCGCTCTGATTCAGGATTGGAGAAAAACTGCCATGATGGACTGTTATTGCTGCTCCTAACATATGGGAATCTATCAAGAATCTGTAGAGTTCAAGTGCATCTGTTCAACTTTAAAGTGTGCTTTTACCTACCTGTGCTTTCCAAGAAAACTTATTTTTTATTTACAATCTTCTCTTGTCCTGGAAAAAAAAATGTGCTTCTGTTTGTGTTCATCTGAATTCAAATTCTAGAGGAAAAGAGTCTCGTGCTACTTTCCTTTGTGCTTGGAATGCAGACTGTGACAGCGTGTAAGGTTGTGGGCTTTCAGTCCTGCAAGCAGAACAGCACTGAAATGGCTTGCATTCACCCTAGAAATAGACCGAATGACCAGTAATGCTGCTGGTGATGAAGACGCAGAGGTGATCAAGGTGTACATGGTCCCTGCCCTTTGTGGAGCTCACAATCCAGGGATCGAGAAAGGTATTAAAGAGGAATCATGCATATAATATCTGAATACAGGTGTGTCTGGGTTAGGCAGAGCCTAAAGTGTCCAGACAGCCATTTTGCTTTTTTGCATTTCTTTCCCATGGGGATGGTCTTGATCCCTATCTCCTGTACAATGTCACGAACTTCTGTCCACAGTTCATCAGGCACTCTATCAGATCTAGTCCCTTAAATCTATTTCTCACTTCCACTGTATAATCATAAGGGATTTGATTTAGGTCATACCTGAATGGTCTAGTGGTTTTCCCTACTTTCTTCAATCTAAGTCTGAATTTGGCAATAAGAAGTTCATGATCTGAGCCACAGTCAGCTCCTGGTCTTGTTTTTGTTGACCGTATAGGGCTTCTCCATCTTTGGCTTCAAAGAATGTAATCAATCTGATTTCGGTGTTGCCCATCTGGTGATGTCCATGTGTGTCAATAACCTCAGATATGCAGATGACACCACCCTTATGGTAGAAAGTGAAGAGGAATGAAAAAGCCTCTTGATGAAAGTGAAAGTGGAGAGTGAAAAAGTTGGCATAAAGCTCAACATTCAGAAAACGAAGATCATAGCATCTGGTCCCATGACTTCATGGTAAATAGATGGGGAAACAGTGGAAACAGTGTCAGACTTTATTTTTTTTGGGCTCCAAAATCTCTGCAGAGGGTGACTGCAGCTATGAAATTAAAAGACGCTTACTCCTTGGAAGAAAAGTTATGGCCAACCTAGATAGCATATTGAAAAGCAGAGACATTACTTTGCCAACAAAGGTCCGTCTAGTCAAGGCTATGGTTTTTCCAGTGATCATGTAAGATCACTGTAAGATGTAAGATGTTGGATGTAAGAGTTGGACTGTGAAGAAGGTTGAGCACTGAAGAATTGATGCTTTTGAACTGTGGTGTTGGAGAAGACTCTTGAGAGTCCCTTGAACTGCAAGGAGATCCAACCAGTCCATTCTAAAGGAGATCAGTCCTGGGTGTTCATTGGAAGGACTGATGCTAAAGCTGAAACTCCAATACTTTGGCCACCTCATGTGAAGAGTTGACTCATTGGAACAGACTCTGATGCTGAGAGGGATTGGGGGCAGGAGGAGAAGGGGATGACAGAGGATGAGATGGCTGGATGGCATCACTGACTCGATGGACGTGAGTCTGAGTGAACTCCGGGAGTTGGTGATGGACAGGGAGACCTGGCGTGCTGCGATTCATGGGGTCGCAAAGAGTCGGACACGACTGAGCGACTGATCTGAACTGAAAGTGCCCAGAACTAATGTTTTGGGGGTTTAATTTAGTCTGGGAGTTGAAGGCTAAAAAATGAAAAATGAGAAGTTAGGAGGAAAGGGGCCAGGGTGGAATGGATGTCCAGAACTGGAGAGGTGGGCTTTCCCTGGTATTCAATGGTTGGGACTTTGCGCTTTTTCTGCAGATGGCCCAGGTTCCATCCCTCACTGGGGAACTAGGATCCCACAAGCTGCAAGGTGCCCCTAACCTCCCAAAACAGAGGGGAGTAGCTTGATTAAGTTTGAGCAAAGTGAAAAGGCCAATGTGCAGGGGCCAGAGGAGAGAGAGGGAGATTGTATGGTGATGAGGTATTGATTAGGGACTCAGTCACTTCAGATGAGGGAAACCATTCTGAGGAGTTGGAACTTTATTCTAAGGTGCCTGGGAAATCACTGAATCCTGCTAAAATATGACCGTGATATGATCAGAATTGCCTTTTCAGAGGGAAATTGGCTGGAAAGGGGTAGGAATGGCTGCAGAAAGGTGTTGCCGGGTGACACTGAGCTAAGATTTCCATACTGTACAGAGGATCTCAGCCATTTTCTTGTCCTTCTGCATGCTCCAACCAAATTAAACACTCTATTTTAACACTTAGGGAAAAGAAGTCCATTTATTAGGCAAGCGGACAAGAGAGAAAAGAGAAAAATGGCACAAATTACCTGCTCCTCCATTGCCATTATGCCAGCCCTTCCTCTTCAGGAATGACTTGTGCTGCTGGTAGAGTTCCCTTGGACCAGGGCCCCACATTTCTCATCCTGGAGAGAGTCAGGGGAGCAGATATGGGTGTCAGGGGATCATCATGATGAATTCGGATATTACACCAACCTTAGTAGTCCTCATCTGCTGATGGAACTTTTATAATTCCTCTCCTATTTCTGCCTTTCGAACAAATCTAGTTTTTCACTGTGTCTCTATCCTGAGTTATCTCAGAAACATGGGACTTTCCTGGTGGCCCAGTGGTTAAGAATGAGCCTTGCAATGCAGGGGACAAGGGTTCAATCTCTGGTTGGGAAACTCCTACATGCCATGGAGCAGCTAAGTCCTCATGCCACAGCTGGAGGGTCTGTGTGCTGCCACAAAACAGCCTGCATGATGCAATGAAGACTTGATGCAGTTCAATAAATACATGAATATTCTAAAAAAAGAAGAAATGGGGGACTTGATCGTCAAGATGTACCACAGCCCCATGATCCAGGAACAGAGGTGGAGGAAACTATAGAGTCTAACTCTTATTGGCTCAACGTGTCTCCCTTACTTAATCAAGTTTACAGAGTTAAACAACAACAGTAAGACAAACCAAAAACCCAATCTTCTATCAAGGGCAGATTAACCAACAATACATTTTTTCTGACTCGTATTATTTCCAGCCAATCATATGGAATGTCTGCACTTCAGTACAGACAGAGCCTTGGTTTTGGTTGTGCTTCGGTTCTGCTTATTTTTGTTTTGCTTGTTTGTTTCAAGGGTGGTGATAATCAGCAGAGGAAAATTCCTGTTGAGAGGCTCAGGCTTGCTTTATGATTTTTCTTCCCATCATCCAGGGTTACAAACCATAGAAACACTCTTTTATAGCACTTAGGGTAGAAGATGTTTAAATAATATCTTCTACAGGAGACCTGCTTCATGATAGGATCATTCGAGACCAAAATTATCCCTGCTATGCTCAAGCTTAGTTTTCATTTTTCATCTCAGAATATCTCCAGAAGGGTTTAAAGTGATGCTACTTAAGTGTGGTCTGTGGACCCATGCCAGGCCGTGAAACGCTTGTCACTGGTCTGTGATGAGATGTGTATGCAAACTGAAAATGAGCATTTAGAAGTTTTCATAAATGTTTCTGTAACTTTTCATCTGCTCTGTTGAATCTTATAAATAATTCAAGCTAGTATTTTATGCCTTAAATTTTTTTTTCATTTTCCTTGTAATTAATTTCTGTTGTATTTTATAATAGCGTTTAATCCACAGAGGTTTGGAAAAAGAACCAATGCCCCCAATCCTTGTCCTCTCTGTGTTATTCAATTTTTTACAACTTCTTATTAACCTTTAATGATTTTAAATAAAAAACTAAAAAATGCAAAGAAACATGTTTAAAAAAATAGCTGGTCTCACATCATAATTAGAGAAGCGCCAGGCTGAAGAAATAGCCTTGGACTTAATCAGCTAGACAAACACAGGGAGAGTAACTTTTTAAGAAATTCTTAAGTTCCTGATCAGTAGTTATAGTTGGACACATGAGGGTGTTATCTATTGCTACCTTTTAAAATCCATTATCTATAATTCTGTGTGGGAAAACGAAGCAAATATACAAAGCCTGGTGGCATAAAGCAGAGAACATTCATTATCTGTTAGCTCAGCTCGGGCGGGGGCGGGGGCGGGTAGTGTGGCTGGTCCAAGAAGGCCTTGGATGCAGTGGCCCAGCTCTGGCCCACAGGATCTCAAAGTCTCAGAAGACCAGCCTGGGCTTGTTTCTTGAGAGCACAAGGGAGGTAGCAAGCCCCTCCAGGCCTGGGCTCAGAACTAGCCTTCTTATTGTGCTCCATGGGCAAGCCACAAGGCCTAAACAGCTTCCAGAGGGTAGAGGGACAGATTCTACTCCATAGGATGCTGGATAAAGAAAAGGGGAAATTGCTAATGCAAGTTTATGTCCTGGATGCACAGTGAGGCCAAGCAAACTGAAACGTCGGAATTTGAAGCAGACAAAGGTTTGTTGCAGGTCTGTGCAAGGAGACAGGTGGCTCAGGCCCTAAAAATCCCCATGCTCCCTGAAGAGTTTTAGCAAAGCACCTTTACAAGGCAGGTGAAGGAGGAGAGTCTCTGGGGCTAAGATCAGCTGGTGCACAATCCTCTGGCTGGCTGATGGTGAGGGAGCAGGGTGGTATCACAGGGGCTAACTTTATTAGTCCTCAGGCTCCAGGAAGCCTGGGGCTAGTAGTTAACATCTACTGTTTGGTGGGAGGTTTACATCTGCAAAACAACTCAGGAAATTTGCATCAAATACTATTATTTAGGGCTTCCCTGGTGGCTCAGAGGTTAAAGCGTCTGCCTGCAATGCGGGAGACCTGGGTTCGATCCCTGGGTCGGGAAGATGCCCTGGAGAAGGAAATGGCAACCCACCCCAGTATTCTTGCCTGGAGAATCCCATGGACGGAGGAGCCTGGTGGGCTACAGTCCACGGGGTCGCAAAGAGTCGGACACGACTGAGCGACTTCACTTTCACTTTCAGACAGGAACTAAAGCAGATAATGTGGGGGAGGCCTGTTGTCCCCCTGTTGCCCCCACCAGAAGGCCCCAAAGGGTCCTGCTTTATTATAGAGTCTGGACCATTTTACAATCAACTTACCAGATCCTGGTAATTGTACGAACTTCCACATTTTCTAGAAAATCAGGTGATCTCACATTTTAGATGCTAGTGCCTGACTTCCTGGCCCTAAGGGCTGTTGATAAAATACTGCTCTTCTCCTTCAAGAGTCCAAAATGGACACCATTAATTGATCAGTATACTCTGCTGTTGAACTTGGAAGTGACTTTAGGATCTTTAGAATTGGATTTACAAATTGAAATCTATCACTTGGCACCGCAATTATGGTCAGGAGCAGCTTGGGAGTCATGGCCCTCAGAGGGCAGTGCATGTAAGTTTCATGATTAGCCACAGGTGGCTACCTCCTTGGCTACTAAACTTAACCCTTCATGGTCATTGTAGCCCGATTATAAGGCCCATAGAGATCTGTCTACAACCTGAGAAGAGGAAGAACAGCCAGGTCTCTGTCAAGGTAAGTTATGTTCTCCCATCGGTGGCAGGTAGCATCAGGCTGCACATGGGGTCCTTGGAGCTTCTCTGGGTTAACATACAGGGCAGTTTTGTTAGTCTGGGGATTATCAAGGATAATGGATGTGGCTAGAATACTAGAAATTCTCAGGAATGACATAAATGAAGCCTGAACACACTAGGTAACATCTTGGGTCTGAATTCAGGGTGTGGATGAAATCATGTTTCGGATGCTCTCCTGTGGTCCTGGAAGACTGAAGGAGGAGAAGGAGGTGAGGTGGGAGGCAGATCTTACCCCCCCAATCCCCCCCGCCCCCCGCCAGGGTAAAACAATTGAACATTCATTCCTAGTGGACCAAAACTCCAAGATGAGAACAGCAGGACAATTAAAGGAGAAGGCTGGGCCTTGCCCAGACCACATGCTTCTCATTCCTGAAGTCAGGAGGCCTCCCAACCACACTTGTGCAGACCGGTTCCTTGCAGGCCAAAGGGGGAGCGGTGTGAAGGGTTGCTCTACCCATACGCCTTTGCCATAGAGTCCATCTCGGCTAAGAGCTGCGTGCGCCTACCTCGGAGGATCTTGAGATATATCAAATATGGACTCTGCATTAGGCAAAACAAAGTGATTGGCTGAAGGAAATCTGGAAGAAATGCCCCATATGAGTGATTTAAACTGCCATGAGGGTGCACCTCAGCAGTGCTCCCTCTGAGGCTGCCTGTGTGTCTATGCACACTCATCGTGCTCTTTTTCCTCTTAATAAATGCTTTACTTGCTTCACTACTTTCTGTCTTTGTGGAAATTCTTTTCTGCAAAGCTGAAGGGCCAGAGCCCTAAGTGGCTATGATCTGGTGCTTTCAGCACCGCAACCCGGCCTCAGTCTCTGGCTGGGAACTCAACTCCCCTAAGAGCCACTGCAGGCTGGGACCACATGAGATCAGAGGTAACTGGGAGTTGCATGGGACAGTGAGCATATCCCTGCTGCAGGAATCATGTTCCTTGCCCAATGGGCCATAGGAGAGGCCATGGCTGAACCCAGAATTGGGGGACCCCGGTGATGGGCTGGAAACCTGGGGAAAATTCTTGACAAAGCAAAAGATGTCCTGAGCTTGGCATTCATTGAAATCTGTCTCTGTAACAGTGATAAAGCTTCCAAAGAACAACTGTGGAGCCCTGGGGATGTAAAAGAGGCAGAAACTATCCATCAACCTTCCTTCAGCAGCATCTCTGTGCTGAACCTTGTGATAAAAATGTCACATTATTCTATTGAAACTTTATACCAGTTCAGGAAGACTGTAGCCCATAGGACCTAGTGACCCACCGTGTGTGTTTTGGTTGCCCAAGAAGGACCCAGCCCACCTAGAGCCAGGCTCTAAGAGCAGGTGGACTGGGAAGGGTATGAATTTGGGGGCTCAGAATCATACAAACCTTTAGGGGTGAAGAATTGCCCATCAGTCACACAGGTGCAGTAAGAGGGAGTGGAGTTGGGAGGAAAATATGACTGGGGAGGTATCAGCAGTGATAGGGAATGAAGGGACAAAATAGGTGATTGATACTTAATCCTACTAGGGATTATAAGTAAAAAAAATATGGGGAACTCCTGTAAGTTAAGAATTACGCAAAAAACCACAACTGAAGCAGGCTTGTTTAACAACAAAACCATGCCACAGAAGCATGGGACATGTCCCAAACGATAAAACAATGGTGGCTTGAGATCTACAACTTGCCCAGTGAACTCAGCAAGTTAATAACTATCAAAAAAAGCTCTGTGCACAAAAAATCATTTATGGGAAGGTGACTTTCCAAAATGAAAAACCCCCATTGTACTGAGACCTGAAAATATTTTTCCAAAGTGCTGTGACCGTCCTGGTCTGACCATCTAGGGAATGATAAGCAAGCTTCCCTACACAGCCTAGGGGAGGAACTGATGATAGAAACATGACGTCTACTCAAGAAAGAAAAAGAAGCTCTTCTCCCCCTCCCTACTTCTCCTCTGATTATAAAATTATAGCCCACTAAGTTCTTGGGGTGCAGCATTTCTCACCCACCCACTTGTAAGCCTCACAAGCATCCTATTCTAATAAATCACTTCTTATCTACCACATTGCGCTTGCTGAATTCTTCTCTGTGCTGAGACATAAAGGACTGTGGTACCCAAGCTCTTTGGAACCCCGGAAATGACACCAGTTGTGTTCAACAGGTAATAGAAGTCCACCTGGGCAGTCAGCCTGGAATGATGTGACAGGCATGGGCAGGCCCTGCCATGGAGGGGGACACAGTGGCAGAGCCTGGATCTTGGGGGCTGGGTGAGTCCCCCAAGGAGAAGGTAGATAATGCAGACACAAGAGACAAGACAGGGCTGACTGCAAGATATACCCCCTCCTCAGTCCCCAACACTCGCACCCCATTACCACACCCAAGACAGACTACCAAAGAGAGGACAGGTTGGGAGCAAGTCAACTCGAGGATGCTGGATGAGGAGTCCCCAATTGCTCCATCGAGGACTATACTGGTCCCACCCCCGACTCAGGCCTGAACAGACAGACAGACACAGAAGGAGCAGAGTCACTCGCAGCAGAAAAGGCTCAGGGCAGGGAGACGAATGGGAAATCCAGATGGGTTGAAATTAAAGGACACTTGCTCCTTGGAAGAAAAACTATGACCAACCTAGACAGCATATTAAACTGTTACTTTGCCGACAAAGGTCTGTCTAGTCAAAGCTATGAGTTTTCCAGTAGTCATGTATGGATGTGAGAGTTGGACCATAAAGAAATCTGAGCACCGAAGAATTGATGCTTTTGAACTGTGGTGTTGGAGAATTCTTGAGAGTCCCTTGGACCACAAGGGTATCAAAGCAGCCAATCCTAAAGAAAACCAGTCCTGTATATTCATTGGAAGGACTGATACTGAAGCCGAAACTCTTTGGCCACCTGATGCAAAGGAACTGATTCTTTAGAGAAGACCCTGATGCTGGGATGTGAGAGTTTAACTATAAAGAAAGCTGAGCGCCGAAGAATTGATGCTTTTGAACTGTGGTATTGGAGAAGACTCTTGAGAGTCCCTTGGACTGCAAGGAGATCCAACCAGTCTATCCTAAAGAGATCAGTCCTGGATGTTCATTGGAAGGACTGATGTTGAAGCTGAAACTCCAATAGTTTGGCCACCTGATGAGAAGAGCTGACTCATTGGAAAAGACCCTGATGCTGGGAAAGATTGAGGGCAGGAGGAGAAGGGGACGGCAGAGGATGAGATGGTTGGGTGGCATCACTGACCCAATTGACTTGAGTTTGAGCAAGGTCTGGGAGTTGGTGATGGACAGGGAAGCCTAGCATGCTGCAGTCCATGGAGTCTCAAAGAGTCAGACATGACTGAACTATTGAACTGAACTGAACTGAAGGAGAGAGATTTATCAGTCTTACCTCTGCCGCCATCTCAGGCCCTGCTTCAGACTCAAGATTTCAGAAACAAAGCTTGGACAGCTCTAGTAATTTTTCTTTTTTAATATTGTAGCATTTTGAACAGTAAATTGTCACAGTCTAATAGGGCGCTGGTGTCAAGAAGGGAAACTTGGCCAGATTACAGGAAAGATTTGAGTTAGACGCAGCAGAGAACTTCCTAGTCTGAAGGACACTAACAATAGAGTTATCTCTGCTGCTGTCATTCTTGTTTCTTCTCTCCGCCCTGTCCCTTCTCTCTTTGGAGCATTTCCCCCCC
Organism: Bos indicus; assembly: GCF_029378745.1. Taxonomy (NCBI): domain Eukaryota; kingdom Metazoa; phylum Chordata; class Mammalia; order Artiodactyla; family Bovidae; genus Bos; species Bos indicus. Next base: position 36,160,893 of record NC_091788.1, on the reverse strand, counting down.
TTTCCTCTTGCATTTCACTCGTTGATTTTCTCAGGAGCCAGGAGAGAGCTCATTACTGCGGCCTTGTTCCTGACTGGGGGGAACTGACACTGAGATGCTGGATCCTGTGGGCTGGGAGTGTAGCGATGACAGACTCATGTTAAATTTATGCGTTCTCATTTTTGTTGAGGATGACTATATTTCTGTACATTTTATTTCACCCTTTAAACATTTATGTTCCTGTGTTATGATTAATTAAGCGTAGTAAAATGAAGTGTTTGCAAAGTTAAAAAAACCCTCACTTCTCAGGAGTCTTTGTAGTTCACCTTCCTTTTGCTATTGTCAGTCCCTATTTCTCTTTGTTCTTTTCTCTCCTGTTTGTCACCTTTCCTTATTTCTTCCTTTAGGTCCTCAGGGCCAGGTTTTTTCCCCCCGAGATCCCCAAGCCAGCCAAGAATCTGTTGATGCTGAATGCTTTCGAGAACACAGTGGGTTATTCTAACCAGAGAACTAGCCCTCTTCCCCCTCCCACCCACCTCCATTCTTGGACTCCCTTCCCCTCCTCTTCCTTTCTTTCCTATTCTTCTTCTTTTTTTTCTGTCTGGCCACACCAAAGGCTTGTGGGATCATATTTCCCTACCCAGGGATAGAACTTGTGACCCCTACTGTGGAAGTGTGACGTTTTAACCACTGGATTCCCAGGGAAGTCCCTCTTCTTTTTTTTTTTTTATCCATCTCCTCCCATTTTCCCATCTCATCCAGTCCCTCCCATTATAAGAGTTTTATCCAGAAAAGGACAGTGATGAGTAGAGTCAGCCCACAAAGTTACAGGCCCAGGGCAATCCAATAGTGGGCATCTCTGGGTCTATGTGTCCAGGTCAGATAGGACGATGAGTGATGGACACAGGAAGAACATTCTGGGGTCACCATCTCTGACTCACAGGCGAATAGTCTTAATGAAGTGACAGAATATGAATGACAGTTACCCTCAAAGTTAATTTGTTTAACCCTCCTGACTCTCCATTCGAAATTGGTCAGAAGAAGGGCTTTGTCTGGCACTGGCTCAGAGATGTCCCTATTCAAGTTTTCACTGATTTACTAAAGGCTTTGGGAGCAGACTTAAAAGTGCCCTTGGACAAATATTCATTTGACTAAGTCAGCGGTTCTCAGACATCCAGGCTCACCTGGTGCTCCATTGAATGGAGGTTCTTGGATCTCATCTCCAAAGATCCTGGCTCTGTGTGTCTGGAAAGGGGTCCTAGAAGCTTCATTTTTGAAGGAGGAAATAGATCGGCCTTTATCTTGAAAGCAGGACTCCATCTTGGGCCTGACTGGACTTTGAGCTACGTGTCCAGTATCTATGGAAACGACATACCAACTGGAAAACCAGGCCCCCAGAAGGAAGTGCCCTAGGGCTCTCCATCGCCTAAAAGAATACCCTAATTATCTGTGTAACCAAATAGAATCATACATTCTGTTATGCTTATTGCGGTATGACCACAAGCCTATTGATAATTGTCCACTGTTAACTACCTAGGCTTAAGGCTTATGAATCACGGGTTAACTTTGATTGTATCTTTCTTTTTCCTTTGTTCAGACTAGTTTCAGGGAATTTTGGGGAGGTGGGTTTGGACACGTCCACTTAGGGTATATAAGGTTTTCACAAAAAGCTGGTTGGGGTCGTTGGCTAAGAGGAGGCTCTGCTTTGGGCCCTCCGGTGTAACAGTGTAACAAACTGCACTCCACTATCTGCATTATCCTTTTGAGTGAGTTTGTTTCCCAGAACGTGTGGCTACAACATTTTCAGCAAGGTCTTCGGTGATTCTAAAGCAGACCGGTCATTCCTGGACCGCACGCTGAGAAACACTGCTTACAGGACTAAAGGCTGTCGTTATTCTTGAGATGAGGGTGAGGAAAAAATTGTGAGTGATTTGAGGTTATGTTAAGTGTTTGTGTCCTCACTGTATATGAAGTTCTGTGCAGGACCCTGAGTGGGAGACAGGAAATAGAAACTCAGGTCTGCATCAGCCATCTTTTATCTTTTTTTTATTGGCATATAGTTAATTTACAATGTTGGGCCAGTCTCTGCTCTACAGTCAAGTGACTGTTATACACATATGTACATTCTTTTCAAAATATTCTTTTCCATTATGGTCTCTCCCAGGAGATTGGGTATAGCTCCCTGTACTATACTGTAGGGCCTTATAGTCTATCTCTCTAAATGTAATAGCTTGTGTCTACTAACCCCAGACTCTAGTCCACCCCTCTCCCTTCCCTCTTTCTCCTGGGCAACCACAAGTCTGATCACTGCATCCAAGTCCTCCTTCTGTCTTTAATTGCTCCTCTAAGGTTTGAACCAGGAGTAATTTATCCCACATCACAGTATGATCAGGTATCCTCTTTTCCTATATTCGCTTCCTTAGGTCTTATACTAGAAGTTTACTGTATAAATACACAAACAAGCCAAGAAAATAATAAATACTGTAGCAGTAGTAGCAGTAGTGACACCTGAATGAGGGTCCAGGGCTACGCGCAATCAAGGGTTTTCTGTGGTCTACATGGAAGTGCTGTGATCACACTGCGTAGGGAGACCTTTCTTCTAAAGAAGGGCGGATAAGGCGTCCGTCTTCAGAACAGCATTTGTCTGCAGCCTCATTGCTTCCAATGGGGCCAGAGTCTCAGGGGCCCCCACCAGAGTTTTAGGTGAAAAACCCAGGGTACTGGCAAAGCTCCCATTGAGAGGGTCACCTTCATGTGCTTTAAACCTCTCAACCCCTTGCATATGTCCTCCTCCCTTAATTGCAGTCTCATGGTTGTGGATGGGTGGGATCATTCTTGATCCCTTCTCCGGGCAAGATATTTTCCTGCCCTTTACTTCACCTGCCAACTGAACAACTAGTCTGGGGGAGGGCCAGAGCCCGGGAGATGCGTTGAAAGACTCACAGGTTCCTGGGAGGCAGGAGGCTGCAAACACAAACTCTGCCCTTACAGCTGCCATGGGGGGTGGGAGGAGCTTTGAGCCTGGGGCAGCAGGACAGTGTGTGTGTGTGTGTGTGTGTGTATGTATGTGTGTGTATGCACACATGCACGCCCACTTAGGTTTGTAAGAGATCTGACTGTAGGTAGATGGAGTCGACCTCTACTTTATGAAGAGTGGTTTCTTAAAGGATTTTTTCAAATCAGCCTTTTAAAATTAAATAAAAGAAGTATCAGAATGTTCTCTATGTAACACCTGACTTCGAAATTTTGCAGGTTTTAAATTGGTTTGCCATCAATATTCTGTTTGGAATAAGTCAGTTTAGCTTCATTTCTTTGTGGAGGTTCATGAATCTCTCTCACCTCTGCCCTGGAGAGAGCTATGGATGCGATGCTCATGTGAACTTAATGCATTATTTTGTTTAACTTTCACAGGATTATGATTCCTGAAAAGTCCATCCACTCGCTCCAGGTTAAGACACATTTTTGTATGTCTTGAGTATAAATTGGGGTCAAGACCCAGAAAAGGATGGTATCAGAAAGGAGTAGGCCCAGTGTGGGTCACAGAGCTGATCTGAGCATCATTAACCGAAAGCTACGCAGAAACTGGGAGTTGTTTTATATGATATTTTAGTGATTTTCATTCTAGTCTGATTGGGATAGAAGTGTACATGAGAAAAAAAAAAGAATGATAGCTGTTTAGAGTAAAGACACCTATATTTTTGAGTGCCTAATATTTGTATTTTTTTCACAATGATTCTATGACGTGATTATTTGTATCCCCTTTTTGCAATGAGGAACTAGGCTCAGAGAGGTTAAATTACTAACCCAAGATCCCCCAGCTAGTGACAGAGCTACTGATCTTGTCTTCAGGTGGGTTCTCCACCTTGTGGGCTATGCTTTTAGCTGGACCACCTGTTGAGCGGACTTCACAGTATCACAGGGCTGGACAGGAGGGCAGCCACTTGGAGTCCTCACTGACCCTCACATTAACCAACCCCATGTTCCCTCGTATAAATGAAGAGCTGCGTAGAGAAACCAGTGGAATTCCTCAGTGGCCATCAGGCAGCGCTGGAGCCCAGGTCAGCACGCGCCCCCCTCTGGGTGCGTGTCCAGGTTTTGCCTCATCCCACCTCCCACCTCAATACCCACTGCCGCCTCCAATCCCGTCCTGCCCTGCTGCTGAGCAGCATCTTCAGCAGAACAAGCCGGCCCTCTGCACAGACCCGGCTGCTCCTGCCCCTGTGTCTCCTTGGACCAGCCTCGTCGAGATCGCCCTGATTTCAGGTCATGTCCAAGGAGGTGACTCTCTCCTCACCATTTATCACACAACAAAAACTCTTGAGGAAAAATAAATTAAGTCTGGGCCAAAGAAAAAGCAATCCTTTCCTCCAAGTTAATTAATTTGAGCACTATTTTCAGGAAAAGCGTTTCTTAAATCCCTATCGCTGAAGGCAATTTTCTTGCCACAATCACTCAGTGTTCCTGACAGAAGGTGACTGGCAGAAGGAAGGCTAAGGGGAAGGCAGATTTCTGCAGCCTTGAAGGACCCGCTCCCCGATCCCAGGGAGGCTCCAGTGCCTAATAAACGTGGGTCTCTCTGAAGGGAATAGTGACCACATGGTGTGGGGCGGCATGCACACATGTGTGTGCACACATGACTATGTATGTGTGTGATGTGTACGTATGTATGTATGTGTGGTGGATGAAGGAAGTATTAATAGTAGGATTTTTGTTTCTACAGGGACCCTGGGCATAGGGCCCCTGACCTCCGGTGTGCCCAGCTCGGAGGACAGATGGGGCTGCCCTCCAGAAACCTGAGGGGTCACTCGTTTCAGATTGTTTCCATTCCTCCTTGTGTATCTCAGCATCCTTTCAAGCCCAGGTCCAGCAGGGTTGTCTTCAGGGCGTGGAGTTGACCATTACTGATGGGAAACTATGATAGAGCTTTCTCTGTGCTTGGAAATGGGGGTAAAATATAGGGTCATGGCCCCGGTTCCCTTAGCCAGGAAGGGTAATGACAGCTTCCATTCATCAAGCAGCCAGGTGCTGGGCTGAGAGCTTTCTGCACTGGCAGGCATTTCTTCTTCCCATCTCTCCGACACCTCTGACAAGTTGCTGTTTGTATCACTGGTTTACAGGGGAGGAAATTGAGACCCAGAGGCCACAGGACTCCTGGGTTCACACAACACAGTAAGCTTGGAGCCCTGGTGGCTTTGACTGTCAGGGCTCAGTGCCAAACTGCTGCACTGCCCTGCCCTGCAGCCCGTTTCTGGGCCCTGGATTCCCCTCTGGCCAGACCTCCTGCCACAGAAACCATGGTCTGAGGACAACCTCAACTGGGAAGAATGTTAGAACCAGGGCTTCTTCCTCCCTCTAAGTCCTTCCAGGGACTTCCCCAGCTGGAGGAAAGGCCCCACACCCGCTCTGAGGGGTGAGGGTGATGCCAAGGAGAAGTCGTCCTGAGAGAGGCAGAGGGTTGGCCTGAGCTCCTTGCACACACAAGGCCTAGGCAGAGTGGTGGCCTCAGGGTCAGCTTGTCCCCCACGCCTTTGCTCCTCATGGCTTGCTGACATTCTCCTGGAGCCTGTGTTCATGCAGGAGTAACGTGAGGACGAGATATTTGTCTCTCAGGGCTTTGTGAGCATTAAATGGGAAACTATATTTAAATGACTTAACTCAGTGCCAGGCTTAGAGAACTGTTCAGGAAATAGTAACTATTATTATTAATGATTTCCTCCTCCAAGTGGCAGGTGGCTAACCTGCATTTCTTGCTGCAGGACAGGACTGTGAGCATCAGGGTGTTAGCAGATGTGGCTGGGTCCCACCTGCGTCTGATGCTGCCATTCCTGTGACACCTACACAGCTTCCTGGGACTCCTGTTCCTCACTTGCAAAACAAACAAGTTCCTAGTACCTGTCTCATAAGGTAGCGGGAAAGAGATGAAGGTAGGAGAGGATCTGCCTAGGGCACTCTGTCTGGTCCTGGCACAGAGGAGGGGCTTAGCTAGTGGTAAGACGGAGATGTTGATTGCAATATTGTCATCAGCATCACCACCATCACCATCACCATCACCACCACCACCAAAATCACTGTAATCATGATTATGTTGGTAACTCACTAAATTCTGTAGGAATTCTCCTGAGCTCCTGTGGAAACTCAGGCTACAGTGCATTTTCCTCACCTGGAAATGAGTGTATCCATGCAATTCAGAGTTCATTAGAGGAGGCTGTGTCCTGCTAAATGAGGCCCCTGGGAGTTGAGGACGTTTCTAAAAGGCATTTTAAGTAAATCTGTGGATCTAAAGCAAGGACGGAGAATGTCTTTTTCCTGAGGCCTCCTTTGTGCTCACTTTGGACCAAGCACACGCTGCATCTGAGCTGACAGCTCTTTCTTCTTTCTCAGTCACGTGGCCTGGAAGCACAGCTCTGGGGTAGTCGTGTATCCCCTGAGAAAGCATCCGCTGAGAGGAATAGAAGACGGGCCCACCTTGCATGTGGCTTTGGGATTTAATCTCTGTCCCCCAGCCCCTGTTTGTCAGACCAGACCAGATTTAAGGATTCTCGTGCTTTCGGTCTCTTTTCTCCTCTTGTCTTTATTTATTTATTTATGTTTTAGGCCCCTCTCCAGGTCTGACAGATTTCCTTTCAGTCAATTCATCTACAAATGTTTGTCTAATCTGGTGGCCCTCAATCTAGGTTAGAGGTTAGAGTCACTTGGGGGAACTTTTAAAAAACATTGATATATTGATATATATGCTACCACGTGTAAAGCAGCTAGTGAGAAGCTGTTGGACGGCACAGAGAGCTCAGCGCGGTGCTCTGTGTTGAACTAAAGGAGTGGGATAGGGGTGGGAGGGGGGCTCGAGAGGAAGGGGGTATATTTATACACAGAGCTGATTCACTTTGCTCTACAGCAGAAACTAACACGACACTGTAAAGCAGTTATACTCCAATAAATAGAAACAACAGCAACTAAACAAAACAAACACGGGCACCTGGAAGCTAGGGTGGAGGGGGGCGGGAAGGGGTACTATTACTCAAGGAACAGACTTCCAGGACCTGATGTACAGCATGGGAGCTACAGTTACAAGGTGTTGTTTACCTGGGATTTGCTACAAGAATAAAGAAGACATCTCAAGGTCTCTTATTACACATGCACGCACGCTAAGTCGCTTCAGTCATGTCTGACTCTGAGACTCTATGGACAGTAGCCTGTCAGGTTCCTCTGTCCATGAGATTCTCCAGGCAAGAGTGCCAGAGTCAGTTACCATGCCCTCCTCCAGGGGATCTTCCCAACCTAGGGATCGAACCCATGTCTCTTGCATTGCAGGCAGTTTCTTTAATGCTGAGCCACTGGGGAAGCCGGTCCTTATCACACACAAAATGGTAACTATGCAAGGTGAGGGATGTGTTAATTGATTTGATGGTGGGAATCATTTCACAGTGGATAATACATCTTAACCAACGTTGTACACTTTAAAAAGATACACAGTTTCTGTTCATCCAAGAAAAGGGAAAAGAAAAGAAGTAGCAGGAAAGTTCTATGTAGGGAATGGAAAAGGAGAGAGTAAAGGTTGGCAGAGTGTGATGGGGCTGGGCAGTCCTGCAAGGGAGCCTGTAAGGAGGATTTAGAACCAATACGGAAGTTGTGGGGCGCACGATGGGGTGGGGGGTGGGGGGAGGGAAGGGATTTTAGCAAGCTGAAGTGAAACACGGTTTCTTTCCTTTTTAAAAAATTTTTCTTGGAGGATAGTTGCTTTATAGTGTTGTGTCAGTTTCTACTGTACAGCAAAATGAATCAGCTGTATGTATATATATATATATCCCTTCTTTTTTGGATTTCCTTCCCATTTAGGTCATCACAGAGCACTGAGTAGGGTTCCCTCGGCTATATAGTAGGTTCTCATTAGTTATCTCCTTTATACATAGTGGTGTATATGTGGAATTGGAGATTCCTTTAAAAACTACAAACAGAACTATCAAATGACCCAGCAATACTACTCCAGGGTATATACCTGGAGAAAACCATAATTCCAAAAGACACATGCTCCCCAATGTTCATTGCAGCACTATTTACAATAGCCAGGCCATGGAGGCAACCTAGATGTCCATTAACAGAGAAATAGATAAAGAAACCTGGTTTCTTTCAAAAGCAAGTTTAGCCAACTATGGCCTGTGAGTTGAATCTAGATTTTTGTCCTTTTTGTACAGCCCAGCTAAGAATGTTTCTTCATTTCTAAATGTCTGGAAAATAATCAAAAGAAATATCTGTGAAGCAAGAAAATTGTATAAAGTTCAAATTTCAGTATCCATGGGCAAAGTTTTCTTGCAACACATGTACAAGAAAATAAAAAGTTACTGATTCCCAAATGCCATCTCAGATCAACTAAAAAGCATTGAGCATGAGGAGGAGGGGTCTTGGGTTTTTGTTCTTTCAAAGCTTCCAAGTGACTATGTAACCCAAGCTGAGAATTAGTGATCCAGTTCTCACTCTATGCTGGTGAGAATTACCAGGCTTGTGAGGTGGATGAGAAAACTGGAAATACGCTGGGTCTGCAGTTCTTTGTAAACCAGACAGAAACAAGCAGACAGATGCTTCCTGCTGCCCTGGGCTCTTAAACAGAAGTTCTCGGGTTGGATCCCAGATGTGGGCACTGTACGTGCTCCATGCAGTCCCAGCCCCCCACCCGCCTGCTGTTTGCACGTTCCCTCTCCTCTCCAGCTGGCCCCAGATGTCCTGAGTTGGCCTGCACCTGCCTTGGGGTGTCCCTGGATCTGGCTGATGTTGCAGATGCTTTAGCCTCAGATCCATCCCCGAGGCAGGATGGAGTCCTCAAGTTCATGTCACTTGTGAACTGGTCTGACTTACTGTCGGACAGGAGACGAAATGGTCCCTGACAAGCACTACTGTGACCCTCTGAGCTGCACCTTGTCCACCCAGGGCATCCCTTCCTAGAAGCAAGCCCCTTGGCCGGGCCCAGTGGGCAATTACCTATTGCTGCACAGAGATCCCGCTCCCTGCAGCTGTGTTCATCAAGTCAGACAGCGCCTGTGTCAAATCCATTGTCACACGGTGCTACTACGTCCCTGACTCCATATGTGAAATCAATTACCACACATTAGGGCGTGTTTCACACCATAATGGAGCGTTTTTCTGTACCATTGTTTGCATAGAGAGAATAGGAAGAATCATTATCAAGTGATTGGAAATAGATTTTGTGTCTGCTCCAAGGCAGGAGGGCGTGGAGCGAAGGTAAGAGGACTCAGCACCGTGAGGGGAAGCCCTTGGAGTCCCTGTGCCTGGCTCCCAGGGATGGAGTGTTCAGAGAGGATGCTGGGGGAGGCTCCTCCAGGAAAGGAAGGAAATATGCATTCAAACCTGGAGGGTAAGAATAGCTTCCTCTGTATCATTTAGGTTCTCTGGGGTCCTCTGATGCCAGATAGCTGGCTCCGGTCCATCGTAACCCACACACAGCATATCCCTCCCCACAGGAGAGAGAGAAGCAGCCTTGAAAGCTTCGGCTTGAAATCTGACCACCTTGATAGAAATCCCCATCTGGCCACTTCACCGCTGTGGAGCTCTGTCTGGACAAGGCACCCACCTCTAAACCTCAATTTCTTTATCCGTAAAATGGGGATAATAACTGCACCAGTCCAACAGGCTGTTCGGAGAATCAGAAGAGATGATGCGCGTATAAAACACGTAGTCCTGTACCCGGTACTATTTTATTTCATAAACCTTGGGCTGCTGAAACAAAATCCCACAGACAGAGTGGCTTATTAACAATAGCAATTATTTCTCCTGGTGTGGAGGCTGGGGAGGCCAAGAGCAAAGTTCCAGCAGACTCCCCATCTGATTCAGAGATGCCGTGTCCTCACATGTGGAAGGGGCGAGGGAGATCCCTGGGGCCTCTCTTACAAGGGCACTGACCCCTCATCAGCCCATGGGACCTGTCTTCAAAGACCAGCACATAGGACAACCTGGACTGATTTCCTGGAAGGCAGTTTTTCCAGAGATTGGGAAGGGGGTGATTTCGGGATGATTCAAGTGCATCACATTTCTTGTGCACTTTATTTCTATTGTTATCAATTTCTATTGTTATCACATCAGCCCCACCTCAGATCATCAGACATCAGATTCTGGAGGTTGGGTCTCCTGACATAGGGGATTAAGTTTCAGCTTTTTAGGGTGATACATTTGGTCTTTAACCCTGAATTTTCTGTTTAGTTGCTCAGTTGTGTCTGACTTTCACAAACCCATGGATTGTAGCCCGCCAGGATCCTCTGTTCCTAGGATTCTCCAGGCAAGAAAACTGGAGTGGGTTCCATTTCCTCTTCCAGGGGATCTTCCCACCCCAGGAATCGAACCTGGGTCTCCTGCATTGGCAGCTGGATTCTTTACTGCTGAGCCATCTGGGAATATTTTATAATAAAAGTTTTCTTCTTCTGCTCCTCTAATCACAGAGCCCCTTGTCCTTCAATCATGCTAAACACCTTCTCAGAATATCATCTCCTGAAGTCTTTTCTTCTTTCTCTCCCTCTGCACACCTGCCGGGAAGGGAGCTGGTCTTGCTCACCTTTGAAACCTCCCCAGCTCCAAAGTCCTATGTGTGGCTGGTGAATTCAAATAAACACATACACATACACACAGGCTGCCCTTGCAGGCGCAAAGACAAAGAAAACCAACGAAGGTTAGTTTTTTTGGCCTCTTCTCATAATGACTCATCCATAACGATTTCTACGGGCTGTATTTTCTTCTGTGACAGAAACAATTTACTGCATTCCTGCAAAGCCCATTTTCTCAGCGTGATCTAGTTGTGCGGTGGTTTGGGAAGTAATTTACCGATATTTTGCTTCAAAATAACTTACAAAGACAAAGGGTTCTGTTGACACTGAGGTGCATTCCTTATGGGCTAGAAAGATAGGATAAAACAATTTTAAAAAGTAAAAACATGGTATTACAGTCACTTTGAACTTGGGCTGTAAATCACACGCCCCTGGTTGAGACGGCCCTCTCCTCCCCATCATCTCCGAGTCCTGCTCTGAGCGCTAGGATGCTCTGTATGTTTGCATGGGCAGATTCACTTTCTGCTTTGTTGGAAGCATGTTTTCCTGTTGGATCTTGAGCCCGGTCCTCAGGATGCCAGTGCACGCTTTTCTTCTGTGTTCTTCCTGCCTGTCACATCTGTGGAGGCAGGTAACCCTCTCCAGATCCGTAATAAAGGAGCCCCACAGATCCCTGCCTCCCTGGCTGCTGCCCTTGGTCCCAGTTCTTTTTCTTTTCCTGAACATTCCTCAGTCTGGGAGTGTCGATGAGGGTTTCCCGGGGGCTTCTCCGTTCAAGCTGCAGACTAGAGAACTTTCAGGCTGACCCTGGCTGGCCCCTGGCTTTGGGCAGAAACTGTGAGGCTGTCCTCCTGGTCCAGCGCCCCTGCAAGGGGCTCCTCAGCTTCCCTGGATTATCCGCTCCAAGCTGAGCTCCTTCTTCAAATTAGACAGGATTTAGACTTCGTCTTGTTCTTAGTGCTGGCACACATTTGTTATTGGTTTTACCCAAGATTTAGACTCCTTTTAAAATTAATAATGATTTTAGGACTTTATAATGGGCAAGGTTTATGATCATCAGTATAATCCTATAAGTCTAATCCTAGACCAACATGAATTATGCTCAGGATGGCTTCAGCCAGATGCACAGATCTTTGATTTCCTGAGCAGTTGACATGAGGAGGGGAGAGAGAAGACAGCCACTGTTAGCTCCAAATCCCCAACTGAGGGGACTCCGTGGAAATTTACTTCTAAAGGAGAGGACTTCCTGGACCTTTATGTTTGCTAAAGATGAATTTAAGTTACACTAAGGTGGCTCAGAAGGTAAAGAATCTGCTTGCAATGCAGGGTATGTGGGCTCGATCGCTGGGTCAGGAAGATTCCCTGGAGAAGGGAATGGCAACCCACCCCAGTATTCTTGCCTGGAGAATTCCATGGACAGAGCAGCCTGATGGGCTCCAGTCCATGGTGTCACAAAGAGTTGGACATGACTGAGTTTCTAACACTTCCCTTTTTCAATAAAACAAGACCGTGATCCTCTCCATAATTTTAAGCAAATGTTGGATTACTATACTACATTGCTGGGCATTTTAGAGTCCACTCTCTAATCATTTGCTCACTAAAGACTGACTCTGTGCTAGCCATTGTGATAGAGATTCCAAAATATTTTTTAAATCATCCTTCCAGTTTAGTGGAAGATGTCCACATTATCAAAAATACATTTTCCTTTCTATAGTTGTAATTTTCTGCTCCTTTAGCTGGCTGATTAGAGTCAAAAGTGATGGAGATTCCCAAGAAATGCTGCTGTCTTCATAAGAATAATGTTCCCATCCATTTCTGCCTCCTGACGCTTTGACTGTTCCTTTCTCCTTTCTGTTTCTGCCAGAAGAGGAAGATGTATGCTTCTTTTTAAACAAAAGTATCTGTGACCCATGAAACAATTCAAGAAAAGGTCAATTTTCAGAGAAGAAGCCCAGAATCCAGCTGGTGTCATTTTTTTCTGATGAGTCCTGGGCATGTGCTAATTTGTAGTTCATTGTCATAGTGATGATTGAAGTCCAAGAACAGAAAGTTAATTCTCTGTTTCAGAAGTCTCCAGAGCTAGACAGTTGGGTGCAAAGTCCAGTGGGTCTTCAGAAGGGGTATGTAAGGCTTGAACTGTGCCCTCTCTAGCCCACCTTCATGGCTGGTAGCCATGCCCTGGAGAAACCTGGGCAACTGTATCACATGGACATCACTGGGCCTCTCCTGGGCCACCTGGTCACATTCAGGTGCTGAGCACAGCTAAGTGTCCTTGGGACGCTGTGGAGGAGGCTGGGAATCCTCTTGATCTGCCAGGAAGCCCAGGAGAGACATGTGTCTGGTTAATAATAGAACCAACTACTTTTCAAGGCTCTTTTAATTTATTAGAAGGAGGCTTCGGATGGCAGGTGATTGCAACTGGGAAGGAAAAAAGGGGGCAAATACTACTTCTTTTTGCTCAGGCATCACCTTTGGAAACAACTTCCACCCCCATCTCTTTGGCCTGTTGGGGGCTGGGCTGATAATCACCGATAGGAGAAGACTTAGGCATAATCCCCTCCTTCCTCTAACTGAGACCATGCATTTCATTTAATTGGCATCACCCCATGGCCCTACGACATCTAGAATCTGTCTCTGTGGCCTTTCTTATGCCTCAGGAAGGATTCTTGAGGCCAACCCAAAAGGGCAGCTCTGGCTGTTGAACAGGCAACTCCATTAATTTGGGATGAACTGAGTGTCAGCAAATTGAGTTTCAAGGGCAACCCAGGAACCTGTCAATCTGAAGCAGTCTGCCATGTGTCCAGAGGATCCTAGGAGCTGGATTTTGGAGGCTTGTTTACGTTGGTATATGTAATAGCTACAATCCCCCAGGTAGATTAAGTAATTTCTTCATTTAGAACATCCAAACCTGGATGACATTTGAGAGATTTTCTCTGCCTTGTCAAGGGCAAACTCTCGCTTTATTGCTTCCCCTGATTCTTTACTTAAAGACAACAGACGGCTTTCTCCCTCGCGGCGACTACAGGAGCAGAGGTGAGTGAAAATTACCGCAGATGTTTTATGATGTTCAAGCTCTTGCAATCACACTCCCCAAACAGGCTAATAGCTTCTCTCCCGTGTTTTCTCATTCTGTCTCCTGTAATTTGGCCTATATTTTCTTTCCAAGTCAAGATTTTTGCCCTTTGCATGAAGCATAATAATACTTAGCATTTATGCAATGCTTTGCATTTTAAAGACCCTAAGTGATCATTAATGAGCTAATCCACACAAGATATGATGCTTGTGCAGCAGGCCAGCTGCCACCCCACTGCACGGATGGGAAAACTGAGGCCCCTGTGGACCGGCTCAGAATCCAAAATCCTTGTACATCAGAGCCTCTAGCTTCAAGTGAAGGTTCCCTGCACACTTGGACTCCAGAAATAAAGCCAGGAGACAGAGAAAGACCAGAAATTGCCTTCTCTATTAAACAACCTGTTTCCGTTTTCAATTATTTATTTTTTTTGGTAATCTGAGCTGTGGAAATTCCAGATCTGTCCAACAGACAGTGCCTGCTCTGCACTTTGGGGTCTCCTCCTGTCTAATAAAAAGCATAGACATCACTTTGCCAAGAGTTCTATATAGTCAAAGCTATGGTTTTTCCAGTAGTCATGTATGGATGTGAGAGTTGAACCATAAAGAAGGCTGAGTGCCAAAGAATTGATTCTTTCAAACTGTGGTGCCAGAGGAGACTCTTGAGAGTCCCTTGGACAGTAAGGATCTCAAACCAGTCAATCCTAAAGGAAATTAACCCTGAATATTCACTGGAAGGGCTGCTGTTGAAGCAGTAGCTCCAATACTTTGGCCACCTGATATGAATAGCTGACTCTTCAGAAAAAAACCCTGATGCTGGGAAAGATTGAAGGCAAAAGGAGAAGGGGACAACAGAAGATGAGATGGATGGATGGCATCACTGATTCAATGGACATGAACTTGGGCAAACTCCAAGATATAGTGAAGGACAGGAGAACGTGGTATGCTGAAGTCCATGAGGTCGCAAAGGGTTGGACAGGACTCAGTGACCAAACAACAATGACATGGCTAATAAGCCCATCCTAAAGTGTCACCCACACCATCAGTGGAAATCAGAAACAGTCAGGACTCAAGACTGACTCCTAGCCGATGCCTTTACTGTGACTTCCTCTCAGTGTCCCCCTTCCCATGTGGTCGCCTAGGCTCTATTTTACTAGCTTATTCATGAGCGTGTCATGTGGGGCAGAATCAACAATTTCTCTGTAGACAAGCTGCAATATGCTTACTGCTTCACCATTTCTACAAGGCTCATCTTTCTTTTGGGGATTGAATTGGTCAGGCATGATGGATTCCTTTTAAAGCCACGTTGGTAATTACTTAATACCTAGTCATTTTTCTCCCCATTTATTCTTTCTTCATTTGTCGTGAGAGTCTTTTTCAGGGACAAGTTAGGTGTTGTTACTAATCTCTTGCTTCTGTGTCCTTTTTCTCCCTGTCTTTCTAAAAACATATGTTATGTTGGTCTTTTTCTCGTCTTTGGAAATCTTACATGTCTTTCATGAGTTCTCAAAAGTGGGATTTGTTGAAACTAAAATTCCACCCATCAATTTTTAACGTCAGTATCTGTTAAGTTATAAGATTTTGAATGGCAGGGGCAATAATTTATTCAATTTTTAAAAATTCTTGATGGTGCCCTGGCAGATTAACAGGTGCTTAACACTGGTGAGAAGTATACCCAGCCCTCTGGGAAATGCTGCAGAATATATTGATATTATCTGGCCCAACCATCTAGCAATTTTCAATTTAATTGGGCAAACAGGTCTTACATCCATGAATATTTTAGAAAATAGTGAAGGACAATATGATCAAGGGGTGGCACCACCATAAAGGCCATGTGTATGATGTTACAGCAAAGAGGGTAACTGAGGGTGGGATGTTGTAGCCCCCTTGCCCACTGGTGGGCTGTGAGTAGAGCTGGAGGCAGTGGGGGCTTCCTTGAGAGCTTTGGAGTCACACAGATGTCGATCCCAACTCAAGCCATCTGCCACTGTGTAGCCGTGTGAGGTGGACGACTTACTTGACCTTTGCAAGCCTCAGTTTACTCATCTCTAGTACAGGAATAATAATATTTCCAAAAATACAGAGGAAAGAGTTCTGTTCCTTTTGTTTGCTGTTGTGCCCTCATTAGCTAGAAAAGCATCAAGCACAAAGTGAAATATCAAAAAATGTCTGTCAAAAAACAATGGGCCTCACCAGATTTTCTCCGGTTTAGGTAACACATGTATACTAAATTTTAATACAGTATTTGGCACAGTAGGTGTTCAGTAAAATCTTTTATCTTTGTTATTATCATTTCACCTGGGCTTAGGACTCCGGACTTCTGGACATGGAGGATTTGAATTCTATTTTTCCTGTAGCAATGAGGTAGCAGCCTTTTTAAAAGAACCTCAAATCTGTAGAAAGTTGTACACACATTCTAACCTGTTCCGTGTTAAGTTGCTCTTATTTTTCTGTTTCTTGTACCCAGAAACCAAGTCCAGCTATTCATAACTTCTCCCAAAGGGGATCCACTGGTCCAGAAGTCACTTTCATTTATAGAGTGATGCTCAACAAACCAACTACTTGCAACTAAGTCTGGGTGTGGCCTGTACTTTCAGACACTCAGGGTGCTGGGAGCTGCAGAGGGTTCTGAGTAGAGTCCAGACCTGCTCTGACAGCTGAGACCACAGCAAGCAGCACGGGTTAGGGTGTCCTAAGAGGGGCCAGCGTGAGGAGTGCAGAATCTCAGCACAGAATCTCAGTGTGGGGCAATTCAGAGGCGAAGAAAGCTGATCAGAGCTAAGGAGTTGCCTGAAGTTGCCCTGGAATGCTGCCTGGACGTTGAAAAGTGAAGCTGGGGTTTGGGGGAGACAGAGTGAGGATTTTGCTGTCACAATATTGTTAAAAAAGGAGGTTTTCCTGAACTAGACTACCAGACGTTTTAGGGGTGATATATATATATATATATGAGGACATGTGTACTACCTGGCGGTCAGGAGATCCCACTAGCCCAGCAGAAGGCCATGGTGAGAGCGAATGAAGACCCATGGAGATGGAGGCCTCCGTTCCTGTACTCCCAGGACAGAAGCAGGGCTCTTAACGGCCCTGCAGGTGGCATCTGGCAGCAGGGGCACTGCGACAGGTGTGCAGGAGGCTGGGGACACAAATGCACAGTTGGGGCTGGTGCCTTTCACAAACCTGGGCACTATTCATGGAAAACTTAATGGGAAAGGTCCCAACTACAGTCCACACAAGGGGGGGCTTCCCTGGTGGTCCACTGGTTAAGACTCTGCCTTGCAATGCAGGAGACACCTGTTTGATCCCTGGTCAGGGAGGATCCCACATGCCCTGGATCAGCTGAGCTCGTGCACCACAACTACCGAGCCTGTGCTCTAGAGCCCAGGGGATGCAACTGCTGCAGCCCATGTGCCTAGAGCCCATGCTCCACAGGAGAAGCCTCTGCAATGAGAAGCTTTTGCACCAGCAGCCCCTGCTCGCTGCAACTAAAGGAGATGCCCACACAGAGCAATGAAGACCCAGTGCAGCCAAAGAATAAATAAAGAGATACATAAATAAATCTTTTTTAAAAGGTTAAAAAAAGAAAAAATCCACACAAGGGGGCATCCCCAAGTGTGGTCCATCCTGTATGGTGGTTCTTGTCCAGTCCCTGTATGCCCTGGAAAGATGCTGTCTGTATAAAATAGGCCCACAGACTCCACTCCATCAAATGAGATGGGTGTTGAGATAGTGCTTGCGAGGTGAAGGACCGGGGTGTTACACTTAGAGCGTGGCTGTATCACCACTACTACCTTTGTGTGTCACCTGTGGCAACACTGCAAAGTGCGTCATGCATTGATCATTGCTTGGAACCCCTTCCATTCAAAGTGGCTATAGGCAAGCATCTCTTGAGGCTGCATGGGTTGAGATTGTGTTAAAAGGGGGTAAAATTTCCCCAAGTTGTCTTCACTAACTACTGCTACTACTAAGTCACTTCAGTTGTGTTTGACTCTGTGCGACCCCATAGACAGCAGCCCACCAGGCTCCTCCATCCATGGGATTTTTCCAGGCAAGAGTACTGGAGTGGGGTGCCATTGCCTTCTCCTTGTCTTTACTAAAATCCTTCTCTTTCTTTCTTACCTTCCTTCTGCTTCTTCTTTTCCCTTCCCCTTCCCTGATTTTCTTTTCTCCTTCTTCCTTCTGTTGGCAATGTGCATGCTAAGTCACTTAAGTTGTGCCCAACTCTGTGAACTCATAGACTCTAGCCTGCCAGGTTTCTCTGTCCATGGGATGTCCCAGGCAAAAATACTGGAGTGGGTTGCCATTTCCTCCTCCAGGGGATCTTCCCGACCCAGGAGTCGAACCTGCATCTCTTACAGCTCCTGCATTGATGGATGGGTTCTTTATCACTGAGCCACCTGGGAAGCGAAAGGTATGAAATGCCTTCAAGGAGCTCTGGCCATGAGTACTGCCGTCAAGCTGAAGTCGTGTTTGGATTCTGATCTCTTCCTCCTCTTTCTTCCTGTAATTTATTGCTGATGCTACTTTTGAATCTTGACTTGGTTTATCTCCATGGATCTTGTATGTTTCCTTTTTTGGAGTCTTTCAAATTTTTTTGACTATAAGATTCTATATGAAATATCTTTTACATGCTTAACCTAGCACACATGGACAAATATACACACAGATGGACAAATATATACACACACACACGTAAAACCAACCCAACCAGGGCTAAGCAATATTTAACCGTATATGGGTAGTGCACTCTGACATTCTATTCTCCTCTGTTTCATCCCATCGATCTAATTTCACTTAAAAAGAATTCATTAGATTCATTTCATAAGTAATTAACAGATCATAATTGGTAGTTTGAAAAGCTCTTTTCAAAATGATCATGGACTTCTGAATTAGTTCCATTTCCAAGTGGTCTTTGATTTCTACCTGATTCCTGAATACTCTTGAGTATATTGTCTTCTTGAAGTCCCAGCCAAAAATGATGAGACTGATAATGTGTATTAAAGAGCAAGTAAACAAGTTTGAAATGATTTTATGGAAGCAGCTACATGAAATTAGTTTAAAACTATAGATCTCATATTTTATTCAACTTATTTTATCTTTTTCGATTCTCTTATGATCTCTGTGGATGAGAATCTGGGCAACCTGTTCGTTTTTGCTCCCTATTAAAGAGGTGTGCACACTGGCCAACTGGTGTGGATGCTGGCAGTGAGCTATCGTTGTGAGTGTACCGAGGACCCTGCTCGGTGTCAGATTGCTTCTTAAGTAACAAATCTTCTATTTAAGTCACAAATGCAATCTGATTTAAGAAATTAGAATATGCCATCTAGCAGAGAAAGACAAATGTCATACGATAGGCTTACAAGTGCAATCTTAAAAAATGCTGGAAATGAACCTATATACACAGAACAGAAATAGACCCACAGATGTAGAAAACAAACTTTTGGTTATCAAAGGGGAAGGGGGAATAAAGTAGGAATTTTGGATTAATAGATATACACTGCTGCTTCTGCTGCTGCTGCTGCTAAGTTGCTTCAGTCGTGTCTGACTCTGTGTGACCCCAGAGACGGCAGTCCACCGGGCTCCCCGTCCCTGGGATTCTCCAGGCAAGAACACTGGAGTGGGTTGCCATTTCCTTCTCCAATGCATATATATAAAATAGATAACCCAACAGGGACCTGCTGTATAGCACAGTGAATTATACTCAGTATTCTGTAACAACCTATAAGGGAAAAGAATATGAAATATATATATATATATATGTATGTATATACATATATATATATGTGTGTGTGTGACTGACTCACTTTGATGTATACCTGAAACTAACACAACATTGTGAATCAATGATACTTCAATTAAAAAAAAAGTTAGCCTTGAGAAATAAAGAATGCCCATACCAGAGCATTCTAGTCCATTTAAAAAAATGGTATCTAGGATTTTCTTCACAATTCTGAACTCGATTTAACATCACATCACGCTGTGGTCAGCATGACAGTTGCCTGGCTCTTCTCGCATCTCTGCATCTCGCCTTGCAGAAACCCCTGATGGAGGTGGGCAGGGGACTGGAGAGGGAGGCGTGGTCCTGGGAATGGACCCTGCTTTCCACTGGGGGATTGGGACCTGCCAGCTGAACAAAAAGGAATGGCTACCTGCTCCAGTATTCTTGCCTGGAGAATTCCATGGACTGAGGAGCCTGGAGGGCTACAGTCCATGGGGTTGCAAAGAGTCCAACACTGTAACATTATATTTTACTAGCTGAATAAAAAGGTATAGGCCCTCACAGGGAGAAAACATGTGAGAAAAAATGTGAGAGGTCCCAAGAGGTGGGAATGGACATGGACCCTCGCTGCCCTGTTCTCGGGCAGGACGCTGCTTCCCTGGCCTGGCCCTTGTCTGGCCATACGACGCTGAGGGTGCAGGCATTTCCCATCTGACTGACCCTTTTCCTGTGCGTCCGACAGAGCCCTGCTGTCCCTCACGCTGATGCCACAGTCCTAGCCGCCTCTCTGGGAAAAGAAGTAGGGGCACTCCTATCCTCCAGGGTGTGTCTGGAAGCATGATGACAGCCCTTTCTTAAAAACCAAACAACAACAACAAAAACCCATCTAATCTTCCCTTGACCCTGTTATGTCTTGAAAGCAAGTGAAATGCTCAGAGCTGTCTGGTGAGCTTTCATTCATTTCTTTTGGTAACCTTCATTCCTCTGACCACTTACTTTGAAATTTCCTACCTACAGTATCTTGACACCTCTGCTAAAACTTAATTTTTCTTCCTGCTACTTCATGAAAAGTGTTTAGAATGACAGGGGATTATAACCAAAAGGTAGGCTTTTTTGCATCATAATCTTTTGTGTTATCGTAAACCAGGTCAAATCAGTCAACCTCAAATAAAATAGTCTTTTGTACTACTTAATTATACCTTGCTTTACAGTAGATTTTCCCCCCCAAATCCATGTAAACTTGCTCTCTAAATAATCTTTTTATATTTAAGATTTGCTACTAAAATTACAGAAAAACAAAAACCTGTAATCCAATCTTTTCGGTGTTCACAAATGGAATCTTAAGGCAAATATTCCAAGAAAAGAAGACATGATAATCCTTTTTCTCAGTGACCACAATAGTACTTGGAAGGTTAAGGAAGTTCCCCACCTCTATTCATCTCCCCCCTCCCCCCGCCCCCACCACTCCACCTCATTCCACCAAACTATGAAGTAAGGTGGGGAAGAGGAAAGTCAGCCCAGTTAAGCTATGGATGTGGGGAATTGAATCAGGCAAAGAAGTTATCATTGTGTTGCTGGGGCTTGAACTGGAGGGAATGGGGCTAAGGTTGGGGAGTCCACAAGGATGCAAGAGAACCTAAGACCTTCTGTGTTCCAAGCTCCCCCTCTACTCTTTCACTGTAGCCTGGCCTCCAGGTAACTCTGTGTGTCCTGGTCTCTCTGCAGCCAGCTCGCTCCTCTTCTCTCCTGGGTCTTACAGCCACTGATGGAAAGACAATTGTCATTTTTTTCCAGCTTTTAATTTTGTATTGGAGTATAGCCAACTAACAATGCTGTGATAGCTTCAGGTGCCAGCAAAGGCACTTGGCCATACACACACATGTATCCATTCTCCCCCCAAGCCCCCTCCCACCCAAGCTGCCACATGACGTTGAGCAGAGTTCCCTGTGCTGTACCATGGGTCCTTGTTGGTTTTCCATTTTAAATATAGCAATGTGCACATGTCCATCCCAAACTCCCTCACTGTCCCTTTGTCCCATTTTTCCTCCTTGGCAACCTTAAGTTCATTCTCTAAGTCTGTGAGTCTGTTTCTGGTTTATAAATAAGTTCATTTGTATCATTTCTTTTCAGATTCTGCATATAAGGGAAGTCATGCGATATTTCTCCTTCTCTGTCTGAATTGTCATTTGGTTTTGAGCCAACCTTCCAGGTGGCAATATTACCCTATTTTTATTTTGTTCGATGGTGATTGAAGTATTTTTACTGTTCAACAGCTACTACTTGAATAATGAACCTTTGGTTTGGGGGATGGGGTCTCCCAGGCAGAGATGATATGGAAACTCTTGATGGATTGTAAAGGAACTAGTATAATAAGTATAACCTGAGGGGAAAAGATAGCTATTTTAAAAAATAAATGACTTCATCCACTTGTGCATTATAAGGGACTGCAGGTTTTATCTCAGGGAAGATGGCTCTTTCATTTAAGAAAGCCAATTAATAGGCCTTTGGGTTAGGCGCCAAAGCCTAGATTGCAGTGGCAGCTTGAGACAAAGGAAACTTAAATCTCTCTGCATAATAGAGCAGAAGCCTTGACCCGCGTGATCTGACCAGACCTGGGCCACATTAAAGCAGCACAATTGGGGCTGGAGTCCCCGGTTCGCATCTCTGGAGTCCTTCTCTGTCAAGGTCTAAGAACAGGGTCTGTGGTTCTGGAGCACTGGTGCCCTTCTTCCCCAAACGATTCTAGGTCTCCCATCAGGGGACTCTCTTCACTGCTTTCCCCCTGCCCTTCCTCCTGCAGGACCTCCTGCACTGGTGGGTCCAGCCCATAGAGCAGCAGCCCCGGAGGGTCCAGTCTGTTCTCAGCAGGACTGTGGTTCTGAGAACCATCTCCTAGGCTATGGGTCACCCACAAAAGTAAATAATTCATCTCCAGGAATGAAGAGTTGTCTCAGCTCCTGAAGTCAGCCCTGGGTCCATCCCGCCCTTATGTGAGAGGGGCAGGTGTTCAGTAACCTTGTTGCAGGAAGGGGGACCTCTTCCCGGGCCCAAAACTGGCCTCTTGTCTAACACTTGGAAATGAATTGTCTGAGGAGACACGTGTGCTGACAAAGCAAGAGATTTTATCAGGAAAGGGCACCCGGGCAGAGAGCAGTAGGGTAATAGAACCCAGGAGAACTGCTTTGCCACGTGGCTTGTAGTCTCGGGTTTTTTGGTGATGGCATTAGGTTCTGTGTTGTCTTTAGCCAGTCATTCTGACTCAGAGTCCTTCCTGGAGGTGCACACCTCGTTCAGCCAAGACAGATGCCAGCGAGAAGGATTCTGGGAGGTGGTCGGACATGTGGTATCTCCTTTTCACCTTTCCCAACTCTTCCAGTTGGTGGTGGCTTATTAGTTCCATGTTCCTTACCAGGACCTCCTGTCATGAAACAACTCAAGCAAATAGTTACTATGGTGCCTGGCCAGGGTGGGAGGTTTCAGTGAGTGTGCTTCCCCTAACATCCTCACCCTAGCCTTTTTCCCCAGAGGCTGTCCCATCACACCTTTCCCCCAGAAGGCTGTCCACATCACATTATCACAGTCAGCTGCACAGGTAGCATCCTCTAATGACCTGCAGAGAGCTGCTTAAGACAGCGTTTCCTCTCCCTAGTGGATATGCGTCCCCCCTCCTCTCTCCGTCTCTTTCTCTCTACCCCCTTTCTCTTCTTCTTTTGACTGATTCATTTGACAGCCCAAGGCAATCTTTCACTCCCAGGTTTTCTTTAAACTTTCGATTTATTCTCTCCACTTTTAACTTTTGTGTAGTCTCTTCCAAAAAATTACTTCTTTCTCTCCCTCCAGTCTCCCTCCTTGTTTTTCACCCCCGCCCCTCCCTGTCTCTCTTGCTCTTTGTTTCAAAGGGTGAAGGAAAAATAAAACTGACTCTAATTATGGAGGATGAGCATAAGTAGTGTTAGGGATACACCTGTAGCGAGAGGAAGGCAGTCCGCGAGTTTCTGAGCGAAATGACACCTCTTGAAGAGCCATGTCATCAGCCTCAACAGCCCTTGAGGTAACCCCAAAGCCTCCTTCAAGAGCACCACACAGGCTCCATCTACTTTCTTCTCTTTCTTCAATTAATCTTACTTCCCTCAAGAACGAACGATCACATCAAAAAAAGAGACACGTTTCATCATATTGTTCTACTGTTTGGTTTAATTACTGGTATTGCACAGTGATTGTTTTCTGCAAAGTTTTCTTGCAACTGTAGAATACCGAAAGCACAACCCTGGTTGGTGAGGCATTTGTGGTCTAGGCCAGAGCACTATTTATAACATCATCTCTGCAGGCAAGTTTATTCCAGGTCCCAAGCAACTCACTTGAAATGAACTTTCTGATCATGACCTGGAACAAAGCTTATGCCTGGGGAAGTGCTTGGTCATGCATACATGGGATAAGCTTGTGCTGGCTGCATCCAGGCGTGTTTCCGTCAGCACAGGCTCTCCTACCTGTTCTCAGCAACACAGAGCTACTCACCATGCCCTGGGCAACTTACTGGCTAAGATGCAGAATCATTTGCAAAAAGGCAGGGGGATCCCTGCTTTACCTAAGGGACCCCCATTCAGCTCATGTGTATCGTCCCTGGGGCTCTGCTTCTGGACATGAGAGGTGAGTTACAGGGGAAACATGGTTGATTCACAGGGAATAATCCTCCTGAGGACTCAGAAGTTAACTTGTTTTCTGGAGGACCCTGGGGCCAGGATTTTATTTTGAGACTTTCACAAGTGCTCTTTCCATGGCCTCTGTGGGTCATCTTGAGTGAATCTCCTTAGCTTTTCAACCCCCTTCATAGCAGTTATTTGGAGAAAATGTGTAATGAGCATCATACATACACACACACACATACACACTCCCATACCCCTCCCATTCCTTTTCCCATCCCTTGTGATCCCTTGTCTGTACTAGGCCAGGCCAATGGAAGATATTTTCTGGACCTAACAGGAGTTTGTTTTATGGATAGGGAACTTTTAATCTTCGGAGAGTATTTACCTCCAGTGATGGTCATCTGGGGAAAAAGAAGCTGCCGGGGCAGCGCTGCCCCCAGCCCCCAGTCCCAGAATGAGTCCCCTGCGGAGAGCCATTTACATTTAGGAAGAAATGTGGTCATCTCATGCTTACCATGGTATTTGGGGTGATTTGAATTGTAATGCAGTGTATCCAATCCACAGAGTAAAGGAAAACTGAACCAGTATCATTTAAGCTCTGAGGGTTGAAATAAGTGGCACGGATCTGGCTTTCCTGGTAATAAAAAAATTCAGCAGGTGGTAGGGGAATAAAAGAAGCCCTACTAAATGTTGGCTGGGCAGGCTTCTCTGTGGATGATCTAGGGTGAGTGTGTATGTGCTGTGTGTATGTGAGTCTATATGCACATACTCATATGTGTTTTTTCCTCTGGTCATTGCTTTTTTTTTAGACATATGATTTGTTGGAGGAATCAAATTGTTTCCTCTGAGGGGCAGGAATAGTCACAAATTCCTCTAAATTCTTTCCAACTCCCCTTGAAAGATAAGGAGGCAATGTGCCCACCAGGGCTGTTGCAGAATTGGGTCCACACAGCATTAACACCACCCCCCCCTTCCCCTGATCCACAGGCATCTCTGAAGCTGCTGGCAGGACCGCCCTTAATAACCTTCTTCTTTACTCTTCTTTACAAAGTGCTTGTGGTTAAATATTTATGAGGCCTTGCAAGATGGACCCCTATCACTGCCTGGGAATATATAAATGCCATGCTCACCAGCATCATATGGGGCTACTCTGCGGAAGGGGGAGGGGCGAGTCTTTCCACTCCCTTCTGTGTGGCCCTGCAATGCTCTGGGCAGATGACATCATTGACTGCATCAGTGGAGGGAGGTTGCCAGGTGCCGGCTACAGAGCCAGAGTGGGACGGGGTGGGGTGGGAGCGGGAGGGGAGGACTCTTCCCAGCTGAGCGGGCCTTGCTTCTACCATCTAAACCTTATAAATATTAATAGGAGCCAAAAATACGTTCATAAAAAATGAACAAAACTAAAATAAAAGGAAAAGCAACAGACTAGGGGACATTTGCAGTAAAGATGACAAATGAAAGGCTAGTATCTCTTTTCACCAGCCCCACTTGGCTCAGGTAGACAGGTGTTCAGCAGGAGAGCACAGCCACTTTCCTGAACTGGACTTCGTCTACGCAGCCCCTGCGGATCCTGCCACCTGAAGCTTCGGGTGCAGTTCAGTTCAGTTCAGTTCAGTTGCTCAGTCGTGTCTGACTCTTTGCGACCCCATGAACTGCAGCACACCAGGACTCCCTGTCCATCACCATCTCCCGGAGTTCACTCAAACTCATGTCCATTGAGTCGGTGATGCCATCCAGCCATCTCATCCTCTGTCGTCCCCTTTTCCTCCTGCCAACAATCCCTCCCAGCATAAGAGTCTTTTCCAATGAGTCAGCTCTTCGCATGAGGTGGCCAAAGTACTGGAGAACACCCAGGGCTGATCTCCTTTAGAATGGACTGGTTGGATCTCCTTGCAGTCCAAGGGACTCTCAAGAATCTTCTCCAACACCACAGTTCAAAAGCATCAATTCTTCGGCACTCAGCTTTCTTCACAGTCCAACTCTCACATCCATACATGACCACTGGAAAAACCATAGCCTTGACTAGATGGACCTTTGTTGGCAAAGTATTGTCTCTGCTTTTGAATATGCTATCTAGGTTGGTCATAACTTTCCTTCCAAGGAGTAAGCATCTTTTAATTTCATGGCTGCAATCACCATCTGCAGTGATTTTAGAGCCCCCCAAAATAAAGTCTGACACTGTTTCCACTGTTTCCCCATCTATTTCCCATGAAATGATGGGGCCTGGGCATCTGCATTTCTCTCCAGCCCTCGGGTGAAGCCAGGCTGTGTGGGTCCTCCTGGGGAGGCAGGGCCCTCGCCATGCGGTGATTACCGAAACAGTCCATATC
This sequence comes from Bos indicus, assembly GCF_029378745.1. Lineage (NCBI taxonomy): Eukaryota > Metazoa > Chordata > Mammalia > Artiodactyla > Bovidae > Bos > Bos indicus. The sequence continues at coordinate 36,134,612 of NC_091788.1, read as the reverse complement.
TGTGGTCTCCAGTCCAGCACAGTGGCTACCATCACACGAGGCTCCTGAGTCCTCAAAATGTGGCTACACAGCTAGGGAGCTGACATCTTAATTTTATTCCATTGTAACTAACTGAAATGTAAGTAGTCTCAAGTGACTGTTGGAGAAGGAAGGAGGAGGTTCCTGCCAGGTGTCTTGGTGGCCAGTTTTCGTCAGTGAAAGGTGATGTCTGGAACTTGTCTGTGCCCAAGGTGAAGACAGAGACCAGGGAGCCCAGCGAGCTGAACGAGGCAAGGCTGCGGCTTAGCTCTCAGCTGCAACCTGCCTCCCTCCTGCCCACCTTGCCCTGGGGGATTAGATCCGGTGCCACATAAGCCGAGTGCAGCCCTGTCCTGCCCAGGTCTCATGTCCCTGTTACTGTCCCAGCGTTGTGGTGCTGAGTACCCGTTTGCAGACACCCACCCCACAGAGCCCGTGTGTCTACATCAGCCTCCACAGCACAGGGCTTTGGGCTGTTGACAGGCATCTCATGAGCCATGAGGCCGCAGGGCATGGAGAGCACACAGGCACCAACTTCAGACAAAAAGTGGGAGTGTGAAAGCACTGGTCGCTCAGTCGTGTCTGATTCTGTGTGACCCCATGGACTGTAGCCCTGCAGGCTCCTCTGTCCTTGGGGTTTTCCAGGCAAGAATACTGGAGTGCGTAGCCGTTTCAGTGTGGTCTTGGGCGATTGCAACTTTCCTGAGCTTCAATTTCCTCACCTAAAGAACAGCTATGACAGTGCCTACCTTCCATTAATGTTGCGAGAACTAAAGATAATATCTACAAGATGTCCTTAATAGTAGCTGCTAATAATAATCATCATCATAATAAATTCTGTGCTTGATTCCTTCAGCTAGGCCTACTGGCTCCATCTCCACTTACTCAAAGCATTATTCTCTTCTTTCAAGGAGCCCACAGTTGATGTCCCTGAACATTTAAACACAAAAATAAATGGAGATGGCTTGTAAATTCTTAAGAGGAATTGCCAGATTTACTTTATTAAGTAGAGCACATGTGGGAGAAAATACGAATAGAAAAAAATCTTGGAATTCTTTCGAGTCCTGCTAATCATTGAATAAATGAAAAGAAAATTGCTGCTCAAACTATTAAAGCGTCTGTAAGAGCAGTATAACTCTGTGCTAGTGGCATTGAAAATGGGGGTAATAGTTTTGTAGAGTAATCTGGTAAAAGTCATTCATTCAGGGAATGTGTGTTGAATGCTGACCAAGTTTCAGTTATTTTGTTAGGCTCTGGGGACTCAGAAATGAGTAAGAACAGATCTTTCTCCAAAAAAGATTATAGAAAATGGGCATTACGGAACCCCTGGCCTCACCAAAAATGCAGTCTGCTTCTTGACTCAGTAACCCCAAAGAAATATTTTTTTTAAATATTTTCTTACAGTCATGTGCATTGCTATGTCATCTGTAATAGTGAAAGACTAGCTACCCCCACAAATAACCAACAATTAAGAAATATTTAACATTACAATGAATTCTCAACAGCAAAGTTTAATACTGACACTAAAATTAAAAATACGGAAACTATGGAGACAATTAAGATAATGTCAAATGAAAAGAACACAAAATAGCATACACAAAATCCTTTGATTATGCAAAATGACGTATGAACAAATTAAGAATCAGATATCGGTACATTTGAGAAATGGGCTTTATGTATTGAGTGGAGCTTTACACTGTAGTAGTTACTACAGCTGCTGAGGCATACTGCCTGCCTCTAATCCTACCTCCCAACCTTTCTGCTTCCTGGATCGTGGTTTCATAGGAAGATGGCAGGTCCCTAGCCCCTGAAGCTAAGCAGGGCCTTGAGGCTTGCTTGGATGAATGATGTGGAACTGAAAGAGCTACAAGGCACAGCTTGGTGAGAGTGTTAAGAGCCAGTCATCTTAAGCTGGCCAGCTTCCTGCCATGGCAACCAACAGCACTGCCCATGCTAGAGGCTCATCAGCCTACCTCCTGGAGGGGAGAGATGGGCAGCAAAGACCCAGACAACCAGGATGTATATGTATAGCGTGAGTAAAGAGAAATCTTTCTTGTTTTTAGCCCTGCAGATTTCTTAGCCAATATACTTATCAATTCAGATATTTGTGTTGTTTGTTAATTTTTAAATTGCATCTATCGCTTATTAATTCTGAAACAATAATGATGTGGCCTTGCAGAGCTGTATCACAGGTCACACAATGTCATGGGCTTTATGACCTTGGAACTCACCCTTTAGGAGACCCCTTCATTCCTGGGCAAACATTTAAGAGTTTGAACATCACTTTCTATGTTCTAATTCAGCAATTCTAAAATGTTTTGGTCTCAGTATGTAAATATATATATATATATATATATATTATATACTTTGAAATAATTTAAATCCTCAAAAGAATGATTATTACATGTGAGTTATCTCTATCAATATTTGCCTTATTAGAAAGACTGTAAAAAGAGAATATTTATCAATTAATGTAAAGTAAAAATAACCCCTTTATAAGGGCTTCCCTAGTAGCTCAGCTGGTAAAGAATCTGCCTGCAATGCTGGAAATGCTGGTTTGATTCCTGGGTTGGGAAGATCTGCTGGAGAAGGGAAAAGTTACCCATTCCAGTATTCTTGGGCTTTTAGGGTGGCTCAGCTGGTAAAGAATTGCCTGAGATGTGGGAGACCTGGGCTCGGTCCTTGGTTGGGAAGATCCCCTGGAGAAGGGAACGGCTACCCACTCCAGTATTCTGGCCTGGAGAATTATCTCTATCAATATTTGCCATATTAGAAAGAAAGACTGAAAAAATAATGAATATTTATAAATTAAGGTAAAATAACAATAATAACCCCTTTATAAAAATATCCATAGTTTCCAAAATTTAAAAGAAATAGTGCGAAAAGTATCTTCATTTTACATGTTGTAAATCTCTTTAATGTCTGACTTCCATTGGATTTTCACATCTGCATTTGCATTCAGTCTGTTGGAATAAGTTTTTTTGTTGAAGCAGATGAAGAAAATCTGGCCTCATTCAAGAATATGGGATAGAAAAAAGGAGAGGCATCCTAGTAACCATGGACATTCTTCTTTGTTACTACACCAAAACTTGACCGGTGGTAGCAGTTTTTTAAAGGTCAGTTGCAATATGGACCCTGAAACTGAATCAGCGAACATCTTAAAGCCTGTTCTATAAAAATTCACAGGTCTATCTTTCACTCTTGATGTATTTTTTTACCCATGTGTGATTTCATAATATCATGCATTGACCATTTGGAAAATACTGGTTTGTTGAATTATTCAGATCAGCCCAAGTTGACACATTTCATAATACAATATCAAAAAGTCGCATTTATTAATATAACTACTGATCACATCAGAAAAAGGCTTCTTGAGCATCAGGAAGCTGTCAAGCTCATGATGGCAGATACACACTTTTTTTAAACTCTGATTTGTGCTGAGAAACTCATATTTTATCACTGGCAACAAATACTTTCAGTTGTTTTCCTTTAAGTGACAGCTCACTTTGCTCATTTGAAAGAAAATGTCTGCCAAATGCCCGAGTCTGAATAACCACGGCTTGTCTAGAATTTGTTCTTTCAAGCAAAAATTGTGTTGCAACAACAAATAAGTGGCTAGTTGAACCCACAACTCAATCACCTTGAAATAATCTTTCCACTTGGTTTCGCAACATATGTGTGTTATGGGTACAATAGTTTCTCACATAGGATGTTAAAGGGTCTGTATTTAAGGGTTGAGATTTAATCAAATGAATACTTTTTACCGTTTCATTGAAGGGCGTTCTTACGTGAACTGGCTTTTTATTTTCGTTTCTGTGGAATTCACTGGCCACTAAGACAGTTTGTTGTAGCTGCCTAATTCCTGCTGAGGGGCCAGCATTTTTATACCTGCCGCCCACCCCCCCCCCGCCCCCCGCCCCCTACCCACCACATTGCTTCGGTATCGCCAGTGCAGGCATCAGTGGAGCGGAAGAGCCAAATAGCATTCTTAGTATAACAGGAAAATGATTTTGACCCCCACAGAATCCTGAGAAAGTGTTGAGGATGCCCAGAAGTCTGCCATCACACCAAGCTGATGTGGAATCCTGCAACTGACCTGTAGTCTCCTTCCCCACCCTGCTCTTGGTATTTCTGTTTATTGGGATCCTGGTTTTTTTTTTTTTTTTCCTGCAAAACAATAGCATTCATTCACTCATGCATGTGTTCATTCATTCAACAAATATTTATTAACTATTACTTGTACCACCCGTGTGGGGCACTGGGGACACAGTCAACAAAAGGCAGACAACGTCTCTGAACTCATTTTATTCTCTAAACGGGACCAAAACCATACATATGTGTGTGCATTTATTTAGATGAAAGCAATACATAAACATTGAACAAATCACACATGAGTGAAGCCAGGACAGACTGTGCTGTGTGCTAGAAATGAAATTAACCAAAGTGCTCTGATGGGTATGGTTGGTGGGGCGGGGGGAGGGGGGGTGGGGCACTGTAGATGCAGGATGGGCAGGAAAGCCTTGATTCTAAGAGCAAGACATTCGAGCTGGGACATGAGGGTAGGGAGGTACCAGCAGGCACACTTCCGACCCTAGTTTCCTGCAATCTTCACAGAGCATCACAGGGTGCCTCAGACATTTCTTTGGGATATAAAAGGGGTGGTTGGAGGTGGGTTGATTTTTATTAAATCTCAACCCTTAAATACAGACCTTTTAATATTCTTCATGAGAACTGCTGTACCTATAATGCACGTACATTGCAAAACCAAGTGAGATGATTATTTCAAGGTGATTGAATTGCGGGTTCAATTAGCTACTTTTTTGGTTGTTGTTTCCTGAAATAATAAATTCTAGACAAGTCATGGTTATTCAGACTCAGGCATTTGGCAGGCATTTTCTTTCAAATGAGCAAAGTGAGTTGTCACTTAAAGGAAAACGGCTCAAAGCATTCGTGGTTGAAGCTCCAAGAGGAGTTGGAAGGGGGTCAATAATATTAATATCAGTCAACACTTAGTAAGCACATATTACCTCCTGGGCAGGTTTTATGGGCCTTACCTGTATTAACTCATTTAATCTTCACAGTAATGCCATGAGATAGAATTCTATTCTTTCCACTTTGTCGAAGGCAAAATTGAGGTCCAGAAGTCACACGGGGAGGAAGTAAGAGGCAGGATTCTTGAGGTGTCATCCACTCCAAAGCTATGATAAACCTAGACAGCATATTAAAAAGCAGAGACATCACTTTGTTGACAAAGGTCTGTATTGTCAAAGCTGTGGTTTTTCCAGTAGTCATGTATAGACATGAGAAAGGGAAAGGGAAGTCGCTCAGTTGTGTCCGACTCTTAGCGACCCCATGGACTACAGCCTACCAGGCTCCTGTGTCCATGGGATTTTCCAGGCAAGAGTACTGGAGTGGGGTGCCATTTCCTTCTCCAGGGGATGTGAGAGTTAGACCATAAAGAAGGCTGAGCACCAAAGAATTGATTCCTTCAGACTGTGGTGCTGGAGAAGACTCTTGAGAGTCCCTTGGGCAATAAGGAGATCAAACCAGACAATCCTAAAGGAAATCAACCCTGAATATTCTTTGGAAGGGCTATTGCTGAAGCTCCAATACTTTGTCCACCTGATGTGAAAAGCTAACTCATTAGCTCTGATGAAAAGACACTGATGCTGGGAAAGATTGAGGGCAGGAGGAGAAGGGGACAACAGAGGATCAGATGGGTTTGGCATTACTGACTCAATGGACATGAGCTTGAGCAAACTCTGGGAGATAGTGAAGGACAGGGAAGCCTGGTGTGCTGCAGTCCATAGGGTCGCAAAGAGTCAAACAGGACTTAGCAACTGAACCAAAAGCAGTACCTAGGAAACCCTGTACCATTTCACAAAACATGTAGAAACCCCCTTATTGGGGGACCTATTATCACTAGTATTGCTCTAAATGTATTTTGAAGATACATGGATCTAAATTACACAAATTGAGTTGATTTTAAAATATTTCACAAATTGGAGGACTTGGTATCTATATGAATAGTGGTAAGAGGAATGGAGTTTGAGCTCCATAAAAGGGATCAGGGAAAGAAAAGTGTAGCGGATTAGCTGTTTCTGGCTTGTGCTAAGCCTGAAGGGGAAGGTTAAATATCTGAGCTGTGTGAGGCACTGACTCTCTGCAATCGCTCGCACCGGGGGGTGGGGGACTCTAAGAGCAAAGCCAGGGGAACTCTGCTCGTGATATGTGTCTGGGGGGAACACCTCAGGACTGCTCTTTTTGATCAGTTTGCTTCAGCTGCCTCTGAGCTCTGAAAGATGCTTCTACCTTCCCGTTTCTGAAATCCTTTCCAACATCTTAGAAAAGCCTTCCCTCCTCACTCATGTACACACTAATCTCCTCTAAGAAGGTTTGGTGCCTGAGGTCTGGCTGTATTTCCTATGAGAGGCAACACTGTTTTAAGAGCTGGTATTTAAATACTCTGCTGGAAGGCTTTGTAACTGAACACTGTCTCTCTGTGAAGACTGAGGTTTTATTACTAAAGACTTTTTTTTTGGCCGTGTGGCGTGTGGGATTTTAGTTCCCTGACCAGGGATTGAACTCACGCCCCCTGCATTGGAAGCGCAGAGTCCTAACTACTGGAATGTTAGGGCAGTCTAAGTGGTGACTCCTCATCTTGCTGTTACAATCAGGTAATCATGGGACACAGGTGTGCTTGGTCTTGAGTTTCCCTTTCAAGAAACTTCTCTTTTTCTTGAGCAGCCTGCTTTATGTTTTTTCGAATGGTAGCCCACTCCAGTATTCTTGCCTGGAGAATTCCAAGGACTGAGAGCCTGGTGGGCTACAGTCCATGGGGTTGCAAGTTTTCTCAGGATGGATTTCGAATCTGTTTTTTGTTTGTTTTTTAGCTAGTAGATAAAGTTCTGGAGAAACCAAAGTAGAAAACAATCTGAATAAGAGGGTCTAGGAAATAAGTCATTTTCATGATCTGACAGATGATGGAATGGATGTATCCATTTGAAAAGGAAGGGTCAGTTGGAGTCCACACTGTGGAGGTTTTTGGGCAGCAGTCCTGGCTCACTGTGACAAACCATCTTACAGGTCCTGTCAGCAGAGACAGTGAGGATTCTAAAATTCTGATTTGCCATAGATTTGTGTCTCCTTTTTAGCAGGTGCACTGGGCAGACACAGCCTGAATCTGGATGTTTTAATTCTGTTCTGCATCTCAGCCTAGTGAAGGGGATGGCATTAGTCATTCGATCCACCAGCATTCAGAGAGCACCTACTCTGTGCAGGCTGCAGGCACCAGACAGACACAGAGAAGGAGGTAGATACTGGCAGAACTGGCAGATGCACGGCAGAGCTGGCCACCTCGCTGCTGTGAGTGACAAGTTATTATAGAAGCTAGTTCTGCTGACATGAAGATAAGATGAAGCCTATGTTGCTAACATAGATATGAAAAGTCTTTATGATAAAAGAGCTAAAGACGGGCCATTTATTATTATTATTATTCCTACTTCTACAGCTGATAGTGGGTAATGGTGATAACAATTAAGCCCCATATGTAATCAAGGTTTCCTTGTACCAAAAGAAAATGAGGCTGTTTCTCATAAAAATCTAGTAGACAAAATTTTTAGATATAAACTCTTTCTTTTTCTCCTTACCTGAGAACACCCAGTTTTCTTGCACCTATGACTTCAAAATTTGGGCAATAGTTCCCTATAAGCATTGTCCTTGGGGCAGAGTGAGCGAGTATTACAGTGAATAACCCATTGTCCAATTAAATACATAATTTAATGTGCGGCTGGAACATTAGTCTTGGAAATGAAACTTTTGCTCCATAAGTGCTGGGCTTTTGCAGAGAAGCCGAGAATCAGGGCATAAATGAATTCCACAGCAACCACTGGATGGAAAATACATGATGGTGTAAAAGTTAGATTCCACATGACCCGAAGGGGTGATCAGGACCCTTTCTGGTTGCAGTGGTTTCCAGAGAAATGGGGCAGTAAACATGGAGACAATGTCAAAGTCCTGAGCCCCACTGTGAAAGAGCCCCATCCATATCATCCCAGAGCTGGTGGGGGCAGATGGCGCATGGTGGATGCATACCCCAGGTAAGTTTGATACGAAGAGGAAAGGGGAGGCTGACACATTCTTCCCAGGTCCTCAGCTGTGGAGAGTCGAGGTAAAAGAGGTGTCTGGAAAAAGGGACTGGGGGCACATCACAGCATCTCGGCACTTCACGTGGTTCTAGGTGAACGGCCGGGATGTCCTGAACCTCCAGGGAGGCACCGGAAGAATGAGCAAATGCAGAGAGAATTGAAATGACTTGTGCTTGTGACAAAGATGGCTCAGAAAGTTTGCTCCTGTGTGTCCCAGGACATGCTGGGGTAGTGAGCATCCGCAGGAGACACCAGGGGAATGATGAGGACCAGAGGAGTCAGGCTGCATCTCAGAGGCAACTGGCCAAGGCAGAGGATGGGGACAAAGTCCTCCACAGCCCTGGATGACATCCAGGCTGCCAGCCACCCTCCTCCCCTCACCCCGTTCAAGGTCAGTCAGGGAGGAGGGGACGTGGTACTGGAGAATTTAGACAAAATATATGGCTTTAAACTAGAAGAAACAGACCAGCTTGAATGGTCCAGGTTGTTTTCCACCCCGGAGTACAAATGAGGATTTAAGAAAGCTCAATGGTAGAGAACTATGGACATACCATCTCAGTGCTCATGAATTTGGGACCCAACATACTTTGTGACACTCAGATTGTAATGGCTGATTCCCTTGGGGTTTGCATTTTGTGAGGGCTGCATCCGAGTGTGGCTGAGATGAGAGCTGTAAGGTAACATGTTGACAGCACAACCACAATCAGCTATCTGTAGGTGAGCAAGGGATAAGGTTTCCAAGGAGTTAACATCGGAAGGAGACGATATATACATCACGTATATATTCAGTCCCTGATGTGATTTCTGTTTGCAGGGGGGGAAACAAAGCACATCCCTGCCCAGCTTAAATCTAAGCTTTCTGTGGGTGAATTGAAATTTTTAGTGAGTGCAAAGTTGCTTTGGATGATCTGCCAAGTTGATGCCTAGCATGAGTATGCCCGTAATGTGCCCAGATCAATATAAATATGGATACTCCAGTATGAATTAGGCAGAAAAAGTGGGACAATCTGACAGCCCCTTGCTGAGACACAGCAGCTCCCATCCCCTGGAAGGGCCTGAAGAGCTGAGTACAGCCCCGATGGACTACCGGGAAGAATCCAGCAGCCTGGAAATGCAGATACTTTGGAGATGTTCGCTTGACAGACTGAAGCCTGTTTGTCATCTGGGCCGTCACCTGCCAGAGCTTTAAATAGGAGCCTCTATAGGATGTTACATAACCTGCTGGCTCACAACAGCCCCATTGGAACGGAACCGGGGACAGCACGGAGGAGAAGCCGGCTGTGACATGGAGGACGAGCCCTGCTCTTTTCCCCTTAATGGATTCTGTGCCTCCTACATCACCATGCTTGAACACACAAGGGGCTGGGTATGCGTGCTCTTTAAGGGCTGTGTCAATCAAGAGAAGAAAATTAATCATGGTGAGGTTGGGAGCAGAGCGGGAGAGAAAGAAGCAGGCTCTCTGCAGGCACTGGGCACTTGGGACAGTTCTGGGAGATGGAAGGACCTCATCCCCCTTCTGTCCCCCATCTTCTTGATCGACACCGCCCCTCCGCAACACCACTTGCCTACTGAAGGCTGAGAGTTGAACTCCCATTTTCCCCTTCTGGGAAGGGATGTAGCTTCAGTTCCACAAGACTATAATATGAGTTGAAATGTTCACAGGTTGGAAATCATGTGATGGTATGAGCTTTAGAGACGTCCTGTGGGCACAATGTTGCTGGTTTGATTTGTACACTTTTCCAAGGAGGACTCAGACTTTTACTGATCCTTCCATCAGGGAGAGGTTAAGTCAAGCAGAAACCAGCGGGGGTGAAAGCAATACAGAAAAACATTTGCTATACGCAATGGCTGTAAATACTGAGCACTTACATGCAAAGTTTGGTGATGAGTTTTATTTTAGAGACCCTGGAGGAGCTGGCTATCTTAAAGAATTCTGATGTAAGAGTGAAGTATTCTATTGTGATGGGATGACTCACTCTCTACTCCCTAATTTATCTGTTCTGTAAATTTGAATTTTGCAAATTTTACCTCACTTACATTACCCACATACTGCTGAGTCATCAGAGGGCACGAAGTGGAAAGCAAAACATTTGGATGTAAGTTTTCACATCATCATGATTGCGCTCAGTCATTCAGTCATGTCCGACTCTTTGCAGCCCCGTGGTCTGTAGCCACCTGTGAGGCTCCTCTGTCCCTGGGCTTTTCCAGGCAAGAATACTGGAGTGGGTTGTCATTCCCTTCTCCAGGGGCTCTTCCCAACCCAGCGATCTAACCCGGGTCTCCTGCATCGCAGGTGGATTCTTTATCATTTCTGAGCCACCAGAGAAGCCTGTGTGTGTGTGTGTGTGTGTGTGTGTGTGTGTGTATGTACTTAAATTTGAAAATGACTGGGGTTAAAGAACCAGACAAGCAGTTTACAACAAGGCAGTTCAGCGCTTTCAAGATATTAGTGTATATTGCAACATTTCTAAAGCATGGTAAGCCCAAAATTCAGTAAAAAAAGAGACACACACACGTAAACACACATACTCATGTACAACTTAAACAGTTTCATGAAACAGTATTTATCCTTACTATGCCTTATGCCCTCTGATAGCTTTTATTCTAACTTATTTTGTAAAAATGTTCATTGAAACCTCCTTAATGTCATAGCCTATTTATAAATCGGTTTTGACTTACAATTTGAAAAACTGCTATTTCTATGAGGGGGACATAGTGGGCTGACCAAAAAGTTTGTTTGGAAAAACTTGAATGAACTTTTTGGCCAACCCAATATTATTTGCCATTTCCCCAATTTATTTGACCATTGCATCCTTCCTGGTGGACAGTGTCATGCAGGACCACGCTCCATGGGACATGCTGTTGGAAATGCTGCACTGGTCCAGGTCCTTCTCTTCATAGCTCAGAGCAAGAGGACGTGACTTGCTCAAAGTCACAGGACAAATCAGTTAGTGGCAGAGCTGGAGCCCAAGACCCAGGTGACCTGAGTCCTAAGCTGGCTTGATTTTTCTGTGCCATAATATCATTTTACTTAGTGGTTTGAAAATTAAATGGTCTAATCCAAATAAAGCCCACACCCCAAGAAAGATGATGATTATGACAACTGCCATAAGAGATAAGCTAGGTACCATCAATCCACACCTGTCAGATAGAGGGTAGTGAAGGAAGAAGCATAAAGGTGATTAAGACACAATTTCCTCCCTTGAGAGACAGACACATATAGATACCTGAGATACAAGCCAGACTGTGATGGATGCTTAAATAAAGCCATGATCAGAGGGCATGGGCAAATGGGGGAGGGGACAGAGTCAAATGAACATGGAAGAGAGAGCTGTGAGGACTTTTGAGAGCAGAATTTAAAAAATGTCTTGAAGGTTGGCCAGGACTTTCATACACACAAAAGGAAACATAAATTAGAGGTAATTAAGGGCACTTTAGCGGAGAAGGCGATGGCACCCCACTCCAGTACTCTTGCCTGGAAAATCCCATGGATGGAGGAGCCTGGTGGGCGGCAGTCCATGGGGTCGTGAAGAGTCGGACACGACTGAGTGACTTCCCTTTCACTTTTCACTTTCACGCATTGGAGAAGGAAATGGCAACCCACTCCAGTGTTCTTGCCTGGAGAAGCCCAGGGATGGGGGAGCCTGGTGGGCTGCCGTCTATGGGGTCGCACAGAGTCGGACACGACTGACGTGACTTAGCAGCAGCAAGGGCACTTTAGGGGAAGGTGGGGGAGGTACTTGAGACAAGGGTATTTGGGGAGAAAATTTATGATGAGAGGGGAAGCTAGAACAGTGGAGGGCCATTGTTCATGTGGGACCAGGGTGCCTGGCTTTATCATTGGTGTTATTTTGCTGGGCAATATGGGGTTAATGGTGTTTTTTTTTTGTTGTTTTGTTTTTAGCACTATTTTCAGTAAGATTTTTCTGGCATTCTGGAAGCTAGAATGTAAAGGAATATATAGAAGTGAGAAGATTCTTTTATAAAGTTGCTGCAATAGTTTAAGCAAAAGGTGGTAAGGATCTAAATGAACTCAGAGACCACGGGGTTGAAAAGAGGGGTTGATGCAAGAGATATGTTTAAGTTAGAATTGTAGGGACTTAACAAGTTATTAGATGAAGAAAGAAGAGTGAGCTGAAGTCTGAGCACTTGGGTGAGTAGGAGGATTATAATATTATCCAGTGTACAGAGCCTCAGGAATGACGTTTTAAGGGGAAAATGGTGATATCCATGGAAGAGAAGGAGTTGATGAATGTCAAGCCAAGAGATACTCTCCATAACTTTAGAAAAAAGGGCAATATTCACAAGGATGCTTTGTAGGTTGAAGATTGCTCTTAGTCAACCCTGTCATACCATGGTTTTAGAGCTAGTAAGCAAGTAACTTTTTCTGGGACTAAACTTGCTTAGTTACCAAAGGAGTGTTTTCTGAATTTTTTCTCTTGAAATCTTTTTGCTCTGAGGTCTTTGTGCCACAGGATTCTTTTCTCCAGTATTCAGAGACATTGGAGACTTGCTGTAGGACTAGAAGGCTTTTCTGCATTATTTTATGGTATTAAGGTTGAGCGTAAATAGGCAAATAGCAATAATAGTCATCATGAAATGTGAATGGCAATGGACATGCACATAGAATTTGGCAAAAAGAAAAAATCAGCTAGAATAAGGTGGAAAAGTCATGACATGTAGTTAAAAGTAAGTTTGCAAGATAGGAAGGGGTGAGATGATGGAGGAATCTTAATGTTAAGACGAAAAATGTGGATATGGTAAGGCTAAAAATAGAAAACCATTACCTTCTTGGGGAAATTACATAATGTGAAGATGTCTTTAATAAGGTTTGTCTAGCATAAAATTTCTTGGTGAATCAAAATTGGGGAGATACTCAAGTCAGGGAGACCTCTAAGGTTACTGCAATAAATTAAAGGAGTTGAAGGGATTGTAGCTAGTATGAGGAAACTAAAATTGTTCTTGTCAAGGTTATCAATAACCTCCATTTAAAAATATATAATATTCATTTGCAGTCTTCAGTATATTTAATCCTTTAACATTTTAGACATTGTCAATCACTCTCTTCTTTTAGAAACTTATCTTTTAAGAAAGTTGTTAACTATAATATATATAAAGAAAAGTGCATGGATCAAAGTGTAGTTATAAATTAATTTTCATAAAGTCAAAACTCCCATGGAACTAACGTCCAGGAAAAAAAAAAGGACATTAACCAACACCACAGGATTCCCCTATGTCCCTTCCTATTTACCTGCCTGAGCTTGAGAGCTAACCTCTAGCCTGACTTCTACCACTATCACTTAATTTTTACTGTCTGGTTACTCTACCTAAATGGAACCACATATCGTGTATTCTTGTTACCTGACTTCTAGTGTATAATACTATGCTTATAGGTAGGATGCATCCATGTTTTTATACAGCAGAAGTTTGTTCATTCTTATTGCTGTCTGACATTCTTTTCCATAAATCTATCATGATCTAAGCATTGTTCTTGCCTGGACAGTCCCAGGGACTGGGGAGCCTGTTGGGCTGCCGTCTATGGGGTCGCACAGAGTCAGACACGACTGAAGCGACTTAGCAGCTGCAGCAAGCATTGTAGTGTTAATAAATATCTGGGTTATTTCTAGTTTGTGTCTACTGTGAGTGATACTGCTACGAAAACTCTCATATAGGCACACATTTCTGTTGGATATTTACTTAGGATTGGAATTTCTAGGGCATATATTCACCTTCAGAAAATACTGAAAAACAGTGATTCAAAGTGATTATATCAATTACACTCTGATCAACAGTTCTTGCTACTGGGCTTCTCTGGTGGTCCAGTGCTTAAGAATCCACCTGTTAAAGCAGTGGACACGAGTTCAATTCCTGGTCCAGGAAGATCCCACATGTCCCGCCTGGAGTAACTAAGCCCATGAGCCACAACTCCTGAAGACCATTCACCTAGAGCCTGTGCTCTGCAACAAGAGAAACCACTGCAATAGAAGCCCAGACACCACAACTAGAGATCAGTCACAACTCATAACTAGAGTAAGTCCACGCACAGCAATGAAGAACCAGTGCAGCCAAAAAGAAATATATATGCTTTTTAAAAAAAAAAAAAAAAAACAATACTTGCTATTACTGATTGTTTCAATGCAAGCATGAAGTGATATTTTAGAATTTTAAAATCCATATTTCCCTGATGGCTAATTAAATTGAATGCTTTGTTATGTGACAATTGCCACTTAGATATCATATTTTGTAAAATATCTATTCAAATCTTTTGCCTATTTTTAACTGAGATTTCTGTCTTTTTTCTTATTGATTTAAAATTACTATTTGTATATTTGGGATATAAGTCCAATCTTCTGTCAGTCACTTATACTGCAAATATCCCTTTCTACTCCATGTCTTAAGTTTTTACTTCCTTAGGTATGAAAACATAAATTCTTAATTTTAACAAAGTTCACTTTTATAAATTTCCTTCTTTTGGTTAGTATTATTTATGTTCTTTTCAGGAAATCTGTCTAAATCAAGGTTATATAGATAGTATTCTTTTTATCTTCTAGAAACATTGCTTTTATTTTCATTAGAAGCTGAAATTCATCTGAAATTTGCTTTTGTATATGGTGTGAGGCAGGGGGTTAAAAGCAGAGACATTACTTTGCCAACAAACGTCCATCTAGTTAAGGCTATGGTTTTTCCAGTAGTCATGTATGGATGTGAGAGTTGGACTGTGAAGAAAGCTGAGCACCAAAGAATTGATACTTTTGAACTGTGGTGTTGGAGAAGACTCTTGAGAGTCCCTTGGACTACAAGGAGATCCAACCAGTCCATTCTAAAGGAAATCAGTCCTGGGTGTTCTTTGGAAGGACTGATGCTAAAGCTGAAACTCCAATACTTTGGCCACCTCATGCGAAGAGTTGACTCATTGGAAAAGACTCTGATTCTGGGAGGGATTGGGGGCAGGAGAAAAAGGGGACGACAGAGGATGAGATGGCTGGATGGCATCACTGACTCAATGGACATGAGTTTGAGTGAACTCCGGGAGTTGGTGATGGACAGGGAGGCCTGGCGTGCTGCGATTCATGGGGTCGCAGAGAGTCGGACATGACTGAGTGACTGATCTGATCTGATCGGATCTGATCTTTCTTGGTAGTTCCAACATTTTTTGTCAATGGTTGTTCATCATTTAGTTGTGATTTGGGTGTTTTCATGACAGGACATGAACTCATGTCCCTCTACTTCACCTCTATGAGAATTTCTTTCTGGGTTGTCTTTAGCTCCTGTACAATACTACACTTTTTTTTTTTTTTAACAAAAATATATTTTCTGGCTACTCCATGCACCTTGTGGGATAATAGTTTCCTGACCAGGGATCAAACCATTGGCCTGGGTAGTGAAAGCACTGAGTGCTAACTTCTGGGCCACCAGGGAATTCCCTATACTTTCTTAGTATAGTTTTGTAACTTTGTAATGAGTCATGATATCTAGTAATTAAAGCTGGCCAACTTTTTTATTTGTCCAAATAACCTTGGTTGTTTTTATTCCTTTATTCTGATAATCTTAGTATCGACTGATCAACTCCCACCAAAAAATACTGTTAAGATATTGATTGATTTGAATTGCCTGGAATCTATGCCTCAATCAGAAATGATGTAGCATTTTCATAATATTGAATCACCAATCTGTAAACTTGGCACATTTCTCCATTTATTTAGAATTTACTTAATTTCTCTTAATGATAATTAGTAGTTTTCTGTGTATAAGTGTACATTTTTGTTAAAATTTTCCTCAGTGTTTGATGTTATACAAAGTTGTCAATAATATGTTTTATAATTTTCATAATCTCATTGTTGATAGTGGTGTGGTTTAGTCGCTGACTCTTGCAACCCCCTGGACTGTAGCCTGCCAGGCTCCTCTGTCCATGGGATTCTCCAGGCAAGAATACTGGAGTGGGTTGCCATTTCGTTATTCAGGGGTTCTTCCTGACCTCGGAATCAAACCCAGGTCTCCTGCATTGCAGGTAGATTCTTTACCTACTGAGCTATGAAGGAAGCCCTGGTTGATAGTATATAGAAAAAGAAATCGGAGAAGGCGATGGCACCCCACTCCAGTACTCTTGCCTGGAAAATCCCATGGACGGAGGAGTTTGGTAGGCTGCAGTCCGTGGGGTCGCTGAGGGTCGGACACAACTGAGCGACTTCACTTTCACTTTTCACTTTCATGCATTGGAGAAGGAAATGGCAGCCCACTCCAGTGTTCTTGCTTGGAGAATCCCAGGGACGGGGGAGCCTGGTGGGCTGCTGTCCATGGGGTTGCACAGAGTCAGACATGACTGAAGTGACTTAGCAGCAGTAGCAGTAGCAGAAACAGAAATATAACTGATTTTTATAAATTAATAATTGACCTGGTATCCAATGACCCTGATAAATCTGTGTATTAATCCTAGCAATTGTTCTTCATAGATTATTTAAAATTTCCTCAGCTCACCATCATGCCATCTGTGAATAATGAAGGTTTTGGTTTTTTCTTTCTAATCATGGTGTCCCTCTTTTTCTCACCTTGCTGCACTAGGACCTACAATATAACATTGAATAAAGGGATAGTGGTTATCCTGATTTGTTTTAGGTCTGAAGGAAAAGTCTTCAAAATTTCATTAAATGTTATTGCTATAATTTTCTTGTTGTTGATACTTGTTGCCAAATTAAGGAGTCTCCCTTTTATTTCTTCTTCGGTAAGAGTTAAAAAATTTTTATATCACAAATTGTTATAGAATGTCATCAAATATTCTGCCTCTAATGAAATGATAATAGGATTTATTTCATTTGCATATGTGCTAAGTTATAATGATTGTTTTGTTTTGAAGTATTCAAAACTGTGATTTCAAAAAAGGTGGCTTTTACTTTTTTTTTGGTAATATTTTAGTCATATTTTGGTTTAAAAAAAGTTAAGTTGGCCTCATAAAGCTAGTTAAAACTAATCTGCTGTGAAATTCATCTGTTGGGTTTCTAATTTCAGGGCTTTTTCTCCCCAGAGTTTCTGTTTTTACATTTATGTATGTTGCAATTTCTGTTGGAACTCTTCGTCCTGCCATTCATTTTCTTGAACGTGTTAAATACAGCTACTTAGAGTTCATTTCTGAAAATCCAGGTCAGTGTTCCTGTGACTGTTTTCTGTTGTTTCTTTTCAGTTTGCTTTTTAATGTGTCTGATAATAAACGTTTTTAATTCTAGACATGGAATATAAAGGGTTAGAGAGGCTCTGGATGATGCGATTGTCTGCAGAGGAGTTCACCTTGCTCTCTGGTGGCCAACTAGAGCAGAGAGACCACATCTGTCCAGCCAGAGAGTGAGTGCACAGAGGGAAGATTCCAGCCACCTTCTGAGTCTGTCTTACCTCTAGGGTCTAACCCTCCAAAGGTGCGGACTGAGACCTGAATGCAATAGAAAGAAAGTGAAGTGAAGTCACAGTCAAAGAGTTGTGTCTCACTCTTTGCCACCCCATGGACTGTAGCCTGACAGGCTCCTCTGTCCATGGGATTCTCCAGGCAAAAATACTGGAATGGGTTGCCATGTGCTCCTCTAGGGTATCTTCCCCACCCAGGGATTGAACCTAAGTCTCCTGTGTCTCCTGCATTGCAGGCATATTCTTTCCTGCTGAGCCATGGGAGAAGCCCTAATAGAAAGAAAGTGGAAGTGAAAAGTGTTAGTTGCTCAGTGGTGTCCAACTCTTTGTGACCCCATGGACTATAGCCTGCCAGGCTTCTCTGTTCATGGAATTCTCTAGGCAAGAATACTGGAGTTGTATACCCCCAAATATTTCTTAAATGAAAGAATAAGTGAATGAGTGTTGGGAGCAGAGGGGAAGAGTAACTGTGATAAGCGATGTGGAAAACGTAATGCTTCTTAGTAAATAAGATTAAAGGAAAAAGAAGGAGGGAATATTGTTGTTAAGTCACTAAGTTGTGGCTGACTCTTTTGCTACCCCACAGACTGCAGTCTGCCAGGCTCCTCTGTCCATGGGATTGCTCAGGCAAGAATACTGGAGTGGGTTGCCATTTCCTTCTCCAGGGGATCTTCATGATCCAGGGATAGAACTTGCTTCTTCAGATGGATTCTTTAGCGCTGAGCCACCAGGAAAGCCCAGAGCTATGGTTCAGTTCAGTTCAGGTCAGGTCAGTCACTCAGTCGTGTCTGACTCTTTGTGACCCCATGAATCACAGCACGCCAGGCTTCCCTGTCCATCACCAACTCCCGGAGTTCACTCAAACTCATGTCCATCGAGTCGGTGATGCCATCCAGCCATCTCATCCTCTGTCGTCCCCTTTTCCTCCTGCCCCCAATCCCTCCCAGCATCAGAGTCTTTTCCAATGTGTCAACTCTTCGCATGAGGTGGCCAAAGTACTGGAGTTTCAGCTTTAGCATCAGTCCTTCCAAAGAATACCCAGGACTGACCTCCTTTAGAATGGACTGGTTGGATCTCCTTGCAGTCCAAGGGACTCTCAAGAGTCTTCTCCAACACCACAGTTCAAAAGCATCAATTCTTTGGCACTCAGCTTTCTTCACAGTCCAAATCTTACATCCATACATGACCACTGGAAAAACCATAGCCTTGACGAGATGGACCTTTGTTGGCAAAGTAATGTCTCTGCTTTTCAATATGCTATCTAGGTTGGTCATAACTTTCCTTGGTGGTAGATAGTTACAAATATGGGTTATGAGTTGGGGGGTCTGAACTGAAGGACAGAAAAGACATCAAAGCTACTTTCCAGTCCACAGGCTACAACATGTCCACGTTTCATAAGATTATGTGGAATTGACAGCTTTGTAGATTGGCATTTATTAATATAGCAAGAGATATTTGGACCCAGTCAGTTCAGTTGCTCAGTTGTGTCTGGCTCTTTGCGACCCCATGGAGAGCAGAACACCAGGCTTCCCTGTCCATCACCAACTCCCGGGAGCTTGCTCAAACTCACGTCCATTGGGTCAGTGATGCCATCCAACCATCTTGTCCAACCATTTGGACCCAATAGGAACACAAACTAGCACTCAAAATTCTGCCTTCTGGAAAGTCCAGATATGAAGTGAGTTCTTGGCTAAGTTCGTAAAAAAAATTTTTTTTTTAAAATTGGGTACCTCGGACTCATGCTGGCTACTCAGCAAGAGACTGTGGAAAACAGCCAGGCAAATTGCAGCAGCCACATAGCGCCTCTAGGTGCCTGACTGATGGCTTTTTCAGCTCTGCATATCCTTTCCCTCAAAGAGATTTTTAATGAAAAAGCAGAAGATATTTATTTTTCTTTGAGGAAACACTCAAGAGGTTATCTTTTCTGCTTGTCTTCCTGGATCCCTCATAATCTCAAGACTGCTAAGTATGGTTATAGGGAACACGTTCCTTTGTAAAAGAAGTCATTAATGGTTTCTTAAGACTCCCTGTATGGATAAATCTGGCTATTTTTAAGGTCTTTCATTGGTTAATCCTTTCCTAATCAGAAAAGTTGTTCTGTTATTTGTCCTCCTGCATATATACATATTGATAAAGTACAAAATTCAGTACAAGAGCAGACAGGTGAGCTGCAAGACTCAGCCAGGTAGCCTACCAACCATTCTCTTTAGAAAGTTATTGAACCTCACAAATCTATTTAGGAACCAATGTCTTTATGTTGTGGGTCTGTATATATTCCTTGGGAGAAATATTCTAGACAGTCTCAGTGATCGCTCAGGACCACATTTCTCTCTTCCTGAGCAATGATGGAGCAGGACTTCATGTATTTGTGGTTTCAGCTTGCGCCTCCAGCGTGAATTATAGTACTGATTCCAAGGGCCTGTTAGTATCCTAGAGTCTGAAATAGATGTTTCTAGTACTCATAAAATATTGAGCAAATATCAAGGGAAGATATTTCACAACCTGAAGCTAAAGCAGAGTGTCATTAACACTGTTATTGGAGACAATCCAGATGATTTAACCAAGACCTTTGACAAGGATGTACACCTGTCCCTGAATAACAGGTGGCTGTTTATTACCTATGCTGCTAATTAGATGATGGATAAGGATGGGAATGGGGGGATGTCTGATCCAGAGCATCTCAGTGGGGGAGAGTGTGAGCTGACAGGTCACAAGGACTCCATCCCAGATGGTACACTTGATGCCCAGGTTGGGCTGTGGGCAAGGAATAGCAAAAGACTGTCTTCAGGCCACCTGGCTGCTTCACCTCCGAGCTCGAATAGAATCTTCTTCCAGAATTCTTGTTAATGTGAATTCTATCAACAACTTACATCATCTTTACTATTGTGACCTACACTTGCCATTATTTTGGGCATCTGAAGCTGATGAAAATCTACGCTTTTCTCTACTTTACCATCACCATTACTGAGTTATTTCTTTCTGATAATACTGAGATGGTGTAACTGCTACAGGAATAACTTGAGTCTCAGGTTGAATAATGCTTTGGTAAATTCAGCTCAGTCACTCAGTTGTGTCCTGAACTGTAACCCCATGGACTGCAGCATGCCAAGCTTCCCTGTCCATCACCAACTCCTGGAGCTTGCTCAAACTCATGTCCATCAAGTCAGCAATGCCATCAACCATCTCATCCTCTGTTGTCCCCTTCTCCTCCCACTTTCAATCTTTCCCAGCATCAGGGTCTTTTCCAATGAGTCAGTTCTTCAAATCAGATGGCCAAAGTATTGGAGTTTCAGCTTCAGCATCATCCTTCCAATGAATATTCAAGAATGATTTCCTTTAGGACTGACTGGTTTGATCTCTTTGCAGTCCAAGGGACTCTCAAGAGTCTTCTCCAGCACCACAGTTCAAAAACATCAATTCTTTGGCATTCAGCTTTCTTTATAGGCCAACTCTCACATCCATACATGACTACTGGAAAAACAGATGGACCTTTGTTGGCAAAGTAATGTCTCTTCTTTTTAATATGCTGTCTAGATCGGTCGTGGCTTTTCTTCCAGGAACAAGCATCTTTTAATTTCATGGCTACAGTCACCATCTGCAGTGACTTTGGAGCCCAAGAAAATAGTCTGTCACTGTTTCCATTGTTTCCCCATCTTTTTGCCATGAAGTGATGGGACTGGATGCCATGATCTTTGTTTTTGAATGTTGAGTTTTAAGCCAGCTTTTTCACTCTCCTGTTTCACTTTCAAGAGGCTCTTTAGTTCTTCTTCACTTTCTGCCATAAGGGTGATGTCCTCTGTATATCTGAGGTTATTGATATTTCTCCCAGGCAATCTTGATTCCAGCTTGTGCTTCATCCAGCCTGGCATTTTGCATGATGTACTTTGCATATAAGTTAAATAAGCAGGGTGACAATATACAGCCTGGATATACTCCTTTCCCAATTTGGAACCAGTCCATTGTTCCATGTCGGGTTCTAACTTTCATTTCTTCATTTGCATACAGATTTCTCAGGAGGCAGGTCAGGTGGTCTGGTATTCCCATCTCTTGAAGAATTTTCCACAGTTTGTTGTGACCTACCGAGTCAAAGACTTTGGTGTTATCAATAAAGCAGAATTAGATGTTTTTCTGGAACTATATTGCTTTTTTAATGATCCAACGGATATTGGCAATTTGATCTCTGGTTCCTCTGGCTTGTTTAAATCCAGCTTGAGCATCTGGAAGTTCATGGTTCATGTACTGTTGAAGCCTGGCTTGGAGAATTTTGAACGTTACTTTGCTAGTGTGTGAGATGAGTGCAACTGTGCAGTAATTTGAACATTTTTTGGCATTGCCTTTCTTTGGGATTGGAAAGAAAACTGACCTTTTCCAGTCCTGTGGCCACTGCTGAGTTTTCCAAATTTGCTGGCATATTGAGTGCAACACTTTCACAGCACCATCTTTTAGGATTTGAAATAGCTTAACTGGAATTCCATCACCTCCACTAGCTTTGTTCATAGTGATGCTTCCTAAGACCCACTTGACTTCACATTCCAGGATGTCTGGCTCTAGGTGAGTGATCACATCATCGTGGTTATCTGGGTCATGAAGATCTTTTTTGTATCATTCTTCTGTGTATTCTTGCCACCTCTTCTTAATATCTTCTGCTTCTGTTAGGTCCATACCATTTCTGTCCTTTATTGTGCCCATCTTTGCATGAAATGTTCCCTTGGTATCTGTAATTTTCTTGAAGAGATGTCTAGTCTTTCCCATTCTATTCTTTTCTTTTCTTTTTTAAATTTACAATATTGTATTGGTTTTGCCATATATCAAAATGAATCTGCCACAGGTATACATGTGTTCCCTATCCTGAACCCTCTTCCCTCCCCATACCATCCCTTTGGGTTGTCCCAGTGCACCAGCCCCAAGCATCCAGTATCGAGCATCGAACCTGGACTGGCGACTCATTTAATATATGATATTATACATGTTTCAATGTCGTTCTCCCAAATCATCCCACCCTCTCCCTCTCCCACAGAGTCCAAAAGACTGTTCTATACATCAGTGTCTCTTTTGCTGTCTCGTATACAGGGTTATTGTTACCATCTTTCTAAATTCCATGTATATGCGTTAGTATACTGTATTGGTGTTTTTCTTTCTGGCTTACTTCACTCTGTATAATAGGCTCCAGTTTTCCTCTATTTCTTTGCACTGATCACTGAGGAAGGCTTTCTTATCTCTCCTTGCTATTCTTTGGAACTCTGCATTTCAATGGGTATATCTTTCCTTTCTCCTTTCCCTTAGCTTCTCCTCTTTTCTCAGCTAAATGTTAAGACCTCCTCAGACAGCCATTTTGCCTTTTGCATTTCTTTTTCTTGGGGATGGTCTTGATCACTGCCTCATGTACAATGTCACGGATCTCTGTCCATAGTTCCTCAGGCACTCTATCAGATCCAATCCCTTGAATCTATTTGTCACTTCCACTATATAATTGTAAGGGATTTGATTTAGGTCATACCTGAATGGTCTAGTGATTTTGCCTACTTTCTTCAATTTCAGTCTCAATTTGGCAATAAGGAGTTCATGGTCTGAGCCACAGCCAGCTCCCAGTCTTGTTTTCACTGACTATATAGAGCTTCTTCATCTTTGGCCGCAAAGAATATAGTCAATCTGATTTCGCTATTGATCATCTGGTGATGTCCATGTGTAGAGTCTTCTTTTGTGTTGTTTGAAGAGCATGTTTGCTATGACCAGTGTGTTTTCTTGGCAAAACTCTGTTAGATTTTGCCCTGCTTCATTTTGTACTCTAAGGCCTAATTTGCCTGTTATTCCAGGTATCTCTTGACTTCCTACTTTTGCATTCCAGTCCCCTTTGATGAAAAGGACATCTTTTTTGTGTGTTAGTTCTAGAAGGTCTTGTAGGTCTTCATAGAACCGTTCAACTTCAGTTTCTTTCAGCATTACTGGTTGGGGCATAGACTTGGATTACTGTGATACTGAATGACTTGCCTTGGAAATGAATAAAGATCATTCTGTCATTTTTGAGATTGCACCCAAGTACTGCATTTTGGACTCTTGTTGACTATGAGGGCTGCTCCATTTCTTCTAAGGGATTCCTGCCCATAGTAGTAGATACAATGGTCATCTGAATTAAATTCGCCAATTCCTGTCCATTTTAGTTCACTGATTCCTAAAATGTCAATGTTCACTCTTGCCATCTCTTGTTTGATCACTTCTAATTTATCTTGATTCATGGATGTAACATTTCAGGTTCCTATGCAGTATTGCTCTTTACAGCATCGGACTTTACTTCCATCACCAATCACATCCACAACTGGGTGTTATTTTTGCTTTGGCTCTGTCTCTTCATTCTTTCTGGAGTTATTTCTCTACAGATCTCCAGGAGCATATTGGGCACCTACCGACCTGGGGAGTTCATATTCTAGTGTCATATCTTTCTGCCTTTTCATACTGTTCATGGGGTTCTCAAGACATGAATACTAAAGTGGTTTGCCATTCCTTTGGCCAGTGGACCACATTTTGTCAGAACTCTCCACCATGACCCATCCATCTTGGTTGACCCTACACGGCATGGCTCATAGTTTCATTGAGTTAGACAAGGCTGTGATCCTTGTGATGAGTTTGATTAGTTTTCTGTGACTGTGGTTTTCATTTTGTCTGCTCTCTGATGTATAAGGATAAGAGCCTTATGGAAGCTTCCTGATGGGAAAGACTGACTGTGGGGGAAACTGAGCCTTGTTCTGATGGGTGGGGCCATGCTCAGTTCAGTTCACTCGCTCAGGCTTGTCTGACTCTTTGTGACCCCATGAACTGCAGTACGCCAGGCCTCCCTGTCCATCACCAACTCCTGGAGTCCACCCAAACCCATGCCCATTGTGTTGGTAATGCCATCCAACCATCTCATCCTCTGTCATCCCCTTCTCCTTCTGCCCTCAGTCTTTCCCAGCATCAGGGTCTTTTCAAATGAGTCAGCTTTCCACATTAGGTGGCCAAAGTATTGGAGTTTCAGCTTCAATATCAGTCCCTCCAATGAACACCCAGGACTGATCTTGTTTAGGATGGACTGGTTGGATCTCCTTGCAGTCCAAGGGACTCTCAAGAGTCTTCTCCAACACCACAGTTCAAAAGCATTGATTCTTCGGCACTCAGCTTTCTTTATAGTTCAACTCTCACATCCATAGGTGACTACTGGAAAAACCATAGCCTTGACTAGATGGACCTTTGTCGGCAAAGTAATGTCTCTGCTTTTTAATATGCTGTCTAGGTTGGTCATAACTTTCCTTCCAAGGAGCAAACATCTTTTAATTTCATGGCTACAATCATAAATCTTTAATCCAGTTTTCTGTTGATGGGCGGGGCTGTGTTCCCTCCCTGCTGTTTGACTTGAGACAAACTATGGTGGAGGTAATGAAGATAATGGTGGCCTCCTCCAAAAGATCCTGTGTGTGAATGGCCACATTCAGTGCCCCCTACCCTGCATCAGGCCACTGCTGACCCACGTCTCTGCGAGTCTCTTGGACACTCCCAGGCAAGTCTGGATCAGTCTCTTGTGGGGGTCACTGCTCCTTTCTCCTGCTGTGCACAAGGTTTTGTTCATACCCTCCAAGAGTCTGTTTTCCCAGTCCTGTGTAAGTTCTGTAATCAAATCCCACTGTCCTCCAAAGTCAAATTCTCTGGGGGTTCTCAGTCCCTTTGCCCGATTCCCAGGCTGGAAAATCTGTTGTGGGTCCTAGAACTTTCTTAACAATGTGGTCATTTCTTTGGTATAATTACTTTGCAATTTATGGGCTTAGTGGCTCTATGGTGGGGTTAATGGAGACCTCCTTCAAGAGGGCTTATGCCACACCCAAGTCGGCTGCACCCAGAGCCCCTGCCCCTGCAGCAGGGCACTGCTGACCTGTACCTCTGCAGGAGACACTCAAACACTCAAAGGCAGGTCTGGCTCAGTCTCTGTGGAGTCTCTGGGTCCCGGTGTGCACAGGTTTTATCTGAGCCCTCCAAGCATCTCTGGCAGGTATGGGGTTTGAGTCTAGACACGATTTTGCCCCTCCTATCATCTTGCTGGGGTTTCTCCTTTGTCCTTGGACGTGGGGTATCTTTTTTTTTTTTGGTGAGATCCAACATTCTCCTGTTGATGGTTGTTCAGTAGTGAGTTGTAATTTTGGAATTCTCGCAGGAGAAGATGAGCACACATCCTTCTACTCTGCCATCCTGAGACTTTACCAAAGCCCAAGCCCCATGCTTTGGTAAAGTGAGTGACAAATTCTAAATGATTGCTATGCAGCCAGTTTTTAAATTAACAAGAGAACTAATACTTATTTTAAAAAGTTTAAAATTTACTAAATTACTTTAATGAACAACTTCAGAAACAAATCAAGCAATACCAAAGTGTTTGATAAATGACCCAGTGAAAAAAAAATACACATAGACACACAAGAGCCATGCATTGTCTTTCTTCATGAATTGTAACCCATTTGTTTCAAGTCTGAGCAGAGCTAGGCTTTATAATAAAGCCATTTAAACATGCTGGAAGAGTGTAGCAAGTTTCTGTTGTCTCATGCTCCTTCCCTTACATGTCTCACTCACATTTGGGGTTGAGCCATAGTGTTGAATCACTGTCTTTGTCTCTTTCTCTTACTGCCCAGAAAGTTTCTCAATTCTTTTAAAGCTATAGTTCATTCTTTTAAAAAAAACTTTAATTTTATATTGGAACACTGTTGTATTAGTTTTAGTTGTACAACAAAGATATCCATTTATACATATACATGTATCTGTCATTTTTAAAATTCTTTTTCCAATTAGGTTGTTACAGAACATTGAGCAGAGTTCCATGTGGTATACTGTAGGTCCTTGTTGATTATCCATTTTAAATATAGCAGTGTTACATGTCCATCCCAAACTCCCTAATGATAACTCATTCTTGAGCCTATCTTCCCATTCCTTGGTGGCTGGATGGTTAAAAAAACCAATAGTAACCTAAGAGTTCACTAGAAATTTCTGAATTCTTATTATATGTCAGATCCATTTCCTGATGCTTTAAATGCATTATCTAATTTAGCACTCCTAGGAGTTCAGTTCCTAGCTTTTGGATGGACTGAACTGACTCATTTGAAAAGACCCTGATGCTGGGAAAGATTGAAGGCAGGAGAGGAAGGGGATGACAGAGGATGAGATAGTTGGATGGCATCACCAACTCAATGGACATGAGTTTGAGCAAGCTCCAGGGGTTGGTGACAGACAGGAAGGCCTGGTGTGTTGCAGTCCATGGGATTGCAAAGAGTTGGACATGACTGAGTGACTGAACTGAACCGATACTCATGGAGATGAGATGACTGGCTGTCCCCACTGTGGGTCAATGGCACTGCTGGGATTGAATATACCTCATCCTTTCTCTGTATTTCTGGAGACTCCAGTAAACCCTCAAACTTTGACATGTCTGTAAAATATCAGGGAGTTTTGTTAAAATGCAGATTTTGATTCTGGAAACTGGATGGGACTAGGATCCTGCACTTTCAACAGGATTGCTGGGGAGGTTCTGTAGCTGGCCCTGGAGCAATATCAAGTGTTAAGGCTGCACTATTTACAATAGCCTAGACACAGAAGCAGCCAAAATGTCCATCACAGATGAACGAACAAAGAAGATGTGGTATATATACAATGGGATATTTCTCAGACATAAATGCGAATGAAATAATGCCATTAGCTGCAACATGGATGCACTCGAGATTATCATACTAAGTGAAGTAAGTCAGAAAGAGAAGGACAAATACCGTATAATATCACTTTAATATGAAATGTAAAATATGACAAAATGAATCTATCTGTGAAACAGAAACAGCGTCAGGAACATGGAGAATAGACTAATGGTTGCCAAGAGGTGGGGGAGGGGAGGATTGGGCGTTTGGGATTATTAAATGCAAACTTCTATGATTAGAATGGATAAACAACAAGGTCCTACTATGTAGCAAGGGGAATTCTGCTCAATGCATGTGGCAGCCTGGATGGGCGGGGAGATTGGGGGAAAATAGATACATGTGTATGTATGCCTGAGTCCTTTTGCTGTTCACCTGAAACTCCCATTGCTGAAGCTATCGCTCACCTGAAACATAACATTGCTAATGAGCTACAACCCAGTACAAAATAAAAAGCTTGTAAAAAGTGATAAGGCCAGGATGGAATTCTTTCTTCTTTGAAGAAGTGGGGTGCTGTACTTGGAGAGTATCATCTTATCTTCCAAAATGTGGAAGTGTCTCAAGAACTCCATCCCATTGCATTTTCCAAGCCCCAAAGGGGAAATAAATTCAGTCTTTCTATTCCTCTGCCTCCATTTCAACTTGACTGTCCCTGTGGACATCCCCAGGGAAGGTTTTCTCTGCTGCAGAGGGTCTGGGGCAGGCTGCTGCCCGCCTGTTTTGCAGCAAACACCCCTGGATGACACGTGCTATTGGACAGGAGCAACACTTTTGATCTTCTCAGAAAGTCACTCTATTGTTTGCTTCAAAAATGCCCCGAGGCTGCCAGTTCCCCCAAACGAGACTTTAAACATATGATGGCCATTTATCTATTTTCAGTCCTTTCAAATTCCTTCTCATTCTTGCGATTTGGGACAGGGGAGAGGGCAGAACCTGAATGGCCGTGACTCGCCATTCATTATCCAGTAGAGCTCTATTAAGCCAAAGGATTTTTTCCCAATTGTTTCTTTCCTTCTAGGGATAAAGACGTCCTTTCACCCATTATGTCTCTGATCATTTTCCTGCCCTTTTCTGAAACTTCACTTTGTTGGCTCTGCTTTCTTTGAGGCAAAGATGATCAAAGCAGCTCTAAGCATGCCAGCAATTTTTACAATAAATAGCATTTTCTGGGTTATTTTTCATTCCCATTTTAATGCAGCTCACTCACCTTGCTTGTTCTTTAAACTGTCCCTGTGCATTTTCTATGGCTTCATATCAAACAGAAAAGTCACTTCAGATTATATCAGAGTACTTGCCCCTACCCTGAATTTGCTTTAACTTAATGTGAAGGTTGGGAGAGATTCAGTAAACTGTGTTCTCTACAATGGTTTCCTTTTTTGTTTTTTTCTTCTTCCTCAAGTTTCTTGAATCTGAGAAGAATTGAGAATTGAAGAATTTTTCAAGGCTTTATCCAATCACAGCAGTTCTCATCAAAAATGACATCGTGTTCCCTTGGCTCATATTCTTCTCACTTCTGGGTCTTCCCAGTGATAATTAATCATATGCCAATCACATCCATTTCTGCTTTGCCACTTCCAATTTACTTTTATTACTATGACTCTTTGCCACCATCCCTGTTAAAGGCTGAAGTTTCCTGAGCACATACTATGTGCCAGACACATTTTAAGAACATCACACATGTTAACTTGTTTGGTCCTCTCAGCGGTCCCCAACCTTTCTGGCACCAGGGACTGGTTCAATGGAAGATAATTTCTCCACGGATGGGGAGTCGGGGGGTAGGGATGGTTTCTGGATAATTCAAGCACATTACATATATTATGCACTTAATTTTTATTATTATTACATCAGCTCCACCTCAGATCACCAAGCATTAGATCCTAGAGGTTGGGGACCCCTGCATACAACTCAATTCAGCTATTATTCCATTTTATAGATGAGGACATCAAGGCCCAGAGAGGTCCATGGCTAGTCCAGGGTCACACAGATAGTAAGTGAAGGGGGCAGAATGGAACTCAGGCATTCCAGCTCTGCAGACAGAAAATTTCACCATCAATCTCCTTACAATGTAATAGTAAGTGCAATCAATGCTTTATACATATGATCTAAATTTTGGTAGCAGTATGCCTCATTTAAGGAACGCCAAGTTTCATTCAAAACAAACAGTATCTCCGTCTTTCAGGAAGCCTTCATGGATTAAAATAAGGGAGTAAGCAAAGCCCAGAGATTCCATCTACAAATCATAATGTCAAAGCCATGCTTGTCACACTTGGTATTCATGGGTTTACCTGTTGGAGGCTCCATATGAACATGGACACTGAGCACCTTGAGGGAAGGGACTGGGTTTTATTCATCTATGAATCACTCTATGATGGTCCCTACGGAAGATCTAAGCACCTTCTCTCTATGGGTCTGGAAATGATGCAAAGCCACACAGAATCTGAGAGGCAGGTGAGTGTGGGGTCTGCCTGTGGGATCCCTGGTTGGACTCCTGCCCTCTCTGCCCACCTCTGGAAGTTTGCTCCACATAGATGCTATTTTCTCTGAATTCCTTCTCTGCTGTCTGTACTCCAAGCAATCTTTCCCCTGTTTGTGCCTGGCACATTTTGCAACCTCCTCTGGCTAAATGTTACTCTCCTTAACAGGGAGAGAGCTGAACTCTGGCTTCCATGTCACTGTTGACCACACAGAGCCAGAGGAAAGAGCACATTCTCTCTCCAAACTCCCTTTATGCCTATGATTCAACACATGGTCACTGTCAGAATTAGATGACTCCCATTTGGTCCACCCAAGAAATCGATTTCATTGACTTTGTTCATTGTGACCTATTTACTCTGTGAGAGCTGGACCATAAAGAAGGCTGAGCACCAAAGAAGTGATTCTTTCAAACTGTGGTGCTGGAGAAGACTCTTGAGAGTCCCTTAGACAGCAAGGAGATCAGTCAGTCCTAAAGGAAATCCACCCTGAATATTCACTGGAAGGACTGTTGCTGAAGCTCCAGTACTTTGGCCACCTAATGGGAAGAGCTGACTCATTGGGAAAGACCCTGATGTTGGGAAAGGTTGAGGTCAGAAGGAGGAGCAGATGACAGAGGATGAGATGGTTGGATGGCATCACTGACTCAATGGACATTAGTTTGAGCAAATTCTGGAAGATAGTGAAGGACAGGGAAACCTGGCGTGCTGCAGTCCATAGGGTCACAGAGAGTTGGACACGACTTAGCAACCAAACACCAACCCTGGCCTGAGAAAGGCCTCCCAGCTGATTTCTATCCTGGAGCCTGCATAGGTGACAAGGACTGCTGTTACATACCCACCTTACATCCCGGGGTGGGTGGGTGGGTGGGTAGTATGAGCTGAGACATCTCAGGTTCCTGGTCATATCCCCATGTCCCTCAGCATTCAGAGAGGATGGTACTTACCTTGTCCTCAGTCGATGAGATTTCACAGGTAAGATGCCAAACACAATGCAGGAACCCAGTGATCATTTCAACAAGTGTTGATCATTTCCTCCCCCATCGCTTCTCTAATTTCCTCTCCTATTTCAATTTTGTTTTCACACTAAACTCTGAGAGGAGACGGTGGACATTGTTGTATTTGTATACAGAAAGGGAAATTGAGGCAGAGAAAGACATGCTCACAGGAGGTGTTCAGATCACAGGCCTGGCACCTGCCTCAGTGACAACGGGTCAGAGCACCCTTTACTCTCAGTAAGGGATATTCACTCTCCCTTGTGGGGAGGTAGGTTCTAGGAATTCAAATGCAAATATAAAACCATG
Organism: Bos indicus; assembly: GCF_029378745.1. Taxonomy (NCBI): domain Eukaryota; kingdom Metazoa; phylum Chordata; class Mammalia; order Artiodactyla; family Bovidae; genus Bos; species Bos indicus. The sequence goes on along the minus strand of NC_091788.1, from coordinate 36,103,590 downwards.
TCAGCAAGTGTTTAAAACAAAATGGTAGCAATAATGACACCAGCATCCATATAGTGAATTTGTTTACTGGTTGTATTGTACAATACTTTGGCCACCTAATGCGAAGAACTGAGTCCTTGGAAAAGACTCTGATGCTGGGCAAGATTGAAGGCAGGAGGAGAAGGGGACGATAGAGGATGAGATGGCTGGATGGCGTCACCGACTCAATGGACACGAGTTTGAGCAAGCTCTAGAAGTTAGTGACAGACAGGGAGGCCTGGTGTGCTGTAGTCCATGAGGTCGCAAAGAGTCGAACACGACTGAGCGACTGAACTGTATTGTACAAAGTATGTTTATAGGTCTTCTTCCTATAAAATACTTCAGCTGAGTGCCATTTCACTGGTGCAGCAGGTGGACTGAGTAGGAAATCTTTCAGTTACAAGTATCAGAGGCTTATTTTATATTTTACTGTAACAGAGATGTGGTGATAGGCAGTGGCTTGTGTTGGTTCAGCAGCTCAATGATGTTAGGGCTCAATTCAACACATGTTTAATTCTATTCGTCTCCTCATTGTGGTACAATGGCTGCAGCAGCACCAAGAATCACATCCTGCATTTCAGTTTGGAAACATGGAGCAGCACAAGGCATTTCTCTTAGCAGGGAGGAAAACCCTTCCCTTTTACATCTCTTTGACTAAAATGGGATTAATGTCTACCCTTTGATTAGGAATTGAGCTCATGTTCCCTAAAATCAAAAGATCCCCTAAATAAATTTGGGGCAAGGTTCTCCTGTTAGTAAGGAACACTGACTTTTTAGGAAGGCAGTTAACAGTGTCTGATACAAAAGAACACTGGCCTAGAAGGAAAATGGACAATAAGTTCATTCTTTTTCTTCCATGAGTTAACTGAGGCACATTGTAAAAGGCTTCAAAGCTCTGCTTCCTTACCTGCAGATTAAAGATAATAATAGAATACTTCTCATAGGGATGGAGTGAGGAAGTATATGTATACAGAAATGTGTTGAAGATTAAAAGTACTGTGAAAAGCAAATTATTTTATTTAGGTCATTTCTTCATTTAGGAGGGATATTAGAGGGGCATGAAATTATCTCTTTCTCAAAGAAGTCGCACCAGGTAGGAAACCCAAGCTGTTCATGTATGAACTTTGAAATCATCTAAGGTTTAGCTCCCCACTCCAGTACTTTTGCCTGGAAAATCCCATGGACGGAGGAGCCTGGTGGGCTGCAGTCCATGGGGTCGCTAGAGTCGGACACGACTGAGCGACTTCACTTTCACTTTTCACTTTCATGCATTGGAGAAGGAAATGGCAACCCACTCCAATGTTCTTGCCTGGAGAATCCCAGGGATGGGGGAGCCTGGTGGGCTGCTGTCTATGGGGTCGCACAGAGTCGGACACGACTGAAGCGACTTAGCAGCAGCAGCAGCAGCAGCAAGGTTTAGCTATCAGCTCAAGACAACAATAGCAAAGTTACTATCAGTAGTGTGAAGAGACAATACAACGGGATGGTTAGGACTGAAAGGTTTGTAAGTCACACGTGCGGCTTCCCAAGTGGTGTTAAGTTGTAAAGAACCTGCCTGCTAATGCAGGAGATGCAGGAGAGGCAAGAGATGCGGGTTCAGTCCCTGCATTGGGAATATTCCCTAGAGGAAGCCTTGGCAACCCACTCTAGTATTCTTGTGGAGAATTCTGTGGGCAGAGGACTCCTGCACACCTTAGTCATGTGATCTTGGGCAGTTCACTTATCTTTTGAATCTCACTTTACTCATCGGTGAAACAGAAATTGTTCTTGCCTCCCAGTGCTTTTAAGGTTTTAAATCACAGGAAATATACCCAAAAACCTTAGTACAGTGTCTGGCAAAGGAGATGAAGTCAGTAAATGTTAATTAACAGATGGTTAATGTGTAATTTACCGGACATTTCTCTTTCATCCATCTCTTTATTTCTCTTCCATCCATCCTGTTTGGAACCAGACACCCCTGTGTCCCTGGGAAGATGGCTGTATTTTACCATATTGAACAGGTCCTGAATGATCTCAGTCCTCACACAATGTCCCTGAAGCTCCAGATTAACCTTTCCCCCAGGATAATTATTGACAATTTACCCTTAGTCTTTGCTTCCTGCCTCTTAACTTATTTTGGATTGGCAATGAGACTGTGCTTCTAGCCCTGAGGTTGCAAATGAACTCATTTCCCTCTTTGCCTGAATCTTGGCCTCTTGTTACACTGAGTGAAAATGACCCAAACTGAATTCCCCCCTGGGCTGGAAGAGAGCAGGGACTGAGAGGTGAGAAAATGCCAAGTGATCGATCAGAAAAAGGGACAACCCCTCAAATAAGCTCTCCTCTGTCTCATGTCCAGCTCCTGCTTCGCTCCCGTGAATATACTTCAGGACTTTGGGAAAAAAAACCAGAAGATGACCAACTGTTTTATGGGTTTGGGACATGATTCTTTCTCTCTTAAAAAAATTTAACATGTGAAGGCTATTATTTGGAGACCTAGTCTGGGGCTGTTTCACTTGTCAGAATTGTAATCTGGAATTGAACTGCTATAGAAGCACACTGCAATTTAAACTAGAATTGAAGGAAGGCTGGACCACAGGGAAGAGGAGTTTAACCCTAGATGGTTACAAGGAAGGCTGTGTAGACCTCTTCTCTGCTGTAAAACAGGACAGGATTTTCAATGATGTCAGCTGCTGTCTGTTCCAGCATCTCTCAGCTGTAGCCACACATTCTTCCTGACCTGAGTGCATTCTTCCCTCCTTCCCTCCTAAGCTGCACCTGGCTAGAGAAGACAGGACACCGCAAGCTCAGACCCGTGGGCAGGTGGGGTCTGCAGAAAGCTTCGCGTGATTGATGGGCTCAGGAGGAGCCTGCAGCCCTCAGGTGCCCACCAAGGTGTGGCCACCTGTACCCGCTTCACTGTGGAGACCTGGACATACTGGTCTCCCTCCTGGAGCATGAGCTGTTCTCTGGACTGAGCTGTTGAACTGGATTTTGCATCTGCTCTTTCTTACAAACCGACTCCAGCAAAGGCTGAAAAGGAAACCCAGTTCCTCAGCACCGAGTCGGTTCCTCCTGAGGGTGGATGGCCCCTTTGCCAGGAAAGCCCCAAAGCCCAGGGGCCAGCCACTGCCCAGGCACCACTCTGAGCCCTAGTGGACCGTGTACAGGCCTGCGCCCTCCAGCGGCCAGTCCCAGAATTGCATCAGCTTCCTCTCTGCCACCCTCCTCCCCGAGACCCCCTAGAACTGAAGACTGGGTGTGCTTTGAGGCCAGTCTCCCTGAACCATAAGCTTGATGTTTTTCAGCATGGATTTTCAGATCCACTTTTCAAGCTGGGCTACCACCCCCCCAGGGGTATCAGCAGTGGCCTCACGCAGGGTGCTGTGCTGTGTGCCCTTGGGTAAGTCACTGCCTTCTCTGAGCACCCAGCTCCTCACTGGGGATGGAAATAACAAAACCTCACCATGCAGTCATTCATGTAACACGCACAGAGTAAAGTGACAGCACACAGCAGCCGTGCTATTATGATAGATGATTCAGGAAGGTAAATCTTTCTTATCCTGTGCCTTCAAGTGATAATACTTGACTGCAATTTTAAACAAATGGTTTTAAACATTAAAACAAACATAAATGCATTGTGCGGCCGAGTACAACATCCATATAAATTTTTAAGATAAAACAGGTGACTTCCAAAAACCTTCATGCTTCTTGTGCGATGCTTCAGGCTCCCTGTCTGACAGCCTGGGGGTAGAATCTCTCTTCTCTGCTGTTTGAGGTGCTTCAAAGACCTGAGCAATAAACAAGGGAGCTTAAGTCAGAAAGAGAAGAATGCAGAAAATATATCTGCAAGGAGCAGATTCAGGTGTGAGCTATGAACAGTGAAGAAGGAGATTCAGATTGTCCGGGGCTGCTCGCACAATCTTTATCTACCCCTGTTGCCTTCATCAGCAACAGCCAGCCCTTCCCATCAAGCAAATTCTCCCATCGTCACTGTCGAGGAAACACCGCCTGAGGTGTAATCTGGAGGGAAGCCCAGTAGGAAGCTCTGAGGTTAGGAATGTTTCTTAAACTCTTTGCACCTCAGTTTCCACATCTGGGAAATGGGTTTGTAATTCTAATCTCACAGAGTTGGATGGAGCTAGACACATGTCTCTAAGTCTTCTAGCACATTTCCAGGCCCTTTGCTGCATCTGTCCTCCCACTGCCCTGGCCCTGGTCACCTCCACCCCTTACCTGGAACACTGTACTCTCCTCATTGTCCCTGTTTCTCATCTCTCATCACCCCCTCCCCTGCCTCCACTAACCCCAGCACAGCCATAATGGACTCTGAAGAACTGAGCTGCACCTGGGTGGACAGAGTGGAGCAGGTAGACAAGTCACTGGTAGCTGAGTTCCCGGACACCATTTGGCAGACCCCCTTCTCACCTCTGCATGGGTCTGGATGTGGCAGGGATCCACACAGTGATTAACCACCCTCCCTCTGCCCACGGTCTGCAGAGAAGCCCAGCCTTGTCTGTGCCTTGTCTAACTGCACATGACTCAGAGACTCGCTTTAAAGAATGAGATTTGCATACAGGCACCAGGCAAAAAAAAATTCTCCCAAGCAGGAAGCCACACAGCCCGTAATTGCTGAAGGTGCTAAGGGGCCAGGCCTCTGCTAGCCAGTGACGCTGCAAACCACCTTTTTCATCATAAAGGAATGAACTGCCAATGATTTTCATAGCTTGATTAACGCTCTTCAAACCGATATCCATTGGGAGCAGAAGTGAAGTCCAGAGAAGATGAATGTTACCTATTACTTGATGTAATGACTGTGAGGCAGGCTAATGAAACCTTTACAGCCCGAGTTTACAGGAAAAAAACCAACAAACACAGATCAATACCTGAGTTACAGTTAGAATGCGTTGATGAATGGGTGACAGCCTGCAGGCCCAGTCTCTGCACAGGAGAGGAGAGCAGGGAAGTGGGGCTGGGTGTGTTGAGAGGGAGCTGGAGACCAGAGAAGATGGAGAAGGGTCCATCGGCTGAACTGACGGGGCCCAAGGGCGCTGAGAAGAGGTTGTGATCTGAGCGTATGGATGTCAAAGGAAAGAGAAGAACCAGACGCCCAAGAGGAGAGAGTGAGGGATTGAAGAGGGTGTCTACACAGCCAGCTTCGTGGTGAAGGCGTCAAGTCCAGAAGCGACAGGTGGTGGATGCCCATGGCCAAGGGCGACTGGCTTTGGTTTTTGCACTCTTAAGAATGGGCAGCCCCTCTCCCCTCGCTGTCCTTTCTGCTAATTAAAACCTCACCCCTACTGTTCCCACTCCTGGCTGCTCATTAAGGGTTTCTCGCCTTGACACCGACATCCTTTGTTTCCTGAGTCCTGGGATCAGATCTCCAGCGAGGAAGAACAGCGCCTGTGCTCAGCCGCGGCCTCTGTTCCACTGCGGCTCAGAAGCCACCCTGGGGCAAGGTGACACCAACTGCTGGCCAGGGCCAGCCAAGAAAGTCTCAGTTGCTGACACATCGCCCATTCATCTTCTCCGACAGTGTTCCTGGGCACAGCTAGTGGCTCAGGGAGAGAATGCAAACTGGAAAAACTCACAGTTTTGGCAGAAAACCCTCACTTCCTCCAAGTCTTCAGTCTTTGCTTAAGCGCATGAGGCTGCAGTGGCTGCCCTGTGTCCAGCCCTTGGCTGACTCCCCCGCCCCCTTCTCCACTGTGTGCGTGTCTCTCTCAGGAAAGGGTTTTTTGTGGGTTTTCTCATTGCTGTGTCCTCAACTCTGAGAACCCTGGTAGGTACGTGGCAGGGGCTCAGCAGATACTTGCTGAAGGAAGAAGTGAAGGAGGCCTGTTCTCTGTGCTCTGGTCCTGGCCTCAGAGGGTCCATGGCTGAACAACCACTGCCCCATGTCTTAGTTTTCTGTCCTGGAAAATGGGGATGATAATCCCTATTCTCTTTTTCAGAGTTTCTCAAGGAACAAACGAATCAACATATGTAAAGTGTTTGAAAAATATGAACACTCTATGAATGCAATAGGCCCACACTCGTTAGTATTGAATGGGGCACCCAGTCTCTGTAACCACGGGGGAAGCGATTACCAGTGAACCGGCCACGTGCACGGGTGCTTGTTTCTCGCCTCGTGGCTGAGGCAGCTACCCACTGCACACTCCTGAGCCGTGAAGACTGCTTTAATGTCTTTGTCCAGAGTAATTTGGGGCATGCAGCACCCCGAGAAATGAGAACCCAGACCACTGTGCCACGTTTGCAGGGCACGCCTTGTGAGATGTGCACTTACTGGTGGAAATTGGACAAAAGGCTGTACGTATAGGATCTGAGAGCGTGGCTTTCGGGGCCTGTGCTGCAAGTAAGGGGACGACATGGCCTCGGCTCTGCAGGAGCTGAGAGGAGGCAGGATTCTCCAGGGAGCACGTCTCTTCCGGTTCTGCTGACTTGGGAGGGATAGGTGAGTCAGCGTGGGGCCAAGAGCTTCACTGATCGAGCTCGCTCTGGGTGCTGAGGTGGGGCGGGCACAAAGGACAGCAGTTGGGTCTAACTAGAGCAGGAAGGAGGGCCCTGAAACTGCAGCAAGGACCCCGCTGGGTCGTCCACTTAGTGGGAGGTCAGCTGGTCCCATGCTAGGTAGCCAGGGCGCTCCCTGAGTGTCGGCTCCGGCCAGCAGCTCCCAGTCACCGGTTGGTCCCTTACAGGATTCTTGGCTGTGACATTAGTAATGGCCTCACCCAGGCATTTTTCCATCAGCGATCCTGAATCTTAGCTCCCCCTCTGCTCCTTGGGATGTGGGCTGTGGATGCACACAGGTGCCTGTGACAGGGAAACCCAGGCCTCGCCATCTGCCTCTTCCCTTCCTCTCAAGGCAGCAGTGGGCAGGTGGGGAAGGGGCTGAGGGCCTGAGTTTAGAGACCGGCTGGATGTGAAGTCTTGGCTCTGCCAAACCCTGGCTGTGTGACTTTGGAACTGTTACCACACCCGAACGGTGGGACGACAGCGCCTCTCGCATTGTTTGTGTGAGAAACACTGGAGACTGGGCACCGTGAGTGCCCACAGGTGGAGTGTGAGGGGCTCACAGTTGCTGGGGAACAAGGTGATGTCTCCAGAGCTGCCTGTCTGCACGGAAGTCTCGCGTTGCTAACACCAGAGGGAAGGGGGAGCCCGCCCTGACCAGGTATGCTGGTTGTAGAGGTGCCTATCAACTCCTCTCCACCGGCCTGCGAGCTGAAATGGCCCCATTCAACAGCCAAGGGGAGGAGAGAGGCCCTGGGGACCTTGCCCAAGGGGAGGGGCTGACAGCCACCGAGCTGGGCCTCCAAGGCTCCCGGCTCTGGTTCTAAAAGCCCACAGCCTTTCCTGGTCACCAGGCTGCATCCCAGAGAAGATTCCAGGCCGCACAACCATCACAGTTTGCCTACAGCCTCCACAGCAAAAGACATGTGGCCAGAGCCTCATGCAGCACACGCCAGCCCATCCACCGCCGCCACCTCGCTCCGTGGTAATGAGAACCACCTGCTACAAGACAAAGCCAGGGAGAGAGAATAGCCTGGCTCGCCGGGAAATAGCAGCCGGGACAGCAGCAGGCTGGCCAGGCACAGGTGGGAGGCCAGGGGACGGGCAGGGCCGCTGCAGCCGGGGCCTAGGCAGAGACCCCAGCATTTGGTGCTTCCTGAGGACCCCCAGCCTCAGCCTAGTAAAGGGAAATGTGAGCTGACACTTGTGAGCTATAAACATGTGTCATGCGTGGTGCTGCCTGCCTCCCTGATCTGTGACTTAAACTAATCCTGTGAGATGGATCTTATTCTCATCCAGCAAATAAGGAAACTGAGGAGCCAGGCCACCCTCTGGACAGTGCAGCCAGGGGCTCAGTAAAGGAACACAGAGCCAGCTCTGGACCTGGCAGAGGTGGAGCTCAGAGGCACAAGGGAGGGGACCGTCCCTCTGCAGATGCTACACTGCAGATGCAGATGCTACCTGGGAGGCCTTCTGAGTCTCCCCCGCTCCCCCCCAACCTCCACTGCTCAACCTTTGAGGGCAGGGAAGTCCTCACCTCTCTGATGCCCTCCCCAGCCTTGCCTGTTAGACCTTGTCCATGGAGAACCCAACCCAACACCTAGCATACTGGCACCTGCCTAGACAGGACTGACATATTTGATGGCAGACAAATGGATGACTGGATACAATGTCTAGAAGAGCACAGCCAACAGAACTCTCGGCTGGGACAGGCTGTGACTCTGCTCTTGTCGCCCTGGCCAGCAGCCCCCGATCACAGGTGGCCCTAGCTGTCATGTTGGACAACGGAGGTCTGAGACCCGAGATTTGTCCACTTTCACCACCGTTGCCTTCAGCCAGCTCCTTAGCCATGACTGTGACAATCAGCTGGACAAACCCGGCTGATTCTACACCTGGGTGGATCCAGCTCTTCAGAACATGATGCGCTCATCTTGAAATATCTTTGGGGCACTTCTTCCACCTTCGTTGGCCGTTGGTACCAGCTAGACATCAGGATCATGATTTTTAAAAAAACATGAGGATTCAGTTCTCCACAGCCCCCAAATCCTTCTCTGATGGTCAGGCAGGCTTGTTCAGCAATTTAGAGGACCGTTTGGGATCTATTTGACTTCCCAGCTGGTGCTAGTGGTAAAGAACCCAACAGCCAATGCAGGAGACATAAGAGACACAGGTTTGATCCCTGGGTCAGGAAAACCCCCTGGAGGAGGACAGGGCAGCCCACTCCAGTATTCTTGCCTAGAGAATCCCCATGTGACAGAGGTTGCACAGTGTTGGACATGACTGAAGTGACTAAGCACTGCTTCTCAGCTCAGCACCTGGGAAGCTGAGCACAGAGACAAAATGTGGGCATTAGCAGGCTGGGAGGATTTGGGGTGGAGATTAGAGTGCAGAGCTGGCAGCACCCAGACCAAAAGCATCCCTTGGGATCAGTCTAGCATCTCCCAGGGTTCAAACACTGGGGAACATCAATAGCCATCCCAGGAACTGGCGCCTTGAAAACTGTCAGATACTTGTTTAGAATGATCCATTCTTCCTTCCAGAGCACCTGGGACCTACCTGGGAGCTGAACAAGGGTCAGGCAGGGCGGGAGGTGGAGCAGGTGGCAGGAGGCAGACTCTGCAGACCGTGGACGGAGCCGTGAGCCCAGCTCTGGAGGGATCGTCATAGCTTCCTGCTCTCCAGCGTGGTTCTCTGGAGAAAGCCAGTGGGTCACTGACCCCTGGATGATGGGAGTCCCCTAGACGGAAGTGGCAGAATCACTGTCATGGTTAGGCTGAGCTGCCGTGGGCCAGCTTGGGGCACCTCCTGGCTTAATCCCCTCTGACCTGAAAGCTCGCTCTTAGAGCAGCCTTTCAAATACAGTCTCTGGGAAACGAAGATGGTTTGGCTGTGGCTCTCGCGCAACTTTGTGTGCCCCTGGGCTCTAGGCGTTAGTGGTTTTACTGGAATTTGGAGAGTAGCAGGGAAGGATGGGGAGGGTGACAGTCCTTCCAGTGGTGCTGGGACACCAGACGCTGAGGATGTCATATTCCCCTCCCACCCTGGGCCAAGCACATGTCCCACCCAGGAGAGCTCCTTCTTCTTCTTCCTTCTTTCTTTCCTTCTTTCCTGACCCAGGCCCCCTTTCCTTCTGAGCCACACGGGCACTTTCCCTCCCAGCTTGGGGGTGCAGGGATCCCTCATCTGGCTGCAATCTCTGGAGGGGAGACCTGTGAATGAGGCCCAGAGTTGCCGATCTGATCTGAGCTTGCTGACTTCCGCCCAGGACGCTCCACAGCGTGGCTCAGGATGGAACGAATTATTCGGCCCAAAGTCACAGATTCCTGTGCTATTAGTTGAGGTGGCTGTGCATAAGGGACAAAACGTTTTTCCTGGTTGTCGGGATCTGTCTAGACAGGCCTCTGTCATTGCCTAACTGCAGAGCCTCGGCACCAGGGCCTCAGTCTCCTAATCACTAGGATAAGGGCCCTGGACCAGGTGCCACGCTTGTCGGATTATGTCCTGCAGAGGCTGTGGCCGGGGTGGAGGGGGTGCGCCCGGAACCCTCACCTCGGCTTCCTCTAGGTCACCTTTGCTTTTATCTCTTCTGTTGGTTTGCATCCCTGCGTAAGACTTGCTTTGCAGAAAACATTTGATGGCTAAAAATAATTTGGAATCCCTTGACTATTTGGTCTCCGAGGCGCCCTTTTCGCTCTATAATTTTAAGGTAGCACCTGCTAATTGGCTCTGATCGTACGCCCAGGTCAGAGACTAACAGCTTGTGGCAAGAAGTCCTGAGACTAGGTTTCAACTCATTTTAGCAATTTGCTCACTTCTTTACATTTGACACTTGGGGTTACATGTGAAGCTGTTTTTTTTTTTTTTTTTTTTTGGCGTAGGAGCATTATTATTTTGAAGCAAATTCTCTGCATTCTGGGAGGCTGTACAGGGGAGTCTGTCTCCCATCTCATTTTCCCTCTGCAGCAGCTTTGGGATGGTGGTCGGCTCTGTGAGGGAGGTCAAGGTCATGTCTTTGTCCATCTTTTCTGGAGTCTCGTTGTGCTTCTACCCCAAGAGGGGTCATTGCACGCGCGGTGAGAGTCTTTCATTTACGGGTCATAGGAGACGGTGCACCTTACCACCTTCAGACCAAGTATAAAGACTCACAAAGCCCTCCCTAGTCCCAGAAGCTCGCTCAGAGGATGGCTCCAGTGGCTGTGTCATTAACGCCCATTCCATGTGTCAAAGCTTCAGTTCACTGCTTCTGCTGCTCTGCTCTTAGTGTTTGTCACGAAACCTGCTTTTGGGGAGAGAGCTGAAGAACCCCTTTACCCGCCAATGTGCTTTCTTATTTTCTTTTTAAATCAACCTTATTAAGGCATAAGTGACATACAATAGAGCGATCCCAGTTTAAGAGCACAGTTCTACCGTCCTGAGAACTGTATTCCCGTGTGACTACCAACCCAGCATAGACATCGAGCATGTCCACCATGTGACCCCTCTGCGTACTGTGCGTGCCAGGACAGTATGGTGGATAAGAGAGGGCAGTGGGTGATGGAAACCTCTGCGTTGGATTGGGATCGAGTTACATGAAATACGTTGTCAACATCCATACAACTGGACGCTTAAAATGTGTACTATTTACAGTAGAGGACATTGAAGCTTAGAAAGATTAAATACATTTCTCTCTGCCACAACCCAGGGTTGATCCTAGATCCGACACAAGGATTGGCAGATTTCTATCCCATGCTCTTAACTACCATCCTAGTCTGCCTCCCTTCTGCATCATATTCATAGATGGAAGCGATGAAGGCTGGGGACTGGCCACCTGGCCCAACCTTCTCATTACACACAGAAGGAAACAAGACACTGGGGGTGAGGTGGTTCAGGCAGCGAAGCAGTAGCGAGGCCCAGGTCAGGGCCCACACTCAGCATACGGAGTTCAGCAATGGTGCCTGCATGGCGATGTCGGTGTCTTCACACCAAATATGCCTCAGCTCCTGTGAGGTCTCTGCACACAAGAAGAGCTCTCAATGTCCTATTTTATCACAATGACTCTTCACGTGAACACGGAATGCCCTACAGTCACGCTTCTCAGACCAACCAGAATGCACAGTGACTCCTGCTAGGATCTTGTTAAAGTGCAGATGCTGATTTAGAAAAGCCTTATTGTTGTTGCTGCTTAGTCATTAAGTCCTTTCTGACTCTTTTGGGCCCCATGGACTGTAGCCCACCAGGCTCCTCTGTCCATGGGATTTCCCAGACAAGAATACTGGAGTGGGCTGCCATTTCCTTCTCCAGCTGATCTTTCCAACCCAGGGACTGAACCCACAGCTCCTGCCACATCTCTTGCATTGCACACAGACTCTTTACTAAGCCACTGGGGAAGCCTCTAGAAAAGTGGGGGAGCTCCAAAATGTTTTTGAAAAATTCAAAAACAAAATTAACTGAATTCAGTTTAGACATTCTCTTAATTTTCCTTTCTCCCTACAGAGGACACCCAGGCACATGCATCACAGCCATGAGCATCTGAGATGGACCTCGACGTAGTCACCAAAAACCTTGACTAGGAGACAAATCCTCAGAAGTGGGTTGATTGGTCACGTCCACAAATCACACTGAATATTTTATTTTCCTATACTTTCCAGCTGGAATTAGATCTCACAGGACTAAGTATTTTGATTGACTCTGCATCTGGGTCCCAGGACATCGCAGGTCCCCGGGACTGTTCGGCCGCACTCAGAGGTTTTCATCTCGCTCCTCCAAAGCCACTTTTGGCCTGTGATTGATTGATAGATCCTGATCCAAGTCCAATTGCTCTTCCTTTCTGTCTAGAAGGATTTGGGATTTATTGATCTCCGTCCAGGCTCATCTGGGGAGAACAATGCGGCTACAGCAGAGAGAATGCCACTTGGGGTCCTGCGTTGAGCGTTTCTGTTTCTCCTGCCAACTCTGACTAAGGCTTTATCTGTGGTGCTTTCAGCAGCTGGTAGGCATGATGCCTGCTTGAGACTAGTCTGATTCCCCATTCCGCTGCATGTCCTTTGATGGCATATTCATTTAGGCACATTACAGTCGTACAGATGCAAGCTGACCCAGTTAGCTCTACATGCGTTGTGAATCCAGTTAATTGTATATCAACTAATTGCATAATTTATTTATTAATGGAGTGAATCAAGATCCAAATGCTGCAGCTCCTCTTCAGAGCATCAGGGTTGGTAAGAAGCAAGGCTTTGGAAGAATTTCACATTTTAGAGCCACGATTCCACTCTTTCCCAAAGTTATTCTTGGTTTGTTTTTATTTTTAACTTTGAAAAAAGAATCATGTCATTAAATAAGTATGAGGTTTTTTTAAAGCTATATTGCTAAAATACTAATAATCTTTTATGTTTTGCTGCATAATATTGGGAAACAAATATTGGCAGAGCACACTGGTGCCACCCAAGAGAACAGTACTGAGAATACATATTCCCAATTTAGAAGGAATCCAGGTTTTCCCTCTGTCCTCCAGGTATCCCCTCCTGAAATGATGGTGCATTGCTGAATGGTCAAGACTACTCAAGGTCTCTAATCTGAGGGAGATGCAGTCTAACCAGCCGTAAGCCCCAGAACCCTGGCCATGGATGCTGCTCTCTACAGAAAGAGGTTGTCGCTTGCTGGGTTCCAGCAGCAAAAAGCAAAGGTGCAGAGTGACTTCTTGCTAACAGCCTGCCCTAAGCAACCACCCTGCTGCTGCTGCTAAGTCGCTTCAGTCGTGTCCGACTCTGTGCAACCCTGTAGATAGCAGCCCACCAGGCTCCCCCGTCCCTGGGATTCTCCAAGCAAGAACACTGGAGTGGGTTGCCATTTCCTTCTCCAATGCATGAAAGTGAAAAGTGAAAGTGAAGTCGCTCAGTCGAGTCCGACTCTTAGCGACCCCACGGACTGCAGCCTACCAGGCTCCTCTGTCCATGGGATTTTCCAGGTGAGAGTACTGGAGTGGGGTGCCATTGTCTTCTCCAAGCAACCACCCTACTGTCCTCAAAGTCTTATCAGTGCTGGTTTGGGGAGCAAATCATCACAGCTGTTTCTGTAGCTTTCCCACACAAGTGCAGGAATAGCATTTGAGTGCAAATGCTTTAATAGGAAGTGAGCTCAAAAAGCTCTGAAAGAGGAGTGGGAACTAGAAGGGACCCCGCTAAGGGGCGTGTTACCAAGCAGGACATCACGGTGAGAACCTCTGGGAGACTGAGCGGAGCATCCTCAGCTGTCCTCCCTGGGAGTGAAGAAGCTGCCTCCAATTCTCACCTGCCATCGCTCTTCCTGGGAGTGTTCACTCCTTGGTGTTTGTCGGAAGACGATCTCTTCAATGACCTGAGAGAATGTCCTCAGGGGAAGAATCGCAGGTGTTTTTGAAGAGATTCTCGAGGCTGGAATGTAATGCCGAGAGCCTGGGGAGATAAGTGGGACACTGATGGCCAGGAGAAACCCGGGACCTAAAGAAGCTCACACCAGCCCAGCGTAACAGCCTCCAGTCGGTCTACACAGGGTCCAGAAGAAACTGACCGCTGCCTCTACAGAAAGACATTTCCCTGCCCAGCCCTGGTTTTGACACTTCCACACCTCGCAGAATCCTATTGTCCTGCCTCAGTTTAAATCTTTTCCCAGAGGGACTCCCTGTGAGCCACATAAATTCCTTTTGGGGGAAGTACATTGAAGGGGCGGCAGAGGATGGCATGGTCAGATGGCATCACCGACTCCATGGACATGAGTTTGAGCAAACTCCAGGAGATAGTGGAGGACAGGGAAGCTTGGTGTGCTGTAGTCCATGGGGGTCAGAAAGAGTCGGACACGACTTAACGACAGCAACAACATTCATACCCACAGGGTGCATTCTGTCCTTAGTTCCTGAGAAACAGTTAAAATGTTACCTGTGTGGGGGTGGCTTCTCAGTCAGTGTAGGAGTTGATGAATCCAATACAGTATTATCTTGTTAGCATAAAATAATAATACCTTGCCTTCATATCATTTTTATAATTTGCGATGCACTTGGGTTTCTGAATTGATTCTACCCAAAACTCCTAGGAGGGAGGCATTTTTAGGTATCAGCAAGAAGAAAACCACATCCCCAGGAGGGTAAATCAGGCCCTGGGGCAGCATGGGATAACTACTAAGAACTCAGTTGACTAGGACTTCCCAGCTGGTTGAGCGACTCCACGCTCCCACTGCAGGGGCAGGGTGGCTTCTATCTCTGGTCAGGGAAATATGTCCCCCAGATGCTGCAACTAAGAGCTTGCATGCCACAACTAAACAAACAAACAAAAGGCACACCAAAGATCTCCCCTGCTGCAGCTAAGACCCAACACGGCCAAATAAATAAACATGCAAAAAAAGATGAATTCAGTTGACCTGGGTCCCAGCCTTGGCTCCTTTGTGTACCAGCTGTGAGCCCCAAGATGACTTCCTGAGCCTGCCCCTGCCATGAGACTGAGTCCTCAAATATAAAGTGAAATTAAATAGTGCACCCATAGGGTTGTCTTGGGACTTAAGCAGGATAGTGAAGTCGGGGTGAGTCGCCAGGACTTACTATGGACTGACTTAGCTGAAATTGCACAGTGCATCCAGGGCTTGAGCCTGGTTTCTTGGGCTGTGGGTATTCTTTTCCACCATCCAGGCTCTTGGCTAAATCCTGAAAAGTGAGTCCAAATCAGACATTTTGAGGTTGGGTTTGTGCTGAACTTTCTCTTCAATTCATACAAAGCCTGTAGTCAACCTTTGTGTATGACATGGGAGGGAGGGGGTTTCCCGAGCACGTGAATAGAGATTAAATGACTGAAAAAATAAGAATGAAAACAGAGACGGATCCAAATAGCTGCACGGCTTTAAGAGAATGAACACCGTGTACCCGGCACAAAACAATCTTAATAGGAATAAATTTGCCTTTTTATGCTGAGAAGAGGCTGAAATGAAGCTTGCAGGGTCTTGGTGTTGCGGCATCATCTTTATGTTCCTAAATGAATAACAGATAAAGGATCCATCTTATTACAGGAGAAAGGGCCAAATGTGTTTGCTTTCAAGCACAGAATAAAATGAAATGCGTATTCTCAATGTGGAACTTCATTTTGATTACCCGTCTGGAGGAGACGAGCAGAGAAAAGCCGTCCAGGCCCACCCAAACGCTCCCTCCCCCGCCCTTTTTTATTTGTTATTGAAGCAAATGAGGCCAATTGTTGGAAATTTCTGTGCAGCCCTGAATGCCTCAATGGTGACTCTCGCTGAGATTAATGCGTTTAATTTACTTCTCTGGTGTGTCGGAGACTGCCATTCAGCAGGCAGTTGGGAGTTCCTGGGCCTAGAAGCTGCTCTGTGATGAGATGCTCTCTGTCTGTGTCTGCATGAGCTTGTTGGCAGGGCTTTGGCTGTGCCAAGGAAGATTTGGGGTGGGCCTGGCATTTCCAGACTTCTGCCCCCTCCTCCATGTGTGTTTCAGTCACTTCAGTCCTGTCCGACTCTTTTTGACACCATGGACTGTAGCCTGCCAGGCTCCTCTGTCCTTGGGATTCTCCAGGCAAGAATACTGGAGTGGGTAGCCATTCCCATCTCCAGGGGATCTTCCTGACCCAGGGATGGAACCTGTAGCTCTTATGTCTCCTGCATTGGCAAGTGGGTTCTTTACCCCTAGCACCACCTGGCCATAAGCTAAAATAAGGGGAAATGTTGAAATATACAGGACAAGACAAGCAGAAGAGACTTGCGGTCACTATCTTTCCAGGTGTTCTGTGCTGTCTTCTCTTACACTGGCCTTATCAGGAAAGGAGTCACTTCCATTTAAGGCAAAACTTCCCTCTGAGGGCATGAATACTTCTCTTTGTGGCTCAAGCAGTTTTGGGCTTTTCAATGTGAAGTGTCAACTCTGGGCATCACCCAGGATGCAGAGTGGCAAAGCTGATTCTCCCTCCTCATTGATTCTCAAGTGGTCCACATAAGGCCCCGTTCTAGGTCTGGGCGCACAGTCAGTACATGATCTGGGTCCTCCCTGCATCTAGACGATTGAGGCGGGGATCTGTTGTACACAGGCATTGGACACAGATCTACTTAATTACAGCTTTGATAAGCGTCACAAGAGGAATGTATACACGGGGGACCCAGTCTAGACTGGAGGAGTTCAAGAACGTTCCTCCATAGGAAACATTATACTTTGAAGGATGAGGAAGAACACTGAAGGGCTGAGGCCAGAGTAGAATGGAGGCCTCCTGGTTCTAACCCATAACACATTCCCTGGCCAGTATCTGATCCTGTTTGTAGCATCCCTGCCTTAGGGCAAACCCCTATGAATCCCCAGAGGGCAGGGACTCTGTCTCTTTAATTTTTGGTCCCTAGCAAGCAGTCTGCTTTTCCCCCAAGAGCCTGGTAGAATGAGGGATTCTCTCCTATTTATTTTCAACATTTCCTGGGTGCCTGTCCTCAGTGCGTGGCTGTTAATTGCTCTCCAGCCAATCTCCCAAAAGGATAGGGTGATATTTAGCTGCTTCTTACTCCACTCCTCCAACCCCACCGAAAATACCTTCAGCAGGATATCACTCCAAAGGATTTATCTTTGGAGATGGAAAAATAAAGCTTTGGTCTAGGACGTCTTCAGGCAACTTTATGTAAGGTCACAACAGGAATAGAGTGCCTGTAGTCATACTTCAGAGACATTGCAAATTCCATTCCAGAGCCCTGCAATGAAACAGTTATTACAATAAAGCAAGTCATACGCTCTTTTTGGTTTCCTAGTGTGTATAAAAGTTATGTTTATACTATAATTGTTAAGTGTGCAACAGCATTATGTCTAAAAAATGCACATACCTTAATTTAAAAATATTTTATTTTTTAAAAATGCTAACTATGTGTGTGTGTGTGTACAGTTGCTTAGTTATGTCTGACTCTCTGTGACCCCATGGACTGTAGTCCGCCAGGCTCCTCTGTCCATGGAATTTCCTAGCCAAGAGTACTGGAGTAGGTTGCCATTTCCTCCTTCAGGGGATCTTCCTAACCCAGGGATCAAACCTGCATCTCCTGTGTCTCCGGAATTGGCAGGTGGATTCTTTACCACTAGTGCCACCTGGGAAGCCCAACCATCATCTGAGCCTTCAGCAAGTCCTAAGCTTTTGGCTGGTGGAGGGTCTTGGCTCCACACTGATGGCTCTTGATGGATCAGGGTGGTGTTTGCTGAAGGCTGGGGTGGTCTCAGCAGTTTCTTAAAATAAGACAGCAATGAAGTTTACCACCTCAGTTGACTCACAAATGATTTTCTGTAGCATGCAATGCTGTTTGATAGCATTTTCTCCACAGTAGAACTTCTTTCAAGATTGAAGTCAGTCCCTCAAACTCTGCTGATGCTTTATCAACTAAATGAATGTAGTATTTAAAATCCTTTGGCGTCATTTCCACAATCTTCACGGTATCTTCTCTGGGAGTAGCTTCTATCTTTCTTTTTTCGTTCATGAGAATCAACTCCTCATCCTTGAGAGCTTTATCCTGAGATTCCAACAGCTCAGTCACACCTTCAGGCTCCACTTCTGACTCTAGTTCTCCTGCTATTCCCACCACATCTATAGTTACTTGCTCCACTGAGATCTTGGACCCTTCAAAGCCTTCCATGAGGGTTGCAGTCTGCCTCTCCCAAACTCCTGTTAGTGTTAATATTTTGACCTCTTTTCATGAATCACAAATGTACCTAATGACGTCTCGAATGGTGAATCCTTCCCAGAAGCTTTTCAATGTACTTTCCCCAGATCCATCAGAGGCATCACTATCTGTGGCAGCTATAGCCTTGCAAGTTGCCTATTTTAAATAATAAGATTTTAAAGTTGAAATGGTTCCTTGATCCATGGGCTGCAGAAAGGATGTTGTGTTCGCAGACATGAAAACAACATTAATATCATTGTCCATCTTCATCAAAGCTTTTGTGTGACAAGGAGCATTGTCAATGAGCAGTATTATTTTGAAAGAAATCTTTTTTTTTTCTGAGCAGTAGTTCTTACCATGGCCTTAAAATACTCAGCAAACCGTGTGTGAACGGAAGTGCTGTCACCCAGACTTTGTCATTCCATTTATAAAGTACAAGCAGAGCGGAATTAGAGTAATTCTTACAAGCCCTGGAATTTTCCAGATGGTGAATGAGTATTGGCTCAATTTAAAGTCACCAGCTGCATTAGCTCCACCGAGACAGTCAGGCTTTGAGAAGCTTTGAAGCCAGGCATTGACTTTTCCTCTCTAGCTATGAAGTCCTAGATGGAATCTTCTTCCAGTAGAAGGCTGTTTGGTCTGCTTTGAAAAGCTATTGCTTAGTCTGGCTACCTGCACAAATGATCTTAGCTGAATCTTCTGGATAACTTGCTGCAGGTTCTACATCAGGACTTTCCGCTTCGCTTTGCACTTCTTTCCTTACATTTCAGGAACCAACTTCTGCTAATTTCAAACTTTCCATCTATAGTCTCACCTCTCTCAGCCTTCACAGCCCTTACTCTGGATTAGAATTTGGCCTAAAAGTCTTCTCTCCAGACCCCTAAAACTCTCTCCACATCTGCAGTAAGACTGTTTCTCTCCCTTATTATTTGTGTGTTCACTGGAGTAGCACTTTTAATTTCCTTTAAGAACCTCTCCTTTGCCTTCACAACTTGGCTAACTGCTTGGTGCAAGACACTCAGGTTTCAGCATCTCTCAGTTTCAACATGCCTTTCTTACCGTGTGCGTGTGTCTCTCTGGGTGTGTGTTTGTGTGTGTGTGTGTGTACTTAGTCGTGTCTGATGCTTGCAATTCCATGGACTGTAGCCTGCTAGGGTCTCTGTCCATGGAATTTCCCAGGAAAGAATACTGGAGTGAGTTGCCAGTTCCTACTCCAGGGGATCTTACCAACTCAGGGACAGAACCCACATCTCTTGCCCCTCCTGAACTGGCAGGCAGGTTCATCATCACCAAGCTACCTGGGAAGCCTCACTAAGCTAATTATCTCTAGCTTTCAATTTAAGGTGGGAGACGTGCCACTTTTCCTTTCACTTGAACACTCATTTGTTGTAGGGTTATTAATTGGCCCAATTTTAATATTGTGTCTCAAGGAATAGGGGAGATGGAGAAGGAGAGAGATGGGGGAATGGCCGGTCCATGAAGCCATAGACACACACAACATTTACAAATTAATTTGCCATCTCATATGGGCGAGGTTTGTGGTGCCCCAAACATTATAATAGTCACATGGAAGATCTCGGATCTCAGATCACAATAACAAATATAATCATGAAAACATTTGAAATACTGTGAGAATTATCAAAATGTGACACAGAGACATGAAGTGAGCAAATGTTGGGCAAAGAGTGCAGTAAACTTGCTCAGGGCAGGGTTGCCACAAACCTTCAGTTAATTAAAAAAAAAACACAACAATTTCTGTGAAGTGTAATAAGATGAGGTATGGCTGTATGTGGCTCCCTACACCTGGATAGATTTTCCCTGCTACTCAGGAAATCCCTGGAGAGACTGCCTCCAAAGATGAAATTCAGCAGGAACCCTAGAGGTTGTCCCTCCAGAAGGTGAGCGAATCTAGGCCAGAGCAGGGTCTCCAATGCAACTTCCCATATGCATTGTGACACATGAGGATTCCTACAACAGACAAGAGAAAGCAGGTCTTAGAAATTCAAATGAGGGATCATGCACATAGAATTGGGAACTGATGTTTAAAAGAGAATGTGCATGCGTGTTTTAAAACCAAGTTCAAGTACAAACGGAGACTAGCTACATGATATCGGGAGCTTACTACTTCTCTGGGGGCCTCAGTAACTCTATCTTCCAGCACAGGAACACTGCTGTTGTGATATTTCCCCCTGATTATGATCAAGATGGATGAGGCACCTGGAAAATGCCAGGATGGGTATGATCCGCAAAAGTGTCATTACTGGTTTGCCTCTCCTGCCAGAAAGAACCACCTGAGGGTTGGGATGCAGAGGTCCCCTGGGTCCTTTAATGGCTTGACTCTGGGACCTGGAGGGAACCTTGGCCCTATCCACAACCCTACAGCCTGGTCATCAAGCAGGAATGGTCCCAGCTCTCTCTCCCTCCCCACTCCACCCCACGCCATCAACATCCCCCTACTGTCGGGACCGTGAGCTCTAAAGAGGAGACGTGTCATGGGCGTGATGTGCGAGCCTCTGAGGGCTTCATCACTCATCCTGAAACACTGTCACGCAGCCAAGTATGTTCTCCTGTGACATTAAAAACCTCACTTCAGTGAGGAAAACAAACAGATAAAGAACACCCGCTAATGACTTTGGAAGGCCAGAGAGCAGCTGAAGTATTGTTTTTTTAAACGCAATAGATTTTAAACGGCATTTCCAATAATGAATAAGTCACCCAATTACTGCACTCTCCTCATTTCGCACACCTGTCCCAGTGATTCTCAATCCCCAGAGTGACTTTTATTTTTAACAATATTTATTATCATGAGTGTTATCACATTCGATGAAATCAGCGGAAGCCAGACACTGCGTGTTGATGGCCTCCCGGTGCGGAGAGGTTTTCGTCTTCTTTCAGATGCTGCAGCTGCTCGGGGCTGCTGGTCCCCAGTGGACCAGGAGGTGAGCCCAGGACACCCCTGCAGGGGCTCCGTGACTGTCACCCCAGGAGCTCACACCACTGCTGCTGCCAAGGGACCCTGAGTATTTCACAAAGTGCCTCCTGGAGACAAACCGAAGCGCAGCTCTCCTCGGCATCCAGAGGCCAGTGCTTCGGGTTTTGGGACAAAGCTGCTCTGCTATCGCCACCCAGCAGTTCCTTCTGCTCCTGAGAAAATGCTGGAGAAACCTCAGAAGACAGAGGGGTGAGGCCGCAGACATGCCACTGGTGCAGCCCCTTATACTCTCAGGCAAGAACACGGCTAGCCTGCCTGAGTCCCGTTGCTGTCTACCCGAAACTATCACAACATTGTTTATCAGCTAGACTCCAATACAAACCTATTATACAGAGTGAAGTAAGCCAGAAAGAAAAACACCAATACAGTACACTAACGCATATACATGGAATTTAGAAAGATGGTAACAATAACCCTGTGTACGAGACAGCAAAAGAGACACTGATGTATAGATCAGTCTTATGGAGTCTGTGGGAGAGGGAGAGGATGGGGAGATTTGGGAGAATGGCATTGAAACATGTATAATATCACGTATGAAACGAGTCGCCAGTCCAGGTTCGATGCACGATACTGGATGCTTGGGGCTGGTGCACTGGGACGACCCAGAGGGAGGGTATGGGGAGGGAGGAGGGTTCAGGATGGGGAACACAGGTATACCTGTGGCGGATTCATTTCGATATTTGGCAAAACTAATACAATATTGTAAAGTTTAAAAATAAAATAAAATTTTTAAAAAAGAAAAGTTTAGTTAAAATAAAGAACAGAAATAAGGCAAAGGATAGTTATACTGTCCCTGTCCTGCCTCCAGCTCTTAGGTCTTCACCTGACCTTGCAAATAATCCAGCCAGAGAGAGAAACTCACCCACACCCAACAGCTAGGGAGCATTGTACCCAAGACCATTCTTTCAGTCATTTATTATCATTTATGACAGCCTGCTGTATATTTTATATGGGATGTCTGATATGCTAAGTTGAAGACAGACATCCTGCATTGAAGAGGGCTCTGATCCTGGCTGCTGGGAGAGATGACTGCACACACTGGTAGTTGAGTTGAGGACGGTGATAATAGTTAACCAGCCTAGGACCTGGCAGCGTCATGTGTTCCGTCTTCAGTCAAACCTCCAGTCCACAGTCAAGAACATGAAGAGACAGAGAAATAACTCTTCCAGGGCCACATGACACTGAGAGGCAGCCCTGGGGTTGGAAGCCAAGATCTTGGTGTACAGAGTCAGGCGCCTGAGAGCCACGCTCAACAGCTGCCTATGAAGATGGGCGGAGAGGATGAAATGACTACCGTTTAGACTTGTTCAGACTGCAGGCTAACTGATGTGATGAGCATTTAACATGTGTTACATAATTTAACTCTGAGAACTACCCAGCCAGGTAGTCAGGATGTTAGGTTGTAAGAGATAGACTTAAGTAAGAAGAGGACTTCAACACAAGGAGCTAATAGAATCAAACAAGTCACAGTATATTCCAGGCCAGAACCAAGGATGTGAGTGTTGTCAGGACTTTGTCTCATTCCCTCCTCTTCTTCCCCTCCCTTCCTCTCTGCCTCCCTCTCCCCCTATTCTTCCACCCTCCCCTCCCTTCTCCCCCCACCAACCCCATCTCTCATTTCTGAGCTACTCTTCATGTTAGCTTCACTCTGACCTATGGCACAACAGCTTTTATGACATAGTGAAGACAAAGGAGTCTGGGAACCCCTGACTTAAGGTCTCACATCTTTACCTTCAGAATAAAAGGTTTCTTTCCACCATCTCCTAGAAATTTCTTGCTAAGGACATTGACTTGTCTGGTACCAAGTGCCCACTCTTAGACTAAACACTATGCCTGAATAGCAAAGAAAGGTCACAAAAAGGTAACTTCTGTTCATGAGGTTAGGAAGTGTGGGAAATGAATTTTTTTTTCAAAAGAAGAGGTGAGAGGGGGGTGACATGACCATTGAAAGAATCATTAGAAAGGCAAGAGCCAGCCCTATGTATGTTTATCATGTGTAGATGTATTGATACCCTATTTGCCAATGAGAAACTGGGGTTGAGAGGGGTTATGTAACTTGCTCAAAGTCTCGTCTCTCGTACCTGAGGGATTGGAACAGGGTGGACAGTAGAATCAGTCTCCGTATGGGGAAGCTTAGCCTCTGAACTGTTCAGAACATCATTCGGGGTAGAACCTCACTTGAGTCCTCGAGGGAGAGCTGGTTGACAGTTGTGAACAGGAGGTCTCCTTGGGGTGGAAGTTTTTCACCTGGGTTAGAACAGTGGTAGTGATGATTGAGTCTCTTCACAGAGATGGGGGGGCAATGGGTTCTCTATGCCTCCTGGCCAGATGTGCCTCGTGGTTGGAGCTCATGACTGGGGCTGAATGGTCAGTGTTCCCCTCAAAACGCAGTGAGTCCTCGAGGCTAAATCATCATCACCTCACTGGGACATAAGGTGCATTCATACTTTAGTCTCCACCTGGACCTCACAGCCTCAGCCCACACTCTCTTTCACATCCCAGTTCCATCAAAGTTTGGAAATGAGAAAAGCCAGGATTTCTGATTGAACCATGCTTGGTAGAGTTCACGAAGAAACCATGTATCTGCAATTCAGACTCAAGCCTGCTGTAACTTGGAACTTCCCAGAATGTTGGGTTAGTGGTTCTTGTCCCTGAATTCCAGGGTCATCCCCACTTCCATCAGTCTTCCTAAACCCTGCTTGAGTTACTTTTTCTAAGAAACTTTGTTTTAATCTCAAAGGACTTTCTCCTTCACTAGATTTCCTTTCTTTCTTTTTAAACTTTTAATTTTGTATTGGGTATAGCTGATGAACAATGTGATAGTTTCAGGTGAACATTGAAGGGACGGGACTCAACCATACATATACATGTATCTGTTTTCCCCTAAACCCCTTTCCCATAGAGGCTGCCACGTAACATTGAGCAGTAGTCCCTGTGCTCTGCAGTAAGTCCCTGTTGGTTATTCATTTTAAATACAACGATCGTCCCAAACTCCCTACGTGTTCCTTTACCCCCAGCTTCACTAGATTTCTGACAGTGTCTGTTAACACCTGCTACTTCCTCCCTTGCGTTTCCTCCTGTCCTATTTTTCCTTGATCAGGATCCTCCCCTGTGGTCCATGCAAGCCTCCTGGCTCTTTTCCCTTCTGGGAGGAAGTCAGTTGATCCCCCTGCACTGTCTTCTAGCTCTTTCTGCCAAGTGGGCTGGAATCCTAGGAATGTGCCCCAATTCTCTTGTGACTTTAACTCCAATGTCAGAATCACAAGGACTTCTCTGAAGGCAGCTCTCAGAATTCACCGCCTCTCACTTGGTGGCTCCACCCTCGGGAACAAGAACCATCCACTGATTGGTAAGTTTCAGGCTCTGCCTCCCTGCTTTGCCATCTCAGCTTCCCCATTACTACTGGGCCTCGTTAAATGACCCCACAGCCTCAGTCAGTCTTATCTCACAGTCGTTTCTGAAACAAAGAAGGGGTTGTCCTTTAAGACAGAAGAGAGAAGTCAGAGAAAAGAAGCTGGTAGAAATCCCTGAGAAGACTAATTATGACGTTTCTGCCTTCACTTCCTGGGGCCTCGGACCTCTGGAGCCTAAACTGAATGTACCCTATGTTCCCTGTGGTTAGGTCCCAGATTTCCGTTCTTTTCAAAGGACAAGTTCCATATCCAAAAAGTGATGGGAAGTTTCTAAAATCTTCCTTCAGTTCCTCAGAGGGGGTAGTGTTTCTTCATGCTTCCCTCTGACTGCTCTTGTCTTTACCCTGGGTTTCTCATGTCTTCTAATAGAGCCTCTGAATTATGTGTTGGTTTCTCCCATTACACAGATTTGCGCAGCTGAGTAAAGCAGAGCAGATGAGCAGGTGCAGCAAGCATTCTCCTCTCTAAGCCGTGGGCATGTGTGTTCATGTACGTGTGTGTGCCACCAATATTGTCCTGACTGCTGCCCTGTTACAGAGAATGGATACTGGCTCTGAGGTCAGTAGCTGAGCGGCCACAGGGCTTTGGCCCAGGGAGCCCTGGTGCTGGTCTGACCCACTGGCAGACCTTTGGTTCTTCTGCTGCTTGGATGGTGGCCGGGAGGACTTCCTCGTGTCTCAATTGTTTCATTTCACTTAGCAGCTATTTCATTAAAGTTTCCCTCCATTAGAGAAAGATATTCCCCTTGTAGTTTATAACACTGCTTGAGAGTTCCTCTCTGCAGCTTCCCAAGTTAACCAGAGTAGAATAAAGATAATTAATGGATGTCCCTGCCCTCCAAGCACGTGGCCTTCAGGGAGGAGGCCTCTCTCTGTCTCTCCCTCCTCCCCCTGTGTTTCCCTCACAAGTGCACACACACACATTCATACACTGTGGAAACATTTAGAATTGTAAGCAGCTGTAAGAAGAGAATTCCAATGAGTGCACACTTTGCAAGTACTGGGAGAGTCTTTGACACTTTTTGGATGAGGAGGTCAGTAAAAACATATCCTCAGAAGATCTATCTCATAGGTGTTTGTTTTCTCAGCTTGAATAATGTGTTGCTTTTATCATTACACAATACGAAATTATCAGAATCAAACATGTTAAGTTTCATCTCAAAATTGTGATCCAGACAGTCTCCCTGGATTCATTTCCTTCTCAGTTCTTGGTTGAGCCCTGACGTTGTGCAAGGACCAAGCTGGGGGTTCTGGATACAAAGGTGACTGGGAAAGGACACCTCTCTGGGGAGCCCAGAGGTCGTGGGGCAGTGCCCTGCCAGGCACGTGGTGAGCCCACAATCTCACACACAGAACTAGGACAGAGAAGAACATAGCACTTTGGGGAAAAGGGAGGATTACAGAGAATTCCTGAAGGAAGTGGTGACTCCGATGTTTCTCCAAGGGCTGGTAGAAGTCGCCAGGTGAATATCGGGTAGAAAGGGTGAGGACTGTAGAGCAGGAGGGCCCAGAGACGAGACCCAGCTGGGGCAGCTGAGCGTGAGCTAGAGCTGGGGACCCAGGGCTTGGCACTGTGGGGCCCGGTGCTCGTGTGGCCTGAGTTTCAGAGGAAGGCAGGGTGGGAGATGACAGTGGTTGGACAGAGGTCAGAGGATGAAGGCCTTGTGAGCCTGGGAGGATCCTGGATTTTCCCTGCAGGGTGAGTGAGGACGGGAACAAGTGGTGACTTGAGTTTGGGAGGAACGTGGGCAGACATTTATTTTGCATAGCTCATCTTGGGCCATGGTTGGAGTTGGAAACTATTAACAGACAGGGCATCGATTTTTAGCCTGTTGTGATAATCTGGATAAGAAACAAACGTGGATAGATTAGGATGAAAGAGAGGGATTCTAGAAATCTCTAAGAGATAAAATTAGTAGGGTTTGGTGAGTGAATTTTAATCATGATTCATCTTGGCAAATGTTAACTCTGTTCTTCCACTCCACCAGTCCAGAGATATGGGGTGGTGGGGGTCATCCCTGAACCCAGGTGTCTCCAGTTCTCCAGACCTCGGATTGGCCTCCCCACCTCTGCTGTGACCACTGAATGACCACTGACCTGGCTACCAGTGCATCTCATCAGGAGTACTGTGGTGGCCTCCTAGCATCCATCCTGGCCAGCCTTCAGCATATTCTCTGAACAGCAAAAAGATCCCATTCAAATCAGCCTCAAAATCTCCATCTCATCCCACCCAGTAGAAGTCAAAATCCTTAAAAAGTCCTAAAACCCCACACGGCCTCCAGCCCCTTAGATGTCTGCTCACTTTCTTTCACTGGTCGCCCAGTGTTCCTTCCACTCTGGGCTCACACCCCTCCCCTGTTCCTCTTCTCTGCCAGATGTGCTCCCAACAGGGTTCCCACACTTGCTGATTCCTGAAGAGTGCACAGCTCCCCCCTCACTTCCTGTTGGTCTGGATGCACAGGTCCCCTCTGCAAGGCCTTCCTAACACCCTGGGTGAAGCTTCAATGCCCCCACACCTTCTCCCTCCTTGCTTCTCGTGGCTATTTAGCCCTCTCACCACCCAACATCTAATGAATTGTCATCTCCACACCAGAATCACCTATGAGCTCCCAGCTGTATCTTTAGAGCCTCTCATCCTGGGTATTCAGTGGACCTTTCTTGTTGAATACGTAAATAAGCAGAGACGCTGCTTACATGGGGAGAGAGCTGGGTGGTGGTCTCCGTGAGGGTGTGCAGGGGGTGGGTGACCAAAAGTTCAGGACAGCATGGCAAGGGGAGGGTGACGGTGATGTCTGCGTGTGACACACACATTAGACACTGTCCAGTTCAAGTCACGGAATCCCCACAGATGATCCCAGAGGACAAGATGTTTACAAAAACACAGCCAACTGACTATTATGACAAACTGAGAAACAAAACCTCAAACAAGCTTCCCCAAACCAGAGGTAGGACTCAATAAACGCCGGGTGAACTTGTGAGCCAATTCTAAGCAAATTGTGAAGAAGTGGAAGTATCTGCAAGGGTGGGGAAGACAGGCCATGTGTGAGAGACCCTGGGGAGGAGGAGGAAGGTAGTGAATTGTTCCTTTATCTTTCAAAACGAAATATGCCCTGTCTAGCCACCCCATTAATTTTTCACTGTGATTGGTCTGAACGCATCCAGTACAGCCTGAGTGCAGGTCCTCGGAGCTGGGCCCACACGTGCCAGATGACCATGGCCTTGGGCTCGAGGGTGGCAGGGCCTCTACTCACTACAAGGACAGATTTCTGGGTTTTATTTAGGCCCCTGTACGTACTTATCTGTGTGCAAACAGCCACACGGACGCATCAGAGGCAGGGGGTACTTTGCAGTTCAGAGTGGGAGTTTAGAGTCTACACACAGCTTGGTTTCCAGCCGCCGTGCAGAGAAAAGGCCCATGGCACAGGGATCTGCAGCCCAGCCCCTCTCGCCGGGGCCCCTGGGGAGCGTTTGAGCATGCACCTTCCCACCCATGGTGAGGGCTCTTCACCAGCATCTCCCCTTCTGCATCCTGCTCCACACAACGGACACAAGGCGTGGCTTCCCCTCTTGATTCCTTTCCAGTCTCCCCATGGCTGAGCCTACAGGGTGTGTGTGTATGTGTGTAAATAGAGATGTGTATTGTCTGTGCGGTTTGCCCATATCTGCACTAGTGTCTGCGTGTCTGTGTGTGTGAGTGCGGTTGCATTGTCAGACACTGGATGTGAGCTGTTGGGGGGCTGGCACAGGAAAGCCATCTCACATGAGGATTCAAAGACGGCAGAGTGGAGTCTGCTGATCTGAGTCAAAGCCTCGCTCTGCTGTTACTAACTTCTGATCTTAAGTATATATACAAAGTCTATGAACTTCCCTTCTCGAAAATAGGAGAATGATATCTGCCCTTTAGGGCTTTGAAACGAATTTCGTTAGGCCAAGTGGGTCCTGTAGGACTCAACGTTAGTTGTTATTGTTAAAAGTTTAATAAAATGACATTAGACCCTTGACGCAGAATACAAGGCAAGTGTAACACTGGAGGAGCAAGAAATAATATGGAAAGAGAGGCGTGAGTGGGTTTGTGGTGTGTTTGCAGGCCTCAGAGGAGGGGGACTCTGTGTGAGGACCTGGGGCCGGCCTGGCCAGCAGACCTGCTGCGGGTGGGGCCTACCCTGACTGCGGCCCGCTGCTGCTAGCAGAGACCCGGGGCAGGCTCCCTGACAGGCCTGCATGGAGCAGAGCCGTGTCCAGCCGCCTCAGTAGGGCTCTCCGCACAGGAGGCCAAGGAGAAGCCAAGACAGGAACAGGCGTGAGGACCAGGTGGCCTCTGCCCGCATCCAGCATCCCACTGTCTGGGAGGTGGGTCTCCTTTCCTAGGAGCCCCTGTGGAAGCAAACACATGCTCTGGCTCTCAGGGGCTCTTAAGCCAACCTCCCTGGAAACCAGCTTCACTCAAAAATGTTTAATTAACACCCTCCCATCTTCCTAAAAATAGGAAAGAAAAATCGATGAACACTAAATGGTTGCAATCCTTGGATCAAAGCGGTTTTAAATTGGTTGTCTTCAGCTTCAGCCTCACTCTCAACTCTCTAATCGCAAGCCAAAGACATGGACTAGCTCTTCAGGGAGGGCCTGACGTGTCCCAAATGTGTCATTCGGACACCTGCACGCTAGCCCCGTGGTGGCCACAGTCCCTCGCATTTCACATGCAGCTTCATAGCTGCATTTGTACCAAGGTAGGAGCATTTCAAAATCTTCTTCCAAACTCCTGCTCCTTTATCCCTGTGATAAGGTTGTTTGCTGAGCTTAGCAATTTGGGGTGAGGATGGAGTGTGGATCCAGTTAGCCAATTGCTTCCAACAATACAGGCCTTGAAATTAAAAGACACTTGCTTCTTGGAGACAAACCTAGACAGCATATTAAAAAGTAGAGACATTACTTTGCTGACAAAGGTCTGTCTAGTCTAAGCTATGGTTTTTCCAGTAGTCATGTACAGATGTGAGAGTTGGACCATAAAGAAGGCTGGGCACCAAAGAACTGGTGCTTTCAAACTGTGGCACTGGAGAAGACTCTTGAGAGTCCTTGGACTACAAGGAGATCAAGCCAGTCAATCCTAAAGGAAATTGACCCTAAATATTCATTGGAAAGACTGATGCTAAGGCTGAAGCTCTAGTTCTTTGGCCCCCTGATGTGAAGAGCTGACCCATTGGAAAAGACCCTGATGCTGGGAAAGGTTGAGGTCAGAAGGAGAAGGAGGCGACAGAGGGTGAGATGGTTGGATGGCATCACTGATTCAATGGACATGACTTAGAGCAAACTCTGGGAGACTGTGAAGGACAGGGAAGCCCGGCATGCTGTAGTCCGTACGGTCGCAAAGAATCAGACATGACTAACTGACTGAACGACAACAACACAGGCCTCAAGGCCTTTGCACAGGCCCCTCAACTTGTGAAGCTCGTACCCCATACCTTCAAGGCTCCCTGGGCTCCCCTGTCTTTATGAAGCGTTGCTTTCTTCCGGAGGCGTTCCCTGACCCAGGGCCTGAACACTCCCTGCACATGCACCATCTCTCCTGCTTCTAGCTTCTCTGTGTTCCTGGACATGGGCCACTTTCCAAACGGCAGACACTTGACTGATTTAACTTGTTCATCATCCGTGTCCCTCCTGAGGAGGTAGGGAGAAGTAACCTTTGTCTTTTGGGGCTCTGATGTATTCCAGGGTCTGGAGTAGTGCCTGGCATTGAGAAGGGAAGCAGTTAACATTTTTTTGGAGGACAGGCAGTGGTTAAGAGGCTGGATTTTATAAGAATTGCTGAAACTCGACCAGCAACCAGCAGCCAGTGGCTGATTACCGGTGACCAGCGACCAGTGGCCAGTGGCTGATTACTGGTGACCAGTGACCAGTGGCCAGCTGTTGATCTTGCCAGCTTCACCTGGCCTCTCCGTGCCTTCATATCCATCTGTAAAATGGGGTAATGGTAACAGTCCTTATCCCCAGAGTTGTTATGAGTATTTTTAAAATATTATTTATTTGGCTACATTGGGTCTTGGTTGTGATGTGTGGGCTCCTCCTTGCAGCAGATGGACTTCTCTCTACTTGTGGCTCAGTAGTCACAGTGTGTGGGCTTCATTGCCCATTGGCTTGTGAGATCTTAGTACCCCAGCCAGGGATCAAACCCCTGTCTCCTGCATTGGAAGGCAGATTCTCAACCATAGAACCACCAGGGAAGCCCCTGTTATGACGATTAAGGGTGCTAATAGGTAAGATGTTTAAACAGAGATTGATGCATGATGTGGGCTTTGCAAATGTCCTTTATTACTGTTGCTGTTAACAAGGACACCCAGCAATTATTAAGTACTTATGTGTGCCGACTGTCCAACTGAGTGGGCTAATATATGTAAAGTGCTTGCAATAGTGCTTGGCACATATTATGTGCATAATAAATATTAACTATCATTTTATTTTATCTCCTCTAATATACAAACCACACAGTGAGGTGGATACAATTTCTATGCTGATTAAGCCTGGTGAGGTTACTTAACTCTCCCCAAGCCAGCCTGCTGTGAAGTGCAAACCCAGGGCCACCCTCAGACACCCCAAAACAGGGCACGCTTATCGGGGGACTGACTGACTTCAGTTGCATTTCCAAGGCAGAGGTGTCATTGTTTGCTCACAGTGTTTGCTGGTCGCTTCTTGACTAGTTGTTACTTTTATTGACTGTAAGGGAAACTCCGAGACTCCTTGGATCACTAATCACCTGAAGTTCAGATCCTATCCAAGCCTATTCCCTCCTTTATGAGGATGTGTTACATGCAATTTATCTTCCTGGGCCTATGGATTGAAATTGTTTAAATTGGCTCAATGCAGACATTATATCCAGAGTGCAACGCTTCCCAACCGACCTGGTTTGGGAACTGAGGTTGTGGCTTTCCCCTGAGGGCTTGCAGTGTATCTGCTGCCCTAGAAAACATAGCATCTTCTGCTCCTTTCTGTGAGGACGCTGCCCGGCAGGGCACACGGATGCCCCTCTTGGCCAGGCTGTCGGGCCAGCCGGGGCTCAGCATGGCCAGGGCTGACGAGCAGAAGCAAATGTGACACCTTCTTAAGATCTCTGAGTCGAGGGGAATTTTCAGAACTGAGGGCAGCAGCGGAGGACAGCCAGCCAGCGAGGTGGACGGTGACAGTTTTGAATGACTGCTCCAAACGGCAGTCCTTGGGAGGGCTCAGTTTCTCTTTGGTTCCTGGCCTGAAATGCCCTCTCGCCTCCCCAGGCAGGTCCTCACCGCGGAGAGGCATTTCTGCAGCTCAGGAGGCAGGACCCCGGGTCTGCAGCCTCAGGGCCCAGAGCTCTCTGAGAGGGTGTTGGGAATAAGAGTCAGGAGAGCCTTCTTCCCCTGGGGAAAGGCTACCATCACGGAGGCCCTGCCCGCATCAGACTCAGTGAGAGAGAAGCTCTGTAAATGGGCAACTGGAGAAGTCACCCAGGCAGGCCCAGAGAAGGGGGATGGAAAGGAGTGAATCCATGATGTAACACAGGAAGGGAAAGGAAGTGTGCAACCTGACGGGCTCTATTAATAGAAGGAAAGAGAACAGGAGCTCAGGCAGCCAAAATAGCAGGCGCGGGGATGAGAGAAAGACAGAGATGAAGAGGGGATGGCCAGAGAGAAAAGAGAGGATCCAAGGGGGGACACGGGAGAGATGGCCTCACGGAACTGACGTGTAAAGAAGATGTTCCTCCTCATAGGGAGGCCTCGGGGTTGGCGCAGACAGCAGCTGAGAGCTTTCACTGCCCAGGGTCAGGAGCAAGCTCATGGCATTCTAGAGAGGGGATGCAAGTTGTGCAAGCTTCTTTCAGAACCACCAGAAGACCCTTCCTTCCCCTATTTTAGCCTCGTAGACTGCTTCTCCTTCCTGCCTTCTATTTTTCACTTTAATTGTCCAAATTTGATGTCACTCTTGGGAGTAAACCACACAGTGGTCTCTGTAGGGGTGCTCCTTGAATAGCCTGTATTAGAAAAGAAGGTTGGCGAGTACGGTCCCCTCTTCCAAGGGCATCAGAACCTTGCTGAACTGTCCCATTGAGGACGCATGCCGAGTGAAGCTTCCAGAGCAGGAGGGGCAGGCAGGCCTTCCTAGCGGGACCCCAGGAGAAGCAAGGCCGAGGGAGAGAGTGTGGTTGTGCTGGGAGGAGCAAGTGACAGGGCGGCTGAGTGGAGAGGCTCAGCCATATGAGAAAATATGGCCGTAAATCAGAAAGAAGCGTGGCGGCCTGAGTCAAGCTCTGGAGCAAAGCCATCTCATGTCCTCACATGGCTTCTGTTTTCCATCATGGATCAGGAACCTGCCTTTCTCATAGGCCATGACTTTCCTGTCTTGTTTTTCCTCTCTGCTCAGGATGGACTCTCAGAACTCGAAAACATCTTTTTTTTTTTTTTAACAATGAAGATGCAATTAGTTGTTCTGACAAATTTCTTGAAACGCAATAATGGAACATTGGAGAAAAGCAGAACAGCCTCATACAGATTTTCTCAGCGCCTTTTGCTTCTAAAACTATTCCTCCATGTTACTCAGCCATAACAAAGGAATGCATTTGAGTCAGCTCTAGTGAGGTGGATAAACCTTGAGCCTGTTATACAGAGTGAAGTAAGTCAGAGGAGAAAGACAAATTTCATATATTAATGTGTATATATAGAACCCAGAAAGATGGTGTTGATGAACCTGTTTGCAGGGTAGCGATGGAGACACAGGCATAGAGAATAGACTTGTAGACACGGTCGGGGAGGGAGATGGCGGGACGAATTGACAGAGTAGCAGGGACATATATACATTACCATATGTAAAATAGATAGCTAGTGGGAACCTGCCATAGGGCACAGAGAGCTCAGTCTGGTGCTTTGTGACAACCTAGAGGGGTGGGATGGAGTCACGTCTCACGATGGATGTGAGTCTGAGTGAACTCCAGGAGTTGGTGATGGACAGGGAGGCCTGGCGTGCTGCGATTCATGGGGTTGCAAAGAGTCGGACACGACTGAGCGACTGAACTGAACTGAGAGGGGTGGGATGGGGTCGGGGTCGGGGAGAGGTTCAGGAGGGAGGGGACATATGTGTACTTGCGACTGATTTCCTATGTTGTATGGGAGAAGCCAACACAACATTGTAAAACAATTATCCACCAATTAAAACAGCAAAATTCTGTAAAGCAATTATCCTTCAATAAAAAATAAGTTAATTAAAAAAGAAAAGAAAACAATATTCCTCCTAAGTTGTGTATTGTAAAACTAAAGCATAAACATTTCTATTAGGCAAGAGACACCTGAGTGTCTATGTCACCCCTGTTCCTCATTTCTTCTTCGCTCTTTCTGCTTCCTCTTCTCATACTGGAGCTGGAAGGGAGGTGGAGGGGGAGCAGCTGGAGGAAGGAGAGGGCAGAGAGGCAGAGGGATGGGGATGCTGGTGGAGGAGGAGGAAGAGGAGACAGAGAGCATCCGGCTGAGGTCAGGGATCTGAGAAACGCATTTAGTAAATTAAAATTGAAAATCAGACTCTTTGTCAATATCTTTAAAATGGTTGTCTTTTGAATAGAGAGGGAAGAAGCAGTGAAGGTAGGGGGGTGGAGGTGGAGCTAGAGACAACTTTGGTTTTGAAAAGAGATCACTTTCCGGTTTGGGAAAGTAAGATTCTGCTTTGAGGGTGGAGAGAATGGTGTTGTGGAAGGTTTTGTATTCTCCATGCAGAACAGGAAGAGAATCTGGGATTAGTAAATACGGACTATCAGATTCAGTTTAAGGCCTTTTATTGCATCCAGAGGGATTACACCTAAACCACTTATGCTGAATCGCAAGGGCTGTGGTTGGTCCCATTCCTGTGAAAAATCTTGCCTAACGGGAGAGCATTGTATTTTTTTTCTAAGAGAAAAGAGGAAAAAGCTGATGCTGGTACTAGTCTAACTCTAAATGATACTAGTTCTTCTAATCACTCAACGATGCAGCATGTTTGCATCTAATTTCATCCAAAACACCCTAAACTGAAAATAAAGTGCTGTTTAATAGGCATGCAAAGATGTCATTTCATTTTGCTGAATGTTCTAGTAGCAACTACTAATTATTTCAATGTATTTTTTCCTGTAATTATTTGAAACAGACTATTCAGAGCTCCCCCATTAACTTCAAAAATATTTCAGTGTCCCGCAGAAATTCAATAGTATAAATTTAAATAGCTTTTCCCCTCCTTTCTTCAATTTGCTGAGAATACAGCTGCAGGAGGTTGAGGGAGGGAACACTTCTTGTGCAAACAGAAAACTTAAGAAGAAGAAGAAAGGAAACTCCCATCCGTAAACCCAGTCCCTCTACTTGGGGGCCCCCTTCCCTGCTGCATTCAATTTTCTTCTGATTCTTGTGGGCAGGTGGTAGAACTAATCCCCTACATGTTATTTGTACCTTCCTCTGGCCAGAGAGAAGCTGGCAGGATGCAGATGGCAGATACAGGCGCTGAGCTGGCTGAGGAATTGAGTCACCATTTGCAAGGCCACCTCCTCCCAGAACCAAACCCTGATTCCTATGTATATCATTTGGGAGGACAAGGAAGGAAGAGCTAGACCACCATCCCCCACAGTCACTGAGGGGCTGGCTGCCCTGATGGGTGCAGGCATCACAACAGGGGTTTCAATGTCCCTCTTAAAAGGAGTCCATCACCACGTGTCTTCCTGTCCCGAGGAGCTCTCTACCCTCTGGCTGTAGCACGGCCACCACTGCAGCAAGGATGCAGGAGTAAGAGGAGCTGGTCACAGACGGTCACCTCTGAGGGACAGCAGAACCAAGAACCTGGGTCCTGTCCAGCTTCTTTATTTGACCCTCCTGTGGCATCAGCCTTACAAATAGGTTTCCCCAGAGCAAGATGAATAAATGCAACAGCAGGTACACTCAGCCATGGGTGTTGGGGTTTCTGTTCTGCAAATGAATGTATTCACTGCACATGGGTCCATGGGGCTTGACTAAAATCCCCAGCACTCAGAGCCAGCATTATCTGGAGATAACGCCCTTTTTTCTGCAACCCCCATGTGGGTATGGGTGACGGGGTGTCAGCTTGCAGGTGCAGCTGGCTCTGAGGTGTAAGCAGTGTGGGGCCAGGCTGAAACTGGCCTCCAAGGGATGGGCCTCATCTCACCACTCCTGGCTTGACCTTCTCCCTTCCTGGTCCTGCACCTCCACCCCGATGGCTCCTTTGTTGCCACTGTTCATTCACTAAGTTGTGTCCGGCTCTTTGAGGTCCCATGGACTGCCGCACGTCAGGCTCCCCTGTCCTTCACCATCCCTCAGACCTTGCTCAAACTCATGTCCATCGAGTCAGTGATGCTGCCCAACCATCTCATCCTCTACTGCTCCCTTCTCCTTTTGCCTCCAATCTTCCCCAGCATCAAGGTCTTTTCCGATGAGTTGACTCTTCACATCAAGGGGCCAAAGTACTGGAATTTCAGCTTCAGCATCAGTTCTTCCAATGAATATTCAGAGTTGATTTCCTTTAGGATTGACTGGTTTGATCTTCTTGCAGTCCAAGGGACTCTCAAGAGTCTTCTCCAGCACCACAATTCTTCACTGCTCAGCCTGCTTTATGTTCCAACTCTCACATCTGTACATGACTACTGGAAAAACCATAGCTTTGACTGTATGGACTTCTGTTGGCAAACTTATGTCTCTGCTTTGTCACAGCTAAGGATCTATTAAAGATCATCTGCACAAGATAAAAATGGGAAGCACAACATATTTCTAGAACTATGCTGCCTAGTCTCTAGCAGAGATCAAGAAATGGAGGGAGAAGTCACAGAAAACATCAACTTTCCTGTTTTTGAAGAGTTCTTACTTTCATGTGTACATAGTCTATTTCTAACTTAGCCTTCTCAAGAATATCTAAATGACAATCTCAACTAGACACAAATGAATCAAATAATATTTACTTCAGAGATAAGATGTAGAAGGAATGATACATCCAGGAAGAGGAAGTTCTGCTGGTCAGCATGGAAAGCCCAGGAAGCATCACTGGGACCCTCAGTCCTGAGAGCAAGGACCCTCTGGAATATTCCCATCAGGAAGCAAAGCTCCCCAGCAGGACCACACTTCTGTCTGCAAGGTGTGCTGAGATGCTGAGAGGTAACTTCCCTGAGGCCTTAGGCTGGGTCCTGCCAGAGGCCCAAGTTAGATGAGTCCCTCCTGGTGGGAGCTTCCGACTTTAAAATGCCTTCATCTTTTGCTCACATGTCTCATGTTTACTGGCTGAGGAAGTCAGTAAGTAAAACATGACATTTGTATATATCTGAGTGGGCATTCAAAATCCTCGCTTGCATTGGTTTTCCAGCACCTCACGTACTCACTTGCTGAATGAAAGAATGTGCCCTGAGATGGAACATGGGCTCCCAAGTTCATCTGAGATCTAAAGTAGCTAAGTGGGGGACTGGAATGTCCTTGATGTGATGGCTTCAAATCTCCTTTAACTTCTTGATCCACACCTTAATCTACATGTCCCCTGAGTAGCACATCACAACCCTCACGTTCATTGCCACTTCTCTAAAGTTGTTTATCCTCCTTGAACAATAACCATCCATGGAGCCAAAAATACCAAAGTCAGCTTTGGTTCTTCCCGTTCCTGGATGCTATGGTCACTCAGGTCATTAGATCTACCTGCTATGTGGGTCATGAACCTTCCCCTCTTCTCCACCCCTGTCTGTCATCAGGTTTGTCCCCTCAAATGCATCGTCCTTATAGAGAGATCTCTCTCCTTTCAGAGTCTGGCAGCTCCATTTCCAGCTAAAACACTTCAGTGGTTGCTCATATCCTTCAAAATAAGTGTAGTTGGAATTGGAGTCTGGGGTCCAGACCACTTACTCCTTCTGCCCCAGACCGCCCCTGAAGGAGGACCAAGTCTGCAGACCTTAGGGGTCCAAGACATCCAGTTTGAAAATCATCTGATTATAGAATAAAAAGTTCTTTCCATGCAGTGAAAGCTCTTCAAGCCGTGGCTTTAGCCCGTCTTTCCAATCTCATTCCTTGTCATCTACTGTCTTCCCATTTATATAACACAGGAAGAAACACTGAAAATGGTGAACATTATTTTCTATATTTGTTTTACAGATGAGACCATTGAGACCTGGCGTGACCAAATAGCACACTCAAGGAGATGGTGTGACTCCCTGAGGCGGGTGGACTAAGTCCACGCTGCTCTTCACAACTTGTCAACTGTGCCCCTTATCAGGCAGCTCCCTGGAGGGCCGGGCCTGAGAGAGTCCAGGCTGCTTTTTCTGTTTTAAGAGAGGAGGCAGAATCTTTGATTCTGGCCTTCAGAGAATCCAAATAGAAACACTTAAGTATCCTTAAATGCACTC
Organism: Bos indicus; assembly: GCF_029378745.1. NCBI lineage: Eukaryota > Metazoa > Chordata > Mammalia > Artiodactyla > Bovidae > Bos > Bos indicus. The sequence continues at coordinate 36,065,685 of NC_091788.1, read as the reverse complement.
AAATGAAAAGGGCAATTAATTCAACTCTGAGAAGGACAGACTCCTGATCTATAAAATATTGACCTCATAAGGTTGTGAGGATTAAATCCCATAATGTATATGGAAGACCTCTGCGGTCTTGAAAGCACAGAGCAGAAGCACAGAGACTTGCAGGATTGCGGGCAGGTAGCATAAATGAATTTTCTATCCAAGGGGGATGGAGATGCAGGGGGAGTCCCTGCCCCACTTGAAGAGGCGGCATCTACTCTGTTCTCACAGGCTATTACTGCCCAGATTCAGAAAGGAGGCTCTCAGTACTTAGTACTTCTGATTTTTAAAAAGAAATCTTGCTTCAAATGCTGTCCTACCCATTTTTTTTCCCATCATGTATGGATCAAACAAAATACCAGGAATCTAGGAGAGGGCTTTGGCCTGGAGTCTGCCAGGTTGCAGCCTCTGCCTTAGAAAGGGGTTTGGGAATGCTGGCTTCATTGTTAGAGCAGCAGAACCTCACAAAGCAAACCCCTCAAAGGTCAAGGAATTTAGACTCTGAAAAGGCTTCCTCTGGGTGGAGGGGTGGGGAGGCGGAGAGGGTGGGGATGTGGTTGTAGAGGGTCCAGGAGAAGGAGATGGGCAGGAAGCAGGCATCGGAGTGAGCATCAATCGTTATGCAGGCGGGAACTTAGAAGCGGTGAATCAGCCTGCTTTTTAGAGTCACAGGACTCACTCAAGGTAGAAAACAATAAAGAGAAAACTAAAATCAATGAGCTCCAAATGGTTTGTTTTGAACTCTGGCTCAAAAAGGGAGTCGCATAAAGCAATGCCATCTTCCCTAGCCCTTTAGTTTTCTCGATTCCCCTGAAGCAGAGGAAAACACAACGAAGCACTTTCCCATCACACTGAATTTTGTGAAGGTTTCATAAACTGGATTCTCTCCCCTCTTGCTTAGAAACTTTTATGACTTCCCTGACTGTAGTCAGAGATAAAAGGCAAACTCAAAACTTTCAGTAGATAACCGGAACCTATAAAAAATTTTCAAAAGGATAAAATAGAAGTTGAAACATAAACACACACACACATACAATAAACTGTCTGTCCTCCAAGCCTCTTGTACTCAGTCTTCCTCATCCTGTGATGGCAACTCTATCCTCCTAATTATTCAGGCCAATTAGAATCAATACTAACTCCCCTCTGTGTCACACCCCACACCTGATACATCAAGAAAGCCTGTTGGCTTAACCTTCAAAATAGACCTGCAACCAAACTTTTCTACCATCTCTGCTGAGAATACCCTCCATCAGTCAATGGCATCTCTCACCTGGATCATTGCAGGGGCCTCCTGGGGTTCTCTGGTTTCTGCATAGGCCCCTATGTCAGTGAGAATAAACCATGTAATGGTGCAGAAATAAATACCATCAAATATCATCACTTGACCAACAAAGTTACTTTCACTCACTCTCACAGTTAACATAGATTAGCTGGTGAATGGGCTCTGTTCATTGTTTTCTCTTGCCCACCCAGACTGATGGGCAGCCACCATTGCCAGTCATGTGGTGCAGGGAGAGCTGCCCAGAGGCTCTGGAAGGATCCACGTGGAAGTAGTCATACCTTACCGGCCAAGCCAGTCATGTGGCCGTGTCTAACTTTGAGGGGCAGGAGGGTGTGAAGCAGCCACGACCCAGGAGAAGCAGACATAGTCTGTGGACACACAAATGACCAGCACACACTCCTGGGATCTGTTCTCCGCCCAGCAGGCTGAGTCATCTTCTCAAGACCTGGATGTAAGGCCCTGTTTCCTTGAGTCAAAGCCGGGGTTCCAGCAATGACAACTAGGTGCCCCATGATGTCTCTGATCCCACGTGTCCTGCTTGTTGCTCTTTTGCTCATTCCATTCCTGAGCCATTGGCTTCCTTTCTGTTCCTCAAACAAGCCAGGCACAGCCCATCTTTGGGCTTTTGCACCAACTCTTCCCTCTGCCTGATGTATGTGTACATGGCTAGCTGCTTCAAGTTTCCATCTGACCTCCTCAGGTTTTTGTTCTCAAATGTCATCTTACTCAAAATTGCATCCATACATCCCTATGTCTGACCAGGAGATCTATAGCTTCCTAGCTGCGTTATCTTGAGAAATTTGCTTACCCTCACAAAGTTTCAATATCCTCCCTTATAAGGTTAGATGGATGGTAGGGGACTTGCTGGGTTATTATGAAAATCGAATGAGAACATATACAGAGTGCTACACTCCTAGTTGTCATCAGCATGAGGCTGGTTCCTTTTGCCCATCCCCAGTTGTAAAATAACACAATGGCCATTTAGTGGTCATTCATAGAATTCCATACTTTCAGGGGTCAAAAGGGACCTTAAAGTTGATCTGGTCTAGTGTTTCCAAATTCTCTGTAGATCCTCATCAATGCAGACCAAAACATAATAAAGCAAAAATAAAACAAAAACAAAATAACCCCACCATCTCCATGGCCAAGTAAATAAGGGCAAAAATTTCTCCTATTTATGGTCACTGTTCAGAGATTTAGAATTCACGTTAGCATATTGAAAGCTCTGAGAATCCCTTCAGCAGGAAAGAAACCTGTTCAACTTTGTTTGAACCAACATTCCCCAAACTTAATTGACCACAGAACCCTGCTTTTTCCCCTCCATATTAGTGCTTATTAACATCCTGAAGAACTAATGTTCTGTTGAACACAACTTGGGAAGTGCTGAGCTAGTCTATATCTCGCAATTTTCTGAAAATTAAGCTATAAACCAGAGAGGTTAAGCACTCAGTCCTCTGTGGCACAGGCAGGGTGAGACTGGACCCTGATATGGACACAATCCAGGCTCTTCATTTCACACTCACTTCATGATAAAGTCATTGAACATGAAAACAGAAAGCTGCTCTCTCACATTTACTGAAGTCAGTCATGTCTTTGTTCCCTGGCTCAGAGCTCAGGGCCTTCACTGTCCATTTTCACCATCCCCCTCACCTTGTTTTTGCAGCAATGGATCAACTTTCATTCATTCCTTATGTCCTCTATCCACCTGGAATTTCAGGGTGAAAAAAAAAAACCCACAAACTTTGAGAGCAATGTCTAGGCAGAAGTGTTAGGCATTATTTACCTGGGTGTCTTACTAGACTGTATGTCTAAATGAGGGGGAAAATTAGTCTATATATAAGGCAATGATCACTCCACGGCCGTACGGTGCAGGAGAGCTCACAGACCGAATGCTGTGACACTGATCTGTCCTTCCCTGGACCCCGTCCCGCCCTCAAAGCTTACCTACCACATGCCTGTGTCTTCTTTCATCCTTGTCTTCTCTCCTGTGCAATGCGATGTGGCAGGTGAACATTTTCCAGAGATAAACATTTTCAGACAAGATGGATGGCCTGGGTCCAGGGGTAAACATACATTCTTTGCTGAACATATACTTAGCTCCTGGCAGAGTGTTGTGATACTTTCTTCCCCAACGTGAGCTGGTTTGTTAAAGAATAGGAGAAGGAAATGGCAACCCACTCCAGCGTTCTTGCCTAGAGAATCCCAGGGACAGAGGAGCCTGGTGGGCTGCCGTCTATGGGGTTGCACAGAGTTGGACACGACTGAAGCGACTTAGCATGCATGCATGCATAAAAGCTATCTCTGGAGCTCATCTGTATCTCAACCGTTATTTACGTATATGAAGATTATATATTTCAGTCATGTACTTTATTCTCAGACATTGTAATATTAGGTGCAAAATGATGTGTTTGATTGACACACGGTAGTGTGTATCTCTGGAGAAGGAAATGGCAACCCACTCCAGTGTTCTTGCCTGGAGAATCCCGGGAACGGGGGAGCTTGTTGGGCTGCCGTCTATGGGGCTGCACAGAGTCAGACATGACTGAAGACTTAGCAGCAGCAGCAGCAGCAATGTGTATCTCATCCTTTCTTCCTTGATCTTTATGAGATCTTGGTTCTGACTGGCTTGTTTATGCCTCACAATCACACTATGAGAGGGATAGGATGCAGGTGAGTAAGTTGAGACACAAATGAGAGGTGTCTTGGCCAAGATCAGGTGATCATATGTCTAGACTTTAGAAGAATCTAGACTTGAACTCACCCTTTGACTCTAAATCCTGGTTTGTCTTCCTACTCCTGACTGTGACCTAGGAAAGGTTGGCTTAAATACTCATGCCTTGTTCCTGAATGAGGTCTTTCTTGGAAACTTGGAAACCACACATCGTAGAGGCCAAGGTCAGGGCGACAGAGCTCCAAGTGCTCAATACCCTTCTTCCCCAGTAAGATGCATGCTGACATCGTCAGTATCATAGATGAGCAGACAAACTTCCCAACCTGTCCCCTCTCCTGGATAATTCAGCAAGAGAAAGATGTGGTAAAAGCACAGTGCCAGTCTGTTTTGTTTTAATACATTTAGAGGCATTAGTTAATAAGGAATGTGTACAAGTAGTAAGATATATTGCTGTTGTTGTTTAGTTGCTAAGTCATATCTGACTCTTTGTGACCCCATGGACTGTAGTCTGGCAGGCTCATCTGTCCATGGGATTCTCCAGGCAAGAATACTGGAGTGGGTAGCCATACCTGCCTCCAGGGGATCTTCCCAGCCCAGGGATTGAACTCACATCTCCTGAATTGGCTGGCAGATTATTTATGACTGCACCATCGAGGAAGCCCTAGTAAAATATATAAAATCTCCCCAAATTAGAACAGTTTTAGTGTGCTAACTTTCTTTATTACAACAGCAGCACATGTTTACTGTAAACAATATGGAAAGCGTAGAAACCCTTGAGAAAGAACGTGAACATCACTAATTTTCCACTCCCTAAGGGAACCGCATGTGAAATCTTGGCTGGACTCTCTGCAGGTACAGGGCTCACTCCCCTGCCCACGAGCCTGTGCAGAAGGCCAACACAGGTCCCTTCAGCTCTATGTTTCCAATATGGCTCCTTTAGTACCAGCTATAAACACAAACAAAATTTAATTAATTCTAGAGAGTGGCAATGGAAAAAAAGAATATCTGGTCTGATGTGGCTGTGACATAACAGTTCTTAAACTTTATGGGATCATAGACCTCTTTGAGATTTTTATGAAAGTCATACTTCTCAGAGAAAAAACATCTATCCACATACATTGGATATTTTGCATGCAATATTAAGTAATTGAGGAATCCTGGGAAATCACCTGTAATGTCCCTACAGACCTTCAAGTCAGAGAGGCTCCTGTTGTAAATGAAGAAAGAAGTGTTTGTAATACTTATCACAGTCTATATTTATACATTTGCTTACTTATGCAATGTTTCTCTCTCCCACTAGGTTATGAGTTTCACAATAGCAGAGACAGTTTATTTAATCCAAAGCCATACAGTAGGCGTCTGGTATTAATGGCTAATATGTCTCAGTTATTTGTGAAATGAATGAATGAATGCATGCTATGCGTGTTCCTTTACAGAAGTAGTGATTTATGCTTTATGTAAATAAGAGGACTGGTGAGGGGAAAAATTGGGAGGGAGAAGTTTGAATCTACTTTTTCAATGCAGATATTAAAAAAAGATGGTGGGACTCTGCTATATTTAAAATGAATAACCAACAAGGACCTACTGTATGGCACAGAGAGTTCTGCTCAGTGTTCTGTGGCAGCCTGGGTGGGAGGGGAGTTTGGGGGAGAATGGATGCATGTATGTGTACGGCTGAGTCCCTTTGCTGTCCATCTAAAACTATCACAATATTGTTCATCAGCTATACTCCAATATAAAATCAAAAGTCAAAAATAAATAAATATTTTTAAAAAACAGAAAAAAATAAAATCAATCCTTTTGTCTGAGAATTTATCAAAAAAAAAAAAAAGATGATACGGGGGAACCATTTTGGGAAGGGATAGTATCAGTTGTTTGGTGGGAGTGGGGATTGTCAGTTGTATTCATCCAGGTGAGGAGGACAGTAGTGGCCTGGGTCCTTGGAAACCCCACCTGGTGGTCTCATCAGAGAAGGATGTTTTCATCCACTCGGTAGTTGTCTGACCTGGATTCATGATGGGTAGGCATTGCCCAGCATTGTTCACCATTCTTCCTCTTGCCCATTTCCATTGTTCCAATTGTCTGCTTTCCCCTGAGCTCAACACCAGTTTGCTCAGGATCCAACCTCTGTCTCCCTCATACTCGGTGTCTAGCAATTCCTTACTGGCTCCATTTCCATGGAAAACAATGCTCTTTATTCCAAATCCTTGGTCCTGCCAGTGACCAGGTTTGTCTCTGAAATGCTCCTGGAGCTGCGTTCCTCTGGATACCTTCTCAGGAGCCAAAGGTTCAGGCTTGAATGGGTCAGGCAGTGGGCTTCAGCGAGAGAGAGAGTGGTTAAGCAATACCCAGAGCCAGCCGTCAGCTCCTGGTCTTTGCTACATGTCATTACCTTGTTCGGTGTACTCAGCACTAATCGTGCAATAAACACAAATGTGCTCGGTGAGCTGAGCAGTGCAAAGCAATAAACCGGATGGGAAGATTAGATCACAGCCTTGCCCTGGGGGCCAGAGGCGCAGGCCAGGTGGGTGGGGACAATCAGGAACCATTGGAATGGCCCTGGGCTGGCCTATAGGGAGGTGAGCAGAGCTCTTCAAGGTAGGACCACAGGGACCTCTCAGGTGCTGCTCCCTCTGTCTTGAGGGAGCTTCTAACCCCAACTGTTAGAGTGAGAATTCAAGCTTGCTCAGTCGTTCCAGTCCTGTCCAACTCTTTGAGACCCTATGGACTGTAGCCCGCCAGACTCCTCTGTCCATGGGACTTCCCAAGCAAGAATACTGGAGTGGGTTGCCAGTTTCTTCTCCAGGGGATCTTCCCGGCAGAGAGATCGAACCTGTGTCTCCTGTGTCTCCTGCATTGGCAGGCAGATCTTTTACCACTGAGCCACCTGGGAAGCCTAGAGTGAGAATACTTGGCTCTGATCACTTAGGTGATCAGTGGAGAAGGCAATGGCACCCCACTCCAGTACTCTTGCCTGGAAAATCCCATGGACGGAGGAGCCTGGTAGGCTGCAGTCCATGGGGTCACTAGGAGTCGGACACGACTGAGCAACTTCACTTTTACTTTTCAATTTCATGCACTGGAGAAGGAAATGGCAACCCACCACTCCAATGTTCTTGCCTGGAGAATCCCAGGGACGGGGGAGCCTGTTGGCCTGCTGTCTACAGGGTCGCATAGAGTCGGACACGACTGAAGCAACTTAGCAGCAGCAGCAGGTGATCAGTAAATGCATGCCAATTTAAATGGAGGGAATGATTTGATTACATTGCTCAAACGTTTTTCAAATGTCTTTCTTCCATGGACTGTGGTCAAGATGCCATCGTCTGTTCTAGTCCAGAAGAAGAAAGTTCACACAGAATACTAATAAACGTATAACATCATAAGAGCAGGAATAGATTTAAGTTACTTTTCCATGAAAGTGAAAAAAAAAAAAAAAAAGTGACTCTCAGCCTGTACTATCAGGAGAATGGCTAAAAAGCCATACATGAGCCTGTATTTACTTGATTCACAACTATTGAGCATCAATGACATAGCACGGGTGGTGAAACGCACTGAGAATAAAATGATGCAAAGTCATTTTGGTCCTAAAGGAGCTTACATTTTAGTGGGGGAAACAGACAAATGAAAAGGCACTTTAAAAAAATGCCATTTTATATATATATATATATATATATATATATATATATATATATATATATTTCCACTTCTTGAGGTACATGGGAACCAAGTTACCAACCAGGGATTGAACCAGAGCCCTTGCCTTGGAAGCATAGCCCAGCCTAGCATTGAGAGGTGGGATTAGAATGAACACATGTAATAAAATGCCCACAGAGGAGCAAATACATTGTTTTAAACAATAGTAAGCCAACCATAAATGTTCATGCTCAATGCCTTTCCAGGGGACTTCCCTGGCCATCCAGTGGTTAAAACTCTATGCTTCCAAGGCAGGGCTGGGGGATGGATGGAAGACGGTGATTCAGCTGGGAGCATACAGAATATAAGATGCCTCAGAGGCGTCTGGATAAAGATATCCTTAAAGTGCTGGGTATATGGGTCTGGAGCTCAGGAGATAGATCTGGCTAGAGATACAGATTTGGGAATCATCAAGATAGAGATGGTAATTGAAGCCTTGGGAATAGTTTGGAGTGAAAGTGTAAAAAATGAGAGAAAAAAAACAAAAACCAAAACCAGTGTTTAAATGAAGTAGAAATAGTGCAGAAATTATTTCCTCCAGGACCCGTGGCTGTGAAGTAGGATGCCAGAGAGAGGTGTAGCCTGAGAAGGGTGCAGGGGGCTATGGGTCAAATTTCTCCCTCACCTCAGCTCACACTTTGCAGACCTAATGCTTAGCACCTCCACATGTAACCTGATTTGGAAATAGGATCGTTGTAAATGCAGCTAGTCAAGATGAGGTTATCCTGGAGAGGGACGGGCCCTAATCTAGTATGTTTGATGTTCTTTTGTAAAAAATATTTTTTAATGGTGCATTATTTATTTATTTATAAGTTTTGGCCACACCACACAGCATGTAGGACCTTAGTACCCTGACCGGGATTGAATCCTTGCCCCCTGTATAGGAAGGTGGATTTAACTACTGGACTTCCAGGGAAGTCCCCTGTTTGACATTCTTATGAAAAATGAAATTTGGACACAGAGGTGTGCACAGAGAATGCCTTGTGGACACTGGGTTTTACTATTATAAGGCAAGCGCCAGTGCACGCACACACACACACACACACACACACACACACACACACCACAAGGCAAGGAATTACCAGAAGCCAGGAGAAAGACCTGGGAGAGATCTTTCTTTTGCATCTGCAGAGGGAGCACAGCCCTGCCAACACCTTGGTTTTGGACTGTAGCCTCCAGAATTGTGAGAATATCTTGTCTGTTTTTTATGCCCCACAGCCAGTGGTGCTTTGTTATAACTGTGCTGGAAAACTAACACCATGGATGAGGATGGGGGTTTGGTTTGGGGTTTGTTTAATGTGGCTTGTTTATAGGAAAACAATGGCAGTAGGAAAGGCCTGGAGAAGGCGATGGCACCCCACTGCAGCACTGTTGCCTGGAAAATCCCATGGACGGAGGAGCCTGGTGGGCTGCAGTCCATGGGGTCGCTAAGAGTTGGACAGACTGAGCGACTTCACTTTCACTTTTCACTTTCATGCACTGGAGAAGGAAATGGCAACCCACTCCAGTGTTCTTGCCTGGAGAATCCCAGGGACGGGGGAGCCTGGTGGGCTGCTGTCTACAGGGTCACATAAAGTCGGACATCACTGAAGTGACTTAGCAGCAGCGGCAGCAGGAAAGGCCTGGCAGAGGAAAGGGAGGCTGGAGATATAACTGATGGAAGGAAGAGAGAAGAGAGGAAGGAGGAAGGAAATGAGGTCCAGAGCCTTGATGATGGACAGCAGAGGGAGACCATGCCATCTTCTGTTGCAGTGCAGGTGGCTGTGGATACCAAGATGCTTAGAGGCAAAGGACAGGAGCTCGGAAAAATTTCAGGTTGATGTTCCTTTGGAGTCTCTGTTCAGATATCATCTTATCAGTGAAGTCCCTCATCACCATCTTTTAAAAATACGCATTTGTTCCTTTCCTGCCCCACGCCCACCTTTTCTCCATGACTTCACTGTTGAACGTATTTTCCAGTAGTGAGCTTTTTCATTTATTTGCTGTCTGTCACTTCCCAGAAGAATGTAAGCTCCACAAAGTCAAAGGTTTTGTCTCTTGTTCACTGTTTTTTTTCTAGATCCCAGAAGTATCCCTTGCTCACAGAGGGGCTCAATAAACACTTGTTAAAATGGATGATTGGATGACGACATCTATTTTTTCAAGTGAAACAGGAGGCCAGGTCTCGTGCTGAGGGCAGAGAAGAGAGCCACCTTGGGAAAGATGGAAGGAGCACTGGGTAATGTTAAAGGCTCAGTGGAAGTTGGAGACCTGAGATAGCTTGTCAGCTGTGGTTTTCTCCAAAGGGTCTTTGCAGAGCCCATGAAGGAGGGAAGAATACATTTGGATGCATCCAGGGGGGAAGCTTTTTCAAGGTCAGCATAATGGAAAGAAAAGGAGCAAGGACATTTTGGGAACTTGGCAGGGGCTAGTTGAAGTGTTAGATCATGGAATCTTGCCTGAGGAGTGAAGACAGCAGGGGACAGATGGGAGAAGAAGGAGGTGGAAACAGCCCTTATGGTAATCAAATGGAGGATTCCAGGCACTGGGAGTTGCTTACCCTAATGACCAGAGCTATGGAGGAGATCCTAGAGGAGAAGGAGCTGGGTGAGACAGGAGATGGGGGCGGTTCCTATGTGTGATATTCAGGGATTATTGTGATGGAAGAAAAGAGGCTCTGGACTTGGAATCAAGACCCAGGTTAAATTTGGACTCTGAAATTTACTAGTGTAAGATTCCATGTGAATTATTGTCTCGAGGCATCCATTTTCTCATTTTTAAACTAGGGATAATAATAACATCTTTCTCATGGAACATTTATGAGGATTGAATGAAATAAGATATGCAAATGCAACTAGTATATTTAACAGAATAAATCAGATGACATAGGATGCTGCACATCACCCATATAGAACAAGTGTCCTGTAAATATTGGTATTCTATTTTGCCGTGCATTTGCTTATTTGGTTTTCTTTGCAGGCTAGAGGGTCATCCCTAGAATGTAGGTTTGGGCAAAGTACTGGGGAAATGAGGGGTTTGTGATTCACCTGAGGAATTTTTCAATACTAGCCAAAATTTCAGCATTTCCTCCATCTGTATCTTCAACCTTCAAAGAATAGTTGCAGGAGGCAGGAGGGTACCTTTAAAAGCTTTTTTAAAAATAGAAACAGAGAAGCATTAAAACACTTTTAAAATATTTAGTTAATTTATATATTCAGCTGTACCAGGTCTTAGTTGTGGCTTGCAAGACCTTTTTTTTAATAAGTTGCAGCATGCTGGATATAGTTCCCCGACCAAGGATTGAACCCAGGCCCCCTGCACTGGAAGAAAAATAGACCACCCAGTCCACTGGGCCACTAGACCACCAGGGAAGTTCCTACAGGTTTCCGTTCAATGAATAATGGTTCTTGATCTGAAAACACAGCTCTGGGGTTAGTGTAAAACAAACATGGTAGGAGAGACCAGAGGGCATTACAGAGCCAACAGAGCAACGTTGAGGACAAGATGCTTGCCTTGCAGGAGACTGGGCAAAAGAGAGAGGTCATTTGACCTCTGGTTAACTTTTTGTGTGTCTAAGGATTTAGATGTTAGGAAAAATGACTTGGTTCTCTATAGTTTATGTGTGAAAGACTGGTCAAAATTCAAATCCTGACTCTTTCATTATTGAGTGGATAACCTGGGATACTTACATCATTTTTAAGCTCCATTTTTCTTGTATGCAAAATAGAGAAAATAAAACTCACTGCAAAGAACTACCGTGGGGATAAAATGAGTTTGTGTATCCTGACAGCCTGTCATGGAGGGCCCATCTGGCACTAAGTAAGTGCTCACTAAATGGCTATAGTGGTATTGCTGATTTTGTTGTTATTGGTACGCATGGGTCTCTGGGGTGGGGAAATCTCAGGGTTTTACAACAGGTAAATAATCACGAGCTCTGTAGATAGAAAATAATGTTCAGTTAATGCATTATTTAGGGTAGACACTAATCTCCATAATAAAGTGATTCTGAATTACCATGTTTTAAACAAAAGAGAGGTTTATTCCTTTTCTCACCTGACAGCACAGTATCTGGGGAGTGTCTCTGTATTCTCAACAAGTGGCTCAACCTCCGAGTCTAAGGCAGCCACTCTGTTCTCTTATCTCTAAAACCCAGGGAAGGCCTGTTGCTGGTAGAGGAGGATGAATAATGAGCTAAAATGAAAGAACAGGGGCTTCTCAGGTGGCTCAGTGGTAAAAAATCCACCTGCCAATGCAGCACACACAGGTTCGAACCCTGGTCCAAGAAGACCCCACGTGCCTTGCCACAACTCCTGAGCCTGTGCTCTAGAGACCATGCTCTGCAACAAGAGAAACCACCGCAATGAAAAACCCACACACCGAAACTAAATAGCAGCCCCTGCTCGCCGCAACCAGAGAAAAGCCCGAGCAGTAATGAAAATCGAGCACAGCCAAAAATAAATAAAATTTTTAAGAAAAGAAAGAACACAGTGACCCGGGAAAGGGAACTTGAATGGGAAAAATGTCAAAGACACATCCATTTTAGGTATCTAGATGACTTGGAAAATCCTTAGCAAGGCATGGGTCACGCTTCATCTGCCAAAGTTGAACCAGATGTAGCCTGGTCAACACGGCTGAGTTACAGAGCGTCCTAGAGCCTAAGACCCAGGAGGGTGATTACCACAGAAACCCTGTAGGTGGAGAAGCCTGTGGCCTCCAGGTAGGACCACCATCCTAGTTTGCCTGGGATGGCCTTGGTTTTAGCAGAGAAATTACCACATCTTAGGAAACCCCTCAGACCCAGGGAGACTAGCATGTTTGGCCAACTTTTCTCTAGGTTGTATTTCAAACTTTTTAAATGGTTGGAGTGTAATTGCTTTACAGTGCTGTATTAGTTCCTGCTTTACAATGAAGTGAATCAGCTGTGTGTATACATATGTCCGCTCCCTCCTAGACCTCCCTCCTGAACCCATTCCACCCCTCTAGGTCATCACAGCGCACTGAACTGAGCTTCCTGTGCTTTAGAGCAGGTTCCCACTAGCTATCTACTTTACACACAGTAGTGAATATATGTCCACCCCAATCTCCCAATACACCCCACCCTTCCCTTCCCCCTGCCCACATGTCCATTCTCTACACCTGAGTCTCTATTCTTGCCCTGCAAACAGGCTCATCTGTACCATCTTTCTATATTCCATACATGTGTGTCAATATATGATATTTGCTTTTCTCCTTCTGACATATTTCACTCTGTATGAGAGACTCTAGGTCCATCCATGTCTCTACAAATGATGCAATTTTGTTCCCTTTTATGGCTGAATAATATTCCATTGTATATGTGCACCACATCTTGTTTATCCATTCATCTGTCAATGGACATTTAGGCTGTTTCCATGTCCTGGCTACTGTAAATAGTGCTGCAATGAAGTATCACCTCACACTGGCCAGAATGGCCATCATTTAAAAAATCTACAAACAGTAAATGCTGGAGAGGGTGTGGAGAAAAGGGAACACTCTTGTCCTGTTGGTGAGAATGTACATTGATGTATCTATGAAGAACAGTATGGAGGTTTCTTAAAAAAGGAAAACCAGAAAAAAAATTTTCAGTATTGCTTCAGCTACTGTGAAGGAAGACAACCATTCTTTCTCCCATTCCTACAATAGCAACACAAGCAGACACACACACACACACACACACACACACACCCTAGAACTTATCCATTGGGTTGAAGTGCTATGGTCAAGCTCTTATGGAAATGTCAGTATCAAGGAAAAAGATAATTCATTCATCTATTCAGCTCTTATTGCACACCGATGGTACAGCAAGTACTATGTTAAGCACATAATGTACAAGGACAAATGAGACATGAACTCTGATGTCCAAATGTTCACCACTGACTTGAGGAGAGAAATCAGTAAACTGATGATTACAATGAAATACAGAAAGTGCTGTGATGGAAAGGAGCCCAGGATGTATAGAAATATGGGAGAAATGTGTCCAGCCAAGCCAGAGGAAAGTGGAGCAGGTCTTTTGGACATAGTGACCCTGAGTTCTTGCTTGGAAGACAGATATTAAGTTTTCAGGCAAAGTTACTGTGAAGATGAAAATGGGGCAGAGTGTAGGGTGAAGAGGAGGGTAAGAAGAAGAGGGGAGATAGGGCTCTGAATTAAAGGGAAATCTGGATAGCTGGAACGTGGTTTTGGAGTTGAGACTAAAGAAGTAAGTTGGCTGAGTATATCACTCTCCTTCAAAAGCCCCAACCCCTTCCAGTCTACTGCTTTATCACTTCTTCTCTTACTGGGATGAACTAGCTGTTAGAACTGTGCATGGATCCCAATGAATCTCTGGAAAGTGAGATGGTTCCTCTGAAGACTTCATCTTTAACTGATGCTCCACATTCTCAGAACAGGTGGATTAAGTCCATCAGAAAAGGATCACACAGGAGTCCAGAAATATCCCTGGAGTCCTGACTCCCTCCTGTCAGCATCCCCAGCAAAGAAGCATGCAGATAAACACTAGAAAGTGTGAGCTCTCCAAACGTGGGTGAAGTGCCCATGAATTCATCCTTACCCTTCAGAGCCGTCTCTTGCTGGCTGCTTGTCTCTCTAATGGGGCTGTGTTAAGCTGCTCTAGGATCCAAGGAAGTTACAAAATTAGATGTGCTCCCCATTGTTTCCAGGAAGAATATTTGACTAAAATAATTAAGTCATAGGTTGGCATGACTGAGTCCAGTCAAAACCCTGGTCGATATTTATACTCACATTTGTGTGCCCCTCTCCTCCTGAACCCAGGCCCCATCCTGTTCGGTCTCCTCTGTCCCAGATGCATCGTGAGCAGTGCCAACAGGTGCTTGTGAGAGGAACACCTGGAATGCACTTCTTGGCCGTGACACAAGAACAATAAATTCCTAGAGAATAGTAAATAATAAAATCTTCATGGGCTGAGCCACCAGGCAAGCCCTGGAGGAAAGCATGACAGCCCACACCAGTATTCTTGCCTGGAGAATCCCATGGACAGAAGAGCCTGGTGGGCTACAGTCCATGGGGTCACAAAGAGTCGGACATGACTGAGTGACTTAGCACACACACAAGTGGACAGAACTCTGTCCGCTCAAAATTTGTAGTTGAAGCTCTAACCGCCCCCGCTACATGACTGCATCTGAAGCTACGGTCTTAATTTAAGTGGAACAAGATCATGTGGGTGGGGCTCTAATCCAGTAAGACTGGAATCTTTATAAGAGGAAGAGGCTGTCTTCCAGATCTGTCCTTAGACCTCGTACCCCCAGCCTGAGCTCACATAGAGGGAAGCCTCGTGAGACACAGCAAGAAGGTGTCCATCTGCAGGCCAAGAGGGAGCTCTTGTTGGACACAGAGGGGTAAGGGGAGGGTGGGATGAGCTGAGAGAGCAGCACTGACTTACCTACATTCCTATGTGTAAAATAGAGAGCTAGTGGGAAGCTGCTGTACAGCACAGGGAGCTCAGCTCGGTGCTCTGTGATGACCTAGAGGGGTGGAATGGGGTGGTGGGAAGGAGACCCAAGAGGAGGGGATATATGTACACGTTTGGCTGATTCAAGTTGTTGTATAGCAGAAACTATCACAGCACTGTAAAGCAACTGTAGCCTTGATTAAAAATAATAAATAAGTAAAAGAAACTGAATGTGGCACCTTGACATATGACTTCCAGACTCCAAGGTGGTGAGAAGATACATTTCTGGTGCTCAAGTCACCTGGTCCATGGCATTTTGTTTTGCAAAACCAGGCTAACAAAGATGTCTTTTTGTTCCTCCTCAGGTAAATCTCTTCCACCAGCTGCCACAACCCCAGACTTCTCACTGGATGATGAAGAAAAGAGAAGGGGTTTTTTCCTGAACATCCACCAGCCAGCGGGCAGGACTCTGGCTGGGAGAATGGGAATCACTGAGTTCTGAACAGACTTTCGCAATCTTAGTTCCTCTCTACGCTTAATAAGATGCGGAGTAGTGGGGGCTCCTAGAAAGAAAAATGAAAACAAAAAACAATCACAGGAGAGCACCAAACTCAACACCTTAGTGGAGTTTCAGAGGGTGTTTTGGAGACTAGACCAGGTTACTGTGTATCGTTGCTGGAAAGATTGCTCCGTTCCTGGTTTGGGGGCAAATGGACACCTCTGTCTCCGAGACCTCCCCTTTTTCTCTAGAGAAACGGAAGCCAGTCCACCTGAGTGGGGCGGCTCCTGTTTCTCGGCCAGCAAGAAGCATCGTCAGGGAAGAATATACCCTAATTACTTGCACACAGCATGGAGTGCGAGCCTGGAGGAGAGATGAGAACGCTTCTGGAAGGCATCACCGAGTGAAGACGGAGCGCTCCCTCGCCGGCACTTATGAAGAATTCATGGATATTCTTGCTGCAGCCCCTTCATTTAGCCAGAACCCTTGCAAAAGAGGCATGCATAATTGAAAGACCAAAACCATCAGCTTCTCTGAGAGAGTAGAGGCAGGCAGCCCACCTGCAGTTGGGTGCAGGCACACAGCGGCACCTGGACAGCATCTTCTATGGCTGTTTACCCTATCCAGCATGGGGTACTTCTCACCTAAGTAGATGGCTGCTGGACCGTCTCCACGGGATGTACAGGGCTTGGAGGGTCTGCCCATCTCACAGGCAGTTGATCTAGAATCTAGATAACTGTTTTCTAACTGCAAGTCATGCCACATTATGGGTCACAAAATCAATTTATTGGGTCATGGTCAGCATTTTTAAAAATGAATGCAGTAGAATAGAAAATAAATTTCAGTATACACACATACATACTCATGCACACAATCGGTGCTGATGTAAAATGTGGATCACAATAAAAATTTCAAAAAAATTTTAAAAATTGTGAAAGCCACAATTCTATGCATCTTCTACTTCATGCTGGGCACTGAGCAAGGCATTGTGGGACTGAAAGGGGTTGAAGATGCTCCCTGAGCTGGGGTCTGGTCCAGGGAGGGAAAGCCAGTACATATCTCCAACCTACTACCCTTGGCCAGGCATTCTGCTAGGTTCTTTCCTGTGTCTTATTTATTTTAATCTCAGCAAAAATCCTGTGACATGTCTAGTTTTCTTTTCATTTTCTGGATGAGGAAACAGGCTCAGAGAGGCTGATTAATTCCACATAAGTTACACAGTGATCACAAGATTTCACATGAAACAGTGAGGGAGGGATGGATGACATTCCCAAGTGTTTGCTTTGGGTTGTCAGATCAGATCAGATCAGTCGCTCAGTCGTGTCCGACTCTTTGTGACCCCATGAATCACAGCACGCCAGGCCTCCCTGTCCATCACCAACTCCCGGAGTTCACTCAGACTCACATCCATCGAGTCAGTGATGCCATTCAGCCATCTCATCCTCTGTCGTCCCCTTCTCCTCCTGCCCTCAATCCCTCCCAGCATCACAGTCTTTTCCAATGAGTCAACTCTTCGCTTGAGGTGGCCAAAGTACTGGAGTTTCAGCTTTAGCATCATTCCTTCCATAGAAATCCCAGGGCTGATCTCCTTCAGAATGGACTGGTTGGATCTCCTTTAAGTCCAAGGGACTCTCAAGAGTCTTTTCCAACACCACAGTTCACAAGCTTTGGGTTGTAATGGTCATTAAAACCCAAAAGGACTTTCTTGGTGATTTAGATGGTAAAGAATCTGCTTGCAACGTGGGAGAGCTGGGTTTGATCCCTGGGTTGGGAAGACCCCCTGGAGAAGGGACTGGCAACCCACTCCAGTATTCTTGCCTGGAGAAGTTCATGGACAGAGGAGCCTGGTGAGCTACAGTCCGTGGGGTTGCAGAGTCGGACACGACTGAGTGACTAACATGTATAACGGTCACAGGAAACCAGAGAAAGAAGGAGTCAGTATGAATCGTCCCTGCAGGCCAGCTGCATCTCAGTGGTAGCCTTTGTGAATGAAGCCTTTCTGAGGTTGTGGAAACAGAAAAAAGAAAGAAACAGAATAATTTTCAGAGCAATTCAAAAAGCAAGGACTGCATTCCTGACTCTGTGTTAGCCCCTGGAACACAGCAACAAGCACTCAACAGCCCTGGACCGAAGGAGCTTAAACAGGGGAGCAGGAGCTTTCAGAAAGAAGCATTTGGCGTAGATGCTGCTATCTTTATATCTGAGAGTGTATTTAGGAGCCTGGAGCAATTTCCTGTTACCTGGAACTTAGAGTTCTAAATAGGTGGCCCATGTAAAAAGTATTCTTTTTTTTTTCCCCTCAGGCTACCTGGTTTCACTGATTAGAAAAAGAGCAATTTACTGAATAGCACAGAAGGGCTGGAAGAGCCTAGTGCTTTTTCAGAGCAGCCAAGAATACAATCAGGGAGTTTCTCAGGCAGGGAAGGCTCTCAATAAAACCCAAGCTTTTATCCAGCCAGGTGGGATGTGGGCTTGCCTGAGATTCACCCAGGATGCTCCACTCACAGAGCTGGGGCCAGGTATCGCTCCAAAGGCCCAATCAGCCTTTGGGTGTCTCATCTTTGCCTCATATAAATTCTGACTCACTGTGCCAGGGCTAACACCCCTCCCTGGGGTTTCAATGGTACCCACCATCCACTTCTCTCCCACGTTTTCTCATCTCTGCGTCATGTCTTCTGACAGAGCCAACTACCGTGTCCTGGAATTCATTCTCTGTCCTTTTCTGTGTTCCTCCACCAGCTTTTCTGTCTTTGCAGAAGCCAGCAAAATGTCTCTTTGTCCATCTCCTCTCCTTCCACTCAAGTCATTTCCAATTCACGCCTCAAAGAGCGCCTGTAAGGCATCCTATGCACAGAGAACACATGCCAACTTCCTCAAACACCTGCCACCTCTCACACTGAGCTCCTCTAGGAAGCTTTCCCTGACTGTAGATCAGAACGACGCCACCTTACCTTACAGAAACACCTTTATGAAACTGCTTCTCACAGTGAATCCAGCACAGCAGAGACACAAAATCCTCTCTAATGGAAATTTCTTTACCTTTGCTCTGTGGCTGTCCTTAGGTGTTTCCCACAGGAGGATTCCTGGTCTCTGTGCTGGTGTGTCTGGTTCCTACAGGCTGGGAGGGTTCACCCAACATTGGGGTAGACCAATCCCTTCACAAACAGCTGGTGAGTTTATCGTGTGCAATGCCCTGATGTAGACAAACACACAGAGGATGCAGAAGATGAAAAGAGACACTCTGCTCTCCAGCAGTTTGCAGTTGAGTTGGAAGAGGGGATGCAGAAGTATTTGTAAGGATTCTTGACAGAGGACAGAACCCTAACAGGGAAAGGACACGCGTGGTTCCCGAGTGCTCCGATCAGGTGCCTCACTCGCTTGCGCTTGTTTCTCTTTTTTCTCAGGCCCCAAAGGCTTCAGGCCCACAGTCTTCCTGGGAACCATCAGACAGCTTCGGGGTTCCAGTTTCCCCTCCCCCAAGCGTATCTTCGCTTCTTGCCAGCCCTGCAGCAGTCAGGAGAGGAGTCCCTGGGGATGGATAAGAGTGACTGTGGATTTCATCCTCCACGCATTTTCAGGAGAGGAGTCCCTGGGGATGGATAAGAGTGACTGTGGATTTCATCCTCCACGCATTTTGCTCAGGGCTAGGAAGGACACCCTGGTGAGTCAGGAGCTTGGAGCAAGTTCTGAGGCTATTAATTAATACAAAACTCTCTATTTGCTTTTATAAAATCATCCAAGTAAAAGCAAAATATTTTCTGCCTAATTTTGTTCATGAGCGTGTCTATGTTCTTTTATTACTTTAATAAAGCAAGCATCTCATGACTGGAGTTTCAAAAGAAAAAAACAAATATGGAAATATACTAAGTGCAATATGAAAACCACTCTCACCCTCCTTCACCTGTCACCCTACCTGCCAAGGCAAGCACTGTCTGCCCATTCATCACCTGCATTCCCTTCTTAAGAGAAACATGGATAGTTGTCTTTTATCAAAGAAAGGGACTCTATACTCATTGTTCTTTGATTACCTTTCTGCAATAATAGCATTCAAGGATACATAGGTACATATAACTATACCCCATTTTAAAAATAACTATATAGCCCTCTGAAAGAGGGAAAGAACAAAGATGAACCTTAAAATATCTCTTCTGATGACGCTATAGGTGATGTCTGTTCCTATGATTACAGACCAGACTGAGGTCAGCACACTTGTAGCTGGTTCCCTCTAACCTTGCCTATTTCCCCAGAGAGGAGAACCTAAAAGTAGACTCATTGACCAAGAGGGAAGCCACAAAAATATTGATCGATGTCTCACGCATGGCCCAAACGTAAGTGAAATGTTCTTTTCTTGCACGCTCAACAACCCTTGATGCTATCAATATTTTAAAACTATTGCCAACCCATGGCAGGGTGTGGCATGGAGAACTTTGTTATGGTTTAAATTGGAACATTTCTGCTTACTGCTTGGCTTGAAGATCAGCTCATTTGTTTATTTGGTTGTGTGTGTGTTTCCTTTCTGTGTATCGTCTATTTGCCTGTTTTTACAGTGGGGTGTTGATGGGTATGGAGATGAACTGAATCCGTCACATCACCCTCAACTTCCTGGGGACTCAAACCTGCAGCAGGCTGCCTGT
The DNA here is from genome assembly GCF_029378745.1 of Bos indicus. Lineage (NCBI taxonomy): Eukaryota > Metazoa > Chordata > Mammalia > Artiodactyla > Bovidae > Bos > Bos indicus. Next base: position 36,045,474 of record NC_091788.1, on the reverse strand, counting down.
CTTTACCATAATGATTGGTGGGAGAGTCTTGGGTAATCTAGATACCAACTAAAAGCTGCAAATGGGTTCCAAGACCTCATTAGCCAGAAGGGAAGCTCTCCTTATTTCCCTCTGACTTAATTTGATGTCCCCTCTTTCCACCAGATGGCAGAAGTGGAATCTCAGACCCTACCTTCCTTAGCTTGGGGTCAAGTTTCCAGGGCTTGGGTACCAAGGTGCTGTTGGCAGGATGCACCTGGTCTTCAGTCACCTGTTGTCCACACTGTCTCCCCTGAGAAATCCTTTACGTTCTCTTCTTGTTGATGCTAAGCGAAAGCTGAGTCGCTCTTTGTTCCCATTCAAGGTGACTTGACTTGCCACTTCAGTGCCATTCCTCGGCGCCCTGGGATAATCTGGCTGGTTTTGTGCATGCTACACAAGGGAGAGAACTCTGAGGACCTGTCACGCCCATCCTTGCAGACATACTGCACCGCTCTCCTGCCACACAGGGCTGGGTTCAAGAGAGGGAACATGGGGTCTTACGGCTCTCTGGGCTCCATTTAAGAGAAAAAGAGATGTGAGACTCTTTGTTTCCACCCCCTGACCCCCCCACACACTGTCCCTGCGACACCAGCTCAGCCTGTGGTAGGGGCTGGGGCAGGATTTCCTTCTCAAGCCAACTAGTTTCTCAATTCTCTTTACATCCCTTTCAACTCCTTTTCTTCCCGAAGCCTCTAGAATCTTAAATGAGAATGAGGACAATCAGATCTCCAAACCAAGATGGTTACAAACCCATTTTTCCAAATAGTTTTTCTAAGCCACGTCCTAGTCTTTTGAAATCCAAAAACTGAGAAGGAACCCTTTCCTTCTCGGCATTATGCTGTGTCATGTACTCTCTGAGGCAAGGAATATAGAACACCCTTGTTACTGCCAAGATGAGGAGGGGGCAGCTGGAGGGGGGAGGGGGTGGGATAGACGGCAGGTATAACGGGAAGGTAGAGAAAAGTCACTTATTATATCAAAATATAATTATTCCGCTGTGCCAATATTTTTTTTTACCTGTCTTTTAACTTTGTTTATGGAGTCTTTTGTCATGCAGACATTTATAATTTTTGTACAGAAAAACCTGTCAATCTTTTCCTTTATAAATTCTAGGTTTTGTATCTTACTTAGGAAAACCTTCTGGTATACAACTTAAAAACATATTCTCTGTTATTTTCCTCAAATGCTTCAAGAATTTTGTTCTTTACTTCAAAACTTTCCTTCCCATCTTGAATTATTATTATTTTTTGGTACAAGATCAAGAAAGGGTCTCTGTGTCTGTCTGTCTTTCTTTCTGTCTTTTCCTTTTAGATAGACAATTATAATTTTCTTAACACCATGTATTTAATAGTGAATTCTTTCCCCACTGATTAAAAAAAAATCTTTATTATAAACTACCTGTCTGTAAGCCTTTGTTGATGGCTCAGCTGTAAAGAGTTTTCCTACAATGAAGGAGACACAGGAATCAGAGGTTTGATCTCCGGGTCAGGAAGAATCGCTGGAGGAGGAAATGGAAACCCACTCCAGTATTCTTGCTTGGGAAATGCTACGGACAGAAGAGCGTGGTGGGCTATAGTCCACGGAGTCGCAAGGAGTTGGACATGACTGAGCAACTGGGCACAGGCACACAGGCAGCTGCCTGCAGGCACATAAATCTGATTTTGAACTGTATTCTAGAATATTCCAGACACAGAGAAAGGCTAGGATGGCAGTTGTGAGCATGCTACTTCTTCATCTGGCTTCCTTTCCTGTGTGTATTTCATGAAGATGAATGCGATGCTAGTGTCTAAAGATAATGTGTTTGCCAACGACATGCATCTACATTTAAAAAGTGATTTTGTTTTTGATCCACCTCTAAAAACGACAGTGGACACTTCTAATTCTGGAGGGAAGAAAATGTTTATGTTAGACTCCTAAGAGATTTCAAAAGATAATTTTGACTGTATGTAATTTTGTGTACCATGGGATTCCACTGTGTTCTTTTAATATGCTGGTAGATACATTTTGAAATTTATATGATGATTATTCTTCTGTTCAGGGCTCCTGCCCACAGAGTCAATGTTGGTAACTCCAAATTTCTAAGAAACCATTTATCAAGATACTCAGAAATATTGACTTGAAGTTGTACATCACCTTCTCCAAATATTTAAAATTTAATTCCTGTCTTCTTTTTTATTTCCAATGTTGCTTGTATAATATATTTCCTTTGATTACACTAGCCTGGGTTTTGTCTATTTTATTGGTCTTTTCATATGACCAGATTTTATTTTTATTGGTCAGATTTTCTGTTTTTAATATCTTTCTCTTTTATGATTATTTGTTTCCTCCGTTGACTCTACTATTCATTTTCACATTTTCCCTTGCAGTCAACATTGGCCATTTGCTAGAGCTTTGGACAATGTACACCACTAGGATTTAAGGAAAACATTTGTTTACCTGTAAAATGAGGGGGACGAAAGCTAACACATTCTTCTCCTTCATGCTTGGATATGAATAAAGTCTTTTTTTTTTTTTTGGCTCTACCTAAAGGCACATGGCAATGGCACCATGCTCCACTACTCTTGCCTGGAAAATCCCATGGACTGAGGAGCCTGGTGGGCTGCAGTCCATGGGGTCGCTAAGGGTCAGACACAACTGAGGACTTCACTTTGACTTTTCACTTTCATGCGTTGGAGAAGGAAAGGGCAACCCACTCCAGTGTTCTTGCCTGGAGAATCCCAGGGACGGGGGAGCCTGGTGGGCTGCTGTCTATGGGGTCGCACAGAGTTGGACACGACTGAAGTGACTTAGCAGCAGCAAAAGACATGGAACTTCCTTGACCGGGGGTTAAACCCACATCCCTTACAGGGGAAGCATGGAATCTTAACTCCTGGAGCGCCAGGGAAGTCCCTCCTTGGATATGAATGATAAGGCGAGTGTGCTTAGTCGCTCGTCATGTCTGACTCTTGTGACCCCATGGACTGTAGCCCGCCAGGCTCCTCTAGCCACGGGATTCTCCAGGCAAGAATACTGGAGTGGGTTGCCATTTCCTCCTCCAGGAGATCTTCCCTACCCAGAGATTGAACCTGAGTCCCCTGTGTCTCCTGCATTGCAGACACGTTCTTTACCTGCTGAAGCAAAAGCTAATAAAATTGTAAAACCAGTGGCCAGGTACTATTTAAGCACTGAACAATGCCAGTAACCACCCATCTCTGCACTTCCTTTTAAGTAAAGAAAAACAAAAATTGATTTCCTTTTTTTAAGGCACTGCAAGTCTTTTTGTTTTCTTTCTTTTGTTGCTTGTAGAAACGTTTCTAATGGACATGTATACCCGCTGAATTTACTTCTAATGTTCCTTGTTGTCTAAGGATGTCACTGAAGACTATAGATTTCTTTGGTCACATGCCATGGGATTTAATATATAACACTCTCTTTCTTTTATAAATATTTTGTAATTTTCATTTGAATTTCTGTTTAAACCAGGATTTCTCTTTCCAAGTAATTTCCCTTATTTCTCTCTTAAGTCCTAAGTTTATTTTGATCTGAGGATATGGCTCATAGCATTCTGACCATTGAAATGTATGAGTTTTTTTCTTTTTTAATCTGAACATTGTTGATTGGTTAAAAATCTGTTGTATTTGAAAAGGAGGAACATTCTCGATTTTCTTAATTCAAAATTTTTTCTTTTAGTATCTATCATCTACCTATCTATATCTATCTATCTATTCATTTATTTACTTTCAGATTGCTAATGTTTTATTAAAATCTCTGACTACTATTTTTTTTTGATTATTTATACTCTCATTTTTTGAGAATTGTATTAACAGTTTTTATGTTAATTGTAGAACTGTACATTTCCATTTCTCTTTCCATATACAAAGATTTTTTTGGGGGGTAACCATTCTGTTCTTTTCAATAAAGCTCAGGACTATCATTTCTTCTGGGTGTGTTGTACTGTGCATCTGGTGGGACCACTCTTCTTTGTGGTTAGCCTTTCTACCTTGATTTCTGTTCTGTTGATATTAATATCTTTGTACCTGTTTTTGTTATTATTTTCCTGGCATATTACTAAAACTCCTATGTTGCTTTATTACATATATAGCTATTAATGGGGCTTCCCTGGGGGCTCAACAGTAAAGAATCCTCCTGCCAATGTAAGAGATGAAAGAGAGGAGGGTTCAATCCCTGGGTAGGGAAAATCCCCTGGAGAAGGAAGTAGTAACCCACTCCAGTATTCTTGCCTGGAGAATTCCATGGACAGAGGAGCCTGGTGGGGTAAAGTCCATGGGGTCACAAGAGTCAGACACGATTTAGCAACCAAATCACTGATATCATAGCTACTTAATGGCCTGCTGCTGCTGCCTAGAACCAAAATTTCCCCCAAATCTGTGAATTTCTGTGTTTTGATACAGTTAATATACTTTTATTTATTGGTAGTATAATCCTAGCATTTTTCCTAGTTAGCTACCTCTGTGTTTTCTATTTCTCATTCTTTGCAGTTTCTTACTCAGCCCCCTCTCAGGTTTTTTCTTGCTGCAGTATTAAAATTGTCTGTGTTTTATTTTTTCCTTTTCCTTTTTGTTCTTTTATTTCTTTTCTCAAATAGCTTGGATGTTATGTACTTCCATTTTCTTCAGATTATCCATACATCTTTAACATGGAATTAAATGTACTTTTCTAAAATTACCTAGAGTTAATCATCAGGGTTTCCTTTCCCTAAGGACACAGAATTTTAATATCTAAAAAATTTTCCTGATTTCCTGTTCCATTGCTCTCCAACTGGTCAAAACACTTGGTTTCTTCCATGTTAAAAGTAGCTGATTCTAGAGTTTCAGATGTTAAGTATTATTTTTTTTTTTCACAAAACCATAACATCAATAGTTTTTAGATTTAAAATAATACTGGTTTCTTTCTAACATTTACCTGTATCACTTTGGTGTTTAAAATACACTTTAGTATCTTTTGGATTATTTTTCATTATAATCATGTTCAATTCACCGGGCCTGATGCTGACCAATACCTAGTGAAGGTCTTATATGGCATCTTATCTTTTGTAAGATGTCTCTAGAATCCTGTTTCTGCTGTTATTTCACTGCCACTACCTTAGTGTGGGCCATCTCACCTTCTTTTTTTTTGTAAGAAGTGGATTTATTTAGAAAGAAATGCACTCCATAGAGTGTGGGCCATCTCAAGCAAGGGTGGCCCATCTCACTTTTTGACTAACCTCTTCCTTTGATCTCCCAAATGATGGCACTCCTTCCATATGAGTCAGCATAAACTAAAAAAAGTCCTATTTTTGCTGGAAACCACTGAGATTCTTTTTTTCTTTTTTCCCTTAATACCAGTGAGTGCCATTCATCTTGATTAATTCAGTTATCTTTTACAACTGCTGGTCAGTCTCCCACTGACACTGAGCAACTTTAGGAAAAAACCCAGATTTGCTAATCGTTGTCTGTACAGTGCTTGCAAAGTGTCCAGCTCCTGGCATGTGCTCAATCAGCACTGGACCTTCCATTAAATGAACCAAAGTGTGCCTGGGCAGTGAGGATGCAGGATATCTGAATCTGGACAAGACAGAGCCCATCACAATGCCTGCAAAGCTGGGGCCCCAAAAATACTTTCCGGTGGTTTGATTTATGAATTCATGCCTTTAAGTCTCTTCAACCTGACACAGAAACAGAATTCAGCTCTGTATCACATATAAAGGAAATAAAGCCGTTCAGCCTGTTTACAATCTGACCAATGTTTTTATTTTTTAAAGATTTTTTTGTTTTAAATGTGGCAGTTTTAAAGTTGCTATTGAATTTGTTACAACATTGCTTCTGTTTCATATTTTGTTTTTTTGGCCGGGAGGCATGTGGGATCTTAACTGCAGACTAAGAATGGAATCTGACCCCCTGCATTAGAAGGGGAAGTCTTAGCCCCTGCACGCCCAAGGACCTCCCTGACCGGTGCTCTTCTAAAGTGAGGACATCATTTGGAATCAGAAAGTGCAGTGTAAAGGCTGGGGGTCAGACCTCATGGGTTCCCCTTCTGGATGGATTACACCATGTCACCCTGATCTTTTCCTGCTCATTTTTCCATCTCTAATATGGGGAAAGAAAAATAAAGGTGAGCAAAGCACACCATAAGAACCTCTGTCGGCAGGAGGATTCTAGTTGTCTTTTCAGCACTTTCACTGTCACAGTGCTTTTTGGACTGAATTATGACTGTAAATGAAATAGACACATGTTTGGTTGTGAGTGTGTATGGTGGAACTTTCCGCTTTTATTAAGAATCTCACCTCCTTGCCCCATGCAGGTGCCTTGCTTGTGCAGTGACATTTCCACAAACATTTCATTTCTAATAACATCAAATACAAACATACTCGTTAAAGCCACTTTTCCTGTGAGACTGCACGATGGTATTTTCGGATTGCTGTAGGAGATGAGAGCCATGTCTGTGTGTGCACGTTCCTATCGACGGTGGGTGACAAGACCCAGAGCACAGTGTTGGTGGAGGGGGGGCTCTGGAATCTCCACCTCTCCTAGGGAGCTAGTCTGCCTGGAATCACTCCTCTTCCCATATGTTAGTAGCTAATTTTAATGTATTTCGATATTTCGCCAACATATTACACCACCCAGAAAGCCTTTGTAGATTTAATGCAAAGGGGAATATACTAAAGCCTAACTCATCTATCAAGTCAAGAAATTACTCAATTAAAAAAAAAAGAAATCAAAGTTAGAGCCAATACGAATCAAAATTCTAATGTAAAATCAATCTGTCATTTACTTTAAAAAACAAAATAATTATGTGCATCTACCTGACTGAACCATAGTTCTCTTCTAGCGGGAGAGTTAATATATATTCTGAGCCAACTGAGGGCCGATGGCTTTAGGTATGTGCTGTGTTTAATTCCCCTGGGGTTCCTTTTGCTCCCCCAGTCTGCTAATGAGGCATCTGTAAGTGGCACAGCTGAAGGGTCCTGATAGCAAACCCAGTGTGTGAATGGGACTCTGGGACACGCGGCCTCTCGCTCACCTCGATGACGGCACAGCTCTTCTGGCTCTAGGTCTCTCTCATAAGGGGACATTTTTGTTAATGTTTTTATTGTTCTCATTACTTGATCTCTCGTGTGTGTGTGTTCTTCCCCCACTCCCCCCTCCCCCCGTGTTACATAATGACGACTGATGCCTGGGCCAGTGGCAGGAGCGGAGGGAGTCAGGGACACTGGTTGTGGCTACCCTTCACTGCCCACGGGGAGTGTGTCTCTTCATCTTCCCTCTCTTCAGGACGTCTGAGTCCTCAAAGTCCCATCACTTCTCGAAGATTGCTTCCGGACCTACCATGCTACCATCATCGCTACCCCAGTCTCCCATGCAAGGCAAGTGACACAATAACAATGACTGCAAATATTTTAAGAAAAGGTTATGAAATAGAAAATTCAAACATACTTTGAAAATAGAAATTCAACATAAGGATGTACAAGAGTTAGTGTACAGATCCATCCGTAAACAACAGAATAGGTCCTTTGCAAAATGCCTCAAAATTCACGCATTTTATTTTCCTACCATTTAGCCTTTGTATTACCCTAATCCCAGGGATGGGGGAGCCTGGTGGGCTACCGTCTATGGGGTTGCACAGAGTCCGACTAGAGTCGGACTGCTAAGCGACTTAGCAGCAGCAGCAGCAGCAACCTCAGATAGGAAAAGGAGTACGTCAAGGCTGTATATTGTCACCCTGCTTATTCAACTTATATGCAGAGTACATCATGAGAAACGCTGGGCTGGAAGAAGCACAAGCTGGAATCAAGATTGCCGAGAGAAATATCGATAACTTCAGATAAGCAGATGACACCACCCTTATGGCAGAAAGTGAAGAGGAACTAAAAAGCCTCTTGATGAAAGTGAAAGAGGAGAGTGAAAAAGTTGGCTTAAAGCTCAACATTCAGGAAACGCAGATCATGGCATCTGGTCCCATGACTTCATGGGAAATAGATGGGGAAACAGTGGAAACAGTGTCAGACTTTATTTTTCTGGGCTCTAAAATCACTGCAGATGGTGATTGCAGCCATGAAATTAAAAGACACTTACTCCTTGGAAGGAAAGTTATGACCAACCTAGATAGTATATTGAAAAGCAGAGATATTACTTTGCCAACAAAGGCCCATCTAGTGAAGGCTATGGTTTTTCCAGTGGTTATGTATGGATGTGAGAGTTGGACTGTGAAGAAAGCTGAGCACCGAAGAATTGATGCTTTTGAACTGTGGTGTTGGAGAAGACTCTTGAGAGTCCCTTGGACTGCAAGGAGATCTAACCAGTCCATTCTAAAGGAGATCAGTCCTGGGTATTCATTGGAAGGACTGATGCTGAAGCTGAAACTCCAGTACCTTGGCCACCTCATGCGAAGAGTTGACTCATTGGAAAAGACCCTGATGCTGGGAGGGATTGGGGCAGGAGGAGAAGGGGATGACAGAGGATGAGATGGCTGGATGGCATCACTGACTTGGACATGAGTTTGAGTGAACTCGGGGAGTTGGTGATGGACAGGGAGGCCTGGTGTGCTGTGATTCATGGGGTCGCAAGGAGTCGGACACGACTGAGAGACTGAACTGAACTTAAAGTGTATACAGAATGGTGGGAACGGGCTGCATGCAGTGGATAACAGGTCAGCATTCTTAGCCAGACAAAGGGCAGAGCACATGGTGAGGGGCTCAGCACACCGTGGAATGATTCAGGACACTATCTGTCTTTCTTCTTCTGAGTGTAAATCAAAGGCTCCAGCTTTCTAGGCCGCCAACTCAACACCTTTTATAGGCACTTAATTCACTCAGAAATTAAAAATATATACATACTCCTCATAGAAAGTACCATTATTCTTCAGCTTGACACATGATTTGATTTTAAGCCTTTCTATGTCTCCTCTACATCCTACTGTGGGTTGGAAGCAGTCAAATGTGTATGATGAATGGCTACTGCTCCCCCGGCTGGTTACCTCTCAGGTAGATACTGCTGACATCCTCTGGGAAGGATGGCTGTCCCTCCCTCCCCTGCAGAAGCCATCCTGTGAGAGTGGTCAGTGAGAGTCGTGAGAAAGGCATTGGCTTTGATCCACTTTAAATGAGAGAAGGGGGGCAGTTCATCCATGCTGAGTGGGACCACCGGGCAAAGGTTTGGAGGTGAACTTAGGGCTCCAGGGAAATCAAGGTGACCCAACCTGGTGGGTTCCAGGCTGCCTGTCTAAAGATGCTAGCCCCAAAACTCTCACTGGTTCCAGGGGCAGCACGTGGACAAGCCAGGAGTTTGATAGAAAGATCACGCCGTGCCTTCTTTCCACTAGATCTCCTGTCTCCTGCCTTAGGACCACCAGGAAGGCTCAGTCAGGTATCACTGTTGGTATGCCCAGCCCCTGGGGTCTCCACCCTCGTGCCCTCCTCCTATCTCCCCCATAGCCCTGATTCCTCATGGTCACCTCTCCTTTCACAGCCTATGCTTTGGGACAAAGCTGAAACCCCTTCACCCTGAACTCACCCACCCCTTCCAGGTATGGCCACACGTTGAAGAATTCAGGGCTTTCAGTTACAAAGAACACAATTTGGATAAGTGTGCAAACAGGGCTCTTTTCTTGGGCATCTTGGTTTGGGGAACCTGGACATACCCTGGAGTGAAAGGAATGACGCTAGACAAGGAGTCAGAAGGCCTCACTCTGCTCCTGGTTCTGCTTTAACTCAAATGAACCTGAGCAGGTCACCACCCTTCTCCAGACACCGTCTCTCTGTGGGAAGTGACCGTTGGGGAGGTCCACGGACACGTTCCTGGATGCTGTGTATTTCACAGTCTTCCCCAAATCTGGCTAGTAGAATTCAGCAAGTTTCTACGCTAGGATAAGGCCAAATGATTCTTGCGCTTAGGCGCTCAGTCATATCCCACTCTTTGAGACTTCACGGACTGTAGCCTGCCAGAGTCCTCTGTCCATGGGGATTCTCCAGGCAAGAATACTGGAGTGGGTTGCCATGCCCTCCTCCAGGGGATCTTCCCAACCAAGAGATCGAAACCAGGTGTCCCACATTGCAGGTGGATTCTTTACCATCTGAGCCATCAGGGAAGCCCCAGAAATATATAAATCTTTCCTCAAACCAGAGATTCCTCCTACCCAGAAAGTCATCAGTTAGATATTTACATGGAGGGAAGTGGCCAAAAGCAGTGAAGTGACATTTTATTGTTGAACAAGGGGCGTCATGAACCCCCACGCAGGGAAGTGGGCTGCTCTAGGTCCCCAGGGGCCCTTCCACCTCCAGGTTTCAGCCTGGCTCTGCCCTCTGTTCAGATGCCAGGGCAGAGGCTGCAGATCCTGCCGGGACCCATGTGTGTGACACCTGGAGGAGCCTGGGAGCTGCTGCCCCACAATCCGCCCAGTTAGACCAGGAGAAGCACTGGACCGGCAGCTGTCCAAGCCCTGAAGGCCAAGTGGGAAGGGGGTCTCCTCTGAGGGAGGGTGTTGGCTCACTGTGTGTCCTGCCAAAGTACCCTCCAGAAATGCCAGTTCTCGTTGCTTTCACTGTCTCAGATCACTGCAACTTTGCTTCTCTATTTAATTCACACCTAACCTCTCAGCCATCAAGACAGACCCCCCCCACCTATGCATCTGTGACTCTGTTTCTGTTTTGTAAATAAGTTCATTTGTACCAATTTTTGGGGGGGGGGCATGGATTCCAAATATAAGGAATTGTATAGCATTACCAATTCAATGGACATGAACTTGGGCAAATTCTGGGAGATAGTGACGCACAGGGAGACCTGCATGCTGCAGTCCATAGGGTTTCAAAGAGTTGGACATGACTTAGCGAATGAACAGCAACAATACTGATAAAATTAAAAAAAAAAAAAGACCACACGCAGGGGAAGATCAGATCACACGCTCTCTCAGCACCCTTGGACACACGGCTTCAGACCCACCAGGCTGGGTCACCCTGACCTCCCCAGAGCCCCAGGTTCACTTTCAGCTCTTTGCCCAGTGGTCCTATGCAGCGTGGATGAACTGCCCCCTTCTCTTATTCAAAGTGGACCAAAGCTGATGCCTTTTTCAGGGCTCTCACTGATCACCCTGATGGGTTCACCTTGGGACTCAGTTTCACTTACATTACAGAACAGTGTGAGGCAAAGAGCAGGGTCTGGGTGCGGAGAAGGCCTGGCCAGTGGGGACCTGGGCAGCCGTGGACACAGTACAGTCTCTCTACTTGCCGGCGACGGTTGAGAGCATTCAGCCTCCAGGGACGCTGTGAGGGTTAAGTGAGAAGATACACGAGCCTGCAGTGCTGCTTCCAACATACGGGGATGCTCACTAAATGGCGGCTCACTCCCTTCACCCCGACCTTCAGGAAGAGGGTCTTGGTCCATCTTGACTTCTTCTCTGACCTTATTTTAATTCCAATTTGATAATAACTCACTTATTTTTTTTTTTTTTTTAGTAAGAGACCACAGACACCTACATTTCTACCTAGGACTTCAGACAACATTAACCATCTATAGGGGAAGTCGTGTGGGGATGGGGGTGGAGCAAAAGGAGTCTGTGTTCATCCGCCCCAATGCGGACCTGTCTGTCTGGGCACTTTCGGTTGCAAGAGACAGAAACTCAATCCAAGATAATTTAAGCAAAGAAGGGTGCGTGTTTCCCTTCAGGCCTGACTAGTCCTACTTCCGGTGACGCCCTCTCCCATCAGTTCTCATCCTGGTTTTGGTTCACTTCATTTCCTTGCAGACTTTATCCACATTTTAGGAAAGTTGTCCCTTTGAGCACTGCCTGTTTCCACACAGCACCTAGAAAAGTCTCAGGGGAGAAACTGATTGGCCAGCCCCGTGCCGCCTGCCCACCTTCACACACAGTGTTCCAGCTACATGGAGCTGATTCCTGGGGTTGGGTGGGGGGACAGTGTGCCAAGTCTCCCTTCCCTCAAGCCTGGAGAACACTGCCGGCCTTGAGCATCCAGAGGCAGTGACTCTCTGCCATGTTCACGTTGAGTATTACCCAACACTGTGATTGGTTTTCTCGAGCAAGCTGATTATAAAGACATTGGAGCCAATGTGTGTGTAAGACATAATAGCATATCGTTCAGAGTCTTCATCCTGGTTCATCCACATCGACTCTCTGAAGTAGACATTATTATTTCCACTTTAAGGACAAGATGGGCGGAGATGAGATGAGAAAATCGAGGATTGCAGAATTGAAGCTGATAAACGGACTTAGACTCAAATCCAGGTCTTTTGATTTTAAATGCTAAATTCTTTCTGTTATATTACTGTGCCGTCTGGCTTCTTTTCGAGATGATGATGATAACTCGTAGAAACCGATGCCAGATGCCTGTGCTTATAATTCCAGTTAGAAAACACAGACCGTGCTCCTCTTGTAGGAACGTGGATTTAAATCTCTGTGTCCTTAATCTCTGTGCTGCTAAAAGTTCAACCTTCATTGTAATATCAGCTTAGGCAAATTATCGATACATCAGGAAATCAGCTCGAAGTTGACTTTTCAAAATAGATCCCACAGAATTCTGGTATTATTGGTACCTGGGACATATCACCTCCATTCACGTCAAAAGTGACCTTATCCACAGGAGTCACGCCCCAGATAGCTTTCCAGGGAGACCCCTTGAAAAGGTGGGGACCATCTTCTTCCCCACCATGGCTTTCTCCCTCCCAAAGTGACACCTGCAAATCAGAGCTGGGCCCCCTGCTCCTCCCCAGGTGTGGGAGGGTGGGCAGATCCCTCCCCCGGAGGTGGTGCATCCCCGTCCAGCCTCAGCCAGGCAGCACGGCCACAGCAGGTGGAGCAGAGTGGAGCAGCGGCTTTTGTTAACTCCTGCACATGATGTCAGGGCTGCTCTTTAGATTGAAGCCCCTGCGGTTCTTTCCATAATAGCTGCGAGGAATCAGACCCACCGCCCACACCCCTTCCCTCTCCTCCCACCCACACACTCTCCTCCTCCTGCCTCCTTCTCCTCCCCAAGGGCCTTGTCTCCAGCCTTGGATCAGGCCCACCACGTGCGATTGGTTGCCACCCTCCTCCTAGGGCTGGAGGGCTTGCTGTCCAGTTCAGCTAGGGGCCAGGAGCACATGGCCAGTTCACAGAGAATCAGTCCCCACTTGCTCTTGCTCACTGCACAGAAGCTTCAGCTATTGATGCTGAACGGTGTATGAAATGCCATCCTGGCTGCCTCTCCTCAGAAGTTAGACTTCATCCATTTCCCTTCCTTTTTCCTTCTCCTCGTTCCTTATCTGCAAACAGAAAAATCACGTCCTCAGTAAAGTTCTCTTAACATCAAAGAGTGTGGAGGGTGAGAAAATACCATTCTGCCTAGAACAGGAGACCCTTTTCTGATGTTAATTTTGTCTTAAGACCATTCATTCTCCTCTCACCCTTGAACTGGGAAGTAAATGGTGTATATCATGCATCTGGCTGATCCAAGAAGTGAGTCTCATTGTCCTGCAGACACCTGATGAGAAGTACTTGAACCTTTGAGCTCAGGGGAAGGAGATCTGATTGTTGAGTGAGGAGCCGAGATTTCCAAGAGTCCCCTCCAATCAGAGCTTCCCCTAATCAGGACCTCCAGAGCACAGAATCTCTGCTGGACCTAGGCCACCCCATACGCAAGGACCTGATCACCCACTGTTCGGGGCAGTTGCAGCAGAAAAGATTCCCAGGCTTGGGGCCTGAAAGATTGAGATTAAGATGGAAAAAGGAAAGGAAGATTGCTGACTGCCTCGATGTGATCCACGTATTAGGTAAGGAATGGGCCTGGTTGAACAGACCCCTGGGTGTGGAGTGCCCGGGACTGGCTTTCTCATCTGTAACTGTATTAATAATATGTTGAATATCCAACAGGCTTATGTGTTCAGCCCATGTCAGAGGAGGGGAACAGATGTCTTCTCCATCGTGTGCTCCTGTGAAACATGAGGGCCGCTGGGAAATTTTACTCGGTGGTAAATCCAGCCTTGAAAGAGCTATAGCTCTCCAGACAGCTTAGCACCGAGCAGTACTCAGAGCCCAAATTAGACTTGTGGTTTGATGGCCCCTAAGGAGAGCTTTCGCCTTGGTGAACGCACAAAGCGATTCTGGAATAATGCCTGCCAGGAGCTTAGTTCACAAGCACCAAGAGCTCCTCCCAGGGAAACGTGGCAGACTACTTCAGTCTCAACTTGATGAAAATGGCAAACCGTGAAAACTGGCTGATGGTTACGATGTATGGTGGTGGTGGTCATGGAGTTAAAGCTAGTACCCCTATATCAGATGTGGAGTTTGAAGTGTCTCTGCTGAGGCTCCCCTGGCCCCTAGGAGGCTGAGCCTAGGGTTTGGACCAGCCAGGCGCCCTCCCAGCCTGTGTGGGCCGTCAACAAGCTGTGCTGCTGTTGATGACAAGTGTCTGCTGGGTGTGCCTGTGTGTGCCAGGCATGGTTACAATATCTGTGTATAGAGGGTAACTAATACAGATCAGAATTTGTGCCAAGTTCATTTTTTTATCTTTTAAAAATTTTACTGCAACCTAGTAGGGACAGATCAGGGCTCACAAACATGTTTCAAGAGCCCCAAAGTTAGGTGCTGTCTTTCTGTCTCTTATTTTTGATTTACGGTGTCTCTTGACTACATATTCTTCTCTCTGCTTTAGATCTGGTCTCTACCTCACTTTCAAGGTATTTTATTATGACTCTCAGCATCCTCACAGGGCTTTTAAAACCTGTTGTAGAAAACACCCATTTATCACTTCTTGGCATTTGGATAAAATTACTAATTGTCTGTGCAAAGCAGTTGCAACTTGATTACTACTAAAAGTAATACATGGGGGACTTCCCTGTTGGCCCAGTGGTTAAGACTTTATCTTCTACTGCAGGGAGGGTGGATTCAATCCCTGGTTGGGGAGCTAAGATTCCACATGCCTTGCAGCCAAAAAGCCAAAAAATGTAAAATAGAAGCAATAGAGTAAAAAATTCAATAAAGACATTAAAAATGGTCCACATCGAAGTAAGTCAGAAAGAAAAACACCAATACAGTATGTTAACGCATATATATGGAATTTAGAAAGATGGTAACAATGACCCTATATGCGAGACAGCAAAAGGGACACAGATGTATAGAACAGACTTTTGGACTCTGTGGGAGAAGGCGAGGGTGGGATGATTTGAGAAAATAGCATTGAAACATGTATATTATCATATGTGAAACAGATCGCCAGTTCAGGTTTGATGCATGAGATAGGGTGCTCAGGGCTGGTGCACTGGGATGACCCTGAGGGATGGGATGGGGAGGGAGGTGGGAGGGGGGTTCAGGATGGGGAACACATATACATCCATGGCTGATTCATGTCAATGTATGGCAAAAACCACTACAATATTATAAAGTAATTAGCCTCCAATTAAAATAAATTAATTAATTTTTAAAAATAGTCCACATTAAAAAAAAAGTAATATACAGGCTTTCCCATATTTTCTCTGTGGATGTTTGTGCTGTTTCATGTAAATTTTAATATCATAGGCTATTAACAATAGCAAAAGGGTTATACAAAAGAAGATCTGATATCTATTTGAGTCCCTTGGAGTATTTAGCATAAGATAATATTTTAGAGGTTGGTCTGAGAGACAAATGCCCAGGTTCACATCCTGACTCCATTGCTTACCAGCTGTGGATAAGTTTTCCTTGAGTCTCAATGTTCTCATCTGTAAAATAGGCATGACAATTGCACCATTCATAGGGTTTGAGAATTTAATAAGAGAAAATTGCATAGGAAACTCTGGCCCTCATGCCTGGCACATAGCAAATGCTCACACTTATGGATGGTTAATAGAAAGTGGTGAATGTACAGATTTGTTGCAGGTCAGGGTGAGGACACTTGTAAGTTTGGTGTGTCTGCCTCTCTTCCTAACAGCTTACCAATGACCCGTCATCTTCATCGTCACTCTGGAGAGCAGAGAAGTGGCGATGACGAAGCCACTGTGCCTTCTGTCCTGGGCAGTTATCACCGAGGCCACAGCCACTCTGAAGCACCTAACCGCACAGGTCACTGTGCGGATCACTGCACAAGACTGGTCTAGAGATAAAGTGCTTGTCCCTTGGGAGTTAGAGATAGGAAGGACATTTTGATGGACTTGTGAATTAGATTGCAGTGGCTTAAAAATAAATCTGTTAACATAAACACCTTTAAAATGAAGAGACTTGAAACACAGTGCTCTGGTTGTATGAAGGGAGGACGAGGTGACCTGCCCACTGTTCCTCTGTGTGTTTGTAGCTCCAGCTGGATCCAATATCCAGACCTCGATGCTCCGTCCCCTCGGAGTTGCCTGGCTGAACACCTGCAGGGGGCGCTCTCCTTCACACACAACCCAGGGTGAGCAGTGCCTCTGGGGCTTGTGTAAAACGGCAGTGCTGTTTCCAGTTCACCTGTGCACTCAGTATCTACTTTCACTCTATGCAGCTCGGGGATATATACACTAACATTATTATGGGGTTTATAAGGAAGTATAATTATTACTGTGGAAATCTGAAAGAAGCATTTCAAAAATATGTGGGTTGAGGCATCATGATGGTACCAGATATATCAGAATCAGCTAAGGAAGGTGTGAGAACCAGCTAAGTTTTCCAGAATTTTTGTTCACATTATAAAAATTGCTTCCAATAAGAGAAAAACCACAAACTAGATGGTCAATTTTCATGGCCCTTAGACGATCTCTCAAAAAGTCCTCACATCTGTTAGATTATCTCTGTCCGAGTTATTGTGTATCCATCATCAAGGACGTGCATATCTGCAGCTCTCTGAGGACGTTTGGTAACCACACACAAAGTCTATATCTGGAAAGTTCATCAGCGTGTCTAACCTAAGTCTGTCTTGCTGCAGTTTAAATAAGCTCCAAGCACTTACATTATTCGTTGCCATGCATGTAGGTTGCCCGAGACACACAGAATAAACTCCTCCCCTGCTCCCTCTTGGAGAAGCTTCTTCATGTGCAGACTGCAGTCCTCAAATCTCAGGACCCCTCTCCCTTTTCATGTTATCATATGCACATGGATGACTTCAGGAAATAAGTGAATGAAATATAGGTGTAATGCTGGTATTCTGAAACAGGAGTGACAGGAGAAGAAAATAAAAAGTTATTTACTATTTTCCAAGCAATGAAATAGGAGATTGATTGGAAAAGGTGAAAGATGAGAGAGAGAGAGAAAATCTGTCACTGAATGATATTTTCATCGGAGAGGAAAATAAATACCAGCAAATGAAATTTGACTCATCTTTGCGAGTTTCACCAAGCATGAAAATGTCCCTTTAAAATTTCTAGTAAGCAGTGGCTGGCTATGGGATTTTTCCAGTGTAAAGGGAATCTGAGTTCAGGAGGCCAGGGAATGCCAGAGGAAAGGGATTTTTTGATGTTTGGGGCTCTGAGACTGTCAGTTTAAAAAATGAAGGCAATATAGAAGGGCCAAAGTGACATTTATCATGCCATCTCTCCAGGCTCCTGTCTCTTTAATCAGCTAGCCTGATTTGCCCAGTAAATGATTCCTGAGTGTGTGTGTGTGCGCGCGCGTGTGTGCCCGCGCGCGTGTGTTGTAGCTCTGTCAATCCTTGGATTAGAACCAATGATTGCAGCTCGTAGGAGGGCTGTCCAGGGCCAGATTGTACGATGTGTCTCAGTGCCAGAGTATGAAGAGAGATAATTACTGAGAAGTCACACTCTCCCATCCTTGGCTTTCTTGTGGTGTCCTTCAGCAAAACAGTGGATTTAAACCTCCTTCCACCAGCTCGAGAGCAACGCAATCTGTCAGGAAAGAAAGAAAGAGAAAACCGAACCTGACAAAAAAGAAGAAAAAGAAGAAAAAAAAATCATGAAAACCATCCAGGCAAAAATGCACAATTCTATCTCTTGGGCAATCTTCACGGCGCTGGCTGCTCTGTTTCTCTTTCAAGGTAAGAGCTTGCTATTGATCTGCCTGCAGCCGACCCAGGAATTGTACAGTGTGCTGTGGGTGATTCGCAGACTCTCCGAGTCGGCTCTGCTGTATGGTTTGCAGGTGGAGGAGAGAGCGTTCGCTCGCGTTCCAGCAGCATGGCTGGGACGTTCTCCTCCCTCCCAGGCTGTAAGGGTATTGATCGATTCTGGCTGCTAGGGGAACGGGCGGGGGATGTATGTACATAAGTAAAGTGTGTCTGGGGCTCCTGTTTGGTAACGTGGCTGTGTGCTGGTCCCCTGGCTGTCTGTACATTCTTGCACACACACGATGGATGGAGACACATGGAAGCCGGGGAATTAAGGATTCGGAGGGCGGCGGGGAAGCTAATGCGTTGCTTGTGGTACTGGGAAGAAATTTCGAGAGGAAACTTTAAATATCTATCCACCAGTAAACTTGCAAAGCTTCTGCAAGGAGCAAATGGAAAATGCAGGCTAGGCATAATCAGGTAACTACGCTTTGTGGTCAGAAAGCCAGCTCTGAGGGCTGAATCAGTCTGCAGCGGAGCTGGGCAGCCGGGTTAGTTTTCTGTGTGTTTGGGGGTGTGTTTGTGGAGGAGAGCAGCGGGGGTTGGTTAAAAAGCAGAGAAGAGGCTGCGGGAGCAAGCAGGCTCTGAGATTCCGGAAAGCTGTCCTAAGTTGAAGGGAGAGAGGCGGTAGGAGTCGAATGCTAACGTTCTGTTTCTTTCTCTGGGAAGCCGAGCCCTCTGGGCTGCAGTCAGGGCCGGGCTTGCCGAGTTGTGGTCCTGCTGTGCTGGGGGTGGGTGGGAATCCACTTCAGCCTGGACTCCCCTCGCTGCACCGGAGGTTGGGGGTGCCCAGCGCTCTGTCCCAGCTCCCACCTCCCAGCAGGCTCCCACCTCCCAGCAGCCGCTTTCCCTGCCCACCTGCTCACCCCGCCCGCCCTGTCCTTTGAGGATCTGGTGTGCGCCTAAGACCCCTGCGTTCTCAGTGACTGAGGTGGGCAGAGAAAGTTTCCCTGGTGGGTGGTCCAGCTCCGCCTCCCACAGGAGCCCACTTGGGAGCTCAGTGCTGGCTGCTGTGTCCCCAGAGGAAAGTTGGCTCCCGGTGGGCGGGGGTGGAGAAGGCTGGGGAGTCCCACCCATCCGGTTCCCTTCCCCACTGCAGTACAGGGCTCTTGCGGTCCCCGTCACTAGTCCCTTGAGTTCCCCCTGAGGGTGGTCTTTGGGGACTCCCCTTGCCGGAGTTGCAGAGGCGTCCACACAGACCCACAGGAGGTGGGCAGAAGGACCAGGCTGGGAAGGATCAAATGCCTGCGAACCCTCGGCTGGGGCTCAAAGAGCGGGGAAGGGGACCCTGGAGGGCTCCGCAAGGATGCAAGGAAGTCCATCGTATGGGATCTCCTTGCCCTGCAGCTCCCAGCCTTGGGGGTGGGGCGCACGGGCCTCAGGGTGTCCCTCCTCCCCCACGGGGCAGTGGGTGTGAGCGTGAAGGAGGCCACGTGGAGGCAGCCCTGACTGACTCCTCTTATATAACATGGAGCAGAGGCAGCATGCGTGTGTGTGTGTGTGTGTGTGTGTGTGTGTTCGTGTTCACGCGCACCCCTGCTTGTACTTGGGTGAACAGGGGCTCACCCAGTGAGATCAGGGCCCCAACTCTGGCACTGGGGAAACTGAGCCCAGAGCCAGGCAACCTCCAGTAACAGCTTCCATCATGTAACCCAGAAATGTAAACCAAATGGGGGCAGGGTGGAGTCAGGGGTCCGGAGGAAGGGACAGGGAAGGTCCCAAGACCTCCATCATTTCCATCCGTCCTGAGGTCTGAGTCTCTTCCATTTTAACCTCCGACTGGAGACAATTGCCAAAATTCCACCATCCACAGCCCCATTGGCAGCTTGCCAGGAGCCCCAGGGCCATACTGGATTTACATATAAATTAGCATACGTGATTTTTTTTTTCATCAGAAATAAATGCAGGGAAGCATAATATTTGCTCATACTTTGAATCATTCCCGAACCGATGAGAAGAAAGTGGGGGTGCGAAGTTCTCCCCCCAGGGAATTCTGATTGTACACTCTTGTTGCCATCTTGGGTGGGGATAAGGGTGACTGGGTTACCCCAGCCCTCCTCACATTCTACCAAATCCTGAATTTCCTAAGACGAATCATGGCCTTACTTGCACTATCCACCTCGAACCAGCTTTCAATAGGCTTCGATGTGTCAGAAAAGAACTGGGCTGCCCAATTTTAAGGCAAAGTGACCCCCAAGACCCACCCCCCACCCTCTCGAGCCACGTGGCAGTTGGACCAGCCAAGGTGATGTGTGTTTTCTCTTTCAGGGCATGGGAGCTGGGGTGGGCCAGTTACCTCTTATCAAACTCACAGAATTACTCAGGCAGCCAGGTCTTGCCTGCAATAACCCACCCCTATTGCCTTGACCCGGTGGGACTAGTTAGAATGCAGTACACATTCTAAGGCAATTTTTTTCTTCTCTGTTTTTGTTTTAGGCTGGCTCTTCCTAGAGCCCTTACTTCCTGGGCTTCTTGCCTTCTTGAAAAGGTGTTGGGGGCTAGGGGTGGTTGATGGACCCCTCCCTGACCTGCTCCTCACCCCATTCCACAGCCACCATGATCCAGCTTAGAGGAGGAGGGAGTCAGCCCTGATTAGTGATAGGGAGAGGGTGGGGGTGATTAGCGCCCAGGGGCTCTGGCCCTAAGACGCTCTGGGGTTGATTAGCCAGAGCTCCTCCTCGGCCCTGGAGCCAGAGAAGCTCCTGGATGAGGCGCTGTCCTTTTCAGCTCACCGCCCACCTCCTGCCACGGAGAGGCTCAGAGAGGAATGGCTGGTGTACGGCATCTTCTCTCTTTCCAGAAACCCGACCATTTCTCCTTCGAAGGATTAATGCTCCTTTCAACACCTTCCCAGGAGCTGGGCTAGATTCCTGTCTTACCTTTCTCATTTTCTCTCATCTCCTCACTCACATCCCATGTCAACTACCTGCCCACATACACAGCAGCAGGGCAGAGGGGAAGGGAGAGGAAATGGAGCTGGGTTCCCCTCTCTTTCTCTGAGCGCCGGTGACACGGACACGGTTCAGCTGGGCGGATCGGCCAAGTTCCTGCCACTCACAGCAAACACTTGGGTGCCAGCCGCAGCCTGAGCTGGGCAACGCTTCTGAGATGGGGGGAGTGGGGGTGACAGATGAGACCATAACAATGTTTACTGGCAGAGTGAAAAATCGGTTTGGGGAGATGGGCTCCTGGGCCTGATGTAAGTAAGCATTGTGGGCACTTGGAAGCATGGCCAAAAAAAAAATTAAGGGGAGATGACAGAGGAGCTTCACAAAGTGAACGCCAGCTGCCAGACTTGGAGCTTCCAATGGGGGAGGCAGGGGGGCCACGGGCAAGTCGTGGAGTGCATAAGAACTGCAGCTTCCCTCCACTCTTCACACCCTGGGACTGCCCTCCGGGCATTGGATGGAAGTGGGCGCAGAGTCCCAGCCAGGGGGGCTCTCGGGTGGCAGTTTCAGGCTAGTCCTAGGGCTGGCTCTTCCCTTTCATCACTTTTAAAGCCGAAGTGAGCCCTGGAAACCCTTTTCCGCAGCTGTGGCCTCTCCCCCTGACTTCCGTGGTTTCTCAGTGGCCTCTCTTGTGGCACGGGGCTGAAGGGTGCGGAGCTGTGTCCCTGGAGGGCCTCTCCTTGTTCCCTGCTTGAGTGCTCCAAGGGCACTGTCCCTAGCAGCTCCCTGAGGATCTGCCCCTGCTCCCTGGCAGCCCTGAGGTGCAGCAACCCAGGCTGGGGCCAGCTGCTTGTCATGGATGGGTCACACCAGTGTTGGCTTTATCCCTCGGGATGAGGTGTGCTCTCTGGACATCCTAAGAAGGGGTGACCTGCAGGACAGGTGATTCCTGCATATGTAAGAAGATGCTGGAAGAATGATGTGCGATGCTGTCACTCTCTCCTTATGGTGGAAACACTTCGGAGAGGATGATTGTGTCGAGGATTTGTCTCTGTTCCAGATATTTTATGTCTGGAGCTCATGGCCTGCTCCTGCCCATCAACTAGAAAGATGAAGGTGTAAAAAAAAAAAAACCAAAAAAAACCCACTTTGCTTTATATTTAACCTCAGCAGAGGTCCTATGGACCCTTCAAACACTGTAATGGGCGTGCCTGTCTGACTGATTTCCAATCGCTTCAGGTGGCCTGAGCACAGCTGGGTGGGGAGCAGGTACATCCGAACACAAAGTTCCCCATGACTTCCGTAGGTGACGATACTTCCCTCTGGGAAGTCTCCCCACCTGTCTGCCAGGCCGGGGAGCAACTCCCCCAAGGGTTGTAAAGACTCATTAATGCTTGTAACGCAGCAAACATGTGGTGCTAAGTGGAGCTCCACGCTGAGCCTGCTGGTATTTACGCAGCTCCTTTCCTTTCTGCTCTACTGGCTTGTTACATGTTTACTTTATGTCTGTAGTCATTTGAAATTCAATAAAACTAATTACACATAAAAAATGAAAACATGCAAAAATAAGGTAATCGATGGCCTGCAGGTACGATGGAGTCTTGGGTACCACATCCTCCGGGGTGTCTCCTCCGCCGACCCGGTGGCTCGGCCCTCCTTCTCTTAGAGGGTGCGCGGTGGAAGAGGACCAGAGGGGATTTAGAGGAAACACGCGGGACCACGCCTCCTCACCCTTTCCTAGTAGGAGGAAGACTTTAGCCAGGAGGTGTCAGGGGGCGGGGCCCATGGCAGAGGGGCGGGGCCCTGGGGGAGGGGATATGGGAGGAACCAGGAGTTTCAGAGAGTAAAAACCAGATGCAAGCTGGACTGGCAAAGGGTGGAAAGAAGAGGCCCCCATCCTCTGCTTTGACTGATTTTGTTCAGCAACCTCTAGAGCTTATGTTTTATGTATTTATGTGTGTGTGTTTCTGCAACCTTCTGAACTGAGCCTGCCCTTGCTATGGCAGCTTAAACTTGCGGGAGCGTCTGTACAAGAGATGTGCGCGTCCCTCCACCGTCCCTTTCCTTCCCTCTCTCCCCTCTTCTCCCTCCCTCCCTCTTTCTGTCCCCTCTCCCCCTCTTCTCTGCCCTCCCTTTTCTGTTTCTCGTGGTCCCTTATTCTTTCTTCCTTTCATTTTTCCTTCTCCTCCGTGGGAAAAATAATTGATCAGCTGACAGATCTGGGTCAAGCTGGTAGGGGCTGCTCTGCCTCATGTAGGCTTGCCTAGGAGAGGGGGGAGGGGGGTCTGTCCTCCCAGGTCACAGGAGCCCAGCTGATAGACTGCAATGGTGGTGCGGGGTGGGGGGGGGACCAAGGAACCAGTGGGGAGTTCATGTCCGTAAGGTTAGCTGCGATCCCACTGAAGGCAGCGTCCTCAGCTGCTGCGTGTCTGATACCCCAGGGTTCCACATCCCTTTTCCTTTTGCCTCTTTCCTGCTTCTGTTCCACTTGTACCCCCTACTTGTTCCAGTTTCTTCCCTCATCTTTCTGCTTGCCCCTCCTTTTCTCTTCCTTCCCAAACCAAGACAGGAGATCACAGAATCTCCCCCGCTTAAGTCATATTAGAGAAATGGCCTTTTGTTTATTTGCAAGAAGAAAAACAGAAACTCTGCCAGAAGAGCTCTGTAAGTCATTTGCAAACTGCAAAACAAACCAACAGCGCTTCACATTTCCATTGCTGAGAAAAGAGTATTTCAAGAGAGACTGTCAAGCTGAGAAACCAAATATTGGAAAACACATTCTTCAGCTCTGTTACTAACGACATCTTAGGTTACTAAATTTGATTTTTTTTTTTTTTTTGGCTTCTTGAAGAGTATTGCCCTTTACAGTAATAAAGGACTGTTCAAAAGATGGACTGGTTTTGGCTTCAGTAGCTCATTCAAATTCACTCTCCAGCGGTGCCTCCTTGGCTTCATCTTGGTGGTGTCACCAAAATCCAATTCAACACAGACTAGATCTGGTTGTTTACTTGTGCATTGGTTCAGTCACCTGGCGAGTGTTTATTGAGTTCCTATTATGTTCCCTGCATTGTTGTAGGTGCTGGGAATATATCAGTGACCAAACCAACTAGAGTACAATCCCCAGATTTGATTTGATTTGTCATCCTTTTTAATCACGTTGGGAAGAACCAGCAGGAATATCAGAAGTAGGGGTGGAGGGGTGCTGGGTGGCATAGTCTTTTGCACAGTTGCCTGTGCATATTACGACGGGTGGCAAGAGCACACCAATCCTGGAGGCTTGTTTTTAGATAGGGAGCGTGGGAGAGCAAGCGCAGCCAGGCTCTGGGTTTATCACGTCAGAGGTGCTACCTCTGTTGCTCCATTGTGACTCCTGGCCGGAAGGGCTCAGGGTGTGTGATTCTCCCTCCCTTGGCACGTGGCAGCAAAAGCTGCTGTGAGGTGCTGGCTTGGTGACCACTGGCTCTTGTCATTGTCATTCAAGTTATTGGCTGGTTCTTGGCACCACTGCCACCCCTGCCAGTGGCCTGTCCAACGCCTTCATACCCTGCCTTCTGCAGAGAACTGGATGGCCAAAGACAGCAAGGGGAGGGGGTGCTTACGCAGGCACGGTGGGGTTTGCTGAGGCAACTGATCAGGGTGAGGCAAGTTCAGTTCATGGGACCCTGAGGGTTTCCTATTTTAGGGTGGACTTAAGATGACCTCCTTTCTGAGAACCCTTTCTTTGCTACCTACTCGTGTGCTCAGTCATTCACTGAGCCCACCAGTCTTTTCTGTTCATGGGAATTTCCAGGCCAGAATACGGGAGTGGGTTGCCATTTCCTTCTCTGCTACCCACTCATCACACCCTGATTTAGGGTTCCTAGAATGACAGACAAGCGTCATCATTCATTTGCTCTCTGATGCTATAACTGTGGTTGGGACATACATAGCCTTTTTTCAGTCGTCAGCTTGTGTTTTCAGCTGTATGCACCCAAAGAGAATCGAGCTTCCCTTCTGCTCACAGTGTGTGTTGTGGTTGCCCTCTGAACACTTTAGGGGGGTTACTCACCTGGCTGCTTCTGTCTGCATTTCCATAGTGCTGGTGACTCTTCTTAGCATTTCCCCTGTAGAAGTACAGGTAAGTACCTTTCTCATGCATCCACGATTCTTCAAGTCAAGCAACCTGGAGCAATCTGCCTCTACTGTTAGGAGGTCCTCATGAGACAGGTGCAATGTGCCTTTGTTTGCAATACTCCCATTTTCTAAGCCAATGGTCCTCAAATTTGTTCTACCATGGAATCACCTGAGGAGCTTTATAAAAATGCCAATGCTTGGACCCCATCCCAGAACGGTTACATCAGCATCTCTTTGTGAGATGTTCTGATATTTTCCCGTGCTCTCTAAGAGGTTCCAACCTATGGCCAGGTTTGAAAGCCATACCTCTTTGGTTATCAGAAAACTTTCTCCAACCTGGGATAAGGCACATCCCTTCTAGGAGCCTCTGTCACTTCATTTCTAAAATTAAGCGGTTAGACTCAAAGATTTTCCAGTTTCACGTCCCACATTTTGCAATTCTGCAAATAGCCTTTCCTAGTACTTGAAAGGTAGTGGTGCTAGGAGAAAACATTCAGAAGCAGTGTCTGTTTGCAGGAAACTAAGAATATAAACAGCCACAGACGGGCGACCACAGTCGGAACATGTGATGGTGTGTGTGCACACAAACAGTGCACACTGTATCATACACACTATCACGTATCCACACGTGCCTGTGTTTCTCGTCTAGAAGGCATCCTTCAGGTGGGAGGGAAGGACAAACGAGCCACAGCATTTCAGGTAGGGGGACTCAGGAATGAGAATGATCGATCCCATAGGAGAAATTCCGGAGCCTTGGAATGTGCGAATGTGGGTCAAGAATGGATGTGTTGGAGCCTGATTTAGCGCGAGCTAAGTGATGGTGCGTCTTGGCAGAAGCTCCATTCATAAGTGTGAAGATTTCCATCTCTCTCTCCTGGCCTCCACTCCCGCTCACTCCCCAGGAACCGGCTACCCAGCCTGCCGCTTCCATCTCTCTCCTTCTCACTGGCAACAAAGGCTCCGTGCTCAGAACCCCAATGGCAGTTTGGCAGCTACTGTGTTAGGCTGAGGGAGGCTGGCTCTTGCCTCCCAGCCAGGTCAGACCCTGCAGCGCAGGCAGGAGGGAAAGCATGCCTGTTTTGATGGAGTCAGCAGGAGCAGACGGCACAGGGGGAGCAGAGCTACCGTGCGGATTTGTGCCAAGTACAGTCCCTGGGTAACTCACGAAGTGTTTCCACTGCTGTGTCAGCCAGGCAGAGTCACAACCAGCTCAGGCCCAGAGAGACTTTCATGATGGTTTATTTCAATCCCTCTGTTGGAGCTCTAACATCCCAGTGGTGCAGCTGCAGTGGTCCCCTCACTTCTATCTCCAGTGTAGGGGAACTTGCCTCTCTCCAGAGCTACTGCATCTGACTGATCAGGAAGACAGGGAGACAAAGGAGAAGAATCTGTCCTCTTATTGATTCCAGCCCCTTGTTCTCGATCTGGAGAGGAAACACAGCATAGTCGTTGGATGGTCTGGGCCCAAGCTTTGGCTCTGCCACTTTCTAGGCTGAAACTTTTGGCGATTTAATCAACCTCTGAGGGCAATTCAGTTCCCTCTTGTACAAAACAGAGCTAATTCTGAGACTTAGGTTTAAGGCTGGTGTAAAGATTACATAAGTTACTGCAGAGAAAGTGCTCAGAACACTGCCTGGCACACAATAAGCTCTCAATAAATATCACCTATAGTATTACGAGTGCTGCTAATACTACTACCCACAGGACGAGACTGGTTTTTCTTCGACATGACTTTTCTTCAAATATTTGAAAACACGATTCCCTCCCCTTCTCCCTAAGTTAAATATTCCAAGCTTTTCTCCTGTTTTCTGTATCATCATTCATAGAAAGCATGCCGATGGCCCTTTCTAAAATTATTCTGGTTATGCTGTTTTCTTCTTAAGGTAAATCTCTTCCCCGTGTGCTTTGAGTATTATAGAATGTAGCCTCACCTGATTCTAAATCCAGATAAAATGAAATCTCTGCTCTCTGAAAAGGCATGAGCCGGGGGTGCCAGCCTCTCTCCAAACCCTTTGTCCTCTGGTTCCCTGAATTCCTAGGGCTTTGCTGCAGCTTCCTCCTGGTAAGTGTTTGCCTGCTCCCTCTACTGATGGCTGTCCTGTCCACCTGGCAAAAACTTGCTATGATTGAAGACAGAACTCCCGGCTCAGCGTCTCTCCGAAGCTCATACTGCCTCCTTTTCTGCCCCCCACGGCTCTGGCGCTTCCTTTGGTCTTTGCATCTATTGCGAGTTGTGTGCTTCCCTGCTGACACCTCTGTCTCTGTCAGTGGACAGTGAGCCCCTGGAGGTCTGGGACTGCCTGTGTGCCAGCGCACCTAGCCTAGTACCTGGCACACAGCTGATCAGTGTTTATGGATAAAACAGAAGGGGGAGAGAAAGAGACAGAGAAGTGCCCTTAGGTTTATGAGGAGCCAGAGAACCCTGTAGAATCCGGGTGAGCTATAATTACCCCTTCCTTCTCCGATGACTGTGTCATACTGTTCACACAACAACCTGACCTTGGAACTTACCCTTTTCTGAAGTCTGTTTATCAGATTCAACTCATCTCCTCCTCTGACAAGACCTCTTTGAGACTCTGAATATGAAACTACACACATCAGTCACCCCTGCTGGCGATCACCAGCCATAAACCAGATGTTATAGGTACACAGGTAGTGGAAATGAGCTCTCATTCTTCCTGGCTAAACTCACCCAAGAGCAGAAATTGGTCCCTCTAGAGGTCAGCTGGTCAGAAGCCTGGAAGAGGGGGCTGCTCTCTGAGGTGGCATCAGAGGGCAAGGGAAACTCAGACCTAAGACAAGAGGAGAGTGACTGGTGGGTTTTCTTTATCTAGAGAAGGTGAAGAGGTAAGTGCTTCTTACCCACTTCTTCAAACCTACTCTGCCTCCTCCTTCGCCACTCCCTACCCCGGGGGCATTTGACTGTCTTCTAAACAGCCAGAGGAGACCTGACCCAGGCACAGCAAGATTAATTGACAGCCTTTTTTCTCAGTGCAATTGGTGATGCAAAGACATCTGTAGTTCAATAAGCCGTTTTGTCAATTCTGAAAACAAGAATAATCGTTCTATATTTCTCTTTCCTTCCTCAAAACTTCTTAACAGAAGGATTTGAATGCCTTATCACCACTTTTTCATCACTTTCTGGCACTGCTGAAGCCTTGTCCAAGGCTAAAATAGTTTAATCACCAAGTCTGGAAACTTTTCACAGACTTTCTAGAGTTGTGGGAGGTACTTTGGAATTTGCCTCGTCTCCCACCTGAATAATGTTGACTAATTCCTGGGTCCAGCTCCAGGACCCCCAGAGACCAGATGCTGTCTGAGTTGTGGTCCTGGTTCTGGCTGTCTATCCGAATCACCTGTGGAGATTGTTAGACGCCCAGGTTCAACTCACAAAAAAATCTCAGTATATGGATCAGAATGGGGTGAGGTCATCTCTACTTTGAAACACTTAGGACTTTCAGTGCAGATACAGCTGAGAATAATTGACACCAGCCCCCGTTTCAGAGTAGATAAACTCTGCAAGAAAGTACTGCTCAGTATAAATTCTACCCTTTCTCTTTATACACAGTGTTCTAAATTTGTTCAGGACAGCAGTATGCTTGTTTATAATACGCACCTCTGAGATTTGCTTAGAGCCGAGGAGTCATGCCATGTGAGTCAGGCCAATGGAAAGCAGGCGGAAGTTTCCCGGGTGGCAGTTTGAGGACTGCACTCAAGAAGCCTGTGCTTTGTGAACCCTACCACTCCCACAGCTTTTCTTGACTGAGAGACTGGCATACTATCTGGGGGCCCAGGAACCAACCTGCAAACAGAAAGGCAAAAAAAAAAAAAAAAATTAAAAAAAACACTTACAACCAGAATGGCAAAACAGGAAGCTCTTAGGTTGAACTAAATGAATTTGCTGTTTGAGTAAATCAAAGATAGTTGGATAGAAACAATTTCACATGGCTCCGTCTAACAGAAGGACCCCAAGTTCAAGATAACATAGCAGTCATGCCAGCTGTGCAATATGTATTTCCACACTTATTATTTATGGAAAATATTTCCATATAATTAGGATTCCATTACTTGTAGCTGAATACAATCCTAGTAAATCTACATGGAGCAAAAATGTGCCTCTTTCTGACTTATGCCAGTTCAGTTCAGTTCAGTCGCTCAGTCGTGTCCGACTGTTTGCAACCCCATGAATCACAGCATGCCAGGCCTTTCTGTCCATCACCAACTCCCGGAGTTTACTCAAACTCATGTCCATCAAGTCGGTGATGCCATCCAGCCATCTCATCCTCTGTCATCCCCTTTTCCTCCTGCCCCCAGTTCCTCCCAGCATCAGAGTCTTTTCCAATGAGTCAACTCTTCGCATGAGGTGGCCAAAGTATTGGAGTTTCAGCTTCAGCATCATTCCTTCCAAAGAAATCCCAGGGCTGATCTCCTTCAGAATGGACTGGTCGGATCTCCTTGCAGTCCAAGGGACTCTCAAGAGTCTTCTCCAACACCACACTTCAAAAGCATCAATTCTTTGGCACTCACAGTCCAACGGTCACATCCATACATGACCACTGGAAAAACCATAGCCTTGAGTAGACGGACCTTTGTTGGCAAAGTCATATCTCTGCTTTTCAATATACTATCTAGGTTGGTCATCACTTTCCTTCCAAGGAGTAAGCATCTTTTAATTTCATGGCTGCAGTCACCATCTACAGTGATTTTGGAGCCCCCAAAAATAAAGTCTGACACTGTTTCCCCATCTATTTCCCATGAAGTGATGGGACCAGATGACATGATCTTAGTTTTCTGAATGTTGAACTTTAAGCCAACTTTTTCACTCTCCTCTTTCACTTTCATCAAGAGGCTTTTTAGTTCCTCTTCATTTTCTGCCATAAGGCTGTTGTCATCTGCATATCTGAGGTTATTGATATTTCTCCCAGCAATCTTGATTCCAGCTTGTGCTTCTTCCAGCCCAGCACTTCTCATGATGTACTCAGCATAGAAGTTAAATAAGCAGGGTGACAATATACAGCCTTGACGTACTTGAGTTAGAGCCACTCAAAGTACCAGTAATATTGTGCGATCCAATTTCCTTCTAGAGAAGACTGTGATGGACCCTAGTTATCTTATCTTGACATTCTTAGTTCCTTATCACCATTATCATGTGTAACTTCTAAACCACTAATCATTGTGATCGCTATCTTCTAAGAATGTTCCAGTTTGATGATGAGTCACTAAAAGACATTAGCAGATTGTTCCTGCTGTAGTTTGATTGGCAAAGTGGGGAGTGGGTTATTGCCTACTACACTTTGGACTTTATACATCAGACCACTTTATTATTACACTCGTTTCTTTTCTTGTTCAGATATTCCACTCTATTGCTCATTGAAGTTGCACTCATTCCCCTGTCTAAATTGCTGTTATTCACGACCTCTCCCATCCTTGCTTTTATGTGTTTGAAATTTCATTGCATGTGGGTCCATTATTTAAATCCACTGAGGCTATTTTTGTATTCTGATGAGCTGTCACCATTAGTTTCCTGTCATTTCCAAGTGATATAAACTTTCATGT
The DNA here is from genome assembly GCF_029378745.1 of Bos indicus. Classification (NCBI taxonomy): domain Eukaryota; kingdom Metazoa; phylum Chordata; class Mammalia; order Artiodactyla; family Bovidae; genus Bos; species Bos indicus. The sequence goes on along the minus strand of NC_091788.1, from coordinate 36,014,925 downwards.
CCACATCGCCAAGGTGAATGATTAAAAAACAGCAAAATCATAGATTCAAGAGTATAGCGGAGTTCTTACTTACATTTTTAGTTCAACTACTCCAGAGTGATTTATTCAGACCCTACTGTGTGCTAGCCATAAACAATAAGTCCTAGTTCTCACATTCAGTCAAGAAAAACAATTCAAGACAACATGGTAAGTGTTGGCATGAAAGCAAGTCTTGTTTGCCATTGCCACATCGAGATTTTTCAGGTCAGAGAACTCTTCTAGAAGGAAGAGATGCTAAAGCTGAGACACAAATGTTACTAGATTCAACCAAGTAAGAGCAGATAGAAGTATTACAAGCAAAGGAATCGGCATATGCCAAATCCTAGAAATAGGAGAGTATGCTAGGAATTTAGGAATCCGGTACCAATCTGGCTAGACTGAGTGTGTTGGTGTAGTTTCCTGGGATAAAGCGGGGGTGGAGGCAGCTTGTAGGTAGAAAGACAAGGGGTGCAGTTAGAGAAGTAGTCACAAGTCACACCTTGAGTGGCTTTATGGTTCTTGTTAAAGATTTTATTCTGAGGGAAGAAAGGGTTGTGTGCCAGAGAGCAGCATGATTAAGCTTGCAGTGTTAATTGATAAATAACATTATTTAGGTTACTTAAAAATGTTAAAATGTTACTCCAGTTGCAGTGTGGGAATGAATTAAAAGACTAGAGGACGTGGCAACCAAGCAGGCATGAGTTAACCAGGTGAGACTGACAGAGACAAGGAGATGTGGGTATTCAAGCGTCATGGACTTAGAGCAGGGGTCCCCAACCCCCAAGGCCACTGACAGCTACCTGTCCAAGGTCCATGGCTGGTCAGGAACTGGCCACACAGCAGGAGGTGAGTGATGGGAGAGACAGCAAAGCTTCATCTTCAGTTCCCCATTGCTCTCCATAGCTCACATTGCTGCCTGAAATATACTGTCCCCCATCTATGGGAAACTTGTCTTCCACAAAACCAGTGTCAGTGCCAAAAATGTGGGGACTCTGCTGACTTAAAGGATAGGACCTGGAGATGGAGAGAAAAAACAATGATGCACGAGAAAGCAAAATTGGAGAGGACTTCTCATATCTGGGTAAATAGGACACAGGCAGGTTTTAGGGAGGGTGTGACGAAAGCAATTTGGGTCTCGATGGTTTTATTGCTGTACACAGAGCTCTCTGATATGAAGTTAGCTGGATGAATCTGGAACTCTGGAAAATACCTGAGCTTGAACAAAGAGGGTCTTTGACACAGACACAATGGATTACCCAGGAAGGGAGATGATGAGAAATGGGGCAGACAACCAGGATTTAAGGATCAGGAAGGGAAGAGATCTTGGGAAAAAAAATGACAAGTAGGGGCCAGAGCATGAGAGAAAAACCAGGAGAGTGTGATGACATTGAGGTTAGAGGATGTGTGTTTGGGGCAGGCAGGAGCCTTAGCCACCACATCAATATTGCTGAGGATCATCTAAGATCAGACTTAGAGGCAAGAATATCTTCTATTCTCTTGGGAAAACAGTCTTTGGGGGTGGAGACATAGTGTAGGGATCAAGTGGGATAAGAATAAAACATGTGGATGATTATTTAAGTTTTTTTTTTTTTTTTTTTTTTAACGGAGATAAAGTTGTGACACCCACGGGAGTTGTAGTTGGAGAGAAGTTTGTTGCTTTTGGAAAACAGGGAAGACAGATTTGAATGCTGGTGGGCGGGGCTGGTAAAGGGAGGGTGGAGGGGAGATAGGAGGTGGATACCCAGGTGAGGGCCCTGGAGGAAAGTGGGGCTGGGTGGGCAAATCTTGAGCATAGGAAGAAAAATGGGACTTGCAGAGAAGGAAAAAAACAGCATCATTACTATTAAAAGTAAGGAAGGAACCACATATTTGAAAATATCAATGACCTTTGGGTTCAGACAGAAATGACAACCACACAGTGAAAGTGGTTTAAAGAAGATAGAAGTCTATCTCTCTGGCTACAAAACCACCCCTCTGTGTACCTGGCTGGTGCAGTGTTCCCAGCCTCAGGGACACTCAGGGACCCCACCCTTCCCATGGTTTGGATCCAGTGTACAAGGTCTAAGAGGGCAGCATCCTTGTGCCAGGCCATGGGATAGAAGAGGAGAAAGAATAAGGGGCAGAATGCACACACGGACCGTCTCCCAAGGATGCTCCCTCCCTTGAGGCCATCACAGAATGTCCTTCCTCACAAGCCCTGGGCCAGAGCTTAGTCACTCGGGCACACTGAGATGCAAGGCAGTGTGGGCAAGGTACCATCCACTCTGGAGGACCACATGCCCAGGCAAACTCATGGGCCTGTGACCATGGAAGAAGGGGAGGGTGAATATTAGGAGCCAATTCATGTCTTATGAAAGGAGGAGTTTAAACATCCCTTGACAAGGACCGGAGGGGCCCCCATACAAGTGCATGATTAAGGCCTTACCACTTACTTTGCGGCAATTAACCATGGGTTTGCAACATCTCTGGTCCTTAGGGAAATGCAAATACCATAATTGATACTACTTAATACCTATGAGGATGGTTTTTAGTTTTTAAAAATGGTGACAATATAGAGAAACTGAATTGGAAACTTGTGCACTGCTGGTGGGAGAAGGCAATGGCACCCCACTCCAGTACTCTTGCCTGGAAAATCCCATGGATGGAGGAGCCGGGTAGGCTGCAGTCCATGGGGTTGCTAAGAGTCTGGCACGACTGAGCGACTTCACTTTCACTTTTCACTTTCATGCGTTGGAGAAGGAAATGGCAACCCACTCCAGTGTTCTTGCCTGGAGAATCTCAGGGATGGGGGAGCCTGGTGGGCTGCCGTCTATGGGGTCGCACAGAGTCGGACACGACTGAAGGGACTTCGCAGCAGCAGGAGCAGCAGTAGCAGCACTGCTGGTGGGAAGGGAAAATGGTCAGTCACCGTGGAAAATCAAAAAATCTCGGTTCCTCAAAAAATTAAAAATGGAATTACCATATGATCCAGCAGTTTCACTTCTAGGCGTATATACCCCCAAAATTTGAAAGAAGACACTCAAACAGATATTTGCACGCCAATGTTCACAGCAGCATTATTCACATTAACCAAAAGCGGAAGAAACCCAAGTGCCTTTCCAGGGAGGGATGGATAAGCAACATGTGGTCTGTACATACAATGAGATGTCATCCAGCCTTATGGAAATGAGTGAGTGAAATTCTGACACAGGCTACAACATGGGTCCCCAGCCTCTGGGATCTAATGCCTGATGATCTGAGGTGGAGCTGAAATGGAAATAAAGTGCACAATAAATGTAATGCTGTTGAATCAACCCCATACCATGCCCCACCCCAAACTGGTCTGTGGAAAAATTGCTTTTCAACAAACACTTTCTTCCTGGTGCTAAAAAGGTTGGGGACCCCTGGACAACATGGAAAAACCTTGAAGACATTATGCCAAGTGAAATGTCAGACACAAAAGGACAAATATTGTATGATGCAACTTATATAAGGTACTTAGAACAGGAAATTCATAGGCAAAAAGTAGAATCGAAGTTACCAGGAGTGGGAATGGGAGTTTATTATTTCATGGGTACAGAGATTCTGTTAGGAAGATGAGAGGTCTGGGGACACAGATGGGGGTTATGATTGTACAACATCATGAAGGTTCTTAATGCCACAGAATCATACACTTGAAAGTGGTTGAAATGGTAAATTTTATGTGTATTTTGCCACAATAAAGACAAACGGAAAAACGAAAGCTGATTAGCAGTATGTGGTACTGTATGGATGCAGGTAAACTTTGAAACTTAGTGACAGGAAGTTGAAGAAGTTTGCATCTGATAGCTTATATTTTCTCTGAGTGTAATCCATGGTAGGTTTATGTGTGCACACTCATGAATATAAATTTCCTGTGTATGCCTATAACTGTATAGGCTGGCTATTTTTTTCCCCAGAAAACAGAAAAGGACTGAAAATAGTTGTGTGAATAATGATGGAGAGAACTGGCTAGAGAATCAGAGGGATTCCACATAGTATTAATCATGCCTTTCCTCATGGCATTCTTTTTTCTCTGGATTTTAAAATTATTGTTATTATTATTGTTTTTACTGAAGCATTGTTGAAGTACAATATTATATGTTACAGGTGTACAGTATAGTGATTCATAATTTTTAAATGTCATGCTCCATTTATGTTACTGTGAAATGTTAGCTTTGATCCTCTTTTCTCCGGATTTGTAAGATACGATATGATCTACTCTCACCGTCTTTTCCATCTCTTTCCCCATTGTTGAGGAGATACACGACTTTCTCCCAAATGCGGTCAAAACTCATCTCCAACTCAGTTCTCACATGAACTCTGTAAGGAATTATGGAGATAGAGTTTTGCATTTACAGTTTGCAGAGCCTATCCATGTAAAATATATTTCTTGATCTCCACACCAATCAAAAATTTCTTTTCTCATCGCAGTTCCATTGTTAACTCTGCCTTTAGTAACTGAGGGTTTTTGTTTTGTTTTGTTTTTTTCCCTAAAGGCTTTATTTACCTCAACTGTAAATGGGATATTTAAACTTTGTTGAAATGTAGTTTTCATGTTTATGTGGATTATCTTCTGAAATTCGTCTCTCCATTCATACTGAAAAAGTAAAGCCAGGGACCCTAGGAGGTTTCTGAACAGTGCACGTGTTCAGAAGGAACATGTGGCTGTTTCTCCCCATGACGGCATATGCACGCCCCTCCCCTCCCCTCCTCCACCACAGTCTCTCACCACTGGCTTCCATTCTGTTTCTGCCCTTCCCTTTGTCTCCAGTGCCAGCTCAGGCTGCCATCATTGCTCACAGGACTACTGTTGCCACTGAACGGGTCTCCTATACCAGTCTGCATCCCTCCATCTTGCCCATTACTGATTATCTTGCTACAAAAACAAATTTAGCCATTTGAGTGCTTTACTGAAAATCTCCATTAACTGCCTGCAGCTCTCAAGATAAAGCCCAAGTTCCTTAACTTGGCACAGGCAGCCCTTCCCCCTCTGCCCAGCCTGGGTCCTGCTCTGTCTCTCAGATACTTTCTTGTGCTGCCCTCCAGCCCCACTGACCCAGACACTGACCCTGCACACTGACTTGGAAACTGACCCTGGAAACTGACCCTGCACACTGATCTGGGAGCTGACGCCTTTCCACATCTCAGTGACCCTGCAAAGCTCTCAGCCCAGGGATGTCCTTACAGAGAGGTCAACACCGTGAAGCCTGCACACACTTGTGCCAATGTTGAGAGGGGCAGACAGAAGACAGCCAGGAACAGAGTTTAAAAGGCTGGAAAAGAAGAACAAAGGGTTTTTGAGATCTGCTCAGATTCACCAATTCTACCCACAGAGTATCCCTCTTGGCAGTTTCCTTGTTAGGAGTCAGCCTTGTAGCCCAGGCATCTATTATGTCTGGTCCAATCTTGGTCCCTGAATCAGAAAGTCTGGGGCTTTCTGAAAAGGCAGCTACCTGTGTCTGGAGAAGCCCCTCAGATGGGTGAGTCACCCTAAATGTTGAGAACCTCTGACGTCAGGCAGTCGTGCAGCACAGGTGAGGAACTCTGATAGGAAGGAAGGACTCCCCTGGGGCCTGCTGGGGCCTCAGGGGAAGGGTCTCAGTTTCTCTGGAATATTCCCACCTTAGGAAAGAACCTGCAGACAAAGCAGACTTGGTGGTACGAAAGCTATAGTGAGTGAATGAATGTTAGTCACTCAGTTGTGTCTGACTCTTTGCAACCCATGGACTGTAACCCGTCAGGCTCCTCTGTCCATGGGGATTCTCCAGGCAAGAATACTGGAGTGCGTAACCACTCACTTCTCTAGGAGATCTTCCTGACCAGGGGATTGAACCCAGGTCTCCTGCATTGCAGGAGGATTCTTTACCATCTGAGCCACCAGGCAAGTCAATAGGAATATGTAAACTAATAAGAATTTCCTTTTGGGTTGCCAGCCTTAGTAGATAAAAATCCAGGACACCCCACTTATTTCCAGATAAGCGATGCCTAACTTTTAATTATGCATAGCACATACTTATATTAAAACTTATTTGCTGTTGATCTGAAATTCACATTGAAGGGGGCATCTTGGTTTTGTGCCATGTTCATCAGACACCTGCCTCTTGTCCATACATCTTAGACCTCAGGAAAATGGCCAGATCAGAATTAAGAGTCTAAAAGGTAAAAGTTTTCTTGGCTTCTCTTCTTTTTAATGGGGAGGTATGTAGTTTGGCAGTGGGGAGAAAAGAGATGGCTTCTCTTTCTGGCTCATTGGATTATATATAAAATCCACATTTGGGAAAGAAAGAGAAATAGAAAAACAGATGGTGGTTCAAAGTGGCCCACGTGCCAGGAAGTCCCTCTTCTCAGTTGAGCAAACTGAGCACCTACTATGGTCCACCCCCCGAACCCACAATCCCACAACAGAACGCGGGGCCAGCTGCAGGGAGACCGAATTCCGTCCCTCGGGGCCCTGCCTCTGGGCAGCTTTTCTGCAGCCACTGGTTTACCTGCCCCAGATGGCAAGATGCAGCCTCATAGGGTGGGGCTGTGGTGCAGAGACTGGGGGATGAAAGACGGGCTTCCTAACAGGATGTAGCTGAGGGAGCCGTGTGCTGACAGAACAATTTGCTGGTGCCCAGAATATCCGCCCAGCTCCGCAAAGCGGCAGCCAGGGCGTCAGGAGAAATTTCAGGATTTATCATTTGCCGGGGTGTCAGGGTTTCTGGGAGCCGCACGCTTTCCAGCGCACTTTTCCAGACCTGCAGCCTTGACAGGCTGTCCATAGAGGCTTCCAGAGCCTTAGGAATAACATGCAAAACTAGTCCATTTTTCTCCCTTCCCGATCCACTGGTGTTTATGTAAATGACTGGAAAAGTAGTTTTAGGCTTATTTCTGGAGCTTAAGGGCTTGGTGAGAAGCCTATTATTGAAAAATCAGAAAACTGAAAAGCAACTTCTTAGACAATGAATTAGCAGCTCGTGGAGTATGTGTAAGGCCGAGTGCACCGTAACTGGCTGCCTTGCAAATAGGAACTCCCCCGGGACTCAGTCATCAAACACGTGGCAACAGGATGTCTGTTTCAACACAGCGAGTAATCAAAGGAGATTTGCAGTTAATCCAAATAGCACAGAGAAGTGTCCAAGGGAAGGCCAGGAAGAGGAGACTAGAAGCAAGGTGAGGGGCAGCCCAGAGCTTTTGGACCTGGAATGCCAAGTGCAACTGAGACAGCCTTGGAGGGCTGGAGGGTTGGGGGCTGACCCACTCAGCCCCTGAGACACCAGCCACCCAGAGGGGAGACTGAGGCTTGGCTTGTGTTGATGCAAACGAGAACATGAACCCAGCGCCTGGCTCTTCTGCTTCACCAGCAAGGTAAACTTTGGGAGGAATTGAACTGGCCTTCACTGATTTGCTGGACATTTCTGAGTCCCAGACTGGCTTGAGGGGCAGGGGTCGGGCAGGCGGGGACCACTTGCCATTCAGGAGGTGCCCTTTGGGCGGTGGCTCCACACTGTCTTTCAGGAAACTGTTCCCTTCGCAGGGCCATCACTGTGGTTCTGAGTGTGGTCAGCACCACCTGGGCACTTGCCAGAAATGCTAGTTCTAGACCAGGGGTCCCCAATCTCCGGGATCTAACGCCTGATGATCCGAGGTGGAGCTGATGTAATAATAATAGAAATGGAGAGCAGAATAAATGTAATGTGCTTTGAATCATCCCCAAACCACCCTCCCCCACCTGGGTCCATGGAAAAATTATCTTACCTTAAACCGGTCCCTGATGCCCAGAGGATTGGGGACCCCTGGTCTAGACCCTCAAAAATGCTGAAGCTAATGAGGCCCAGCTGTTGTGTGGCTTAAGAAGCCCTCCAGGTGACTCTGATGCTCACTGTTGTTGAAGTCTGAGAACCAGGGACTACTGTGCTCACGCGGGGGCCGTGGTATGGGCAGGTGAGGCAGGTTTGTCCTTCTTCGGCAGGCTTGTCTTCGAGTGCAGCCCTGGCCAGTTTCAGATCCTGGAGCAATTCTGTGCTCACCATCCCCTGTCCCGGTCCCCTCCTGGGCCTTTGGGGCTGTGGGGAAAAAAATGAAACATCTATCAAACACATCCCAGTCCTCGGTGCCAGTCACCAGTGAATGTTTTATGTGTAATATTTTATTTAATCCTTTTCTACAACTTGTGAGCCGCGTTTTGCAAGATAGGATTTTATCACTGACAAAAATTTTGGCTCCAAAAGGTCAGATCACGGGGTCTGGATGTTTCCGGAGCCTGTGCTCTTTGTACCAAAGCCCCACAGCACCTCTGACACTAGCATCCTCTGCCCGAAGAAGCCCTTGGGTGCCGCCCACACAAAGCGCCTGCCAGCCTGGCAGGGCCCCGCTTGGCCTCCCACCTCCCCCACCCAGCCGGCTCCTTGCCTCATGTTAATTTCCCACCTGAGCACTGAGCACTTTATAAATAGCAAATCTAAAATGAATTTTCTACCAGCGATCATTAGCTCCCTTGACATCCATTAAACATTCTCGCAAGCAGAGTGAAGTGACAAAGGCATTGATTTTTACAGTGTGCTTAATAGGGGAAAGAAAGAAAGGTGTTGACAAGTCCCTTTTTTTTTTTTGGTCCTGATATCACGAGGAATTTGAAATCAGTCAAATGACTTTTATCTGAAAAAAAGAAGGCTAGGATTGGGGGTGGGAGGAGAAACGGGTAGAGGGAAGAGGCTTTCTCAGCTTAGCCCATTGCTGCGTCTGTGACAGGTAAACATGAAGTTAGTTAGCTTGGGCTGGCCACCAAGATGAATATGTCAGATTTAATGCTTCAAAATACAGAGGGTCCTAGCCGGGGAAGGTGTGGGGACTGGTGGTGGGCGGGGGAAGTGAGCAGCAGCAGGGAGACGGAAAATCACCCATCTTCTGCTGAAACTACTGGAAGAATAAATGTATTGATGCAATAGTCAGAGTCAGAGAAGGCTGGCATACGAGGCACGGTAGCTGAAAATTCAACTTTGATTTCAATTTTCATATTTGTCAGCAGTAATTAGATTCACGAAATGTTGTGCCACTGTTCTAAAATACTAATAAGTAGAGGCCTTTGTAGTGTGGTTAATGGAGTCTTTTTTTCCTAGTGGTCTAGAAAAAATTTCATTAAGGCACAAAGTCATACTATATTACAGCGCTTCACCATCATGGACCCTGCTGCTACGGTAACACCATCGGAGACCGGAGCCCTCTATCTGACCAGAGCGCCTGGCTTGGAAGGAGTCTGGGGCTTCATATGCCTCAGCTGTCCATCATGTTTGACCTGCACGGACCTCCGTGGGTCATGGGGGAAGCCAGCTGGCCAGAGACAAAAAGAGAAGCAAATTCAATAAAGCATCATTGTTGAAAGGATAAGCCTGTGAGAGCAAGTGGAAGAGAGGACACGAGGAGAGGGTGGGCAGGTAGGCACCTGGCCCCAGCTGGGAAGTGTGGCTTCCACCCGGAGAGGAGGTCCACTCTCTGTCCATCTCCAGACTGGACCCCTCTGTGGTTCAACGCTGAAGCCCCATCAGTGCTGAACCCACATACCGCATGTCCCTCTCATCCCAGACCTGCTTCTGCTCGGCACAGGCCAGATTCTCTGGGGACAGGGTTTGCTGAAAAGGTTCAAGGTCTGTGATTTTTGAGTGACTTTTCCCTGGGGTGTCCTAACCTCTCTCTGATGTCCCGGGAAACTCCCTGTAGGCAGGATGTGCCGGGGGTAATTGCACCTGCCTGGGTAAGGGTGTAGTTTCCACATTCTCTAGAGAGTCTGATGGAGCTGGGGGAACTGGGCCACCCCTACTCCATTCGCTCCATCTCAGCACCACTCCCCTGCCGTCATGTTGGCCCACTCAGGTGGCCGGTGTCTCTGGGACTGCTCAACAGACACAGCTACAGACGGCAGCCTCTTAGCTGGGCTCTCGGAATCTAGTGAACTCAAGAACTCTGCCGTGATGCTCTCAACTCTCCTCCCCAAAGTCCTGGAGAGAAGCCCAAGCGGTCAGTCCTGAGGCCTCCAAGCAATGAAAGAAAGGAAGAGCAGAGGACATGTGTGGCCTCCTCCACTGGCCCCACACTCCCTCTCGGTTGAAACTGCTTTGCTCAGCCCAGGAGAGGAGTGACTTGAGCTACAGCACCTGAGCCATGGGTGGGTGATGATGGAGGACCGTGTGGACGGAGGGAGCCGACCAGGTGAGCAGGAGCCATTCGTGGTGAAGGTAGGGTACATCCATCTCGTGAATGCCGGGCCCACAGCTGGTCACCCTGCCTGGATCCCGCTCTCCTGGACCTTCCCTCACCCCCTACCTCCCTGTATGTGAGTCTCTGACTGTATCTCCTTCGCCAGAGCTTGCACACCTCCTTGGACCAGGCCTCCCCCACCCCCCGCAATCCCCTCCCCACTGATCATGCTTTGGCTGCCGCCCCGCATCTCCCCAGCAGCATGCGCCAGATCTTATCCCTGGGCGGCACTTCAGGATGAAAGGAGGAGGGGATATTACATCCCCCAGTGATACCCGTGGCAATTGGGAGAGGCTTTTGTTGTGTCATTTCCTACCTCCTTCAGCCTATTAAGCAAACAAAAGTGCTTGTGGAATGAGAAATGTAAATGGCCCACGCAAGCCGATTAATCCTAGATGTACAATTCCATTAATAAGGCCGCTTTTTAATAGGCGGCTCTGGCAGCGGTGGCGGGCAGGCCAGGAATTGATGTATTCTTTGTAATTGTATTGCAACTAATAGGATGTGAGGAAAACGGTACCAGAGAAGCAGGTCTTTCAATACCGCTTTCTAATCAGTCGAAATAATGACTTGCAAGGGAAAGCCTTGAAAAGTAACGACACACAAAATATATAACATCATCCAGGGATGACCCATTCTTCCAAATCCTAGCTTGGGCTTCTTCCTTTCATTTCTTCTCCTGATCTCTCCCTGTCTGCCTCCCTCTTCCACCACAGGTGATCACCTAAACCCAGGCACTGGGCACGTCGAGCTGGGAGACCCACACATCCCCAGGCTCCAGCATTCTGGGATGCAGAGGTGCAGGGCCAGTTGGCTGAGATTGCTTTTGCCAACAATCTGGAAGTCATGGTGGGGAGCGGGAGAGAGGCAGGGTGATGGGAAGGGGAGGGGACTCTAGGAGGGACCCATGCTGGAGCTCACACACTTACCTGAGTGACTCTGGCTCGGTCTCTGCACCTCCCTGGGTCCCCTACCTGCTCCAAAATGCAAGGAATCTGAGTGAGTTTTCAAAGAACGGGCTGGGGGAAGCTGGAATCCTCGTATTCCAGGGATAAGAAGAGCCAGTGGCTGTGCCCAGGACCTGAACACCCATCGCCCAAGGCTCTGCCGGGCTCAGGTGTCTGCACTGGATGTGGCCCCTCCAGAGGTCCTTGCTGTGCATTCTAGTCACAGATAAACTAGTTCATCTCTCCCTCCTTCATGCCCCGATTCAACAAATACTGGCAGGGCGCCACGATGCGCCAGGCGCTGCTGTAGGTTCTGATCAGGCAGCAGTGAGCAAAACAGACTCAACCCCACACCTGCCCTCATGGCATGTGTGGAGTCCGTAAAGCTTGCGTTGAGCCCTCACTGCGGGTCTTATCAGGACGGCGCCTGCTCGCTGGACGAGACCATTCCAGGACAGGAACTGGGGTGCCGGCCCTCTGCTGTGGGCACAGTGGAGGAGCCAGGGCCCCCTGCCAGCCCCTCCTGGTCACTGGGTCTCTCTCCTGCCCATTTGTATGCGGGCTCTGACCCTCCCTTGTTCGCAGGCTGGAGAGTAAATATAAAAAGAAAAGGCAAAGCACATTTCAGTTGAAATCCCCAAGGAAACTGATGTGATTGCCGTACAGAAATGCTTCCAATAAGGGCAGAAAGGAATATTGCTTTTATAGCTTTGGGGACATAAAACATTTAGGAAATGTGATTGACTGGCAGGGCCTAATTTATCATTTATCTCGTTCCCTCTGCTCACTGCCTTCTCCCCACTTCACCCGGGCAGACAGAAACAGGCAAACTTTTTCCCCCTTTTTGCTTTCCTTTCTTCTCCTTCTCTCTCGGAGACTTGGATTTATCATCATTCTGTTAAGCGGGAGAACTCCTGTGGCTATTTATAATTAATGCTCAGAAACCTGCCAATCCATTTAATGACACTGGCAGGTCAAGGCCCCCTTATAGCTCTCCATTAATCATCATTAGAACAGCTCTGAGTTTTTACATTCTTTTTAAATGTTAATTCACCTCTGTAATGCTCCTTTTAGTTAAAACTGTAAAGAGGCAAGTGGCTGGTGGCTCCGTGCTGCCCGCCGGGGGAAAGGCATGGTGGAGTTGATAAAGCCCGCCTGGCTTCTTCTGTTCTTTGTCCTCCACCCCCTATCCTCGGCACCAGATATCAACCCCATTTGTTCTTTGCGTGCCTACATTTATCTGTAGCAAAAGTGCCTAGTGACTTAAAGTTCTGGGCCAATCAACACACTCTGATGTCTTTGGACTCTGGGGGCAACAGCTCTCAGGGCAACAGCCTCTGAGGAGCTGCTAAGCCAGGGTCCTGACATGGTTTGGTGGTTCTTAAAGATAACAGGGCATCAAGGACTCCAGAGGTAAGTGGGGCTGAGAACTGCCCACATGGCTTTTCCAACACTCGCAAACAGGCAGCACACGAGCTGTTAAAAGGGGTCAGGGCACATGAATTCTCTACTTGCCACTCGTCTCCCTTTGGCCACTAATGGGTTCTGAGATGTTTTGTGGGCAAAACATTTCATCTTCTCCCTCATGTACAAAATGGGGCCCACGTCTGTCCTGCCTAACAGATAAGGTTAAATCCGTAAGGAAGAATTAGAGTTGAAATTATACTCAGCTTTGAAAACTGCTATATTGATGCACAGCATCAGGTTTCATCCTTCCCCACCTCTCCTGCCCTCTTAGCCTGCGTCATTAATACCCAAGTGTCTGTGCTCTCAAACTTCTGTTGTTGTTCAGGCACTAATTCGTGTCTGACTATTTGTGAACTCACGGACTGCAGCACGCCAGGCTCCTCTGTCCTTCACGGATTTTACTCAGACTCATGTTCACTGAGTCAGTGATGCTATCGAACCAGCTCATCCTCTGCTGCCCCCTTCTCCTTTGGCCTTCAATCTTTCCCAGCATCAGGGTCTTTTCCAATGAGTTGGCGCTTCACATCAGGTGGCCAAAGGTTTAGAACTTCGGCTTCAGCATCAGTCCTTCCAATGAGTATTCAGGGTTGATTTCCTTGAAGATTGACTGGTTTAATCTCCTCACAGTCCTCCATAGCTGTTGCTTTATATCATCTTTCTCAAGTCAGAAAAGTATATTTTGAATCAGCAATATCTACGTAGCAAAAAGAATGTTAAATCTGGGAGGGGGACCTCTATTGGATTGGCCAAAAATTTTGTTTAGGTTTCTCCTTAAAAATGCTACAGAAAAAACAGAACAAACTTTTTGGCCAACCCAATAGATCTGAATATCTGTTACTTATTAACTGTGCAGCTCTGAGCACTTGCCTCATCTTTGTGAGCCTCTTGTCTCTTACTGTTGGGCTTGATGTTTATAAGGCCCTTTGACCTAGTAAAGCCTATGATTTTCTTGCCTGTCCCAAAGGGCCAGGGCAGTGACTCAACCTAGCAGTGACAAAAGGGTCCCTTTGACCATCTGAGCTCTTAGATGTTCCTTGTCTTGTCAAGCAACATGGCCTAGAATTTAGAACTCTAACAAAAGCAAGCAGAAATTGATATGGAGAGTAGACAATGCATTCTTAGGAGAGAAATGTACATTAATTCACCTTTGACTCTGATTTCTCTTGATTCCACGCACCTTTGTGCAAGCCATTTGGAACTATGAACTAGACCTTATTTTCAGTGTTGGTCATTCAGTCGCATCCGACTCTTTGTGACTCCATGGACCATAGCCTGCCAGGGATGGTCTGTCCCAGGCAAGAATACGGGAGTAGGTAGCCATTCCATTCTTCAGGGTATCTTCCTGACCCAAGGATCAAACCCGGGTCTTCTGAACTGAAGCTCAAAGAGGTAGGGTTCAAGGTTCATGTAGTTCGTACTGTCCGGGGTCACAGGTCAAACTCAGACCTCTTGCATTTAAGTCCAGGTTCTCTCTGTTTTTGTTTTGGTATGACTTCATCTTGTTCCCACCCCCCCTCCACAATCTTGATGAATGATAATGAGGTGATACACCTTGGATGAAATAGACATCATCCGGCAGCTGCTCCTGTTGTGACTGAATTCTAACTAGCAACCTTTAATTTGGGCTAAAAACTTCCATTCCTGAGTTACTTCCCCAGTGTGTTTACATTCATATGGGCCTTACTGTGTGGAAGTGAGATTCCTGGGGTCTTTGACAGAGAAGCCCACCATGTTCAGTCTTCCTCCCTGCGTGGTCCCAGGACCCATCCTTATGGTCGTCCCATGGAGAGGCCTCCTCATCCTCATCCCATGGAGAGGCCGCCATGCCTCTCCACCCCTCCTCCGTAAGCATCACTGACACTCCAAGCAGACACTGGCCCCCAAGCTGGGCTTTGGCCATCTGTTCTGCCCATCACTTGAGAATGCAATAAGACCGGCTTGACAATCGTGCCAACACAAAGGGCAGAGAGGGCTGCACAGCAAAAAGCTCTGTCACTTTCCTTCCTCCAAAGGTTGCGTCAGGAATATCTGGGCCCAAAAGAACTCTAGCAGCCAGTAGAGCGCTGTGTCGTGTGCCTCCTTCTCAAGTCACTCCTTGGCTTTGTTAATGGGCTTGTGTCAGTTCCCACTTGGTACAAGTTAATCATAGTAAGGAGTTATGATAACGCAGCGCTGTCCCATTTGAAAAAAGCTTTCACGCATCTGCTGTCTCTTTAAACTGTCATGGTTGCAGTTGGATGTTAGAACTAAAGGCCTTAGAAAATATTTACCCTAACTTTCTTAGCTGATTATTATTGACGTATTTAGCTTAAGTAATGCATCCTTGTTAAATATAATTTGGACACCATACAAAAGTAGCTTTAAGAAGATTTAAAGTCACTCATGCACAATTACATTTAATGTATTTTCTTCCATTTTCCCCCCTTATTCTCTGCCATAGTTTTTATTATGCAGTTGTAATCATATCATTTATATCTCATTTTTTCTTTTAAGAACAGATCAGAAGCAATTTTCCATGTCGTTACGTAGTATTAGTGAACATAATTTTAATTGGTTTCATTGCGTTCCATCAAGGAGATGTACAGTACCATTACCCTCTGGGTGGACATTTATGTTGTTCTAATTGGGGGCTGTTATAAATAATGTTTCAGTGAAGATCTCCATGCATCCAGCCTTAATCCAATTTTAGGGTTCTTTCCTTAGAGCAGGTCACTAGAGATCCTGTTGCCACCAGTTCGCTTACTTCTCCCAGGGAAGTGAGGCAGGGAGAGATGAAATGGCTCCCGATCCCATGGACCATCAGAAGAGCATCACTCAGGCCCAAGGTCAGGTCTTTGGCCTCCTGGTTTCTCATTTCTTTCAATCCATGGTGGTCTTTAGAATTGTTAAATAAAAGGACTTGAAAATGTATTGGGTGCCCACATAAAAATAATTTTAGTATCCAGTGGTTGAGGGAAAAAAAAAAAAACACAATAAGAGCTACCATGAATTCTGCAGCACTGTGATCAATGTGTATGAAATCAAATGGAGCAGCATCCCTATATACTTAGAAATAACAGAAGCCATATATGCTGAGAAATATCTATCCCATCTGCTGACACTGCTTGATGTAGGCATGGATTCTGAACCTATTTTAAAACTCTTGTCCCCTCTTCACACTGCAGCCCAAGCTAGGTCCCCTGTCTTCTGCCAGGATATTAATTCCAAGGTGAATGAATCCAAGATATTCATCCCATGTCATAGGATCCGTGCGAGCCAGGATTCCTTCCCTCTGGACCTTCCTGTCCTCTTTACTTCAAGGGTAGCCAAGTGGTAAAAGAGAGACAGAGAGGTTATTATGAATATTGAGAGTTGGAATAGACCTGCCACAAGTTTATGTAAAGACTTCAAGGCTTTACAGCCTGAAAGAATAGCCTCCAATAAGCACAACAGCACCCTAGACACCAGGTATGCATTATTTTATACAAGTTGACAATGTTTCTGTGAAGAGGGTGCTCCATGTATCATGATTGTTACAGGTGGGAAAGCTGTAGAGGACAGCAGTAGTTCAGGGTATCCAGAAACTTGAGATCCAGTGGGGATTTAAGCCTTGGAAACATAGCCTCTTACCTGTGCACACACAGCCTCCTTCACCCCTGACCCCAACGTGGAGAAGTATGATGAGGCAGGTCATTGTCCTTATGTGGTCAACTCTTGTTCTCATCCTTACCACCCACTCAGAAGCCAGTGAAGGGCTTAAGGGAGAGTGTGACTGTTGGGACCGGCCCTCCTCTTCACCCACCAGCTTCCCAGAATCATGGAGTCAACACTTCCTCCTATGGATGGGGAAGGGTGGGTGTCCAGGCAGCAGCCTTCTTTGACCTAGGCTCTGTGTACTCCATGACTAGGAACATCATAATAGGTGATCATGATTATGGCATTCGATTCAGATCAGATCAGTCGCTCAGTTGTGTCTGACTCTTTGCGACCCCATGAATCGCAGCACACCAGGCCTCCCTGTCCATCACTAACTCCTGGAGTTCACTCAGACTCACGTCCATCGAGTCAATGATGCCATCTAGCCATCTCATCCTCTGTCGTCCCCTTCTCCTCTTGCCCCCAATCCCTCCCAGCATCAGAGTCTTTTCCAATGAGTCAACTCTTTGCATGAGATGACCAAAGTACTGGAGTTTCAGCTTTAGATCATTCCTTCCAAAGAAATCCCAGGGCTGATCTCCTTCAGAATGGACTGGTTGGATCTCCTTGCAGTCCAAGGGACTCTCAAAAGTCTTCTCCAACACCACAGTTCAATTGGACCACACAAAATTGCCAGCATTTCACCATTCTGATGTTCACTAGCATCATTTTCATAAGGCTGGTCTTAGTGTATGTCTGGGCCTGATGGCCTTAGCACAGCTCAGTGCTGGTTGGTAGAATACTGCAGTGAGTGGGAGAGGGTGGGCATATGGCACTGTGCCCACCACCCCCCCCCACAGCTGGCACAGAGGAGTTGCAAAGGGACCTTGCACACCTAGAGTGCTGTAGGGCCTGTGCCACCTGTCCCTTCTCTCCAGTCTCTCTTCATGCCCCCTTGTGTGAACCAGCTCTCCTGAGAGGTTGCCATTTGGGTTCTGCTCTTACCAGCTTTCATGAGAATGCGTAATAGAGTTCTGATCTCCTTTTGGCTGAAGACTGTGCTCCTTTTCTGAGCTTAAAGCACCAGGGGAGAGCCACCCAGAAACATGATCTTTATCCCTGGATGGCGTCTTGATCTAGTTTCCTCCAGCATCGCCCCAAGCCCAGGGTTTAGAAATATAGGGGCCTTGGTTTGAATCTTGCTTCTACCACCTGTTATGTGACCTTGGGCAGTTTTTTTCTTCTCTCTCAGTTTGGGTTTCATCAACTACAATCAATACTGATGATTAAGTTCTGGAATTTATGTAGAATTTTTCCACGCATCATGGCCGTGGGACACATTTTGCTCCCATTTCTTTCTGAATCTGGTGACCTGGGAGGATGCCAGGGAAGGCAGCTTGACTTCATCTTTTCACAGAAAAACTCCATGTGCTGAACCAAAAGTTGGCCCCAAGGTTCCAACAAGGGCAGGTACGTGTGTGTGGACAGTGGACCACAGTGTTTGAAATAAGTCACATTGTAGAAAATCTAGGACGTGTGTTCCTTGTTATTTATTCTCTCTCCCTTGAGCTTGGAGGAAAACCAGTTTTCTGCTTCCTCTCTCTGGGCCTCAGCTTTTAAGTTTCTGGAGTCTGATACTGCACCCCCTTAATAAACAACCCCCTTTCCCACATGGAGATAGAGAAACATAAAAAGAGTGAGTCAGATGGAGCGCAGAGACAGAAAGAGACAGAAAAAGACAGGGCAAGTGGCATGGAGAGAGAAAACAGGTAGATGTTAAAACACTATGTCCCCAAAGCCAACAATATTTATGATCAGAAAAGCCTCTAATTAAGAAAAATGAATTCCTCTAGGTCTTATAAAGCATCCCCAGTAAACTCCCAGGGCACTTAGGTTTACCTGTTCCCAAAGAAGGTCTAATTCCATAAAGATCTGTAGCATTTCAGAAAGTGTGTTTGCCACACTCTTTTGCTCAGGAAAGTATATTAGGATGCCTCTTTCAACTGTTTCTTTCCATGAAAACATGGGTTTTTAAAGCAACAAGTGTTCAAAACTCTGAGGTTCTCTGTGCTGGCTGTTATTTGACCTCATTAGATCAGCCATAATCCTTTAGTCTAAGTTATAAAGATGTTATTATAAAGATGAAGTGATATGTGACCATGCTTGATATATAGCAGGCACTCAGCAAATGGAGACGCTGTATTTAAATTTCTGATATTTAGACGTGTCCATCGTGGCTACTTCTTTCTCTACCTTCCATCACGGGCCCTTCATGCTCTTCAGTGTCCCTCTTCTTTCTGAGGACATTGGGTATTTGGACAAGATGTGCTAATTGGGGCAATTAGAAGTGGTAAACTGAAAGAATTCCCTTCAGATATATTTTATCAAGAAAATATCCTTAACCCATAATTATCTCATCATTGTAGGAGTCAGGCCATTGGATTTTTACATTTTTTATTTAAACTTGGTCCCATCTTCTTCACTTCCTTCAGTGATATGCATTGTCGGCATGACATGTGTTAGTTTTAATTGCCATTTAAAATTTCTTCAAAAAATGATACTTTCAATCACACATTGATTTTGCGTTGGGATGCAAATCATGTATTCAGAAATGCATACAGACAGAACAGCAGGGTGTAAATTTGATAATAGGCAAGTCCTATCTGTCTTTGGAAGAATGACCACAACAATTAAAGGCTTTATAGGATCTAATACAGAAAGGATGCCCACAGCTGATAATTTTGTTGTTGAAATATATAAAAACTTAAAGGCCAAGGGAATTGCTAAGTCCTTTGCAATAGAATAAAACTTCGCATCTGTAGAGGCTGATATGACCAGCTGAAAGTGCTTGACTTTTCTTATCTTATTAGTACTTAAGTTAATTGTGTGTCCCAGAAGAGATTGCATCTACCATCTGATGTACCCAAAATGGAATTCATTATCCTACCATCTTGCAGGCCACAGAGGCTATTCCTCCTACAGTTTCTCTGACTCACTTACTGGCACCCTTCTTAACATATTCCTTAAACGGAACCACTAAGAATTATCCTTGTTCCTCCTTTTTCTTCACCTCTAACATTAAATCCGTCTACTTGTCTTGTTGGTTCTTCCTGCAAAATAAATCTCCCATCCATTTTCGCTCCCTTCACTCTAGCGCCTTCACCCGAGAGATCATGACATCCTGCCTGGACTGTTGACATCCTGCCTGGACTGTTGCAGTAGTCAGTTCTGCTGCTGCCACACCATCCAGCCATCCTTTACATCATGAGTCGGACAGTCCACTCTCCAAACAGCAGCCTAAATAATGCTTTCCAGAAGAGATGAGGCTTTGTCACTCCCCCTTGATGCTAAGAAGAAAGTCCACACTCCTCCCTGCAGGCTCTGACGTCAAGGACCCTAGAGGACCCTCCGCCACCTCTTAGAGGCTCTTCTGTATCATCTTCCTCAGAGACTTTGCTCCAGAATTTCGATCTGTCCTCTGCCCTCTGTCTCTCAGACTTGTCTGACATCAGGGACGGTTCTTCCAGGCTTTCTGCCTGGAGCTTTCCCCCTCCAGACTTGCCCAGGGAGGGCTGATTTCAGAAATTCCATCTCAGAGAGGTCGTTTGCACCCAGCCTCTTTCCATGTGATCCAGCCTTTCCTGGTGCGCATTCTCCACCCATCACACAGGCCCCTACCACTCCTGAGGCTAGCTCGTTAATTTGTTTACTTGTGTGTCACTTATTTCCTCCCACTAAGATGTTAGTTCAAGAGAGAAAGGGTTACATATTGCAGATTCACTTCTTTGTATAGCAGAAACTAACATGCACACGCACAAAGTCAGTCCTCATCAGATTTTCTCCAAACTGCTCACTTTGCAAACTGAATGATAATTGAATATTAAAGAATATTTTAAAGAGGAAAAAAATAAGGGAATTGTCCCCTTCCTTATTTGATCATGAAGACTTAAGGTAGCATTTAGTAAGTAGCAGATGATCACTCAATAATGTTAGAATTTGGGAAGGAACAGATAGTCCACCTTCTTTTTTTTTTTTTTTTAACAAACTGAGCAGTTTGTTAAACCCCACTAACTATGTGTGCTTACTGTAGAGTGGCCATGCAGAAATCCTTATCTCTCTGGGATATTTGGAGAGTTAAAATAAAATAACTTATGCAAACAAATATTTTGCCAATTGGGAAAACTTATCATGTCACTCTTTGAGAATCAGATGAGGGCTCTTGACCAGCCACAGGGTGCTGGCCACAGGTGTGAATTCTACTCTGCACATAACACCTCCAAAAACCTCACTTCTCCCCCACGCAAACTTGATTGGTTACCTTGATCCACACTGAGTCAGTCTGCAGGTTGATTACAACAGTTTGGAAAGTTAAGATGCCTACTCTTTACAGTTAATGGCTAGGACACCATTTTATGTTTTAAGTATGAAGGCCCCCATCTGTTGCCAATTCCAGGCACTGGTTCACTCCTAGGAGGCCCCCTCCATTTTCTGTTTCTATCAATGGCCTGAGGGTTTCCAGAGGATAGTTATAAGACAGGGTTTAAGAAAACAAAAAGCAAGGCCCTCAGGAGAAGTCCTTAGTGACTCAGTGTCTGTCTTGGGATTCAGTGTGTTTTCATCCCAAGGAGAGATGATGTAGCCAGAAAAGAATGTCACAAAGGGAACCTCACATCCTCGCTGTCAGCCCGTCTTGACACGAGGGCTGCATTCGCTGCCCTGGAGGCAGCACCAGTTGTGAAATAGCTTATTGCAGTTCCCAGTCTGCACACCCAGAGAACCCAGTGACTGAGTTCAGAAAGGCAGGTTGTAAAAGTTACGAGGGAAACATACACTGGGCCCAGTGGAGACTCTGAGAGCACCCAGGGAGGAGCCTGGGAAGAAGAAAGGTCCGACAGGTGGAAGCTGCCAAAATGAAGCTCTGGGCCTCTCCTCTCTTCTGGGCTCAGGACTTGTCACCCTTCCTTCCGTAATGCAAAGACTCTGAGATGGTCCCTGGTGGACTGCATGTTGAGAGGAAGGAGCCATGTGGTCTGGAACGCTTCTGGGATGTCACAGGCGGGGACTTTCTGGCCCCGCTGCCCCATCCCCTGACTCCTGGGCAGGAGAGAAGGCCATGGCGATGAGGGCTGGACCCGCCCCTTTCTCTAAGCAAATATGCCAGTAGCATTTGGGTTAATGAACTGTGCCTTTTAATAAATGGTTCTTATCTCACCAGAGTGGTGCTAAATTGTCAGGATTTTAAATTAACTTAATAGTTTCGGGGATGGTACTTATTCACTGGTTACTTGGAAAGTGAACGTGGCCCCCAGCCTGGGCCTCTTATTGAATTATGCAACAGTTAGTTACTTCATTTGGGTTTAAGGGGAAATGTTTAGGATTAATGTGCAATGCCTCAATGCCCCCCTTAATGGGCATTTCCAGGCCTCCCCTAAACTAAAAGCCTGCTATTCATCATCGGGTCACTCTGTGTTCTTCAAGTGTCTTGCACAGGAGTGGCCAACAGCCTGTTGGAAACACCCTCCCTGATGAAAGGGAGACAAAATGCCCATCTTCTCTTCCTTTTGTTCATTTGTGCAAAATGTTTACCGAGAGGGGCAAACCCCTATCCTGCCTGTAGGAAGATTATCATCTACGTTCAAAAGCTATAAATATATAAGACAGGGAAGTTATGAAATTCTAGAACTTCTGAAGGGAAAGGAAAAGTTAATTCTGCCCTGGGGAGAGGAAGAATTGAGGTAAAGCTTAAGATCCCCTGGAGAAGGAAAATGGCAACCCACTCCAGTACTCTTGCCTGGAGAATCCCATGGAGGGAGGAGTCTGGTAGGCTACAGTCCATGGGGTTGCAAAGAGTCAGACACGACTGAGCAACTTCACTTTCACTTTCACTTTCTAGGAGGTAACATCTGAGCAGAGCCTTGACAAATGCATAATATTTATATGCATGGAGTTGTGAAGAGCCATCCACGTAAATTCTTAATCCCATGCTTCTCTAGTTTACAATGATCAGCTTGTGGGTAAAAAGAATTGCCACTTTTTGAGCATTTACTATGAGCCTGATAAGTTCTTCGTGAGAAGCTTATGAGAGATAAAGTAGCATCCTGAGAATTCCCTGGGGGTCCAGTGGTTAGGGCTCCATGCTCTCACTACTGAGGGCCTGGGTTCAATTCCTGGTTGGGGAACTAAGATCCTGTAAGCCACGTGGTATGGCCAGAAAATACATAAATTAAAAAAAAAAAGATACAGTGGCATCGCTTCCATTTTACAGAGGAGAAAACAGGCTCAGAGACGGTAAATAATTTGTGCAAAGCCACACAGCCTTTGGCACACAAAAATTCTAACCAAAGCCCAAGTGGGTTGGTAAAACTTAATATTTTTTTTTTATTTTAAACTTTTCATTTTGTATTGGAATATAGCTGATTTACCATGCTGTGATAGTTTCAGGTAGACAGCAAAGGGACTCAGCCATACATATATATGTATCCATTCTCCCCCAACCTCCTCTCCCATTCTGGCTGCCGCATAACATTGAACCGAGTTCCCTGATTATAAGTAGGTCCTTGTTGGTCGTCCATTGACCATCCCACACTCCCTAACTATCCCTTCCCCCCATTCTTCCCCCTAGCAACCATAAGTTTGTTCTCTAAGTCTGTGAGTCTCTTTCCTGGTAACATTGCTTTGGAAGCAATTCCTTTATATCAAAATTTACTTCGGTGGGTTCATTCTCACCACAAAGCAGATTCATCCATCAGTGCATCAGAAATTGTGTTGGGAAAAAAAGAAATGACTTTGCAAGCAGTGAGCAGGTGCCAACTCTGTGCAAAGCTTGATGCCCAGTGGGTTCTGAAACAAGCAGAGATGAGGACAAGCAGAGGAGGTGCACCGTCCCTTCCAACCAGAGACATGTGATCCAGGGCCAGAATCACCGATGGCGGTGGTGAGCAAGTGTAAGGAAGGTGACGGTCAGATGCTAAGTGCAGGGCAGAAGGCAGAAAGGCCGGGCAGTATTAGCATCAAGCGCCTCTTAGAAGCAGGAGGATGAAGACGGCAATAGGGATGGAAAGACTGGCACTTCCCCGTCTGCCTTGTGAGCCCTCATTCAAGCCCTGGTCCAAGCCCCTCCAGGACCATGTCCATGGCCCCCGGAGGGGTGCAGCAAGCAGAGTTGGACAGACACAGTTGCGGTGGGGGGGCTCCTTCCACGGTCGGGGCACAGGTCCCCCAGCAGCTGCCGGACCTGCCCAGCTAGGAACTTCAGTGTCTCTGCCCTGGGGCAAGGACTCTGCTGTGACTCGGAAGAAGCAGAAAACAAACCCTGGCCCTTTCAGCTCCTTGGCGGTCCCCGGGAGAGGCACAAGGGGGCCTGCTGAGTGGAGTGACCTTGAGAAGGTCGGGCGGGCGTCTGAAGTGGAACAGCAGCGCTGGGGCAGGGGGAGCCACACAGCCATCAAGGAGAGGCTGCCTATAAAGGATCCCTTCTCCCTTTCTTCTGGCGCAGACACAGCCCCGACTTCATTCTGCATTCATAAAGCTTCCCTTGGAAGCGCCTTTAAGTACTGCTGAGGGCGGCTTGGAGAAGCATGTTGGAGGGTCAAACACACATCTCCTTGGGCTTTCTTTCATCTGCCTCAAAAACAAAAATCTCTCCTTTTTTAATCGCCTCCTCCTGTAAAAAGGGCTAATCTTTTTGTTGGCAGCAGCCTCCCGTGGCCTAGAATCTTAGCAATTAATACACCATGGCTGGGAAGAGAAGGCAGGGACTCTGGTCTACGAGGAAGACGGAAGCAGGTCAGAAAGGGAAGCTGCAGGATGTGGGGGAGGTGGCTGGGTCCCAGGAGGATGGAAGCCTGCAAGGTGCTGCCTGAGCAGGTCTGGCCTCAGAGAAAGGTGCTTTTCAGGTGCAAATTTGATCCTATGGCCAGTCACTTCAGTCAGTTCAACTCTTTTGCGACCTCTGGACTGTAACCCTCCAGGCTCCTCTGTCTACGGGATTCTCCGGGCAAGAATACTAGGTAGCCATGACTTCCTCTAGGGGATTTTCCCAATCCAGGGATAGAACTCAGGTCTTCTGCATTGCAGGCGAAGTCTTTACCACTGAGCCACCAGGGAAGCCCCTGAGGCCAACAGATCAATCCAAATTGGCACCTGCATGGAGGGACTAGGAATGAGAAGAGTTTTCATCTGACTGTGTTCTTAGGCCCCCTTCTTCCTCCTGTGACCCTTCCCCTGATCCCCGATAGAAACCTCTTCTTTGTAATCATTTTGTCTTTAACTGAGGCACTCACCCTTAATCTCTGTCATAAACAGATTCATTTTCTTCCCAATTTCTGATTATGGTCTGTTGCTTTAGAGTTATATTTCTAAAAAAATGTGTGCTCCCACCTGGCTTAAAAACCTTCAGTGGCACCCAGTTTCTCCCATGGTAAAAGTCTGAACACCACAGCATGGTGTAAGGTCCTCGTGCCCTGAGTTTTATAAATTCCCATCCTCCTGGGCCACCAGGTCCCTACCCAGCCACCTTGCACTTCCACCCACTTGGACGTGGTATGATGTGACTTTGCCTCCGGAGTTACTCCACCCTCCAGTCTTCTCCCCTATTTTCCCCACTTGGCAAATCTCACCTTGTCCTTTAAAACTCTCCTAAAAATCGCTGCCTCTGAGAAGCCTTTGCGAGCTCATCAGGGGGTTTTTATCATTTTCTCTGCGATGCTTGCAGGGCGTCTAGGTGCGCCACTAATAATGTGCTTGTTGTATTTCGTCTTAATGATTTGTCTATGTGGACATTTTTTACCTCCATGAGATTTTCAAAAGCGTGGAGTGTGCGTGATCCATCTTTCTCGCACAATGCCTGGGACCTAGTTGACACTGAACACATGTCTATGCTAAAGATTGCCAAGATTCGAGGATAAAATATTAATATAATAACCTAGCCTCCAAAATCCAAAGATAGGAGAGGAAAGAGGAAGAAAAGAAAAGTTTTTGGGTTCGAGTGATTTTGTTCCATAAGGAACATTTGAGCATGAGGGACCTGCTGGATGATAGAGAGGGGTGTGTGTTGCACATGCGCATACGAGCTGATGAAGTCAATTAACAATGAGGGGACTGCAGTTAGCAGCTACGGGGTTCCTAAAGTCAAGAGCAAAGGATGCTTGTCTTGCAGACTTGCAGGAGGGACCCCCAGAGGCCCCCACATCTTGGTTGCAGGTGGGGACCTCTCCGCCCACCGCGCCAGATTCGCAGAGCACAGACAGCATTTTGGGCAAATCAGAGCACATGGCTGTCACTTTTTTATTCTTCCCCAATTATGTGCTTGGAACAGAGCCCTGAGGACAGTTTGATGCAGCAAAGGGAACAAAACCATAAGCAGCATTTGTCTTACTTCTTGAAAGGAGCTGTTATAAACCCCCTGCGTGGCTAGATCTGAAAGCGTAGCTCCTCCTCTCTGTCCTCAGGCCTGGGGACCCCTGGACCCAGAGCTCCTGAGAGCCCTGCCCCTCTGCCTGGGGAGTACAAGTCGGGCTGGCTCAGAGCATCACTCAGTGTCACTGCAATTCTGAGGGCACGTTGCCCTTCAGTATATTGGGCCTAAAAGTTATGTCCCTACGTCTTCCTTCCTGTCCTGTGTTAGCCTGGGAACTCCTGCCAAAGGGATGTGAGAGGTGAGGAAGCAAAGGCAGCATCTGCTGTGACCTTGTGAGCCTGTGGATGCTAATCATGGATAATGACGACTTGGCCTCTGGGACCTAGGAAACCTGTCAGTAGGGGGGCAGGGCACCTTCCAAGTGTTTCAGTCTTCTGGAAATAATGCCTTGTGGAAGGAAGGAGGGACAGAAACAGGGAGGGAGGGAGTGAAGGATGGAGGGAAGGAGGAAGGGAGGGGGAGGGAGGGAGGCAGGAAAGAAAGAAAAGAAGAAAAGCAAGTAGACCAAACAGTTCCTTTGTCTGTGAACTTTCAACCTAAAACATTCAGTTAAGACCGGAATATTCACCTCTGTAACCTTTGCCTCCTTGGCTTCCAGATAATCATTGGAATGCCCTCCCCTCCCCACTGCATCAAGTTAGTCATTCGCATACTTTGCAGGAGAGTTTTATTAATTCCTGAGTAATTGATAGTAATGAATTTGTTCTCCAAGTGCTGTGGTTTATTGATGACACTTGGGTCTGATTTGCTCTCTGTGCTTATAAGAACAGGATCTGTGCTTGGCTTGTTGAGTTAATAAAATCTACAAAGTGGTTTCACAGAAGAATATGCACTCGAATGTAGTTCTTGGCAAAAGCAGCCGCGTCTTTAGGGGGAGTGTGTGTATGTTTCTGAATCATCACTAATTACCAGAAAGGGAAAATGCCTGCTTTCTACTGGTTTGTTTAGATGGTAAACACAGGACAGAACTGTTTGGTGCTGAGCGGGGCTTTAGATTCGGAGCTGAGCTTTGGTCAGAGAGTGTTTCGGATGTAATGAGACCTTGTGGTGGACTGGGGTGAAAGTGACACGGAATCCTGGTTTTGTGAGGTTGCTGTGAGTCTCTGCTCACCTCCGGACCCCGCCTCCTCCATGTGTCCATCTGATAGATGAGGGCAGATTCTCCCAGGGAAGGTTGCAGGTACCAGGGGTGGATTGAGGCAGCCACCTCGGAGAAGCCACTGCTGGCAAATAATACTGTTATGAATGTTAGGGAAGCAATTAAAATGAACTCATCATTCCCCAAAATATTTATGTATTGAAAGTAATTCTAACTGATTGCCTTTAAGTAGCATTTTCTTCTGTTTTGCGCGATAACCACTGGGAGTGTGTTTTCCTTTGATTTCGGGATTCAGTCCTCAAGTGTGTGGAGATGAGCAGGGGACCTAATCGGTGATGTGGCTGGATATCCAACCCTGACATCACCCAAGCTGCTCCCCTGTCCCTCCTAGAGCTTCGGGAAGAACCTGGCCCTGAAGGGACACTTTTTGTTTCCCTCACCGAGGGAGGAAAGAAATAGTCAGTTCAATAAGTAAGTCTTAGTTGCTCAGTCATTTCTGACTCTATGCAACCCCATGGACTGTAGTCCTTCAGGCTCCTCTGTCCATGGGACTTCCCAGGCAAGAGTACTGGAGTAGGTTACATGCCGTCCTCCAGGGGATCTCCCCAACCCAGGGATCAAGCCCAGATTTCCTGCATCTCCTGCATTGCAGGCAGACTCTACTGCTGAGTCACCAGGGAAGCCCGGTCAGTTCAATGCTGCCTCCTTAATGCCACTGCCTGAGACAGACGGTGGCTGGAGTCAACTAAGGCAAACACACCAACGGCTGGGTTGCCCCACGCCTCTGAAGGATTTTATTAAGAATCATAGTGTTTGTGCCCAGATGATGGAGGAAAACCTGTGACAAACCCCGCTCAGGCAGGTGGGGGACCCCGTTTCTCAGCCTGGTCCTAACTGGCTCTGTGACTTCGGGACAGCCCCAAACACTCTGAATCTCGACTTCACTCTCCTTGTGTGAAAACAGATCTTCAAGGTCCCTTCCTTTTCTGACACCCTTGAATTCTGGAGAAAACTCCAAATGCAGAGAAAGCGGAGAGTGGGAGGTTCTGGTCAAAGGTATGGTAACATGAAAAATAGACCAACTGTGTGGGGTGTCCCCTTCCCTGATGCTGGGAGAGGAAGTGAACAGAAGGGCCCTTGTGTGGTAGTTCTGGGGTCAGGGCTGCTGTCCAGGACCAAGTGGGTGGCCTGTCCTCCAGCTGCCTCGGTGCAGCTGACCCCTCTCTGTGGCCCTGCATCACTGAGCTTGGGAAGGGGCCAGGGCTCAAGGTCAGACGAGACTCTGTCCTGCGACAGGGATGCTGTAGCCGATCAGGGTAGAGGCCTTGATGGCCACTTTACTCAAGTTTGGGAGTGCTGAGGAGGGGGACAGAACAAGGCCAGCCCCCTGACGTCACTATGACACGTGCATCCTTGTCTCCCATGCCCAACGTGGGCCCTGTGCTCTGAGCCCTTGGTGTTTGCTGGTGATGGATGGAGGTGCCCACTGGGTTCCCCATTCCTTCTTTAATTTTGTCAAAATCTGCATGTCTGTTTCTCTAATTAGAATACAGTGCCCCCACCCACCCACTGTATGTGACATCCCTAATTTCTCGCAGCTTCTTTGTAACCCTTCACAGCCTTGCATGCTATTCCTTCAATCTCCAAGCAGAGTTCTCTGTACAATACAGCTGCCCAGGCCTTTGGAAAGCAAGCTTTGCATTCCTGAAACCCACCCAATTCCAGTGTGCCCGTCCTGCCCCTTGCCACCTACTGAGGATAGTCATGACAGCGACAGTGACTCTGGGGCCACAGGTGTGAGCAAGGACGCTCCTTCCCTGAGACATGGATAGAACTATTTATTGATAGTGAATCCAAGGGCAGGTCATCTGGGAAAATAACAGGGGGTGGAATTGGAATGGAGTCGAGCTGTAATCATAGACTCTTAGGAAGGATCTTCAGTGATTTTCTAAGTCAATGGGTTGCAGACTTTTTTTTAACCAGTTGCACCTTTATAACCACAGCATCTCTAGCAGCCTCCAGTGTCTTACAAAGCAGATATAGAGAACTTGCTGGTGGAAGCAGATAGAGCCTGGAGCTGATGGGGCTTGGTCCTCAGGGAAGTTTGCAAACCACCTGAGCCCTGGTCATGTGAGCACATTCTGAACACCATCAATCTAAGCTAATAAACTCTCCTACAGATGAGATCATTATGGACAGTGCTTCAGTAACTTATTCCTTTCCGTGTTGCTTGATTTTGTCATCCTGATGAGTTTCACATGTACCGTATGATTAAAGCCAAGCAAAATGGTTCTAAATTGTTTATCTGGAGTTGCACGTCCTGTGAGGAACAGAACAGAAACCAGAATCATGGGTTACCTGCCCTGTAGGCTAGCATTCCTTCCTCTAAGCTAGAGTCCAAGCCAGCGGCATCATGACTGCGGGCCACGTGTTAGGAAGGCAGATCCTCAAGCCCATCTCCAGACTGACTGCATCTGAAACTATAGAGATGGGACCCAGAAATCTCTGTTATTATCAGGCCTCCAGGTGACTGGTGCATGATGAAGTTTGAGAGCAACTGCCGTGGCCTAAACTTTGAAGATCCTCGGACTTGCCCAGTAATTTTGAATGTTCTTAGTGTTGTGTGAGTTAAGGCTTTGGGTGTTTTTATGTTTTCATGTTGGTCATGGGTGCAGGAGGAGGGGAGAAGGTATAGAGTATACAGAATACCCCCTCATTCAATATTTGGGATGAAAGTTGACAGATTTAGCCAATGAAAAAATACAGGATACCAGTTAAATGTATTGCTCAGATAAACAATGAAAAATATTTTTGTGTAATTATGTGATATTTAGGACGTATTAATGCCAAAATGTTATTTAGTTTTTATCTGGTGTGCACATTTAATCGGGCATACTGTATTTTATCTGGCAACCTTATCTGGGACAGATCACAAATCGGGAATATTGCTCTCTTTTTTAGAGTCTTTTTCTCCTGCCTTCTCGGATCCAAAATCAGACAAGTATCTCATTTGGTGTTGTTTAGTCGCTCAGTGGTGTCTGACCCTTTGTGACTGCATGGTCTATAGGCCACTGGGTTCCTCTGTCCATGGGATTCTCCAGGCAAGAATACTGGACTGGGTTGTCATTTCCTTCCCCAGGGGATCTTCTTGACCCAGGGATCGAACCTGCATCTCCAGCATCTCCTGCATTGGCAGAGAGGTTCTTTATCACGGCACCACCTGGCAGCTTCCACATATCTCATTGCAGGGCTATTATTTCCCAATTCCCTTTCTGTGTTGGTGAGAGAAGCTGGCAGAGAGGAATTAAAGCATGTGAAATGGTAAAGGCAGTAGCCTGCCAACTCACCATTGTTGTTTTGTGTTTTTTCCTGAATATTAAGTAATTTTTATTTATTTATTGGGCTGCTGTGGATCTTAGTTTCAGTGTGAGAGATCTAAGTCCCTGACCAGGGATCAAACCTGGCCCCCCTGTGTTGGGAGCAGAGAGTCTTAGCCACTGGACCCCCAAGGAAGTCTCCAGCTCACCATTTTTCACCACTATTACTTCACTGGCACAGACACCATATTGTAGAGATTGCTGAGTAAAAGACCAAGAAAACCTTTGCAGAATCACAGACTTCCTCTCTCTCCCTCTCCCATGCAGCAAGCTCCCCAGCCTGTCCACCACCCACAGATCTGCTGATGGACTCACCAGGCTGGCCAATGAACTGCTTGTGGCCCCAGCAAAACTCTGCAGATGCAGAATCAGACTCAGATGCAGACTCAGCTTCCACTGGCAGGAGCGGGGAACATGTCATGGGCAGCAAAGAAAGTCCCGTTGCTTTTACCATAAGATCTTCCAAATGAACTTGAACCTCCAATAGGACCTGATTAAAAAACCCAATTAAATGGCTCTGTAGTCTTGTTTTTGATGTATTGTCCTATGTAATGGAGCTGGAGCTGGAGCTGGAGATTGGGAGGCAGAGAAATGCAAAATTCAATGGAAGATTGAAAATCCTGTTTTCTCACTATATCCCTAGTCTGACTCCCCTGTTTTGGTGGCATTAGGACTGAGAGTCAGTAGGCCCATTTTATTTTTTCTTGACTTTTTAAAAAAATACTTTTTAATTTTGTATTGGATATAGCTGATTAACAATGTTGTGATAATTTCAGGTGAACAGCAAAGGGACTCAGCCATATATATACATGTGTCCCTTCTCTTCTATCCTGGCTGCCATATAACTTTAAGCAGAATTCCATGTGCCATACAATAGGTCTTTGTTGGCTATCCATTTTAAATATAGCAGTATGTACCTGTCCACTTCACACTCCCTAACTATGGACTCAAGGCAGAATGTAATGAAATATGATTTTGGACTAGGGATCTGTTTGATCTGAACAGTGTATCCTGTCCTTTTTAGGGAAGGCTTTCCTGCCTCGAGAAAGAGCTGGATTTTGTAAGACATTAAGGCATTTGTTATTTAATATTCGTGTGCAGTGGACAGATAAGTTCACTGGTCTAGAGGGAACTTCAAAGTACTATGCAGCCCTCCCAGGCTTCCCAGGTGGCTCAGTGATAGAATCTACCTGCCAATGCAGAGGACTTGGGTTTGATCCCTGGGTCAGGAAGATCCCCTGGGGAAGGGAGTGCCTACTCACTCCAGTATTCTTGCCTGGAGAATTCCATGGACAGAGGAGCCTCGTAGGCTCCAGTCCATGGGGTTGCAAAAGAACTGGACATGACTGAGCATACCCGCAGGCATGCAGCCCTCTGTGCTTAGGCGGAAAACTTAATCACTGAGGGGAAAACGTGTTCTAATGTAGAGAGCTCTGCAGGGGATGGGAGCAGGTGTGGTGATGCTCTCTGGCATGGCTTGAGGAGCTGAGTCCCTGCCAGATGTCATGGGCTGTGCTCATTGGCTTTAACACATATCCCCTGGGGCAGATGTGCAGGGCACACACAGGCACCACACCTAGCTGTGTGGTGGCCTAGTTGGATCCTTGCAGAGAGCAATGCCCTAGCAAAGCATTTTGAAACCACAATAACCCACAGGCCCCCAAGTTCCCATTCATGCAGGATCAAATTAGCATTTCATTTTCCTGCTTGACCCAGGATTTTTTCCCTGTAAGAGAAGGGTCCCAAGGTTAGTTCTGTCCTAGATGTTGTGTTGTTCCCTGTACACTTTAACTCTTAGAGAACTTATGTCAAGGAGCATTTAATCTACTCTTCTAGGCTGAGTTTTTTTATTTAGAAGGAAAACAACATACTCCTTATCTTATTGGAGGTGTTCAGTTTGGAAGTTAAAATGAGGGTTGTAAAAGTTATCAAGAAAAGGACAGAATCAAGGAACCCAAGGCAATCATAGCCTTTCAATATCCATCTGGACTATCTCTCTTCCTAAAGGAAGATAGGGCCTGATCGTCCCCACAAGAAGGAGGTCAGATAGTGACTTTCCTTCCCTTGATTCATGGGTGTCCCAGGTAGCTCACTGGTAAGGAATATGCCCGCCAATGCAGGAGACCAGGGTTCAATTCCTGGATCAGGAAGATTCTCTAGAGAAGGAAAGGACAACCCACTCTAGTATTCTTGCCTGGGAAATCCCATGGACAGAGGAGCCTGGCAGGCTGCAGTCCACGGGGTTGTGAAGAGCTGGCTGTGGCTCTGCACACACGCATCCCTTGATTCATACCATATGCAGGCAGGATGTTGTATGCTCTGTCCCACCTAATGACCCCCTTTGGCAGGGCAAGTCTTTGGAAAACAAACTGACCACAGTGGGAAATGTCCTGAGGTTGTGGCAGCCTCCTGAAAAGTTTGGTTACAGGTTTCATTTGCTCTCTGTGAGTTACTGGCAGTCAGGAGGGTTCAGACAACTAGCTGAACAGGAGGCATCAGAAGATCATAGAATTTTAGAGCTGGAGGGAGCACTTGGGCTTGCCTTCCAGACAGAAGTCATTTTGTCTGAGGTCCAGCTACGAGGTGGTGAGGCAGGAGTGATTTTATCCAGTCCTCTTGGCCACATGACAAGACTTATGGAGGCCTTTAAATGTCAACAAGGCAATTCTGAGTGGAGTTCAGAGCCCACTGGGAGACTACCATCAGAGCTGTGTTGCTGGAGGAATTATGGGAACTAAATATCTGTGGAACCCGTAGAAACCTCAGGCTACAGCCTGCCGGCTTTATCAGCATCCTGGAGAAATGGTCCCTCTGAGGCCATGCAGGCCAAGAGCTATTGGCTCAGATCATGATCACAGTAGAGCACAGGTGGGATGTGACAGAAAAATACCCAAATCGCCTTTGTCTCCCACTCTCCAGGGAATTGGTAATGGTTCTTTCAAAGACAGGGCTTTGAGCGAATTAGAGCAGGTGGAGGAGGAGCAGACACCTTGTCTGAGCTCACCTGGCGTGGTCCGTGCAGAGTGAACAAGGGGGAGGATTGAGCCATGATTGAGTTGGGCCCAAAGCCGAACCGTCAACTCACAGACCAGATGTCATAATGTTCTTGTTTGTCTCCTGTGGGAGGTCAGCTGTCTGTACCTTGGTAGGAATCTCTGTTTGGTTCGGAGAGATGAAATTGACATGAGATTTTCCTGGTTAGTGAACTGGTTCTCTGTTAAAACTCAAGGAAGCAAAATAAGTGACCAAGGCCTCTGTGTTGATATTTGTGTATCACGTGTGTATTGAAAGATGGACACAGTATCAAACCAAGAAGGGCCCATGCCCCAGACTGATTCCCCAGTGTGTTGAAATAAGGTTTTCATCACCAAATGGACCAAGTAAATCACCCAGGAGTGTGCTTAGGAGACCAGGATACAGGACAGAGTGAGTTGAGCATCTCCTCTTGATTAGTTTTCATAGATGCATCTGAATTCCCATTCATTCACCATCTACCCATTTATCTATCCATCCAAATGGCCCAGCTGCTCAGTGTATGTGGATGAAAAGAACAGACCTGAGCTTGGTCCTTGCCTTGCAGTCTAGTGGGAGAGGTATTAGTCTGACCAAAAGCAGTTGCATTGCTGGTAATTTTTTGTCTTACTTTTATTACATATGAGTAAGAAAAGTTATTATTATGTGCAAGTAAATAAACAGAACATTGCAATGTCATAGGGAATGACATGGTGTGTGCATTTGGACCGTGTACAGAGCAAAGTAGAGAGAACAGGGGAGGGTACAGGGTGGATTTCCTGAGAAAGAGTGATCCAGGGAGGAGCTCTGGGGGGACTGAAATTTCAGTTGGAACCTCAGGGATCAAGAGAGACCAGCGGTGAAAAGAGGAGGTGGAGGGAGGAGCATGTGAGAAGACTATGAAAGGAGACAGAAGCCAGATCATGCAGGGGTCTGAGAACCATAAAAAAACTTAGTTAAATTTTAAGTGCAATGGCAAGATATTGGAAACAGGTGTGGGGTATGAAAGGATTCTTTTAGCTGCTGTGTGTAGATGAAACTGGAGGACAGTAGCAGATATTGGGAGCTGTTGTAGTAACTTGGGTGAGAGATGACAGTGTTTGAGCAAGAGAAGCTGTGTGTCAGGGCTGGATGCCCATCTTTCTCAAATACCAAGAGCCATGCATGTCCAGGAATCTCCCCAGAGGATTCTATTAATACCATGGGAGCCTCTGTCAGCTTCTTCCTGCCTTTGTGGGTTGTGGGTAGGTGATCAGTGCCAGGTATAGGGTCCTGTTCTTGCTTAAGCAATTGCTCAAGGGAATTTTGTAAATGGCAGTGCAGGCAGATGCATTTTGGTCCCCCGTTGCTGGAGAAGACTCTTGAGAGTCCCTTGGACTGCAAGGAGATCCAACCAGTCAATCCTAAAGGAAATCAATCCTGAATACTCATTGGAAGGACTGATGATGAAGCTAAAGCTACAATACTTTGGCTACCTGATGCAAAGAGCTGACTCATTGAAAAAGACCCTGATGCTGGGAAAGATTGAAGGCAAAAGGAGAAGAAGGTGTCAGAGGATGAGATGATTGGGTAGCATCACTGACTCAATGGACATGAGTGTGAGTAAACTCTGGTAAATAGTGAAGGATAGGGAAGGCTGGCATGTTGCAGTTCATGGGGTTGCAAAGAGTTGGACATGCCTTAGTAACTGAACAATATTACTTATCCATGCTCTGAACCCTGGAACCTGAG
Organism: Bos indicus; assembly: GCF_029378745.1. Taxonomy (NCBI): domain Eukaryota; kingdom Metazoa; phylum Chordata; class Mammalia; order Artiodactyla; family Bovidae; genus Bos; species Bos indicus. The sequence goes on along the minus strand of NC_091788.1, from coordinate 35,980,005 downwards.
AGTGTATTACTTTACATGGCAAAAGTGACTTCACTGATGTGGTTGTATAATGGAGATGGGAAGATGATCCTAGATTATTCAGGTGGACCCAGTACAATGATAAATATCCTTGTAAGAGGGAGGCCAGAAGGTCAAAGACAGTAGCAGGAGCTATGACAGTGGAAGCAGGAGGTTGGATGGATGCAAAGAGGGGCCACAAACTAAGGCCTGTGGGCAGCCTGTAAAAGCTGAAAAAGCATAGCAAAGAAATGGATTCTCCTCTGAAGCCCCAGAAAGAACCAGCCCTGGGGACACCCTGACTTCAGCTTAGTGAGACCTGTGTTGGATATCTGACCTGTAGAGCTCTAAGATAATACAGCTATGCAGTTCTAAGTCATGCACTTTGTGGTAATCCATCCTGGCAGCAATAAGACATTAATACAGAAGCTAGTAATGATGGTATTGGGTAGCCTGAAGAACCACTTAAGGAGTCAGGGCCTGATTTCTACACCCTCCCGGGCCCCTGGTTTAGACCCACTGGACTGAGACTGGCCCACATTACAGTGCAGCTCAAGTTTGCTTCTGTTAACAGTGCAGCCAACTGTGGAGCGACAAGTCTCAAGGTTCTCGACAGGCTGAAGGAACATAACCCAGAAAAAGCAGGCAAAGAATGTATTCTTTTTCTGCTTTATAAAAGTCAAGTTCAGGCACATAGCAAACAGTGGCAAGAATGATAGCTTGTTAGAACTAGTGAGTGCTTGTTGGCAGCTGCTTGGTCTAACCGTGTGAAATGATCATGAACTTTCCCTGTTCAGTCCCACCCAGGCTCTAGCACCGGCCTTTTTTTTGTCTCCTCAATCCTTCCTTCATTCTCTCTCTATTCAGAATCAATGGAGTGTGTCTGCCCTTCAGACCCTGGGGGAGACATGCGGATCCATGCTGGGTGTGAGATGGGCTGGAAGTCCTTGTAGAGGACTGCACTAGAAGAGGAATTACCAACAATTGTTTAACTGACAAATCAACCATTTGTACCCTGAAATAAACACATACATCTGTCTGACAGGTCTGTACCGGCTCCCACCATGCAGGTCTGGGTCAAGTCTGGTGATGTGGCTGTGGAGTGTTTCTGGCATGGAGTGACCAAAGGTCCCTTGGATATTTTTTTTTACCCTGTGAAAGTTACAGGGTTCCCCAGAGGAGGAAAGGACCAAGACATCTAAGAAAGACTTAGCATCCTCCCCTCCTTGATGGTTCTTCCCATGTAGGGCTGCAGGCACGCAGTGGTGCCTGGAGGACAGAGAAGGGATTGGATGGTGCTGACGGTTCTTCTGGACCCTTTGACCTTTTCCCCACATAGATTCTTTCTTTGAAACCAAGACTAATGATCTGGTAACCCTCCAGACAGCACTCCCGGAGCCAGGGCTTAATTAGGGCTCATTTATAGGAAGCTGTTGCATATGCAGTTCCAGGAGACTTCCCCAAGGGCTCCAGATGAAGATGACAGGGGTGTTGTGGGTCAGGACTTAGACTCTCTCTTTCCCAGAACTATTGCTCCATCCTGCCTGGTTTAGGCTGCCCACGTTCTACTTGAAGTTTCAACACAGCGCTTGCTGACTCACCTACACACCTTTATTAAGGACTCTCCACCTCAGCCTCAGAGAGATGCATAGTTAGCATTGTGATTATTTGGGGTTAGCTATTTTTTCCTCTTGTGAATACACGTGAGGATTCTCCTTTTCCTCCTAACTGTGTTATGGTGAATGCCTCACTAATAAGGGCTGTACTTCTAAATGCATTTTACATCCATAATTACTGAAGGACTTAAGTGCTCTCTGGAGATACTAGCTGTTCTTCCATCCTGTGAGCAGGCAGTGGTCAGAAGCATCAGCTGGTAAAGAATCGGTGGATCAGATAACCCGCAGAGTTCTCATGTTCAGTTCTGAAGCCCACAATTTGGCCACAATGCAATGCGCTTCCTCAGTGTAGGTGTCCTGCTTTGTCCTTGCTTGAGCAGAAGAAGCCCTAGGATTCTGATTGGCTGTTTGGAAGGATAACCATGACATCTGACAGAGTTGGAGATGAATATTTCTTACCAAATGTCTCAGAAATTGATGTGTGCCCAGCTCTGATCGGATGTGTCCCTTCTGCCAGAATCTCCATCTAGACACCTGTGCCCTGGATGTCTGTCTCCTCCCCACAAAGTTTCTCACCTACATCCCAGTGCCCTGTCCAGTCTGGCTGCGGAAGGTACCATACTGCCTGTTCTGCTGGCCAAATCCACTGGGCACTTCCTGTCCCCCTGGACTCAGCTCAGGTTTCTGACCATGAACTTGTGCTGACGATGACCCTTCTGAATTGACACTCCAGTTTAGGAAACTCTAACTTCCTATACTGTTCATGGGGTTGTCAAGGTAAGAATACTGAAGTGGTTTGCCATTCCCTTCTCCAGTGGACCACATTCTGTCAGACCTCTCCACCATGACCCGCCTGTCTTGGGTGGCCCCACACAGCATGGCTTAATTTCATTGAGTTAGACAACGCTGTGGTCCGTGTGATTAGACTGACTAGTTTTCTGTGATTATGGTTTGTGTGTCTGCCCTCTGATGCCTCTCGCAACACCTACTGTCTTACCTGGGTTTCTCTTACCTTGGACATGGGGTATCTCTTCACCGCTGCTCCAGCAAAGCGCAGCCGCTGCTCCTTACCTTGGACGAGGGCTATCTCCTCACAGCAGCCCCTCCTGAACTTGAACATGGAGTAGCTCCTCTTGGCCCTCCTGTGCCCGCGCATCCACTGCTCCTTGGACGTGGGGTAGCTCCGCCTGGCCGCTGCCCCTGACCTCAGGCATGGGGTAGCTGGTGATTGCAGCCATGAAATTAAAAGATGCTTACTCCTTGGAAGGAAAGTTATGACCAACCTAGATAGCATATTCAAAAGCAGAGACATTACTTTGCCAACAAAGGTCTGTCTAGTCAAGGCTATGGGTTTTCCAGAGGTCATGTATGGATGTGAAAGTTGGACTGTGAAGAAAGCTGAGCGCTGAAGAATTGATGCTTTTGAACTGTGGTGTTGGAGAAGATTCTTGAGAGTCCCTTGGACTGCAAGGAGATCCAACCAGTCCATTCTAAAGGAGACCAGTCCTGGGTGTTCTTTGGAAGGAATGATGATAAAACTGAAACTCCAATATTTTGGCCACCTCATGTGAAGAGTTGACTCATTGGAAAATACTCTGATGCTGGGAGGGATTGGAGGCAGGAGGAGAAGGGGACGACAGAGGATGAGATGGCTGGATGGCATCACCAACTCAATGGACATGAGTTTGGGTGAACTCTGGGAGTTGGTGATGGACAGGGAGGCCTGGCGTGCTGCGATTCATGGGGTCGCAAAGAGTCAGACACGACTGAGCGACTGAACTGAACTGAACCTCCTATATCTGTGGCCAGCAGGCCAGTGATATTCTGAAAGAGAGAGGATGAAAGATATAGTCCATCTGTAAATTTTAAAGTAGCCTTTAGGTTCCAAGGAGGTGACATGACAGGCCCAGATGGATGCAATACAAACAAGGTACCTAAGCTTGAATTTAGGAAATCTATGGCTTTAATAACAAGAAGTCAATTGTCCATGGGGTGCTGTTCTCTCATCTTGAAAGATTACCAGCAACATGAGCAACCCTGAAGAAAAAAATTTCACTAAAACAATTGTTTAGAGCCTTATATCTGATTTTCTTTCCTTTTTAAAAAAAGCAACATGTTTATAGCTTTCTATTAACATTGGTGTATTTATTCTGCTTGTTAGAATATAAACTCTATGAGGGCAGAGATCTTTATCTTTTTTATTGCCATTGTGCTCTGAATACCTAAAACAGTGTCTGGCTACAAATAGTGACGCAATTAACATTCTTGTCCATGTAGGAGAGTTCCTACAGGTTAAATAATTTAAAGCTGTTGAGATGATGGGTGTATTATTTTCAACTTAACTAAACATTTTGAAATTTCTTTTTAAGATGAGCATACCATTTTACACATCTGTCATAGGAGTTCACGATTTTTCACATTTTTATGAGCAAATGTTACTGAAACACTGCAGCGTTTTGCTGCAGGTTGGGTATGAAATGGTTTTGAAGTCGCCTTTTCCCAATTACTAACGAGGGGCTTCCTTGATAGCTCAGTTGGTAAAGAATCCGTCTGCAACGCAGGAGACCCTGGTTCAATTCCTGGGTTGTGAAGATCCCCTGGGGAAGGGATAGGCTACCCACTCTAGTATTCTTGGGTTTCCCTTGTGGGCCAGCTGGTAAAGAATCTGCCTGCAATGCGGTAGACCTGGGTTTGATCCCTGAATTGGGAAGATCCCCTGGAGAAGGGAAAGGCTACCCACTCCAGTATTCTGGCCTGGAGAATTCCATGGACTCTCCATGGGGTCTCAAAGAGTCAGAGACAACGGAGTGACTTTCGCTTTATTATTTAATTTATTCAAACTAAAGAAAAAGAACAATTATTTCTTTCACCTCCCCACCAATATGCTCTTGCATCTAATGAACTTATTTTATATATCTTTATATTTATAATATGTAAAATATATTTAAATGTATTTTATATATTTAGTACATAATATAATATGAATATCGGAGGAGGAAATGGCAACCCACTCCAGTGTTCTTGCCTGGAGAATCCCATGGACAGAGGAGCCTGGTGGGCTGCCGTCTATGGGGTCGCACGTATATTTGTACGTATTTAAATTTCACGTATAAGAGAAATCATACAGTATTTGTATTTCTTGGTCAATTTCACTTGGTATAATGCTTTTGAGGTGCATCTATGCTGTCACAAATAGCAAGAATTCATTCTTTTTATAGCTGAGCAATATTCCATTGTAGATATGCATCACGTCTTCTTTATCAGTTCATCCAGGGAGGGATAATTGGGTTGTTTCTGTATCTTAGTTATTGCAAATATTTTTCTAATGAAAATTGAACATATATCTTTTTAAATTAGTATTTTTATTTTCTTCTGATAAATAGCCAGAAGTAGAATTGCTACATCATACAATAGTTCTATTTTTAATTTTTTGAGGAAACTTCATACTGTCTTCCATAGTGGCTACACCAATTACACATTCCCGCCTTTAGTGTGTGACGGTTCCCTTTCCTCCACATCCTGACCAATACTTTTCGTTTCTAGTCTTTTTATAATAGCCATTTTGACAAGTATATGATGATGTTTCACTGCGGTTTTTATTTACATTTGCCTGATGGTTAGTGATGTAGAGCATCTTTTCATGTCCCTGTGGATCATCTGTATGTCTGAAAAAATGTCTATTCAGATCTTATCTTTTTTTTAAATCAAATTGTTTGGTATTGCATTTATGAGTTCTTTATATATTTTGGATATTGATCCCTTATCAGATATATGATTCACAAATATTTTCTCCCATTTAATAGATTACCTTTTCATTCTGTTGATGGTTTCCTTTGCTATATAGAAACATTTTTGTTTGATGTAGTCCCACTTGTTTATTTTTACTTTTGCTGCTGTTTCTTTGGGTGTCAGATTAAAAAAATCATTGCCAAGACCCATGTCAAGGAGCTTATTGCCTATGTTTTGTTCTAGGAGTGTCTTTATTTTAGCCCATTCTATTCTGTTCCATTGACCTGTGTGTTTGTTTTTATACCAATACCACAATTTTAATTAGTGCAGCTTTTTAATATAGCTTGAAATCAGGGAACATGATGCCTCCAGTTTTCTCCTTATTTCTCAAGACTGTTTTGTCTATTTGGTATATTTCATGATTCCATATAAATTTTAGGTTTATATTAGTTCTATGGAAATGTCATAGGTATTTTGATAAGGATTGCATTAAATCTGAAAGTTGCTTTGGATACTATGGTCATTTTAACAATATTAATTCTTCTGAACCATGAGCATGCAATATTTTTCCATTTATTAGTCTTCTTTGACTTCTTTCATAAATGTCCTATAGTTTTCAATATACATGTCTTTCCCCTCTTGGTTGAACTTATTTCTAGTTATTTTATTCATTTTGATGCTATTGCAAATAGGATTGTTTCTAAAAAATTTCTGTTAGTTTGTTGTTAGTGTATAGAAAAATAGTAGATTTTTGTGTATTGATTTTGCACCCTGCAACTTTATGTATTTGTTTATTATTTCTAATATTTTTGTGAAATCTTTAGAATTTTCTACATATAATGTCATGTTATCTGCAGATAGTGAGCTGTCTGGTCCTGGGCTTTTTTTGTTAGGAGGCTTTTGATTACTAATTCAATCTCTTTATTAGTAATTGGTTTGTTCAGATTTTCTCATTCATCATGATTGTCTTATGTACTTCTAGGAATTTATCCATTTATTCTAGGTAATCCAATATATTAGTGGATAGCTGGCCATAGTAGTCTTTTATGATCCATTTTATTTCTGTGGTATGGAAGATCTGTTCAAGAGCAAAGTAGGAAAATCTGAAAATGGTCTTCTTCCCTGGACACACCACAGACATACTGAGTCTACAGTCTAAAAATTTCTGCACATGTAAATTCTTTCTCTTTAAAACACACAAACAAACAAACAAACAAAAAAACTATAGGCTGGCTGTGTGGTTACTTCACATCAAACAAACAAGAAGAAAATCACAGCAAAGCATGGAGGAGAGGCTGGGACAAAATCTTGCCATAAATCTCATCTGATGTAACATCCCACAACCAGAAGGGAACTAAAACCCAGAAGTTCTCCCTGGGGAGTGAGGGGTTTGAACTCCATATGGGCACCCCACTTTTAAGACATACACTTGAGAGATGATCCCCTAAAACATCTAATTTGAAAACCAATAGGTCTTGTGTCCTGAGACCCACAAGAATCCAGTGATCTGAGAAACTGCTCTTAAATTTTTCACGTGCTCAGACTCACCCACCCCAAGACTCAACTCAGAGGCAGCCAATCAAGTCCAAATTAAAAATGAGGGACACCTCTCCATTCACCTAGATCTGGAGGCCGGAGGAGAGCGCATGCTTGGTCCCATGAGACTGTAGTAATCCATGTCACCATGACAGGAGTGCACGCCCCTATCTGGTTCCAATTTTTGTAATTACTGCTGGATTTCCCTGGTGGATCAGACAGTAAAACATCTACCTGCAATGCAGGAGATGCAGTTTCAATGCCTGGGTCTGGAAGATTCCCTAAAGAAGTGAATGACTACCCATGCCAGCAATCTTGCCTGGAGAATTCCATGAACAGAGGACCCTGGCAAGCTACAGTCCATGGGGTCACAAACAGTTGGACATTACTGATCACACACACAGCAGTCATAACTACTCGGACAAGCACAAAGGTTTGAGCTGAGCAAGGTTTAACGACAAGGTTCATTTCCTACATGAGGCCACTCCTTCAAGACTGGGAGAGGTGATTGTTTCATCTGCTGTATAGAAACCAACACACAGACTCAAGCAACATTAAAAAAAGGAATATGTTCCAAATGAAAGAAAAAAGATAAAACCTTAGGGTAGATGGGGGAACACCAAAACTTATTGAAATGGAGATAAGTAATTTAACTGATAAAGAGTTAAAAGTAATTTTCATAAAGATTCACACTGAACTGGAACGAAGAATGGATAAACACAAAGGACAAAGAGATGGAAAATATAAGAAAGTACCAAATGGAAGTGACAGAGCTGAAGAATATAATAAATAACTGAAAATTGCACAAAAGGGGTTCAACAGTGGACTAGATCAAACAGAAGGAAAGATCAGTCAACTCAAAGACAAGGCACGCACTCAATCAGAGCATAAAAAAGAAAAAAAATTCAAAAAGTGCAGCTAACGTAAGGGACTTATGGGACAACATAAAACAGACCAAGGTTTGCATTTATAGGGCTCCCAGAAGGAGAGAGAGAAAAAGGGAGAGAATCTTGTTTGAAGTAATAAGAGCTGAACATTTCCCTAACCTTGGGAAGAAAATAGATCTAGGAAGCCCAGAGAGTTCCAAATAAGAACCTGAAGAGACCCACACCAAGACACATTATAATTAAAATGTCAAAAGTTGAAGAGAGAATCTTAAAAGCAACAAGAAAGAAATGAAAAAATAAAAGCAACAAGAGAAAAACTTGTTACATAGAGGGGAACACCCATAAGACTATCCACAGATTTCACAGCAGAAACTTTCCAGGCCAGAAATAGTGTGATGATACTCAAAGTGCTAGGAAAAAAAAAAAATCTTCTGACCAAGAATACTCTACCCTGCAAAGTTATCCTGCAAAATTATCCTTCAAAGTTGAAGGACAGCTCAGGAGTTTTCCAGGAAAGCCAAAGCTAAAGGAGTTAGTTCATTGCCACTAGACTAGTCTTACAAGAAATGTTAAAGGGACTTCTTTAAGCTGAAAAGAAAGGGCACTGATTAGTAATAAGAACACATGGGAACGAATAAATCACACTAGAAAGGTAAATACACAGTAAAGGAAGTAAATAATCACTTACTTATAAAACTATTGCAAATGTTAAAAGACAAAAGTAGTAAATAAATAAAACTATGATTATAATAGTTAAGGGGGGGTGTGTGTTAGTCACTCAGTTATGTCCAGCTCTTTGTGACCCCCCTGGTCTGCCCATGGAATTCTCTAGGCATTATGCTGAAGTGGGTTGCCATTCCCTTCTCCAAGGAGCTTCCCAACCCAGGGATCAAACCAGGATCTCCTACATTGCAGGCAGATCCTTTACTATCTGAGCTACCAGGGAAGCCCCAGTTAAGGGACACATAAGATAAAAGATGTAAAAATGTGACATCAAAACCAAAATGTGAGGCAAGAGCATAATAGTTCATCTGGATTAACATGCTCAGGCTTCCACCACAAAATACCATGGACTGGTGGGTTAGACAAAGTAAATTTATTTTCTCGCAATTCTGGAGGCTGGGAACCTGAGGTCAGTGTGCTGGTGGGTTTGGTTTCTCCTGAGGCCTTTCTCCTTGCCTTGATTCAGCCTCCCTCTTGCTGTGTTCTCATGTGGCCTTTCATCTGTGTCTGTACCTCTGACATCTCTCTGTCCAAATTTCCGCCTCTTATAAGGACACTGGTCAGATTGCATTAGGGCCAACGTATGTGACTTCATTTTATATTAGTTATCCATGTGAAAACTTAGCTCTAAGTGTTTTGAGGTGCTGGGAGTTAGGACTTCAGCGTATGAAGTTTGGGGAGACACAGCTCAGTCATAGCACCACCTGACACAGCTCTTCATTACAGCCTGCTACCCATACACATGATAACAGTAATTTGTTGTTCAGTCACTAACTTATGTCCAACTCTTTGCAACCCCATGGACTGCAGCATGCCAGCCTTGCCTGTCCTTCACTATCTCCTGGGGTTTGCTCAAACTCGTGTCCATTGAGTTGGTTATGCCATCCAACCATCTCATCCTCTGTCGTTCCCTTCTCCTCCTGCCTTCAGTCTTTCCCAGCATCAGGGTCTTTTCCAGTGAGTCAGCTCTTCGCATCAGGTGGCCAAAGTACTGGAGCTTCAGCTTCAGCAATCCTTCCTGCAATCCCGCATAAGACAAGTGTTTCAAAGTCCCCTCTTCCAGGGGGAACTAGATGCTGGCAAGATGAATGACCTCACTCGGATTTACAAGTCTAGTGATCATGAGAGTTGAGATATGAAAAGCAAAGTTCTCAACCGTCACACAAAGTGCCTCCTGATGTTAGAGGGTAGGAGCCCAAGGACTGTCTCTAACGGGGGAAACAGCAGTCATGCTTCCCTTAACCTGGCTATGAAGAGTCCCGTTAAGCAAATACCAAGATGTTCTATAACTTGCCTTCTCCATAGGGAGATAGAATTAAATTGATCAAAAAATGAGGAGAGGAGTAAAAAGCTTTTCCTCTTTGAAACGCTGGAAAAAGAATGGTTTGTCAAGTATCCTTCAATTTTTGGTTTCACTTTGGGAAGAAGCATTTGGCTTTGGCTTTTAAAGTTGAAGGACATCATCCCTGGAGCTGGATGCTTGGAAGTCAGATGAGCAATGGCTATCAAATACCTGAGGCTTTAAAAAGACCATTCATTCTCGATCAGGCACACATTAAATTGAAAACCAAAAGCTGTGAGGTCCTTCTGAAACCCACTCTGTGAAAATCTTCTTGGGTAAATCTCAGAATCCCCAGTGTTAGCAAGAATCTGCCCAAGTAAGCTGGCTCATCCTGCTCTTCCAGATCATCTAGAACATGGTCTATTTTAGACCCTTTGGTGAGTAGGAAATCTCAGGGTAGAACCTCCTCCTTTCCCCTGCCTGTCAAATGGATGTATTTCAGTATAAATCAAGGAGGCCACACAGAGGAAGTCACTGAAAAGGACTGATCTTATTCTTTCCTCCTCTGCTTTAAATCTACCTGCTTATTTGATACATTTCACACATGTAATTTATTTCTCCTAAATTGTACACAGTTCTTGAATATTGAATAAATCAGCAGCTTAAGGTCAGGGAACATATCTCTTATTGTTCTTGCTTCTAATTTTATAACAGTGAATGAAGCTGTCTACAAGCAGCAAGCAATCAATAACAAGATCTATGTTTGCTAAGCATTTATTAAGTGCCAGACAGCATCCTAGGAGCACTACATCTCTGCTACACGAAACACAGTGCCAGAGCAGCAGTGCTGTCTTTGCTTGGGAGATTTTCAGAGATGCGATCACTCAGGCCCATCCCACCACCTAATCAGCATCTGCATTTCAACAGGACACTCAAGTGGTCCCTCTACACATCCTGACCTGAGAGATGCTGCTTTCCTTCATTTCATTTATCTCTTACATCACCTCAGGGTGGAAGGGATTATTACCCCATTTTACAGATGAGAAAACTGAGGCTCAGGAACGTTAAACAAGTTTCCCAAGGTCTTATTTGCTAAACTGGTGTCAGGGGTTCAAATTAAGTTCTCACTGTTCCCATACTCCATGCGCTTTTTCTTTACTGCTGTGACTTTAGAGGAGAAAAACATTTATGATAAAGATTCAGCTCTGTTGATGCCTGGGTTCCCTACATTTAGAAATTTGCTAGAATAAAGCTGACACTATGAGAATGTCTGAAGTGCTGCCGAGTAGAATCTCCATAAGTATAGTTCGTCCTTTGCTCACTGTTGTGAGACCACAACGTTGTTGAACTTCTCTTGGAACCAGGCAGCATGAGGGGGGTGTTCAGGGTACAAGCTTAAAGGATTTGGTGCCTGCCTGGGAGGGAGGCTTGTTGCTGAGAAGTGGTGACAGTACTGGCTCCTCAGAGACCAGGGGTGCTTCTGATATCAACTCGCGGTCCTCTAAAATGGCAGGCTGCCTGGAAGTCGATGAATCCCAGATACCCCAGGTAATAAAGTACCTGGTTCCTTCTGCGTGGCTGATCAGATTGCATCAGCTTTCCCTGTCTTGTCTAGGGAGGGAGCTGTGGGAGCAAATTGGGCTTCCTCCAGTAAACCAGCGTCCAGGCTCTGCGTTCCCAGCTCCAGTCTTTCACCAGTGGGGCGTTTCCATTTCCCTGAGGTCCTCCAGGAAGAGGCTGAATGTAGGGTTCACCTGGCTGGCTGCTTAGGGACAAAGTCTTACCGGTAGACTCCCACTTCACACCTAGAGCTTAAAGCTGCCATACAACAAGTACTGATGACTTTCCTCCTGCGTTTATGTTATCAGGAGTTCTTTGACTGGCATTATGATGATAAATGAAAAATGCTTTGCACCATTACATCAAGCAGTAATGCAGAGTGCAAAAAATTTCTGCACCACCACCCCCCCCCCCTTTTTTTTTTAAAGAAAAAGAGAGAGAAAATAGAAGATGGGAAAGCAATTGACTCCTGGTGTTCTGCAAAGTTATTTGCATGTGGGCCTGGGTGGAGGCTGCCTGGAGGTGGTGTCACTCACGCTGCCTGGGGCAGGTCCTTGCCGGCGCCTGCCTTCTCTGTACTGCAAAATGTTACCAGCCAGGATTTCCCATTTCTCAGGGATTCGTGATCCACTTAGACCCATTAGACCTGCAGGCAAGCTGAGTTATGCAACTTCCTCCAATCATTACAGACAAATGCCTGGAGCATCTAACTGGCCTGTGAACCAGTATGCTGATCGTTTACAGTCCACTTACAGTGTTTGTATGCGCATGCGTGATCAGTCACTCAGTTGCGTCCAACTGTTTGCAAACCCCTGGACTGCAGCTGGCCAGGCTCCTCTGTCCATGGGATTCTCCAGGCAAGAATGCTGAAGTGGGTAGCCATTCCCTCCTCCAGAGGACCTTCGCAACCCAGAAGTCAAATCCAGGTCTCCTTCAGCTCCTACATTTGTAAGAGAATTTTTTACCACTGCGCCAACTGGGAAGCCCTTAGAGCTCAGTTTTATTTTGTACCCTCTTATTCTTCATTTGTCTCCCCTCTCAAATTTGAGTGCACTTTGTTGTGAAGACCATCAGCCTAAGAAGGAAAAGGCTTGAACTGAAGCTCTCACTTTCTCCCGTCTTCGCATTGTGAGGGAGCCATTCTGGGACTCAGTTTCCTCATCTTTAAAGTAGAGATGTTTGGTACTTACCTCTTTGGGGTTGTCTGTTCTGTTTGCTTCTTTTGGTTGGATTTTTTTGTGGTTGTCGGTTTTTGGTTGGTGGGGAGTAGATCAGGAATAATTTAAGTGAAGTGCTGTATGTGCTGGGTTTTGATAGAAAGCAAAGCCATAGTGCCCACACAGCGTGCCACAACTCCTTGCTGAGACTTACAGACCACCATGTCCAAATGGTCTGAGGTCATGCATGTCAGTCAATAGCGGCCTTTTGATGTTAAGGCCCAAAACATTGAAGTGAATAATAAACACATTTAAAACCCTCTAATGAGATAAAGAAGACTTAGAAATCTAAGTGGGGGAGGAGGGCTGAGCCTGGGGCTGAATTCTAGCTCCCCTTTAACTAAACCAACCTGTTATGTGACAGCACCAAGTTCATGGCTTCCCACTATAAGTAGAGCACTGTTTCTGCATAGTCTTCTGGGTGCCCTTGTGGAGAAGAGCACGTTCAGGCTGCTTTTGAGATGCCCAAGCCTGGTTTTATGGGGGTCTTTCCATGTGAGCGTGAAGGAGGGTCTCATTAGGACCCAGAAGGTTCCTCATGTAACTGCTTAGGATGGGTGGACACAAAGAGTCTTAGGGGAGGCTGGCCTTTGATGTTTTCTGTTGATGATGTAATGGGTCTTTCAGGAAGCTCCTGGAAATAATAAGAAAATTATTTGGAAATGTTACCTTCCTGAGCAAGAGCCTTAGAAATGCTCAAGTGTTGATGAAGCCAGAGAAATGCAGAGAGTGGGTTGTCACCTAGGAGGACCCGTCTAGGCTGGTCCCATGGGGACAGTGTTTGGAGCTGGTATCACCCTGGCCCTTGCTGCCAGCTAGGGTCACCTCTTGGAAGCTGTCATTGAGGGTCCGGTGCATGCTGCAGCCGGAGGGTCCTATTTGGATAAGAGGTCACCTTGTCCTTCGCAACTTTTCTGAAGACAATTAGTGGCCACAATTTGGGTGTTGGGATGAAGGCTGGTAACACAGAGGGCAAGTTCTTGATTTTGTGTCCATGTGTTTCTTTGTTGGCCCTGTGAGTGAGGAGGGCAGAGGGAGGGTGGCGGGGAGCCTTGAAGGAACCCGGGACTCAGGGCACCTGTACTCTGGTTGGTGGTCCTCTGCGGCTCAGTGTACCTGAGGGCTCTGGCTTCACACCGTGGACTGACCCAGCACGCAGGTGGCAGCAGGTGGTGGGAAGGGCGGGGGCAGGGGATCTCTCCACTTCCAGCTTCAAAGGAGTTGTATTGAGCAACTGTGAATAAAAAACAATTAAATTTGCTAAAGGTCTGTGAAATCAGATCTAATCTCTTTGGGGACTTGGAAAATACAAGCAAACAAAAGAGCTGAGTTATTGATCGCTGCATTTCAGCAGCTCTTAATCTGAAATGAAATCAGCCTGGCTGGAGGCCCAGAGGCCAGGGACCCTGCTCTCCATCCCCCTCCCACCCCGTGCACTGCCAGGAGGCCCACCTGTCAGAACCAGGGCTCCTCGCTGGATGACTGAATTAGCAGGCAGGTGGCGGGTGGCAGAGGGCTGCAGTCATTGAGCTTCCCTGGCCACAGAAGGCAGAGGATGACCTGGCTTATTTTCATAAGTTTAAAACAGAGGAGCAAATTGAGTTCACAGGTCCGCACCACCCGGCTTCACGTCTCAAGAGAGGCACCTGCTTCTCCGGTGGCCATGCTTGGCCTCAGTCCTCCCATCTTCCTTTTCAGAGGGGCTGTCACTCTACCATCTTAGCCCCAGTCGGTCTTTATCCCCTTGACCTTCAAAGCTGGAGGGGAAAGAGGGCAGTGGGACTGGTGAGGAGAGAGATAAGGGGGGCGACTTGCCCAGGAGGAGGAAGGCTTTGACCTTGAACAAAGGAGCAGGTGGGTGGAGCCAGAGGCCAGCTCCTGAGGGGGCACGTTGTCCGACTTGGACTTTGTTTATTTTTTTCTACTCTATTGGCAATTGTAAGAAAGGTTATTTCATATTCCCTGAAGCAAACCAAAGGAGGTCTGAAATGACAAGGTGGCTCCTTTGGCAATTACCCTGAAAAGATCTAGCAAATAAGTCAGGATGTCTTACAAGTTACAGCTTGTCACTTTACCTTAGACCCAGGGACAGGAAAGAGGAAAACAGGCAACACCTATCTGTTAGTGAGACCCCTTTATCCCTTAGTCCATTCAGTCTGTGACATAGAATATCACAGACCGAGCAGCTTCTAAACAACAGAGATTTATTTCTCACAATTTTGGAACCTGGGACATCCAAGATCAAAGTTCCAGCAGACTTGGTGTCTGGTGAGAGCTCGCCTCCTGGTTCATAGGTCTGTGCCTTCATGTGGTGGAAGGGGCAAGGGGCCACTCAGGAGCCCTTTCCTAAGGACATGAATCCCATTCATCAGGGCTCCACCCTCATGACCTAATCACCCCTCAGAGGCCCCACTTCCAACTGAGCATTAGGCTTCCGTACATGAACTTTTGGAGGACACATTCAGTCTTTAGCGTCTTTGAATGGGATTGGGGATGGGGGTGGGGCTTCCCTTGTAGCTCAGTTGGTAAAGAGTCTGCCTGCAATACAGAAGACCCAGATTGGATTGCTGGGTCAGGAAGATCCCCTGGAGAAGGAAATGGCAATCCACTCCAGTAGTCTCCCCTGGAGAATCCCATATGCAGAGGAGCCTGGCAGGCTACAGTCTATGGGATCAAAAGAGTCGGATACGACTAAGCACACAGCACATACCCCCCAGGAAACCACAAATGAATTGAACTTGCAGGGCAGGTGAATCTGAGAATCTTCAAACTGATAGCTTAAAGTCTGTAAGTTGCCATGAATAGGACTCAATATTCTGCCCATACCCCTATTCTTCTAAGAGGGTCTCGAATCCTTCCTTCTCAGCCTACTGCACATCAGCTTCCACTGTGACTCCTGTTCGGTGTCAACCATGACCTTACCACCGACTAATCTCATTCCTCCTTCAGCTTGGTTTCCTTGAGGACTTGGAGCAGTGGCATTCCTTCCCTGATGGCCAGAGTGCTGCATTCTCCTGCTTCTCCATCTGCTTCTGATACTCTGCCCCTTCTGCATTTCTCTGACCAACTTAACATTTAGGGTTTGCTGAGGTCTCCCCTTTAACTCTTACATTTCTATACACTCCGAGTGGTCAGTCTATTCCCACACTTCTACTCTCATGTGTGCATGTGTGCTAAGTGGCTTCAGTTGTGTCCAACTCTTTGTGACCCAATGGACTGTAGCCTGCCAAGCTCCTCTGTCCATGGGATTCTCCAAGCAAGAATATTGGAGTGGGTAGCCATGCCCTCCTCCAGGGGATCTTCCTGACCCTTCTATTCTCAGTGTAGAGACTAGTATACATTCTACTCTGATTTACATCTTTAGCCCAGACCTCTCCCCTCTGATCTAGGTCCATATTTCCAGCTGCCAAATAAACATAAGCACCTGAATGTCCCTTAGGCCTTTCAAACTCCATATGGAGAAAACCAACTTCTCAAATCTTCTCCTTGCCTTACTGTTGGGACTGATGTCATCACCATTCACTTAGTTCCCTGAGCTAGAACTTCTGACTTCACTCTTCTCTCTGTCCACCTCCTTATTCAATTTAAATCCAGACTTCTTGGTTTAGCATATGAGGGTCATCACAAGGTGGCCATAATCTGCCTTTCCTGGCCTATGTGTGCATCAAATCTAGGCCAGTTTTCCACCAGACTATCTCTTTTTATTGCTCTCTAGCACTGCATATATATTTACTCTTTATTCATTTGTCTATAAATGTCTGCTATACATCAGGCCTCTTTCCCTTCTGGTAGAGTCCATTTCTTATTCTATAAGACCTCTGTTGGATGATGGCTCTTTGGGAAGCCTTCTCTCTCTACCGGACAGAACTCCTGGGTCCTCCCAGGGTACTGTTGACTAAAAAGTTAGGCACAAGCTGAAAGTAGAAAGTTTTTTTATTTGGTGGGAGTGTTAAGGACTCTGAGTCCAGAAGATATCATCTCAGGTAGCCCTGAGAGATTGCTCGCTCTAGGGAGGCAGGAGAGGGAGTCAGGCTCTGTTTGCAACAAGAGGGCAGGCAGTCTGAACATCACAGATTATTATTAAGTAAGGAAAACCAGATATCAAGTTAAGGAGTTTAGTGTTATTCTGTGTATGGGGAGGCACAAGAGTATGGAATTACTGAAGTCATTCTTTTCATATACATCTCAGCTATTTGGGGCCAGCATCCTGTCCTTTTGATTTCTCACATCCCCACCCGCCTCCGCCAGCTCCTCAACAATCACTGTGGGGAGAGTTAGGGGGCGGCAGTGTCTGCTGGATCTAAGGCATTGTGTTCCCTTTTGGGAGCCCTCATTCACATTTGGAGGCCCGAAATCACTGACGGATGTTACATCCTTGTTTATTGATATGACAGGAGATATTCCATTTCACAGTACACACCTCACCTGGCCATGTCACACCACAGTGACATATCTGTTCCTGCCCCCAGACTCGAGGAAAGCACGGAGAGAAATTACTCTTTTATCTTGGTATCATTTCAGCGTTGTAGCACAATTTCTGGCACATAATAGAACCATAACAAATCTGGGTCCAGTGAGTGAATGTTTGGAATAGGAATAAATTCTGCTTTGGACATTAGTGAGTCCTCGAGACAGATGTGGTCCTGCCAAGGAACTCTCACCTGCCCCCTGGACAATGGCAATGCTTGGTATTTGATGGTGAAGGGACTGCAGGCTGGTGTAGAGGCTGACCAGGAAGCAGGCGTGGAAGGAGGGCCGGGAGAGTCAGCCTCGTCAGAAAGAGCATGAAGTGCACAGGAAGGTGGAGAGGAGCCCAGGTTCTACCTCACTTTCACAATGTGAGCAAGAGGTAGCCTCAGATACCTATGTGTGAGCAGGCAAAGCTTCCTGCTCTACAAAGTTGTTGTCAGAATTCAACGAGTATCCTGAGAGCATTCACAAGTCATTCATGAGCCTAGATTTTGAATGTCATTACTTTTTGGAGTAATTATCTGTGAAGCTGATGATAACGATGATTATGAAAAAAGATATGAATAATAAAGGCAAAGTGACTAAAAAACAAATGGCCGTATAACTTACATGAGAATGTTGAAACCTCAAAACAAAACAAAACTAGAGAACACTAAAGCCACTTGAATCGACAACTCTGCTATTTCCATATATGCTGTTTTAACATGTATCAGACCAGGGGGCTCTCATATAAGGACATGCTTAAGCATGCATTTCTGTCTGGTTTCTGTCTGACTCAGGTTTTTCATTCATAGAATATTGTCCTAATATATGTGTTCAGTGGGGTTTATAATGCAATTATGAATTCATGCCATTAACCTTTCCAAGTCTCCAAAGACAGCTCTCATTTCTTTCCAACATGTCCCAGGGTACCCTGATTTTACTTTTACCATGACCCTGCCCTTGAAATTATTAGTTTACTTCTCAGTCTTTTGCAGACCTTATTTGAGCGCGTTGTTCGCTGTGCTCCTGGTATTTAGTCGAGGGTGAAATACTCTTAAGTTTTGCTCAAAAGGTATGTGCTGGCATTTGTTCATTCACTGACACACGTGGTGGGAAGAGCTTCCACTGTGCTGGCCCCCAGCCTGCAACGGTACCCCCAAGTGCCCACTCGCAGACACCGTGGAGAAGCGGGACTCAGCCAGAGGAATTATTTAATTGACACTGCAGTGAAGTCCAGCAAAGCAAAAACACAAGGTCCCCTGGCCATGTTTAAGGTGTAGGATTTGTGAGGAAATTACTTTAAAATCTAAAATATGAGAGTTATCCATACTGAGTGTGCAAGGGAGGGGACACTGGGAGATAGTGTGAGGACACATCCTGGCTGAGCCCCGCTGAAACCAAGCACCTGAGCCCCAGACAGATAAAGGCCAGCTTCCCCACGAGTTATGAGGTCAGCTTACAGCAGAAGAAGGATTAGAGTCCAGGGGTTTATCCCGGGCCACACAGCACAATGCAGAGCTATGCTCCAGAGAATGAGAGAAAGCCCTGAGGGATTTGAGAGTGACAGTGGGCCAGGATCCACGCTGACTCCAGGAAAGCGAAATGGCAGGCTTATGCTGCAAGTCACATCACGCTCCTGGGGACCAGATGGTTCTCCTGCAGCAGAGACAGAGTCCTGCCCCTCAGGAGGTGCTCAGACGGCGAGAGTGGTGCTGACTGGTTCCCACCCCCGACAGCGCACCTTGCCCATTTGCTCCTATTAGAGAATCTCCCTGCAGTTATGCCAGCAGCGAGGGGCCTTTCTGGGCCTTACAGCCCGGGTCATCTGCTTTCCCAAGTGCTGTCTCCCAGCAGGATCCTGTGGGTTGTCTCCAGAGCCTGTAGCTGTACCCCAGGTAGTGTCTTTCTCCAGGGTGCGTGACAGCCTCCCTCCTGCCCACAGCTGCAGTGTGGGAGGTTGTATGGCTGCATGTTGGCTCGAGTTGCAGCAGCTCTGAGCAGAGGGTCCCAGAGACTTGCAGAAGCCCTCAGGACTGGGTTGTGTCTGCCTTCTATGGTTTCTGGGTGGTGACTGTCTGTCTTTATAGCCGCCTCTCAGCCCTGCCCGGGATGGCAGTGTTTTGTGTGAATTCACTCACTAGGAATGTGGGTTTCCCACCTGGGCTTTGTGGATGGAGGGATGGGAGAGGGAACCAAAGCGGGAAATAGTCACTCAGCATTGTGAGAGCCATCTCATCCTCCACCATTCTCTTCTCCTTTTGCCTTCAATCTTTCCCAGAAGCAGGGCAGAGGGTGAGATGGATGGATGGCATCACCAACTCAATGAACATGAACTTGGGCGAACTCCAAGAGACAATGAGGGACAGGGAGGCAAAGTGTGCTGCAGTCCATGGGGCTGCAAAGAGTTGGACATGACTTAGAGACTGAACAAACACAACAATTGTGAGAGCTGCTGCCCTGGCAGGGGCATAGCCCCTGGGCATTTACTTCCTGCCCAAGACACCCTGTCCCTATCCCACCCCCCATATATTCATGCTTGTTTGGGGTGGTGGTGGAAGGGGAGAGACTGACAGGCAGAAGAGGTAAAGAGATATGACTAAGCAAAGGCAAGTCCAGGTTCAGGACTTGCCCACCTCCCCCCATAGATTTGGAGCTCCAGACCAGCAGAGAGTTGTGCTTAGGACTAGCCCCAGCCCCTGACACACAGCTGGCCCTTCCAGCCATGTCTAAAGCCAGTAATTGTGCATTTTCTCATTTGATTCACACAATCACTGAGATCTGGGTGGGATAGTTTTGGTCTCTAGGGCCATTTCACAGATGAAGAGGTGTCCTTCTCAAAGTTATACAGAGCCTGAAGCCTCACACACGTCTCCTGATCTGGCAACTTCCGGGTAAGGGGTCTGCTCCCCACCAGGGTCTCCATGTAGAAGCAGAACCCTCTTCCCCCATCCCCACCTCCCCACCCCAACCCTCTACTCTCCCACCTTTCCCACCACAACTCATCTTTCTCCCGCAGCCCTCACTCCCCCTCCCACCTCTAAACTTTCTTGTTTTGAGTAGTAGAAGGAGGAACAATGAAAGGCACCTTGAAAAATAATTTTCAAGGAAGAAACGCTTTTATCCCTAATGACTATTATTTGAGAACTTACAGAAGGCTGAATCTGGGCAGGAGATCCAGAACCTTCACAGTGTGGAGGGAGGCCTTGGCCCTCTCTCTGCACTCTGACAGGTGTGTATTCTCACTACCGAGAACTCTGTGCTCTATGGTGGAGTGGGGAGTGGTTGGTCCTCTTCAAGGAGAGAGCTGCCCCTTTTGATGCAGGAGGACAATTCTCACGGTGAGCTCAGCTGCAGACATGTTCACACCTTCGTTCATTCTCTGCTTGGTACTGGGGGGTCACGAGGTGGACACTGAGACCCATTCCTATGGACTTGCTACTCTGGTGGGGAGACGGAGTAAATGAACCATCTTCCCAGAAAGATTATGATGACTGCCCAGCAGAACAAGTTTCTATGAGAGAAACTGATAGGAACTCCTTTGTACTGGAAGGTGTTGGAAAGACGTTTCTGAGGAAGTGACAAATAGATGACAAAATGATAAATTCCACCTAATTGAGAGACACTCATGAATCATTCAAGGTCATATACGTGATGTAATAGAATCAGGACTGGGGTCAGAGGACATTTGTCATTGTTCAGTTGCTCAGTCATGTCAGATTCTTTGCAATCCCATGGACAGTAGCCCACCAGGCTCCTCTGTCCATGGGATTCTCTGGACAAGAATACTGGAGTGGGTTGCCATTCCTTTCTCCAGGGGATCTTCCTGACCCAGGTATTAAACCAGAGTCTCCTTCATTGCAGGCAGACTCTTTCCTGGCTGAGCCACCAAGGAAGCCTGTTATGCAGATATTTAACCTTAAAATTATCCGTCCCCTCAACTAGTTTGGAGTTAATCTTTCTAGGACCAATGGCTTCTGTTTTCTTGATTTCTCCCATGTTTTGGAGGCACACACCTTTCAGCTACTTCCTGAGAAAGTCATTGACAACTTGCTTGTTTGAAAAATATCACACATCTTTCTTCACATGATCGTTAGTTAGGTTAGATAGAGATATCTCACCTAAATATTTTACCTCAGAATTTCATCATTATCCTGTAGCTCCCAGGGTGGCTGCTTAGAAATGTTGTACCACTCTGGTTCCCGCCTCTTTATATGTGATCTATAGTTTTCCTAGAAAGATCTTAAGCAATACTCTTTATCCCTGATATTCTTAAATTTCTTCATATAGTGCCTTCATGAGGGGGTTGTTTTTTGTTTTTTATTTAATTTACTCTTCTAGGTACTTTGCGAATTCCTTTTCAATCAGTTTTGGAAACTAATCTTTTCATATTTACATGTTAATTTTCTCTTCTTTTTTTTTTTTTTCCTCTTTCTGGAAGTTCCATTAAATGGATACACACACACACACACAGGCTTCCCACGTGGTACTAGTCGTAGGAAAAACCAATGCAGGAAACATAAGAGACATGGGTTCCATCCCTGGGGTGGGAAGATCCCTGGGAGGAGGAAATGGTAACCCACTCCAATATTCTTGCCTGGAGAATCCCATGGGCAGAGGAGCCTGGTGGGGTACAATCCATAGCATCACAGAGATTCAGATACAACTGAAGTGACTTAGCAGGTGTGTGTGTGTGTGTGTGTGTGTGTATATAATATGTCTATATTATACCAGTTCAGTTCAGTCACTCAGTTGTATCCGACTCTTTGTGACCCCATGGACTGTAGCACGCCAGGCTTCCCTCTCCATCACCAACTCCCGGAGCTTGCTCAAACTCACGTCCATTGAGTTGGTGATGCCATCCAACCATATTACCCTCTGTCATCCCCTTCTCCTCCTGCCTTCAATCTTTCCAAGAATTGGGGTCTTTTCCAAGGAGTCAGTTCTTCGGGTGGCCAAAGTATTGGAGTTTCAGCTTCAGCATCAGTCCTTGTGATGAATGTTCAGTACTGATTTCCTGTAGGATGGACTGGTTGGATCTCCTTGCAGTCCAAGGGACTCTCAAGAGTCTTTTCCAACACCACAGTTCAAAAGCATCAATTCTTCAGTGCTCAGCTTTCTTTATAGTCCAACTCACACATCCATACATGACTACTGGAAAAAACCATAGCTTTGACTAGATGGACTTTTGTTGACAAATTAATGTGTCTGCTTTTTAATATGCTGTCTAACTTGGTCATAGCTTTTCTTTCAAGGGGCAAGCGTCTTTTAATTTCATGGCTGCAGTCACCATCTGCAGTGATTTTGGAGCCCAAGAAAATAGTCTCTCACTGTTTCCATTGTTTCCCCATCTATTTGCCATGAAGTGATGGGACTGTATGCCATAATCTTTGGTTTTTGAATGTTGAGTTTTAAGCCAGCTTTTTCACTCTCCCTTTCACTTTCATCAAGAGGCTCTATAGTTCTTCTTCTATATTTGTGTGTGTGTGTGTATATGTATATACTTATATATATACACTTTTCCTCCCTTTCTATTTTCTATCTCTTTTTCCTACTTTTTGGAAGATTTCCTGCACTTTATCATCTTTTAGTTAAGATTAGTAGTCTTTAAATGATTGCTTCAACAGTAGCATTTTTAATTCCTAACACATCTTCATCCTGCTTATTCTCTCTTGTTTTTTATGTTTACATTTTTATTTGATATTTTGTAATGCCTAAATTTTTGCATTTGAAATGTCTTGTATGTTTGGCTTTGTGAGTTTTTAAGTTTTATGGGTTCTGATCACATTTTAACTTTTTTGTTTTTATTAATTTTTATTGGACTATAGTTGCTTTACAGTGTTGTGTTGGTTTCTGCAGTACAGCAAGGTGAATCAGCCATAGATATGCATGTATCCCCTCTCTTTTGGATTTCTGTCCCATTCGGGTCACCACAGCACACAGAGCAGAGCTCCCTGTGCAGCACAGTAGGTTCTCATTCTCTTGTTTGCTTTTGTTTGAGGAGCAAGTGCTAAGCAACCCTTTGGAAGGTCTGTGTAGGAGCTCGTTGACTAGGGGGCCTTCTTGTAGTGAATGGTGAGGAGCCAGATACTCCTTAGGAGATCCTCAGGGACCCACCACTTTGCCCCTTTCTTGTGGAAGAATTTTTTCAGGGAAGACACCCAGGCCACTGAACTGTCACATCCTTTCTGACACAGCTCTGGGACAGCTTGTGAGCTGGCATTTCTGACAAGTTCCCAGGTGACCCTGATGCTGCTGATTTGGGAACCACATCTCTGAAAATTGCTCTTTTAGGTCAAAAGCTTTCCACCACTTGTGTGTGTGCGCTCAGTCATGTCCGGCTCTTTGAGACCCCATGGACTGTAGCTCACTAGGCTCCTCTGTCTATGGGATTTCCTGGGCAAGAATATTGGAGTGGATTGCCAGTTCCTCCTTCCAGGGATCTTCCCCACACAGGGATCAAACCCACATCTCCTGCATTGCAGGTGGATTCTTTACCAGTGGGAAGCTCCTTTCCACTTGTTATCAGGATAGAAGTCGGTTTTCAGGTCTCAGAAATGATTTATGTAATATAACTTCTTCTCAAAGAGACTTTCAACATCTCCTTGCTTCTTGGCCCATCATTACCACAGCCTCCGCAAAGATACCGTGTCCCAAATTCATGAATATTTCTAGTGCTGCAGCCTGAGTCAGCTTGCTCGTCCCATTTTGGGCATTTTGGGATTAACTTTCCCTACTTGGTTAAATCAATGACCATTCATCTGCTTTCTGTCCTATACAATTTTGTCAGCATGTTTCATCTGCTCATGTTTTCTTTCCTGTTTAATTTGTCAACATAGTTTTTTTTTTTTTCTTTACTGTTATTTTGGATGGGTATTGGAAAAAAGCAGAACCTAACAGACTTCTTCAGGCCACAATAATTAATCATGTCAAGGGTTTATTCGATTGTAGGGCTTTGCCTCTCTTCCCACAGGAAGTGCACCCCCCCTTTGGCCATACACTCAGAATAAGCTGGAGCCGCCTCCAGCCAGGGCCCAGGGACCATGCATGTGCCATCATCTTCATCAGGAAAAACTCTCATCCCCATTTGTGCTGAGAGAGGAAGGCTTCCCAGAACTAACATACCAACCCCAGAAAGAAGAAAAAGCAGTTTGAGCTTTTCTTGACTATTTGGAATATTTTTCCTAGCACAAGAAGCTATTTATCCTCTGCTTTGATTCTCACTGAATTAAGGAGGGAGAAAAGAAATCACTTCACCCTCCAAATGCTACAAGGGAAAAATCACCCCTCACTAAAACACTATGGAATATGTAGGAAGGAGGAAAAGAAGATAAATCCATCAACTAATAAGATAAATGCCTTGTTCCTCCATCTGTTACTGCTGTGTCCTTATCTAGAACAGGAGCGTGGCAGCCACAAGGTAGCTGTGTCAGGTATGATATTCCAAAATCATATGAATGAATTTTCATGTGAGGAATCATCCATGATCTCACCAAGCCAGGGCTCAATTTGTCCTGAGGCACCCACTGTCTTTTTGCATCTGGAAGTCCACTGAGATCACAAGCAGGCATGGGGTTGGCAGTGCTCCTGTGATGGTATCTGTCTCTCAGCTTTTCCAGCTTTGACTCCCTCTCTGCCGTGCAGAGGCTGGTGGTAATGACTTAGTTGATTCACCTCTGAGTGCTTGCTGGTGTCCTTACAGGAGACAGGAAAGCACTGGAAGCCTGGGCAAAATGTATAGAGAGGTCTGTGTATGGATACATCTATAATGATAGCATCATTGATTAGACGATTGATCAAATGTGCCACTTCTTAGGTCGCTGGGGAAAACTACAGAATAGTGTTCAATTGCAATGACATCCCAGGCACTTGAGCAGCCCCAATTATCCTGTGATGATTTCCTCATTCAAAAACAGAGTTTATTTTGAGAGCTGAGCCTTGACTGAGCTCCCAGGTGCAGACAGAGATGATGACACGTGGCATCGGAACCCGTGCTTTGGCGTCTCTGTCAGGGGCTGAGAGTCGCAGCAGATAGATAAAACTTGTTTGCATGTACGATGGAGACTGAGCTTTGCATTTTATTACAGAGACAGTGTAATTTGTCTATATTATCATCACTGTCATCGTCATCGTCCTCGGCAGCAGCAGAGACATCACAGCTTTCAGCACTTGCTGGAAACCTTGCCCATGTCTATCCCTGTCCTCCCAGCCTGAGAGCATCGAACACATAACACAGGGGGTGTGCTGGTCAGGCTGCAGGGTCCATGAGATAGATGCGTGTCAGGTGTCCAGGTGAGATGCATCAAATTTGTATGTGGTCAGAGGCTGGAAAGAAAGGAAGCAGGCAAAAAAAAAAAAATGTAGTACATAAATTCAGGAAATAAAGATTGATTGTATTGTAGTAGAATAAAAAAGTGAGACATGAATTTGTCCTCCAGATTTTAAGCTAGGATGCCTAGGCTTAGAAATAGGAGAGAATAGGTCATATTGTTAGGAGAGAATACAAGTTCTCTTTGGAACATATTGGGACTGAGATGCTGAGACGCATGCGCTTAAGGAGGGCTGTCCTGCAAGAAGTGTGTATATGAATCTAAAACTCGAGTGCCATGTCCAGGCCTAGAGATGCAGACGTGGGACCACTGCTGCATAGGTGGTGTGTCAGGCAGCCTCTAGATATGTCCAGTGATCCCCATCTGCTGATCTTCATGCCCTGTATAATCTAGCCTCTTCCACTGGGTATAGGCTGGACTTTTCATCTCACTTCTAATGGTAGACTACAGCAAAAGTGATGAGATGTCATATCTAAGGTTATGTTATAAAAAATACTGTGCCTTCCACCTTGTGCTCTCTTTATCAGCCCCTCTTAGATCACTCATCTTGGTGATGGCCAGCTTCTGTGGTATGACGCAGCCCTGTGGAGAGACCCAGCTGGCCAGCAAAGCCACATGAATAGGCTGGGAGTAAGACTCCCCACACCCTGCCCCATCCCCCCAGTGGTGTCTTTAGTTAAAACCATAGTCATGGTCAAGCACTTGACTACATCCTCATGAGAGATCTTGAGTGAGAAGAACTCAGCTAAGCCTCTTTCTAATTCCCTACACACAAAAAACATAATAAAAAGTCTTGGTATTAAGTTGCTAAGATTTAGGGTAATTTATCCATGCCTGAGAAATCCCATGGACAGAGGAGCCTGGTGGGCTACAGTCCATGGGGTCATACAGAGTCAGACATGACTGAAGCGACTTAGCATCACATAGAAATAAATTACTAATACAGGTGATTAAAATTATGAGAATATTTGAGCTCATCCAGGAAGATAGTGTAGAGAAAGAAACATAGATCCTCATGCTCACTAATGTCTAAAGGAACAAAGAAAACATAAAGAGAGTCAATATGGGGAACAGTAGAAACAGTAAAAGTAAAATGAGAAAAACCAGGGAAACATAGCTTTATAAAAAACAGGTGTGTAAGTGTGCGCTCAGTCGCTCAGTCACGTCCGACTCTTCGCGACCCTGTGGACTGTAGCCTACCAGACTCCTCTGTCTGTCCATGTGACTTGCCAGGCAAGAATACTGGAGTGGGTTGCCATTTCCTCCTCCATGGGATCTTCCCAACCCAGAGACTGAGCCCAAATCTCCTGCTGCTCCTACATTATCAGGAGATTCTTTACCACTGAGCCACTGGGAAGCCCAATAAAGACACAGGGAATGCATTTTATGGAGAGAAAGAGATTAACAGTATTGAATGCTGCAGATAGCTCAAATAATATAAGGTTTGAAGTGTCCTATAGGTTTGGCAATTGGGATAAAGTCTGACTGATCTTTCTAAGAGTGGCTTCAGCAAAGTAGGAATAAAAACCAGATGGCAATGGATTGAGTAATAAGTGGTGCATGAGGAAGGGGAGAAGGAGGTTGTAGACTATGTTTCTTGTTTTGTTTTTTGACTATGTTTTGAGAGGAATGATTGAGGAGGAAGGACTGGATGATTGAAGATATGACAAAATGATGGCTTTTCCTGATAGAAGAGCTAGATGCTTGACTACAATAAGGACAGAGGAGGGGAAGTGGTGATATCAGAACAGGTTGTGGATGGACCAGCGGACAAAAGGCACGGAGGAAGTGGGAGAAACTGGGGTCAAGCGCACAGGTGGAGGGAGCTGGTCCAAATAGGACTGTTGCTCATTGGCTAAGATGGAAGATACAAGGGAAGATACAAAGATACTGAAGATACAAAGATACAAGGGAAGATGTGGGTACTTATATGTGTTTCTGGGAAGGAAGATGAGAAACTATAAGGCAGTACCTCTGCCCTTGATTTTCTTAGAAAAACAGGAAGGGCTGTCGATCAACACTGTGCTTCTCAAACTTTTCCACTCAACATCCCTAGTGAGAGAGGAATTAGTGTGCGTCCCTAGGAATCTGAAGTCATAGTACAAAGTGGTGAGCCGCAAGCTAAAAAATTAAAATTCATTATTAATACATGCTATTTATATTACATTCATTTCATAGCCATATTTTCACAGATGTTTTAAATTGGTTGTATTTAACTTTCCTCCAAAGTAAAAAATGTATGTTTCTGAAAGCTTCATGTATTTACCTTTTTTATATTTTATAATACATTTATATTATTTTGTTTTCTTAGTACTATTATGTTTATCTTGGCACACTGCCCTATATTGTGTGTATCTTGGTATATTGGCTTGAGGGTATTTCTCGAGTGGTTTGCAGGTTCCAGCACTAAACCATTAGCACTCACTGCCACATGAGCTCAGTCAGATGTTGAGATTAATTCAGGTCTCGGTGGGCACCTTGGGAAGCACAAAGCTTCACCAGAGTGAATGAATGAGGAAAAAAAAAAGTATACAATTGAGGAGCTGAGTGGGACATCTCAAGCCTGGGGCAACATCATCAGACTTGGTCTCTTCAGCATCGAAGAGGTTGGGCTGTGTCCTCATGCGGCACGGGGAGGAGCTGATATTTGGGATCTGGCATGGGGTGGCATCATCAGCCCCAGATTGCAGGAGTTGGCTAGAGATGGCAGAACTTGGGGAGGGGTGTAAGGACGTGAGTACAGGAACAATTGACTTCCCCATTTTTCCAAGTCAGCATTAACTCCTGCAAGATGAGATTTATGTATATACCATATAAACTTCTTTGCTCTGAGAGGAAACCATACAAATTACCATGAGCCAATTTTTTGTCTAGATCTAGAGACCAGGGATGGAGAAAGCAATGGCACCCCACTCCAGTACTCTTGCCTGGAAAATCCCATGGGCAGGGGAGCCTGGTAGGCTGCAGTCCATGGGGTCGCTAAGAGTCAGACATGACTGAGTGACTTCACTTTCACTTTTCACTTTCATGCATTGGAGAAGGAAATGGCAACCTACTCCAGTGTTCTTGCCTGGAGAATCCCAGGGACAGGGGAGCCTAGTGGATTGCCGTCTATGGGGTCGCACAGAGTCGGACACGACTGACGTGACTTAGCAGCAGCAGTAGCAGCAGAGACCAGGGGTTGGCAAACTAAGGCCCATGGGTCAAATCCAGCCCCTACCCCTATACCCCTCCCCACACCACTTTTAATAAATGAAGTTTTACTGGATGGAATATGGTCATGCTTATTTGCTGTCATATTGCCCATGGCTGCTTGTCCCTGATAACGACGGATCTGAATAATTGTGACAAAGAGTTTATGGTCCAAAGCCTAAAATATTATCTGGCTATTTATAGAGAAAGACCCCTATGTTACCATGACCTGTATTGTGAGATAAAACTTAGCCAATACATTTTACAAATATTTCTTGCTCATTTTGATAGTGATTCTGAGTCATCAGACACTCAGTGTAAGGCCCCTCATGCCTGGCGAGGGAAGGGCAACTTACCCTGAAGAGGGTCCTCAGCCTTCACGTGCACCCCTCAGAGTGCTCAGTCGTGTCCCACTCTGCCACCCCATGGACTGTATAGCCTGCCAGGCTCCTCTGTCCATGCGGATTCTCCAGGCAAGAATACTGAAGTGGGTTGCCATGACCTCCTCCAGGGGATCTTCCTGACCCAGGGATTGAACCCGCATCTCCTTCATTGGCAGGCAGAGTCTTTACCTCTAGTGTTACCCGGGAGGCCCCAAGATTGGCAGGGTGAAAGCCTATTAGAATTTCTGTGCTCAAGCAGAGCTTGCCTTCCAACAGAATTTCCCTGGTCTGTTTCACCCTCATAATGCTTTCCCCGCATTCCCGAGCTGGCAGGAGCTCCACTGAGAAGCTGCTTTTGCTTTGTCTCTATTCACCCTTCTCAGCTGTTCTCCTTCCAAATTTTACTTTTTTTCTCTTTTAGAACTTCTGAGCAAGCACACTCAGAGTTCTGGACTCGGACTCTATCGGTTCCTTCTTCTTTGATCCTCAGCAGAGATGCCCAACAGAACTAGTTAGCACAGTAAAAAAAAAAAAACAAAAAAAAACCCCAAGTATTGGTCATAGGAAAGGATTTGCCCAGCCATCACATCAGGCATGAGAGTCTGCATTTATTTGCCTTCCTCTCCTCCAGTTCTAAAATACAGAGCCTCTGGAGCCATTTGAAGCACCTTCTTTTTTTATTATTGGGGGATAATTGCTTTGCTTTACAATATTGTGGTGGTCTCTGCCTTATGTCAATGTGAATCAGTGGCAATGGCACCCCACTCCAGTACTCTTGCCTGAAAAATCCCATGAGCAGGGGAGCCTGGTAGGCTGCAGTCCATGGGGTCGCTAAGAGTCAGACATGACTGAGTGACTTCACTTTCACTTTTCACTTTCATGCATTGGAGAAGGAAATGACAACCCACTCCAGTGTTCTTGCCTGGAGAATCCCAGGGATGGGGGAGCCTGGTGGGCTGCTATCTATGGAGTCTCACAGAGTTGGACACGACTGAAGTGACTTAGCAGCAGCAGCATATTATATATATATAAATATTATTATCTATAGTCCAAGGGATCACAAAAGTCAGATACAACCGAGCAACTAAGCATGTATATATGTATGAGTGTATATATATATATATATATATATATATATATATATATATGTTCCTCCTCCCGGCCGCCGCCCCTGGCCTCAGGCATGGGGGCGTGGGGTAGCTCCTCCCGGCCACCGCCCCTGACCTCAAAATCAGATTGATTATATTCTTTGCAGCCAAAGATGGAGAAGCTCTATACAGTCAGCAAAAACAAGACCAGGAGCTGACTGTGGCTCAGACCATGAACTCCTTATTGCCAAATTCAGACTTAAATTGAAGAAAGTAGGGAAAACCACTAGACCATTCAGGTATGACCTAAATCAAATCCCTTATGATTATACAGTGGAAGTGAGAAATAGATTTAAGGGCCTAGATCTGATAGATAGAGTGCCTGATGAACTATGGAATGAGGTTCGTGACATTGTACAGGAGACAGGGATCAAGACCATTCCCATGGAAAAGAAATGCAAAAAAGCAAAGCAAAATGGCTATCTGGGGAGGCCTTACAAATAGCTGTGAAAAGAAGAGAAGCGAAAAGCAAAGGAGCAAAGGAAAGATATAAACATCTGAATGCAGAGTTCCAAAGAATAGCAGGAAGAGATAAGAAAGCCTTCTTCAGCGATGAATGCAAAGAAATAGAGGAAAACAACAGAATGGGAAAGACTAGAGATCTCTTCAAGAAAATTATAGATACCAAAGGAACATTTCATGCAAAGATGAGCTCGATAAAGGACAGAAATGGTATGGACCTAAGAGAAGCAGAAGATATTAAGAAGAAATGGCAAGAATACACAGAAGAACTATACAAAAAAGATCTTCACGACCCAGATAATCATGATGGTGTGATCACTGACCTAGAGCCAGATATCCTGGAATGTGAAGTCAAGTGGGCCTTAGAAAGCATCACTACAAACAAAGCTAGTGGAGGTGATGGAATTCCAGTTGAGGTATTCCAAATCCTGAAAGATGATGCTGTGAAAGTGCTGCATTTTCACAGCAAATATGCCAGCAAATTTGGAAAACTCAGCAGTGGCCACAGGACTGGAAAAGGTCAGTTTTCATTCCAATCCCAAAGAAAGGCAATGCCAAAGAATGCTCAAACTACCGCACAATTGCACTCATCTCACACGCTAGTAAAGTAATGCTCAAAATTCTCCAAGCCAGGCTTCAGCAATATGTGAACTGTGAACTTCCTGATGTTCAAGCTGGTTTTAGAAAAGGCAGAGGAACCAGAGATCAAATTGCCAACATCTGCTGGATCATGGAAAAAGCAAGAGAGCTCCAGAAAAACATCTATTTCTGCTTTATTGACTATGCCAAAGCCTTTGACTGTGTGGATCACAAGAAACTGTGGAAAATTCTGAAAGAGATGGGAATACCAGACCACCTGATCTGCCTCTTGAGAAATCTGTATGCAGGTCAGGAAGCAACAGTTAGAACTGGACATGGAACAACAGACTGGTTCCAAATAGGAAAAGGAGTTCGTCAAGGCTGTATATTGTCACCCTGCTTATTTAACTTATATGCAGAGTACATCACGAGAAACGCTCAGCTGGAAGAAACACAAGCTGGAATCAAGATTGCCAGGAGAAATATCAATAACCTCAGATATGCAGATGACACCACCCTTATGGCAGAAAGTGAAGAGGAACTCAAAAGCCTCTTGATGAAGGTGAAAGTGGAGAGTGAAAAAGTTGGCTTAAAGCTCAATATTCAGAAAACGAAGATCATGGCATCCGGTCCCACCACTTCATGGGAAATAGATGGGGAAACAGTGTCAGAATTTATTTTTGGGGGCTCCAAAATCACTGCAGATGGTGACTGCAGCCATGAAATTAAAAGATGCTTACTCCTTGGAAGGAAAGTTATGACCAACCTAGATAGCATATTCAAAAGCAGAGACATTACTTTGCCAACAAAGGTCCATCTAGTCAAGGCTATGGTTTTTCCTGTGGTCATGTATGGATGTGAGAGTTGGACTGTGAAGAAGTCTGAGTGCCGAAGAATTGATGCTTTTGAACTGTGGTGTTGGAGAAGACTCTTGAGAGTCCCTTGGACTGCAAGGAGATCCAACCAGTCCATTCTGAAGGAGATCAGCCCTGGGATTTCTTTGGAAGGAATGATGCTAAAGCTGAAACTCCAGTCCTTTGGTCACCTCATGTGAAGAGTTGACTCATTGGAAAAGACTCTGATGCTGGGAGGGATTTGGGGCAGGAGGAGAAGGGGCCGCCAGAGGATGAGATGGCTGGATGGCATCACTGACTCGATGGACGTGAGTCTGAGTGAACTCTAGGAGTTGGTGATGGACAGGAAGGCCTGGCGTGCTGCGATTCATGGGGTTGCAAACAGTCGGACACATGACTGAGCGACTGATCTGATCTGATCTGTATATGTATATGCATATATATCCCCTCCCCCGTGAGCCTGCCTTCTCCCTCCACCCCACGCCTTAGATCATCACCGAGGACGGGGCTGAGCTCCCTGCTGGTTATACAGCAGCTCCCTGCTAGTTATCTCTTTCACTCTTGGTGGTGCATGTATGGGCTTCCCCGGTGGCACACGTGGTAAAGAATCTGCCTGCCAATGCAGGAGACATAGGAGATGTGGGTTCGATCTCTGGGTCAGGAAGATTCCTTAGAGGAGGGCATAGCAATCCACTCCAATATTATGACCTGGAGAATTCCATGGACAGAGGAGCTTGCCAGGCTACAGTCCAAAAGGTCGCAAGGAGTCGGTTGGACACGACTGAATCGGCCTAGCATGCATGCATGCATCGCATATATGTCAATACTACTCTTTCAATTTTCAGTTCTTGAGAGGCTGATGTACCTAGAGCCTGTTATGCAAAGCAAAGTAAGTTGGAAAGAGAAAAACAAATGTAGTGTATTAGCACATATATACGAACTCTAGGAAAATAGTAGTGATGAAGCTATTTACAGAGAAGAAATGGAGATGCAGACATAGGGAATGAAGTGCATTTTCCCAGGCTCCCCCATCGTGTGGGGTTTCAGAACCTTCCTTGAGCCCTAAAGGTGTCTCTGATTCAGGGTTTGGGATGAAGTCGGTGTTGCCTACACGTGACACAGCGGTGAGCACAGTGTGCAGGTCTGGGTGATGGACTGGGGTGCTCAGCACACTTTGGGGCTCCACCTTCCCTGTTACCTGGAAGATCCCTGGGAAGCATGCTGTCATTCAAGTAGGTCTCAGGGTTACAGGTGCCTAACGTGAAAGCTGGCTGTGAAGCTTCATGACCAAGTCTGCTGCTGCTGCTGCTAAGTCACTTCAGTCGTGCCCGACTCTGTGCTTCCCCATAGACGGCAGCCCATCAGGCTCCCCCGTCCCTGGGATTCTCTAGGCAAGAACACTGGAGTGGGCTGCCATTTCCTTCTCCAATGCATGAAAGTGAAAAGTGAAAGTGAAGTCGCTCAGTCATGTCTGACTCTTAGTGACCTCATGGACTGCAGCCTACCAGGCTCCTCTGTCCATGGGATTTTCCAGGCAAGAGTACTGGAGTGGGGTGCCATTGCCTTCTCCGAAGACCAAGTCTAGCAGTACTGAAAAACATGTGGCAGATTCAAATTCAACAATAGCCAACTTTAAAAGATCAGCCCAGAGTATACAGCCAGCAACAGGGATACAGACAGTAGTGTTCTAGTCTTGGAAAACTGGTTTATTTATAGCAGAGCCCCTGACGGTGGCACTGGCCATCTGGCCCAGTCATTCCATCGAATCCCCAGCACCTGCAAGTCCATTCATGAAATCTAGGCCGTGGAGGTGGAAGTTTGGGGAAAGCATGGTTTGCTGGGTTATGTGGATTTGCGAGCCTCTCCTTAGGACCCTTCAAACAACTGCACATCACTTTGTTTTAAATCCATGTGCTCTGAAAGCAGTCCTGACTTGGGGCTGGATCAGAATATCAGAAAATGGGGAAGAGAAAAGCTGTGACATTTACATGCACAGGAGCAACTGCCTGGACTCTTAGTTCACATTATAAATGCCTACCCACTGCTCAACACCTGCCATGTGGCCCAGTGATGCTGGCTATTTGCATCTATTAGCGACGTGGCAAGGGAGTATCATTGGTCAAAAGTGTAGCTGTGTTGTTCCTGAGAAGGAAAGCAGTCCTAGTGGGACCCAGCGACTTCCCAGGAGTCACTGTGTGCAGGAGAAAGCTTCAGCTCCCAGGACCTTGAGCTTTTTTAGGCAGGAGGTGGTAGCAACCTTCCACAGTGGGAAAGGCATGTGAGGGCAAGTGGGTGCCATCGGGGTGAAATTGTAGTGGAAGCAAAACATAGTGAGAGTTTTGAGGAAGTTTCACTCTGTGATATGTGCGTGTGTGCATGTGTGCTCAGTTGTGTCCAACTCTTTGGGATTCCATGGATTGTAGCCTACCAGACTCTTCTGTCCATGGAATTCTCCAGGCATGAATATTGGAGTAGGTTGGCATTTTCTTCTCTGGGAATCTTCCCAACCCAGGGATCAAACCCGCCTCTCCTGTACTGGCAGATGGACTTGTTACTACTGTGCCACTCTGTAATACATGCTGTGATTCCCAGCTTGCCCCTTAAATATGCCTGCAGTCTTTTTTGCCGGGTTTCTGAAACGGCACACTGCACCTGGAATTGAAACGATCCAGCTTTGTCCAGGCTGCATGCCACTCCCTCCACTGGCACCTACCAAGTGCCCTCCTACACACTTGCTGTCTATTTTCTCATGTATCCTTCAAAAAGACCCATGAGGTAGCTAATACTGCTGAAGACACAGACTCAGAGAGGGTAGGTAAATTGGCCGTGAGTCACACTGTTGGTAACAGGAAAGGTCAGGCAAGGTCCCACCAGGTCGGCCTCTCTCCAGACCTTCTGTGTGCTGAGACTGGCAGGCATCAGTCAGCATGTCTGGATGGGCTGGGGGCTGAGATGCTGCCAGAAACACGCGCGTTTAACTATTAGCCTCACTAAAAATAATGTCAGGAAGGGAAGCAGTAACGGGACATGAATATGAATGTGTTATGCGCACCAAAGCCCAAAATAATTACTTTTGCTTTAAGTACCCTGCCATTTTATAGGATCCATGGCAAGGCCACCTGCTTCCTGACATGGCTCCTGAGTTGTTTGTGTTTGCAGGTGGGGGCACTGTCTCTCATTTATGATATTTTCTGGGCTTTGAGGACTTGTATATGGGCTGGAAGAGCCTGCTTTAGGGATGGTGAATTGCAGACCCCCTCACATGCTTCTTAGGCCCTGAAAAACCAAGGTTATCTGGCAGTTCCTTCTCTTGGTATTTCCCTAGGCCGATGCTTCAGTTTATCCTTTTATCTTTGCAGAGTTCATGGGCTTACACTGAACTGAAGAGACGTTCCTTCTTTTTTCCTTCCCATTTGGCCCCTGACGGATTCTGGGCATCTCTTCAGAGCTCCCAAATCCCTCTTCTCATTTCAATTAGAGCGCGCTCCACGGCTGTGCGGGCCGGGCTGAAGAAGCGAAGCCTGGTCCCCACGTTAGAGCTGATTCATCTCCTTCCTGAGCCCAGCCCGCTCTTGGCTGGTGGGAGGGAGAATGGAGCGGTCTTTCAGGAGGATAAATATGGTTTGTTTGTGTTTGTATTTGCTTCCACGCTGAATTCTGATTGCATCCGGTGCCCCGACACCACAATTATTATTAATTTCCCTGTCTGCTCTCCGAATCTTGCTGCCACAGAGATGTGATGACGGATCGTGTTAGATGTGGTAATTGGATGGGGGAAGGGAAAGGAGGGAGAGACAGATGTTTCATTCTGAGATTCGCATCTGAGTGTGGGCCTCCAGAGCAGAGGCCCAAGATGAAGCTGGAAGCCAGAGGGTCCCACGTGGATGCTGTGGGCCTGTCGTCCTGGGTCTGCATCTCTGCTCCACTGGTTTCCCATGGGCCGCTGGACTTCACACCCCTTTGAGGCGAAGCAAGTGAGACAGAGCATGAGAAGTAGGTGCATTCTGACTCCTCAGACCATGGAATGCCCCTTTCGAGTACAGGGGTCAAACGGCCTGGCTGGTAACCACAGCTGGTGAAATAGGAGGGCCCCCGGCAAGGCCTCCTGCTTCGTGTTTACAAATGGGGTCTTGGTAGCCCCTGCCCAATGCAGATCTCAGCGCTGAAGAGGCTGGTCTCTGATGAGGAAGCTGCTCAAGAGGAAGCACTTCTGCAGCGCCCTCCCCAACCTAGACTGCCTAAGCAATTTGGGGCTCAAATTTCAGCCCTTTAATTACTTGGTCTCTCTGGTGACCAGCCCCATCTGCCCTTTCTAGGGCCACCACCTAAAGTCATCTCATTAGCGCATGCTTAAAAGGGGCTTTTTTTTTTTTTAATTGAAGTACAGTTGATCTACAATAGTATGTTAATTTCTGCTTACAGCAAAGTGATTCAGTTATACATACGTGTACCTTCTTTTTCACATTTTTTATATTATGGTTTTTACAGGATATTGAATATAGTTCCTTGTGCTATAGCGTATGACCTTGTTGTCTGTCTCTTTTCTATATAATAGTTTACAAACGCTAATCCAAAACTCCCAGTCCATCCTGCTCCCAGCCACCTCTTGATAAACACAAGCCTGTTCTCTATGTCTGTGAATCTGGTTTTGTTTCTTAGATAAGTTTATTTGTGTCGTATTTTAGATTTCACATATAAGTGGTATCATACTGTATTTATCTTTCTCTTTCTGACTTCACTTAGTGTGATAATCTCTATCTCCATCCATGTTGTTGCAAATGGCATAATTTCATTCTTTTTTTATGGCTGAGTATATTCCTATACTCAGCCATAAAAAAGAATGAAATTATGCCATTATATATACACATAAATAGGAGATCAAACCAGTCAATCCTAAAGGAAATCAGTCCTGAATATTCGTTGGAAGGACTGATGTTGAAGCTGAAGCTCCAATACTTTGGCCACTTGATGTGAAGAACTGACTCACTAGAAAAGACCCTGATGCTGGGAAAGATTGAAGGCAGGAGGAGAAGGGGACAACAGAGGATGAGATGTTTGGATGGCATCACCGACTTGATGGACATGAGTTTGAGCAGGCTCCAGGAGTTGTTGATTGTCAGGGAAGCCTGGCATGCTGCAGTCCATGGGGTCCCAAAGATTTGGGCATGACTGAGTGACTGAACTGAACTGATATATATATATATATATATATATATATATATATATATATATATGTAAACCAGGTGAAGGAAGGTGTTAGTTGCTCAGTCGTCTACAATTCTCTCTGACCCTGTGAATTGTAGCCTGCCAGGCTCCTTTGTCCATGGGAATTCTCCATGCAAGAATACTGGAGTGGGTTGCCATTCCCATCTCCAGGGGATCTTTCCCACCTAGGGATTGAACTCACATCTCTTATGTCTCCTGCATTGCAGGCAGGGTCTTTACCATCTGAGCCACCATATACATCTCCTTCATAAAAGAGGCTTCTTATGAATGATGAAAGACAGTCCTTCCACTCAAAAAGTTCCAGTGTTTTGAGGAGGTCTGTGCCTGGACCAGGGACAAAGACCAAGTGCATTTCTTATACACTGTGCAAGTCCATTTCTTATGATACCATACTTGTCCTTAGGTGTTCTTCTGAAGATCAGAGCTCGGCGGCCCGTGATGCTGGTGACCCCCAAAGACCACAGGACAAGGCTTACTGCATGCTAGTAGCCTTCACCTTCAGCTGAATTAGATCATAGCAGAGCTGGAGGCATGGCGGCGACAATTATTTAGGGGGTCTTCCTGGGGGCCTCTCTTGAGTGCCCTCCTCTGCTTGGGGAAGGCTCTTGTTCACGCTCTTCAGACCCCCCAGGGGCTGCAGTAGGGCCTACCACATACGGGTACAAGATGAAGGGGCCAATTTTAGTGAACAAGCAGCATCTGGCAAACAAAGGAGTTGTGCCTGTCACTCCTAGGGAAGGGAAGCCGGGAGAGTCTCTGGGGACTTGGAGCTGTAAATCGGTCCAGTCAGATTAGGTGCTTACATTTATTTTTTTCTCATCAGCACGGACGCCGTGGCTGGTAATGGAGCTGCCGTGTGGTAACTCATGCATGAGATTAGCACAGAGGAAGGACAGGAGGGATGGGAGAGG
Organism: Bos indicus; assembly: GCF_029378745.1. Taxonomy (NCBI): domain Eukaryota; kingdom Metazoa; phylum Chordata; class Mammalia; order Artiodactyla; family Bovidae; genus Bos; species Bos indicus. The sequence continues at coordinate 35,941,924 of NC_091788.1, read as the reverse complement.
AGAACCCGAGGGGGACCAGGTGTGGCCGCTCGCTTGTGGACTTCCGCAGGACCAGCAGACCGGAGCCTGAGTTTCTAAGGAACAGACAAGGAGTCCAGCTTCCTCACTGTATGGGCAGCAGAGGCCGGGTGAATGAGGGACATGCCTCAGGGCACACAGCAAGCTGGTGGCCCAGCCTGGCAGGGAATTTGAGCAGTCAGCTTGCCTTTCTGGTGAGCCTTTCCTCTGCACAGTCTTGCCTATGGGGGGTTAGTGGTGCGGCGAGGAGAGGGCACGGTGCATGCACAGCCAGGTGGCGATTCCAGCATCGCCCAGCTTGTTCTCTCCTCATCTTCCTCATGCAAACCCTGTCTCCTCTCCTAATGAACCTCTCCCGCTCTGTCCTTGTGGTAATTTCTACCAGCTGGCCTTTCGCAGGTGTGTATGTGTGTGTGTGTGTGCGCGTGTGCCTGTGCACAGAATCAGCGGGGGCCCCTGGTGTGCTGGCCAACCCTGTCCTTTGTGCGAGGCTCTGGACAGCGCTTGGAAGCCCAACTTGTCTCAGACCTGTGCTCTGACTGGGTAAGTCTGTCTGGACACATGGGGCTCCACCGTCCACTTACTGTCAGTGCCAGACAGAAATGGGGTGAGTCCAGGAGGGACACCCCTGCCTACTCGCTGCACCTCTTTGGTTCCAGGTGCTTTCCCTGCGTTTACTCAAAGCAGAATTGGAACTGGAGTTCCTGGAGCCTGAGAGGCCCAGGGGCGGTTTTGTGAAGGGTCCAGTCCTCTTCTGAGGGCATCCCTGCTCAATCTGATCATCTGGGGATCAGAGCTCTTCTCTCCTTTCCTACAGGCCTCAGGGTAGGCTGCTTTATTTAATCCTTCAAGTTGTTACCATGTACTCTGTCCCTCAAAAACTTCTCAAACCTAAACTCCCATGTGGAGCAGTCTTCTGGGCACCACTTCCCCCTGCATCCCATCTTGGCTGACTCCTCTCTCCATCCTCAGTTTCCTCTGGGTTCATCCAGGAAATGCGGAAGAAAACCAAGGTTGCCATGTGGGGCAGGGACTCACACTGGGGTCTCCTGGGCAGACCTAAGAGTGGTACATGGGCACCCTGGGCTCTCCTGGCCAGAACCCAGGGTCATTGCCACTGCCCATGGAGTCAGCAGCTGCCTCTGTCCTTGCTCTGAGATGCATCACCTAGAATACTTCTGTGTACATTTGATTGATTCCTACTCTGTTAGCTGTTAAGTCAGGTTTTGTTTCCCCCCAAGAAAGCCTTCCCTGGACCCTTAACCAGAAGGTGGCCTCCCTCCTTCCGTAACACATCTTGTGTGGCCTTACAGCATTCATCACGAGGTCAGCCCTCCTCACCTACCTTTCTCACGGACCATGCCCTTCTCAAGGCCTGTGCTGTAACTTGTGTCTTTTTTTTTTTGGAGGGTTCCCCCCTCTACAGCGGTTCTTAATAGGAATTATGACTTAGAATCACTTGACGATCTTTTAAAATATCCGCACTTGGACCTTGGGCTTCCCTGGTGGCTCAGATGGTAGAGAGTCTACCTGCAGTGCGGGAGACCCGGGTTCAATCCCTGGGTCAGGAAGATTCCCCTGGGAAAGGAAGTGGCAACCCACTCCAGTATTCTGGCCTGGGAAATCCCATGGACGGAGGAGCCTGGTAAGCTACCGTCCAAGGGGTCACGAAGAGTTGGACACAACTGAGCAGCTTCACTTCACTTGAACTCTGTTGTTGTTGTTTAGATCGTTAAGTTGTGTCCAACTCTTTGGGACCCTATGGACGGTAGCTCACCAGGCTCCTCTGTTCATGGGATTCTCCAGGCAAGAATACTGGAGTGGGTAGCCATTTCCTCCTCCAGTGGATCTTCCCAACCCAGGAATCGAACCTATGTCTTCTGAATCGGAAGGTGGATTCCTTACCACTGAGCCACCAGAGAAGCCCTGGTGCTTGGACATTACCTTCAAAGAATTAAATCAAAATCTTCAAAATATGGGGTCCTGATATATTTTAATTAAAATTTTAAACATTCCTTTAGGGCTGAGAACCATTGTAGTAGGTACCTCAGGATGGTTTGTTGAATGAGTGAATGCTTTGCTCCAGCATTTAGGGCTGCAGAGGAGATGTAGCAGCACAAGGAGGGTCCCCCTGGAGCCCAGCAACTCCCTTCAACGGGTTCTGCCCACTTCATGTGGTCTCTGTACCAGAAGCCAGCCTGTCTCTACCATTAAAAAAAAATCATTCAAACTTGTTCTGGATATTATAAATTGAACTCAGTAGAGTCCATTTCCTCTATCTGCAGAATTAGGGGAGAAGGTGTCTACGTAGAGAAAAAAGTAAGTAAATAATTGACAGACATTTTATTATAAGCAATTACTGATTGCCAACCATATGCCTACTGTGCAGTGAGCCTGTGGGAGATACACACACACACACACACACACACACACACACACACACAGAGTAAAGGCATGGATTTTCAGTCTAGATAGGGAAACCAAGCAGATGCACAAGTCAGGGCTTGTAGATGAGTATTTTCTTTAAATATTTTTAAGGACCACCATTACTTGGTACAGATAATTAGAGAAGACAACCGTGGAACACCAGGTGCTAATTATGCAGGGCAAACATAATGTACAAGGAGCAAGTGACGGGAGACACCATTGTGGGCTCTGCCGAGGAGCACGGCTGTGGGTTCAAGCTAGAAGGACCGGCCCCCACAGGACTGCGTGTGGGTGGCGGGAGGTGAGTCGGGCCAGGGAAGGCGCATGTGCAGATCCAGAAATGGCAATTGCATCTGAAAGTTTGTAGAGAGACAGGTGTGACTGGGACAGAAAGTGTCTGGGGCAAGGAATGTAGAAATCCACACACTTGGGGAGGGCAGACCACATTAGGACGGACTGGGGCTGGAGGTGAGACTGACACTTGGGCTAGTGCTGAGCGTCACTGGTGGGGACCGCGGGGACCTGGTGGTTAGGCTGGTTGTGACAGCAGTGTGAGTGGCAGATGGGAGAGAGACAGGCAGCAGCACAGAGGAGGGTAGGGATCAGGGTCACCTGGGCATTGTGAGCAGGGCCTCTTCAGGCTCCCACGCGCATGGGGGTGGGCAGGGAGGGGTGTGTCGCATGTGCTCGAGAAAGGCCAGGAGCCTGGGCATCACAGAGCTGCTGCCAGCAAGGCCTAAACAACCACTCAACTGGGCTTCTGTGCCGTTGCCTTAATTCCCAGGCCCTCAGCATTCTTTCCTCATGTAGTTGGAGGTAATTTGGGGCCCAGGATTTGAACCTGGGGTAGAGCTCCTTTGGAAGGGATGGATGCTACTTTATCACCTTGAGTATCTTTTCATTGTTTGGAGTTTTCTGCACTTCATGGGCTGAGAAATGGAAGTTCTTGCATCTGGCCGTGGCCCCGTCTCCCATCCTTTCCTTTGCTGCACGGCTCAGGGCTTCCTCCTGGCCACGGGCACCTGCGTCCCTCCCAGGCTTTCCAGGCTGTGGAAGCCTGTAGCCCAGGCACACCTGGCTCAACCCACTGTCCACGGTGGTCTCAGGAGGGAGCCCCCTCTGAAGGCATTCTCCTTTTTCAGTCGTAAGACTCCTGGAGCCTAGGTCCTCGGCAGAGGGCCACTTACTTAAAGGAGTGCTGGATTTAAACGAGATGGCAGGATGTTTCCTGAAGCAGGTGATGTGTGTTCTCATTTGTAAAAAGGGATGAACAGGGCCTTTTATTCAATCTTGTAAAGGCAAGTGATGACAAATGAATGTATCTTCTGTGTAGCGGCTGCTCCAAGAGGAAAGCGGTGATTAACAGAGACATTCCTTTTCATTCCTGTGCAGCCCCGAGGGGCCTCTTGGCTTTCCCAAGATCTGGTGAGCTGTGGTCCTCAGGGTGAGCCCAGTGCCTCTGAGCTTCCGAGTGGCCCACCTTCTTCTCTGTCAGCACAGACGGAGCTGGGGTTGCATGTTTATCCAGAGCCCCCTTAGAAAAGCAATACTCATAACCACTTCCATGGCCAGCTCCCTCCAGGGATAGTGCAATTGTCAGTGTCCTGAGGGACAAAGCCCACAGGACTCAGGTTTCCTTTGGCTCTGAGACCAGGTCTCCCAGGACCAGATTTCCACCTTATTTCTCAGAGGAGCTGCCTGTTCTAAAAGTTGACATATTTTGAAGACATACATGCTTCCTGAATCTCTGAACCTCCTTTCTTGCCCACATCCTCCTCTCAGGACCACTGGTCAGACAGAAACCCAGGATTCATGGTGGGGGAATTCCTCTCAGAGGTGCATATGGGAAGCAAACCTAGTTTGGGAAAATGGGAAGCAGAAAAGGGAGAAATTGCCTTCTGTAGATACTCTGACCTCTGCAGCTTCCCAACACATGCTGTCAAAGAGAGGAGACCTCTGTGCAGTTATAATTAATACTGATGAGTGATCAGAAATAATTCTCTTTCCAGAAGGTTTGAGAGACAGTCAGTAATCCCATTGCAATGCAGGGAGTGGGTTTTCTGTGTGAACAATAGAATTGTTCCTGGTGAATTCGAGGTTCTTGATGTCTTGTTGCAGAAAGCATTCATTGAGAGACAATGTGATAGGCAAGAAGTACGTTTATTTAGAAACACACTTCACAGTCAGAGTGTGGGTCATCTCAGGTGAGAGAGCCCTGAAATATAGCATGGTTAATTTTTATGGGCCAGGTAATTTCATTGGCTACTGAGTGAGAGGATTATTCCAGCTGTTTTGGGGAAGGGGCAGGGATTTCCAGGCATTGGGCCACTTTCCACTTTTGCCTTTCAGGGTTGGCCTGGGAACTATCATGGCATTGGTGGTCGCGTAGGTTAGCTGATGTGTTATAATGTGTGTATGATTCGGCTCAAGGTCTACTGGAAGTCGAATCTTCCACCCTCTTTGACCTCGTTTGTTCTACCCAGTTTTTGTCATGTCCTATGAACATGTCATTCTTTTAAAGGTGGTGCCTTGCCCCCTTCCCTCCTGTTTCACAAACTGCTTCTTTGGTGGTGGAAAGAGACAGAGAGAGGGAAAGACAAGTACAAGGAAAAGAAAGAGTAGTTTTATTCCAAAAACTAAACAAGCAAACCAAAGGAAAGGAGCTGCTCTAGGAATTATCAAGCCCATAGTCTCACAGAAGACCCAGTTTTGTGCACTGCTGGGCTGTATGTTGGTACAGAGTACATGCATGCTACAGTGAAATGAAGTGCCTGACATTTCACAACCCCGGCCACCCAGTCAGTCCATGTTGAAAACATAAGCCATCTGCCACCTCTAATGTATGCCCAGCCTTTGCTCCAAATATCCACCCGATGAGGAGACGGGTATTCCTAGTAATGTACCCTAATTCTCCATTCCTCTCTTTGGCTGGACTGCAGGCCAAGACATGCTCCTGTTTCCAGCTTCCTCTCCGAGTTGGAGCTGGGGCTGGGGACTTTGTGGGTGGAGGCAGGGGAGGTGGAGAGGCAGAGTGCATGTATCCATCCAAGGAAGCACGCTGCTTGCAGGTGCTATAAATTTTAGGAAGTCGTCTCCACAGGCAACGTGGAAGCATGGAGTGGTGGGGGAAGGGGTGGGAGGCAGGGAGGAACAGGCCAAAAACTCAGAAGTTAGTGACATCAGCAGCGAGCCTCCACATCCTGATTTGGTAATAAGCCGGGGCCACAAAGAGAAGAAAAATCGCCTGTATACAGATCCCGTATTTGGCATAGTTTAAATAATTTTAAATGAAACTGTCAGCCTTAAGCTCTGAAATGTGCCTCCAGCAGAAGATAAACACAGAGATGACATGGGGGACTCCAGCAAGAGGGAAGATATCACAATCTTTAATATTTTTAATCAGCCTGTCTTCCCCAAACAGGAAGCATGGTTGCGTATACCCTTGTAGACCATACATCTCCACGTTTTGGATGTGTGCTCATCAATGCAGGCGTGATAGTTCCATTTCAGAGCTCAGTGAGACTTAAAATCTCTGCTTGGCAGCAGCTGGGCCAATGAAGGCGTCAGGTGCTGTCAGCGGGCGGCTCAGCCATCGACCTGCAAGCTTGAGGCGGCAGCTGCAGGAGGCTGGCGGGTGGGAGGCTTGGTCATAGCTCGGAGGCAGGGCAGTGCTACAGGGGAGGCCAAGGCCAAGGTGGTCCACCCCAGAGGCTGTGCATCATCTAAAGCCCTGCACGCCCCCCAGGTGTCCCTGTTCTCAAGCTGCATGCGGAGTTCCCACCACCAGACTCAGACCTTGATTTAGCCTCTATCTTGGAGCTGAAGTCTTATTGAGAGTCTTACTGTGAAGGGGTAGACCGCAGGGTGAGGCAGGGCCTAGAACCTGATTGAAGGAACTGTTCGCAGGGAGGAAACAGGCCACTGAGTTAGGAAAGGCAGCTGAGAAGAACAGAGGCATGGTCTCCCAAATCCTGGGAAGCTGGGCCTAGCAGTGGTGCTGAGTGTCAGATACAATTCTGCTTAAGTTCAGGCTCAAATGGAGGCCTGAGTCCAGGGCTGGAAGAGGAGCTGGAAGGGAAGAGTGGGCTTAATCAGCCAGGCATGGGCGTAACGCAGTTCCATGCTGGTGGCTATACCTGGTCTGGGAGAGGTGTGGGCTGTCTAAACAGACCTCAAACTCCTCAACATGGCACAACTTCTCCACTTTGAAGCTGGTCAGGATTTCCCTCCCTCCCTGTCCTCCTGGGGCAAGCCAAAGACCAGTGACTCGAATAGCTAAGGTTGGGAGCCAACAGGTCTCCTTGCCTGGGGGTTGGGGGCAGAGTAGACAGCTAGAGAAGTCAGAGGTCAAGTTCAGATCCAAGAGAAACAGGACTGATGAGAACGGAAAGCAGAGCTCAAAAGCAAACCTCAATATTATGCGTAATGTTAACTTGGAACCAGAGCACACTCCAGTATTCTTGTCTGGAGAATCCCAAGGACAGAGGATCCTGGTGGGCTACAGTCCATGGGGTCACAAAGAGTCAGACACGACTGAGTCACAGAGCATGCATACATGCAAAGAACACCTTGGACTGGGAAGGTCCCACCAGGGATGGATCAGCTGTACTCAGCGCAGCTGGCAGGGGGAGCCAGCCAGGAACTAGGGAGAGGAGTTGAGGTTGGCCGTGTCAAGGTCAGGCAGGGTCTGGCGAGAGCCTTCCTGGAGGACAGGCAAAGACATCTAGATTTGCATAATTTGATGAAGGCCCACGGGAGATGTATTTGTGGAGACACAGAAGGAAAGCCTGTCTCGACATCCCTGGGGAGTTCCTTCCCCAAGCTCTGCTGACCAGAGCCCCAGCCCTCCTTCCAGGCACATCTCAAAAGCCATTCCCTCCGTGAACTGACCACCAAGAAACTTCCCTCTCATCCTCTCCTCCTCAATCTGGCTGATTCACTTTCTCCTTTAATTCCTTATAGAATTTTTTTTTTTGATACTTTACATGTTATCGTTTCCACTGTTGCTGCTGTGGACATTGTTAGCAGCTTAAGGAAAGGGGCTGTGCCTTATGCATTACTCACCTTCCACCTCACCTCTGCACCTGGCACGTTACCTGGAATAGCCAAGCCAGACGTGTTTGCTGAACTGAATTTTGAGAGTTATTACCAATCTCAGGCTCCCCCTTCCCAGGGCTGTCTTGACTAGATGTCAAATGCTAGAACAGTGGTTCTCAATTTTTTTTTTTTCTCCCAGATCACTTGGTGGGTTATTAGAAAACAGAACCCTGGGCCCCACCCCTGAGTTTTGGATTCTGTAGGTTGAAGAGACCCAGGAGTTTGAATTTTTAACAAGCTCCCATTGATATTGGGGCTTCTAGTTCAGGAAAAACACCTTGAGAACCCTGCCTCGGAGCTGGAGTGTGACTTCTTTCAAACATGTCCATCATGCAGCTTCCCTGGAGAAGGTGGCACTTCTTCTCTCTGTGCATCTGGTCTGGCTGTGTGGGAGAATGCACACATGGTTGACTACCAGCATGGCATCATGCATCAGCATCCTGCGAAAAGGAGGGGTAGACATCGGGTGGGCCATCCGAGACGACCAGATAGCTGCTTCTGAGATCAGGGCCATGGGCTCCTTACACTCACCAGCAGGGCTGCCAACCAGGCAGGTGAGATTCTCCCATGCCTTCTGCAGGTTCTGAAAAGGTGTGTGGCTCCTAAAAATGTTTGAAATTATCTTGTAGTTTTATTCACACACACATCACTGAAGGCCTGAATCGTAGGTCCACCTAATGGCTGTTGAGAACAGGAAATGAGCCATATTTATTCTGAATGTTCAGAGCATCCACGGCTATGCAGTGTCCACTTTTAATAATAAAGACTATAGGAGAAAAGTATTCCTAGGATGACTGTGAGCACTTAGAAAGGAAATTGTACTCACTAGAAGGAAGCACTGGTTCACTGCCACAAAGTCCTAGCAGCCCAATCTCATTTCCTTTTTATAACACTCTACTTGGGGAATTTGGTAGACATCACTTTTCACACGTAAGCATGGCATTTCCTGGGGTCCTCATGAGGTTCCCAAGTGGTAGATGGATTTGGACTCCATGATGTTCTGAGTAACGGATCAGTGTCAGCCCGGGGGACATCGTTGTCTTTGACCCTGTCCCGTCTGACGTTTTTATCAGCATTAAATGAAGAAGCAGCAGGCACACAGGTCACACCTTCGCCTAATTCAAAGCCAGGATGGAGAGTTAATAGCATGACAGAACTGAGTTTCACAGGATCTTGACAAGCTCAGGAAGTGGGCTAGGTTTTGGAAAAACTGGAACACTAATCTCAAAGCAATACAAAGAAGAAACAGTGAGTAACAGAACTTTAAAAAAAAATGTTTAGGAATGTTAGTTGCTAGAAAGCATGACATGACATTAGTGCAATGTAACTTCCCCAGAAGCTGATATATGAGATAGCATTCATAAACCAATAGGACCCAGAACAAACTGCATTTGCAGCATTATAAGCAGTTAGGGATTCAGGCAAACAGAATTATAGCCAAGTGGCTTTGATGATGAATAGGCTGGATAACACATCTCATGATTCTTAGGTAGAGTTACAAAAGGAACCGAGGGAGTCCCTGGTGGCAGACGGTAAAGAATCTGCCTGCAATGTGGGAAACCTGGGTTTGATCCCTGGATCAGAAAGATCTCCTGGGGAAGGCAATGGCAACCCACTCTGGTATTCTTGCCTGGAGAATCCCATGGACAGAGGAGCCTGGAGGGCTACAGACCATGGGATCTCAAAGAGTCTGACAGGACTGAGCAACTAACACTTTCACTTTCACTTTACAGAAGGCTGAGTTCAAAGGCACAGAGTTTGTCTCCACAGACTTTGAAATGTCTCATATAAATTCCATTTATTTTGAATGCCCCAACCCCCAAGCCAAATGTAAGATCAATGGATGAAGTACTAATTTTGGCTTAATACAAAAATGGAAATTCTAGGCTCCAGATTGTCTATAGGTGAAATCATAATAATGATGATAATATTGATGATGATGATAATGTCAGCAAATGCTCTAACAACTCATGCAGGCATATTAAGCACATCTTACTCCAGATCCAGTGCTTGATACCAGTAGCCCATCAGCACGGTGGGCTGACATCACTGGGAAAATGCAGCCATTGGCTGAGCAGTGATGTTGCAGAGGAACTCTGGCTATCAAGAAGCTGAATAAGATGACCTTACATTCTGGAAATATTGGAAATACAATGCCTTTTGGAAAGCTTGTACACATAGAATTGTCAGTACAAAATATTTCTGTTCTTCCACTATTTTATATTCTTTCCTCTGGATGTTTTCAAGTATGAGGGAAATTGTGAAGATGAGGGTGTGGGTTGGAAAAACATCCCCTTGCTACACATCTGAGTGATGGGTTGCCTGTAAGCCAGAATCTACGGGTGTGTCTGCAAGTTTCTGATGGTGGTTTAGTAGCTAAGTTGTAATCAACTCTTTTGCAACTATAGCCCAGCAGGCTCCTCTGTCCCTGGGATTTCTCAGACAAGAATACTGGAGAGGGTTGCCATTTCCTACTCCGCGGGATCTTCCCAACCCTGGGATCAGACCCATGTCCCCTGCATTGGCAGGAGATTCTTTGGCAGTGGATTCTCTACCACTGAGCCACCTGGGAAGACCGAGAAATGATTCCTGTGGTGTTATTTCTTATATGCAATCAATGTGTTGGTTGCTTATAGCCACCCCTGTCCCAAGATGACCTGAGTTGGCTGGTGAATTTCAGTTCCACCTCCTTGCTGCGATAGAGCATCTACTACTGAGTCAGCAATTTGGGATCATGTACACATCCTGGACAAACATCTCATGCATCTTTGCAGCTTCAGTGTTAGCATAATGCCCAGTACCTACTGTATCAACAATTTTTTGTTGGTTAAAAGGAGATTAGAAAAGAACTAAAGGAAAGTCTCTATACAACTGACCTTAAGAGATGTGAGAGATCAAATACAGAGAGGTTCAAGTTAATATCCCCTTACCTTGTACCCCAGCAAGCACAACCACATGTGAATATCTGTAACAGCTCTTTAATAATTTCCCCAAGCTGGCAACAGCCCAAATATCTTTCAGCTGGTGAGCAGATAAAACAGTAAAGTACATGCACACAATGGAATACTACTCAGCAGTAAAAATAATAATAATAATAATGAGGGACTTCTGATACACAGATCACCATGGCTGAACCAGGAATACTTTTGCTAAATCAAAGAGGCTAGACCCTAAAAGCTAAAGACTGTGTGATTCCATTCACATAACATCCTTGAAATGGCAAAACTGTAGTGACAGAAAACAGGCTGGCCTTGGGGGAGAAACTGACTATACAGGAGCGTGTGGGAACTTTGTAGGTGATAGAAAAAAAACCCATAACTTGATTACAGTGGTGATGACATGACTATGTTCAGTAAAATATGTAGAACTAAAAAAATAATGTAGAACTATATATAGTGAGAATGGTGAATTTTACTGTAGGTAATTTATACTTCACTTAAAAAAAAACAATGAAATAGAGGCATCAGAGGAAATGGGATAAACAGTGGGCTTAGAGTGGGGAGTTAGGTTCAGCTGGGAGGAAGGATGGAAGATGGCCATGTGAATTCTGCGTTCCTTTTCCCTGAGTTCTTTTTTCCGTCGTGTAACTGCTGCTTGTCATCCTGCACCAAGGCAAACTCCAAGCAGGTCCCTCCTCCCCAGCAGCAGACAGCTGTCCTAGGGCCCTGCCAGCAGCATGGTCCTTTTCTGAGGGTGGACAGCCTGTGGCTTGAAGCTTCCTGCCTTCTCACCACACCCTGAGGGCATCGAAGTTTCACCCTGAATTACAAACGGCCACTGGCTTCCTCCTGAGGAGCGGGTGTGGGTCAGAAGAAGCTGTTACTATTTCAAAGGTTCAAACACAATTTCTGTGCATCCTCTTCAAATACCGTCGAGAAATACAGCCTTCAAGAACTGGAATCTAGGCCTAGGTTTTCCTTGAGGTCTCTGAGTTCACCTCTTCTGGCTGCAACATTCCCACCTGGAAAAAGATGACAAGGGTGTGAGAGCCTTCCTGGCACCATCCTCCTGTCCTCGGTCCGAGCCCTGCTCCTGACACGCTTTCCAGTGTCCCTCCAACTGGTGCCACCAGGTGTGCACGCCAGCATCCCTGGAAGGGTGGGTGCTGCTCCAGGGGACTTGGCAGGGAGCAGGTGTCAACCACAGCAGGGGGCACAGGGGAAGGGTTGGAACCCTGGGTCTGCCCCTTGACTGTGACCTTGGGTGGAAGGCTTAGCCTCAGTTTCTGCAGCAGAAAGTTACAGTCATCTGTACCCTGTTGAGTGGTTGCTGAAGACTAAACACTGAGGACCAGTGTACTGCTGCTGCTGCTGCTGCTGCTAAGTCGCTTCAGTCGTGTCCGACTCTGTGTGACCCCATACACGGCAGCCCACCAGACTCCCCCGTCCCTGGGATTCTCCAGGCAAGAATTCTGGAGTGGGTTGCCATTTCCTTCTCCAATGCATGAAAGTGAAGTTGCTCAGTCGTGTCCGACTCTTAGCAACCCCATGGACGGAAGCCTACCAGGCTCCTCCATCCATGGGATTTTCCAGGCAAGAACACTGGAGTGGGGTGCCATTGCCTTCTCCGGGACCAGTGTACTAGGAGGGTGCAAAGTATTTAGTAAATAACAACTGCTAAAATATGTCGTTATTAAATATATATATTTCTTTTTTGACTGCACCATTATGTGGCTTGTGGGATCTTAGCTCCCAAACCAGAAATGAAATCCACATGCTGGGCATCTAGGCCCAGTGAAAGCACAAATTCCTAACCACTGGAGAGCCAGGGGAGTCTCTATGTTTTATTTATTTATTTATTTATTTATTTATTTTTTTACAAAATTAAGAATTTATTATATAATCAAAGGAAACAAAGCCATAGTATCTCCATACCTAAACTGGTGAATAGATAATCTATCATCACCCGTTACTTTCATCATTTCCTTTTTTAAAACATTGTATTGGAATAGAGCTCATTTACAATGTTGTGTTAGTTTCAGGTATATAGCAAGGTGATTCAGCTATGCATAGTATACACATCTACTGATTTTCAGTTTTCGAATATAGGTTATTACAGAATACTGAGTAGAGTTCCATGCACTATGCAGTAGGTCTTTCTTGGTTATCTGTCTGATATATAGTAGAGTGTGTGTGTTAAACCCACCCTGGTTTATCCCTCCCCATCATGTTTCCCCTTTGGTGACCATAAGTTTATTTTTGAATTCTGTGAGTCTGTTTCTCTTTTGTAAAAGCATGTGTGTGTGCCACGCTCAGTCCTGTTCGACTCTTTGCAATCCCATGTACCGTAGCCTTCCAGGCTGCTCTGTCCATGGAATTGTCCAGGTAAAAACACTGGAGGGGGTTGCCATTTCCTCTTCCAGGGATCTTCCCAACCCAGGGATCAAACGCTGGACTCTTACATCTCTTACATTGGCAGGCAGGTTCTTTACCAGTAATGCCACCTGGTCCTTCTAAAGAAGTTCATTTGTATCATTTAAAATATGAGTGATATTGTATGATACTTGCCTTTGTCTGACTTAGTATGATCATCTTTAGGTCCATCCACATGTAGTATGGCGATTGTTGCTATCATTAATGTCAGAGGTGTTAATAGTCAGTATCTGAAAAACAACCCAACACACCAATATGTCAGTTACCATCAACCTGCAAACCTGACCATTATAAATATTCTCCTCTCTGACCTTTTCCCTAACACCGGGGCATCAGCCTGATTCTCAGGCTCAGTCCCAGCCTGACTTGGACTCTGGAGGTGTGTGCAGTTGCAAGCCAGGAGGAGAGGATGGAGCCTGGAGGCGGTGGCGGTGGTAGCTTCTGGCTTTCAGGGATGGATTTATCACCACGTTGCTGACGAATGTGTGAGAAACACTGTGGTGATAAAGCAGCACCTGCTGTAATTAAAGTAACAGCTCCTGTGTTTTAAATGCTGTTTATGTGATGCTTGGCTTTCTAGGCAGTTTCCCTTCTGCCACTCTAGGACACAGTGTTCCCTCCATCCAGAGACTTTGGTGAGAGCAATGCTGAGCATGAGGAAGGCGGCTAGGACTAGCAAGTCAGGAGGACAGAAGCTGGTCCTTGATTCCAGCTGGTCCTGCGGCCCCAGTCTGGGTGTGGATGCCTCCTGAGAACAGGAACATGCAAATACCACTCAGGGCCAGAAACTTTGGAATTAATGTAGAGGAGGGACACCGTCTCTCTCAGTGTCTGCAGCAACCAACAAGAAGTTGGGGGTGGTGGTTGCTCTTCAGTTGTTTAGTCATGTCCGACTCTCTGTGACCCCATGGACTGCAGTACGCCAGGCTTCCCTGTCCTTCACTATCTCCCAGACTTTGCTCAAACTCATGTCCATTGAGTGAATGATGCCATCTGACTATCTCATCCTCTGTTGCCCACTTCTCCTGCCCTCAATCTTTCCCAGCATCAGGGTCTTTTCCAATGAATCGGTTCTTCACATCAGGTGGCCAAAGTACTGGAGCTTGAGTTTCAGCATCAGTCCTTCCAATGCATGTTCAGGGTTGATTTCCTTTAGGATTGACTGGTTTGATCTGCTTGCTGTCCAAGGGACTTTCAAGAGTCTTCTCCAGCACCACAGTCTGAAAGCATCAAATCTTCGAGCATGTGATAAATCTGTCACTAAATCCACTCTTGCTGTTAGCTGTCCCCAGGCTGAGCAGAGTGTTTCCTAGGAGTAAACGCCGAAGCTGCATGCGGACTTTGCCAGTCTCTAACACCAGCCTCGCTTTTTGGGTTTCCTTCTGTCTTCCTAACTCCCCCGGCTCTTTTCTCTCTTTTCCTCACCTCCCCTCTGCTGCTGCCAGTTTGGCCAAAGTCCTGCAGACTCAGACACTGTGACACCACAGACAGGCTCACAAATCAGGATGTCTTTAGATGGAATCCTGGGACCAGTTGTGCCCTCCAAGGGGCCAAGATGCCCCGTTGGCAGCTGAGAACCATGTTCTGGCAAAGACTCTGGCAGGCTTTCACTATCGATGTCCATTCAGGGCTCCCAGGGCCAAGGGTGGCCACGAGTCATGCTTTAAAAGTTGGTTGAACAATTTACTTGCTTTTCCTAAAAATCTCAAGCCTCTTGAGAACACATCATACTGGGTTGATAGATTCTTGGACGAGAACTCTAATTGTCATTTTTAAAAAAATAATTTTGTTTAGTTATTTATTTTTGGCTGTGCTGGGTCTTTGTTGCTGTGCGGGCTTTTCTCTAATTGTGGTGATCGGGGGCGTCTCTCTAGCTGCGGTGCTCCAGGTTCTCATTGCAGTGGCTTCTTTTGTTGTGGGACACGGACTCTAGGGTTCGTGGGCTTCAGGGGTTGCAGCTCATGGGCTCTATAGAGCACAGGCTCAGTGGCTGTGGTACATGGGTTTAGTTGCTCCGTGGCATGTGGGATCTTCCCAGACCAGGGATCGAACCCACGTCTCCTGCATTGGCAGGCGGATTCTTTATCACTGAGCCACCAGAGAAGCTCCTCCAATTGTCATTTTAACCCATTGTTTCTACAACCTGGACTCAGGGATGAGTGGTATTAAAATACGGGAGGAAACGACACACTCAGACACCCATATGCTACTCTAGGTCCGGCCAGCCCCCACTCTTCCCCAACAGTGGCTACATCCCAAATATGAATGACCCCGGAACGACTTATCTTTGGCCTCAATGTATGTTAGGCAATTAATGCATGGTGGTATCATCTTCCTAATTGGGCTTTGCTTGGCTGATAAATGCATTTGTGTTCCTTGAATACATCCCAGCTGGATGCCGAGGTTGAGCTGCTCTGGGATGAACTGCAAACAGACGGCCCCACAAATGGGTGGCCTGCTGGATCGTCACCCCCTGGATGATGGTTTCCGGGCAGAGTTACTGCTTCAACTGAAGCCTGGGCTTTCTCTGCATTCCAGACTGGAAGGGGAAAGGATAGATTCTGAATCAGATGAGACTCCAAGAAAACTCCAGCTGGCCCTGCACTGGGAATAATAGACCCGCAGGAGCCCGGAGCCATGAAGGAGGCTATGCCCGCCAGGAGACAGCCATGCCTGCAACCTCACCCGCTTTGCCAGCTTAGTGCAGCTTGTTTTGTTTACAATCAAAATCCATGTCATGTGTGAGATCCATGGTTCCCGGGTCCTGAGGCCTAAGCCTTTGAGTAAAAAGTCAAAGTGTTAGTCACTCGGTTGTGTCCAATTCTTTGCTACCCCCATGGACTGTAGCCTGCTGGGTTCCTCTGTCCATGAAATTCTCCAAGCAGGAATACCAGAGTGGGTTGCCATTCCCTTATCCAAGGGATCTTCCCAACCCAGGGATCGAACCTGGGTCTCCTACATTGGCAGGTGGATTCTTTACTGTCTGAGCCACCAGGGAAGCCCCAACCCTGAAGACCTATGTATTAATCCAAGGTTCCATGGGTGATATATTTTCACAGAGCAGAGCCCAACATCTGATGGAAAGTCAATAACGTATTCAGGTCTACAGTCAACACTGTCTTCTCTTTCTCAGAATTCCAAACCCAAATCTAGTTAACACACACAGACAGGATGAGGTACGCAAATCTAAATGCACTACAGCAACCCACAATGTTGCTGAAATGAAGCTGAAACTCCAATATTTTGGCCACCTGATGTGAAGAAATGACTCACATTGAAAGACTGAAGGTGGGAGGAGAAGGGAACGACAGAGGATGAGATGGTTGGATGGCATCACTGACTCGATGGACATGAGTTTGCGTAAGCTCCGGGAGTTGGTGATGGACAAGGAAGCCTGGCGTGCTGCAGTCCATGGGGTCACAAAGAGTCAGACATGACTGAGCAACTGAACTAACCGACGGAACCCACAATGCCTGTATCTGCAAGTCCGTGTATGAGGAATTGTACCGAGGTGGGTAGAAATGGTTTGAGGTGGTCCCCTGGCCATCCTTCGTATCACAAAGCCCTTGTCTATCCTCCAGAGCCTAACAGGGTGGCCTAATGGTTGCTCTTAACCAACAGATGTCACCCGGCAGGGTTTTCAAGCAGGCAGGGTATGTGTCTATCAGGCTCCTAGAAGCTTTTGCCCAAAGCCATCACCTCTGGCACATTCAGCAGAGAAATAGACACCGGGGACCAGGCATCTGATCTCTCCCCCTGACATCCCTCCAATTCCACTGATATTCCAGGTGACTGGCAGCCAAGGATTCTGCCCATGAACGGAACCCAGGGGAGAACGTAAGGGAGAAAGGACAGGAGGGGGAAGTCAGAGAAAGATGTGTGAACAAGTGGGAGTGTTTTCTAAGCTGATAACACAGTCTTGATTGATTAAATACTTCTAAAGGCCAGGCCTGTGCACACTGTATCTCAGTTAATTCTTAGAGCAATCATCACAGTGGGTGCTGTGAGTGTCTTTGCTTTATAACTGAGGAAACTTACCTGCTGCACATTTAAGCCACAGCCCTAGGACGAACAGTGCAGTTGGCAAAAGATTTAAGGAGCTGTGAAGGTTTGGGGAAAGTGACAACTGAATCTTAATTTCAGATCTTGGAAACCCACCCTGCCCTGGAGCCGTGCAGGCCTGGGCTGGCTCTTCCAGAGGCTGGGCCCCAGGAGACCTGCTCTCTCTCCTTCTCTCTGTCCCTCTGTTTCTCAGATGTCACGCAGCACAATTAGTTAATGCTTATAATGTGCTTTCAACAAGGAAAGTGCCACTTAAATTCACAGCTCTGCTAACCCCTCGGTGACTACGTCTACAAATTCCCTCTTCTCCATGGAAATTGGGTGCTGAGTGTATCATGGCTCCAAATCACTGCAGTTGCTGATAGAGCAATAGAGTCAAGTGTGAAACTAATATGTTTAGAAAGGAGACAGCTTTTCTGAAAGCAGAATCACAAAGCAATAATTTCTTCTTTCCTGTTAAACTATTCTCTTAGTGCTGGGCATTCGTAGACTCACTCCTCTTGGACGCTGTGCTTTCACAACATGTCCTGCAGGAGACACAGAGGTTGGCTGACTCTCTGCTTCATGACACACACACACACACACACACACACACACACACACACACACACACCACACACACACACATACAGACACATTCACCACACATACACAAACACACACCCCTCACACACATGGATGCACTACACATACACAGACACACCCACCACACACACACACAGAAGTATACACACACTGCACAAACACACAGAGACATACACACACAGATACATGTACACCACACACACAGACACACATATCACACATATACCACACACATGCACCACACACATGTATCACATATACACACAAACACATACCACACACTTACAGACATACACACATACATACACACACCACACACATACATACACACATATGCACCACACACACATCACACACACACACCACACATACTACATACACATACATTACACACACGCACGTATCACATACACACAAACACATACCACACACATACAAACACACCACACACATACATATACACATATGCACCACACACACCACACACACACACACACCACACATACTACATACATATGCATCACACACACACACATACACACTACACACACACATGCATCACACACATACACAAACACATACAGACACACCATACACACAGAGAGACACACGTACCACACACACACATTCACACACACACACACACACACACACACAGGTACACCACATACATGCCACACACACACACACACACAGGTACACCACATACATGCCACACACACACCCCCCACACACAAACAGACACATTCACCACACAAACACACACACCCCCACACCCCACACACACATGGACGCACTACACATGCACATACACAGACACACCCACCACACACACACAGAAGTATACACACACTGCACACACACACACAGAGACATACACACACAGACACACATATCACACATATACCACACACATACCACACACACATACACACACACATCACACACATACACAAACACAATACCACACACATACAGACACACATACCACACACACGTGCACCACACACATATCACACACACACATACACTACACATACTACACACACATACACACCACACACACACACACCACACACACACACACACACACAACATACATGATTTTCAACCCGACACAAGTTTCTGGCCTATAGGGACTATGAAAACTTGCTTTAACAGATTGTGGTGATGAACAAGGAATTTTTTTTTTTTATCTATACTTATCGGTAAAGAAAAGATAGGGGAGGGAAAGGGTGAGGACTCAAGAGGAGCAATAGGAGGAAAGGCACAGGGTGGGGATGCAGGGCGGGAGGGAGTAGCAGAGAGTCCTGGGGAAGGTGAGGCAGGATCAGAGAAGCTGCCTCTGGACAAGCTTGTCCTCTGCAGCCCCGTTCCCCCGAGATGTGTAAGCATCTTCCTGTTCCCACTACAAGTCAGGAGCAGTCAGAGCCTGGCCACCTGGAGCACTTGGACCTGTCAGCCCAGCTGCCCTGCCAACAACCAAGGAATCCAGCTGCACTTAGAAAGAACTCCAGGGCAGAGCAGATCTGAACTGGCCACTCTGGAGTTCCCCCAGGTGTATGCACGTTTCCTTGAGGTCAGTGCCTTCTCTGGCTGCAGTTCCAGGCTCCTCTGTCCATGGGATTCTCCAGGCAAGAATAATGGAGTGAGTTGCCATTCCCTTCTCCAAGGGATCTTCCTGACCCAGGGATTGAACCTGAATCTCCTGCATTGCAGTTCTGCTTGTTCTCATCAGTCAACCAAGGTGGAATTCAGAATAAGGAAATGTTGTAGGAATGAAGGACTCCCTAGGTGCCTCAGAAGGTAAAGAATCCGACTGCCAGGCAGGAGACGTGGGTTCAATCCCTGGATCAGGACAATCCCCTGGAGGAGGAAACAGCAACCCACTCCAGTATTCTTCCCTGGAAATCCCATGGACAGAGGAACCTGGTGGGCTACAATCCATGGGGTCACAGAAAGTCAGACATGACTTAGCGACTAAACAACAACATCAACCCAAGATACTTCATTGTTGGACTAAGTCAGTTATTCAAACTGCAGGCTTCAGGCTTCAGTCCATTGTGTGCGTGGTAAGTCGCTTCAATTGTATCTGACTCTTTGTGACCCTATGGACTGTAGCCCGCCAGGCTCTTCTGTTCATGGGATTCTCTAGGCAAGAACACTGGAGTAGGTTGCCGTTTTCTCCTTCTGGGGATCTTCCCTACCCAGGGATCAAACCCATGTCTCTTATATCTCCTGCATTGGGAGGTGGGTTCTTTGCCACTAGCACCACCTGGGAAGCCCCTGCAACCCTCAGAGGTTATTAAATATTTTAGTGGCTTCCGCCTGTGCTTAAAAAAGTGATCAAAGTACATGACATAATGTATGGATATTTTATGAACATTTTATTTCAATGTTGTGTGGGGGGTGTGTATATGCAGGGGGGTGTTGTGATATAAAATGAATGTGCTATTTTAGGTCACTGTCAAATGTTGAAAGCCATGCGACCAGGTGACCTGGCAGGCCCACGCCTCTGACTCAGAGCAGCCCCACAAGTCCACTCAGGTCTAGAAAACATGGGCCGGGAAGACTTCTGATGACAGGTTCTCCTATGTTCCCTCTGTCTAGGGGACTAGATGTTTGAGAAGAGTCTAGTGTATCGTCGACATCCGAAACGTCACATCATGGAGTGTACTGGGGCAGCTCCGGATGAGCACGGTTGGGGAAAGGACTGAGAATGGGCGAGTCTAAACTGATCCAGCAGGCAGGGCAGGCGTGCAACACCAGGGCTTCCAGACGCAGGGCTGCCACTGACACCGGTGGGTGCCTACCTCCCCTTCTTGCCCGTCTGCTCAGCCACGGCTGATTGACTGGCTGACTCAGGCAACCTAATGAGAGGTAACACCCCATATGACGGAGCCAGCACCGGGGAGTCGGTTGATTGACATCCTGGGATCTGACTCTGTGCATAGCCCCACTCGAAGATTCTGTTAATGGTGGAAAAATTAAAACGGTGCTCCGTGCCTAATGAATGCAGCATGTGCCTCCTATTAGCACATGCCAGCTGCATCTCGGGCAACTAGGAAGCAGTTTCTAAATTATTTATCAGTTCCCTTACCTCCACCCCAAAAGAGAGTTGGCTTATGCATTTCTTTATTTCATGGACCGATATGCAGATTAATTGCTTTGGGTTTTTGTGAGTTTTTGTTTGTTTTTCTTTTCCTATGGATTTTTTTTTCCTGATATAATGTCAGGTGGGGGCGGAAAGGATAGAAAATATCATGTCAATGTCATTTGAATCATAATAGCTACAAATTCACTCCCCTGTATAAATAGAGAAGCTTATTTATCAAACACAGACAAGATGTCTGTTGGGTTGTTAACAGAAGGAGAGAGATTTGAGTCGGCAGCAGCAGTTGCAGAAGTTTACATGATTCCGGAGCTCCCCTGGGAGCAGAAAGCACTCAGCTACTTCCCTGGCCTGGAACCTTGGGGGCTGGCAGCCAATGGGCCACCCAGACGTGGCTGTCTAAGCCCATCTAAGCTGTTCAGCCATCAGGGGCTTAACCCAGAGGGTGAGACGGGCAGATAGCTCAGGGTGTCCCGCCAGGACCTGAGGAGGGAAGAGTGTGCGTCTCATTTGGTTCCTCATCCATTTTGTTGCTGTTGTGCAGTCGCTCAGTGTCTGACTCTTCGTGACCCCACGGACTGCAGCACCCCAGGCTTCTCTGTCCTCCACTGTTTTCCAGTTTGCTCAAACTCACGTCCATTGAGTCGGTGATGCCATCCAACTCTGTCTCCCCTTCTCCTCCTGCCTTTGATCTTTCCCAGCATCAGGATGGCTCCCATTTATTGAGCAGCTACATCCAGGTCCTTTCTGAGTGCTATACATAAATTATTTCATCTAATGCTCACGATAAACAGTGAGCCTATTTTATGACAAATTTACATCAATGAAAAAACCAAATCCAATGGTAAGCTGATGACTTGCCCGAGGTCCTTCCCATGGCCACGTGTCCAGCTAGGATTTGAGCCCTACCTTTTATTTCCATCCGTATATATAGACAGACACCTGGACTGTGGACCTGGTTTTGAGCCCTAACAGCTGAGTTATCTTGGTCCAGTTGTCCTTAGCTGTCTGGGAACTCAATTTCTGGGTAGCAATGAACTGTCATAGTGGACAGAGTGGGCTCCTGGGTTTAGACCATAGCATGCTGCAGTGTGACCTTGCAGGGGGCTTCCTTGACCTCAGCTCACTCCTCTATAAAGTAGAGGTGGTGGTTGTAACATCGCCCCGGTGGGGGTGGCTTTGCTGAGCTGATGGGTTGCCGCAGGTGGGAGGGCTCTAGCCCGGCTTGGTACACCATCAGCCCTCAGTATATGTGCATTCTTGATCCTCAGCTTCCATCCGTGTGTCCACATTTGTAGCAGGAGATGCAGGAGTTAAGGCCTACTTTGGTTAGGAAATTCTATGAATCAGGTCTCTGTGTATACTTAAGCTCTGTAGTTATCTCTGGTGTTATGCCAGTGAGAACAAAATTAGTGGGTGAAAACTGGAGTGGCTACGAGCAGTGTGAATGCCTGGCACGGATGCATCTTTTCCATTGGCAACGCCTGTTTCTGTCAACACCTCATTTCATACTAACGTGTCCACCTCACGTTATCCCTTTCGGTAGGGCGGCGATTGCGTTCCCATCTTAAAGAATTACTCAGCAATTAGCCTAAGGTCACAAAGTGAGTGGAAAGAGCAGGATCTCTGTCCACATGCCCTGCTTCCAACACAGTTCTTGCTTGTCTGCAAGGCAGAGGGATTTGAGATTCTGAATCAAACCCTAAGCAAAGAGGCGCCTTAGAAAATGAGCTTTTTGTCTGACTGCTCTAGGCATTTTCTTTTCCAAAATAAAAGGCTGGGCAAAACGTCCTGGCTCTATTTCACCAGCTCATCTTTTTCTAAACATAAAAATGTACCACTTTTCCTTTTTCTGACTGGAGAGCAGTTAATCTTGTCTCCTCTAGACCCTCACGTTGGCACATAGTACAACGGTCTTGAAGGCAGACGGTTCCCTGGGGGAAGAGAAAGTGAAAACATCCCAAAGCAACAAGAAGGATTGGCGAGTTCAAAGCCTGGCCAGTAGGAACCCAGGAAGCTGCCTCAAGCCTCCCCAGTTATTCCGGGAAGTCGGGTCCCCTCCCCTTGGCAGCAGGCAGTCTGTGCAGGTCAGAGCAGAGAGGAACCCCAGTTGGTCATTTGCATGCAGCAGGGCTCTACCAGGTCCTGAGGGACAGGGAAAGGCCAGAGACCTGTGAACTTGAAAGAGAAAGCAGCAGTCTTTTGTTGAGAATCAGAAAAGCAATGTCTGTTAACACTTGCACGTCCAGATCCCAGAGCCTGTAGACTCTGGTCCATGGAACCCATTTCTGAGCTGTACTGTGCTCCCTCAGGAAATCTTAGCTCAGGGTTGACAGGGAAACTGACATCTCTGCAGTTGAGCACCAGGTTGCTGCTGCTGCTGCTAAGTCGCTTCAGTCGTGTCCGACTCTGTGCGACCCCAGAGACGGCAGCCCACCAGGTTCTGTTGTCCCTGGGATTCTCCAGGCAAGAACACTGGAGTGGGCTGCCATTTCCTTCTCCAATGCATGAAAGTGAAAGTGAAGTCGCTCAGTGGTGCCCGATTCTTAGCGACCCCGTGGACTGCAGCCTACCAGGCTCCTCCGTCCATGGGATTTTCCAGGCAAGCACCAGGTTGGGAACATAGCAAATGCTCAGCAAATTCCTGAAAACAATCAAACTGGATTGTCCACACTGAATCCAGGTGAAATATTATCTAACAGTGTTGTTAGCTCTTAAATAGCAGTGTGGGGAGGGCAGGCCTGATCCAGGTAATCCAACAAGAGTGGCTGATCCCCAGGACAATTCTGGGATTCCTCTAAACACATAGTGTTCCATGTCTATCTGCCTTCCCCAAGAGGTTTTC
Source organism: Bos indicus (assembly GCF_029378745.1). Classification (NCBI taxonomy): domain Eukaryota; kingdom Metazoa; phylum Chordata; class Mammalia; order Artiodactyla; family Bovidae; genus Bos; species Bos indicus. The sequence goes on along the minus strand of NC_091788.1, from coordinate 35,918,406 downwards.
CCTTGGTTAATTCACGTACTCATTCAGCCTCTATTTGTGGAGTTTGTACAATATGCCCGGCGCCATCCTAGGAAATACAAGGGTATGAAGAGAGCCATAGTCTTTGCCCACACAGATTTGATCATATATGGGAAAAAGATCAATATTATGCCATAATTAAAGGAATGATTTAATTACAATAGTTAGAGGAATTCTTTCTTGTTTCTTAGTCTTCAGAATTTTTTTTTAATTGGAGGATAATTGCTTTATAGTATTATATTAATTTCTGTCATATATCAACATGAATCAGCCATAGGTATACATATGTCCCCTCCCTCTTGAATCTCCCTCCCAAACCCCACCCCATCAGACCTCTCTAGGTTGTCACAGAGCACAGGGTCTGAGCTCCCTGTGCTATACAGCAAAGTCCCCCTGGCTGTCTACTTTACTTACGATAATGTATGTGTTTCAGTGTTACTCTTTCAATTCGTCCCTCCCTCTCCTTCCCCCACTGTGTCCACAAGCCTGCTCCGTATGTCAGCATCTCCACTGCTGCCCTGCAAATAGATTCATCAGTACCATCTTTCTAGATTACATCAGTTCAGTTCAGTTCAGTCGCTCAGTCGTGTCTGACTCTTTGTGACCCCATGAATCGCAGCACACCAGGCCTCCCTGTCCATCACCAAGATTCCATATGTATGTGTTAATATATGATATTTGCTTTTCTCTTTCTGACTTACTTCACTCTGTATAACAGGCTCTAGGTTCATTCACCTCATTAGACTGACTCAAATGTGTTCCTTTGTATGGCTGAGTAAAATCCCATTGTATATACACACCACAGCTTCTTTATCTATTCTTCTGTCGATGGACATCTAGGTTGCTTCCATGTCCTAGCTATTGTAAATAGTGCTGCAATGGACACTGGGGTACATGTGTCTTTTTCAGTTATGATTTTCTCAGGGTGTATGCCCAATAGTGGGCTTGTTTTATTCCTAGTTTTTTAAGGAATCTCCATACTGTTCTCCACAGTGATTGCATCAATCTACATTTCTACCAACAAGGCAAGGTTGGTGCCTTGTTGCATCAACTTCTCTCCACACCCTCCCCAGCATATATGGTTTGTAGATTTTTTTTTCTTGATGACCATTCTGACTTATGTGAAGTGATACCTCATTGTAGTTTTGATTGGCACTTCAGTTAGAGGAATTGTTAAAAGAATAGCTCAGTGTTAAAGGAATATTGCAATAGGTAAAGGAATTGCTTAATTGCAATGGTTATATACCACAGTACGAATTAGAGAGTGTTATAAGAGTATGTAACAGGAAGTCGTACCCAAATCTGCCCCAAGGACAGAGTGGAGGTGAGAGAAGAAGGCTTTGAGGACATTTATATTAAGACATGGGGAATGAGTGTGAGAGTTCCAGGAAAGTTTGGGGGAAAGCAGGCTGAGCTATTTGCCTTTCTTAAAGACTTCTGACCAGAGGATAATTGCAGTTTGACTGATATGGACACAGGCCTGAAAACTCACCCTGTCCTCAGTCTTCAGGGTGGCCTGGCCTTGTTCACACCTCAGAGAAGGAGGGGGTACCCCCGGAGCTCCATCTGTCAAGTTGGGGTGTGGGACTTCACTATACCTGCGGCTGCCCACCTACGCACTCAGGAGCTTCAGCCTGGGAACAAACTCTTCTCATCGAGGCCTTGAAAGGGGTAGAGCCAGAATCTGCTCAGTCAGGGGACTCACTGGGAACCCAGGTTCTCTCTCCAGTGCTGCGGGAATACCACCCAGTTTCCCGAACCTGAGGCATTTCAATTAATGGGCGGTGCTTCACACCAACATTTTTCTCTTCCCTGGCTTCCCAGTCAGATGGCTGTGTATTATAAATAACAATAAGCCGGCCCAGTCAGAGGCTATAATTGAGTCTCTTCTTTCTGCTGACATCAACGGGATTCCCTCCAGTGAGTTACTATGTGGGTATTTAATTGGGAGACACATGGGAGGAAGCCAGCCTGCTCCTGTAGTCGTGTTGGGTATGCCCACCGATGTCAGGCCTGCCCCCTGGAGGGGCTCCGGGTGTCACTTTCGGCCTGGGAGACTATTGCAGAAAGGTCAAGGAAGACCAAGGACAAAGCAGGTCAGCCTGGAGGCTTGAAAACAGAGGGAACCTTGGCAGAAAAGAGAAATGACCCTGCAAACAAATACTGTTGCCCTAATTTCTGATTCAACTTGTTTAGAACATGATGTTTATTGATTGTGTGTGTGTGTGTATGTTGGTGAGTGGTTCATAAAGAAGGGAGAAGAACCTTGGAGAACACCATAATCTGTACAAAGTACAAAAGAACAACTGCTAGGTGCCTAAAGAAACAATTTCAGCACGACTTTCTTTAACTAGGAAGAAGGACACAGGAGAGGATTTCACTGTTTTATTTACCTGATGGATGTCTGGTGATGAATTTATACAATAGCCCTCTAAGGTAGTATTTAACATACCCATTTGACAGAAGCTGGGTCTAAGAAAACACAGGTAATAAGTGGCAGATATTCAATTCAGACTCATGTTATTATGACTCTAAATCCCATATTAATTCCACTCTACGCCTCAGCTTCAGCCACTGCTCAGTCCACTCTCAAGCTTCTTGTATATCTATCGATTAATTAATGTGCAAAATATTTGTTTCCAGTGCAGGCACGGAATAGATTTCAGTCCTGTAGAGAATATGAGGAGCAGTCATAATACTAATATTGACAACAGTAGCTAATGTTTACATGGTGATTGTTTTCTTCTAAGCTTCCTTCTAAACATTTTGTAAATATTAACTTGATGAGGCGTTGTTCAGTTGCTATCATGTCCGATTCTTTGCTGCCAGGCTTCCCTGTTCTCACTATCTCCCGGAATTTGCTCAAACTCAAGTCCGTTGAGTTGGTGATGCCATCCAACCATCTCATTCTCTTTTCCCCCTTCTCTTCCTGCCCTCAGTCTTTCTGTGTCAGGGTCTTTCCAGTGAGTCGGCTTTTCGAATCAGGTGGCCAGAGTATTGGAGCTTCAGCTTCAGCATCAGTCCTTCCAGTGAATTTTCAGGGTTGATTTCCTTTGAAGGATTGACTGAGTTGTTCTCCATACAGTCCAAGGAGGTACCAGCATCTAGATAACTGGTGTCCAAAGACATCACCGTCATGCCCTGAAACCTGATCCTTTGGGGCTGAAGGCCCAGGTGGCAGGCTAGAGTAAAGATCAGGCTTAACCCATGACTGAGGCCAGGGCCGGGGTGGGCTACATGCTTCAGACTGTGGCACAGGGGTTCCGGACCAAAGCCCAATTCCCCAAGCTTTGCCACTTGCTCCAAGAAATTGTCCTCATGGGGTCCTTGAGCAGAATGTCCAGGTCCTCGATGGAGGAGGGGCTGTGAATCAGTGGGTTAGGGGTCTTCACCAGACACTCAATACCCCTCCCTGCCCATTCCCTACTAGGGGCTCAATTTTTCTCTGCAGCACCTGGGGATGCCACAGATAAAGATGTCCTTTATCCTGTCAGCAAACAGGCTTGGATGGGCAGGATTAAAATCATATCAGAAGAACTAAAGATTGGGTATTATTGAAAATTTCCTAGCTGGAAGGTTTCTGAGAAGCTTGGAAGCATATCTGAGTTAGGGGAGGGGAAGTGGGAGCTTCACCCATCATGGAATTGTGATGGCAGTCAGCTCCCTCTCCTGTTGCCTCCCAGTGACTCTAAACAGAACCGCTGTCCATGTCTGACCACCAGGAGTAGCTACAACCTGCTCTGTCTCTTCTCAGGGCATGGGGTGACCCTCCCCCTTCCATGGGCTGACCCTGCCCCTCCTACCACTGACCCTGTCCCCCCATTTTCCTCGGGATGTTGCTCCATTCACTTCTGCCCTCTCTCTCCAGAATCTTTAATCTCTTCTTCTCCTTGGCCACTTGTTTCTCATCCTACTGTTTTTTCAACTTATCAAGTTTTCCTTTGAAATTAAGAAAAGCAATAAACATAGTTCTCTTGTGATAATTGCCTCATCTCTTTCCTCCCATTATCATCCAGATTTCTTTTAAGGGTAGTCTACAGCCCCACTGTTTTCACCTTATTACCTCATATTCACTTTTCAAGCAACTGTAATGTGACCTCGCGCCCCACCATTTCACTCAAATTGCTCTCATTAAAGTCAGAAATAATGGCCTCCTGCAAGACAAAGTCTACAAAGCACTTCCAGGATTCCTCTGATCTTTCTCTGAATGTATTCACATCTCACATCTTTGTAAGGGTTGATGCAATTCACTGCCTCTTCCATCCTGAAACTCCTCTTCCTCGGCTTCTAGGATACCTGCTTGTCTTTCGCAAGTATCATCCTAAACAGTTGGTTTCTTTCTCTCCCTCTCTTTTAAAAATATTTATTTATTTGGCTGCCCCAGGTCTTAGTTATAGCTTGTGGATCTTAATTACCTGACCAGGGATCGAACCCAGACCCTCTGCATTGATAGCTCACAGTCTTACTGGACCACCAGGGAAGTCCCATGAAAAAGTTGGTTTCTTTGGGTTCTACCCTTAGCATGCTTTTTTCACTATGTGCTCTCCTTGCCAATTTCATTTAAACTTATGTTTTGAAGTTCCACTTATATGGTAATAATCCCCAAATCTCTATCTCTGGTCCCTGAGTTCCGTACCTACATAACCAACTGTGTGCTGGATAGAGTCACCTGAATGCCTCCCCAGCACCATATGCTTCACATTCTTTACATCCAACATGGAATTCATCATCTTTACCTCTTATCCTGTTTTGGTCTGAATTCTCTTTCTTGATTTGCAGCATCTCCATCTGCTCAGTTGCCCACCCAGGAACCTGGACTTTTCAATATACATCTTTCTCCAGAGCTCCATTTACAAACCAGTCACCAGTTCTGGAGTCTTTATTTCAAGGATACCCCCTTTTGTCATTCCTGATGCCACTCTGTTAGTTGAGCTTCTCTTTGTATCATGCTTGGACTGGGGTGTCCATCCCCTGTCCTACATAACACTCAACATGCTGCTCCAGGGCAATGCTTCCAAAATGTGGAGTTACTCTGTGAGCATCCATATTCAATCGGACAGAGCTTAAGCTCTTCCATGTTACATCAAAGTATTTAAATGATGTGACATGAGCACTTTCTCCACCTCAGGGCCTGCCCTTGCTCTTTCTGTGACATGGATGTCATGCCACTTGCAGTTACCCCAATCTCATGTTGGTGCTTCCTAGCCCTCCACTCAGACTGTCCTTACAGCATCCTGCATCCTCTCTCCTCCATCATATCTTTGGATCCATCGGCTCTTTAATCTGTCCTCTCAGTTGGCTGAGCACATTCTTTTGTGGATAGAAGGGAATAAACTTGTCAAGTCAAGACCAAGTTTACAAGTAGGATGGGTGCCTACCCGTGTGGTTTAAATCATAAGGCTTAGCGAAGCTTGTAACTAATTATATTTCATTGTTTAAAATTACTTCATTATTGGGTCATTCCTTTTGTTGTCTTAGTCTTTTTGTTTTTGGAGAATTCTCTGTAAATTTCTGTGGGAAGAGGTTCATCCCATGAACTTTTATAGTCCCACACATTACAGAAGGCTGGTCATGGCAGTCAGCTGAGAGTGAGGCTCTTGATGAAACGGGACACGGGATGAAAAACTGCACTGTGGATATGGAGGCCTGTCGCTACACAGAGAGAGGAGAACACATCAATATAATACCTATATTGCAGAACTAACTTGGTTGAATCATGTGGATGATACCAGAAAGTTCAGTTCAGTTTAGTTGCTCAGTTGTGTCCGACTCTTCGAGACTCCATGGACTGCAGCACCCCAGGCTTCCCTGTCCGTCACCAATTCCCGGAGCTTACTCAAACTCATGTCCATCAAGTCAGTGATGCCATCCAACCATTTCATCCTCTGTCATCCCCTTCTCTTCCTGCTTTCAATCTTTCCCAGCATCAGGGTCTTTTCCAATGAGTTCTTCGCATCAGTTCAGTTCAGTCGCTCAGTCGTGTCTGACTCTTTGTGACCCCATGAACCACAGCGCACCAGGCCTCCCTGTCCATCACCAACTTCCGGAGTCCACCCAAACCCATGTCCATTGTGTCAGTGATGCCATCCAACCATCTCATCCTCTGTCATCACCTTCTCCTCCTGCCCTCAATCTTTCCCAGCATTAGGGTCTTTTCAAATGAGTCAGCTCTCCACATCAGGTGGCCAAAATATTGCAAGTATTCAGCTTCAGCATCAGTCCCTCAAATGAACACCCAGGACTATCTCATTTAGGATGGACTGTTTGGATCTCCTTGCAGTCCAGGGGACTCTTAAGAGTCTTCTCCAGCCAACTAACAGCACCAGGAATTTAGGATTCAAATTAATGCTCAGAAATTTTTCTCAAAAAAATGAGAAAAGATAAAAAGATTTCCTGAATAATACAGCATCATCACCTATGGATCCCTGTGTTCATTTCCTTAAAGATTATCAAAGAGAGATTGTTTTATTGGATCTTGTGAGATGGCAAATATATCATCTGAGCTTTAGAAGTAAAACATAAAGATAGTGCACTTAGCATCCTATAGGTGGTTGGAGGTAGATCGAGTAAGAAATTATGTGACTACCAAAAAACTAGGAAGAAAAGGAAAGCAGGAAGAGAAAGACACATGCAACAAATTTGTGTTGAGCATCTACCCAGAGAGTATTATTCCACTGAGATGGTGTTGGACGAGTGTGGGCCCCACCCCTGCTGTGAGTATCCACTTGGCATATGACAGGTGCTCAGTATAAATGTTTGTGGCAAGAAGGAAGGAATGAGGGATGGAGGGAGTAAACAAGTGCCCTGTTGTTAGTTGGTTTAGAATAGCTTAAAGCAAATGGCTATTAAAAATTTACTGTTTAGCTTTTCACCCTGTGGTATGCTCTTGCCCACAGCGTGTTCCTCCAGAAAATTCACACTATATCTATTGCTCATTAAGGTGAGGGAGCACTTTATCAGGCTAAGTGGCCTCTCCATCAGTTCAGCATGTTAAATCTGAGAAGTTATTAAAGCAGACAGCAAGGGAGTGGCATAGCTGGGGTTCTAAAATCAGGCACCAAGAGCAGCCCAGCCAATCATGCACCAGGGCCCTGTAGCCGAGCTGGAGTCAGAGGACACTTCCCTGCTAGTCTAGACCTCTGGACAGGCCAGCCATCCAGCACACACCCAGAAAGTGAGAGTAAAGGCAGTACCGTGCTCAGGGCCCAGGTAAGCTCCGTCTTTGTTTTCTGAACCATCTCAGTTACTTGCAGGGTCCAGAACAATGGGGAGAGGGCAAGCTTCTAACTTTCGATCAGGGGTGTTTGTGTGTGTTTTGGGCCAGTTTTGTAAGACAGCTGCCTTAATAAAGCATTTATCAAGACAATAAAACAAGAGAGGAAAGAGCCTAAAGATGCTCTGGTGAGGATGGCTCTTTTATTCTATGAAAGTCTAAGAGGGAATATTTTGAACAGAGGCCACAGTTCACCCACGCCCACCAGCCAGCCTTCTCCAGCCCAGCCTGACACACAGGCAGAAGAGCTCTCGATCCTCCTCTCAGGGTCTAAATACTACAGGCACTTGACAGTTGTTTTTGTTGTAGAACACCTAACCCCAATTCCCTTACCCCAGATGGGTTTTCTCTTTTTAGAAATGGCTTTCCTAGTTAGGACTTCCCTGGTGGCTCAGACAGTAAAGTGTCTGCCTACAATGCAGGAGACCTGGGTTCAATCCCTGGGTTGGGAAGACCCCTGGAGAAGGCAATGGCACCCCACTCCAGTACTCTTGCCTGGAAAATCCCATGGATGGAAAATCCTCGTAGGCTACAGTCCATGGGGTGGCAAAAAGTCGAACACAACTGAGCGACTTCACTTCACTTCCTAGTTAGGTAGTTTTGGGGATTTCAAAGATGGCTTTGTTCTAACCACTGAAGCAGTTTTTTTCATTGAAATTGGGCATTTTGACCACGTGACAGTCACTAAGTACTTTTCCATGTAACCCAACATCAACATCCCAGTTCCACTTGGCTCTTTCCTGAGTGTGTCTGCATTGCACATGTGTTAGGTGGGAGGACTAAGAGGCAGATTCCAGGCTGCTCCTGGGCTTGTGGAGGTCACCAGGAACATTTACCAGTGCCCTGCATACCACCTCGCACACACAGGAGTTTAATGTAGGGTTATTTATAAGCCTTCTGACCACAATGATTCAATTACTCAGTTATTCATAATTCATCCATATGTTCATCGCACTTGTCTTGAGCGCCTGCTATGTGCCTTTAGTACAGAGATGATTTAGCAACAGCCTCCTTGTCCTAGAGAAGCATTTTAGAGCCTAGTGGGGGAGACAGACAATTACAATGCAATGGAAACTGTGTTCTAACAGAAATTCACATAAGGAGCAATCTTTCCTGACAGAAGGAAGAGAAAGGTATTCTAGGCAGAGAGAACAGTATATATAAAGTGTGAGAAGGCTGGAAGAGGACATGCGAGGGCCCGGAAACTGTTAGGTCTTAGGTGCAGTGCATTGTAGGGCAAGTGTTGATGAAGTGTCTGGGGAGCCTGGAAGAGGAAGTGGTGAGAAACGAGGCTGCGGAGGCAAGCTAAGGGTTGCCTATAGTGAGACTAAGAGAAATGAGGGTGAGACCAGTTATGGCTTGAATTCCTTTCTGTAGCCCGAGGAAGTCCTGTGCACGTCTCAAACAGTGTGAAAAGTGGAATCAACAATATGGAAAGACGTAGTTCTGGAAATTAGTGGATCAAAGAGAGGACCATTATATTAATGCAAGAAAGAGATGATGAAGAAATGAACTGGGCCTGGACAGTAAGTGTGGAAGGAAAGGAGTGATTCAAAAGGTAACTGGTAGTTAAAGGTAATGGTCGTGAGAGGTGGTGTGTGTGGAGTCAGGACAGGGTCCAGAAGAGTGTAACCTCACTTCAGGACAGAATTTAGAGGGTGTCCATACTCAGTAATAAAGAATGATCACATTTTAATGCAATCTTTTAAAGAATACAAATTAATGCTAAATAAATCCCCACAATTAACAACATAACACATTTTAAAATAGAGACAGATCATTATGACCAATTTTTCCTTTTACATCTGGCTTCAGTATGGCTTGACATGGTAATGTACTGATTCTGGCTTTATTTAAAATGTTAGTAGATTGTTCATTATGGTTTTTTGATACGATTTTGATTTTTAAAAAACTATTGCATTAAATGATTGTCTTAATTACTATTGTTTTGGTTGTTGCTGTTCAGTCACTCAGTCATGTCCGACTCTTTGTGATCCCATGAACTGCAGCATGCCAGGCTTCCCTGTCCTTCCCTGTCTCCCAGAGTTTGCTCAAACTCATGTCCCTGAGTCAGTGATGCCATCCAACCATCTCATTCTCTATCGCCCTCTTCTCTTCCTGCCCTCAATCTTTCTCAGCATCAGGGTCCTTTCCAATGAGTTGGTTCTTTGAATCAGGTGACAAGTCTTTTAAGGGTGCCTCTTAAATTTTGTGCCAAGGCAGGTCCCTCATTCTTCTCACCCCAGTTCTGGCCCTGGAATAGGTCTGGGGTCAGAGAGGAGGGGGTGTCAGGAAAGATGTAAGATGCTGTCAAGTAGGATATACTAAGGGCCCAATAGGAAGTCTTTCTCTATTGAAGGATTGCACAGTCAGCTTCTAAAAGTGACTTTCTTCCCGGACACCTTTCCTCTGCCCATCGCAGCTTGCCATTTCCTGCTAGGAATTTTCACCAAGTGAAGACTTCATTCAGACCCTGCCTGTGGCCCTCCCTCTGAGCAAACTGAGCTTGGGTCTCCCATGATGAAACATATATACAGCTTGTACACCACTTGCCTAAATGCTACAAATGCTTTAGAATAAGCATGGAAATTGGTTTCTAAGCTCCAGCAGTTTCTAAAATAGGAGTGGTTTAAAATAAAGCGGTGCTATAAAAGGGATTCCTATAGAGCAGATTGTGGGAAATGGTGGTGAGCCTCTAAAACAGAAAACCTGGGGAAAGAGTCATCAAGGGCTTCCAGTCAGTGCTGGAAAGGGTGCCTGAGAGGGAAATGTGGTCTGCCAGGGGAGCAGTCAGCTCCGTCTCCAGCTCCTCGGGGCCACGAAACTCATTTCTATCCATCTCCTGAAGCCGCTTTTCACTTTATATCCTGGATTGATGCAGAAGTAATATATTCTGTCAGTGCAAAAATTTGGCTTAAAAAAATACCATGGCCTTTGGACATCTAGGAGGGAATTGGGTGGGTGGGGGGGCTTCCAAATTAATTGCAATGCACAGCTGGAGTACAGTGGCATGGTGAGGGGAGGGCATGGACATGTTTGGGTGGAGAAAATGACTGGGTGGGCATAAACAGGCAGTGGGGGAGTTGGATGATGAAGGAGGGTAGATGGACATGTGAGTGGAGCTGTCTGATAGCTTCAGTTTCCTTAAAGAAGTTGGAGAAAATATTGCTTTCTGAGAGTCTGGGGTTGGGATGAATCTTCGGCAAGATTGTGAAGGTTAAGAGAAGGGGAGAGAGAGGATTGACCAAAGACCATGTGTGAATCTTCATGAGTCCTTGCGGACCTTCTGCACTTGGAAGCCGCGGATGCACAGGACTCCAGTCTACACAGCTGCAGGATTATTTAAAAGCATTTATTTAGTTAGTTTAGGCTGCAGTGGGTCTTTGTCGCTGCATGTGGGTTTTCTGTAGTTGCAGTGCACTGGCTTCTCATTATTGCAGAGAACGGGCTTTACAGTGTGGGCTCAGTAGTTTTGTGGGGCACAGGCTTAGTTGTTCCACGGCATGTGGAATCTTCCCAAATCAGGGATCGAACCCATGTCCCCTGCATTGGCAGATGATTTCTTAAAGAACTGGACCACCGGGGAAGTCCACCAATTGCGTGACTTTCATCTCTGGGAAAAGGCTTGGAGAAGCCAGGCCCTGGGACTGAAGCCAGGTTGGCAGATGAGGGGTCAGGGGTGAGGGAGCTGGGCAGCATTGAAGAAGAAGGAGAGTTTAGGAGTAGCCAGCATCAGGGGGGTGGGTGCAGCAGGGAGTGACCAATGAGACCAGTGATGAAGCAGGGAGAAACCAACAATGCTGAAGAGTCTCAAGCTTCCAACTGTTCCATCACTTGTTGAAAGTACGGGATGCAGCTGAGGGATGCTGTGTGTTATAGGGTCCTGGCTTGGCAGGACCAGCCTGGGTCAGCAGAGGCAGCCACGCTGTGCGAGCTCCCTGGCAACCAAGGCCCCTTTCACTCTGGTGGTGTCCCTACAATCACGATGACCTCTGTGTTATTACATTACTATCTCTTCTCTTGAAATGCAGCCACACAGGCCCCTCTTCAGCAGAGGAAGGCATCTTTTCTGCCTCTCTGGGGCACCATGTAGGAACAGGCATCCCTGTATGGAAGACTTACTTCGTCAGTAGCACGTTAGTTTCCCCCAGGCCCCCTACTCATCCTAAAATTGATAAAATATGACAGTCAATAGGGCTTCCCTCGTGGCTCAAATGGTAAATAATCTGCCTGCAATGCAGGAGATACGGGTTCCATCCCTGCTTTGGGAAAACCCCATGGAGGAGGAATAGCTAAGAGTCAGACACGATTGAGTGAATTCACTTTCACTTTTCACTTTCATGCATTGGAGAAGGAAATGGCAACCCACTCCAGTGTTCTTGCCTGGAGAATCCCAGGGACAGGGGAGCCTAGTGGACTGCCGTCTATGGGGTCGCACAGAGTCAGACACGACTGAAGCGACTTAGCAGCAGCAGCCAGTATTCTTTGCCTGGGAAATTCTATGGACAGAGGAGCCTAGCGGGCTATAGTCCATGGGGTTGCAAGAGTCAGACAAGACTGAAGTGACTAAACAACAACAACAGCGATGAGAGTCAATAAAGCAGGCACCGTCCTTGGGTTGCTAATGAAGACGGACTCTGCTAACAGTTCTTACGACTGTACTGAATACAGCTGTCAAGGCAGTGGGGAATTGGAGAAGGTGGTGTGCAATTAACCTGGTTGGAATTAGGCCAAGGAACCCAAGGTTAATGGCCCTGGGAATGGGAACATTAATGACCACTGATGGTCAAGCCCCTTTTTGTCTTACTCATTAGAGCTGCCTTTTCTATTCTGTGAGAGCCTGGCCTCTGGCCCTGGGACGGAGGGTGATGGAGAGTTGCCACTCCCCCAGATGACGTGTTGTGCATTCTGACAGCTTCTGCCTAGCGCTTGATTCCCCATCACAACATCCAGGTATAGTGCACAGCAGATCCCAAACATGCCCGCCATCTGCTGAGCGCCGCTGACAAACACACTATGCATATTCATGCACCCAAAGCACTCTGGGTTTTCATCCGACAGACTGACAAAAGTGTGACACCCCCTTGCTTTCACCTGTTTGGTGCTGGTGTTCCATTTTCTACACGCTCCTGGGTGAGCTGGAATAGAATCTTTAACCATGCCAAAATGTGTCCTCAGTCACATTTGACGGTGACAGAGTTATTAACATGTGAATCTTCACGGCCTTACGCCCTAACGTGATTGACAAAGAGGATGCTATTTCTGTCCACTCCGCATCTCTTTTTCCCTCTTCCTTTTACCCTCTGAAAGAGAAGTCCACCTTTGCTGGGGCTAATCTCCTGTGATAAGCTTTTGTGATGCAAATTTGGGACACTGGGTGGATAGAACCGGAGTGGGGGTGATGAGGTGTAAACTCAGAGGAGGGATGAAAAAAGCCTAGACCCATCGAAGGAGCAAGAACAGCCCACTTCAGGATGGGAGCAGTTTGCTGGGGAAGCTGAGCCCGGGGCTAGGAAAGAAAGAAGCTTCCAGGGAGCTGTGTAGGGTGTTTGAGAAAGAAAGTGGAGGCAGGGGAAGGTGGATTTTAAGAAGCCTGGTTGATATTCTCAATCAATCTCTTTGGGCATCTGTAGAGAGAGATGAATAAATGCTGCTTTCAGTTTTAATTCTGTCTGGTTGCTGGAGAGCTTTCCCTCCCATGGAGGACACTGGGATTACCTGGATTATCCCATCATGTATAACTAGGGGCTGAAGGTTGAGGTTCAAAGGACAGTGACCTTGCATTCTCCTCTTGATCTTAGAGTCAGAAACACATTTTGTGGCACCCCTTTCCCTAATGGACTTTAACAAATAGTGTGTTAAAAATTCATGAGTACCAAGACATTCCCTGCTATCCACAATTGCAAGTCTCTAGAAGGCTCTATGATCACCCATCAGTTTTGTACCTTCTTATAGAAGCCTTTCAGAAAGTCTCAGGAGGAGATATTTTCCCATTTCATGGATGTGAAAACTGAGGTCCAGGACCCTAGAGTGACTCACTGGTCTGTGGTTAGGTTACAAGATTCATAAGAAGCAGCTCAACACAGGGTTCATGTGTGAATTTTTATAAAAGGGGAAATGAACATAGAGGGAAAGATATTGAAATGTGCAAATAGTTCTTAAATAGAGGCAGGAATTCAGTAAAAACCACAAGGCTCCAGGGTTCTGGAAGCCTGCCTCTCCTGGGTGGTTCTCTAACACGCGGTCTCTTTGAGTTTTTTGCTGACAGTGAGAACCACAGAGGAGCAGAGACGCAGCTCTGTGAATCTATCTATTCATCCCACACCTTAGCTTCGCATGGCCAGTGGTCCTCTGTTCACCAAGCCCTTTTCTTTGGATCCAGCTAAAGTGTGGTGGGGGACTCAAAGCCTGTCCTCTGCCCTTGGCAGTGAAGGGCTGGGTGAGGTGAAGGCAGGCAAGGTGAAGATGTCCACACCATGCTGACAGCCTTGGCATTTCCTCGGCAAACCTGCAAGATAATTCAAGCCATTAAATCAGCCCAAATCACTTGCGGTGACTGTCATTCTCCTGTGTGAACATCTCACTGGCTGAACACCAGCATCTCAATAGCCACAGTGCCCTAATTTTCTTCATTGGAGACAACAAAACCAAAGGTAGTGAGTAGGAGGAGGGACCGAGTCCCGGGGGCAGTCTCTCCAGGGAAGTCTCTTGGGCTTAAATATATCTAAAGTGGATCTAAAAGAAAGCGGTGATTACAGGCTAATTTTCTGCCTGCATTATGTTAAGTGTACCATCATCTACACAAACAGCAATTGCTTTATGCCAGAAATCCTTTGACTGAATTCCTCTTATTGGTAAATTTTGTATTAAAAAAGAGAGAGCTTGAAGGAAGATCTTTCTATTTAAAGGTGAGACTATTCAGCACACCAGTAAAAAGACACGAGACGGGCAGGGAGCCAGAAGATACTTTTCCCTTTTAAGTGCAAATACTAGCGAAGGAGAGATGGTCTAGTAACTGCAGGGAAGGGTCTGGGAGGACCACGCTGTTAGCTTGAGGAGGACGCAGCTCTGCCTCCTGCAAGCATCCTTGGTTTTCTGGCAAGAAAGCTGACCGCGGAGCAGAGGTGAGCAGAGGCTGGTAAAAGTAACCATTCCTGCGTCATTCCAGATGGGAGTGAGGGGGCCTGGTGAGATCTCCTTTTCCTGAATCAATACCGCCCTTTCCCAGGGGCAATGGAAGCCAACTGGGCCACTGCACTGAGACCCTCTTTCTGGGGCTCAGTACTATGGGCGGTTTTATTATAGTCATTCATTCACTCATCACCTAATCTGTGAACATTTTCTAAACACCTTCTAAGTTGCAGATCATGGGCCACGCCCAGGGAGTTAAAAAAACAATCATGAAAAGGAAGCTGGCAGCATGATAGTCAAACAGGAATAGAACGTGGGCGCTGAAATCAGAGAGATCTGAATGAAGATTTTCAAAAGCTCGTCTTGCCTGGGATAGATAGCTTATGATTTTGTACTTGTAAGTTGGGATATGGGGATGGATTACTGATACCTGCTTCAGAGAGACATTGAAAGGATTAATCATGCGTATAAAGCAATGATCAGAGAGCCTGTTGCCAAAGCAGTGTTCAAGAACCGTGAGTTGTTCCACCCTCCTGAATTCTCATTTGGTACCCAAACTTACCCTTGATGCTGGGAAAGATTGAGGGCAGGAGGAGAAGAGGACAATAGAGGATGAGATGGTTAGATAGCATCACTGACCCAATGGACATGGGTTTGAGCAAGCTCTGGGAGATAGTGAAGGAGAGGGGAGCCTGGCAGGCTGCAGTCCATGGGGTCACAAAGAGTCAGACATAACTTAGTGACTGAACAACAACCAGAACTTACAACCTTCAGGCATCAAACTCCCAGGCCAACATCAAGAGACACTTGGCTGTTCTTATTACAATCCAAGGCTATGAATTCCTTGACACAGGAGGCTGGGAGGAGGCCCAGAGATTGGGATGTGCGGAGAGGGAGAATTGGATTCTGAGGGAACAGAGAGCTACAGAAAGGCCCTTCTGTGCCAGGTGCCAGTTAGGCGTTGTGTATAGATTATTTTGCAGGTCTGTGTGGTGCAACTGGGCAGTAGTTTGAGCATTGGCTTTGCCTTTCTTTGGGATTGGGATGAAAACTGACCTTTTCCAGTCCTGTGGCCACTGCTGAGTTTTCCAAATTTGCTGGCATATTGAGTGCAGCACTTTCACAGCATCATCTTTCTCGATTTGAAATAGCTCAACTGGAATTCCATCACCTCCACTAGCTTTGTTCGTAGTGATGCTTTCTAAGGCCCACTTGACTTCACATTCCAGGATGTCTGGCTCTAGGTCAGTGATCACACCATCGTGATTATCTGGGTCGTGAAGATCTTTTTTGTACAGTTCTTCTGTGTATTCTTGCTACCTCTTCTTAATATCTTCTGTTTCTGTTAGGTCCATACCATTTCTGTCCTTTATCGAACCCATCTTTGCATGAAATGTTCCCTTGGTATCTCTAATTTTCTTGAAGAGATCTCTAGTCTTTCCCATTCTGTTGTTTTCCTCTATTTCTTTGCATTGATCACTGAAGAAGGCTTTCTTATCTCTTCTTGCTATTCTTTGGAACTCTGCATTCAGATGGTTATATCTTTCCTTTTCTCCTTTGCTTTTCGCTTCTCTTCTTTTCACAGCTATTTGTAAGGCCTCCCCAGACAGCCATTTTGCTTTTTTGCATTTCTTTTCCATGGGGATGGTCTTGATCCCTGTCTCCTGTACAATGTCATGAACCTTATTCCATAGTTCATCAGGCACTCATCTCACACGCTAGTAAAGTAATGCCCAAAATTCTCCAAGTCAGGCTTCAGCAATATGTGAACCGTGAACTTCCTGATATTCAAGCTGGTTTTAGAAAAGGCAGAGGAACCAGAGATCAAATTGCCAACATCCGCTGGATCATGGAAAAAGCAAGAGAGTTCCAGAAAAACATCTATTTCTGCTTTATTGACTATGCCAAAGCCTTTGACTGTGTGGATCACTATAAACTGTGGAAAATTCTGAAAGAGATGGGAATACCAGACCACCTGATCTGCCTCTTGAGACATTTGTATGCAGGTCAGGAAGCAACAGTTAGAACTGGACATGGAACAACAAACTGGTTCCAAATAGGAAAAGGAGTACGTCAAGGCTGTATATTGTCACCCTGTTTATTTAACTTATATGCAGAGTACATCATGAGAAACGCTGGACTGGAAGAAACACAAGCTGGAATCAAGATTTCTGGGAGAAATATCAATTACCTCAGATATGCAGATGACAATACCCTTATGGCAGAAAGTGAAGAGGAACTAAAAAGCCTCTTGATGAAGGTGAAAGAGGAGAGTGAAAAAGTTGGCTTAAAGCTCAATATTCAGAAAATGAAGATCATGGCATCCAGTCCCATCACTTCATGGGAAATAGACGGGGAAACAGTGGAAACAGTGTCAGACTTTATTTTTCTGGGCTCCAAAATCACTGCAGATGGTGACTGCAGCCATGAAATGAAAAGACGCTTACTCCTTGGAAGGAAAGTTATGACCAACCTAGATAGCATATTCAAAAGCAGAGACATTACTTTGCCAACAAAGGTCCGTCTAGTCAAGGCTATGGTTTTTCCTGTGGTCATGTATGGATGAGAGTTGGACTGTGAAGAAGGCTGAGCACCAAAGAATTGATGCTTTTGAACTGTGGTGTTGGAGAAGACTCTTGAGAGTCCCTTGGACTGCAAGGAGATCCAACCAGTCCATTCTGAAGGAGATCAGCCCTGGGATTTCTTTGGAAGGAATGATGCTAAAGCTGAAACTCCAGTCCTTTGGCCACCTCTTGTGAAGAGTTGACTCATTGGAAAAGACTCTGATGCTGGGAGGGATTGGGGGCAAGAGGAGAAGGGGACGACAGAGGACGAGATGGCTGGATGGCATCACTGACTCGATGGACATGAGTCTGAGTGAACTCTGGGAGTTGGTGATGGACAGGGAGGCCTGGCGTGCTGCGATTCATGGAGTCGCAAAGAGTCGGACATGACTGAGGGACTGATCTGATTTGATCTGATGTGGTGGTGCAGGGGTTGGAATTCCTGTCCTACACAACCTCAACAATTCCAGCAGAATGTCTTCAGGGTCAGGAGGACACATAAGAAATGGCACCTTCCCAGAACCCCAGAAGAATGCTAAGCCTCAGTCTTGGACCACCAAGGAGGTGATCATTTGGAAGACATTCGGAGCACACTCGGCAGGATCATTAATTCCTAAACGGAATAAAGATTTGTGTTGCCATTGAGAATAAGCTGTAAATTAGTCATTAGTCAGCTTTTTGCACACAGAGTTTGGAGACCAGGGAAGATCAGCTTACCCTCCAGCCATCCCCAGGGGAAATCTGGGACTTAATTTAAACTTATCTCCAAGTGTCAAGTACCAGTGCCAAGGTGTGTATTTTACTTTCCTTGAACATGTTGACCCCAGGCTCCTGCAGTGCACATATTATTATGGAACCTTCTAAATGACTAACAGCCTCCAAGGTTGAATGCAGCCTCAAGGGCACAGTTGTGAGGGAGAGAAGAAGGGTGTAGGACTCTATTTCTAGGAGAGACTCAGAGCAGATTGTAATCCACATTTCACCTATGATGAGTTGTGTGACCTTGGATGAATTACTTTATTTGTCTGAGCATATCATATCCTCTGGAAAATGGGGATGGTACCATCTGACAGATTTGTTGTGAGACTTAGAGACCACATTTTATATACCAAGCTGAGCAATGGCTGCTTACTGGAGGCCCAGTTAATACTGGTGACCTGCTGCAGAAGGCGGGATGAAGGACACTTGGCAGAGATGCAATGTCTGATGATGATGGTGGTGAACAGAGCCTCACTGCTGATGCTCAGAAAGGAAGACGAGCAGCAGACTCCATCACCTCCAGAATCGGCAGGTGAGTCAGGCACGAGGTGTGGAAATGAGGATGGAGGTGGCTTCATTGATTTGCACCACCAATTTGGGCCCTGAAGTCCAGCTGCAGACAGAAGAGTGGTCCACAGCACATACGGTGACAGGCCGCAGGAGGAAATGGATCGCACCACGGGCTCACTCAGCTCTGTCTTCTCAACCTTGGTTTCTCAGGGCCAACCATCAGTTCACCTCCTCTGCCAACAGTGAGATGCTCTCAGATGGGGTCCCCTCTGCTCCCTGACCGGCAGCCACCCAGCTTTGCCTCTGTTTAACCCTCTAAAGCCCGGTAGAAATGGACTTCCTAGATCGTATCTCGCTCGTCAGGAATTGACAAGGGCTTAAAGGAGCCGCTCGGATGGTAAAGCGTCTGCCTGCAATGCAGGAGACCTGGGTTTGATCCCTGGGTTGGGAAGATCCCCTGGAGAAGGAAATGGCAGCCCTCTCCAGTATTCTTGCATGGAAAATCCCATGGTCATGGAGCCTGATAGGTTACAGTCCATGGGTGGCAAAGAGTTGGACGCTTGGACACGATGAAGCGACTTCACTTTCACTTCTTTCATTTTAAAGGAGCCAAGCCCCATGCCCTCCCCTGGCCCAGATCTCCTGGAGTGTGGGGATGGCTTCCTAAGGCGTCAAGCTCTCTCCCTGGCAAGCTGAGCATCTCCCGTCTGCATGAATGACTGTCTCCCTCTTCGGTTTGCCTCTTTTCCTTTCTATCCACGCTCTTCTCCAACTTCTCTTTCTCCCCCATCCTCTCATTCAGGCTTGCTCAAAATTGCTGAGTCAACAAGCTCTTTTCCTGCTGCCCGTCTCAGAAAGCAGACAAATAGCAGGATGCCACCCTGGATGGGCCATAAATAATGCATAGTGCACAGAAACAGCTGGAGAGGCCCTCTGATTACAAAGAGATCTTTAGATAACAGAGCATCCCACTTACTCTTCTTAATGCCCTAGTTCTTCATTCTGAGAGGCGCTCACCTGCTCATTCATCAATAGAGACCCCCAGTGAAGGACAGTGTTTCTCCTGTGGTCTGACCCCAGCTCTACCACCAGGAAGGCCTGTCTGACATCCTCTTGTGATGTTATTCCCTGGGCCCCTGGACACCTGTGGTAATGGTGGCCAGGCTAAATCAGTTCAGGCTTTATATTTCATTATTTTAAACTCTTGCTATGATTTTGATGTCTTGACACTTGCTGAATTCTGGAAGAGATGAAACCTCTAGCTTAGTGCCCTGATATATTTTAAATATGGTGCCTCATAAGTTCCATAGTTAGGACTAAGGGCTTGGTGAATACTGGATGCTCCAAGCAGAAACCTGTAAAGTCGGTTATTAGCATTTCCAGTTTCAGTTGAGGAAATTACAACTCAGATAAGTTAATTGATTAGTTCTAGGTCATCGAGCTAAGAAATTATAAACCTAAGATTGAAATCCAGTATCTATGACTTCATCTTCCATATTCATTTTTCTTTCTGCTAATTAGGAATCAAGATGAAGGGACTCACACAGCAGAGTAGATCAGCCAGGGCAGGAGCAGAGAACAGTTCCAGTTGGGTCAAAGGAAGGTAGGGTCTATGTGCTTTGATTTGCAAAGTAGAAATAGAGACACAAACATAGTGAACAAATGTGGGAACTAAGTGGGGAGGGTGTGTGGGGTATGAACTGGGAGACTGGGATTGACACATATGTACAGTACTATGTATAAAATAGACAACTAAGGAGAACCTGCCATACAACACGGGGAACTCTACTCAGTGCACTGTGGTGACCTAAATGGGGAGGAAATCCAAAAAAAATGGATAAAAATAAACATAACTGATTCACTTTGCAGTACAGTGGAAACTAACGCAAGATTGTAAAGCAGCTATGCTCCAATAAAAATTAATTTAAAAAAAGGGAAGACAGGGTCAGGAAGAGGAGATGGACACGTTTGTAGGCAGAATACAGGAAATTCAGCAGGAATGTTGAGGCTCCCAGTGATTCCCCATCAAGGGAAGCGGTTCTCATCTCTAGGCCTGGAGGGAAAGGAAGCAGAATGGTGTAATCATAGACAAGTGAGAGCGGAGCCGAGGAAGAGGCTCTGCCCTCCAGAATCTACACCTCGGAAGGCTTGGCCACTGTCAGGACTCAGCCTGAAGCACAGAAGAAACAGGAGTAAAGGCTCACCTTCTTGACGAGGCGTTTGACAAACACACCTGGAACCAACCAGCGAAGGAGAAAGTGATGCGTTTCATCGGTAGAGTCAGCAACCCTGATACAAAGCAAAACACAGAAGGGAGGGGGCGGCCTGTAGGGGACTGGACTGGGAGAATCACCCGCATGGAGAGTCAGCACACGGTTCTTTATCATTTGTCGTGTGCATGAGTCACTGCCTCCATCCCCAGGCTCTTCGCCCAGGGCTAGATTTCCCATGAAGCTGATGAAATTTAAGCTTCAAGGTCTATAAGCATTGTGTCTCACTGCACAGCAGACTACCTAGAAACTTGACGGCCTAAAACAAACATAATTTCTTATTTCCTGCATTTCCGTGGGTTGGCCAGGTGGTTCTTCTGCCTCTCAAGGTGCCAGCTGGAGTCATGGGTCACTTGTGCAGCTGATTTCAGCCGGGAGCTCAGCTGGGTCTGAATCGTACTGACAGCTCCCCTTCATTGTCTGGGGCCCTCGCTTCTCTGCACACTCTTTCTCAAGGTCTCTCATCATTCAGCAGTCCAGCCCAAACCTCCTTCCATGGCAGCTGGCTTCTAAACGAGTAACAGCAGGAACTCAGGCCTCATACTATTATTGGTCAAAAAAAGTGGCTGATTCTAGGGGAGGGAAGAGCAGCATGCATGTACAGAGGAAAAGACCTTGGGGGTTTTACAGCTCACCTATGCTCCCCAAGACCCTGGTTGGGGTCATCCAGCGGCTACATCCATCTGTACTCCCCAAGGATGGGAACATCTAAGAAAGACTCAACCCACTGTGTCTTGGGACAGTCTGTTATATAGTAAGAGCTAACAGACGCTGAGTCCTGGGGAGAAATAGTCACCTAGTCAAATATATTTGGTAAATATAGAAAAGTAAGACAGTTTAACTGCAGCTAATCAGGACTTCTATTACTTTTGATCTGACATCTCATTCATATACCATCCCTGTATCAGGCAGGTACCAACTGAATTGGCCATAAACATGCTGTGGATCCAGCTCAGAGGAATTTGAGCTGGGCTACTTTGATGCGCACTTTACATAGTTCCCTGTCACTTCCGCACACATGAGACCCTTGCTGTCTGCTCTGATGCAGTCACGGCTCCCAGAGTGATCCCATTGCCTTGGGACACTTATCGACCCAGCATCACTGTGCTGTGTGAGTGCGCCCTCAGAGCCCCAAGCTGGGAATATGTAGGGAGCAGAGGAAAGACAAGGTTTGGATGGTAAGAAGCCTGAGGCTAGTCTGTGGAAAATTCCTCCAAATATCACAGCACACAAATGAAAGAAATCTGATGGATGTTTTTCTAGATTTGGCCCGAATCCTGAGAATTCTCATGACACTAACGATTATGATTTCGGAAGCTAGAATAAACTGCTCTGAACTATCCATTTAAAAAATCTGCTGTGCTACAGGACATTGGATTTAGCTTTCATTTTTTTCTGTAGAAACTATTATAAAATCATTATCATGTGAAGAATTGATAATATATATAGCTAATCAGTCAATCCTAAAGGGATCAACCCTGAATATTCATTGGAAGGACTGATGTTGAAGATCCAATACTCTGGCCCCCTGATGTGAAGAGCTGACTCATCGGAAAAGAGTTGGGAAAGATTGAGGGCAAAGGAAAGGGGTGACAGAGGATGAGATGGTTGAATGGCAATAAAGTATTACTGAAATGTATTGGGAGAGAATTAATATCATTGTTATTTTTTCTAGAGTTTCTGACCTTTGTGGGTACTTTCTATCTTTTAAAAATTTACAAGTTGCAATTTCTCATTTTAAATACATCCATACTTTTTTTCTCAAATGTTAAATTTCTTTTATTTCTTTTCTTAATTGAAGTATGGTTGCTCTGCAATATTATGTAAGTTAGTTGTACAATATAGTGATTCACAATTTCAAAGTTTACTTCCATATTTATTTTTCTATTTGTAATTTCATGTTTTTTTTTTTTTTTTAAAGAGAACCTCAAAACTATATAAGCTTCAGGCCCCACTGAGTCTGGGCCATGTCTGCATCTAGACCAGGGGAATCAGAGGATACTCACTAATAACATCCTGGAGCTGATGCTACCTCTCAGCATGGGGGAGTCGAGCTCGGTGTAAAATGACATCTGGGTTGTCTTTCTGGGGAAATAGAGATTCAGAGGATCCCAGAACGAGATAAGACAAGATGAGCCATGAAAAACTGTGCAGAAGAAAGTTGTCTCACCTTGTAGCTGCTGAGGCAGAATGAGAACAGGGACTTGTGGCCATGGGACCCTCTCAGTTCCGAAGCTCCCTGACATCTGGGAGCACAGATAGGACTGCTAATAATAGCACCGAGAGTGGAGCTTGGCCCACTTGGGTAGGTACCGTTTCAGGTATTGTTTTGAGCACTTTGTGCGTATTAACTCACTGGACCCTTAACAACCTTGTAAATCTCCATGTCCCTTCCATCTGCAACCTGGGGAAGCAGGCACAGAGAGGACAGGACCCACCCAGGGCGTGCTGGTGTGGTGGGGCTGGGGATGCTTCCTTACCTACCTAAGGGCTTGCATCAATACAGCAACATGCAGCTTATCACGCAGTTTTACAGACAGCATCTCACTTGCAATCCTTATAGCCCTGAAAAAGTTGGCAGGACAGTTGCTGCTACTCTCATGTTAAGGGTGATTAATTGAGATCTAAAATTACAAAGTGACTTATTCATGATCACATAGCCAGTAAGCGGAGGTATTGGAACTGAAAGCAGACTCTTGTGTGCTTTTCATTATATCACGCTGTGGATTAATACGTTTCAGCCCAAGTACTTTTCAGTTTCTATAACATCTTTATGTATAATGCTAATGTAATAACGTCTACCACTTTATAAAAAGGTGTTATTATCCCAATGCTACCATAGAGAAATGAACAAGGTAAAGAGACAGCACACAGGCTGCACCTGAGCCCTGGTTTTTTTCTCCAAATTCACAGGCACACAAATTCAAATTCGCACACTCCCTCACAAGTGGCAGTGCCCCAGTCTGCTTGCCAGATCCTGAATGCAGCTTGGCGCTGGGGGGGAACAGAAGGCAGAATCAATGCCCTAGGACTTGGAAGTGCCTGGTGGGCCGAGGAAATTTTGAGAGGATTGGTGTGGCTGCAACAGAGGGTAGACAGATGTTAAACTGGAAAACAATTGGGACCAGAGGATGAGGACTTTGAGTAGCATCATGGGAGCATTATTTTGCAGGGAATGAGTATTGGGTACACACCGAAATCTGTACTAAACAATGGTGAAAAAACTAAAGAAAATGAAGTGCATTCTTTAGCAGCAAACTGCAGTCAGGGCTGGGAGTAACAAATGTATATAAGGGAAGGAGGAGAAACAACAACGATAACAACAAAACAAACACTTCAAAGTATTTATGAAAGAATACATAACCTCTTAATAAAAAACTAGTATTCACCTATTGAGTCTTAGGATCACAGAATTGTAAACAAAAGGGTAATATAATAACCGTAATATTTAAAATGCCCCAGAGACTCCATGAGAACCCTGCTTACTAAATATTTTATGTTTAAGGTTGACCTAGAGGTTGACCTAGATCATACCTTTATCAGTGGCCATTGATAAGTGGGAGAATTCTCTTCTCCCCATAGTCCATTAGATTACTGTTCCTTAAACACCTCCGTGGGGGTGATGATGATGGTGACGATGGTTTTGGTGGTGATGATGGTGGTGATGATGGCTGTGGTGATGATAGGACGGTGATGATGGTGGTGATATGATAGTGATGATGATGATATGATGGTGATGATGGTGACGAGGGTTTTGGTGATGATGATGGTGGTGATGATGGTGGTGATGATGGTGACGATGGTTTTGGTGATGATGGTGATGATGATGGTGGTGATGATGGCCGTGGTGATGATAGGACAGTGATGATGGTGCTGATATGATGGTGACAGTGATGGTGATGATGGTTTCGGTGGTGATGATGGTGGTGATGATGATATGATGGTGATGATGTTGGTGACGATGGTTTTGGTGGTGATGATGGTGGTGATGATGGTTTTGGTGGTGATGGTGGTGATGATGGTGATGATATGATGGTGATGATGATGGTGACGATGGTTTTGGTGGTGATGATGGTGGTGATGATGGTTTTGGTGGTTTTTGGGTGATGATATGATGGTGATGATGATGGTGACGATGGTTTTGGTGGTGATGATGGTGGTGATGATGGTTTTGGTGGTGATGGTGGTGATGATGGTGATGATATGATGGTGATGATGATGGTGACGATGGTTTTGGTGGTGATGATGGTGGTGATGATGGTTTTGGTGGTGATGGTGGTGATGATAGGATGGTGATGATGGTAGTGATATGATGGTGACAATGGTTTTGGTGATGATGATGGTGGTGATGGTGGTTTTGGTGGTTTTTGGGTGATGAGATGATGGTGATGATGATGGTGACGATGGTTTTGGTGATGATGATGGTGGTGTTGATGGTTTTGGTGGTGATAGGACGGTAATGATGGTGATGATATGATGGTGATGATGGTGATGACATCATGGTGACAGTGATGGTGATGATGATGGCTATAATGCCAGTGATGATGACGGTGGTGACAATGATGATGGCAGCCACCATTACTCATTGCTGGCTCTGCTGTAGGTCACAGGTATTGCCCCTGATTCAAAGTTACTCTTTAAGTTAGGTTTGAGTGCCCCCTTTTACAGATGAATACAGTGAGGCCCAGAAACATAAGTGCCTTTTCCAAGTGGTATACCAGAGCTTAACACAGGTTAAAAAGAAGATAAGCCTCAGAACCTTTTTATTGCACTCTACCTCCCCATTCCTTTGCACACAAACTAGCATTGGAATTCTGTTCACTACTCATTTAAGGTTGAGCAACTGATGTTCATATTTATGGCATCTACACTTGAGCCTAACCTACATATTCATCCTCACTTTTTCCCCTGTAGCCTCTTATTTTAACTTTATTTTCTTACAAACTCATAATCCTTTCTCCTCAAACACCTTTCCCCTAAGTGTCTATCACTAAGTTCTATTAACCCAGCTTTTTTCCAAGTACTTTTCTCAACACATTCACAAGTCTCTCTTTCTCGAATGCTTCTCTCCAGCCCTGTCAAACCCCATGTGTCGTTCAAGGCTTAGCTCTCATGTGTCAGGTGCATCAGTTCAGTTCAGTTCAGTCGCTCAGGCGTGTCTGACGCTTTACGACCCCATGAATCGCAGACACACCAGGCCTCCCTGTCCATTACCAACTCCTGGAATTCACCCAAACTCATGTCCATCAAGTTGGTGATGCCATCCAGCCATCTCATCCTCTGTCGTCCCCTTCTCTTCCTGCCCCCAACCCCCAACCCCTCCCAGCATCAGGGTCTTTTCCAATGAGTCAACTCTTCACATGAGATGGCCAAGTATTGGAGTTTCAACTTTAGCATCATTCCTTCCAAAGAACACCCAGGACTGATCTCCTTTAGAATGGACTGGTTGGATCTCCTTGCAGTCCAAGGGACTCTCAAGAGTCTTCTCCAACACCACAGTTCAAAAGCATCAATTCTTTGGTGCTCAGCTTTCTTCACAGTCCAACTCTCACATCCATACATGACCACAGGAAAAACCATAGCCTTGACTAGACAGACCTTTGTTGGCAAAGTAATGTCTCTGTTTTGAATATGCTATCTAGGTTGGTCATAACTTTCCTTCCAAGGAGTCAGATCAGATCAGATCAGTCCCTCAGTCATGTCCGACTCTTTGTGACTCCATGAATCGCAGCACGCCAGGCCTCCCTGTCCATCACCAACTCCCAGAGTTCACTCAGACTCATGTCCATCGAGTCAGTGATGCCATCCAGCCATCTCATCCTCTGTTGTCCCCTTCTCCTCTTGCCCCCAATCCCTCCCAGCATCAGAGTCTTTTCCAATGAGTCAACTCTTCACATGAGGTGGCCAAAGGACTGGAGTTTCAGCTTTAGCATCATTCCTTCCAAAGAAATCCCAGGGCTGATCTCCTTCAGAATGGACTGGTTGGATCTCTGTGCAGTCCAAGGGACTCTCAAGAGTCTTCTCCAACACCACAGTTCAAAAGCATCAATTCTTCAGCACTCAGCCTTCTTCACAGTCCAACTCTCACATCCATACATGACCACAGGAAAAACCATAGCCTTGACTAGAGGGACCTTTGTTGGCAAAGTAATGTCTCTGCTTTTGAATATGCTATCTAGGTTGGTCATAACTTTCTTTCCAAGGAGTAGGCGTCTTTTAATTTCATGGCTGCAGTCACCATCTGCAGTGATTTTGGAGCCCAGAAAAATAAAAGTCTGACACTGTTTCCACTGTTTCCCCATCTATTTCCCATGAAGTGGTGGAACCGGATGCCATGATCTTCATTTTCTGAATATTGAGCTTTAAGCCAACTTTTTCACTCTCCACTTTCACCTTCATCAAGAGGCTTTTGAGTTCCTCTTCACTTTCTGCCATAAGGGTGGTGTCATCTGCATATCTAGGTTATTGAGATTTCTCCCGGCAATCTTGATTCTAGCTTGTGCTTCTTCCAGCCCAGCATTTCTCATGATGTACTCTGCATAGAAGTTAAATAAACAGGGTGACAGTATACAGCCTTGACGTATTCCCTTTCCTATTTGGAACCAGTCTGTTGTTCCATGTCCAGTTCTAACTGTTGCTTCCTGACCTGCATACAAATTTCTCAAGAGGCAGATCAGGTGGTCTGTTATTCCCATCTCTTTCAGAATTTTCCACAGTTTATTGTGATCCACACAGTCAAAGGCTTTGGCATAGTCAATAAAGCAGAAATAGATGTTTTTCTGGAACTCTCTTGCTTTTTCCATGATCCAGCGGATGTTGGCAATTTGATCTCTGGTTCCTCTGCCTTTTCTAAAACCAGCTTGAACATTTGGAAGTTCATGGTTCACGTATTGCTGAAGCCTGACTTGGAGAATTTTGAGCATTACTTTACTAGCGTGTGAGATGAGTGCAATGGTGTGGTAGTTTGAGCATTCTTTGGCATTGCCTTTCTTTGGGATTGGAATGAAAACTGACCTTTTCCAGTTCTGTCCTTTTTCAGCCACTGTGGAGTTTTCCAAATTTGCTGGCATACTGAGTGCAGCACTTTCACAGCATCATCTTTCAGGATTTGAAATAGCTCAACTGGAATGCTGTCACCTCCACTAGTTTTGTTTGTAGTGATGCAGTCAGGTGCATAGCAAATCAGTAAATATCTACTGTTGTTGTTATTGCTATTTTCATTATTATTATCAGTCATCCAATGAGTCTTTGAGAGCCTTCAACCTGCCCAGTATCCATGAGGTGTTAGGAATACAATGACAAATAAGACACGATCCTGGGCTCCAGAAACCACAGTGAGGCGAGGGTGTGTTGGGTGAGAGGTGGAGGGCCGTGTGGTAACACACAACAGAGCATGTAAGAGTGCCCGATGGTGCTAAGAAAGGATGAAGTCCATTCTGGAATTACTGTAGAAAACTTTCCAGAAGGTACCTCTGAGCCTAATGAACACATTGAAATTAGCCAAGAAACACGGCTTCATGTTAGGATTAGGGGTTTTCTGAGTCACTGGATTTTAAGCACTAAAACTGGGACAGTTCCAGGCAAAGCTGGCAAATATTTTTGAATGAATGGGTAAATCATGCCTAATAAGTCCATGAGTGGAATTATCCTGCACCCATTGACCTCCCTCTGATGTTCACAGACCCAAATCTGACCTGAGTCTTTGCAGCTAGCCTTGCAGGATCTCCTTCAGTGATGCTCCTCTGGGTGTGCATCTGTGGCAGGATTTTAATAATGAAAGATGGAGAAGAAGATGTAACAGTCACCCAGGTGGGAGAGGATGGCCCTGGAAAATCTCTCCCCTTCTCTCCCTCCCAAGCCTGTGTGTTTCATTAAAATATGTATGACAACATTTCTCCTAATATTATTGCATTACACCATCCTTAATTACATAATTCAACATTTTCAAGGGTATTTGGAGGAAATTTGGATGGTTCATTGACTGGTATTTGAAGGAAGCTGAGAATTAAATTAGAAAACATGAGGGGAAATTAGTAGTAAAGAGACTGATGAAAGGGTCGATGTGGCCCGACTTTGAGCTCATCACGCATGCCGTCTAGGGTCTTGGGGTCTCTCACCCTCTGTAAAGTTGCTGTTTCCCAGCCTGGTCACCAGGAGCAGGAGAATGGCATGGTCAGAGGCTGCTGTGGGCATCACACAGCCCGCTGTTGTTTGTGTTGTGATGTCTGACATGCGTTTTGAGATTGCATATTTCCCCTGCTCCATGGAAGGCGCACGCTCTTGGGCTGATTGCAATCAGGCTGATTGTGGCCCAGGCCTGCTCCTCCTGCTGGCGTGGTGGCTGGGCTCATGGTTCCGTGCTCTGCCCTACAAACTTTCCTCCCTCACCATGTTCCCCTTGAACTTCCTTCTACCCAGCAGAGGTTCCCCCACCCCATCATCCCTTCTCCTGGGCTGAGACCAGGCCCACAGCCTGGGCCTACAGCCAGGAGGAGCCACCCTGGAAAGAGGTTGGGCAGGGGGCCAGGTGCCCCAGAATAGCCCCCCACAGCCCACAGCACATTCCAGCCCCAAAACCCTATTCCTCCCCCTGGAAACAGCCCTCCTCCGGGCTCAGCCAAAACCTCAGGTTCAAGTCTGCCTCTTAGCCACACTCTGAGACCACCTGCGTATCAACAGAATGTCTCATTACCACCCCCCACCAAGTGCTGCATCCCACTTTGCTGGTGTGACGGCTTTGTCAGCAAAAGAGAAAGCTGGAGGGTGGTGGAGGTGTCAATTTATCAAAACAGAAGCTAAGATTTTGAGAAGCGATGGCCAAAGATCTGAATGGGCTTCCAACTCCAGCGAAAGGCAAACCTGAAATGTTTGGCTGAATCCAAAACTGAACTCTTAGGGGCAGATGGAACGCAAGTGGACGTCAGAATGCAACAGAAGCCCCTTCCCCAACCTGGACCCCAGCTTGTCTGGTGCAGCCCCCACAGGAGGGCTGGGAGACAGGGCATTCTGGGGTCATTTCCTGTTCTGAGACTTCAGAGTTCACGGCTGAGAATAACCTAGGCATTGGCTGTCACAGTCCCTCACCCCAGAGAGTGATGCTTTCAAGGTCCTGCTGGCAGCCAGCGGGAGTCTGGCCTCGGTTGAAGAAAGAGCCGGCCTCCTGGAGGCTCTGCAGCTGTGCTCCTGTCAATGCCCTGCATCTCCGAAAACTCCTCCTCGCTCTTGATCTTGAGCACTGGCGTTCACCTTGAAGGGGGCCTTGCCTGGGACAGGACCCCTGCTCCTGCCTGCAGACAAAGCAGGGAGCCAACCCCAGCAGGCCAGGATCAGGGACGCCGCGGCCTGGTCTCACACACACACCTGGGCCCGTCATTGTTCACCTGGGGCAGGGGGCACAGAAGCTCCTGGGAGCCCTGTGCCCAGTGGGTGGAGATCAGCCAAGCCCTCTTCACTGGGGGCATCCTGACCCAGCATCTCCATCAGCCTGTTTGGGAGCGGGTAGTTTGTTCCAGTTCAGTAAGCCACTCCATAAAGCTGCTGGTGCCTGACGCGAATCCCTAATTGGAGTGTGGCTCCAGGCCCGCTGGCCGCCCCTCCTGGGCCTGGCACCTCCACCACCTCCCCACCCCCGTGAGTAAAAACCAGGTGATGTGAACGTAGGAGCAGGGAGCACTGGGGTCACACCAGCAACTCCCAACAGGGGCAGAGGGACCCTGAAAGGCCTCGCCCCAGAGCACAGGCAACCCCACAGCCCAGCCAGCCATCATCTCCAGGCCCCTCTTGGACAGAGATGAGATTGGCT
Organism: Bos indicus; assembly: GCF_029378745.1. Lineage (NCBI taxonomy): Eukaryota > Metazoa > Chordata > Mammalia > Artiodactyla > Bovidae > Bos > Bos indicus. The sequence continues at coordinate 35,888,079 of NC_091788.1, read as the reverse complement.
GTTACTGAATCCTCAGCCTTGGGCTTTGCTTCACAGCAAGGTTGTTCAGGTCTGGGGAGACAAACGTGGCTCGAGAGGACGCTCTGGTCAGGAAGCAGAGTCACTGTCTCCACCTGCCTCAGCCAGTGGTACCCTCACCTCCCACCTCCATCACTCACCCCCACCTCCAGTCCCCCATTCCCGCCCCCTGTCTCCTACCCGCCTCTCTCTACCCCCCGTCACCTACCTCCTTCCTCCCATCTGCTGCTGCCTGAGCCTGGGTCTGCCATGTTCAGGGCTGTGGCTGGTGCAAGACAGGACAGAGGCCACTGTGACTGGACCTTAGGAATACTGGCTCGGCAGTTAGACCAAAGTTCGTGTCCTGGCTCTGCCTCTTTCAGGTCACGTGACGTGAGATAGATCTCAGCCTTGGTTTCCAGGTTCCAAAAAACAGAGCAAACACTCCCTGCCTTGCAGAGTGGCTGGTAGATGGATGCACTTGTCCGTCTGCATGTTGTGAATATTTATTGAATGCTGTTAACCGTTACCGAAGTAATCGTCTATTCTGTGTTGTTGCTCTATGGATTCTGCTACTGTCGCTTTTATTATGGTCATGACAAGGTTCTTATGAGTCCTGTGGACAGCTGTGACCTCTACCCTGGGGCTGGGGCTTTTCCCTTCCTTTTTCTTCAAAAGCCACAGCAAGTTATCACCCATTACTTCTCTTTCCCTGTTGTCTGTTTTCATTAAAAATGCTAATTCCCCCAGCTTGCCTTCCCATCTTGGCACTTGCATATATACGTGAGCGGCTCCTTCCCAGGCTGGAGTGGGCTGCAAAGCTGGAGCTGGAAGGGAGCTGTGCTGGAGAGGGCTGGCTGTCAGGAGGGCCACTGCTCAGCTCTCCCCAGTCTCCTTTTATTCACCTGCCCTTTTCAGGAGGCACCTGCTGGTGAGCAGGAGGAGGCTGGCTCCTGCCACCGGTGCTTCTAACTGCATGGTCTTGCCAGCGTCTGGTCCAGGCAGGAGACATGATCCGTGCTCTTGCAGTGCAGGAGGCTGGTCCTGGCATGGCCATTCCAGGAGTCACATCACTTGGCCGAGTGGCCCCAGGACATTCCATTCCAGCACTTGGATGCCACATGGATCCCAGTGCAGCCACACAATAAGCACAATGGTTATTGCAGCTCGTGTAGCCTGGAAGACGTACCCACTGAGCAGATGTCCGTAATTTCATGGGAGAATGTCAGGCGCATGGATTCAATGATTTTGCACATTCTTTTTAAAGTGAGTGAGTGGTGGAGAAAGAAAATATTGGGGGGCGGTCTGTAGATGTGGGTTCAAATACAACCTTGTGACTAAGCTAGGTCAGCTAGATACTCACCTCCTCTGAGCCTTAACATCCTCATCTTTAGAGTGGGTTAGTGGTAACTGCCCCACAGAGGTAAGGTGGTGTTGAAGCAGGCCCAGGCCTTGCCCACAGCTCAAACCCCAGTATCTCCACTGTTCATCCTGGGACTCCAGTCTCCCATCTGGACTACTTCAACCATCCCTGAGGTCCTCCCACACACCCCTCTTGCTTCTTTCCAATTCTCCGTGGAGAATGTCCTTTTCAAAATATAAACCACATCATATCATGCACTTATTTTAAACTCTAAATTGGCTCCTCTTCTTTTTTGGGGGGAAAAAAGTTCAAAAAAGTCTTTCTACTCTCCTTTTACACCCTGGCCTGGTATAACCTAAAAATATGTCAGCTTCCTTCTACATCAGAGAAAACTCTGCTGTGTTCCCAAACCAGATTAGGTCCCTTTACTGAGCTCTGGGCGTGTCCCTGCTGTCCACATAGCTTTCATAATTCATTTATATTTTATTGTTTAATGAATCATTCGCCCTCTTTGAGAAGCAAAATACCTCCCTGAGGGAATGTGGCATCTGAGGGAGGACCAAGCAAGAGGAGGACGGAGAAGTGCTCCTTGGCTCTGACAGGTCAGAAGTCACTGCTGTTCATGATGAGCTGGATTCTGATCAAGGGAAAATGAGGGTGAGGTGGTGCAGGGGCGCAAGATGGAGAACCTCCTTGGGGGTCTGGGGAGACCTTTGGTTGGTTGATGACGTCTCTGTTTTCGCTGGGAGACCCCGAAGCACGTGGGCCCGGCATCTGCAGACTGATGGGACTGTCCAGGGCAGGGAGCCCCTGGAGGTGAGGAAACTCTGGTGCGCAAAGGCAGGCTGCAGTGTGTTGGGGATGCATGGGGAACACACGGAGTCCTGAGCACAGAGGGGTCTTGACTTGAGATAGAATGGAAACAGGAGGGAATGTGGAGCAGAGACTTGGGGTGAACTGGGGAGGAAAGATGGCTCATTTTCTTCTCATGGGTATAGCTCCTCAGAGGTGTAAGAAGTGAGGTCTCCACCCAGGGGGAAGGAAGGAGGTTGGAGGAGGGTGGACAAAGTGGAGCCATAAGGTGGTTCCCTCTGGAGTTGAGGAAAGTGGATGCTGTGGGAAATGCACAGGGATCAAGGCACAATTCAGGCCCGCTGGGCCTCTGAGGTCATGCATTTGAATCAGGCAAGGTGGCCTGGCTTCCCTTTTCTCTGATCCCTTTAGGGACCAAGCTGTCCTGGCAGGAAGTCCTGAGCCAGAGCCTTCAGAGGGGACCAGAGACACTCCCCTGAAAGTGAAAGTGTTAGTTGCTCAATTGTGTCTGCCTTTCTGCGACCCCATGGACTATAGCCCACCAGGCTCCTCTGTCCAAGGGATTCTCCAGGCAAGAATACTGGAGTGGGTTGCCATTCCCTATCTCCAGGGGATCTTCCCAACCCAGGGATGGAACCTGAGTCTCCTGCATTGCAGGCAGATTCTTTACATTCTGAGCCAACAGGGAAGCTTGGCCCTGAGGTCCACCCAAAGCAGCATCAGCCAGCCCAGCAGCCCCTCCGGGCTGCTCTTCTGCCCCCACCAGCTGTAGACCCCGGGGCTCCTCTATCCCCACCCGACCACCGGCCATTCCTGCTCACCTTCCCCTTTGTCCTCATCATCACACCCCACTTCTGACTTCAGAACGTGGGTCCATGGGTAGAAATAGACCTTCCCTGCAAGGGGGTGACCTCAAGTCAGGTGGGGCTGCAGCAACCCCGGTTAACACTTTGAACTTGGCAGGAATGGATTTCTCAGATGGAAGTTCCCGGCAAAAGAGCTTGAAGGGACTTAAAACAACAGTACCAGCATGCTGCCCATTCCCTGCCCCAGGTGGAATGGGAGTCCATTTCACAAGGCACTGGGGTCTCTCTCTGAGAGACGGCGATGTCCCTGTGTCTGCCTCTGGGTTGGTATACCTCTCCCTCGATTGGCAGCCTTTCCTGGGCTCCCTGGCCTGTGTGCACTCCCACACGTCTGCGGGCTGCCAGACTCCCCGGGTATCTGTCTCGGTATTGATCTGCAGGCTCCTGGCCATTGTGCACCCTGTCAGCCTGTCCACCCCCTGCTGCTGCTTCTGTCTGCACGCGTGCCCGCCTCCCACTCCAGCCTCATGCCCTCTGTCGCTCTTTCTCTGGCAGTTGGCTCTCAAGTCTCAGAATCAATGCAGACATGTTGAAATCAGCCCATCCCATCCTCAGTCCTATGGTCCCCAGCCGGACAGCAGGCAGAGGGTGCTAACACCAGGCAGGACTCTGCTCTGCCCCCAAGACAGGTGGGGGACTTAGGGCCAGGCATCTTGTCTTGCAGCCGCTAACATACCTTTGCTTCCTCTTTTCTCTCAGCCTTACCTGCCCCATCTGAGAAGCAGGGACCACATGTCCTGTCAGATAGGAGTGCTTCAGGGTTTAGACAACAAGGTATCCTTATATGTCTAGCTCAGCTTATGGCACATAGTAGGTCTTTTAAATGCTCTTGAGCCTCTGGTGTCTGGTCTAAATCTCAAACATGTAATAGAACAGCCATTTATAGAAGAATTATTCTCACCATGTTAAAGCTGTTATGTGCTTTGTTGTGTTTAATTTTTCTAAAACTTGGTGACCTGGATTATCAGTGTGGTTCCAGAAGCAGTAGCATGGGTATTGCCTGCGGATTTTTTAAAGGCAGACAGGGGATGAGGAGACTTCCATTCAACAAGCTGTGTGATCTTGAGCCTGTTGCTTCACCTCTCTGAGCCTCTGCTGCTTCATTGATAAATTGAAGTGATGGAACCCGACGCTATTACAATGCCTCTCAGAGATCATCCTTTGGTTTTGCAGGTGACTGGTGTTTTGGCAGTCTGTAGGCAAAAGAAGTTTGTCAGTGTTTCTGTTTGATGTCAGTTACTGCTCCAGCAGTGGAGTTGCATGGGAGCAGGGCAGTGGGGAGAGGCAAAAGGGATGTAAGTTGCTTTAAGAGAACATTTGAGGTCTGAAATCCAAACCTGGCTTCCCCTAAAACCAGTTTCTCTAGAGCGTGTACAAATCAGGAGGACCCTGTGTCAATTACCTCTTGTGAATATTCTGGAGCCTGTTTGTGGAACAAGAGGCCCTTTCATACATCATTCCTAGGACTTTTCTCAGGGGGTTTATGGACCAAGGACATCTGGTGCCTGAGGCTTTATGTCTGTTGGTGTGATCATCCGGACGGGGGAAGGGCTCATAACACTCCAAACGCTGGTGCCCGAATATCTTTAATTCCTTCTGAAGGGTCGGGGTTATTTCTCCATTGGGAGTGCTAATGGGATTCTAATACCCTGGCAAATGGGATTTTTTACAACTGCCATTCTGCAGTTACTGAGATGGTGTGTCGCTGGGACAGACCTATAAATCCTGCCAGTCGCTCAGAGAAGGAGGAGGAGAGGGGACGGACCACAGGGAGGGCTGGCTGGCTCCGTGGTGCTGACCACGTGTGTGGCGGGCCCGCTGGGGGGCCGCTCTGCATCCAGTTCTCAGGATGAGTTACTAACTGCACTGTGGAGCCCAGCTAAGCTGTGAAAATACGGCTGGGTCCACAGCCCCAGGGCCTAGAAGAGACAGAATTTGATGGAGCTGAGGCAGAAGCCTGTGAGAAATATACTTTTCCTCTTTCCCTCTACATTTGGCTTTCTTTCAAAAGCCTATGTTTGGAGGGCTCATGGACTGAAGCTTAAGGATATTTTCCAAAAGTAGGTACCTGTGTCCTTTTGAGCCCAGTGGAATAGGACCCCAAGAACATGGGAGGAGTCTTGTGGAGAAGGAACTGCATAGGCCCCGTCTTGATGCTGGGTTAACACGGGAGCCTCAGAGTAACATCACTGTGAAAGACAGATAGACATTTCATGTTCAGACTGATTACCACATGAGCAGGAGCTCCTCGTGACGTCAGGTCCCAGTGTCAGCCTACCATCTACTAATAGCCTTCATTAGATCCCCGCAGTGGAGAAGAAGGACAGTGGAGCAGATTACATTTGTTCCCTTGTAGAGATGAACAATAATCCGGGAAATCTGAAATAAGTTCTTACAGGACATGCCAGTTGGTGAGACAAGACTCAGATCTCGACTTCGCGATTTGAACCCAACCCCACTCCCAATCCTTCTTCAGGAGGGTGTCAGGCAGAATCCACTTTCCTCCTTGAAGTCAGGCTCTCTCAGAGGGAAAAATTCACCAAAGTGGGAGTCATAAATAGGATTTGGGTTGCCTAAGAGTGGGGGCCACCTTACCTTAGGGCCCCCATCCATGGGCACCTCCGCAGGGTCCCACTCCGAGCCCCCTTATGCAGCCTGTGCAGCACACCCCCAAGCTCTCTCTGCTTTTGTGCCCCTTTTCCAAACTTCCCTTGCCTGCTGCCTTCCTCTCCAATCCCACCCCCACCTCTGCCCCCGTCCCAGTCCCACAACACAGACATCACTCAGGGACATCAGATCTTGTGAGCCTGCTTTGTCCAGACAAAAATGTCAGCTTCTTCAGGGCTAGGCTGCAGCAAGCATTTATTGAGTAAATAATGTTTGTGTAACTGGACCCTATGGAAGAGATGAAAACGATAAAACCTAACTCTAGTTTTCGAGGAACTCACAAAGGTCCTGGGGAGACAGGCTATATCCATCCATAGGTTAAGAATCACCGTGATTTGTTACCATTGTTTAGCTTTTCACAGATAGTCTTCATGTTTGGGACAGCATCTCATCCTGGCCTCCCATTAAGGAGAGGATATTAGGATTTTGATTCCTTCTTTAAAGAAGAGCAAAGCAGGTAGGCGGAGGCTGGTCCAAACCTATGAAGGTAGAAAGCTCTTTAACTGCAGCTCCATCCTAGGCCCGTTGCTTCAAGTAGGCAGGCTGGCAAATAAGACGATGCCAGTTCACACCATATAGACACAAATGGCACAGTCATCAAAGGAAGAACAAAGAAGTCATCAAGCAAGAAGAACTGAAAACACCTTCATCCAGGTGGGAGGCAGTGTTCTCTGTCTCTCCAGAGTAGCTGCTTCTCCATGACTCAATGAGCACCCAGCAGAGCCTGTGGACAGGAGGGCTGTGGACCCTCCAGGCTGTGGCCACATGGCCATCGTGTCACAGGAGCCGGAAATCTCAAGTTGCAGGAAGCAGCCCAGGCTCTCCCACTGAGGGGGACCACTGTGCAACTGCAGATCTGAGATGAGCCCTGTGTGTCAACACAAGCAGCAAGGCCCCTCCTCCTCGCGCGGCGGACCAGCTCGCAGACTCGCCACTCTCCACCTGCCTCCATGGTCCTGGAGCCCTGCTCAGAGAGATGGGGCCCCCGAAGGCAACATCTCCCCTGTAGGGCACCCGGCCCTGCACAGCACCTCTGCCTGCATCCCCCCCTGGTCCACATGGAAATGAATGGGCCTGCTGTACGTTCTCCTCTCCTGGTTCTTAGCTTCCCAAGGAGTGTGGCTTGGAGCCAGACAGCCCTTGGTTCAAATCCAGCTCCATCTCTCCATAGCTGTACGGCTGTGTTCAATTTACTAACCTCTTTTAAGTATCTAATAACTTCAGCCTCAATTTATTTTCAAGTATTTTAAGTTGCTCACTTATGTCCAACTCTTTTCAACCATAAACTGTAGGCCTCCAGGCTCCTCTGTCCATGGGATTCTCTAGGCAAGAATACTGAAGTGGGTTGCCATGCCCTCCTCCAGGGGATCTTCCCAACCCAGCAATCAAACCCGTGTCTCTTACGTCTCCTATATTGGCAGGTGGGTTTTTTTTTGTTTTGTTTTGTTTTGTTTTTTTACCAGTAGTGCCACCTTGGGAGCCCCTTGTTGTTATCATTTTGTTATTATTGCACTTACTGTATTATCACCTGACCTTTCTGGAAATCCCAGGGGCTGTGTAACTGGAGGATCTGATGCTCTGCTGGGGGCAGGGAGGGCAGGTGGCTCGGGGCTCTGCCTTCTGCTTAGCCCTGTCTGGGCAGGGTCTGCTGCGTTTGCTCGGCTGTGAGAGGAGCGTTGCAGCAAAGCCTGCCTCCCGGTTCCCTGGAAGAAGCCAGGAGCCATCTGGTTGGAAGGAAATTGGCATGTCTGTTCTCACCTGGGTTCTGCTACCAACTTTCAGTGCGCTTTGGGGAAGTCACTTCATGTTTCAGAAACTCCAGTTTTTCAGGTTGAAAACCTTTTCGAAGAGAATGTAACCCCTCTGAGGCTACGGAGGAATAGGATGCCCAGCCTTCATAAACCATACAGCCCTGGCCACGTGGTGTTTGAGTGATGCTTTGAGGAACTCTTGGTCCGTTCCTCTGAGACCCACACATGTAGATGCATCTGAGGAGGGCCAACTGGTTGGTAGACACAGGTTCCCAGACCAGCAGGAGAAGTTCAAAAGAAGCCAAGCCAGGCCCTCAGGGCTGGAGCCAAGTGGACAAGCCCAGCAGGTGAGGCTGGCCTGCAGGCAGTGGGAAGAGCACAGCAGTCCCGGGTTCTAATTGAATCGAAGTGCAGTGGCCAGAGTCTGGCTGCAGCCACCCTCGGTCTTTGCCGGTCTCTGGCCAGGGCTCTTGTGACCCTCATGCTCTTGCCCTGTAATCTCTAACCCCCCTCCCCCGCCACCCCGCAATTTCCCTCCAGCCTTAAGGATGATTTGAAAACCACAACATCAGTGCCTTTAGCCTTCACTCTGAAGCCTACGACCTCATGTCAGCTTGACTCCACGCCTGTCCTTGAAAAACAACAACAGTAAAAAACCAACCCAAACAAAACAAAAACCCCGAGGTTATACATTTTGCATGATGGCATCCGATCTCTGCTAAGGACTGATTTTTCTCCATCCCCAGTTGCGGGAAGCCAGAAAGATGGGATTATTGTCTCGGGCAATCAGGAGTGAGGCACCTGGCAGCTGAGCCTGCACCTCGGCTCCCCACACGCTTGTACATAGGCACCATCTAGCCACATCCTGTCCCCAGAAGCCTCAGCTTGCATGGCACCAACAGCGGCATTTACTAAATCCTATTATAGCGGGAAGAGCGCTTTGCAAAGCCAGTCTCTGTGTCAGAGGGGAGTTCTCAGAGCAGGAACGCAGAGGAACCTCACCCACGGCGGGGGTCACAGGCAGGCGGCTCAGGGTCTCCAGCCTCTGGGAAGCCAGGCCCACTCACCTGTCATCCACACAGGTTCCAGGGACATGGACTGGGAGAAGGAAGAGAGCCAGGGGCCAGAGCAGGTGTCATCCACTGACGTGCAGAGACCTGCCAGTCCCTGGCCTCCGGGGCCATGGCTTTCTCACCTGGAGCCCTGAGCCCACCTGCAGCCATGCCCCCTCCCCAATGACTGTCTCTAAGGAACTAGGGAACAGGGCCTGGCTGTGCTGCCTCCCTCCTTCTGGAAGTGAGTTCCAGCCAGGCGCATCCAGCCTCTGGCTGCAGCCAGCAAAGCCCCAGCTCTGAGTCCCTGAGCTCAGGACAGTAGAGGCTGGGATGAGCAGGGTGGGCTGGAGTGCACGCCCAGGCCCAGCAGTGCTGGCCTGGCCACGGGTCCTCTGCTTTGTCATCTGACTCTCCCATCCCCTTAGCCACCGCCCAGACCCGGATTCACCACTGGGCGGAAGGAGATGTCTCTTGTGTAGACCCTGATGGAAGAGCCCCACACCCTCTGGCCTGCAGATTAGAGCCTCCGTACCCTGTCTCGGGGGTCTTCAGGGTGATTGACTGCAGCGGGGAACCAAGCCCGCCAGGCCAGAAACACTGAACAGTCACGAAGGAAGACCTTGAAATACAAGTCAAGGGCCTATCCCTCCATCAGGTCAGCTGTGTCGTGAGGGGAAGGAGCCACTGTTCTCAGGTTTCTGGGAGACAGGATTGCAGAAGGAGGACAGCTTCCTTCCTGATATCCTCTTCCCACGTCAGAGGAGGGGACCAGAAAATGAAAGCACCGGTATGAAAGGGCTTTGAACTTTTTAGGCTCAAAGGAGCTTTAAGGATCTAAAGTCTTATGATTATCTTTTAACCGTGTGATAATATTGATGCTACGCTGGGGCCTGTGGCTGTCTGGACAGAGTCCTAGGAAACTGAACGTCTTTCTTAAGTATAGTCGTGTAAAAGTCCTCGGCAGCTGAGACGCAGAGGGAGATTTATAAAGGTGGTGGAGGGCCAGAGGTGAAGTTTTATCTTAATTACGTCCTGGGAAGTGGCTTTCTGCCAAGTCCTAGCCCAGGAGGGTGAGAATCAAATGTACCCTTCCCCACAGCACTGTCACCTCTTAATAGACACCATCACTTTGTGTCATCTTCACTGTGGCTCCTGCCTTAGGCACGTGTGCTCCCAAGCCAGCATCAGGTACCGCCTGAAAAAAGTATTATTAATGGTGATAATAATAGTGGTAAGTCAGCTGACATCATCACCAATGTCCCCGAAGAGAAAGCGGAGGAAACTCGCCCCTAAGATAAACACTTGGATTTTATTTCCTAATAAGTTAGGAAATAATGCAGAATCCTATAGTTTTCTACTGCAGCTGATAAAGTAGAAAGATCACAGATCTCAGAGTCAGAGAAAATGGGGCAGGAATCTACTCCTGATTGTAGAATCTTTGCAGATCCCTTGATTTTTCTAAGTCTCGGGTTCTTTAAACGCAGATAATATCTACCTCATCATGTTGTCTTAAAATTCAAATGGGAAGGAGCATGCAAAGCATTCAGCCGACTGTCTAGCTCATGATAATTCTCTGGTATGGTCAGCTGTATTAACGCTGGTATCATTGCCAGGCTTTGAAAAGGCTGGAATCACCTCCAGATGTTTTTTAAATGCAGATGTAGAGGCTCAGCCCCCAAGACTAATGATTCAGAATCTCCCTTTAACCAGAGATCAGAATCACTGACCTGACTCAAAGTTGTTTATCTTAAATTCATTAATTATTTGATTAATTCATTTGACTGCACCAGGTCTTAGGTGCAGCATGCAGGGTCTTCAATATTCATGCAGTATGCAGGATGTAGTTACCTGAGCAGAGATGGAACCCAGTCCCCCTGCGTTGGGTGCATGACGTCTTAGCCACTGGACCACTAGGGAAGTCTCCTGACACAGTTTGTGAGGATTAACTTAAATGATGTAGGTCAAGTGTCTGGCACAGTGGGCAGCACACAGTAGGTCCCCAGTATTTGTTTGCACCCAGACTCGGACTCGGGAAAGCAGGAACAGGGCTCTGAGCTCATAGACGTGGTGCTTCCTGCCTTCCTGGGAACATCGCTCACCTGCTCAACAGTCTGGTGCTATGCATCCTCGGCCACTACACACAGCCCTAAGCACTGGGATAATTACGGCCACACCACATACCTGGAGAGAGTCACCTAGCTAGACAGCAGGTAACAGATGAGGTAGGAATTCTCCAGGAGTTCAAGGTGAGAATTGTGAAGACCGTTTTCTGCTGGTGTCAGGCATATTACTTTAGGAATGTGCGATTCTGGCCTTGGAAGCCAAGCCTGGTTCAAAACAATAATTCACAGTTAATGAACTTACAGAGTTATGGCCCTGGGATCAAAGCTTTCCTTGCATTCATTTGGCCAGTTTGCCTGGATCAGGTGTTTAAACCCAGAAATGAGAAGCGTTTCAGCGAGATTGCACATATAAAGCTTCCTGTGAATGTCCAGGCTAATATAGGCCATTTTTGTTTAATTATACTGTGTACTGCCATGCGAGGGATGAGCAAATTAATATTCTCTACCTAGTTTCTAGGGAGGGAAATAGACACAAAGAGAAGACTCGTGTGGAATTTGGGTTTAGAAAATATGGACAACTTCCTAAACTTTGTAGCATTTCCAATGAGCTAAATAGAACCTATTCTTCCCATTGATAACCATGTGTACTGGTTTGCTTGCTTGTTTAATAAATATATTAGATACAGAGAAACTACTGCTTGATTGAATAGATTTCCTTTAATCAGTGTTTTATTTCTAGAGTGTGCTTTTAATTTCCCAAAGTGCTTTTACATATATTATCTCATTTGATTTACACAATTGTTCTAGGTAGCAGGAAGCAGATATTATTTCATTTCATATAACAGATGGAGGAATCGAGGCTTGAGTTCCTTAGGCATTTAGTCCAGGGGACATGGTGGCCTTTCCAGAGCTGGGACCCCAGGCTTTCGTGTCTGTAACCTGTGCCCTTTCTGCAGGATGACCCTGCCCTCTTGAAAAATCACTCCGTGCATTATGAGAAAATATGTGTTGCATTAATTTGACTCGGGGGATGGAGAACACCTTGAAAAACACCATAAAAAATTTCTTGTGTCACAGCCCAGGGAGAAGTTCATCTCTCCTTGTCTATCTTTATCTCTTCCTCTTCTTAATGTAAAAAAGGATTTTTGGCCTCCTCCTGGGCCCTTTTAAGTAGTTTCTGCGGAAGTAGATACAGAGCCACTGTGGACTTCATTCCAGAATTTGTTGCTGAAGCAGGAAAGGTGAGCACGCCAAAGCAGGTGGCCATCTGTCTTGATACAGGTACGGGCTCAGGAGGAGGGTGATCACTGGAAGTAGCTCCGTGCCTGCTCAAGGTGGGGGTACACAGGTCGACTGGAGAGTCTTTCCCAGTCACTGTGGGTAGTGATGAGAAAGTCTGTCTCTTGTTTTTTATGCTGTGGCCAAGGTCTGAGCTGCTGATGAGGGCTCAATCTACAGAAATTCCAACCACGGCCTGCGACGGGCTTGACTGGGGCTGCACTGAGAATCCTTATATAAGAGTCTGCATGATACATAGAAAACCAGAATCTGGCTGCCCGAGTCACATGTCAAACAAAACCCCCAGAGTCGCTGTACTCGGGACCCTTCCCTTCAGGGTCAGTACTGCTCTTCCTCTGCCACCCAGCCTGACGATTAGCACTGGGTGCATCCCAGCAGCTTAATCACAAGTCATTCGTAAAAGCCAACATTAGCACACAAGCTGGCAAATGGTGGTGCAGGGCAATCTGATTGAGTTCTTCATTTTGCTTACGTGTTAAATCCAGTGCCTCACATATGCCCTTTCAATATCCTTCCTAATTGGTTGCCAAACATCACTTTTTTCTTTCAGCAGCTGGGGGTAGAACCCAGGATCTTTGGTCTAACTCTTCTTTGTTTCTGCCTCAGGCAGAATGGGCTTCCAGTCTTGGCAGGTCCCTGGAGAGACTTTACAAGGCCCTGGGGCCTGTATCCACCTGCCTTCACTTGCCTAGGTCTGATGTGCCTACTTTCTAGCCAAAGTTCCCACTCACTGAACTTTTACTGACTTCCATTCACCACCCTCCTTCGAGCCCCAGGCCCTGCTGCTACCCAGGGTCGCATGGCCCATCTGTACCACTCAGTATTCTGGGTATCCATTCAGCCATCCAAGTTAGCACCAACACAAACATCCTCATTTACATGGAATGCACAGAAGGTGACATTCTGTCTGTAACAATAGGTTATAATTATCATGTCTCTCATTTGTATTCCATTTTGCAGCTTCTTGAATTGTTTTCACATGCATCACCCCGTTTGATTCTGCTTACAAGGCTGGGATGTAGGCAATTATTCATTCATTCCTTCACTCACCGAATATTGATCGAGGGACTGGGGAAGCCGAGGTAATTAAGACAGGCATGGTTCTGTCCTGGTGGAGTTTGCATTCTGGACCAAATAGATGTTCCCTTTTGCATTTTAGAGCTGACCTAGCTGAGGCCCAGAGAAGTTAGACTCAGGTCTCTCAAGTAGGAAGTACAAAGTGAGGGCTGGAACCCAGATTTGTGTAGTTTGCTCCTGGGCCTCTTCTTCACCTGGTTGTTTCTCTGAGGGTACAGGAAGTGCCCATCACACACAGAGGCTGTGTTTCAGAGGCTGAGTACTTGAAATGCAGGACACATTCTCCCATAGAAATTATGTTATAAATGGTTACTATGTTACAAGGCCATTCAACAAAAGCCCAGTTAACCCGTTTAACCCATAATGTAGCTGAAGCGTGCTATTAATAGGACAATTCCTTCCACTGACACACATGCCGAGGAGGTCTTCCGTTGGGCTCATTCAAAATTGATGCTGGGGAAATAAGACCAAATTTTGGCCTTTGGATTTCTCTTCCTCACTCACTGTGGCCAGGCCGCCTTCCCAGTGTAAGAAGCCAACTTTCCCCTATTTGCTCATTTTCCTTATATTTTCTGTTCTAATTTTGTATGTGTTGCAAGGAGCTAATGTGTATAAGCACCGTGCTTGGTTTGTGTGGATCGTATGCTTTTAAATGAGGAAGTGATTGTCTGGCTTAAGGACAAATGTATGGCTGTTTCCATGGATACCTGGTCACAATAACTAATTAAACCAACATGTTAGCCAAAGCTGATTCCAGGGGCATTTCAGATGTGACCTACTCCAAACAACCTATATTGCACGTGTATTTTTCTTTTTATTTCTCTTTGGTAGCATCGATAAATAACTTCTGCGGCCTTTAATAGAGACTAAATGAATAGAGATGAGGAGTTTTGCCACTTGGTGTACTGAAGCAGCATCTGGTAAACTTCATGCCTCACCCACGATCTGAACTGAAATCTACTGAATTGCTTCTAGGGTTGCTTCATCAGAAGAAGTACGAACTTCCAAACTGAGACCCAAGGGATGTGCCTGTCCTTCCCTTCTCCTGCCCCCTTCTCTCATCTGAGGCTTCATTAGGACATGAAACCTTCATGGGAGTGGTCATCACCAACCCAACTCTTCTTTACCCATAGGTCTTCACAGAGGCGGCATCTTGTGTTTTGTTTCTGTGTTAGTACCTGAGAGGCGGTGAGTGGAGGCTTGAACTTCTGTCCCATCCCACAGTTGTACTAGAGACTCACCAGAGAGGAAAACATCCTAGAATGGCTCTAGTGTTGGTAAAGTAGGAGCTGTCAACATTATGCTGCTGTTGCTGCTGATGGTTATTGAGTATCCAGCGTCCAGAGGTACTGTTCTTTATACTTGACAAAGATCCTTTTGAGTCCTCCTGACAATCTGATATTATCACAATTTTGAGATCAACAAACTAAGCTTGAAACGTTTAGGTCCTTTGGCTAAGACCATGAAGCTCACAAAGCAGCACTGGGATCCGAGACACAAACTCTGCCAGTTTTACGGCACCAAGAAGTTCAAAGGCCCCTGGGAAATCCCAGGTATCTGTTCTCTTTATTAGCTGTCCACCATCCTTCGGTAGTGTCCCAGATAGCAGTTTGATTTATGATGGTCCTTAGACCTGGGCTCTTTCTTAGAAACTCAGGGAGCAGGAAATTAAAAAAAAAGTCCTTACAAATACAAATGCCTTAGGATGGTTAACTTTGATTTTATACTTTGTGTCTTATGAAAGCCCAGTCACTATTGCCATGCCATGATCCTCCCTTTACCTTGATGACTTAAAGAGTTAAAAAGCTTTATATGTATATTACCCTAAAGGAGAAAAGAACTCCCTGAAATCCACCACTTAGCACCCCTCCATTTAAGTATGTGCTAAGAGGATGCTGAACTTGTATGAAGCTGCACATGTATGAAGCTGAAAGATGCTTGCTTCTTCTCTGCATGTTAAGACCCTTCCATCCATACCTCACTACCTCATTCTTCCCCTTTGTAATCTCTCAAGATCCTTATGCCTGGGTTTTTCATAAATCCAGGTTTCTCTCATTTCTAATATAATAATAGGTCAAATGTCTCTTGGAATCATAAGTGAAATTTAAATTTAAATTGATGTGATTTACATGAAAGGACAGCCATGCAGATATATACGAAAAGCCAACAGTGGAGAGTGAGTGGCTCTGGTTCCTGGATGAAAGAGATGAGCGATTTTATGATTGCTGATCAAACTCGGGGGGCAGAGGCACATAAAGATTAATGGCTCGGGTCATCTTAGATCTCCTCTGCTTTCAAGTTCAACATCCATGGGCTGACTTTTGAGCAAGTCTTATTTTTCTTAGGACCATTGGTAATAACTGCAACTATTGGAAGGAGAAGAGAGAACTTGGAAGAATCAAAGTCAAGCCTTGTACAAATTAGCCATCTCATAGATTAGGTGACTAGATGTTCTGCTAACAATATTTGCAGGACAACAGAGAAGAGCCCCCTAGTTGATATATGCAGGGCTTCATTTGTAGCTAATGTAAGTGAGAAATATACCAAGATGATTTGCTGAAATCTTGACTGATATGCATTTCATAACAACTACTGTGCAATTCACAGTTGAATTGATGAGCTATCAGGGTTACGTGTTTCCGTAAAACAGAGACCTCTAACTCAGAAAAGCTTTCTCCAGGGAAACAGCTATTTGAGCTAAATCAAAACAAGATTAAGGAGTGATTAGAGTGCGGCAAATAAGAACTATGTGGAAACGTTGGGGAATTGGGTTTATTGAACTGGTGGCAGAAATTCTGCGGAGATTTCAGGAAAACTTCAAGTGTCCCAAACGTTCTCCAGCCACAGTTTTCCTCTGTCTCTGCAGAGCACAGAGCAGGGTGGATGATCTTAAGCTGTATTATTAGGGATTTAGGTCATTCAGTGGCTCTCAAGCCCCAGCTGCTTGTTAAAATCACTCAGCAACTGTTTAAGCCATACTGATGCCTGGGTCTTACCCTAGACTAATGAATCTCCAGACGTGAGACCCCAGCATTAATGTTTTCTTTAAGTTATGCTGGTGATTCTAATATGTAGCCAGAGTTGAGAGCCACTGGGTTAATTAAAGGAGCTGATTTCCTTACAACATGGGTCCCAGAAACTGGTCACGAAAGCATCCACAGATATTTTAAAAATCTAGGTGAGTCATATTTGAACTGGACTGGTTATGGCTATGTCAGTTGACTTAGCAAACCCATTTCTGACTTAGCCATTTATTTCAGCTACTTAGCTGTCTGGGATCCTCAAGTCACAAAGGATATCTCAGCATGGATTCTCAATCAATATTTCTTGAATGGAAATATGAATAAATGCTAGAAGTTCTCACAGGAAGCCAGATGGCAGTTTCCAATGCTGGCCTGCAGAGGTGAATTTCAGGAATGGCTTCCCCAAAGCAAGTGATGCTTAAACTAAGAAAATGCCACTAGACTTTGCGATTCAAAAGTATCTGCTGAACTTCAAGACGTTCATGCCAAAGAGGCAGAAGTCAGAATAGAAGATAGAATAAGTCAGGATTCAAAGGACAACAAAGAAGTGGGTGGCACAGAAGTGGTGGTTCCCTGTTGACTAAGTCATTTGTGAAGCTCGGAAGTAGAGTAAAGAAGCGACAGTGAGGTGCACTGGGAGATGAACCATTTTCTGTGCAGGTTTGAAGATGGAGAGGAAGAATGAGGGTGGGTGGAGGTTGAGGTGCTGGGCAGGGTAGTGCAGCTGAGAAGACTCCAGAGGAGAAGAGATGGAAGACAGAGGTTTCTCAGGTTTCAGGTGGTGTCTCTGGTCCCGTTAGCTATGGCTGTGAAACAAACTAGCCCCAAACCATCCTGACTTGTGGATCAGGAATTTGTTCATAACTTGGCTGGGTGACTTGCCCGCTCCTCATGCATCTACTGGAGTCAGTTGCTGGAATGTGGATGGTGACTATGTTGGCCTGGGGGGTCCAAGGCAACTTACTTTCAGGCCTTGCTGCTTTAGAAGGCTGTGTTCGCTTGGCCCTGTGGTCCCTGTGGACTCAAGACTTGCCATGTGGTCTCTCTCATGCAGATGCTGGACTCAGGTGTGGGTGCTAGCCTAGAGCCCAGGGCACCCATACGGAAGCTGCCGGCTGTCTCAGGCTGTGCCCGCAACCCTGGGATAGCATCACCTCTGCTGTAGTCTCCAGTCTAGCAAGACTCTCGGACTGGCCCAGATTCGGAGGGAGGGGGGCTACCTCAATGGCAGGGCTATCGAATGATGTGTGGCCATCACTAGTCTGCCACAGCCACTCCCTAGAAAGAACTGATGATCATAGAAAGAACAACATTCAGGCAGAAAATAGTAAAACTGCAGTGCTAAATAGACTTACATGTTAGTAAAAGAGAGATCGGGACACAAGAGCCTATGAGACTCGGGCTTAAGATGAACCTGGTTTCTAACCCTGGCTATTTAACCAAGCAATCTTGGACTGTTTCCTCATCTGTAAAATGCAGTTAATGGTAGACCTACCTGAGTCTTAAGCTAGGCTCTTCAGGAAGTAGAATCTGTGACAAAACTGAGAAAAAAGTTGTTGGTTAGGGGGACCCTTGACATCAGCCATCCAGAAAAGGGGGTGGGGAAGTAAATAAGACAGAGGAACAACTCAGATTGTGATGTATGATGAACCAGCTCAGTAGACGCGCCAGGATTTGCTTTGGAGTGAGTATGAACTTTCTGATCAATTCTAAGTAGGCTGAGATTGCCAGATCTCTACTGAGTCACTGCCTGTGGCCACCCGGAGAGAGGACAGGCCCTTGAGCAAGATGGTTCTCTCCAACTGAGGGATCCCTGTAGGGCTGACAGCCAAGGGCATCTACCAATAATGCCCAGCAGCTGGAACAATGATCCGTCATTGGAGGGGGCCCTGGGTGGGGTACCTTGTGCCAACCAAGGGGGGTTCGTAATGCATCAAGACACCAGCATGGCTTTGCCTGCCAGCTCTTGTTTGCCTGGAGTGCTTGTAGGTTGGACAAGAAAGTCAGTTGCTGAATGGTGTTGTGTGGAGAAGGATCAGAAGATAACAAGTGATCTGGGCTAGGGCTGCATCAGCATTTAACAGAGTCAAAAGTAGCCAGAGAAAGCTCAGCTAATGGACCAGGCAAATCTGAGAAATTGCTAATACATTCTCAGGCCAGTGTCAATAGGTACCACTCTCTTCACTGTGAGAATGAGTGAAAAGGTCAGGGGACCACATTTCTCCTCTTTCCCGAGATGATTCAGCATCACTGGGGCACCAGGTAACGGAGAGATAATGGGCTCTGGGTTCAGATCTCAGCTCCACCGTTCACCAGACGTGTGAACTTTAGGAAGTTAATTAATCTCTCTGATCCGCGGCTTTCTCATTTTAAAATGGGGACCACCGCAGCCAACTTGCCAGGCAGCTTAGTGGTAATGTAATATCTAAATTGCCTGGATGAAGGCGTGGGATCAACAAGTAGGAATGTTTATCTTGGACAGGATCACTTATGAACGGCTTCCTTTCTGTGTTTAGAAATTATGTAGGATGAATCCCAGGGCATTTACATTCAACAAAAACACGGATGAAGCATGCCTTGGGTCAGGCTGTGTCTGCCCATGCTCTCATGGGAGCCTCACAGTGGTAAATGTCCGATGGCATCATTGCCTCTTTTCACAGAGAAGACAACAGAGGCTCAGAGAAGCGGAGGGCCTAAAGGGTTAAGTAGTGCCTGAAGTGGCATCAAAGCCATGGCTTCTGACTCCAAGTCCATCCTGCCTCTGCATCCCCATCCTGCCCTAAGTTGAGGCACAGCTTTGGGTGGGGTTTTAGGTCTGCAGCAGGGCACAAGCCATGCTGGCCACATGGGTGCTTCAGGTAGGCTGGAGCGTGCATCTCTGCCATCAGCTTGGACTGTCAGCTTTTTTCATAATGATTAAAAGAAGGTAAAGGAGGAGAAAAAGGACTAAGGAAATCGTCTTTGTACATTTTAATCTGAGCTGGTTTTGAGCAGGATGATAAGGCGGGTTGTGGAAATGTCAGCTTCTCCTTATCTCTAATTGACTTAAGTCAAGGCAGCTCTAATCCTTGTGTGCACAGCAGCCTGGAATGGAGAGATGAGGACAATTGATTCCTACTTTTTAATTAATACATGAGCTGCTTTAAAACAATAGTATATTGGGGGCAGCCTGGAGCAGGAGGGAATGTGAGGTGGGGTCATCTCCACGGTGGTGACATTTAGAGCAGTGTGGACAGGTGTCAGCATTTGATTGGAATCGGGGCTGGAGGGGAATGAATGTATCTCGTGCCTGGGCGTGGTCCCAGAAGGCTGCGGCCAAGGAGACAAAGGAGTCTCCATGTCTTTTCAGGCACAAGTGGGATGACTGTAATTTACTACTGAGTCTGGGCGTACCCAAGGTGTGCATTTGAGAAACTGGTTCCTCACACTGTCCTCCGTGTTGCTGCTTGGCCGGGTGGTTCATGAAGCTGGTGGTCTAGCTAAGTGTCGGAAGTCCCATGTACACTAATGACAGGAGCCGGAGTATCCTTGTCCCCACCGTGGCTGCTGCGTCTGTGTGGTAGGTTCCCGGCATCCACAGCTTCCACCTCATCTCCTCTTCTGTGCCTGGTTTACACGTACAGGCTTTTGTCTTCATTCGTGTTGTTGTGGTTTAGTCCAACTCTTTCGCAACCCATGGATTGTAGCCCACCAGGTTCCTCTGTCCATGGGATTCTCCAGGCAAGAAGACTGGAGTGGGTTGCCATTTCCTTCTCCAGGGGATCTTTCTGACCCAGGAACTGAAACCCTGTCTCCTGCATTGGCAGGTGGGTTTTTTACCACTGAGCCACCTGGGCAGTCCTTCATTCCTGTTCCGTTCAGTTCAGTCGCTCAGTTGTGTCCAACTCCTTGCGACCCCATGAATTGCAGCACACCAAGCCTCCTTGTCCATCACCAACTCCCAGAGTTCACTCAAAAGGTTTCCTTATTCTGAACTCCACCTTGGTTGACTGCTACCTAAATTTTCTACAAAACAACTTCTGTGCTCCCACCCCCAGGAGATGGATTTTGTGTTTGATGCTCTGCTCCTCTTACTTCATCCCTAGTCTTCTATGAGCTTGATCAAACCTATGACCACAATTGATCTTCTGCATTCAGTGAGCATCACCAATCCTATCACTCACTGGATATTCCTACTGCCATGTCCATCCTGTTCCCAAAATTACTTCTCGAGCATGCTGTTACTGTTACCTAAGATTTGCTTTATCTCTTGGACATTGACATTTGAACTCTTTTCAGCCCTCATTGGGGATAGGAAAGGAAGAAGCTTCATGTTAAATTAGCTTCCCGAGACCCATTCTTGCAAGAGCCGTTTTTATTTCTTTTTTCTTCCTGGTCAATTTTCAAGAGTCCAGCACTCTAGAGTAGTTCAGGGCCAAATGACCATGGGTCATGGCACTTACAGTGTTACTAGAGTGAGCACTAGAGGGTAATATGCTTTTAATTAGTGCTCTTAATATATTAATAGATGGGAGACAAGGGCATGGACGAAGTGGCCTCTGAATGTTTCCCTTTCCAGGATTTAAAGATCTGACTGTTCTGTAGATTTAGGAAGCAATAAATAACTTGGCTATTCATAACACTCTGCCCAGTCCATCACACGACACTTTGACCTCTTGCTCTTTACTCTTGCTCTCGTTTTGGTTCTTTTCATATTTTTTTCAATTGAAATATAGTTGATTTACAATGTTGTGTTAGTTTCAGGTATACAAAAAAATGACTCATATGTGTGTGTATATATATGAAAAGAATTTTTAAAATATATGTATATTGGTAATACAAGTAAACTATAGGTTATTACAAAATATTGAGTATCGTTCCCTGTGCTATACAGTAGGTCCTTATTGTTTAGTAGTGTATATATGTTAATCGCAAACTCCTAATTTATCTCTCCCCCATCCTTTACCCTTTGGCAACCAAAAGTTTGTTTCCTGTGACTGTGGATCTTTTTCTGTTTTGCATATAAGTTCATTTGTATCACTCTTTTAGAGTCCACATTTAAGTGATGTTATATATTTGTCTTTCTCTATCTGGTTGACTTCACTTAGTATGAGAATCTCTGCTGCTGCTGCTAAGTCGCTTCAGTCGTGTCCGACTCTGTGTGACCCCATAGACGGCAGCCCACCAGGCTCCCCCGTCCCTGGGATTCTCCAGGCAAGAACACTGGAGTGGGTTGCCGTTGCCTTCTCCATGAGAATCTCTAGGTTCATCCTATTTTCTTATTTCTTATGTCTTCCCAAAGCTCTGGTATTAGGGAGACACATTGCTCTGGAAATTTTTCTCCATCAGAATTCGTGTGTTTTTTAAGGATGGGGACCATATTTTATCCACTGAGGTCACTCTATGCTCATAACAGATTTGACTTTACTGAGCACTTATTTGTGTCTGAGACTCTGCTCTGTCTTTTGCAGTTACTTCCTTGGATGTGAACATCCACTCTATGAGGTGGTGCCATCATTCCTACATTTTCTAATTGAGGAAAAGGACATTGGGAGATGTTAAGAAAACCGGTGCAGGTCCATGGTGCTGTGTCAGAGACGCTGAGTTAGCTTGCAGCAGCTTTTCTGAATCTGTCCCAGAGTATGACACGCCAGAGATTCTCAGTAAGCTTAGCTGAATAAACAATGAATTAAGACAAGAATTCTGTTTCCATTTCTGCTACTAACTTGAACATTTCCTCTAAATAACTGAGCTTTATTCTCTCACCTACTAACTTCCAGAGGACCCGGGTCATAGCAAGCATTTAATAAATGTTTCATAAATGACCAAGTGGATGGTTGACTCTGGAAGTCTTTTCTAGGCCAACCATCTGTGACCACAGCTTGGGTTTCTCGCTCTTCTCTGACCGCACACACCACATTCCATGTCTAGACCTTGGATTCCATTCTACCCTGCAGGTCCTAAGTGCTGAGCACGTGTTTTCTGTATTCCCCAGTTCCTTGTATTATATGTCCTTCTCCTTGGTCCTGAGGCCAGTGTCCGGACTATAGCGTGAGTTCAGTGAATACAGGCTGAAGTGGAGCTGAGTGTTGCCCAGCACACCTCAGGCCAGAAGGAGCACTGACACAGCAGTAGCCTCCCAGGATCTTGTTTTAGTCTTCAGAGAAACTGCCATGTTGTTTCTGCTAAGCAGATGTTTTTGACAGGTCAGGAGGCAGCATCCAGTCTGCTGGCGTAAGGCACATTTGCCACAGTGCCACAGTGCACTACCAGCCGTCTCTGAGTGCTAGTCTCCAGAGACAGAGGGTGTTACGCAGTTTTGCGGGATCCAGAGAGCAATGGTCTGGGAGAAAGACCCCACAGTAATTGACAAAACTCCACTCACCGGATGAATGGTGTCCTGAAATGGTTACACAGACATACACACACAACACACACACACAATCAAACTTCATTATTCCTCATCCTTCAGCTCCTTTCAAAGTTGTGGGCAAGACTAGACTCTCGGTCTTGCTCTTTCCTGAAAGTGGAGAGCAAACAATTTTCAGAGGGCAGATAGGATGAGGGAATGAAAATAGGCTCTCAGTGCCCAAAGAACACAAGAAAAGCCATGGCCGTGTCAACAGTGGCCAGAAGATCATGGCTTTCTCCAATATTTGAGATTCCAGAACTTAAAGAACACTTACGTAAATAAAAACTGATGGATGCATGTGTTGGCTTCATGGCATGAATATTTATCCATATATCATAGATTCTCTAGGAAGTAATTGAGGGAAAAGTTAAGAGGAAGATGGGAAAGTCTGAGCCTGGAGGGACTACCCGCATACCCTTAGTTATCCTGCTGCATGTAGCTAACTTGATATCCCTTGCAAAAAGACATCCATTCCTTTTTTTTTTTTTTTTTAATTCATAAATAATTTACTCTTGGAAGAAATGAGATCTTTTCCTATTCTGCCCACCTCTTCAGACACTCCCACACCTACACTATATATATTCACCAGACACTCCTTTAGGGCAGGGACCCTGTACCATTGATCTGAGACCCTCTGGTACTAGCATAGCATCTGGTCCACAGTGGGCATGAATAAGTGTTTGCTGAAAACAAGAATGAAAGAAAGTCTATATGGAGTTGAGATATACCCAGCTTATCTTGTTCTGTTCAGCCGCTCAGTCATGTCTGACTCTTTGTGACCCCATGACTGCATCACACCAGGCTTCCCTGTCCATCACCAACCCCGGAGCTTGCTTAAGCTCATACCCATCGAGCCTGTGATGCCATCCAACCCTTCTCATCCTCTGTTGTCCTCTTCCCCTCCTGCCTTCAATCTTTCCCAGCATCAGGGTCTTTTCTTAAGAGTCAGTTCTTCGCATCAGGTGGCCAAAGTATTGGAGTTTCAGCTTCAGTATCAGTCCTTCCAATGAATATTCAGGAAAACTTACCTTGATGGATGCTTTATATCTTGTTTTTCTGTTTTAATTTATTTTTCCCCCTGTGAGAAGTTTTAATGTATGAGTGTCCAAGGGCAAGAAGAAAAGAAAAAGAAATACACTTACCATGGAAGTTATCCAGTAAAGTTTAGTCCTTTTCACAAAGAAAAATTTACCAGTTATTTAATTGGGGGACTTGAAAGCTCACAAAAGGGAAAGAAGGGTGGGAAAAGAGGAGGGAGAGGAAAAGTACTTTCCCACCATAGGGAGGGCTGGGGCAGGAACAAAAGCTCTGTGATTCACCCAAGAATAGTAGCTTAAATGACCACGACTACGTGCCAAGGCGCCGAGGTGCTGCCAACCTCAGCTCTTGTGGGGCATTTGCCCTTTGGTGCAGCCAAGGAAAGGGATTTAACCAGGCAAGTGGTGGCCTTAGAACAGCTGTCTGGAGGCCGTTTTGAAAGAGAAGCACCAATATCCTCACCTGTTCCTTGACACTCTCCCTCTAATTGCCAAGGAAGCTAAAGAAAGAGTTAATTAAGAGACTAGAAAGAACAAGATTGTGTTGTTGGTGGAATGACCTAGGCAGAAAAAATGTGGAGGCAGTTAAGGAAGAAAGAGAACTTGGAGGAGGGGTAGGGAAAAGAGGTGGGGAGAGAGATGACCCTTGAACAGGGTTCCCAGAATAGGAGCCTGCAGTAGATAGCATAGCCCACCCGGGAGACCACCCTGAGCCAGGGACTTCCCAGATTAGCTCCCCAAATCCTCACCAGCAACGGAGGGCCTACCTGCTCTTCTCACATCTTGGAGGAGGAAGCGAATTTTCAGCCAGGTAAAAATAATAAAACCAGGACTCCAGGGACTTCACTCAGCGGGGGGTCAGAAGCCGCAGCCTTGCCAATGAAGCAGAGCCCAGGAAGGGAGGAAAATTCCCTTTATCTGCCCTGAGGCTTCTGATTTGTCTATTGTAACAGTGTTCTCTGAGCAGTTAAGACAGCCCACCCCCAACCCTCACAGAGCTAAAACAAAACAAAAGACCCACCGGTGTAATTAAATATTCATTGAACTCCTCCTAGGAGTTAGGAAGGTGCTCCTGTGCTGCGGATGCAAAAATGAATCAAACACTGCCCCTTACACAGGAAACTCCCAGCCCAAATCAGGAAATCATTGTCAAACAAGGTAGTCATTTAATAAGGCATGGGTAAAAGCTTTAAGAAGACACAGAGGAAAAGAGGAAGACCCCTGCTGCCAGGGGTCTATTGGCTGAGCTTCTGTGGTAAGCTGAGGTTTTTGAAGGCATCCCAGGCAGAGGGGCCACAGCACAGAGCCACACCATGGCATTTAGGGTCAGGCGGCCATCAGGCTGTTTGGTGGGGGGACGGCGGAGATCAGAATCACCCTCCACGATCTGTGACCATAACATCTGTTGGAGAGGGGGTATTCGGCTTTGCTTTTTAAATTGTGGCCAAAATTGCATAAAATAAAACTTTACCATCTTACCTAGAACTTGAAGCATTATGCTAAATGAAGTAAGTCAGAGAAAGACAAACACTATCTGTTCTCTCTTTTACATGGAATCTAAATATAAACAAAGAAGTTCACAGACACAAAGCACAGATTGGTGGTTCCCAGAGGTGGGGAGTGGGAGAAATGGGTGAACTGTTTTTTATTTTAATTTAAATGCGTGCTAGGTTGCTAGGTCATGTTCAACTCTTTGCGACCTCATGGACCATTGCCTGCGAGGCTCCTCTGTCCATGGGATTCTCCAGGCAAGAATACAGAGTGGGTTGCTGTGCCCTTCTCCAGGGGATCTTCCCGACCCAGTGATTAAGCCCATGTCTCGAATGTCTCCTGCATTGGCAGGTGGGTTCCTTACCACTAGAGCCACCTGGGAAGACCAGTAATGTAATATCATAAAAGAATTTTTATATTGGTTACACTGTTGAAATGATAACATTTTGGAGATACAGGGCTAAAAAAATTATATTATTAACATTAATTTCAACATTAATTAATTATTAGCATTAATTTCAAATAAATTGAAACAAAAAATAAATATCTTAACCATTTTTCAGTATACAATTCATTGACCTGAATGAATTCCACTCATAATGTTGAACAGTCATCACCACCATCTATCTCCAGAGCTTTTTCATCATTCCAAACAAAATCTCTTAACCCACAAATCATTTCACCCTCCATCTCCCCTTCCCTCCAACACCTAGTAACTTAAAGTCTACTTTTTGTCTCTGTGATAATTTGTCAGTTCTTCACATGAGCGAAATCGTACAATGTCCTTTTGTGTCTCATCTCACTTACACAGTGTTTCCAGGCTCATCCAGGTTGTAGCATGCATCAGAAATTCATCTTGTTTGTGCCTGAATAATACTCCATTGGATGTATCCGCCATATTGTGTCTGTCCATTGATCTTTTGATGGACAACTGTGTTATTTCCATCTCCTGGCTACCGTGAATAATTCTACTATGAAATTGGTGTACATGTATCTGTTTGAGTCTCTGCTTTCCATTCCTTAAGGTATATACCTGTAAGTAGAATTGCTGGATTGTATGGTATTTCTATGTTTAAAATTTTGAGGAACGATTAAATTGTTTTCCACAGTGACTATACCATTTTATATTCTCATCAGCAATGCACAAGTCTCAATTTCTCTACACCCTCACCAACATTTGTTGTTTTCTGTTTTTTTTTTTTTTTTTTTAATTATACCCATCCTAATGTGCATGTGAAGGGTTATTATGGTCTTGATTTACATTTTCCTAGTGATGAGTAACGGAGAAGGCAATGGCAACCCACTCCAGTGTTCTTGCCTGGAGAATCCCAGGGGCGGTGGAGCCTGGTGGGCTGCCGTCTATGGCGTCGCACAGAGTCGGACACAACTGAAGTGACTTAGCGGCAGCAGGAGTGATGAGTAATGTTGAACATCTTTTCATGGTCTTGTTTGCCATTTATATATCTTCCTTGGAGAAAAGTCTATTCAAGTCCTTTGTCCATTTTCACATTAGGTTGTTTGGTTTTTTTGTAGTTGAATGTTTAAGTTTTGAGTATTAGGAACCACAGACAGAGCAGCCTGGTGGGCTACAGTCCATATCGTCTCAAAAGAGTCAGACACGACTTAGCTACTGAACGAGAACAACAAACTATGGGATAGGAACTAAACGGGACCAATGATGTTTTAAGGTGTCCTGAGGTGTTAAGTCATCCATGGTGAAAGCCACTGGATTAGAAACCCATCGACCTTGTCTGACTTTCAAAGGCCCATATGTTTCAAGGACGTTTCAAGTGTGATTGATGTATATCGCTGCATTTAAGGAAACGGGAGAGGGTGATCTGACCTGGCCTTGAAGCCGCTCCTCTCTGTCCGGAAGTCCAGCCCTGGAGAGCAAAGGAGTAGGTGCCCCACTCATGCCATGGGGGACCTGGGCCGAGGACCACCTATGTCCATCAGCTTAGGGGCTTTTCCTCCTGCCCTCACTGGATCCTGGATCCTGGATCCTGGATGGTCAGGCAGGCCCTCCTGCTCCCTCTAGTGGATTGAGTCCAGGACTGGCGGGCAGATTTCCTGCCTTCAAATCCTAGTCCTCTGTGTTTTTCAGGTGACCTTGGAGGTCCCTGAACCTTAGGTAACACTTCTGCAAAATGGGGAAAGCAATTGCAGCTCTAGGATTGTGATGTGACTCCTATGAAACAAAGTGTGTTCTGCACACAGTGGGTCAGACAGGTCACAGGGTTTGAGAGATGCTAGAGAAGAAGGAAGAAGGGCAGAGCAAGGCCAGTAAAGCCTCTCAGCCTGAGTGCAGAGGAGGCGACTGCAGCCTCGTGCAGCCCAAAGCAGGTGTAACCTGGCAGGTGGAGTGTCCTGTGCCGTGTTTCCCTGTAGACCTGAAGGCCCCTCTCCCCTGGCCCAGACCCCCACCCACGCCCCCTTCCCCGTGGGCCTTGGCATCACCAGGCATTCCTGCTCTGTAAGCGTTAATCCTTCAGGGTTCCTCTTGGAGGGAGGCTTAGCTGCATTCATGAATTCACAGTTAAATCCCTCACAGTCCCCAGTCCAATGGAACAGCTGGTTGTGGATACTGACAGCAAGGAGAGAAGTCATCAGTTTGATGGGTGTTCCCCTGAATAATAAGTGAACTGCTTATGACATTTCTGAAAGCGACCGACACGCCCGGCCCCAAGCCCTACCACCCCCTGATGTTAGCAGCGTGGACAGGCTCTCTGTGCCTTGACACTCAGGGAAAGCGCCAGCTCTCCTAATGCTCACGGAATATGTATAAACGGTGACATCAGGCCAGAGCCAGGGGCCTGCAGATAGCATAGGACATACGCACATGCTCCTACAGGATTTAGCATCAAGTTCTGACCATTGGCTCGTGGTCTTGGGCAAGCTGTGAAGCATCTCCGAATCTAGGTTTCCCATTGAAATGGGGTCACTATCTTACCCCAAATGCCCTGCTGGGATTAAATAGGACAGCAGAAGGGAGGGTCTCTGGCATTCTGTTGGTGCTTCATAAATGCAATCCTTCAGTCTCTAGCCCAACATAGAAGCAAACTGTGGACTTATTTCTTTGCCCAAAGAAAAAACCTTATGATGGTATTTTAGGGGAGAGAACAGGAGTAGGAGGGACACAAGAAATTTTTCCACCAGTCGCACTGGCATCCCCCTTGGGCACAGGGCCATGACTGAGTCGCTTACAGAAACGGTGGCCGGGGCAGGAGGAAGGCTGGACTTGGCGGGGCTGGGCTGCCTGAACATCCAGGACTCAGAGCCCTTCAGCCAGCCAGTGCTGAGCCGGCGGCGGTGCGGGTGAACCCCGCCCGCCCAGCTGCTGCACAACCATGCAGCACAAATCCCTGTATGGAAGGAGCCGCTCTGCTGCCCCTGAAGAGAGGAGGAAACAGACCTTTCCCTGCAAGCGTGTTTGCTCTGCAACCACCGCTGAGCGCGATTTTAAATTTCACGTGCGGGCTGCCTCCCAGGGTCCTGATGCTGCTCACGGAGGACAGCAGCTCATTTGTCTGTGTGCCCCGTGGCCAGGGGTGTCCAGGTGACAGCTGCTGCTTGGAAGCATAACGGGCCCCGGGCGGCCGGAGGACTTAATTAATCAGTGCATTGATGGAGCCGCTACTGAGAGCCAGGCCCTGTGCTGGGCGCTGTGGGGGAGAGAAAACAGGGCAGAGTCTTGCCTTCTGGTGTCTTAAATTCTAGCCCAGGGTGGTGACACACAAGTGTGTGCAAAGTTAAATAGAAACATAAGAAATAAATAACAACTCAATTCAACACTACTGGCAATGTCACGTTGATACTCCAGTTCATGATTAATTACCCAGGGAAAGGAGCAGACGTGAAGTGCTACAGGAAGGAATCCATCAGTGTGTTTATTATTGACTGCAGACCTAGGGCCATGAAACAAGCCAGATCTTTCTCAGGACCCCTGCCCTGGCCTCCGCATCCGACGTTGTTTCGAAGTTCTTGGCAGTCCATGAAGTGCTAGAGAGAGCCTGGACATCCTTAAGAGAATCCCCATCCCCTCCAGTTTGTTCCAGGTGCTCAGGGTTGGTGCTTAAGTGCCCAAAGTGGAGAAGGCAAGGAAGAAATTAGCATCTGCATCATCAGTGTGTCTCCTTGGAGCCCTTATCACAGCCTTGAAACAACTGTGTCTCCCTCATAAGAGTACAAACCACCTGAAGACAGAGCCTTGTCTTGCCTGCTTTTGTAGCTTCCTCTTCACCACTGCTTGCTATGATGACCAATAGGATGCTACGGGCTTCATGTATTGCCACTGCCAAACTTGCCAGATATCTATAACACAATGCTTAGGAGTGGATCTTGCTTTACTGGAAAGCGTGACTCGTTTCTGGTCAAAAAACCCAATGTTTGTAATAAAGATAGAGGTTGGGTCTTAGGAATTTTGGGGGAGGTGGGCAACTTACCTTATTCCCTCTTTTCCTTGACAGAGAACTGGGAGGAGGCTTGTGTGCTAAGTCGCTCCAGTCGTGTCTGATTCTTTGTGACCCTATGGACTGTAGCCCAGCAGGCTCCTCTGTCCATAGCATTCTACAGACAATAATACTGGAGTGGGTTGCCATGATCTCCTCCAGGGAATCTTCCCGACCTAGGGGTCAAAAGTGTGTCTCTTACATTTCCTGCGTTGACAGGCAGTTCTTTACCACTGGTGCCACCTGAGAAGCCCTGGAGGAGGGAGTCCTGCTCAGTTACATCTTCCCTGAGACAGTCAGAGCAGAAGACAGGTCACTTGAACCCCATACATAGTGGAAGCAGGCTGGTTCTCCCTCAGGTTGGGGCAGAAGAGATGGGCGGGATTCAAGAGTAAGACGTAGTGTAGCCTGGTACTCCAGCCTGCTATGGAAATGTTGTCCAATGCAGATGGTAAGTCAGGAGGCAGACACAGCTTGAAAGGTGAATCAAGGGCACAGGGGTGGACAGAACTGGCAGCTTGCACTTACTAGCTGAGCACCCACTACCGTTTTTCAGCATCACCCTGGTTATCAGAGGATGCAGGCACAGAGAGCTCAGAGCCCAGGATGTAGTAGGCACTTCATAAGCATTAACTCAAGATGAACGAGTGAAGCAGAAGATAAGAAACTTTTCCATGTTTTTCAACAATTTTATATGAAAGTCATCAAACATACAGGAAAGATGAAACAATTTTACAGTGAGTACCCACTAACCCATCACTAGACACTACAATTAACATTTTATTCAATTTTCTTATCAGAATTCATCTATCTATCTATTATCCATCCATCAATCTGACACTTGTGATTTTATAAAGGATATATTCCACTTAAGGAAACAAGGCAAGTACACGTGAGACAATTACTCAGTGTTTTACAGGACAGTGCTAAATAGTGAGATATAAGCACGCATATGATTGGAGAGGAGAAGGTGATCTTCTGTGAGGAATAAAATATTCAAGGACCATTTCAACAGAGACAGGACTTCAGCTGGGCCTGGAAGAATGTGTAGGATTTGGACAGCGGGAGGGAGGGAGCACGGGTTTCAGTGGGCAGGACCCCATTGCTCCGGGTGGTACTCCGCCAGCCCTTTCCTCCTATCCAATGCCAGTCTAGTGTCATCTTCAGAGCTGAGGACAAAACCTGGATGTGAATGCCTCCAGGGCTTCAGACCCTGAGGACTCTGGGCATCTCTCTTGTTGAGTGACACACAGTGGGATTCAAGGGACTGGCCCAGAGGGATATGACCTTTTCGCCCAGAATGAGGTTAAAGAACAAGGATGTAATTGGGTGTATGGGAAGCTGCAGGAACTTGAGGAAATGGTTAGGAAGTAGGTGGGTGTCTGGGGGCTTCCTCTGAAGGTACTGAGAGAAGACCAGGGAGCTTTCCCCCTGACCCCCAGGCGGGGGAAGCAGCACAGAGCAGCCAGAAGGGAACACGATGGCCTCGGAAATGGCTGGTGGTCCTGCGTCTCTGATGGAGCAGGCCCGGTGTGGGGTGGACACAGCTCAAGGGGAGGCAGGAGCTGTAGTTCTACCAAATAAGCCAGCAGTCTCCTGGCGCCGTCTGGGGAAGAGGTTTCTGAAGAGTAGCTGAATGAGTCCCGGTCGCCCAGTCATGTCCGCCTCTTTGTGACCCCATGAGCTGTAGCCCACCAAGCTCCTCTGTCTGCGGGATTTCCCAGGCAGGAATACTGGAGTGGGTAGCCATTTCCTTTTCCAGGGGATCTTCCCAATCCAGAGATCAAACCCCGGTCTCCTGCATTGCAGGCAGATTCTTTACTGTTAGAGCCACCAGAGGTTTCTGAAAATCAGCTTTAAAAAGCTGTTAGCACGTGGGTTCCTCCCGGGACATTTGCTGGTGATAGCAGTCAGGTGCCTGCCTGGCTTGTGCTTCAAAGACAGACAGAGAAGGTGCTGAGCGTTATTGAGCAGTTTGCACCATTGTAAGAGCTGGTTGCCTATCTCCCTGCAGGAGAGGGTCTGGCTGCCTATACCTGGGGCACACCATCTTGCCCTGTGTTTCCTCTTTCTTGCCTCTCGTTTCCCCAGGCTGCTCTCCCCCTTCCCCTGAATCCTTTTTGTCCCCTTTGAATTGTATTGCTGTGCTTGGATGCAGTCCATGTAGGACTCCTTCGGGGAGAGTTGTGGCCCCTCCCTCTGCAGCGGTCGCCCTGGTCTGCGATGGCTACAGTAGGCCAGGGGCTTTTGCAGAACAAAAGATACCTGTTCTGTGGACAGTCCAGGTGCAGGCTGGGAGGAATTCATCCAAGTGCAGTGGAGGATAAGCCCATTCATTTTGTGATGCAGCCTCTGTGTACTTTGTCAGCAAGATGGAGAACACTCACTATTTTCTCTGGCTTTTAGGATTTCCATATTTATTGCTTGTTTGCTACTGCTAGGGAGAAGCAAAGGTGGGGGAAAAACAACAACTTGCTCTATTTGAAATTTTAAACATATGCAATTAAGTTTCCTCCCACCCCTGCCCCATCCCTCCCTGTCCCCTGCAATTCCAGCAACCCAGAGAACTGTGGACTGTTAGAGCTGGAATCACTCGGGAAAGCCAAACCCTATTTCCTCATTATGCACACAAGGAAACCCTGGGCAGGACGTGGAGGGAGTTGGTCATCGCCACATGCCTAGTTCCTGGCAGCCCTGAGACTAGCGTTTATGCCTGCAGAATCTTAATTCCCCATCACTGGACCAAGCAGACTCCTTTCCTATCAAGTCACAGTCCTACTGTGTGCAGGAGATCCCACTGTGCGTGAGGTCCTGTGTGGCCAACTTGTGCATTCCCTGCATCGTTCCTCGCAAGGGTGGGAGTCTCTCCCTGTTGGTTCGGTCGGTGAGGTGCAGGAATCATGGGGTAGGTGACACCGAGTCAGGGCTGGGGTGAGGGTGTGGGGGAAGGGGGTCCTCAGGAGGTGAGGACACAGAACAAAGCTGACACAGTAAGGAATGCAGCATTATGGGAGCTAAAGCCCTCGGTGTCTGGCGCACAGTACAAGCTAGATGCTTGTTAATGGACAAGAGGGAGACATCTCCCAGCAAGAGGCCAGGAAAGGCTTTTCAAGACATCAGCACTAAGTCTTCTGCTGGAGGAATTTCAGCTGCCAGCCACGAAGATATTTCCAGCAAAAGACAGAAATGAGCTGGAGTGTGTTCAGGGAAAAGGGACCAGCAGGTATGCAAATTGTGTGTGGAGGGGGATGAGGGGTAGAAGGTGGGGCTAGAAAGGAGGCTCAGCTGTCCACAAGACGGGGGTCATGGAAGGCCTGCCATATGCAGGGCAGCCTTGTAGACCTGGAATTTTGCAGCCAACAAGACAAGAGAGGATGGGGATGGGAGGCATAGACCCACACACAGTCTGTGATGTGACAGCGGGTGCCTGGGAGCCTGCAGTGACGGGGGTCTCTGGAGGTAATTGTAAGGAAAAGCCGGCCATGGGAAAACCAGTGTTTACCATGGAGGGAGCCCTCCATGCAAAGGAGAGGCAAGGGGAAAGCTTTGTGGCCAGAACATACTTGGCACATTTGAGAGAGAGAAAAAAGACTCTCATGAAATAAATTTCAGTGGAGTCTACCAGTGGGAGAGGAGTTTGGGATCAGATTATGTAGAACCTTCTAGTCCATGGCTGGGAGAGTGAATTTCACTCAAATATGATGAGAATAAAATCTAACGTCATTCCCTGCATCACCTGGCCTTGGCCTCTGTCTTCATGGAAACAACTCACCTTGGTTGACCCAAGTCTTTCTCCTTCTGAACATTGAAAGCCCAGCATCTCATGAACACCGTCATTTCCTGCAAGTGAGGAGGGGTCAGTCCCCTCACCTCCCACTCTCATTCTTCCCTATGACAGTCCTATCACAATGAGGGGGCATGTTTGCAGAGTCCCTCAAAACTCTCTAGATGATTCCCTAGAAAATAGATGGCCATTCAAGATTTCTGAGAACAGGAATGACATAATTAAAGCTACTTAAGCAATTTTAAAACACTGAAAGCCTCTAGGGTCATTTCATTTACATAAAGATGCCTTTCTGTTGCAAATCTGGGATTTATTTGGATGCAGGAAGGCTAATGGACCAAGAGGCAGGCCTTCCTTGGGAATAAAAGAAGGTCATCTACATCCAGATGTTCCTGTCAACACCCTCTCTTGCAGAATTGATTGGACTCTTTAGTCCTCATTCCTCAAGATTTGAAGCTTTGAGCTCTGAATCTCTCTGTAGTAAGCAAAGCTTAAAGGGGCAGGCCTTCACACGACTGTCCCAGCGGAGTCTGCGCAGTCTCCAGGATTATCTAAAGCTAACTGTGACAGAGATACGGTGGCCTCTGTGCTCATCACCTCTGAAATAGTAGTTTATTTCTTTTTTTTTATTTCTTTTTTTGAAATGGTATTTTCTAACTTCTCATTAGTTAGGTGTGAAATCAAAATAGTACCTGGCTCCTTTAAGAATCTTTACCAAGATAATGAAATTTGTGATCTCACAATTGCATAAATCACTGCCAGCCCCCTTAAGTCAATTCATATTTCTGTAGTTCGTTAGTGGCTCGGGAGGAAATTGCATTTATTATAATTGCCTCTAATTGCACCAGATTAGTGATTACAATTATTGATGGCAGCTGATTATTCATTAGGCATCAAATCAATCCCTGTGCTTCTTCATTACTCGAAACAGTAACTCTGATGAGGAGAGGTCTGAAGGAGACCACGTCCACCCTCTTCCCTGCCTGGCAGGCGACCTCCCCAGGCTGCCTCTAAACAAGCACCTGAAAACGATTTAGGACTTAAAGTGACAGAAAAGCAGCCCTCTCCTTCCCCGTCCAGTGCCCAATGATGCCAAGCCCAGCACTGACTGATGAAATGGTGGAATCAATTCAACATCACCAAAGGCTATTTGGAGGCCCTGGAATGCTCTGGACCTGCGAGCTCTTCCAGGATGCCCTCCTTGACTGCAGAGTAGAAACGTCAGAGTTCCCTGGCCCAACTCTTCTGGAATATACACAACCCCGAATATGGAAAGAGAATAGACCCGAGGGCCTCACGGACCAGATTTGTAACTGTGGCTGAACCCTTGGGAGCAGTATAGAGCCCAGCGAGACACTTACCTGCCTGTGTTGAAGAATCACCTACAGGTTGTGAGTCAACAGTGATGAGATGTCCTCTGCTCCTCTTGTTCACCACTGGACTCTCTCACCCAAAACAGGGCCTGCAGAGAGGA
Source organism: Bos indicus (assembly GCF_029378745.1). Lineage (NCBI taxonomy): Eukaryota > Metazoa > Chordata > Mammalia > Artiodactyla > Bovidae > Bos > Bos indicus. The sequence continues at coordinate 35,853,480 of NC_091788.1, read as the reverse complement.
AGAGCTGATGCCTGGGTGAGGAGGGAAGACCTGATGGGGTGGTGCTGACGGCTGAATTAGACAACATCCTTAAAGCTCATGTCTTACACCAGGTGATGAGTGGCTTCTTGGTGAAGGTCACTTCCTCCCCACGCCTACTCCCTCCAAACTTTAACATCTACATTATCTTCGAAAGTTCTGTTCCTTATCTCTTTGTGCACTGGTTCAATATTAACAGTAAATTCATCTTTCCTATAATATCTGTAATAGAAGAGCTGCTTCCAGAAGACCTCCCCATGGTGGTTTTCATTCTTTGGCTCACTCATCAATACCTACAGCGTGCCAGGCGCTGGATCTAGAGGATTTGAGAGATAAATAAATCATGGGTATTGACCTTGAACAGCTCACAACCAAATGGGAAAGACCATCCATTCTGTCTCCAGGCTTTGTTTGCATTCACAGAACATACACGGTCTAATCAGCCCACCGAGGCTGGGGAAACCCGGCTCATATTGGAGGGTCAAGCAGGCCTCACAGACGTGGAATGTGAGATTGAAATGGAAAGAATCTCTTCAAATGCCTAATGGAGTGGCTAGATTTTCAACAGAACAAGTAGCACCTGAAAAGTGGGGAGGCGAAAGGAGCACCATTTCAGAGCGGCACTGCTGGGTGAGGGCTTCAAACCCACTGCCAGGACGTTAAGCACTGTTTCCAGATATTCCCGGAGGCCAAGACCTCCATGACCAATGGGCCTTCCCCTTCCTAGCAGCTGAGGTCTCAGAACTGTCGAGTTGTCTGAGGGTTTTTTTTTTGTGGACTCTGTGACCTGCAGAATCCTAACCCATCCTTTCCACAAATGTTCAGGTCACCCTGCTCCCCTTGCCACCCCAGGGGCCTCATCCATCAATTCTGCTGCTTTTCACAAAACTCCTTTCCACCTGGGACTAAGCTCAAAGTGTGTAAGTGTCCGCAGGGATCAGAGTTGTTTGGGGCAGCTGCTGTCAATGCAGAGGCAGGGTCCTCACTCTCCGGAGAGGGAAGGATGGAGGCTGTGGGCCAGGAGGTGTGCAGACGGATCCTGTCCACATGGGTGGAGGCTGGTGCTCATTTTCCTGGTTGCTCAGAGCATGAGCCCTGCAGTGGGTCTGACCTGTGCCCAGATTCCCTGAGAGAGTAAACAGTCATCCCTACATGGGATGAGGGGGTGAGCCTGGAGGACAGGGCCCCAGTGGAAAAGTCTCCTTTCTGCCCCAGGACTCTCCACATCCCAGGCTGCTGACTCATGCAGATGGAAGAGGCTCTCTTCTCTAACTGACAGGTTCATGTACCTCCTGTCTTCCAAATGTCCCATACGGTGGCTGTCTGCTTTTGAAGGCTAATCTTTTAGGGCAGGGGTCCCCGACCTCTGGCATCTAATGCCTGGTGATCTGAATTGGAGCTGATTAATAATAAGTGCACAATAAATGTGATGTGCTTGAATAATCCCCAAATCATCCCCGCCCTCTTCTTGTCCATGAAAAATTTGTCTTACATGAAACCAGTTCCTGGTGCCAAAAAGGTTGGGGACCACTGTAAATTTGGGGGGAGGAAATATATAAGTATAGAATCATTTCCAAAGAAACCTGAGAATATTAGTCTTCTATGATACCTCAGAAACCCAAACAAGGCTTTCTTTCTTGGCAACTGCGCCCACCCCCAGCCTCTTTCCCAAGACCCGCCAGAGGTCCGAGTTTCTCCTCAAGGGCAGCAGGACGCTCACCCACTGACCAAGAAAGGAAGTTGTGTTCGGCAATTTTCTGACTCACGAGAAAGCTGCTGTGGCCGGAGCCAGAGAGGAGTTCTGTGCGGGGACCAGGAATCACAGAGATTTGCCTGGGCTGTTCTGGGAAGCTGTCTGGACCCTGCTATCAGTGTCTCCATAGTTAAGGAGAAGCCTCCTCCCCTCTGCTCCAGCAAAGCTTCCCCAAACTCTAAACTTCCAGAGAAATGCAGACCCGAGCCCCCCCGTCCCCACCCAGCCCTCCATCAGCCGGTGCCTATGGTCCAGCTTCACCGTGGTAACAGTTGGGGAATGAGTCCCAGTCTAGCTGCCTGTGCAGGATGGCTGTGCAGTAAGAGCCTTCATCCTTATGGCAGGCACATTAATGCCAAGTTTGCTCATTCTAATTAATAACAGTCAGTAAACACCAAAGAGAGCTAATGATGATTACAGGCCGCAGCTCCTGCCTGTTAGCAAACACACACAGGCAGGTGGCCCCCTCCCTTCCAGGGAAGAGGCTGGGGCTGCTGCACCGGCCCTCCTCCAAGCCCTGCCCCGTCTGGTCAATCTTGGGTCACTCTTCTCCTGGATTCCTGGCCAGTAAGATAAGAACAAGGCCTGTGCAGGCCAGCCATATGAGAAGAATCCCTGGCTTTGAGAAAGAAGGCTGTGGGACAGGTCTGTGGGTCCTTTTGGGTTCTCAGGCAGTGTTCCCTGGCACTGGGCATTAACCAAACTTTTCTATTTTTTTCCCCTGATTTTAAACATATTTTTCCAGTTTCCAAAATAACTCAATTTGCTTTGAAAATGAAAAAACTAAAGAAGTATGCATGGAAGGGAGAGCTCCCTGGGTGGGGTTTGTGGCTGGCAGAGCTGCCTGAATTTCCCACCTGGGGCTCCGTCTCTCCTCTTGCCAGCTTCTGCTCCCATTCTGCACCCTCCTCTGAGTGGTGCACACACGATGTTACCCGATGACTGAATGATCCCCGTAAAGAACCCTTCATTCCTGGTCCTACAGGGCTCTTACCCCTCCTCCAGCCCCAGTTCTATCCTCATCTCTGATTCAAGGGTTCTTCCCAGGGCCATATTCCAGGACCAAGAGGGAAAAATGAGTAGCACCCACGGACCTGAAGACACCCCATCTTGGAATGTTTTCTTCTTTGACTTCCAGGGGTTGTGGCAATTAAACACAAGTATATAAACACCTGAGCATTCAGGCTGAATCTAAATTTGGAGAATGTCTTACTTCTCAAAACATTCCCTGACCCCATGTCCCTAGGTGGATTTGAAATCTCCTCCTTGGGGAAGCTGTCAGCTCTCCGTTATGAATCCCCAAGTGGCCCCACAGCTGGATTGGGAAAACGGATCTCTGATCACCCAACTAAGTGATGATACAGCTGTGGCAGAGGCTTGAGGAACAGAGCAGCCGCCGTGCAATCTGAATCTCACAGTTCGCTCTTTCGTTGGAAGACCTGGGCCCTCTCAATCTGTCATGTTTTTCTTTGCTCACCCACCCTCCTTACACACACTAGTTTATTTGGCTGCAACGATAACGTTTCTTTTATCACCTTCACTGCAATTCAGACAATACTTTTTTCCTCGAAGGGCTGTTCAATCTACTCCACCCAGAAGTGTTTCTCTGAGAGTTTAAGAATAAAGAGAGTAGAAAGAACTATGAAGGTGGCCGTGTGCCATTTCTAAGGATGCTAATGAATAGATCCAAGTAAATAATGGGATGTGAGCTGCCGGCCTTATCTTCCTGTCTTTTTAAATGAATGAGACCTTTACTTTGTTCTTTCTTTTCTTTTTTTTTTTTTCTTTTATTTGTCTCCCTTTCTATGGCTATTAGTCTTTCTTCCATTTTTTCTCTATGATTTTTTCTCTCTCTCTTTTCTTTTCTTTCTCTCTCTCCTCTCCTTTTGACTAGAATAAGGAATTGAAGGTCATTTCTAAATTTGGTGCAATGCATTGAATGCATTCATTCATCTGTCTGTTTGTTCACTCCAATAACATTCCCAGAGCTCTCACTTTGCATTCTTGGCTAGTTTCTCAGAGCAGAGAGAGGCACAGACCAGCTCTGCTCTGGAGCAGCCCTGACTCAGCAAGGGGAGAAAGGCACAAAGTCAGAGTGACTATTAAATACACGTAGCAGATGACAGGAGCCACAGGAAGGTGAGGAGCAGGTCGATGGGGTCATGTCAGGGAAAACTTCATACAGAATGTGACACTTGGGCTGAATATTAAACTGTGTTGAGTCACCAGGTAGCAGGTGGGATGCAGGGGCTGGTGGGAGGATGGAATTTAGAGGCAGAGGGCGCTGCCTGAGCAAAGGCCAGAGGCAAGAGCCCAGGTCCTGTGAGCATTGAAAGAAATAGGACCCTACAGGGAGGGTGGAGATGAAAACCTACCCAGAGATGGCTGCTGAGTTTGAACATCAAGAACCTGGCACGATACCAGAACACACACACAATGTTTCCATGTAGGAATGTATCTTTTTTTTTTTTTTTTTTTCTTTTTTTAAAACTTTATGGCACTGGTGGTAAAGAACCTACCTGCCAATGCAGGAGACTTAAGAGATATGGGTCTGATCCCTGGGTCAGGAAGATCCCCTGGAGAAGGAAATGGCAACCCACTCCAGTATTCTTGCCTGGGAAATTCCGCGGACAGAGGAGCCTGGTGGGCTACAGTCCATGGGGTCGCAAGGAGTAGGACACGACTGAAACAACTTAGCATGTGTGCACGATCTACAGTTGGTTTACGATATTGTGTTCATTTCTGCTGTACTGCAAAATGATTCAGTTACACATATATTCTTTTTCATATTCTTTTCCATTGTTTTATCCCAAGATACTGAATAGAGTTCCCCGTGCTATACGGTAGGATACTGTTGTTTTACTATCCCTTCACTTTAAAATAGGTGAGTGTAAACTCTATGAGGATGAGATGTTTGGATGGCATCACCGACTCGATGGACATGGGTTTGGGTGAACTCCAGGAGTTGGTGATGGACAGGGAGGCCTGGCGTGTTGCAGTTCATGGGTTGCAAAGAGTCGGACATGACTGAGTGACTGAAGTGAACTGAACTGAAACTCTTTACATATTTCTTCAACAAACTAAACCAGTCGATATTTACCTCTGGGTATCAGAGATTGGTTTTATCTTCCGTTGGGCAATGACCCTCAGTAGAAACCAGGCTCCATGCTACTCCATTAGCAATTCCGCTCTGCCTGGGTTTGCCTCTCTTTCCCTGTTGTCCTGCTCATAGACACCTGCCTTTCCTTTCATATTCTGCACACCAGGGATTTCTGATGGGAATGAATCAGAACTGCCAGTCAGTTCCTGGTGGGTGATATAAACCATGACTCGTCTTCCAGACTGGGAGCCAGCCTTACCCCCTGCACCAGCTGATGCACCAGGCCACCCAGCTGTTGCCATCGGGACTTTTCCCATCTGGAGTCACCTTGTTCCCTGGAATTAGGAGAGAGCCAGTAGCTTCTGCAGCCAGGAGTTGATGAGCAACTTCATAAACCAGGAGTGACAGGTGCCACACTGGTCTCTCTGCAGAGCTGCCCAGAGCCCCTAGGAGGGGATGAGGAAGCAGCTGGCCTTGGGGTTGTGAGAAAAGTAAGAGGCACCGAGGAAGTACTCTCCCTGTTTCTTTCCCTGCTTCTTGAGCTGTGCCTTTCTCCTCCTCTGAGTTTGTCTCCCAGGCCTCAGACAAGACAGAGTGTGGGCCATCTCAGAAGGCAAGCAAGTGAGCAAGTGTAAATCATTCAGCCATGTCCGACTCTTTGTGACTCCATGGACTGTATCTCACCAGGATCCTCTGTCCATGGAATTGTCTAGGCAAGAATACCGGAGTGGGGGCCATTCCCTTTTCCAGGAGATCTTCCCAACCCAGGGACCAGACCCAGGTCTCCCACACTGAGGCAGATTCTTTACTGTTGGAGCTACCAGGGAAACCCCAAGGCAAAAGGCCACCCAAATATGGAGTGGTTAGATTTGTGAGCTGGGTAATTTCACAGGCTAATGAGTGGGAGGATTATTTCAACTATTTTAGGGAAAGGGCAGGGATTTCCAGGAATTGGACCACCATCCACTTGACCTTACATAGTTGGCCTCAGAACTGCTATGGCACCCATGGGTGTGTCATTTAGCTGATAAATGTTTACAATGAATGTATATTGAGTCTCAAGATTTACTGGAAGTCAACTCATTCTCCATCCTGGACCCAGTTGGTTCTAACCAGTGTATGCCCTGTCCTCCATAGTTGTCCTCTCTTAAAGTTTGTGCTTAGCCTTCCAGTCTCCTTTTCACACCCAGGTCACATCTATCCCCGATTGGTTGCTCTTGGATTCTGTGCGTCAATCCCATTTCCTCTTTGGAAGATCTTTGGAGGTGGGAGGCAGGATTTACAAGTCATCGGTAGCTCTCAAACCTCATAGCACACTGCTAGGCCATAGGTGGCTAGAAGGCATCGGAATAAGATCAGGAACTTGTTTTCAAGATCAAACCAAAAAACCAGGAATTGCAGAAAGAGACAGAGAGAGATTCGAACTCAGCCTCTACCACGGATCAATTGATCTTGGGCAAGGTCTGAATTTAAAGGAGCTTCTTTTTCTGTAACTATAAAATAGGGACAGTACTACTTCTCTGAGAATTTTAGGGACTGTTGAATTAGAACATAAAGGAAGGAACTTGGGGTCTGGATATTATTGATACTAGGTAGTTGAGACATATTCCTTCCTTCTTGAATCTTTGAAAGAATTTCCACCCCTCTTTGGACACAAACATGCTTTGCCTCCACTGCTGCCTTCCGCTGCTGCATTTTTTCTAAGTCAACCCCACCCAGGAGGAAATAGCCTCAAGGCAGCACATCCATCCAGGTGATGCCTCCAGGAGTGAGTCGGGAGAAGGTAGAAAAAGAATTTTATGAAAATGCGTTCTGTCTCCCTAGAAGAGAGGGGTAAAGCTTGATCAGCTTTTATATTCATGGTACCTTTTTTTTTTTCTCCTCAGAGACTCAGTGTGTATAAATGTAAAATTACAATAATTATGATAACATTCAGATTAACTGTGCTCCTCACAAGGCATCAGGAGGTACAGAAGTTTACTGATTCCCACTGGAGTACTTTTCTACCCCAACTGACTTCTGTGTTCTAATCCAGGGCGACTGCCTGGGGAGGTGGGGGAGAAGAGACCAGAGGCTGACCCCTTGGTGCTTTATTTATTCACGTAGAATACATCAAATGCCTCCACTGCCTCCAGGCCTCTTAGTATATCTAAAACCAGCAGTAAGCGTGTACATTAAATGAAAAGAAGTAAGCCAACAGCAAACTTTCACTGTGGCCCAATCGTTTCAAGTCAGTTGCCAGATAACTGGGAATTTGAAACACAGATACAGTAAAGATGTTTACTGCTGTAAAAATCTATAGTAATAAAGGAGTTCATAGCTAATGATCTGATTGCCCTCAAAATTGGGAGTCCTTGAAGCCAGAAATGTATGAATTCCCATACTTTTTGTTTCATATGTGGTGCTTGTGCATAGGTGATAGTTGAAAGAATGAATGAATGGGAATTCCCTGGAGGTCCAGTGATTAAGACTTCCCCTTACAATGTGAGTGGTGCAGGTTGGATTGCTGGTTGGGGAGCTAAGATCCCACATGCCTCTCAACCAAAAACCAAAACATAAAACAGAAACAATATTCAATAAAAACTTTAAAAAATGATCCACATCAAAAAATGTCTTAAAGAATGAATGAATGAATAACCAGAGGCACAGAAACTCCTTGTCCCCACCATTCACTATTGTTCTTAGTGTCCAAAAAGCGACAGCAAGAAAGTACAGTCATCATTCAAAGAAGGAAGATGGGAGAAGGAAGCTTTTTCCCTTTCTGGAATATTCTTGATCCTGTTCTAGAGTTTGACAGCAGAAGCATGGATGTATGAAGTACGGGGGTTGGAGCATTTAATTAGAAAAGAGCATGCATTTATCTGGGATGGTGCCTCAGAATATTGCAATCAAGTGAATAAAGAAATACATGTTTGAGACCACATCCTTGCTGTTGTTCAGTCACTCAGTCATGTCGGACTCTTTGTGACCCCATGGACTGCAGCACGCCAGGCTTCCCTGTCCTTCACCATCTCCCGGAGTTTGCTCAAACTCATATCCATTGAGTTGGTGATGCCATCCAACCATCTCATCCTATGTATAAGAAACACCAGGCAGAAATAGACAGGAAAGTGAATCAAGAGTTCCTGACTGCCTACAAGATGCCAGGCACTAAGCTGAACCTTTCATATTTCTTATCCCGCAATGAGTCATAGAGCAGTGATGGCATCCTTCATTTCCCAGGAAAAACAAAACAAAAAGACAAAACTGACCTGAGGATGGGAAATAGTGCCCCCAGCCACAGCAAGCTGTGTTTTCTGTACCAAAAACTTTCTGACACCACGCACTCCCTTGCCTTGGACTCCAACGGAGGGCATTCCTCCAAGGACAAGCTCCACTGGAGGTCATTCAAAGTCCTTTCATGCAGCCTTTCAGAAGTCTTCATTAGCGAAGAGCAGGGAAGTGGTGAGGGGTAGGGTAGGAGGATAAAATATTCACAGGAGCAAATTAAATTCTGCCCCAAAGATGATTAACATCTAACACTAACAATGAGGTCCCATCCTTCAAGTGACAACACGTGATGTCAGGGGGTATCCTTTAATGGACACTGCTGCCCATCATGAATTGTGTCAGTAGAGTCAGGCATGTGAAGATGTCCATTTCCTGTTCTATGGGCAGGCCCACGTGCCCACGAGAAGTGCTTGCATCACTCCAGGGAAGCATATGGCTCTGGATGCAGGGAGACAGAGATCCGCACTGGCCAAGAGAGCAGGGAGACTACAAGATAATCACGAGGACAATAGACAGCTGCATTAAATATTTACTATGTGCCAGCTCTGCTCTGAACACATTACCTGAAATGTATTAATTAAACTTCAAAAAAAAAAAAAAAAGCCCTATGAAATAGACATTGTTCAACCTTTTTAAATGAGAGAACTAAAAAAAAAAGAAATGAGGGAAATTTAGACGTGAAGCTTCATTTGTGAATGCTACAGGCTGGCAGCTGCAGAGCCTAGATTCAGACCTAAGCTTTTTACTCTGGAGTCCTGTCTTTTAGGAGAAGGAAATGGCAACCCGCTCCAGTATTCTTGCCTGGGACACCTCATGGACAGAGGAGGCTGGCGGGCTACAGTCCATGGAGTTGCAAAAGCACCAGGCACAACTTAGTGACTAAACAATAATGATATAATGAGATAGATGCTAAGGTTCACCCACAGGATGCAGGTGGAGGGGAGGAGGAAGGTTAGGGAGGGTGAAGAGAGGAGAGAGGGAGAGAAAGGACAGAACAGGAACCTGCCAGCATCAAGTGCTGGCGAGACTAGAGTAACGTTGCCTCATGCACAGCCAGTGGGACTGCAAATTGGGACAGTCCCTTTGGAAAAGAGTCACCTTTATGTACCAAAGATATGAATACCATATGACCCAGACATTCAATTTCAGTTCAGTTCAGTCGCTCAGTTGTGTCCGACTCTTTGCGACCCCATGAATCACAGCATGCCAGGCCTCCCTGTCCATCACCAACTCCCAGAGCTCACTCAGACTCACATCCATCGAGTCAGTGATGCCATCTAGCCATCTCATCCTCTGTCGTCCCCTTCTCCTCCTGCTCCCAAACCCTCCCAGCATCAGAGTCTTTTCCAATGAGTCAGCTCTTCGCATGAGGTGGCCAAAGAACTGGAGTTTGACATTACACTCCCACTTATAAGAAATGCATGCATGCATGTTTCAGGAGCTGTGCAACAATGTTCCTGACCAGGTTGTTTAAAATCGCTTTAAGATGGAAACAATGGAATGTCTATCTTGGTGGAATGAAGACATCCATTGTGGTCCCTCCATTCCATGTGATGTAGAACAGCATTGAAAATTAGTCAGTTCTAAGTATACTTAATGAGGATAACTCACACACATCACACTGAGCTGCAGTATCCAAAAAAACACACACTATATGACATCACAAAACAGACGCAATTAAACTCTTGTTTTTAAGGATGCAGACTTAGGTGGCAAAACAGAACAAAAACAAATGAACAAAGCCAAGGTAGTGGTCGTGATAAAGTTTCAGATGGGGTGATGTTCAGCGGAAGGGGAGTATGGGTGGGGAAGAGGCACCTGGGTTCTGGATGCTGCCTGGGTGATGGTTACCAGGGCATTTAGTTGACAATAATTCATCAAGTTATATTTCTATGCTTCATGCATCTTTTTAATTTTATATTCCACAGTTTTTAAAAAAGATTTTTAAAAATCCAAATGAGAACAGAGACCAATTCTGCTTGCCTGAGTGCTAGATGAACTTCCAGCCATCCACCAGACAGCTTGACCAGAAGGCCCACAGACGGCTTCAACTCTAAGGGCTGTGATCTCACTCATCCCTCTGGCCTCCAATTCTGCTCCTTCTTCTGTGTTTCCTAATTTGATGAGTGGGGAGGCCATTTTATCTTAGAAAACTGCAAGTTATTCGATCTTCTCCTCCCATGTTATCACTTCCAACTTTTGTATGTGTGTGCTCAGTCGCTCAGTCATGTCCGATTTTTTGCAACCTCATGGAATGTAGCCTGCCAGCCTCCACTGACCGTGGAATTCTCCAGGCAAGAATACTGGAGAATAATGGTTTGCCATTTTCTCCACCAGGGGATGGTCCTGACTCAGGGATCGAGCCCACAAGAGAGGCAATCCTCAAACATGAATCTTACTAGGTTAGATCATACTTTCAATGGCTTCACCATTTCCCCATCATCTGTAAAATCAAGTTTTGACCTCTTTGTGTGGCACACACAATTATCTGAGCCCTAACACCTACTTATGGTTTCATTCCCATTTCCCATGAGGCTGACCACCTGCTGTTTTAAATCCTCTTAGCCCATGCTGTTTCCTCTGCTGCCAATAGCTTCATTTCCATTTTTGCCTAGTCAATCCCACCCATTTATCAATAGTTCAAAGCTCAAATCAAATGGCACCTTCTCTGTGGATGCTCGTCTTCCTGACGTTAGATCTTGTAAGGGTTTTTCTTCCCTCCTTTATACTGCTCCGATAGCTTGGACTAAGTTGTGACTTAACATGCTCTCTGGACATTGCATGTTGACAGATATGTCTCCTCATCAGATCACATGAACCTCTAAACAGCTTTGGTACATGTATGTCCATGGTTCCTAGAACAAGGTCTGGCATAACATATGATCTCAGTCAGTTACTGCGTGAGTAGTGAATGACTTACAGGATGACACTGCGATAGTCCGAGGCTTTAGGCTCATTGTGAAGATAAGTCCCTCCAGTATTTGGTAGTGTAGCCCTTGTTGACCAAAAGCAACATTTAGTCACCTATGCCTTTTGGCAAACAGGGAAAATCAAGATCTTCAGCAATCGAGAAACTTCCAAATGAGTATTGCTCCAAACGAGTATGCATGCCCATTCAGTTGTATCCAGCTCTTTATGACCCCATGGACGATAACTCTCCAGGCTCTCTGTCCATGGAGTTTTCCAGGCAAGAATACTGGAGCGGGTTGCTATTTCTTACTCTAGGGGATCCTCCCAACCCTGGAATCAAACCCTCATCTCTTGCATCTCCTGCATTTGAGGTGAGTTCTTTACCACTGTGCCACCTGGGAAGCCATTACTACAAATACTCTATAAATACAATAGACAAAGTTTACTCAGGTCACCTTCAAACACACACACACACACCTCTCTGAAGGGATAGCCCATAAATACAAAAGAATATGGGATCTACTTCTTACCACTCTATTCTTCTAATTTCTGCTAGCTTTTCCATTTCTCTGGACTACTGTCTTAGAAAGTTCACAAGTGAAAAGCAAAAACATTTCTAAGATTAAGTTATATATTAACCCTACTCTGCTATGTACAAAGAGCAATTAAGCTTCAATAAATTGTTTTGAAATCACATGGACTGTTTTTCCCTTATTTCTTTGAGAAATCCAGTCTCTGTTTGGGTGTGCTCTGCTTTTCCTTCTGAAGGGCAGGGCCTCCCAGCCTCCTCCTGCCTGGGGAATGGAGGCTGTTGACAGGATGGCAGCTACCCCACTATTCTTTCTAATTAAATCACCCAGGGTGCCTCTGGGTGACCAGCTTAGCAAGGCATAAGAACCCAGCTCTTTTAAAGAAGTCATGAATTTACTAAGGGACCAATATGTATTTAACCCAGTTAGTTCTGTGCATCATGAATAAATGGGAAAAAAAAGAAAGAATCAGTCTGTCAGTCGTGTCCAACTCTTTGTGACCCCATGGACTGTACCCTGCCAGACTTCTCTGTCCATAGGATTGTCCAAGGAAGAATACTGGAGTGGGTTGCATTTCCTCCTCCAGGGGATCTTCCTGACCCAGGGATCCAACCAGGGTCTCCTGAATTGCAAGCAGATTCTTTACTGTCTGAGCCACCAGGGAAGATAGATATAGATGTTTTTTCCCAACCTGTGGGCAAAGTCAAGCTACTCCTTGTGCCATTTTCTTGGTTTGTTTTGGTTGGTTCTTAGGGGAAACATGGGATAAACGGAGTAGAATTCCATTAGACAAGGTGGTCCCTTGGCCTTTATGATTAAACTTATATTGGAGATGATCTTTTAAGGGTGAAAATATTTGAAAGTCATTGGTAGTCCCCAAGTTTTTCTTGGTGAAGGTGTGGTTTGTCAAGCAGAGGCCTCCAGTACAGAATTAACTAATGGTCCTGAACCGCCTGTGTGTCCCCCAAGTTTCTGGCCTGTGACAAAACCAATTACAGGTAGATTCTCAATGAGTGAGGTGCTTCCCTTTAGCTCAGATGGTAAAGAATCTGCCTGCAATGCAGAAGACCTGGGTTTGATCCCTGGGTTGGGAAGGTCCTCTGGAAGAGGGAGTGGCAATCCACTCCAGTATTCTTGCCTGGATAATCCCATGGACAGAGGAGCCTGGAGGGCTACAGTCCATGGTGCCGCAGAGTTGGACACGACTGAGCAGCTAACATTATTACTAGCAATGAGTGAAGCATAGAACTATCTCAGAATATTTCTTTTTTTTTAACTGTCCTGGGTCTTCACAGGGGTGTGCAGGCTTTCTCTAGTTGTGTACATGGGCTTCTCCTGTCGTGGAGCACAGGCTCTGGAGCGCAGAGCCTTAGTAGTCACAGTATGAGCGCTTCTCTAGTTGCGGTCTGCTGTCTTAGTTGTCCTGAATCACGTGGGCTCTTAGTTCCCTGACCAGGGATTGAATTTGAGTCCCCTGCATTGGAGGGTGGACTTTTAACCACTGCACTGCCAGGGAAGCCCCTAGGAACATTTCTCTTTGCTCACTTTCATCTGTCTGTCCCAAGCCAATTGTCAGCTTTGGTTTTCAAATGGTATCTGGGGAGAGGAGCCTTTGGAATTCTTGCACAGGCAGGAAAGGTCCTTGCTCCTGCCTCCTCTTTCCTCTCTTAGGAAGATGACAGTCCCCTGGGGCCCAGAGCATACTTTCCCTGCCAGCATTGGCTCCTTAGAGCAGTCACTGCCTTCAGGGGATTAGCCTAGTAGAACATTCTTAAATGCCAAGCAGTGACAATGCACTTTGAGCCCCCAGTCCCAGGCCTCTGGGTAGCAGGGAAGGAAGAATTCCTCACAGCAGAGGGGCAAAGACCCTGTCTCTGGGTGCCTCCAGCTCCACGCACACACCTCAGGGGAGGTGAACCAGCCTCCAAGAGACCAAAGTTTAAGGAAAGCCTCTTGCTTTCACCAGGAAATGCTGTTTGAGTGTCCAGTGGGAGAAAGTCTGTGTTGTGAGAGTTTCATGGTAGAGAACATGTCCTCAGGGCTTAAGATAACAGGCAAACAGAGACCGAAGGTTGGGAACAAGAGTCAGAGATACACAAGGTGCCAGAAGAGAAACAAGGATGCCTCTGATGTCAACCTCTGAGTGATGTTGTTGTTCAGTCGCTCAGTCGTCTCCGACTCGGTGACCCCATGGACTGCAGTACTTCAGGCTCCTCTGTCCTCCACCATCTCCCGGAGTTTGCTCAAACTCATGTCCATTGAGTTAGTGATGCTATCTATCTCATCCTCTGTCACCCCCTTCTCCTCCTGCCCTCCATCTTTCCCAGCATCAGGGTCTTTTCCAAAAGGTGGCTCTTTGCATCAGGTGGCCAGAGCATTGGAGCTTCGGCTTCAGCGTTAATCCTTCCAGTGGATATTCAGGGTTGATTTCCTTTAGGATTGACTGGTTCAATCTCCTTGCTGTCCAAGGGACTCTCAAGAGTCTTCTCTAGCACCACAATTTGAAAGTATCAATTCTTTGGTGCTCAGCCCTCTTTATGGTCCAGCCCCCCATCAGCTCCCCCACATCCAAAATCAGTCCACTAAGACAGAAAGAGTCATCACCACCTCCTTCCCTAAGCCCCAGAGTGAAGCAGGTAGTGGAATACCATTCATCACTGTAAATTTGGGAAAACAACCTTTTATATATAGATTATATTAAAGGCAGGGAATTATGACTTTATATTTCAGAGTACACTTATTGGAAATGGTATTTAATAATGGGTAAGTCAGAACGTCTGGGTTGAAAGCCTGGGTCCGCCACTTACAAGTTGTGAATCCTTGGGAAAATGACTGCAGCTCTCTGTCTCTGTGTGGGGGAGGGTGGGGGAAGGTATAAGAACTGCACCTGTCTCATCAGGAATTTTGAGAATTAAGTGTAAAAAAAATCTGTGTATCTGAGGAGACCGTGCTGTCAATACTAGAGATTGTCATCACTAATTATTGTATCATCCTATGTGGAAGGGGAGTCAGAGAGCTAATGATGGGATAACTTCCATGCTGTCTTGATATATGTGTGTGTGTGTGTGGCTACAAAGAAAATTTCAGGTGACTTGCAACTTAGTTTCTATTTAAATAATTTTTATTAGAGCATAGTTGCTTTACAATGTTGTATTAGTCTCTACTGTACAGCAGAGTGAATCAGCCGTAATAAGCACATAGCCCCTCCCTTTGACTTCCTTCTCATCCAGGTCACCACGGTGCATTAAGTAGAGTTCTTTATGCTATACAGGAGGTTTTCATTCATTATCTATTTTATCCATAGTATATATTTATCTATCTATTTTATCAATAGTATTTATGTGTCAACCCCAATCTCCCAATTCCTTCCACTCCCATTATCCTCCCCCCGCCCTCCTGCATATAACTTAGGTTATAAATCATAAATCAGTCTATCATGATATGCAGGAGCAGCTCTTTCTAGTGTTTTGAAGCAAATTATTTTCTCTGGGTTTCCCAGGAAGGGAAGCTGTGCACAGCTGGAGCCCTCGGGCTGTGCTTTGTGGCTCCGTGTTTGTATGTGTGGTGGGCTTGTGGGTCCAGAAGGGGCAGGCTGAGGTCAGGCTGGGGTACTCTGAGTGTCGGGGGAGGCTTCAGAGGACAGAAAAATCCATCCTGGAGGCGGCTGTGGTGACCACTCTTCTAGAAGCAAGTATGTAGATGAATCTTCTCTCTCCAGCTAAGCCAGTGACCTTGGGGAGGAAAAAAGAGGCTGTGTGTAGTGTACAGTAAGTGACTGGGCACTTATCTTGTGGCTGAGACGTGGGTGCCACCAGTGGGGTGTTCTGGGAAGAGTGGGCTGGCTCAGAGGAACGGGAAAGGAGGGTGGGATCTGCAGAACCTGGGCCATGACCTCCATCTCTACCTGGACTCCTCACCTCTGAGAGCCACCTCAGCTCTCTGTGCTCCAGGCTCCTCGTTTGAGAACACAGTGGAATTGAGAATCCTTTTTCACAGATGTGAAAGGATTCTCGTCTTGATGAAAGCATGCCTCCTCCATCATCACGACTGAATTATAGTGTAAAGATCTTCCACACTTTTAATGTTCATGCACCCTCTTGCTTCAGGAAGCCGAGGCTCCCTGACCTAAAACCAGTAGTAGACTTATTTTTTAGTTCTATTTGTGAGGCACATTTAAAAATTAAGTTCATCATGTTTTATTAGCTTTATGATACACAGAAGTGTATGGGTCTGTGCTTTGCCATGTCACCTTCCTGAATGCAGGGGATTCTGTGGTTGATTCATCTGATGCTCTGAGGACACTCATTGCAGTGGCTTCTCTTGTTGCAGAACATGGGCTCTAGGACATGGGCTTCAGTGGGCTTCAGGCTTAACAGTTGTGGGGCACTGGTTCAGTTGCTCTGAGGCATGTGGGATCTTCTCGGATCAGGGATCAAACCCGTGTCTCCTGCGTTGGCAGACGGATTCTTTACCACTGAGTCCCCCTGGGAAGCCCTGCTTCCCCTTTCTTTGCTGTAATCCTTCTCCTTAATATCTATAGGAAGAGCATGGTATGTTTGCTTTAATAAAATTGTCTCAACTTTATTATAGTCCTGACCCTTAAGAAGTTTGTATTTAAAACCCAGAGGTAGAAAGTGTAAAATAATACCTTAGTTCCAAAGGTCATTATAATTGAGTTTTGTGTTAGTCAAGAAAAAAATGCTTTAACAAGGGCAACTCCAAATACAATAGCTTAATCAAGGTAGAAATATATTTCTCTCTCATGTGGTAGATGGCCTAGGACTGATACGGTGATCTTGACAGCCAAAGCCTTTAACTCCAGTTTCGAAGTGGCTGCTTCAGCACTTGCCATCACACCTGTAACCCAACCAGCAGAGAGGAATAAGGAAACAGGAAACCATACTTTCATTCTTTCCAAAAGCATGACCTGAAAATGGTACCCATCACCTCTGCCCTCATCCTATTGGACATAACAATGTCCCATGGAGACCTAACTGCATCAGTGGGTGGAAAATGTAGACCACCCATTAAAACAGGAAGATGCAATATTGGTAAAAATTAGAATTTTCTGCCACAGCTTGCTAGTGACCCACCAGGACTCAAACTCAGGTGTTCTGATGATGTGTATGGTATTATTTAGAACATAAAACAGCAAGGTAAAAAAAATGACTTGGCCCCCAAAATGAATGAACACAGTTGCTGCACCACATGTGTTTAGAAGACCCTGTAGGTAAAAGTCACAGATAAATCCTGTGATTCAGCTGATCTTTGCAAATCTTAGACAGAAATGACTTTGCTATGCTGTCACAATTTTGCTTGGTCTTATCTTTCATGGGAGGTTGGGGAGTTTTCCGCTTTTCTAGATGAAAAGCCCTGGTTTTCCTCACTTAGAAATTGTAGAGATAGTTGCAACTAACATATATCCTCTTATGCAAACATATTTGTAGAAATTTTGATTCAAAAATCCATTATACAGGGTCAGGACCCGAATATATGTTCCAACGTGCCATACATTCTCTAGTAATCATATTGTGTTTTTCTTTAAAAAACAATACTTAGAAGTCAGCCTACGGTATAACATCCAAGGAAGGGAACCTTTTGTGGAATTTATTTTCTATTGAATTTTTGTTGGTGGATGCCTTGTATGCCAGAAGAAGCTATCAGCCTTTTTCTCCCTTCATTATTCTGCTGGTCCCTCCCTCCCCCCTTTCCTCAAGTTGCATCTTTTGAATATGAAAAGCTATATTTAATGCTTAATGTATTCTTCCTGAAAAAGCTTTAAGGCCATCTTCATAAACACCACCATTTCTTATTTAATAAACAATCGCTGTCTCATTAAATGTAAATGAGTTCTTTATCCTTAGCGATATTTGTTGAATCTATTACTTACTGTGTTTACCAATTTTGTTTCCTTTGGCTGGAAAGCTTTCTGTAAACTACTCATAAATGTAAAGTTGAAACGAAGGCATTTTCTCTATGTCGAAGCACCTGCATTAGGAAGCTTTGAAGAGCCCTTTCCTTAAAGTCTGCTGTCTTTCCTGTCCCCCTGGAGAGGGCTTGGGACTCCTGCTTCAGGCCACCTGACCCCTATCTTTTGTCTCTCAGGAATGTTTATGCCTACCTTCCTGAGTTGGAATCAGAGGACTTGCTGCAGGTAGAAAACAGGCGATCCTGGAAAAGCACAGCGCAGTCCGTCTTTGGCCGGGTGGAAAATGAGTTCTCCGTAGTGGCGGCAACATTTGGCACTTTGATTCACTCGATCCTCCTATCGTGTCCAGGTTTCCTGGCTTCTAGGGCATGGAGTAAGGCCCATCTGTTCCAGCAGGCTTTCCCTGATTAGATAGGATGCTTGGCAAACAGAGTCTCAGATAATGGATATTTGAATATTTTTGTAATTTCCATGCTTGCGCCTAACAGCTTAGCAGTTGGCCCTATGTTTAAAGAAAATGGATAATAATCATGAGTAATGTGGCAATTTCCATTCAAAAATTTCAAATGGTGCTTAATTAAATCTTCCAATAACATTTGGAAGCAAAGGTTCAGCCTGCCCATGCTGTAGTCATGAAGAAAAAAAGAGGGAGAGGATAGTGGATGGAATCTTCCAGAACTGGTGGTGGGGAGACCAACCCAAGCACAGGAGCTGGGACCAGGCACTTCATCGCAGCCCTTATATCAATGGTCCCTGAACTTTTTGACATCAGGGACCAGTTTCGTGGAAGACAATTATCCATAGATGGGGGCAGGGGTAGGGGATGGTTTCAGGATGATTCAAGTGCATTGGATTTATTGTGCATTTTATTTCTACTATTATTGCATCAGCTTCACCTCAGATCTTCAGGCATTAGATCCTGGAGGTTGAGGACCCCTGCCCTAGATCACATTCCACAGCCAGCCATTCCCATGAAACTGCCTGCCAATCAGGAGGCTCCTTAGCATCATCATGTATTTCCACAGCATCTATTAGAAAGGATGGAACACCCCTGGTTGAATGCCTGGGGGTGTGAGGCAGATCTAGAAGACTGTTCTGCTGACTCTGTCCTCATAAGACTTCCCTTTCTATTGTCCAGATCGCAGAGGTGGCTGCTGGCCGGCCAGTGGGCTCATTCAGAGCCGGTCCTGGATTACAGAGCATCCCTCATCAAACTCTTCCCACCATGGATACTTATTTTAATTTTAAACATCTTCCATTGTAGCAGCGTTCTTGAACTCTCCTTGGTAACTTTTAATGTCCAAAACCCCACTGATACTAACATCGAAGAATCTTAGTATTTGGAAAGAATTTGGAAGTCTTCCATTTAGACCGATCATTTTAGAAATAGACCCTGTGTCCCATTCTCGACTCACCCAAAGGCTGTACATTTACCTTAATTCATGCCAGCAGTTTGCATCCGAGCTTGTCCTGGTCTGGAGACTCCCAGTCCAGAGACCTTTGGTTTCAGCATTGAAAATGGATTTTTCGTCTGTTGAAATCTGAAGCTATTTTTGTTCCTTCAGTTCCCACCGGGGGACAGGTAGGAGGAGGAGTGATATAGGACAATTTGTCAGCATCCTACTTTTGTTCAGCGTTCCTATCACACTGGGGCATCACTCACCACCCCTCATGTTCCCTCTCCATGTCCCGCTGGCCTTCCAATAGCACCTTTCCTCCTCTCCTCCTCTGGTCTCATTTTCCCAACCTGTAAAATCAGGTGAATAGGATTTACCCTTTCCCCTCTAGGGATGTTTGAAGATTGATAACATGTCAGGGAAAAGACTGGATTTATTAGAATTTCGCAATATCCCATTTAAACAGAGAAGAGACCACAGGGAAAAGAAATTTGGAAATAACTTTCTCTTATATTATTTTTAAAGTTCATCATTTCCCTTCATATTATTATTAGTGTGTGTGTGTGTATATATATATATATATATATATATTTTTTTTTTTTGGTCTGACTCTACCACAATTTAAAGTCTTTTATAAAGGTCTTGCCTGTTCCCAAGGAAGTTGGCCATGCACTGAAGCAGGACAGAGAGAAGGATGATACAGTGAGCCCGGCCTGGGGACCGAGAGCCCTGTCACGCTGACTTATGATGGATGGAGGGGGAGTCTATTTCTCAACCACAGTGGGGGGAGGTAAAGTGTAAAGAAAGATGCAACCGTGAGTCTCTGGGTGATCCATCTTGCAACAGATAAACTTTCAGAGGCTGCAGTTCAGGAGAGAAGAAAGAAAGAAGAGAAGAATCAAATTCATTATGTGAAGTTTAATCTCATGAGGAAATATCAAAATATGTCAACAGCACCCAAGACAGGAGGGTGGGGGAGAGGGTGGGGAATTCACTGATGGTGTTTGTCAGCTGCTAAACCAGGCGTGGAGGCAGAGAGGCACTGGGCTCCGGGGCTCTGACTGCAAACAGCCTTCCCAACCGATTCCACAGGAGGCCAGGCAGAGCTGAGGGCATCTCAGGCAGAATGAAGCCAGGGGATTCAGCAGACATGGGGGACCTATCTGAAGGCCCTACTTCCATCTGCAATTCACCTTCACATCCCTTTCTTTGTGTTTCTTGAGTTCAGGCTCTGCATCATGGTTGGGTATAAATAATCCCATGAAAAGTATGGCATGGAGCTTTCTCTCTAAAAGCCTTTTGCCATCGTGTCTTCCCTGACCACTCCCTGTTCATTTCCAAATTAATTTCAGCAGATACTGCCTTAGCACGAGCAGCCTAAATCTTGCAAAGGAAATTCATAGCTTGAGGAATCTTTCCTGTCACTTTAAGAGGGCTTCTTGGGGTGAAATTCTCAATGTCCTGCACAGACACGAGGCACCAGCCAGCTCCTTCCTCCTTCTGTGCAGACCTGACCCCTCCAGTACCCCAGAGGGGGAGGCAGCAGAGGCATCCCCCACCTCTAGGCACGGAGGCAGGTTTTGCAATTTCAATCTCCGTCCCACTCCTCATTCCCACAGTGACCTTGGGCAAATCGCTTTCACCTCCCTAGGCCTCAGTTTCCACATCTGGAGAGCTGAGATAATAGCTACCTGCCTCCTGGGGGGAGTCTGCGGGGCTTAATTAATTAATGTTTGGCAAAGCTTCCGAGACCTTTGCTTGAAAGAAGCCTTGCAAGCGCAAATTATTATTATTATATCACAGAAGCCTTAACTCCAATTTTGCTGCTGAGGCTAATGATTATTTCTTTCCCGAATACAAAAAAAAAAAAATTAATTTTAACTCCAAGTCATTTATCAGGTAGTGGGGAAAAATTCTCCGTTTGTCAAGGACAATGCTGTCTAAATGGAATTTCCAGCAGCCCCTCTCGGGGGAAGGTTGCAAGAATATCTTTGCATTGTGCCCTCTTCCCCGGGGACCCTCTGTCTGTGCCCTTCTCCTGTCCCTGTTCTTGGCTGTCTCTCCGGGTCGGGGCGCTAGCCCGGGTGTGCCAGGATGACCCTTCTGCTGAATGTGCTTTTGATTTCCTGGGCTGTGGGGTCCTCACCGGGGTCCTGGTCTCCACCCACTGCCCTTTAAGCAGCTGACCGTCCAGCTCTGGCTCAGCATCGAAGCCAAATGCCAACTATTTTTAAGGAATCAGACTTTATTCAGTACCGTGAAATTCAGGATCAATTTCAAATAACTGGGCACTGTCACTATTAAAAGCATCAAACTGATTCCCAGTGTCAAACGACCCCCTCCCCTGAGAGAGTGGCCTCATGTTTTCCACAGGGATAAAAATAATGTGAGGCGTTGCATCTGTTTCCTCACTTTCCTGTCTGTCCCTGAGGCTTGATGGGCTGCCTGGCTCCCCACCCCAGTTTTTACCCACCCCTCCAGCAGGTTTCTAGGGCTTCTTCTCTGTTTCTCAAAACAACCTTCCCGGGCTCGTGTGCCGCTTTGCTGCGGGGCAGGGACATTCCTGGCCCCTGTCCTCGCCCTGCCAGGGAGCCTGCGTCACCCAAGGTCAGATCAGGAGTGCCTCAGTGGGGCACCCAGCAGGTGTTCTGTGCCAAGCTTTTCCTCCCAGACCTGAATGCCCCCTGTTGCTGCATGAGCTGTCGGAATCCGAAGGCTAGTGATGACTCCATTTTACTGAGAAAGAAACTGAGGATCAAAAAATAGCTTTCCACCTGCTCTCCTTCACCTGGGTGCAGCCAGTCCTGACACTGCAGGCCTGGCCTGTGAGGCTCCTCCGCCGGCCCGAGTCTTCACTCTCACTGTCCGCTGTTCAAAAACATTCTCACCACACACACACACACACACACACACACATTCTCATCTACGTGTACACACACAGTCTCGACTAGTACACACACATATAATCATCAGCTCACACATACACATTCCCACACACAACCTCATCAACTGTCTCTCACACACACCCAGAGTCTTATAAACTCACACACACACACACACACACACAAGCTCATCAACTTACACACACAGTCTCAACTCACATACAAATATATAAACATCAACTCACACACAGACTTGAGAGTGCCTCTCCCTGTGTTCCCCCCAGACCTGGGCGTCCCTCTCCCTGTGTCCCCCATCAGATCTGGGGGTCCTGCTCCCTGTGTCCCCCCTCAGACCTGGGGGTCCCTCTGCCTGTGTGCCCTCACTGACCAGGGGTCACTCGATGGTTAACGTTCTCCGTGCTGGGTGAGCACCTGTGTTTTCATGGCTCCTTCCCCTTCTTATCTAGAAACATCTTGGGAACAGTGCTTGGCCCTTCCTTGGCACCAAATAAATATTTAATAAACGAATGTGTGAGCAAATAAGTGCCTCTCTGTTCCATGTTTTTAGAGCAAAAATTAACCATACATTTGATGTATTTTGCATGTGTGCTAGAAACATATCTGAGCAGTCTCTATTGGGCCTCGAGTCCCTGCGGGTGCTCTGCATGTTGCTTCTGATAAGCGCAGTCCAGTGCATCTTGCTGAAATCTCCACACTCCCTCTGTTCCAGCAAGACCACAGGCGTGTTGTAGTGTCTGCTTCATCAGTCAGTTCTCAAGAGAGACCTTGATGCCTATGCCAGTTTGTCTCCATACGCAGCAAGTCCTACCTTTGTTCTGTCTTCAGTCCTGGCAGCCCCAAGCTAGAAAACACTGCATCTTCGAGGAAGATGGGTAGCCTCTGTGTACAAGCCCAGACTGAAGTGGTTGGGAAGGGAAATGTGATGCCGATAGAAGATGATATTATTAGAAACCTGTTAAATGGGTTCCTGGTGCGTGCCTTTCACATCTCTCCCTTCAAGAAAACCGCCCCACACCGTGACTCATTTTGTGCAGTCAATACAATCCTGATAAGACCTATCACAGCACTCACGGTGCGGGAAGAAATTAAACATTTAGGGGACTCCTCCCGAGCCACGCTGATTGAGCTGGAAGGATGCTGCTACGTTGACAGAGGCATTTGTCTGCTCTTGCAAGCTAGTAAGTCTTCCTGGCAGAATGAATTACAAATTCCTTAACAGCTAAGGAGATAAAAACAAAATCAGGAGCTCCTTTCTTCTACCTTGATGCTGTTTTTTTCTGGAAGGGAGTCTTGGTGTGCCTGCCTGTGGTGTGCGTGTGTGTGTGTGTGTGTGTGTGTGCGCGTGTTGCAAGGGGGTGCAGCAGGAGAGCCACATAGCAGCTCATCTCATCACACACACAGTGTGAGTCTTGAGCTCTCCCAGGCTGACCCTCTTTTCCTGGCCATTCTGTTAATTGAACCAACCGTGCCAGCTCCTGAAATGCAAGGACAATTTTGTCAGCGGGGGAAGGCACCTTGCACCTCTCAGCCAAATACAGCACAACTTTAAACCGATTAATAAAACTCTTAAAAGGATAATATTGTTGGGCAAAGTGCGAAGGGGTCCTGCTCTCGCTCGGGTTGTATTTTTATTAAGCTGTGAGCTGTATTTTTTAAAAAGAGAGAGAGAGATAGAGGGAGAGACGGAGGAAGAAAGGGAGGCTTAGAGCCTGCAGCCTCTTGTTTGCAGATTATTTTATGAAGATGCTCAGTAGAATATCAATTGCCTGTGATTAAAAGTCCCACCAGGTACTATCTTGAAGAGCAGAGGCTTTAGGAGCGAGAGCGACTCCTTGGAGAAGCTGTACCTTTTAAATTTGGAAAAATGATGCAGTTGAAATTTTGCCTTCAGAGTAGGCAGAGCAAGGCAGGGGACTGGTAAGGACAGGGCCAAGCCAGGGTGAGGGGCCGGTTTGAAAGGAAGATTTCTTGCTCTGCTCCTGTTCCTCTTGGTGAGAAGGGGACTGGTTCCTCATGACCAGAGGGGCTCTGGGGGCCCAGGGAAGGACACGCCAAGGAAGGAAATAAGGAAAAGCCTGGAATCTGGTCTTAAGAGATACTGGACAGACCTCTGGCTCCAGAAGCCTCAGAAGCTCTCATTGGAAGTGCTGCCATTCAGGTCTGTTCTATAAGTTCTTTCCTGAATTATCAAATTCACCACACACATTAAAAATGTGTCCTTTGCTTTTTTGGAAATGAGAATAATTCTAAGTGGAAATGTGATCCTGCATCAGCTCAGTCATGTCAATGCTGATGTTTCTGCCCCAGATCACTTGACAAAGATGCTCCCAGGGTCCATCCTGCTTGTCCATCACAGTGAGGATAGCACTAGCCGTGGCCGGCTGGTGGGGTGACACAGCATCACTCGGGTTCCAGGGACAAAATCTTACAAACGTTTATGGTGACAGAGCTGTTCTCACAGCTCAGGGTTTGAGCTCAGGGATCACTGGTTGGATGACTGCCCCAGGGAGTGATGGTGATGCTGGCCAGTGTTCATACGAGGACTCCACAACACGGGTCCTCCGTGTCTGGCTCCTTCCCTGAGTGCCATGCTTTCAAGGGCTTTCCATGGATCTGGGCCTCATTCCTCTATAGCAGAGCCTCTCTTCTGCCACCGTCTTGTCTTTCACTGAACTTCCTATTTTTACTTATAGATTCAGGTTTTTCTCTCGTTCATTTTTCCAGTTTAAGAGACCTGGGCCTTCTCATCCCAGGCACGCTTCCCAGACTTGGAAGTCATTCTCTTTTTAAAAAATTAATTTTTATAAGAGTATAGTTTATTTACAATGCTGTGTCAGTTTCAGGCATACAGTGAAGTAAATCAGTTCTACATACACATATATCCTCTCTCTTTCAGATTATTTTCCCATATACGTCATTAGAGAGTATTGATAGAGTTCCCTATGCTATACAGGGGGCCCTTAATAGTTATCTGTCTTACATACAGTAGTATGTATATGCTAATCCCAATTTCCGAATTTATCCCTCCTCCTTTCCACCTTGGAAACCGTAAGTTTGTTTTCTACATCAGTGAGTCTAATTACGTTTTGTAAATAGGTTCATTGGGATCATTTTTTAAAGATTATATACAATAGAATATTACTTAGCCATAAATAAGAATGGAATGATGCCATTTGCAGCAATATGGATAGGCACAGAGGTTGTCATACTGAGTGAATAAGTCAGACACAGAAAGACAAATACCATATGCCGTCACTTCTGTGTGGGATCTAGGAGCAGCTGGGCCTCGGAGGCAGCTGTGCTCCCTGTGCAGGGCAGCTGGGGGTACCGGCCCTCCATCTCCTACCTTGGCCTTTTTTTCTGTTAATGCTTGCTGTACTTTGTCGAGGTCACTGAGTCTGTGTGCTCACTCCTCCCTTCCCTCTGATCTTTGCTCTCAAAGCTTCTCACTCAGGGCTCCTCTAACTGCAGGGTGCGAAGAACCGCCCAAAGCTTATTTAAAACGCTGATTCTTTTTTTTTAATTTATTTTTTTTATTGCATCAAGGACTTTTTTTTTCTTTCTTTTTTCTTTTTTAAATTATTAAAGTATGATAACACATTTGTAGGAGACTTGGAAAATACAGAACAAAGTTACATATTGTTCTGCTATATATTACAATTATTTTTAAGTAGATAAACTAAGATTTTTAGGTGGAGTTTCAACATCAAACTCTCAAACATTGATAGAATGAATATACAGAGAAGTAGAAGGATACAGTAGATATGAAAATCACCTTGAACAAATGCAATAGAATTAAGATTTTCATGATTTCACATATGTTCCCATAGACTATAAACTAGGAGCTATGTAACACGTCTAGGGACATAAAATAAGGTGCAAAAGCTTCATGATCTAAAGGTATTGAAATTATATAGAGTCTATTCTCTTATCACTGTGGAACTGTGTTAGAAATCAATATACAAAGATACAAAATGCGGACTCTTGCACCTTTGGGTGGGAAGTGGTCCCTGAGCAGGCACACGATGGAAGCCTATTATGTCTGAAGGGGAGCTTGGGCTGCAGTTCTATAAAACTCTGAAAAATCCCCCAAACCCAGAAGCCCTATGTGCATTTTGAAAACAAATGTATGGAGAATACATTTAATGGGGCAACTTCGTGGGTCATGCATCTGTGGAGTCCTTTACCCACAGGGAATAAGGCAGGCTAAAGTAATAATTTAAAAACAATAACCATTCAATCAATAAACACCATTGCTTGCTGTGTACAGGCACTGGCAGACTCAGCAATGAACAAGTGCAGTATGGCCCCTGCCCTCCTGGCATGTACAGGGTAACAGAGAAGAGGCCACCGAAGAAGTGACTAAGGCCCCGTGGCAGCGCAGTGTGGTGGGGAGAGAAATGCTTTCCAACCCGCCTGTGCTACATCTCAAGTCTGCTGTGTGGCCTGGGGCAGGTGACCCAGCTGCTCTGTGCCTCAAATTACTGATGTGCCAATGAGGATAATACTAGCGCTTCATTGGCTGTGATAAGAAGATGCTGCTGCTAAGTCATTTCAGCCGTGTCCGACTCTGTGCAACCCCATAGACGGCAGCCCACCAGGCTCCCCCGCAAGAAGATAAGTGCTTCAAAGGCCACCTGACACACAGTAGGCACTCAGCATTAACTAGTAGGTACTTAATGAACCCAATGAACTGTGTTTTTGCTAAATGCTCAAGGGGAGGTGGGGTCCGCGGTACAGCAGGAGCTCCTTCCTAGGGCTGGAAGAGCCTCCTGATGGAGTGACATTGCAGTGGCTCCGAGGTCGTACCGGATAATTTACATATATTAATATGAATCCAAAAAAGTTTTGCAGAGTAGATATTCTGCCTGTTTGAATTTGCCCAAGAGAAAACTTGATGTTTTTCGGGAAGTTTGAGCATCTTGCCCAAGGTTGTATAACAGGAAACAGAAGTGACTCCTACTCCAAAGGCCAGGCTTGTGCCCAGCACATCACTCTGGTGAAGACACAGTTGTGGGAGGGAAGCTGCGTGACTGTCACTGAAAGAACAGAGTTGTTTGGGGAGCCACACCCTCTTGGTGCTGTGGTTAGAAAGGCTGGACAGGAGAAGCCGTGCTGTATTCCAGGGAGGCAATAATGTTCTGTTCCTCTGTGTTCATGTTCCTTGTTAAAAAACACAATATGGAAAGACAAAGGGAGGCCCCGATGCCCCCACCTTGTAGCTGATCCCCCAGCGAAGGAGGCGCCGTCTGAGTCTTGTACTATTTAATTAAAGCGACATAGGACCCAGCCTTTCAGAACTAGGTCACAA
The DNA here is from genome assembly GCF_029378745.1 of Bos indicus. Taxonomy (NCBI): domain Eukaryota; kingdom Metazoa; phylum Chordata; class Mammalia; order Artiodactyla; family Bovidae; genus Bos; species Bos indicus. The sequence continues at coordinate 35,826,359 of NC_091788.1, read as the reverse complement.
ACATGCCTTCGTGCCCAGACACTCCTTTTCCGTGAGACAGGCTTTGAGAGGAAGAGAGCCTGTGATGAGGGTGAAGTTTGCTTTCCTATGTGACCTGTCATCCTGCCCACCAGTTTTTCTGTCCTGCAGAGTGCTGCAGGTTGGATGGACAATCTTATAAAGCCACCTAAGATTCTGGATGGGCTCATTTGAAATAAACCTGACTGATACCAGTTGGCTTCACAAACACACGTCAGTACACATAAGACGCATGTGTACAGCCACACACAGGGGCCTTGTCTTGCAGGCAAATGGTGAGTGAGACACCCTGATGCACTGCCCCCAGGAAGCAGGCTGTGGTCCTACGATTTCCACAGGAGGCGCCCAGGTCAGAGGGTCCCCACCCAGGGTGCATCTCAAAGGTCCCTTCCCAGGACCAAGAATCCTTCTGACACTCAGAGCCATTGAATACATGCTCGCATGCTCACTCAGTCGTGTCTGACTCTTTGTGAGCCCGTGGACTGTAGCCCACCAGGCTCCTCTGTCTAAGGAATTTTCCAGGCAAGAACACTGGAGTGGGTTGCTATTTCCTTCTCCGGGGATCTTCCCAACTCAGGGATCAAAGGCACGTCACCTCTGTATCATGCACTGGCAGGCAGATTCTTTACCACTGAGCCACTTGGGAAGCCCGCCATTGAATACATTTGCCCTCAGAGAAAGCTCTCCCCTTCCGCTCTTCTCCAGAGGGGTAAGACCCCAACCTGAAACATCACGCCCACCCCCAACCCTTCCATCCATCCGGGTGCCCTCTCTTCTTCCACCCTGCCTCGTCCTCTTTGTCTTCCTTTACCTGGCTGTGCTTTTTGATCTCCGGTGTGACAAATTTCAGCTGCCACTAATGTTCATGTAGAGCATGTTTCTCTTTCCCTTTGGATGACTGTGGGCTCAATGAAAGACTTCTCAGAGAAGGCTCCCTGAATAGAAATGCACAGGAGACAAACAAAGCCCGCCGCTCAGACATCCCCACCAAGCCTCGGGGAGTTTAAAAAGCCCCCGTCGCCCTAGAAATGAGGCTATTAAGGTGTGACATGATTCTCGCTTTCAGGCAGAAGCTTTTTAAACTGCTGTAGAGCCCAATCAAGAGGAGATGAAAACTTCAGTGTTTCAAGATATCTAACTCTTGTGCTGATGAAGGAGGACATGCCGGGACGCAGGAAGAATGGGAAGCAGGTTCCTGGCTGCCCATCAGCCACCTGGTAGAGAGCGTGCCGCCCCGCTGTCCCCTGTATCTATCCACTTATCATCTCCCCACAGACTCCGGACCATCAGGAGGGGTCGAGAGGGGGCCAGACCCTGCAAAGACATCAGTCGGAGCGGCACGGGGACACCACTTCGCCTTTCCAACCCTCTCCCTTCTGGGGTTCAAGGGCTCCTTGACAGGACAAATGGCAGCAACTAGCCTGGTGACCGGCTGCGAAAGGGGTGCAAAACTCCTGCTGATTCCAACCTACTAGCTAGAGCACAGGTGCTTTTTCATCATCTCTGGAAATTAAACTTGACCCAGGGAGTGACTTGACCCAGGGAGTGACAGAGATGAGATGGTTGGATGGCATCACCAACTAGATGGACATGAGTTTGAGTAAGCTCCGGGAGTTGGTAATGGACAGGGAAGCCTGGCGTGCTGCAGTCCATGGGGTCTCAAAGAGTTGGATATGACTGAGTAACTAAACTGCACTGAGGGAGTGACTTTGGAACCAGTAGAGTCAGGGTTGAGGTCCCATCCCTGCTCATTGATCACTATATCCTCTCACTTCAGTTTGCTCATTTGCAAAACACCCGCCTTTTGAAACTGAAGAGAGGAGCAGATGAAGTGTGCTTCCTCAAGTGCCTGGCTGGAGAAAGGCTGTGTAAATTAGCCTGGCTGTGCTTTCAAATGGCAAAAAAACGAAGGCAGGGACTCCCAACCGGTGGGCTAGGGCTCAATTCAACTGACGGTAATTTCAGATTCCCCTAAGTGTTGACATGAGACAGAAATTCTGCTCCTTCCCAAAGGCTTAGCTGGGAGAGGCATGCCTCTCCCAGGCAGGTCCAACTTGGCCAAGGTCCCTTCTTCCAAAATAGCTTCCTCTTCCAAGATCGCCAGAGAGAAGCTGGAAGGAAAATGAAAGAGGATTATTTTAGCCAGCAGAAACGTCCTCTTTACCACCAGCATTTTCCTGCCCACAAACCTCTCCTGAAACTGCGTAATATCCAGTAGAAGTATTAGGTTGGCCAGGAAGTTCATTTGAGATTTTATGTATAAAATACAAACAAGCTTCTTGGCCAATCCAATACTTCAAAGAAGGGTTGGGGACCTTAAAGAGTCAGAATCTGAGACAGCTCCCAGTCCTCTTTTGGTGATGAGGATGGGGGTATATTCTAAAGTGACAGAACACACTTCCACCTGAGAACATGCAGGTACCCAGGGGTTTCTTCTCTGAGCCCCCAGACATGATCTGTCTGTGGGAAAGCACAGCAGATCTGGGATAACTTAGATGATGAAGGCATGTTTCTTTCTTCTTCAATCCAGTGTCCTTTCTTCCCTCTCATGCTGCCAGCATGGGTGTTGGGGAGGGATTCAGACCTGAGGGTGTGGGAGCTAGAAGTCTAGTGTGTGTGCCTGGGTTTTACAGAGGTTCTATAAAGGGCTTGGAGAGACAGACCTAGGTCAGCCTTTTAAAAACCAAATAGACCTTGAAAAGCAACATCTATTCTTTTCTTTTTTTAAGAATATATCTTTATTTTATTTTTGGACTGTGAGGCATGTGGGATCTTATTTCCTAGAGTCTTAAACACTGGTCTGCTAGAGAAGTCCCCCAAATTTGTTCTTTGAAGCTGCACATGAACTGCTGAGTGGTGGCTGCCATTAAGAAACCAGGATCACTGTACCCCAACTCTAGTGAATATGACCCCGAGTCACACGACACTCTCAATGCCCCTTATATTCAAGACTCTCTGCAGTTTCTTTAACACCCTAGGGGAAAAGAGGAGATTCATAGTCTCTCTGTTTTGCATAAACTGAGACTTGACTAGCAGTGATGTGCTTTGTCCAAGGTTGCTCAGGCTGAGGGGGAACTTCAGTCCCCACTGGACAGCATTGGCAGGGCCACAAGATGCAAACCAGTCTATGTGTGTTCAGTGTGTGCATGAGTGTGTGGGTGTGTCTGTAAATGTGTGTTGCACACAGGTGCACATTTACACTGAGTGAGGCTAGCATCCCTTCCTGTGACGCTGGTGGAGACCAGCCAAGGTGAACGAGGCCGGCAGCATTGAAGGAAGAGGGGCGACGTGGACTTGGTCAAAGAGGCAATGCAATCCCTCCAAGAGGGTCCTTTTCCCCCCAGGTCTGCACTCGGAGAAAATCCCCATCACTCAGCCCTCTCACAGCAGAGAGGGGGGTCTCTCCTCTCCTAGACTCGCCTTGTTGGTGGAGCTGGGATGGGCCTGTTTGAACAGCAGCAGGCCTCTGCTGGGCTTTGACCTCCTTCAAAGAGGCCCCTACCTGGCCAGTTATCTGGATTCTCTCAGGCTTGGAGGAGACCATAGATGGCACCTATTTTAACCTCTGTTTAGTGTAAGAACACCCTATTCAGCAAGGTTTCCCAAATTTCCAAAAAAAAGTAAAATCAATCCCTTTGGATGGCTCTTTAAATAAAACATGGAAGCCTCTGTAGTTCACCAGCTTGTGAAAATGTTGGACACCTGTCTTCCCCTGAAAGATTCACAGTGCAGTTTGGCTTATCAATGGGCTTCCCTGGTGGCTCAGACAGTAAAGAATCCGTCTGCAATGCAGGAGACCTGGGTTCTATCCCTGGCTTGGGAAGATCCCCTGCAGAAGGGAATAGCTACCCACTCCAGTATTCTGGCCCGACATGTATAGTCCATGGGGTTGCAAAGAGTCAGACACAACTGAGCAACTTTCACTTTGGCTTATCAAAGCTCTGAGAAGGCCTGCAACCAGAAACACATTGTTAAATTATGGTGAGACTAACAAAATTATATGCAGACACAGTCTGAACAGCTTCAGTGACAGGAAGTCCACTATCACAGTCAAACTTGCTCCTAAAGTGATCTTACAGTATGTGTCTTTGGAGACAGCCACATTGTATTTTCTCTTCTAGTTGAGATGTTTCTTTAACATGAGAATTATGGATCATAGCATTTGCTTCATAGTCTAGAACACACAGACTCAACGCTGCTCTTCCCAATAGGATGCATAAGCAAATTAAAATAATACTTTCTAACTGAATCATGTACTTAAGGAAATAACCTTGTTGCATTGTCAGATCACTGGACCTTTCGGAATTCAGACAGTCGATTTGGAACCTACCTGTCTGTCACTCACAACATGTCACTCCGGCTTTTATCCCATTTCTTCCCATATTTTAGCTGAATATCTTTAAGAAAACCATTTAAGGGGGTTCGAAAGTGATCCCTGGGCAGTGGTGGGGGCAGCAGTCATAGAAAAGACGGCTCAACCTCCCCTGATTCCGAGCCAGTGCAGGGCTCCTTGCTCAGACCCCTTGGATCCCGTTTCCTCTTATTAACCGCCTGTCTCTGATTCCTCTGTGTTTTTGCTCCCTGGGTGCTCTGTGGATTCCGGCCGAATTAGTTCATAGCAAATATACTCTGAGAGAAGGAAGAGTGCAAAGCATCTTACATCAGCAGGCTTAAAATGTCATTTCATTCCTTGTCTGATGAGATCCAGGACTGTTTGTTATCCTCCTTCCTACTCAGTAAGCTGTAGAAATACATGTCGACAGAAAGGCAGCCTCCAGCTCGGTGTCTGGAAGATGGGCTGGAAGGAGGGAATCATTTTGATTCGTATTCCCTTCCTTCTACTTTGCTCCTGACAATTAGAAGAGGGAGGGAGCAGGCCCCATACCATAAATATCAGTGACACCCCTCAAGTCCTCCTGCTTCCAAGAAGGCTTCTGCTCACATCAGCTACACATCCCCCAGGCCTGCACTCTTTCCTCTCCTTTCCAGCACAGCAGGAATAAGAGGAGAGGAAGCAGCTGGAGGTGGCCATTTGAGGGGTCTTCTTTCAAAAGAGGCAGGACCTATCTGTATCTAAATGTGCTAACAATAAAGCCTACCTTTGTCCCTTGTCCATCTCTCCCAATAGACACCCGCCCTTCCTTCTAGGACTGTGGCCCAGACACACCTCCACCCAGCGTCTGAACTTTTGCCTGGTTCTTCACCCCTTAGCCTATTAAAGCTCACCTGTTTGGCTAGCCCCTCGCTTTCCATGTTCCGCTCTCAACTGGACATGTCAGACAGGCTCTGCTTCTCACTAAACCTTTAATGACTGATAGGAACTGCTTCCATGTAAACATAAGTCAATGCTTCACTCAGCAGAAAAACATAATCTCTGATGGTATATTCACCTAGGAGGGCTCATGGAGATGCATAAAGCTTCGAAGACCCCTCAAAAATGGCCAATGGGCACCTGCCAGTGTCTAGCTTGAAAATAAGATGAGCCCTGATGTAAACAATATGGCTGCTGACAGCAGAGCATCTGCAATCGGGGGACGTGGACTTGACTCAGTTCCATCATTGTCTTTCTCTGTGCCCCTGGGAAAGTTCTTCATCTTCATCCACAAAATTGGCCATCGTACCATCACCGGCAGTATGGCTATTTGTTGGTAAATGAGAGAATCTTTGTAAACACTCAGCATAGTGCCCAGCTCACGGTAAACACGCACAAACATTAGCTCTAGGTTTCCTGATTGTGATAGGAGACTGTGAGATATGAAGGCAAATTTCAAGGACGTTGGGACGGAGCAAACCAGAGTGAGAATTTTGACTCTGAACACTGGTTGTGTGATTAGAAACAACTGATCTAACCTCATTTTAGCATCACCTTCCTCGTTGGTAAACAGGAATACACCTGTCTCCCTCGCTAGGATTGTTGCAAAGGTTGAAGAAATCATGTGTTCAAAAATACTTTGTAGCCAGGAGGCATTCAATAAATGTTTGGGGATGGGAAAAACATCCTCTAAGCAGATCGCTTGGAAAAAATGACAAGGATTCTTTTGGGCATTTCGATGTGTGCATTTCAATAATGGACTTGCTTCGTGGCTCTGTCCTAAGGCTATCTATCAACTCTTATAGCACTTCAGTGAGGCAAAGAGCAAATGCTGATAATAGTGTCTCGATTTTATTAACAAAGTTAGTGTCCCAAGCACCAGTCAATAAAGCACAATCAAGTACACCTCTAGACAGATGGATTGCTTTCTTCCTTTAAAGCAGTCATTTTCCAAATATATTTTACATCTCACATTTTCAAGAAGGATCTATAATAAACATTATTAAAATATACAAAATACTTGAGCTGCTCTGAAAGCTGGGATGGGTGGTGCCTGCTCCATTTCCCCCGTGGGCCCTGGGTTAACCTCTGATCCCCTCTAAGGAAGTCTAGGACTCCACGATAGTTCAGAACCCAATGTGCTGGAGGCATAGAGTTTTCTTTAGACTCTTAAACAATGCACAGTGTGAATTAATAGTGATTTCCTACTGTCTTGGATTTATTAATACTAGGTCACATCAGGCAAACCTCATTTCCGACTTTGACAGTGTATTACAGGGAGACACAGTAGGCCTGGTGAATCGGTATTTCAGGAATGCATTTTACACGGCTTTTGTAATAGCTTTGTTGGCATGATGAAGAAATTTAGGCCGAATACTAGTAAAATTAGGTGTATTAGTGAGTGGATGAACACCTATAGCCAACAGGTTCCTGAACAAGTAATTGATCAATGTCAAGCGTGGGAGGACACAGACTGTGTCCTGTGTCATTAAACGTTTCCATCAGCAACTTGGATGAAGACATTGAGATGACACTTATCAAATTTGTGGATGACATGATTGGGAGCCAAAGCAAATTTATCAGGTGATCGCATCCAGAAAGATCTTGTCAGGGCTGGAGGAATGGGTCAAATCTAAGATGATGAAATTTAACACAGGGGGGGAAAATGCAGTATCTTATAATTAGGTTGAAATAGAAATTATTCGAATATAGATTTTTGTCAAATCTTATATTATACTCAGGCATGGTCTGGCTCACTGCAGTGACTTCCCCAGGGGAGGGGCTCTTTGAGAGGGTCCTTGGTCTAAGCACTGGATGACGCCCTTAGGAGAAAGGCCAGTACAACAGGGATGGGAGGGGTAATCTAGAGAGTGTGGCTGCAGGAGAGGGTGGTGGACAAGAGCTGGCAACCATTCCAGGCTGAGGTCCAGGTACAGAAAATATTTTTTTTTTACTCATTTTCTAAATATGTTCATTCACAAAGCTGTAGTGTTGGGTCTTTAAGGGCCCAGTCTCTGTACTGTAGCCTGGCAGGCTGCTCTGTACATAGAATTTTCCAGGCGAGAATACTGGTTGCCATTTCCTTTTCCAGGGTATCTTCCTAAGCCAGGGATGGAACCTGGGTCTCCCACATTACAGGCAGATTCTTTACCGTCTGAGCCACCGGGGAAGCCCGGTACCCAGGCTATGCAGGATTAAATACTGGCTTCACTACCCATCAGCTGTGCACCTTCAGGCAGGTTACTTCGATCCCCTGTGTCTCAGTCCGCGTCTATAAAGTGAGGGTAAAATGCAGGGTCCATGTGAAGTCCAGTTCAGTGAAGCACATGAAGCATTTGCTGTTTTGACTTCTCTTCACTAGGTACACAGCTTGATTGAATGAGGACAGGTGAGTCACATGATGTACTTGGAAGAAAAGTTGTGAGAGTCATAGCAGAACACCCTGCAATGAAGATCCCAAGGCCTAGAGCTAAGCAAGATAGTCATGGGGGCAAGACAGGAAGCCAGTGACCAGAACTGTATCACTTGGAGCAAACTGGATTTGGGAACTAAAATGCAATTTAAGCCATCAAAAGAAATGCAACATCCAAGTCAAGCTAGCGGGCCCAGGGCCCGAGGTATTGGGCTAATGTACTTTAAATCTCTTGTGTGTGATGGTAGAGACAAAATCAGGTGGAAAGTGTCATGGACGCTTCCCACTCTGGACCCTGCTCTCAGTAACAGTGGCACCCAGAGGCAAATAGTTGAAATGAGGAAGAGGACAGTAGATTGAAGAAGAATTTGGTGTTAGCAGGGTGGAAAAGGAAGACGGAAAAAAAATGTACTGGTCTCATTGACTGTTAGTTTCCTACCAGTTACGAGAGTGTGGTGTGTGCAAGCTCAGTGTCTTTAGCCTTGCCCAGCTCTTTGCAACCCCATGGACTATAGTCTGTCAGGCTCCTCTGTCTATGGGGTTTTCCAGGCAAGAATACTGGAGTGGATTGCCATGCCCTCCTCCAGGGGATCTTCCCGACACAGGGATTGAACTCATATTTCCTACGTCTCCTGCATTGCAGGAGATGCATTCTTTACCGCTGAGCCACAGGGAAAGCCAAATGTGGTACCTCCTCCCTGTTGTATTATATAAAAGAAAACATTCCCAAGCCCTGTGTTACTACAAGCCAGTGAGACAATCCCCTGAGTGCCGTGCTGACCACTGCACACACGTAAAGGTTTGCAGTGGCCCATGCTGGCGAGGGTGGGTTTTCCAGGCCCGTGGACATGACGCCATTTCCTGGCAGATTTTGCCTTCTTTGACATTTTACTGACATTGAGCTTCAGAAGTAAAGTTCTTTCCCCGGCAGTCCTATCCTCTGGTCCTTAGCAGCGCATTGAACAAGGATTTGTCACCCTCCCTTCATAAGACAGCCCTGCATATATCTGAAGAGTTCTCATGTCCGTGTGTGGACGTGGCTTTGATAACCCAGTAGACACTTCAAGCTCTGTAGTGGGCATCTCAGCATTGCTTCAAGAGTTGGGCTAGATGTCATAGGGCTAGATTTTTCAAATATAGTACTCTGTATTTTTATGAAAACTACGATGAAACAATTGGGTAAATCCTGGGATTTTGCCTGTAGTGCCAAGGCACCAGCGCCATCTTTGGAATGTCTTGCTGGTCTGCATCCCTCTCTGTTCTCTGCTTGCTGCTGCTAAGCTGCTGCTAAGTCGATTCAGTCGTGTCCGACTCTCTGCGACCCCATAGACGGCAGCCCACCAGGCTCCCCCGTCCCTGGGATTCTCCAGGCAAGAACACTGGAGTGGGTTGCCATTTCCTTCTCCAATGCATGAAAGTGAAAAGGGAAAGTGAAGTCTCTCAGTCGTGTCTGACTCTTAGTGACCCCATGGACTGCGCCCTACCAGGCTCCTCCATCCCTGGGATTTTCCAGGAAAAAGTACTGGAGTGGGTTCCCATTGCCTTCTGCGGCTCTCTCTTTAGAGGTCCTTTTTTATCGAGCTGTAGTTCAAGGCCAAGCCGGGAGGGGGAGCTGCTGTGTGAGGTGCCTGGACGCCCCGCCAGGAGGGCTGTGGGATGAAGTGAAGCTGGGGCTCCGGTGGATTGGCAGCCGTAAAGGAGCCCAAGAGCTAATCAGCCGCCATCTGTCTTCATTTTGCTAACCCCCTCCACTGGATGCCACAAGCAGCTCACTTCCTATATTTATAAACATCCCCAATCAGTCATTTCTCTGCCCGCTGTCACATATTTGTGGCGTTAATGCCGGCTGCTTTATCACAGATTGGACTTCATTTCAGGCATAACTCTCCTACACTGTGGTTCTGAGGTCTTTATGGCCACATTACGCTCTATGGCTGAGCTGTGATTACACTTCAGCACAGTGAGGCCACAGACGGTGATCTGGCCCACACGCACCCACCTGCCACCCCTGCCCTCTGTGGGCAGCCAGAGTTCCGGCTACAGACACAGACAAACCGGGATCCACGGGAAAAGAGCACGAATAAAGGGCCAGGCACTCTCACAAGGACTCGGGGAGACCAGAGCTCACAGCGCTGAGAACCACAGGGCTGTCTCTTTCGGCTGAGTGACTTGCCAGATGGAGAGAGTTAACGGTGCGAACGCCAGGTGAGGGGGAGGAGTCTGTCCTTCAACTGACCTTTCTCAGGACACCCGCCCCTCCCCAGGTCTCAAGGCTGACACAGGGGCCATAGATTTTTTTAAATCTCATATCTGAAATGAAGAACCTTAGTGTTTCTTCTTACTCCCTGCATCAAGCTTGCCACATTCATAAGACTGTTTTCTTATAGCAGTGGAAAAAAAATTTTTCTTCTTCTGTTGGATTTGGGTTCTTGTGGGTCCTGAAAACCACAGTCACATGGGAAGTAGCAAAAGTCCCTCTCCTACAAGTTGCTGCTGCTGCTGCTAAGTCACTTCAGTCGTGTCCGACTCTGTGCGACCCCATAGATGGCAGCCCACCAGGCTCCCCTGTCCCTGGGATTCTCCAGGCAAGAACACTGGAGTGGGTTGCCATTTCCTTCTCCAATGCATGAAAGTGAAAAGTGAAAGTCAAGTCGCTCAGTCGTGTCCGACTCTTTTCGACCCCATGGACTGCAGCCTACCAGGCTCCTCCGCCCAGGGGATTTTCCAGGCAAGAGTACTGGAGCTCCTACAAGTTGCAGTGGCTATCAAAAATTAGAAGTAAAGTTATACTTGGTCTGCAGATAAACATAATATTTTAGAAAATTGTAGGACCCTGAATTATTGCTAGAACCATGTAAAATACTGGGGATGTAATATGCATATTCAAAGAAAATGTTGTTTTCCATTCTGGAAAAACAGCACTTCAGTCTTCTCGGCCAGGCTGTCTTCTTTCTCCCCACAGAATCCCTGCTCTTCCTTCCTCTTGTTTCTGGTTCTGGGGCTCGTCCCAGGCCTCTGCAGGTCAGCACCCGCCCAGGCTTCTCAGGGCTCCGGCAGGCTAGTCACCTCTTTCCTCAGTCCTTCTACCTGTGTGTCCACTTTATCCCCGGATGTAGGCATTGTCCTTTTCCTTCTTCTCCAAAGAGATGAGGCCACATGGTGGTATTGAGGGAAGTCACTTCAAGGAAGAAGGTTGATACATGATGCCACACTTCTGACACCCAGCACTCTAACTCTGCCTGATACCTTCCCTCACCTGAGACCTGGGCCTGCTCTGAATTCCAGGGCCCAACCTGCTCCATCTCAAGGGAGACAACGTGCCACCTCTGCCACCCTAACTCCCTAGGGTGCTGCTCTTCCCACAGAAGCATGGTGTTTAGTGTTGTGATGGAGAACCTTTCCCTCCTGATGTTCTCAAAATCCCCTTCAACTAGCCAGCTCAACCTGCACATCAAAAAGCTTATTAAAATCCTCATTGCCCTACTCCCAGTCTCCACATGCCCCCAAAGCCAGCTTGACTCAGCGTGAATTCTGTACCACCACCACCCCCACTCAAATGCTCCAAAAGTTACACCCTTTGAGGGGGTGGGTTTCCTATACTAGCAAAATTTGTTGTAAAGGAACCTCAAGAATCATCTTGAAGTGGGGAAACATGGCCTGGAATCTATACCAAATGGCCCCACCCAGCTGATGAGAAATTGGAGAAAGAAAGCCGCCCAGCTCAGTCCTGTCAGCCATGGGATCACCATATGGAAATGAATCCTCATCTCCTTTTAGACCCATAACAGTAACTTCACTTCTAAATTTAAGTGATACACTGCTAAAGTTAACTTAGCCTGTAAGCTGTGCTTTGAATTCAGGCTGCCTGCATTTTAAATCTAAGCTTCACCACTTACTAGTCTTGTTTTGTTTTGACTCTGAACAAGCCTCTGTGTTCTCATCTTAAAAAGGGAATCACAGCCTCCTCAGAGTTGGAGGGAAGCACCCTCAATGAACATCCTCAAAGCGCTTGGGCCAGCCCATGTGACAGGGGTAACACTCAGTAATTTATGCACTGACATTATTCATCATAACCAATGCCACATCCCCTGTTAAGAGAGGAAGGGGGCAGGCCACAAGCTTTAAAAGAAAGACAGCCATTGTGGACATGACATAAACTGGTTACAACCAACTACGTCCAAGATGGAGAGTGAGTTCACTTCCAGAAGATCTTGAGCATGTTTAGACACTGCTCCTAACACATCAGCTAAGTGACACACCCACAGTTGCCATGACAGTTCCAAGGCTGACCATGATGGGTCAAAAAGTGGGTGGTGGTCCAATTCCTGGAAATCTCTGCCCCTTCCCCAAAATAGTTTTAATACTCCTCCCACTCATTAGCCTATGAAATTACCCAGTCCTATAAAAACTGCCAGCCCCATACCCTGGTGCCTCTCTCGCCCCCTGAGATGGCCCTCACTCTGTGGAGTCTGTATCCTCCTTGAACAGACCTTCTTTCACGTTCCTAAGGCCCACTCTTGAACTCTGTCCTGTGTGAAGCCAAGAATCCCCACTTGTCAGCCTGTCCCAGGGACTCACCTGGGACCTGGGACGCGATCATCCTCTCATGCCCCATTCTCTTTCCGGCACCATCGTTTGGCCACTACTTTTCTCATGGGCAAACGCCTCAAAAATCCCAAAGCAGGCTCTTCTGGGATGTATTCCACTTAGGGGTGCTGCCCTTGCATCCAATCTGGGCACCTGTGAGTCCCCCTCCCCCAGCTCTGTCATCCAGGCCACACTGCTCTCAGCTGAGCTTTTAAGGAAATTGAACCGGAGGGCCTTTCCTTTAGGACCATGTCTCCAGACGCTGTTACCCGCTGGTACCTGCTCTCTGCACAGTGTGGGCCCGTCTCTTCTGCTCTCGCTGATTAGCCCAACGCATTACTAACCTACCTCCAAGGTGAGTGGGAGGCTGGGATGAAAGACTGCTCCCTGAGTCTTCTGTTCCAACAGAACAAATTCTGTTCTGTGGTTTTCCGACTGGATTCAGATCCCTCAGCTGAATCCTGCTGGCCCTCGAGAGTAGAGAAGTTGGTCTCTCTGCACCTCAAATTTAACTCATTTCAGAGAAATGTGAAGTCTCGTAACAGTCCCTCCTCCCCCACAAACTCCCCCACACACAATACAGGCTTTTCCTCTCTAATTCCTCAGCCCTTGTGGCAAAGAGATATTAAAATATTAAATCTGTCTTAGATATCTTCTTCATAAAAAATTAAGGGAAAATGTCTGTGTTAACAATGTTTTAACATGAAATCATAAACAAACGGCAGTAATTGGATATTTTTCTCCTGAAGGTCATATGCCTCCATAAAAATCACCTTGGCAAGTGTGCAATTTGGAAGAGTAATCACACCTTACGTTCAGACACCATGCTTTTTCGTGTTCAAAGAGCATTCTTTAAACATTAATTAGTTACTCCACCAAATATCCTAGGAGGTGTGGATTAATATCTGTTTAACGCAAATGGAGATTCAAAGAAAGAGCAAGGCTGAGTCGGCCTCATGTCACAGGATGATTCTGAGACACAGATTATTAGTTAAACCTTCATGAATGGACCAGGAGTAAGTCACGAGTGCAGCTTAGGTCAAGGATTATTTCTCCTAAATTTCTTACAGATTCATTCTCTTCTTTGATTTGCGTGAACCCCATAGATGTGTGTATGCGTGCTAAGTCGCTTCAGTCGTGTCCAACTCTTTGTGATCCCATGGACTGTAGCCCACCAGGCTCCTCTGTCCATGAGATTCTCCAGGCAAGCGGGTTGCCGTGGCCTCTACCAGGGAATCTTCCCAATCCAGGGATTGAACCCACATCTTTTATGTCTCCCATGCTGGCAGAAGGGTTCTTTACCACTAGCGCCACCTGGGGAGTGCCCCCCCCCCCCGCCCCAATAAATGAGTTCCTGAGAAACACTTTCATCTCCCCCCTCTTAAATCAGAAATTCACTTATTCCAAGGGTCTGGTTAAAGGATGTTATAATTGGGATTTCCCCCTGCCTAATAAGATGCAGGTTACTATACTTGGTTTTGAGGACCATTTCATCCATGAGTGATTTTGCCTAAATGCCAAAAAGCAGGAGCAGGAAGGCTGCTAAGGGAGAACACAGATCATGGAGATCCATAGCATCTCCTGGGATGCTACTCTTCCACGGCTAAGACGGCAGAAAGCTAAGATTAACTGGCTGCAAACCCGCTTTGCTGACACCTGCCCTGAGTCACAGGTGTACATCCCTAGGTCCCAGCTCTGTGTTTTTCTTGAGGACTTATGAAATGCCCGTCACATAAAACCACTTGCCTCCGTTCCCAATAATTGCAGCTTGAAAAGTGAGCTGATCAGCATCTCACTTTTATGGCCGGCTACTAACCCAGCCAGCATTTTCTAATAATACTTCGCCTTTATGTCCCAGGATCGCAGAGCAATTTACGAAGATTAATTAGAAGCGCCTCAGAACTCTCATCCTTGGTGGAGGCAGGGGCGGAGGCCACGAGAGGGGAGTTAAATTAACCTCCCCTGAGAGTGGGAAGTGAGGATTCTAAGTGAGGGCTTGTCTGGTTGAAGCCAGGACTGTATCCGAGAATAAGACCCTGTGTCCCATTAGTAGGCAAGAGAGAAACACTATGTCATCAGATATTCCAAAAGGATTCAACTGGGAGGAAAGAAGGAGGCTGTGTGTGTGTTTATTTTTTATTATAAAAATGATGTAAATACGCAAAGTTGTGAATGCTCCCGGGGTCCTGGCAAGATGCCCAAGATATCTGTAATCCTTGGAGATTACAGTTTGCATCATGCAGCCTGGGTCATTTCACTTTCTGCTTTTCCCTGCCCCAGGCCTTGCAGTTCCTGCTTCCCCAGGAGGTCAAGGGCATGGCAGGTGTAAATGTGACCCTCTGATAGATGGCAGAATGCAGGCTGCCATCTCAGGGCTCCCCCCACCCAGTGTACCCCTGGGCCTGGCCGTGTGGGGATCAGCTTGGAGGCAGAGAATAGGAAGTGATGACAGAGAAAGGAGGCGATCAGGACATTGAGGAAGTGCAGCTGCGGAGGGGCCAAGTGGGGGATGGCGCAGCGGGGGGAAGCTGCGGTGACGTCCTGTTTTGTTCTTGCAACTAAGGCACAAATTAAGGCAAAATTAGAGACTTTCTTTGGGCGATTGGACGGATGGGAGGAGGAGGAAGACTGGGAAGCAGAGCTTTTAAGGACAGCAATTTGAGAACATCTGAGACAAATCTGTGGTTGATTTTTTTTTTTTTTTTTTCTGGTGGATTAGTTAGTGACTTTCTTTCTGTATTCCGGAGGGGTTTTTCCCCCCTTCCTTTCCCTTTTTGCACCATGCACATGTAAATGTGATTGAGGATTCTTTCGTCAGATCTGCTGCCTTGGCAGCCTTCCTGCCAGCTGGCTGGGCTGGGGGAACCCGAGCTGGTGGCTGACTGCCATTGACAAGTTCTTGCCGGCCTCGTGGGAGGAAATTTGCCTCGGAGACACTGCCAGACCCTTGTCTGGGCTTTGGTGCCCGGAGGAAAGGAGGGCAGAGGGGACTCCCCCAGCAGGACTGGATCGCTCTCTGCCCACGGATGGATGGTGCTTGGGCCAGCACCGCCATTTTGCCTTTGTTCACCCAGCACACAGTCACCAGCGCCAAGTGGTCCCCTGCATTCATTGGAGCACTGTCCCCACAGAGTCCCTGGTGCCCAAAGTCCATCCTGAAAGGCCATGTAAGCCACCCTCCTTCCCCTGTTTCTAACCAGGGCATTTCATTAAAACAGCAAGATGTAAGAGGTGTGAAAACCTTGCCCACTTGAGTGGCTGTGGTTTCTGGCCAAATCAGTCTTTTGCTCCTGTTTCCATTCATTCTCCTTTGTGACCCCTCCTCCATCCCCCACCCTGGCTTCAGGCCAGAGGCATTTGTTAGTGTTTTTTCTTACCTTCTTTAATTTTTTTCCACCACCACCACCCCCAACCCTTCCCCGGGAGGCACCTGACTCAGGGCTCACATCCTCCAGAGTTCTCTCCCGTAACATAAAGGGACCCTGTGTGTAAACTGCTAAGCGCAGAGCCTGGTTAAAGCAGCAGGTCTCTCCAAGGTCGATGGGGCAGGGTCCCATCATGGTGATCTGTAGTGTGTGTATGTGCGTGTGGGTGGGGGAGGGCAGTGTTAACTCAGTCTTCTGAGTTAACAGGTTCTCAGTCTTCTGAGGAGAAGACAATGGCACCCCACTCCAGTACTTTTGCCTAGAAAATCCCATGGATGGTGGAGCCTGGTAGGCTGCAGTCCACAGGGTCGCTAGAGTTGGACACGACTGAGCGACTTCACTTTCGCTTTTCACTTTCGTGCATTGGAGAAGGAAATGGCAACCCACTCCAGTGTTCTTGCCTGGAGAATCCCAGGGACGGGGGAGCCTGCTGGGCTGCCGTCTATGGAGTCGCACAGAGTCGGACACGACTGAAGCGACTTAGCAGCAGCAGCAGCAGCAGCAGCAGCAGTCTTCTGAGAACCTGTTGGCTCTTCTTTATCTCAGGGTCATAAGGCTACAGGTGTGCAAGTCTCCAGCAGCCCCTTTTCATGTAGGAGTCTGTGGCAGTCAGCCAGAGAGAGGTTCCAGGACCCCCGTCTCCTGATATTCATAGTCTGTGTGACCCCCCTCCTCTGGAGAGCGGGGCTGCACTTGTTGACTGGATTCTAACAAATAAAGCATGGCAGAAGAGATGCCATGTCACTTCCGAGATTAAGTTATAGAAAGACTAGGCCTTCCATCCTGGGTGAGCTTGCTTTCTCTCGGGGATGGACCCCGCTCATTGCCGCAATGCATTCCACATGCCACGCCCCAGGTCTCCCTGCTGCAAAGTCGGCCTGTGTTCCCTCTGGTGTCACAGGACCAGTGGCCTGGCTTTCACCTCCGGGAAGCAGCAGGTCAGTGGCCCTCCCCTGTGAGTCACACGCCCCTCCTCCCTCTGTGGGCCAGGGATGCAAATGGCTTAGGGTTGATGGTGATGCTTGTCAGGATAGGGGCTCGTACTGGTCAAATCAATGATGAGGTGAAGAAAACTGTGCTTTATTGAGCATCTATGCGGCTTTGACCACGGAGGGCAGACTCCTGGGCTCTTTAGAGCCTGCTGATGCTGGTGGCCAAGAACCAGCACCCCCAGTACTGGCTGAAAAGCCTTGGGCATGTAATAACCGCCAAGACTCAGCTTCCCCCTCTCTAAAGTGGGGTTATCATGTCCACCTTTTCCAGGGCCACTGCTGCCTCCTCTTAATCTAATATCCACACAGCCAAACGTGGGACCTGGGATCACAGATGCTCAATTATTTCTGCTTTGGTAACAAGTTGATGGGCTTCCCAGGTGGCTCAATGGTAAAGTATCCACTTGCCAATGAAGGAGTCGTGGGTCTGATCCCTGGGTTGGGAAGATCCCCTGAAGAAGGAAATGGCAACCCACTCCTATATTCTTGCCTGGGAAACCCCACAGAGAGAGGACCCTGGTGGGCTACAGTCGATGGGGTTGCAAAGACTCAGAGACGACTTAGCAACTAGATGACAACAACACTTTGATACTTGAATAGTTGTGGTACATTTGAAATCTCTTCCAAGGCTTGGCTCAGCAGGTTTCTCAAAAAACTAGAGCCTTTTGCCCTGTAATGGTGGTGGCAGTCATGCAACCAGGGACTGAAATTCCCTCTCTCCTGTTCACCTGCATCACACACATGTGCATGTACATGAGCGCAGACACACATGCACACGGACATGTGCAGGCACTCACCCTCACACCTGTGCTCACAGCTGACATCTCAGCGCCTCCCCTCCTCTGTCTTCCCCATCACCTCTTGCTCCTATGCTCCTCCCAGTCTCCTTGCCAGCCCCTGACCCCACGTTCCCCACCCAGCAGCCCAGGTCCTCTCTCCCTGCCCTGTCCCCCAGCATCCTGGGCTCAAGACAGGTGTGCGGCAGCCCGCCATCTTCCCTTGTCACTCTCTGCCATGCCTGGCAGCTGGAATCGCAATTCGCCTTGTTTACAATGCATTGTAATTGCAGACACAGGCTCTGCTGTCACTTGTAATTCTATCTTGTCCTCTTCTCCCCACACACTCCCTTGCCTAAGAGTCAGGCGGGTGCCCTTGTGAGAGGTAGTATTGCCAGGAAACGTGCTCCAACAGCAACATCCAGCAAGAAACACGCTAGGACTTCTTCTCTTTCCCCACATCTCCACGTGAGAGAGGAAAACAGGCCAAAACAGGACACGCCCTCTTCTAGTCCCGCCCACCCTGAATCTCCTTTCCGGTCCCTCAGCTCTTCCGGTCACGTGGCCTTCTGCTTGGCCCTTGCTCCCACAAGTTGGGAGGTTGGAGGGGAACAAACAGGGAAGTCACTTACCTCTTTGCTGAGCTCTGGAGTAGGGAGTATGGGAACCTCCTGGAGACAAACTGCCCTCCCGCAGGGCAGGGAGCTGAGGTCCAAAGCATGCAGGCACAAGGTGACCCCATCCCGTGCACCTGAGCAGGCCTGGGGAGGAAGGCCCACCCACCCAGGCCAGTCTACACAGCCACCCTACCTAGTCCCCATGATAGCTCTGCAAAGAGGGCATTAGTACCCCTGCTCACATGTGAGGAATTCAGACCTCAGTGCCCAGCAGGCCACCCAGCCAGTTGTGTCAGAAAGCAGGGATGTGAACTAAGGCCATCTAGCTCCCCACTTTGTATTGGTTTTGCATGTGTATCTTTATTTGCATGTCCACTCCGTCTCTGGACTCACAATATGACGGAGGATGAACTGTTGTCTGTTTGTTGGTTACTAAACCTCAGAATCCTAGAACACAGGGCCTACTTATTTCACTGACTCCCGTTGGCACCCAGCACAGTGGTCAATGCCAAGTGGACCATCCACATATATTTGTTAAGAATGTACGCATTCAGGAGGTCCATATTTCTTTGCTTGGGTTGCTGTCTGGCAACTGCTAAATTCTGTGCACCAGCCTTACATACACTTGTTTCTGATGAACATGGGAAATTTTAGATGCATAGGTTTGATTGGTCTTAGACAAAGTTTGAGAGGACGATTCAGAGTATATACTTCATGACAATTAGATTCAAGCAAAATAACAACCTGGAGTCCTATGCACCTGTTGTTTAATTTGGTACTTGAAAGGATTTTGGAGAGAAATTCTGGTATGTCCTGCAGATTCTTGGAATAAACATAAAGTCGTCCCATGTCTGTCCACTTATTAATAGCGTTTGTGTCAGGATGGGGCAACTAGAAGTGGATGTCCTTTCAACTCTTTCTTCGCAGGTCTTACATAATGTTCTCATGTTATATCTATAACAAAAAAAGTACTAATTTAATAAAGATTGATAGCAATATTTTTTCCAAGGAAAATATTGCCACATCTTGAAAGGAAGAAAGGTACCCTGGCTTGCAGATCTGCAAAAAAAACCTAGAGCAGTTGGTAGGAAGGAAGGTGTCACAGCAGTCACTTCTCCCCTCTCCCTTGGCTGATGCTCTGTCCCTGCTTAGCCACTCACTAGCTCTGTGTCCTTGAGCCGCTTACTCAGTCTCTCTGTGCTTCCATTTCCTTGTTTGAAAAACTGGACTAATGATGCCTCTGCATTGTAGAATTTTGCTAGATTTAAATAGATCATAAAATATATGAAGAATGCCTAGGGTTGTGGCTCATACTCAATAGGTCTTCATTTAAGGAGGGCTCTTAATTCCATGGCTGCTTTGATGCTTAGGGACAGAGCCCTGTCAGAGACTGGGTGGCTGGGGCCGTGTCTCACATGAGACTTGCTGCTCTGTGTGGGCTCTACTTGGGGTAAACAGGGCTCACATGGCCACCACCCAGGCTCGGCCACCAGCTGCTCACCTGCTGGCGGCTGTCCCCTCCCTCCACATCACGATGGGCCTCCACCAGCTGAAGGCAACGAGAAAGCTTTGATGAGATCCAATTAGGAAAACAGAGTCTGCATTCAAGAGGGCTGAGCAGTTCATACAGAGGGAAGAAAAGACCCTGGAATTAGTCTAAGTACTCTCCTCAGATGTCCTCACACGCTAAATAGTTAAGAAAGATGTGTCATTTAGCAGGACTGACCCCGGGGGTGTTTGCCTCTCATCAGCTGGGACGCCATTATTATTTTGCAAACGACACTTCCATCTCCAGCGACTGTGCTCACCCCTCACTCTAAACAGACACAACTGAATGATATTTTCAGAGATCGGCTGACTGGGGCGGAGGCTTGGCTGAGATGGAGGACTGGACCCCTGCATGTCCAGGCGCCCCCTTCACGGGCCCCTGGATGGACTCTCAGAGTCTGGATGGACTCTTCTGAAGGTTGATATTTCTTTGAGTCTGATTTCTTTGAGTTGATATTTCTCAGAGTCTAGACCCAACTCCTCCTTCCCTGGATGAAGGGATGCTTGGTCTAATGTTTCCTAGGACACTCAGCTCCATGTGCGTCTTCAAGATTATTATTTAACAGAAAGTCCAGTGATCAGCAAACATTTTCTCTAAAGAGCCAAATAGTGAACCGTTAGACTTTGAGGGCCAAATACTGCAAATATGTAACTTGGCCATTGTGGCAACACAAGTAAGGGAATGACTAAGGCTGTGTCTCAATAAAGCTTTGTTTATAAGAATGGACACAAGGGCCATACTGTGTTGACCCTCACATAACTTCTCCAGGTTTTCCTCCTCTGCCTGCCTCCCTGTGCCTCCCCTCCAGCTCCTTCTGCTCTGCTAGCCAGGACTCCTGTGGGGTTTGTGGGTGTCTGAGGGTGCCCTGGAGAATGACTCCTCCTAAGCCCTTGCGGATCTCCTATCTGAATCTCTGTGGCATGGCCCCAGGGCTCTACTAGGCTTCCTCTTGGGGCTGAAACTTGATTTATTCTCCCAGTTAATACAAGGCTCAGCTTAGGCCCTCAGGAGACTTCAGTTCAGTTCAGTTGCTAAGTCCTGTCAGATTCTTTGTAACCACATGGACTGCAGCATGCCAGGATCCCCTGTCCTTCACCATCTCCTGGAGTTTGCTCAAACTCATGTCCCATTGAGTTGATGATGCCATCTAAGCATCTCATCCTCAGTCATCCCCTTCTCCTCCTGCCTTCAATCTTCCCCGGCATCAGGGTTTATTACAATGAGTTGGCTCTTCGCATCAGATGGCCAAAGTGTTGGAGCTTCGGCATCAGTCCTTCTAAGTCATTCAGGAAACTCAGGGCCCCTTTAATGCCACATGCATGGGACCTTTCAGCTGCCTGGCACTCTCTCTCCCCTCCACTTTCCCTCTTTCTACCCACCTTAAAATCACAATGTCTCCCCTTTCCTTCATTCCCACTTCCTGTCCCAGCTTTCACTTTAGCTGCCTTCCGCATGTGTGTTAGTGATAAAGCATCTGTAAAGGCTGCCTCCACACTCCAGCCCAAATCACCTCCACCTCTAGCCTGACTGCTAAGTTCAGCTCCTCTAATCCCTGAGCAGGGACCCTCTTCTCCTCCAGGTGGACATCCAGACCTGAGCAGTCCTTTTTTCTACTGCAGCGTGGATGGCACCTGCTCTGCACCATTTTTCCTGGGGAAGGGTTGGCTTCGAAGGTCATGGTCCAGCATGCTGAGCTTTGCACTCTTGTCTCCACAACGATGGTTCCACTTTTCATGTCACCCAGATGGAAGGGAGCATGCATGCATGCAGGGAAGCTATTTCATCACAATGCCTTATTTCCTAAGGTCAACACCCAGATCAATCTCCTGGCAGAAGTGGCCACATCATTTTGAGTATTCTTTACTATTAAATACAGGGAAACAACATTCAGAAGAAATCAGAAGAGTCCATTTGCACAAGTGAAGAAAACCTCCACAGTTTATCAGGAAATCCCCACAAAAGACAAGCCACAAAACTCTAAACATTGCCAGCCTGGGTGACTTGGGACCCCAAGCTTCCACACTTTGTCTGTGATCTCCTTCTGCTCCCCAAGTTGCAAGGATATTGGGTCTGCCATGTTGGTCTTTAGCATTTCTTAGCCTTCTTAACTGCCATTTTAGAGAGAAGCATTGAGTTTGCCATATATTTTGTGTATCTATTCAATCATTCTAAATGATTATTGAACACCTAGGTTGTATTACGGAGAAGGCAATGGCACCCCACTCCAGTACTCTTGCCTGGAAAATCCCATGGACAGAGGAACCTGGTGGGCTGCAGTCCATGGGGTCGCTAGGAGTCAGACACAATTGAGTGACTTCACTTTGACTTTTCACTTTCATGCATTGGAGAAGGAAATGGCAACCCACTCCAGTGTTCTTGCCTGGAGAATCCCAGGGATGGGGGAGCCTGGTGGGCTGCTGTCTATGAGGTTGCACAGAGTCGGATACGACTGAAGCGACTTAGTAGCAGTAGCAGCAGCAGGTTGTATTAAGCATATTTCTGGGCATCAGGGTTATAATGGTGAGCAGATGAGATCCTTCCCCTTGCTAAATGGCTCACAACAATGAAATAATGCCGTGTGACAAATGCTGTAACAGGAAGGATGCAGGCTGCCTGGGGAGTACCTGGCTGGAGGAGTCACAGTGCTCAAGGACTTGGAGTTACTCAGGCAGAAGAAATATTGTTGGTGGTTGGATGGTGATGAAAAAACTAAGATTTTTCCAAATCATATCCTGTGTCTGTAGCAGAGAGTGAAATCCAGGACTCTGTGTCTCTGTGGTCAGAGTTATACCCGCAGGTTCCTGTCCTCGTGGAATAAGCACAGTAACCAGTTCAGTCAGTCAGTTCAGTCACTCAGGTGTGTCCAACTTTTTGCAACGCCATGGACTGGAGCATACCAGGCTCCCCTGTCCATCAACAACTCCTGGAGCTTGCTCAAACTCATGTCCATCGCATCAGTGATGCCATCCAACCATTTCATCCTCTGTGATCCCCTTCTCCTCCTGCCCTCAATCTTTCCCGGCATCAGAGTTTTTTCCACGGAGTCAGTTCTTTGCATCAGGTGCCCAAAGTGTTGGAGTTTCAGCTTCAGCAATAGTTCTTCCGACAAATATTCAGGACTGATTTCCTTTAGGATTGACTGGTGGTTCTCCTTGCAGTCCAAGGGACTCTCAAGAGTTTTCTCCAACACCACAGTTCAAAAGCATCAATTCTTCAGGACTCAGCTTTCTTTATAGCACAGCTCTCACATCCATACATGACTACTGGAGAACCATAGCTTTGATTAGACGGATCTTTGTTGGTAAAGTAATGTCTCTGCTTTTAAATATGCTGTCTAGGTTGGTCATAGCTTTTCTTCCAAGTAGCAAGCATCTTTTAATTTCATGGCTGCAGTCACCATCTGCAGTGGTTTTGGAGCCCAAGAAAATAAAGTCTGACACTGTTTCCACTGTTTTCCCATCTATTTCCTATGAAGTGATGGGACCCAATGCCATGATCTTCATTTTTTGAATGTTGAGTTTTAAGCCAACTTTTTCACTCTTCTCTTTCACTTTCATCAAGAGGCTCTTTAGTTCTTTGATTTCTGCCATAAGAGTGGTGTCATCTGCCTATCTGAGGTTATTGATATTTCTCCCAGCAATCTTGATTCCAGCTTGTGTTTCATCCAGCCTGGCATTTCGCATAATGTACTCTGCATAGAAGTTAAATATGCAGGGTGACAATATACAGCCTTGATGTACTCCTTCCATAATTTGGAACCAGTCCATTGTTTCATGTCTGGTTCTAACTGTTGCTTCTTGAGCTGCATACAGACTTTTCAGGAGGCAGGTCAGGTGGTCTGGTATTCCCATCTCTTTCAGAATTTTCCACAGTTTATTGTGATCCACACAGTCAAAGGCTTTGGCTTAATCAATAAAGCAGAAGTAGATATTTTTCTGGTATTCTCTTGCTTTTTTGATGATCCAACAGATGTTGGCAATTTGATCTCTGAGTCCTCTGCCTTTTTTAAATCCAGTTGAACATCTGAAAGTTCACATTTCATGTCTGTTGAAGCCTGGCTTGGAAAATTTTGAGCATTACTTTGCTAGCATGTGAGATGAGTGCAATTGTATGGTAATTTGAACATTCTTTGGCATTGCCTTTCTTTGGGATTGGAATGAAAGCTGACCTTTTCCAGTCCTGTGGCCACTGCTGAGTTTCCCAAATTTGCTGGCATATTGAGTGCAGCACTTTCACAGCATCAGCTTTCAGGATTTGAAATAGCTCAACTGGAATTCCATCACCTCCCCTGGCTTTGTTCATAGTGATGCTTCATAAGGCCCACTTGACCTCACATTCCAGGATGTCTGGCTAGGTGAGTGATGACACCATCATGGTTATCTGGGTCATGAAGATCTTTTTTGTATCGTTCTTCTGTGTATTCTTGCCACCTCTTCTTAATATCTTCTGCTTCTGTTAGATTCATACCATTTCTGTCCTTAATTGTGCCCATCCTTGCATGAAATATTCCTTTGCTGCTAAGTCACTTCAGTCGTGTCCAACTCTGTGTGACCCCGTAGATGGCAGCCCACCAGGCTCCCCCATCCCTGGGATTCTCTAGGCAAGAAGACTGGAGTGGGTTGCCGTTTCCTTCTCCAATGCATGAAAGTGAAAAGGGAAAGTGAAGTAGCTCAGTCGTATCTGACTCTTAGAGACCCCATGGACTGCAGCCTACCAGGCTCCTCCATCCATGGGATTTTCCAGGCAAGAGTACTGGAGTGGAGTGCCATTCCCTTGGTATCTCTAATTTTCTTGAAGGGATCTCTAGTCTTTCTCATTCTATTGTTTTCCTTTATTTCTTTGTATTGATCACTGAGGAAGGCTTTCTTCTCTCTCCTTGCTATTCTTTGGAACTCTGCATTCAAATGGGTATATCTTTCCTTTTCTCCTTTTTGCTTCTCTTCTTTTCTCAGCTATATGTAAGACCTCCTCAGACAACTGTATTGCTTTTTTGCATTTCTTTTTCTTGGGGATGGTGTTGATCACTGCCTCCTGTGCAATGTCATGAACCTCTATCCATAGTTCTTCAGGCACTCTATCAGATCTAATCTGTTGAATCTATTTGTCACTTCCACTGTATAATCGAAAGGGATTTGATTTAGGTCATTCCCGAATGGTCTAGTGGTTTTCCCTACTTTCTTCAATTTAAGTCTGAATTTTGCAATAGGAGTTCATTATCTGAGAGCCACAGTCAGCTCCCAGTTTTGTTTTTGCCAACTCTGTAGAGCCTCTCCATCTTTGGCTGCAAAGAATATAATCAATCTGATTTCAGTATTGACCATCTGGTGATGTCCATGTGTAGAGTCTTCTCTTGTGTCGTTGGAAGAGAGTGTTTGCTATGACCAGTGTGTTCTATTGGCAAAACTCTGTTAGCCTTTGCTTTACTTCATTTTGTACTCTAAGGGCAAATTTGCCTGTTACTCCAGGTACCTCTTGATTTCCTACTTTTGCATCCCAGTCCCCTATGATGAAAAGGACATCTTTTGGGGGTGTTATTTCTGGAAGGTCTTGTAGGTCTTCACAGAACCATTCAGCTTCAGCTTCTTCAGTGTTACTGGTTGGGGAGTAGACATGGACTGCTGTGATATTGAATGGCTTGCCTTGGAAACGAACAGAGATCATTCTGTCATTTTTGAAATTCTACCCAAGTACTGCATTTTGGACCCTTGTTGACTATGAGGGGTACTCCATTTCTTCTAAGGGATTCTTGCCCACAGTAGTAGATATAATGGTTATCTGAGTTAAATTTGCCCATTCCAGCCCATTTTAGTTCACTGATTCCTAATATGTCGATGTTCCCTCTTGCCATCTCCTGTTTGATCACTTCCAATTTGCCTTGATTCATGGACCTAACATTCCAGGTTCCTATGCAGTATTGTTCTTTGCAACATTGGACTTTCCTTCCGTCACCAGTATCCACAACTGGGCATTGTTTTTGCTCTGGCTCTGTCTCTTCATTCTTTCTGGGGTTACTTTTCCACTCTTCTCCAGTAGCATATTGGACATCTACTTACCTGCTGAAAGCATCATATCTTTTTGCTTTTTCATACTGTTTATGGGGTTCTCTGTTCATGGGACCTTTTGAAGGAAGTCACCATTATGTTCATTACCTCCACCATAGTTTGGTTTCAGATCAAACAACAGGGAGGAAACACAGCCCCACCCACCAACAGAAAATTGGTTTAACGATTTATTGAGCATGGCCCCTCCCATCAGACCAAGACTCAGTTTCTCCCACAGTCAGTCTCTCCCAACAGAAAGTTTCCATAAGCCTCTTATCTTTATCCTTCAGAGGGCAGACAGAATGAAAACCACAATCACAGAAAACTAATCAAACAGATCACATGGACCCCAGCCTTGTCTAAGTCAATGAAACTATGAGCCATGCTGTGTAGGGCCACCCAAGATGAACAGGTCATAGTGGAGAGTTCTGACAAAACATGGTCCACTGGAGAAGGGAATGGCAAACCACTTCAATATTTTTGCCTTGAGAACCCCATGAACTGTAACCAGTCAATCCTAAAGGAAATCAACCCTGAATACTCTTTGGAAGGACTGATGCTAAAGCTGAAGTGCCAGTACTTTGGCCACGTGATGTGAAGAGCTGACTTGCTAGAAAAGACCTTGATCTTGGGAAAGATCAGGAGGAGGAGAAGGGAGAGGCAGAGGATGAGATGGTTTCAATGGCATCACCAACGCAATGGACATGAACTTCAGCAAACTCCAGGAGATGATGAGGGACAAGGAAGCCTGGTATGCTGCTGTCCATGGGATTGCAAAGAGTCGGACATGACTTGGTGACTCAACAACAACAGCAACAACAGGAACTGAACATACAGCCCAACTGCTATAAAAGTGACTGTCTCAGGTTGATTATCTTCCTTGCCTTCTCCCAAACAGTCCGCATCACTTCTTGGAGCCAGCTCATCTCTGGCAGTTAGAGTTGAAATATACAGAGGTAACCTTAAAATCTGCATCTCTTACAGATTTGTAATTGTTAATGACCTGGGGTATAGTTGTCCATGTGGAAACTCTCCCAAGGCAG
The DNA here is from genome assembly GCF_029378745.1 of Bos indicus. Lineage (NCBI taxonomy): Eukaryota > Metazoa > Chordata > Mammalia > Artiodactyla > Bovidae > Bos > Bos indicus. The sequence continues at coordinate 35,799,587 of NC_091788.1, read as the reverse complement.
CTTCCTCTGGGGGGCTGGGGTGAGGGTTGTGGGGAGACACCTTGCTGTTTAATAAATAATAGAAGAGCTTCAGAAAGTGTCTGGGAAGCACATTCCTCATGCAGAAATGTTACGGAATAACACAGGATGAATAATAGAAAAGGTTATTGAAAAATTCATAATTTCCAAGTGCCAGTGAAGGGCAGCTCCAGTGCAGTCTATTTGCCTGTAGAAAAGTGATTAAAATATATATTATTGTCCTGTCTATAGGAAAATGTATTATTAAGTGGATACTACCATGACATTTGAAAAATCCATTTCATTCCATTTAGCAGCAGAGGGGTTTTGGCTGCTGCTTTGTGTTCCCAGGTTTCGCAAGCGTTTTAATAAGCCATTTAAAAAACAAAAAGCGATTTTAATTATGGCCCCCTGCCTCCCAGCCATACTATTGCTTTGCATTTACAGTTCTTTTGCCAAAGAGATTTAAAAACACATAATGGGGAATGTAAACATCCTGCCTACATTTATTATGTCAATTGCCAAGAGAGAAAACTGATCATTGACCAGTACTTACAGGCTGAAAGAAGAGTGGGGTGGGTTGGGGAATGAATCTGCTGGTCCAGACACACAAAGAATAAAGCCTCAGCGGAGAAGTCCTGCAATTCCTGCCAACCGACCTGTGGCTACTTTTCTAATGGATATTCAGCATCTTTCTTGTAAAGCCAGGAGTTCTTTGTGAAGTGTGCTTCTAAATGGTTCCATCATAAGCAAGAATTCTAATTTATCCACGGGCTTTTGGGCAGGGTGGAGCTCTCCAGCTTGAAGATTCCATCGCAGTAAAATTCAGAGTTGGCTCCGAATGAACTCAGATTTGGGGGTTGGGGTCGGACAGCTCTGTGATCCTTACTCAGGACTAACTTTCTCCAGCAAACGAGTTAAGGGTCGGAGTGGATGAGGATGTAGTCTGAGAGGCATGGACCACGTGCAGTAGACCTAAAGTGCGGATTCGGCTGGTATAGCCTGTGGCCTTTCCGTAAGTGTAGAGGTAGACAGTGGTGGTCCAGAGGTCGTAAAGCAGTTGGTACAGTCCTGGATATTCATTGGAAGGACTGGTGCTGAAGCTGGAGCTCCAACACTTTGGCCACCTGATGTAAAGAGCTGACTCACTGGAAAAGACCCTGATGATGGGAGAGGTTGAAGGCAGGAGGAGAAGGGGACAACAGAGGATGAGATGGTTGGATGGCATCACTGACTCAATGGACATGAGTTTGAGCAAGCTCCAGGAGTTGGTGATGGACAGGGAAGCCTGGCGTGCTGTGGTGTGACTCTCGGGGTCACCGAGAGTCAGACATGACCGAGTGACTGAACTGAACAGGAAATCAGAAATAACAATGTTCTACAAAATAGCACATTCATAGTCCCTCTCTCTTACCAACTGGGTCATTTTTATGGAATCACCTAAGTTCTCTGGGTCTCAGTTTAAGGATAAAAAAATAGAGCACTTTTCATCAGATTGTAATTTTTAGCATTTTTACTTATTTATCCTATTTTTTAAAAAAGACTATTCAACTATTTGTTCTAATAGAATCTCACTTGCAAGTTGTAAAATTGTTTCTCTAGTTAAACAACTAGAGAAACTTGTCTGTCTGCAATCCCATGGACTATAGCCCACCACGCTCCTCTGTCCATGGGATTCTCTGGACAAGAATACCAGAGTGGGTTGCGATATCCTTCTCCAGGGGATCTTCCCATCTCAGGAACTGAACCTGGGTTTCCTGAAGTGCAGGCAGAATCTTTATCCTCTGAGCCACCAGGGAAGTCCTCAGTTGAACAACAGCCAGGGGATCAAATTGCCCTCAACTCAAACCAATATCCTTCCCTTTTTCCAAGGCAACCCTCAGCAAGACGAGAGCTCTGATTTCATAAGGATTCCTGGAGCTCCATGTGAAAACCAAAGTAATCTTTCAATCATCACTTTCTGATATTGAATTCTGGCCTGTGTATGATTTGTTGAAATGGGAGAACAGATTCTTCTGGACTCAGATTTTCTGCCACTTATTTACAGTCATCATATATTTATCTTTTATTCAACAAACATACATGTATTACATGTAGAATATTGGGCTAAGTAATGTTTCAATATAGAACATGTGTAAGACATGGTTCTTACTCTTATGGAGCAACAAGTATCTAAACAACTTGGTATAGTTAAAAATACAAGAAATAGGGTGATGATGGAGGAACAAGAAAATTTTTTACAAGTAAAAAGTGAATTAGATTTAAAATAGACAGACATCTCTATCAAGGTAATGTTGGTCCCATAAAATGAGTTAAGAAGTGTTCCCTCTTCAATTTTCTGAAAAAGTTTGAGAAGGAATGATATTGAATCTTGTTTGAATGTTTGGTAAAATTCACCACTGAAGATGTCTGTTTCTGGGATTTCTTTTTTGTTGTTTTTTGGAGGTTTTTGATGACTGTCATCTTCTATACTAATGACTAATCTATTCATATTTATTTTCTTCATAATTCAGCTTTTGGAAGGTTGTATGAGCCTAAAAATGTGTCCATTTCTTCTAGGTTGTCTAATTGATGTATAACTGTTCAAAGTATTCTTTTTTAATCCTTTGTATTTCTGTGGCATTTTGGTAATTTCTAACGATTTCTGATTTTATTTATCTGATCCTCATCTTTTTTCCTTAGTAAGTCTAGTTAAAGATTTGTCAATTTTGTTTATCTTTTCAAAGAACTAGCTTTCAGTTTCATTGATCTTTTCTATTCTCTCTTTAGTCTTTCATTTATTTCCACTCTGATCTTTTTTATTTTCTTCCTTCTATTGCCTTTGGACTTTGTTCTTTTGTCTAGTTTTTTTAGCTATAAGGTTAGATTGTTTATTTGAGACTTTTCTTGTTTATTGAGATAAGCCTGGAATGCTATAATTATACTTTTTAGTACCGCTTTTGCTGTATCTCATATGTTTGTCCTATTTTAATTTGTCTTCAGGTTTTTTTTTTTTATTCCTCCTTTGTTTTCCTCGATGACCCAATAGTTGTCCAGTGGCATGTTGTTTAATCTTGTGATTAAACAAGATCATACTTGTTTAAGGAAGATCTTTAAACAAGATCACAAGTATGATGTGATCATACTTGTGATTTTTCCAGCTTTCTTCCTGTAGTTGATTTCCAGTTTCATACCATTGAGATCAGAAAGATGCTTGATGTGATTTTTAAACTTCTGAAATGTATTGAGTTTTTTTTGTCCCAACATGTGGTCTACCATTGAGAAAGTTCCACAAGCACTTGAGAAGAATATGTATTCTGCTGCATTTTGTTGCAATATTGTATATAAATCCATTCAGCCCATCTGATTGAATGTTTCATTAATGTCAGTATTTCCTTGTTGACTTTCTGTCTGGATGATCTACCCATCAATGTACCTGGAGTGTTAAAGTTCACCCTTTAGGTACATTAATAATTGATTTATATATGTTGGTGCATATGCGTTAGTCACATGTATATGAGTAGCTGTTGTATCACCGTCCCGTACTGTCCTCTTTATCACTACACAGTGTCCACTCCCGTGTGTCTCGTTACCCTTTGTGGCTGATATGGATGTGGCTACATCCACTTTCTTTTGGCTCCCATTTGCTTCAAGAGTCATCTTCCATCCCTTCACTTTGAGCTTATGTTTGTCTTTAGGGTTGAGATGGGTCTCCTGGAGGCAGAATATTGTTTTTAATCCACCTGGCCACTCTGTCTTTTGAATGGTGGATTCAATCCATTTATCCTTAGTGTGGTTATTGATAAATGAAGAAATAGTGCTGGTGTATCGTTTTCTGGTTGGTCTATATCGCCATTGTTTCTTTTTCCTGTGTTTCTGTCATTTTAATGTGATGGTTTTTTATGATGTTTCTCTAGGTTTTCCCTTTTTTTTTTTATGTTAATGTTTTGAGTCTCTGCTCTAGATTTGTATTTTGTGATTACCATGAGGTTTGCATTAAATGTCTCATAGTTAAACTCATCCTTTCTCTACTAATATCACTTTATCTTCATTTGCCTCCCTAGATTCTGCCCTTTTCCTTTTCCACTTTTATGGTTCTGTTTTCTCAAATTACCCGCTTTTTTTGTTGCGAGTTTGTTGCCAAATTGAAGTGCCTATTTTTCCCCTTTAACCTTTATGATTTAATTGTTTAACAACCTATTCTGATATAAAGTTGCAGTTTTCTGATTTTGTCTATTTACTACCTTACTCAGAGTTTGTGTAATTTTGCCCTTCTGTTTCAGGTAGAAGAGCTCCTTTCCACATTTCTCATAAGGCAGGACTAGCAGTGATCAACTCCCTCAGTTTTTGTTTGTCTGGAAAAGACTTTATTCCTCCCACATATCTGAAGGATGGCTTTGTCAGGTAGATATTCTTGGCTGACAGCTTTTATCTCTCAGTATTTTGTGTCTGTCCCTCTACCCTCTCCTGGACTGTAGATTTTCTGCTGAGAAATCTTCTTTTAGCCTAATGGGATTCCTTTGTAGGTTTTTGTCTTTTTCTTTTTTCCTGACTGCCTTTAAACTTCTTTCCTTCTCATTGACTTTGGATAGGTTTAATATGTGTCTGGGAAAAGGTCTTTTTGCCTCGAGGTAACCAGGTGTTCTCTTAGCCTTGTGACCATGTATATCTAGCTCCTTCCCCAGGTTTGGGGCGTTCTCAGCTCTTCCTTCTGTAAACAAGCTCTGTACCCCACCCACCCCGCTGTTTTCTCTTTCTGGGAAACCCACCATCCTTATGCCACCCTTCTGGTGGGGTGGAATAGCTCTTGTAGGATCTCTCTCTCTCTTTTTTTATCTTAGCATCTCCTCTTCTACCTGAATCATTTCTAGATTTCTGTCTTCAAGCTCACTAATTCTCTCTTCCATATGGTCTGCTCTATTCCCATAGGTTTCTAATACATTCTCCATCTCATTTGCTGAATTCTTCAACCCTCGGATTTTGCTTTGATTCTTTTTTAGAATTTCAATTTATTTGGCAAAATATTCCTTCTGTTCATAAACTTTGTTTCTGAGCTCATTTAGCTACCTTTCTGAGTTTTCTTGTAGCTTATTGAATGTCCTCATGACAGCTATTTTAGATTCTCCATCAGTTAGATCGCAGGATCCAAGACCTTGGTTTCTGGAGAATGGTCATCTTCTTTTTGTAATACCATGTGTTATTGTGATTCTTCATGGTGTTTGGTGACTTGTTCCTCCGTTGGCTCACTTGAAGTAGCCAATACGTTTCTTATTTAGGTAAGGCTTTTTTTTTTTTTTTTTTTTTTTTTTTTGATTCTAACAATTCAATAGGGCTTTCCTGGTGGCTCAGTGGTAAAGAATCTGCCTGCCAATGCAGGAGACATGGGTTCAATCTCTGAGTCAGGAAGGAAATGAAGATCCCCTGGAGAAGGCAACCTACTCCAGTATTTTTACTGGGAAACTCCATGAACAGAAGAGGCTGGTGGGCTACAGTCCATGAGGTCTCAGAGTCAGACAGGACTAACAACTGAACAGCAACAGCATTCAGGTTCGTAATTAGAGGCCTTTCTTGTAGTTTCCAGTAGGTGGCGCTATATCACAAATATTTTGGATTCTCTCACCTGAGTTGCCCTTGGTCCTATGTGAGAATCTCACTCTCCTCTCTCCATTGCCTCTGTCAGAGGTTTGCCTGGTGCCCTTGTGCTTCTGCGGTTGCCAGTGTCTTTTTGCCACCTGTGTTGCTGCTGTTTCTGGTGTTGCCATAGCAATCACTGGGATGGTGGGACCCTCCACTGTGTCCAGGGTGATCTGGATCACAGTGACCATGATGACAGCAAGGGGTGTGGGGAGCCAGGGCCGTGGGCGCTTCTGCTGAATCTGGGATTCTCGGGTTCATAACTGTCACTGCTGTGGTCAGGGAGGCTGGAGTGACACCGTGGCTGGAAGAGACCGAGGTCCCTGGCCCCTCTCCAAGTTCCCTGGTCCCTCTGACGCCACTGCCCGTGCCCCGGGCTGTGGACCCAGTTGTGTCTTAGAGATTAAAGTCCCACGTGCTGCCTCCGCTGCTGACGAGTTATCTGGGGCTGCGGGCTCAGCTCCCCAGCTGGCATTGCCTCCACTGTTTCCCCAGTCCTCCCACCTCTAGATGTACAGCTATGTGGAATTCTCCAGCATCTTGGTGTGTTGCAAGCAGCGGCAACTCTGTTGACTTGTGGACGTTTTACTGGTTGTAGACTGAGAGGGAGACATGGGTGTGCTCATGCCGCCATGACGCTGACATCCCTCCTTCCTCAGTAATTCTGAGCAGCTTGATTGAAGTGTGACTCACATACCTTCACAGGTCACAACTTTACGTTGTGCAATTCAGTGTTGGCTGGTATATTGACAGGACTGTGTAGCCACCGTGACAGTCCATTCTGGGACATTTCAGCACCCTGCACCCATTACTAGGCATCCTTGACATCTCCCCTAAACCCCAGTCCCAGGCAGACACTTGTTGTTCAGTGGCTCAGTCCTGTGACCTCAGGGACTGCAGTACGCCAGCCTTCCCTGTCTTTCACCATCTCCCAGAGTCCACTAGGCAGACACGAGCCCACAGCTGTCCTTACAGACTTGCCTGTTCTGGGCACTGCATGTAAATGAAATCATACAACATGTGATTTTCTGTGACTGACTTCTTTTGCTTGACATAATTTTTTCAAAGTTTATCTATATCATTGCAAGTATCACTATTTCATTCCATTTTATGGCCAAATAATATTCCATTACGTAGACACACTGCACTTTTTTTTAGCCATTGACCAGTTCATGGACATTTGAATCATTTTCACTTTTAGTCTATAGTAAATAATACTGTTATAAACCTGCATATACAAGTTTTGGAGAAGGCAATGGCACCCCACTCCAGTACACTTGCCTGGAAAATCCCATGGATGGAGGAGCCTGGTGGGCTGCAGTCCATGGGGTCGCTAAGAGTCAGACATGACTGAGCAACTTCACTTTGACTTTTCACTTTCATGCATTGGAGAAGGAAATGGCAACCCACTCTAGTGTTCTTGCCTGGAGAATCCCATGGACAGAGGAGCCTGGTGGGCTGCCGTCTATGGGGTCGCACAGAGTTGGACACGACTGAAGCGACTTAGCAGCAGCATACAAGTTTTAGTGTGGAATATGCTTTCATTTCTCATGGGTATGTATTTAGGAGTGAATCTGTTGGGTCATAGGGTAGCTAGCAGATATCACATTGCCGACAAAGATCCATACAGTGAAAGCTATGATTTTGCACTAATCATGTATGGAAGTGAGTGTTGAACTATAAAGAAGGCTGAATGCTGAAGAACTGATGCTTTGAAGCTGTGGTATTAGAGAAGACTCTTGAGAGTCCCTTGGACAGCAAGGAAATCGACCCAGTTGATCCTAAATGAGATCAACCCTGAATATTCATTGGAAGGCCCGATGCTGAAGCTGAAGCTCCAATACTTTGGCCACCCGATGTGAAACACCGACTCATTGGAAAAGACCCTGATGCTGGGAAAGATTGAAGGCAGGAGGAGAAGGGGTTGACAGAGGATGAGATGGTTAGATGGCATCACCGACTCGATGGACATGAGTCTGAGCAGCCTCTGGGAGATAGTGAAGGTCAGGGAAGCCTGGCATGCTGCAGTCCACGGGGTCACAGAGTCAGACCTGACTTAGTGACTGAACAACAACTTGAGATTTAATCATCCATCTATTTCTGGTGCAAAGAGGTACAGCCTGAACAACAACAAACAACCAAACTGCTTTTCAAAGTGGCCACACCATTTTATAATCTCATTCTTGATGAATGAGGATTCCATTTCTCCACATCCACCCTAACAGTTGTTCTTAATTCTAATGTTTCTCAGTGGTTTCCTTAGGATTATCTCCACATAAGCTCATGTCATCTGCAAATAGAGAACTTTAATTTTCCCTTTTCAATCTGCCTACTTGCCTTGACTAGACTGTCCAGTGCAGTGTTGAATATAAGTGGTGGGGGTAACCATCCCTGCCTTACTTCTGTCTTGGGGGAAAGCTGTCTGTCTCCTATCAGTAAGGATGCTGTCAACTGTGGGTGTTTAGCAGATGCCCTTTATCAGGGCAAGGGTGTTCCCTTCTATCCCTGTTTTATAGAATGTTTTAATACGCAAAGGCATCTTCTTCCATTTCAAATCAGCTTATAAGGTCTCTTGTTGAAGAGCCCTGAATCCAGCTCTCTGAACTCCTCACTGGACAACATCCAGGTCAGCTTTTCTAGCCTGACTTTATAATTATTGCTTCTGCCCTGCACTTCTTTTTTATTACTTATTACATATTATAAGCATTTTCACCTTCCTTCCTTGATTTACTTTTTTGTTTTATTTCTTTATCCTACCATGTCCTTGAAACTCTCCCCAGGAAGCCAGGGACCGAGTTTACCCTGTTCACTTCTGCTACCACAGTTCTTGAGACAGAGTAGTTGATCAGTCAGTAAACATTTTGAAAAAGTGAAGAAATGAATGTATCCTCTGTAGGTGCACAGGTAGTGCTGAGTGGTCACTCAGCACATAGAAGCAGAAGACACAGGTGGCCAATGACTGGATTTTAAGTAAAGATGACAAGCGGTGAGTCGAGAAAATAATAGAAAACCTTTTTCAATGAAAGGTGTTTTTTGTTTTTTTTTTTCAATCAAACAGTAGCCAAGACTGCAGGAGAAGCTCTGTAGAGGTGGGTCACCCTTGTACCTGAGCCCAAATGCAAGCCACACGCGTTCAGTGAGGACGTATTATTTCTTTCCCAGGTAACAATAGCTCTCTAGCATCCTAAGCACAGGGCCAGCCTGCCCCGTGGCTCCCTACTCCAGCAAGCTGTGTGTCACAAAGCAAAGGCCGGCCCATAGGAGACCGCACAGGGGCCGGGTAAATCAACCTCTAAATGTACCTTTATCATTCGTTTCATCTTATTCCCTTCGCCACCCTGGAGTTAAATCTCTCCATTGCTCGGCCCCCTCCTCCTGGGCCCCCGTGACGATCATCTAAATTAAAATCTGTTATCGGTGTCTGGGTAATCCCCTCTGATGCCCTAAGTACTGCAGGATCTGTTTTGCTCAAACCACGCATGTAAGAGCTGATAGCTTTTGAGCAGCTGAAATGGCTTTGTATATCTCACACAAATGTCTGCATTGCTTGCAAACAGCCAGGACCTGGCAGAAAAGACACATTCTTGGCTGGAAGGTTTCTGAAGCTGCGAGTGGAACTGCTTTGGAGGGCAGCTCTGGAGGGCTCCTTGCCATGTTCTGTTCACTTCCCCAGATAGAAGAGGAAGAGGATCCCAGGCTTCTCAGCAGTCATCTCGATATCATCCTCGCCATGCCTAATTTTGCATGTTTCATCACAATCTTGTTCTTCTAGGTCATCCTGGTGAGTGTAGTGGCCAGGAAAATGTTGATGAAACAAATGATGACTTCTCCTGGGCCTGTCAACCACAATCATGACAGGAAACAGAATTTCAATTCTGTTGTTTTCCTATTTCTTTCTTCCCTTGTTAATGCATTTTCTCTTCTGGGGAGGAGGGGTATCTAGTGTGTGTAATAGAAAGGATATACATTTGGTGTTAGCAGACCTTGGTTTAAATTCTGCCTGTGATGATTCTAGCTGAAAAATGCTGGAAAAGGTATTTGAGCCTCCCAAATTCAACCCCATGGTCTATAAAACAAAGTCTCTAACACTCACATAGCACTCGTTAAAAGAGAATATAATTGATGATTGCTGAGCTTATTTATTGTCATTCTCCCAACATATACTGTACGTGTGTACATGGCTAACTGTGTCTGATTCTTTGTGACCCCTGGACTGTAGCCTACTAGGCTTCTCTGTCCATGGGATTTCCCAGGCAAGGATACTGGAGTGGGTTTCCATTTCCTCCCCTAGGAGATTTTCCCAACCCAGGGATTGAACCCACATCGTTTCTTCTGCATTGCAGGCAGATTCTTTACTCGCTGAGCCATCAGAGAAGTCCCCTAACATATATTGTAAATGAGGCCATAAACTCCACAATGGCAGGGAATGATTGCTTTGTTTCCTGTATTGGCAAAACCTCATATACATCACTCAGTAAGCATTTTTGAATGAATGAATGAGATGAATCAACAGGAAAGTGCTCAGGGTGACATAGTAGGTATTTAAAACATAATTAATCCTTTCACTACTAACTTGAATGTTTCTCAGATCCTGTCTACTGATGGGCAGATTTGAAAATCTCAATTAAGGAGAAAGTGCCTTCTTTTTTGAGCCTTTTCTGTGCAAGAGTGTCAGATCATTTTTCGTAAGTGATGGGCACTGTCTAATGCTTCCTGACCTGGGATCTGTGATTGACAAGATGTGGATGAAGCTTTGCCCTGGTCCCCAAGCCTTTTCCGTGGAACATCTCCAGGGACTCTGTTTGCACCGTCTCCTCTTCCCCTTCCAGTCTGCCGATTGCTCCCCCTTCCTTTTCTCTTTTCCTATCTCGCTACCTTCATCCCTCTCTTCCCCTCTCCCTCTCTCTTCTCTAGCATAAGTCTTCCCAGGTGGCGCAATGGTAAAGAATCCTCCTGTCAGTGCAGGAGATGTGAGAGACATGGGTTCGATCCCTGAGTCGGGAGGATCCCCTGGAGGAGAAAATGGCAATGCACTCTAGTATTCTTGCCTGGAGAACCCCCATGGAGAGAGGAGCCTGGCGGGCTACAGCCCATGGGGTTGCAAAGAGTTGACACACGCAGGACACAGGCTACTGCCTGGTGGAAGTGCTTTATTTGTTCAATAAGAAAACATTTTCAAAAACATTGGATTCAAAATATTCCACCAAGTTGGAGGCAAAGTCACAAATATCAAACCTTTAATCCCAATCTTTTTGACTCTCTCGTATTTATGCTACCTATAATACCTGGAAATATTAGTTAAAATAATAGTACCAGGAAATATTAGTTAAAATAGTTATGTTAACTTTTTTTTTTTTTTAAACCAAGGGAATGCCTTTCATCAAAATAAATCTATGCTCATGCCCAATGATTAAAACCAAGAAAAGTGGATATACTCAGGTCAGGGTGTGGAGGAAACACACACATTCAGCTTCCCTCTGAACCTCGGGAGGCTGGCCTGGGCCAAGGGTCGGGGTCTCCAGGTGCTGGACGTGGTGACAAGTGACTGTCAGGCTCCACCCCAGGTCAGGCTGGTACAACCTTCCTGACTCGGCCTGTCTTGGCCACACTGAGAGCGTGGGCCTGCGCTGCTTGGCCTGGCGGGTTATTTCACTGTTGTTATGCCTGGCTTAATAGTCGGTGTGAGGTGCTGGTCAGAGCTCTATTATTCAAGTCATTAAACCCAGACAAGACCAAGTCTGAGAGCACACCCCGCGGGGAAGCCCCTGCCCACACTTGGTAAGGTAATGGAAGCTGTGACCTCAGCCTCCTCCACCTCCTCTTTCAATCTCCTCTGCGTCCGCATTCATGCTGTGCGGGTCCCTGACTGTGACTCAGCCTGGGTTTCCATCAACAGCCTCTGACTTAATCCCAAGAAGATCGAAGGCTCCTTGGTGGGGCGAGGCACTGAAAAGCAGACTGAAGTTTGCATTTGAGCTAGATTTATTTCTTGGTTTTTTTTTCTTCTTTCTCCTTTTGTATGAATAACAATAGCAGTCCCTGGATCTGGCACTTAACAGATCCTTATTTACTAGCCAAGTAAATAAATAACAGCTCCTCTTTATTAGCCACCCCCACAAACAGCCAAAACGTACGTCCATCTTCAACCCTTCTCCCCAGCCCTAATTCACTTAATATAAATGCTAATTAGAATGTAGGTTAAGGCCATTACTCCCGCTCAGCAAGAAGATGCCAAACTTGGGCTTTCCTCTTGCTGAGGATCGTGAGTCTCAGGATGCCTGTCTTCCTCCTGTCTCCATCCCTCCATCCTGGGGAAGGAGGTGGGAGTCTCTGCCCTTGGCAGTACAAGAAGTGCTTTCCTTTGTTGCAGTCGGCTTGCACAGTTCTGGCATTATCACCGGAGCAGCATCTTGTGCAAAACAAACATATACAAGCACAAATTACTCCAGCTTCCCACAGCAGGTAGTCCCAACAGGACATTGGCCAGTGGCACCAAACACTGTTGTTACACTGGCAAACAATAACCAGGGTAAACTGAGAGAGGACATAAGCTCAGGGCAAGTCAACCAACGAGCTGGGCGTCAGTGCTGGTAGAGAGATGCTGAGAGGGAAGAGGGGACACTGCCACGCCCATCACTGATGCAGAAGCCAAGGTTTTGGGTTTAAACCATGATGGGAAAGCTAGCTGCTTCCCCCCAAAGTAGCTGTTGAGCTAGAAGAGGAAGAAGGGAATCAACCCACTGTAAGCCTTATTTCTGAGTGTCTTATTAGAGTTTTGTCCAAAGAATTCATTAGCAAATAAGTACCGACATCTTCTTATACATAGAACAGTTGCTCAAGTGTGGAGAAGACCCATGGTCTAGTCTACAAGAAGACTCTTGTTTAAGGAGCTCTATTCCCAGGGTAAGAGGAGCTTGGCTTTAATACAAGGTTATCCACTGGGTCAAATGAGCAGAGCAGACAATAAGTGGGGTTGGAGTTTAAAAAAGTCAAGTGCCTGAAGGGCTGAGCAGGGGCAAGGCAACCCCAGGAATGGAGAACATTCTGAGTAAAGGCATTGGTGAGGGTTCTCAGTTTGGTGCAAGGGACAAGTACATAGAAATATACTCTAGAACGAATATGTGCCAGGCCAAAGAGTCTTGACTTCATTCTGGCATCAGTGGAAAGATACTGGAAGGATTTTGAGCAGAAAAATGAAATGATGAAAGTGGCATTGAAGAAAGCTGGATCTGGTCAAAGCGTGCAGAATCTGTTGGACTGGAGGCAGGGGGCAGCCAGACAATGCAGAACACAGAGGCAGATAACATTTTGAAAGGGGAACAAAACCTGGACAGAGGTGGTGATGAGAGGAAAGAAGGATGAGCAGAGAGGCTTTTCAGCATTGGCCGCAGTGTGTAACACCAGGCAAAGTTAAGCAGACACTGAGGTTTCCAACCTTCGCATCATTTTATATGGAAATATAAACGGGAAAATGTTAGACAGGAGAAGAAGCTGACTCCTAGGAGAAGATGAATTTGGCTTGATGTAAATGTGCTGAGTGTGAGCTAATAGCTTGATATTCTAGCACAAGTAGGTGGAGAAATGCAATTTAAAATTGAGCTTCAAGAGGGTTCCTTTCTCTCCACACCCTCTCCAGCATTTATAGCTTGTAGGTTTCTCACTGGTGGCCGTTATGACTGGTAGGAGAGGGCACCTCAGCTTACTTTTGACGTGGAGCACCTTTCTCTAATCCTCAGTGATGTTGAGTACCTTTTCATGTGCCTCTTGGCCATCTGTATGTCTTCTTTGGAGAAATTTCTGTTTAAGTCTTTCTCCCATTTTTTAACAGCGTTGTTTGTTGTTCTGATATTGAGCTGCATGAGCTGTTTGTATATTTTAGAGATTAATCCTTTGTCAGTTGCTTCGTTGAATTGGGAGATGATGATTGATGATATATACACTACCATGTGTAAATTAGATAGCCAGTGGGAAGCTTCCGATTAGCACAGGGAGCTCAGCTCGGTGCTCTGTGATGACCTAGAGGGGTGGGACAGGGGAGTGGGGTGGGAGGGAGGTCCAGGAGGGAGGGGTATGTGTATACATATAGCTAACTCCCTTGTTGTACAGCTGAGACTAACACCACATTGTAAAGCAATTACTCTCTAGTAAAAAAGACTTGAGCTTCAAATGGCACCTTGGATCTGTGCAGAACTAAGTCCTGGTACCGGCTCGTGTGACAGCATTTTATAATCATGTGCTATACACTGCATATGCACATGAAGTTAGGAATTACAGGATAAATCCTCTGGCTCTTGGCCTCTCCTGCTCCTCTGTGTGGAATCATATTGCTCTGGGACCAAGAGAACAGTTGATCAAAGGGTAATCCACTTACATAAGGAAAGACAAAAAGGGCAAGGAGGAACGACGAAAGGTTTTTAATTCAAAAGGAGCTGACCATACAATGGTCCTGCAGCAGCGATGAGAGCAGAATCAGGAGAGAATGGACAGGAAAGGGAGGCATTAGGAAGGAAGGAGGGCTGGACAGAACTGGAACGGGGTGATGGAACAGAAGCTGCCAGAGGCAATGGAACACCGTAAGACTGAGGCTCTTCCCACGTGGAGCTAGAATTGTCTATTTGTGTGTCTGTGAACCTGAACATATGCTTCTGAAGATAGTCCAAAAGGAGACTCCAAAGATTAATATCTAGCTGAGGTAGCCAGCCTCTGAGATACACCCCAGTGCCCTCACCTCCTGGAATATAGACTCTTTCCACAGTGAATCCTATGCTAGAATATGCTAGGAATTGATGGGATGTGACTTCAGAGACTTGGTCATAAAAGGCATTGCCCTTTCAGCCTTGATTCCTTGTATCACTTGCTCAGGGGAAAGCTGCCTGCATACCCTCGCACACCCAAAATGCCCTCAGGCAGCCCCGCGAGACAGCCACCTTGGAAGTGGGTTCGCCAGCCCCAGTCAATCAATACTAGGGACAACTTCAGCCCCCACTGCATCAGGCTTCAACCTCATTGTTGTTCAGTTGCTAAGTCATTTCTGACTCTGCAACCCCATTGACTGCAGCACACCAGGCTTCCCTGTCCTTCACTATCTCCCAGAGTTTGCTCAAACTCATGTCTGTTGAGTCAGTGATGTCATCCAATCATCTCATCCTCTGTCGTCCCCTTCTCCTCCTGCCCTCAATCTTTCCCAGCATCAGGGTCTTCTCCAATGTGTCGGCTCTTCACATCATGTGGCCAAAGCATTGGAACTTCAGCTTCAGTATCAGTCCTTCCAATGAATGTTCAGGACTGATTTCTTTTAGGATTGATTGCTTTGGACTCGCAGTTCAAGGGACTCTCAAGAGTCTTCTCCAACGCCATAGTTCAAAAGGATCAGTTCTTCAGTGCTCAGCTTTCTTTATGGTCCAAGTCTCACACACATACATGACTACTGAGAAAACCATAGATTTGACTATAGGGACATTTGTTGGCAAAGTGATGTCTGTATTTTTTTAATACAGTTTCTAGGTTTGTCGTAGCTTTTCTTCCAAGGGGCAGGCATCTTTTAATTTCGTGGCTGCAGTCACGTTCTGCAGTGATTTTTGAGCCCAAGAAAATAAAATGCCACTGTTTTCACTGCAATATTGACCCTAAACCAGAATTTTCCAGACAAGCAGCTCCTGCATTCATTCCTGACCCACAGAAACTGAGAGATAATAAAGGATTCTTGTAGTCAAACGTACTAAGCTTTGGGCTGATTTGTTATGCAGCGATGGATAACTAATACACCAGAGTCATACAAAATGAACGAAAACTGTTTAGACTGTTCATCTCAATGTTTGATATGAAAAATATTTTGGCTGCTGTAATGCATCAGCAAGCTATTGAAATGTATGAATACGTGTTTTCAGCCCAAAGTCTATCCAAAGATGTGCAAAGTTCCATGGAGGGAAGCCGAGCTCGGGAAGAGAAATGGATGCAGATTAGATGTCAAGCACGTGCTTATTGAGTTAAATTGAATTGCAATTGCAGACAGTTACAGATGAGGCACTTTACATTGTCACCTCACATGTTTATCAAACGCTGAACTACTGACAACACTTCTGTGGCTCCGGGTAACATGGTGGAACTCAAGTTTACCCAGCCACGTCAGAGGAAGGGGAGCGGCAGACGCCTTGGATAGGATGGCATCTTCTATTGGCCCAGGGCCATGCACACAGCAGCAGGGAGCTCAGTTCTCTCCCTGCCATGCTCCCCATGGCCTGGCCATCGCCCCCTCCCTTGGTCTCTGCTGCAGGAATGTCTTTGTGACACCCACAGCCTCACCTCTGTCCAAGCAGGCAGGTGAAATGAATCCTGTCTCCCTAAAGCTGAAGCTCGCATTCTGGGGACCTGGCCCGTCTGAGGACACAGAACGTCAGTTGCCCTCAGGAGAGCCTCCTGGTCTGTTCCTCCCCAAGGGGGTCTTCATTCAAGCTTCTGTTCCCAATTCCTGCTTCCTTTACAGTATCTCTTGCTTTCTATCTGGCCCGCTTCTTGCTGACAGTGTCTGTTTGAGAGCTTTCACCTGGGAGCTGGCCCTGAGCCTACATGTCTGGGTACCGTCCTTGCCCTTGAAGCACATAGGTCACTCCTACAATTGGACCCCTCATGGGCTCACCACCCCATGGACAGTGGACCCAAGCTGGTTCCTACTTTCCCACAGCCTGGCGTCCTCATGCTGAGGTCTCTGAACAGAATTTTTAATTACTCGAGGTTCCCCGCGGCCCCCTGCGGAGCGTGTGCTTTTCTCCAGGTAGGAGCCATCAGAATCTCTTGGCCCCTCCCTCAGGCTGCCCCTCCCTCTGGGGTGTGCTGTGCTCTGCTTTCTAACACTGATGCCCAAATGCCAGACACAGGAGGAATCCAGGATCCTTTGGGCACTTCCTTCAAATGTAATAAAAATTAAAAACATACCATGACTCAAGTTCAATAGTCCAATCTTAAAATATTAATAGTTACAACTTCCACTTATAAGGCATGATGAAGAGACAAGAAGAGTATGTACGTGGTCTCATTGAATCCTCATTGTGCCTCTGAGAGAGAGTTTTATCATTCCTGGTTCACAGAAGAAGCTCAGACTCAGAGAATTTAAGCACTCACCTAAAACCACACTGCCTGTGGAACCCAAGGCTTTTTTATTTCTGGAGCATCTCCACTGGGAGATACCTGGGCACTCCACTACACAAGGCTGGAGGGAACCTGAGGGAGCTCTGGGTACCAGCCTCGATTCCATGGCTGGGGAAGCAGGGGTGTTCTACTGGGCAATGCCTCGCTGGCCCTGCTTTCTCGTAAAATGCCATTTATCACATACAGACATGCATCCACATTTCCCTCCGTACTATGCAGAAAACCTCAAATGTCAGTTGCAACAGGGGATTTTGAGTCTCTCTTTGTACAGGTGCAGGATGACATGGAGAGGCTCAGTGCCTGCACAGTGTCACCAGGATTCTGGGCTGAAGACTGGCCGGCCTAGAACCAGGAGGACGCGTGTGGGGAGCTCCCTTATCTCAGGCAGAGGGCAGGCCTCTGTAGGGACTGCGGGTCGATCACGGACACAGGGCCCAACTTCTAGAGCTGTCCCTGGCGTGACCTGACCAGAGAGCCGTTTCTGTAGATGCCCTGGTGCCCGGAGGGCTGTGCAGAGTCAGGAGGAGTCCCTGCCCGGTACACTGGGGTCCCGCTCCCCACTCCAGCCTCACTATTAGCCCTTACAGGTCTGTCAGCGCAGGAAATGAGCACTTTCCCAAAAATGGGTCAGGTTTTTTTCATTTGATCTCTGGTTTTTCCCAAGGGAGGCAGAGCTGCTGGTGTTCCTGCAGGAGGTGAGGGGCGGGTATGGAGCACAGTGGGCACACAGGGCGTGGACTCTCCCCGTGCCCTAGGAAGGGGCAGCCCTGGAGGAAGGCCTTGGAGCCACGGCCAGTGAGCAGGAAGTCATCCCCCGAGGCCAGAGCTGAGCTGCCTGAAGATCTTCGAAAGACATGACCCAGTTTTCAGGCTAGCTCAGGGTGGACTTTTCACTGATTGCCACTTCTTTGTCAGGTCTCGTCTCAGTGTCCCCTGGGCTATAAAACTGCCATTGTCTGTCCCAGGTCTCAGCACAAAAAGCTGTGGCAGCCGCATGGTGTCCACCAGGACTATGAAATTGGAGGACACAGTTATTTGCAATGAGTTTTGTTGGAAGCAGGTGATCTAAGTCTCCGTGGGCTAAGCCCCTTCCAGCTCCTCCCCTCAGGTCCAGCTCCCAGGCCATGACCCTCATCCTGCCCCACCTCCCAGCCCCTAACTTTGTGAGGTGGTGGAGTAGAGTTTTTCACCTTGAACCTCCCTCTTCACCCCAAAATGCTGGTGAGCAAATACACTTCTAGTCAAAGCAGTGACCCAGGTTCCCTGAAGCATCACCCAGGATGGTTAAACACTTGAGCAATCCTGGTTCAAATCCTGGCTCTTCAGAACGTCCTCATTCTGCAAACTGGATCAAGTTATGAAGGCTCTCCTCGTCAGCACTACAAGAGTGATGATAATGCCTGCCTCACAGGGCGAGGGGCCAGAGTTAGAAGCTGAGCACCATGCCCGGATCCCAGTAAGCTCTTGATAACCCACGGCCCCAGGTGTACACAGGATACCTAGGTGGGGGCCCCTGGGGGTACACAGCTCCCAGAACGTGGAGTTTTGTCCCAGGCTTCTTCTGTAGACCCTGCTGTTGTTTCATCGCTCAGTCGTGTTGGACTTTTTGTGACCCCATGGACTGTATAGCCGGCCAGGCTCCTCTCTCCATGGGATTTTCCACGCAAGACTGCTGGAGCGGGTGGTCATTTCCTTCTGTCACCCTGCCTGTGCTGAGAATGCTCATCCCTGGGGTCCCTGAGTGACTGCTGAATCAGCTGAGATCAGGCAGCCCAGTGCTGGGGCAAGTGAGCGAGATGGGACCTCTGCTGTGCTTGGCCGTGACCTGGGGGTGGCCGATGTATTTCCATGCAGGACCCACGAGAGCCAAGGCTGAGAGTGTCATCTGTACACCCAGGGTCAGTCGCCGTGAGGAGTAGGGTGGGGGCTCAGGATGAATGTATTCAGCACATTGGGTTTCCTTCATTTTCTTGCTCAGCCTTCAGTGGAGTCCCCACAATAAGCTAACTAGCCAGGGCTCTTTGCCGCTCTTGACGGCTTCCTCGGTTTCATGCTCTTACGGAGCCTGTTTCTTCAGGGGGCACAACTCATCTACAAAGAAGGAGCCCAGCTCTGCCCAGGAGAGCGAGGTGAAGAATAGATTGTGTCCTGGCGAGACAACACTGGACGTGGGCCCAGTGCCCACTGCCCCCTCTCCTGGCCCACATATCTGCGCCCCCTTCTCCTCCTCCAACCACAGCAGTGTCTGCGCCAGACTGCTCAATGCAGACCCCCACTGCCTAGGGACAGGGCTCAGGAGTTCAAGGACGGAGGAGAAAGAAGACCCCCACTGCCTAGAGACAGGGCTCAGGAGTTCAAGGACGGAGGAGAAAGAAATATTTCTCAAGACTAGAGAATGGGAAATGACCGCAGACAAAAGGCTGCCAGAGCCAGGCCATCAAAAAACAGAGGAAACGATTTGACAATGAGGTGAAAATTGCCACTGCCAATTCTCCCTGACACCCTGAGCTTTACTCCTGGGCTCAAAGAAAGCTGTCATTGGCTCAGGAAAAGGTCTGCAAGGAGCTGGTAATAGTTTAGTAATGGCCTGGTGACTCGGAATGAGAAGGCAGGCGGCAGCTGTGCCAGGAAGACAGCTCCTGCTTTTAACCCAAGATGGCGAGATATGGAAACAGCCCTCTTCCCCAGCCCTGCTCCTCTGCCAGCTGAGTACATTGGCTCTGGAAAAGCCACAGGGACAGGGAGGAGGTGGAAAAAAACTCAGACTGAGACAGGGCTTTAGAAACAGCCAGATTGTGAGTGTGAACGTGTGTGTGTGGTTTTTCCAATAGCTGTTTTAAGGCATGCACCTCCCACTCCTGAGCCCCACCCCCCTCCCTCTAGCATCTCTCTACTTTATGGCAAATGGGTTTTGATTCTGAAGCAAATTGTCCTTGAAATAAGCTCCAGGATCTGAGTCCTTCCACCCCAGATGCTGGGGTTTGGAGCGCAGTCTGCTCATTCAGCAGATTCAGGCTCCATCACAGGAGTCTGGAGGGGTGGGTGGTTGGCACTGCCGGTTGTCAGCCTGATGGGCAGAGTTGGAGTCTTGAGTTGGAAGCTGCCACAGGCAAGAGTGGGATATAAGGCAGATGTGGGTGCTGCCTTGGTTCTCCTTTCTGATTGTGAGTGTGTGTTTGTGTGTGTGGCTGTAATTGAGAATGTGCTTGTATTCTGGAATTTTGCAGTGTGTAGCAGGGGCTGGGACTGCAAATATCTAAGGTTCTGTGGCTGTGAAACTGCTCACCAACTGGCCATGTCACGGGGAAGTGGAATCAGCCATATGGGAAGAGGGTGTGTGTTATGTGCAGGCATGTGTGTGCAAGTGAAAGCTGGCATTTATCAACATTTACACCAGACTTCTGTTTGAAGTTAACTTTGCCTCAATTTTGCTGGATTTCTGACCTTCCTATGTCGTTTGTGTCAATCAAATGTCAGCCTTATTCTATGTTGATTGTAATTTAGGGATTTGATGTAACAAAGCCCAAGACAGTGTCTTTGCGTTGACTGTCTGCCCCGTGCCTAGCCAGGAATACTGCCTTAAAGGGAAAGTGTGAGCCCAGCTGACGTGCAGAGAAGGAAGTGCCTGTGTTCAGCTTATGGTGTTAGACGCTGTTAGGACACAAGTGTTAGACAGTCCTGGCTCCAGTTCTAATCTGAAGGTGATCTCGTTTGCTTTAATGTGTCCGAGTTCAGCTGCATGGTTCATGAACTGAACTGGAAGTACAGGGGCTCATGTCAGTAGAGCTAAAATATTCTCCCCCCCATTTTCAGCTCCTGTGACACAAGCTGTTGTTGAAAACATGCTCTTTCCCCAGGGAGTTTTGTTGTCACTGAGGCTGAAGCAATGCAACAGATCTGTGCAAAGACAGCCAGATGCCTTCTCTAGAGGACGGGGATGTGTAGATCATAAGGCAGCTAAGCAGTGGGGGTGGGGTCGGGCCACAGACACACCCTGAGTCCATCTGACCTTGAGACAGGGTGCAATGGGGCTGTCTTAGGAGCAGCATAAAACTTTCAACTCAGGCTTTCTGGGCCAGAGCCGGCTCCTCCGAGGTGGCCTAGGACCAAGCTTTGGGGGTGAGCTGGCAGAGAGATGAGTAGAGAGTTAGTGCCAGAACAGCAATCCCAGAAAGGCTTGGGGCCGCTCATTCCTCTTCCAGTAAGGGAGGCCATGGGGAGGGATTTCGATGGAAGAAGCCATTAAGTATAACCTGGGTTACAGTAGAAATTCAGCAGCTGCAAGACCTCAAAAGTCCCCCAGAGGTTCCTAAGTGCAGCCCTTTCCCCTAAGCAAGTCTGAGCCTACAACCATTCCAGAACCATGGTGTTTCCCTTTAAGTATTTCTCGGGCAGGATATTTCATAAACTCCTTAATGCACTGGTACCAAAACAAAGCTGAGCAGAGAAAGAACCAAATTTCCCCTGGACAATGGCCCAGTGCAATCCAAGATGAATACAGATGTTTCAGAAGCAGTCAGTGAGTCGGCAAATGTGCCAGCATACCTCTTTTGTGTGCCCTCGGGTGACACGCTTCCCAAATTAGGTTAGCTGGATGTGTGGTCCCACGCTCCCTCATCTGATTCATCCTGGTGGGAACAGCGTTGTCAGTTCAGGGAAGAGAGGTATGCAGAAGTCTTGGCTCTGAAAGCATCAGGACCTCCTTTAGCTTCCTTGATGTTCAGATGAGATGGACAAATTGGAATTTAATAGTCAGTTACGCACCGTCCATAGTCAGCTTGCGTTTTATTGAGTTGGCCAACAGTTTCCTTTGGAAAAACCCAAACGAACATTTTGGCCACCCGATGGCTCGTTCAGGTACAAGTGAATACCAAAAAAAACAATGTGTTCTGTAAACAACAGGCTTAGGACATCTTCCATGCAGGGATAAAAAATAATTTGTTTGAATGAGCTGGAAACTAAGTGCTGTATACGGTTGCCCGTGAGCATTAGTCACTCATCACTTGTGCTGCCAATGTAAGATGGTATTCCGAGGAGGTGGTAGTGAGAAAATAGAAGGCATAATTACCTGGAATGTGTTTAGAGTGTATGAAGAGTGATTAGAGAGGACAAAAATCTGTGAATAAAAATACGCTGAGAATGAAAGAATTAATGCTAGGCTAAATTGCTAATTGCTGGAGAAGGCAATGGCACCCCACTCCAGTACTCTTGCCTGGAAAATCCCATGGACGGAGGAGCCTGGTAGGCTGCAGTTCATGGGGTCACACAGAGTCGGACACGACTGAGTGACTTCACTTTCACTTTTCACTTTCATGCATTGGAGGAGGAAATGGCAACCCACTCCAGTGTTCTTGCCTGGAGAATCCCAGGGACGGGGAAGCCTGGTGGGCTGCCGTCTATGGGGTCACACAGAGTCGGACACGACTGAAGTGACTTAGCAGCAGCAGCAGCAGCAGCAAAGATGTATGCAAGAAAAAAAAATTTGTAAAGGAAAAGGAAGATGTTAGAACTTTGCCCACAGAAGCAGGTGGAACTTCTGAGATGCTGTAGTTTCAGATTAAATGAGCTCAAAGGAGAATGTGCAGGCATACCCCTCTGAGATTGAGACAGGACGTGTTTGTATTGGTGGGTCTTATCCTAAAAAGGGTAATAGAGGTGATTGTATGAAAACCTGACAAGGCTATTTAAGAAGCTTCTTGGGCTGTAAAGTAATATGGAAAGGCATCCAAGACTCACCATCCCCATGATGGCCCTCCGTCTGGTTTTACTCTAAAACATTTGGCCCAGGCAGGAGATCATGGAGGAGACACGGCTCTAGTGACCGTGGAGGCTCAGAGAAGATGCCACAGGGGGAGCTTAGATTAAGTTTCCATCTTTTCTAGCGCTGAAGACAAGGATGGGAATCAAATGCAGAATAGAGAAAATTAAATGTGGTTATGTGTTTAGGACTACAGCACAGCAGTTTGTCTGTGAAACCCTAGCTTATCAGACAAAAGTCATGGGCATGACAACAAATGGAGAGTACCCATGGGAAGAGAAGAAGGCACACGTTTGGCCAGACAACCAAGAGGATGGTGAAACAAAACTTGTGGGAAAAGGAGAAAAATGCTTGATGACACTGTCACATCAGATCTTACGGAGAATGGCAGATGTGATGTAGAAAGAAATGTGATAGATGCAGTGTCCAGGAAAATCACAGGGAAGCATAGAGAAGTAATATTTCTTCCTCAAATACCCATATGCTGAAGCATGAATATATGTAGTAAATAAAGGTAGCTTGAGATTTCACCCACAGAGGTAGATTCTGTAACCCTAAGTTGAGCCTCATCAGGACTGGCTGAACTAAAGTTTTATGTATATGCCTTTTCTCTGATTTCTTTGTCCCTTCGCTGCACTGAGAATCTCCTCATGGCACTGCTAAAACTCTTCTAAAGTCCTGATGAGGCCTCCTACAAACCCCTGACTGATTTTGTTTCTACTCTTTTGCCCATCCCTCCTTCTCATTCACTACTCACCAGACAGAATTATCCCTTCAAAACACAGATCACATCCTGTCCCTCCCTGCTTATAATCTCCAGGTGACTTCTCATCTCCTGCAGCTATAGTTCAAATGCTTCAGCCAAGTTCATGAGGGTTTCCCAGCCCAACCCCTGCCCCTTCCACAGCCTCTTGTCCTCCCCTTGGTCCTTGCTCTCTTGGCCCCACATGCATGGGGCTTCCTGTGATCCCACAAACCCACCGAGTATGCACCTGCCTCAGGGCCTTAGCACTGGCTGTTCCCTCTGCCTGAGACATTCTGACTTGTCACAGGGCTGCTTGGGAACTTCACTCAAGTCTATGCTCATACGCTTCCTCCTAATATTGCATCTCCACCACCAGACCTATTATGTCTTCATTGCTCATTGCTATCTGACTTTAAATCACATGTGTATTTATTACACAGTATCTCTCTCCTAAGCTAAAATAGAATTTCTGTAATAGCTGTCATTTTGTCTTTTGGTCCCCTGGTAGATCCCAGTGCCCAGAAGGGTAGTTGGTACATAGTAGATGTTCAGTAACTGTTTGGGAAATGAATGAACTAACAGTGAATCATAACTAGAAATGATGCTACCCAATGACACCAGTCACTGTCAGAAAACTGGATGCTTCCAGAACACAGAGCTCTCTAACACGTATGAAGCAAGGATGTGCTCAGTCGCTCAGTCATGTCCTACTCTTTGCAACCTCATGGGCTCCAACCCACCGGGCTCCTCTGTCCCTGGAATTTCCCAAGCAGGAATACTGGAGTGGCTTGCCATTTCCTCCTCCAGGGGAATCTTCCCAACCCAGGGGTTGAACTCAAGCCTCTCACATCTCCTGCATTGGCAGCTGGAAGCAAGAACACAAAAGCTCTAAGTGAATTCACAAAAGAGAATATGAAGGAAATTCAGAGCTGGTGGAGCCCATTTCCTGTTAAGACAGTGAAATCCCAACCTGTCCTATTTATTAATGTCCATATAACTAGTAAGTAGTGTCCAATCAATGAATCGGGTCTCTGTATTCATTGACCAGAATTTGGCTTGTTTAGTCAGGAATCTATTTGTCCTCTGAAAATATACGATTGTAATGAGAAGACCAGATGTGTGAATCTGATACAGTAATGGTGGAGCATCTGTGAAGGATGGTAGACGGAGTGGGGGGTGATCAGGAGGTGAAGAGGGAGGGGAGAGGAGCTCCGTGGACACGGGGATGGAGTCCTGAGTGTGCCATGTGAGGGACAGTCATGGAATACACAAGGGAAGTGACCGTCTGTCCCTAAGCCAGACCGCAGACCAAGAGTCACCTCTGGGGAAGCAGGTTGCTGCAGACAGGCACGGAAAGGACTGTTTTCAGGCTGGACTCCATGAGACACGCAGCCTGTATTTGGGGGCCTAAATAGCAGAGAAAAATACAGAGTCAGGGACAGACCATCTGTCCAGTTTCTCAGTGGAAGCATGGAAACAGCACTTTAACCAGAATAGCTGAGTTTCTGAGGAGGGCTTCCTTGACTGTGGGTGCGATAGGGGTCGTGCTCCAGCCACTGACAGGCGTGGACACTAACAAAAGGCCAGGCGTGAGGGCAGGAGGGGGCTGTCTAGGGATCCAAAGCAGTCAGTAGGAAGATGCAGCCAGAGACTGAGTTCCCCTAGTTATGTAAGAAGGGTGAAGACCCGCCAGTTTCATTTACTAACCCGTGACCTCACGGGTGCCCGCAGCCAATGAGGACTTTGGAAAGATGAAGAGAAATGCAGTAGGCAAACGTGCATTTTGTTCACTTCCTCGTACGTGTAATCTCATGTGAAGAAGCCTGAGAGCCAAGACTCAGATCCCCAAGTGTGTTCAATCCTGTCATTGGCCATGCTGCATGGGGACGGACATTCATTTGTATGCTCAGTGTAACCCAGTGTTCAAAAGTGGTTCTGGAAAGAATGAACAAATAATTTACTTCTTGCTTGAAAAGTTAATTCATTTATATTTGTATTTTGTTTATTATCTCTAAGTTGACCCGATTATTAAATTAACCATTATTTGGCAGCCAAACTTTTGCTGCACAAACAGAATACAAATTGATTGTATCTATTCTATGAAAAGGCAGTTCAGAAAAAACCCTGGGGATAAAAGAAGTAAAACAGGGCACACAGCTTCAGCTCTGCTTCCAGGCCCCTGCTCCCTGTCTTCTTCAGAAGCAGAGAGGATGAAAATGTAGGGCAGTATCCTGATTCCCCCTAGGAAGTCCATATCCCAGTAACCCACCAGTGATCACCTGTGTTGGGTCCTTTAGTTAATGAAAGAAAAATCAAACTGGCTGTCCGGGGACTGTCAGTCAGTTGGCACTTGACTATTAAATTCAGGTTTTCATGTTTGTCACTAAGACACCTTCCATTGAACTCTCACTGGTACATAGGCTTTCATATTAGAGCTCTCCAAAACAAAAAAAGAAGATAGTGGGAGATGTCATCTCAAAGGATCTCAGAAAACTCACCCACTCAGTTACCCCCAGCATTGCAAGGATGAAGCTTCATGAGTGCACAGACTCCTCCCTAACTGGAATTTTACTGTGCAAATTCCTTCAAGATGAGCCCGCCATGTAGCAGAGGGACCTCGTCAAGTGGTGGTGTGGACATAGTGTGGAGTATGAAGTTTGAAAGCAGAAGACGGAGGCTGAGTCCTGATTCTGCCTTGCGATAACTGGGTGACCTTGGGGAAGTCATTTCACCTCTCTGAGCCTCAGCCCCTTCATCGTCAGTGTAGATGGTGTTACCACCTCCAGGACGGTTGAGAATCAAATGAAAATATGCATGAGAAGGCTTTTTACACCTGCTCACAGCTCCAGCCATATACAAATGATGGTTATCATTACAATGAGATCTTTTTGGCTGTTCACTATTGAGAGGTGCTTTATTAAAGTCTAAGACAGACCCCATGCTGGACACCAAATCCCATTTTATACCAAATCATATGAGAGAGTCCGAGTGCTTCCATGTTAATATTCCATCTTCCGCTGCTTGCATATTTAAATAGAAATTCATCTGGATGGCAGCACGCTTGGAGCAAGACAGCAGTGACTAAGCAAACAAGCAATCAGCGATGGATTAGGCCCCGATGCAGAGCACGCGGGGCAGCACCAGCCGGGGAGTGATCAGAGCCCGCAGTCCTCACCCTCCAGCGTGTCGCCCTCTGGTCCAGGACCACTCTGCCTCCTGCAAAGACAGCGCTGCACAGTCAGTCACCTAAGCTGGTGTAGGTGGTGGGGAGGAGCCGACTCTGCGTGTGTGCTTAACTGATCCTTTCTGTGTTCTGCTTTCACTCAGCCTGGGAAAACCTTACGTTTGGGTAGGATAAAATGGGGCGTGTGCCCTGGCAGTTCAGAATTTGTGTCCCCACATCCACTCATCCAACAAAGTCTGTTACTTTGACACAAGGGGCTAAAGAAGCTTGATTCTTTTTGTGACAAGAGGTGATGGGGCCATGTTGGGATGTTTTTACCCCTGACTTTTCTCAGGACATCCTGAGCTCTGCTCCTGGGAAAGTCCCAGGCAAGGCGGATGGCAGGACTCAGAGCCCATTTTCCCAGTTCATGGGGGGGCGAGGTCTGGTCTGGGCATCCATTCTGCCGGTGTCCTGCGCGCTTTTCCTGACCAGCTCACTCAGCACATCTTCCAACGTGGACCGTGTCACTGCATATAAAGCCCCACCGACCAGCTCTGCGATCCTAAGGACATGGCTTTAGGGTTCTCATCGGTGATGTGGCCCCAGGGCCAATCAGCCCACTGAGCAGTTCTGGGTACTGAGTGTCGTCATCCAATATGGGGCCCAGATGGTATCTGCCACCTCATCAACCACAGACGTCACAGGATGTCACCCCTGCCTGCTCCAGCACCCTTGGCTGCTCTTCCCAGACAGGGCATTACTGCTGCGTATCTGCACCATTCGTGAGCTCCTTGTATGATTTGCTGTTTCACAAGTGCCTGCCTTCGAGGGTAGGAATTGTACCACACACACTCACCTAACACTTGCAGCACTGAGCTCTGTGCTGAGCATAGTGTAGACTTTTAACAGAAGGTTGCATTGCTCAGTCTGATTTTCTGCATGCACGGTAGAAGAGCAAAGTCGAACACCCGTGCCCATGGTAGACACCCTGAGGTTCTCCATGGCCCGAGCCCAGGGCGTCCACTGTCTCTGTGGTCTGAGCTCCAGTTTGCTGCGTGCACTCACTCTTTCTCTCACTAACCGCATCCCACTTGCCTCCTGAAGCCAGGACTCTGGGAGGTGAGAGGAGCAAGGCAGCCAGGGTCCCACCTCCATGAGCTGCAGAGGGGTAGGCTCCAGTCACTAATCTGCCTTAAGTTGTTTGCTCCTTCAAAGGAGAAATCAGCAATGATTCAAAGTCCTTCAGTTCAGTTCAGTTCAGTCGCTCAGTTGTGTCTGACTCTTTGCAACCCCATGAATTGCAGCACGCCAGGCCTCTCTGTCCATCACCAACTCCCGAAGTTCACCCAAACTCACATCCATCGAGTTGGTGATGCCATTCAGCCATCTCATCCTCTGTCGTCCCCTTCTCCTCCTGCCCCCAATCCCTCCCAGCATCAGGGTCTTCTCCAATGAGTCAACTCTTCTCATGAGGTGGCCAAAGTACTGGAGTTTCAGCCTCA
Organism: Bos indicus; assembly: GCF_029378745.1. Lineage (NCBI taxonomy): Eukaryota > Metazoa > Chordata > Mammalia > Artiodactyla > Bovidae > Bos > Bos indicus. The sequence goes on along the minus strand of NC_091788.1, from coordinate 35,771,661 downwards.
GCATCAGTCCTTCCAATGAACACCCAGGACTGGTCTCCTTTAGGATGGACTGGCTGGATCTCCTTGCAGTCCAAGGGGCTCTCGAGAGTCTTCTCCAACACTACAGTTCAAAAGCGTCAATTCTTCGGCCTTCAGCTTTCTTCACAGTCGAACTCTCAAATCCATACATGACCACTGGAAAAACCATAGCCTTGACTAGACGGATCTTTGTTGGCAAAGTAATATCTCTGGTTTTTAATATGATATCTAGGTTGGTCATAACTTTCCTTCCAAGGAGTAAGCGTCTTTTAATTTCATGGCTGCAGTCACCATCTGCAGTGATTTTGGAGCCCCCCCCCAAAAAAAGTCTGCCACTGTTTCCACTGTTTCCCCACCTATTTCCCATGAAGTGATGGGACCAGATGCCATGATCTTAGTTTTCTGAATGTTGAGCTTTAAGCAACTTTTTCACTTTCCTCTTTCACTTTCAACAAGAGGCCTTTGAGTTCCTCTTCGCTTTCTGCCATAAGGGTGGTGTCATCAAAGTCCTCAGAGATCTGCATAACCTGAAAACCCTGATGGTGTGGAAACAGCAGCCTGCGCCTTCTTATGTTTGTGCGTGTGTGCGTGCATGCTAAGTGGCTTCAGTTGTATCATTCTTTGCGACCCTATGGATCGTAGCCCACCAGGCTCCTCTGTCCATGGGATTCTCCCAGCAGGAAGACCGGAGTGGGCTTCTGTGCCCTCCTCCAGGGGTTCTTTCCAACCCAGGGATCAAATTCAGGTCTCTTACATCCACCTGCATTGGCAGGCATGTTCTTTACCACTAGCACCACCTGGGAAGCCTTGTATTATTTTTACCTGTGATTAAAACTAGAAACAGAGTTACCAACTCAGACGCACTGCACTACCTTTAGAGCTTGTCTCTTGTTTGGAAGGCAACCATGTGGATAAATCACTTCATTAAAAAAAAAATGCTCATCGTCTTTTGTAAGTGTGTTTTATTATCATGCTTTTTGGAGACAAGCCTGTCCCTTCAAAGACATGTGGCTACCCCGGAAGCCAAGAGGCACGCATGACTGGTCACCCTGATAGGATCCTCTGCAGGGGGGCTCCCAGGGAGCCCCCTGAAGAGAGAGAGACTTTCTGGTGCCATTCCTGTAACTGGCAGAGGAAGGAACAGGAATCTTTAGGATTCAGAGTTGACCAGGGCACTGAAGACAATGCAGTCACTTCCTGGGATTCATAGAAATTAACTCTATAGAATCTTTTCCTAGAGAGAGGGAAGGAAGGAAAGAGGAAAGACTTCATATACATATTTTAAACTGTCTTTAAGTATGTACAGACGAGTTCACAGAATGTCAACTCAGTGAAGTAACACAGACTGAACACATCCAAATGGCCAGCACTCAGATTAAGGAGCAGAACACAGCACGCCAGAATCCCCATCCCACTTACATTCATGACTCCCTTCCCCTGGGAGCTAGTCTCACCTCCACTCCCAGCACCAGGGGTGTGTCTGCTCTTCAACTTACATGGGCGGGATCTTATAGACAGTCGTTCTCCACCGTGACTGGCTTCTCCTCTTCAGCATTGTGTTACGAGATTCATTCATGTTTATGTATTCCTGGTTGCTGTTCTCTATGCTGGGCAGTATTCCCTTATGTAAATATGCAACCATAACAAAAGGCTGAGTGCCAAGAAGAACTGATGCTTTCGAATTGTGGTGCTGGAGAAGACTCTTGAGAGTCTCTTGGACAGAAGGAGATCAAACCAGTCAATCCTAAAGGAAATCAACCCTGAATATTCATTGGAAGGACTGATGCTGAAGCTCCAATACTTTGGCTACTTGATATGAAGAGGCGGCTCATTGGGAAAGACGCTGGTGCTGGGAAAGACTGAAGGCAAAACGAGAAGGGGGTGGCAGAGGATGAGATGGTTAGATAGCATCACCGACTCAATGAGCATGAATTTGAGCAAACTCCTGGAGAGAGTGGATCACAAAGGAGCCTGGCGTGCTGCAGTCCACAGGGTCGCAAAGAGTCAGATATGACTTGGCGACTGAACAACAATGCAACAAATATCAAAGATTCACAGAAGAGGAAAAGTTTTTAAAAGTTTGAGCTCATATAGAGACTATACATGTTAAAGAGAAAGATATCTAATTGTATCAAGGCACATATACTTCTTCAACTATTTCATTGTCAGATCAGATCAGTCGCTCAGTCGTGTCCGACTCTTTGAATAGTAATTAGTAATTGCTGCAGTACTAACAATGAGTAATACAAAATAGTTATGACCCCAGTGCTTTGTTCTTTTGGTGGAGTTCTATTTTATCTCCAAAATGATTGGGGAAAAACATGTATTCATTAGATCACAGCTCTGGGACATGTGGTTATTTATCCAGAGGGGGACAGCTTACCTCGGTTGCAGGCAGAGCATTCTTTGAAGAAAAGAGCAGTCTTCAGAATGCTGGGTTTGAAACATTCTATCTGTGGAGGAGGGACAGTGAACATCGCAAACCGTGGGTGATGGGCAGAAGGAGAGGGCAAGCATGACTTGGCAGACAGCTTTCTGTCACTTAAACGATCAGGACAGAATGAGAGGATCAGCCACTGGGTGAGGCTCCCGACCAGCATACTTACTCCTCACATGTGACTAGCAAACAGCCTTCTTACATGACACGGTTCTCCTCGTGGGAGCAATTTGCATCCTCCGCTTCTCAGTTTGCTGAGAAAGCACAAATGAGTAAATAAACAGCCCAGCTCTCCTTCTCAAAATTGCTTCTTCCACCTGCCTCTTTCCAGGAAAACCATCTTGTGAATCACAGAGGCCTGGACAAAATCTCTCAAAAATCTCCGTGCCTATCCCTCTCCCCCACACCCAGTGGTAAGATAATGAGATGCAGGGCTCGGGTGTGTTTGACAAGCTGGTCTCTCCAGCAGAAGAGTTGAGAGGCTCCGGGGCTGGGACTGGAGATTAATTAATGCTAAAAGGCACAGTTTGATGTGGCAATGAGATTTCGATTATACCAATCTCTAATTATCTTGTACCACGAGTGCCCTGACTCTCCCAGGTGTTTCTTCTTGGTTGGGAATTGCTATTTGTGCATGAAATAAAGCAGACTGCATTTTTTGGGGGTGGAGGGGGTGTACGTGGGCATAGTGGGAGTGCAAAGAGTATGCACATTGCCCTCCCTGTCTGGAAGCAAGAGGGTGTCGGAGAATCTCTCTGAGGACAGTGAAATTGGCATTGGGATTTTATAAGAAGTGTGACTGAGGCAAGGTGAAGGAACATGTGATGAGCCAAACTGAGTAAGAATCCTTATTTCTTGAGAAATGGCTGCTGGACTATGCCACCCATATGGCTCCTGGAAAAACCCTAGCAGAGGACAAATTAAGTCTCATTTTCCCAGATCCTATTAGGGGTCCTTTTCATCATAAAGGTCTCCGTTGGGAGAGAGAGTTAGTGACACCAAGCATGAGGCTTATGTCCATTTTATAGTGTTACAATTATGAGTCATATTGATTGCTAATTATTGATATTATTATTATATATATTGGTACTACTAATTACTGTTAGTGAAAGTGAAGTGAAAGTGAAAGTCGCTCAGTCATGTCCTACTCTTTGCAACCCCATGGACTATATAGTTCATGGAATTCTCCAGGCCAGAATACTGGAATGGGTAGCCTTTCTCTTCTCTAGAGGATCTTCCCAACCCAGGGATTGAACCCAGGTCTCCCACTGGGATTCGTTACCAGCTGAGCCACAAGGGAAGCCCAAGAACACTGGAGTGGGGAGCCTATCCCTTCTCCAGTGGATCTCCTGGACCCAGGAATTGAACTGGGGTCTCCTGCATTGCAGGCAAATTCTATACCAACTGGGCTATCAGGGAAACTCAATATTACTGCTATTACTAGCATTAATCAGTACTATTCGATGAAGCATCTCTTCCTGGGGATGTCAGATTTTGGGATATTAATTGTAATAGATTTCTTCTGATTCAAAGTGAGGTATGTGTGTGATGCGTGTGTAAAGCTGCTCAGTCGTGTCTGACTCTTTGTGACCCCATGGACTGTAGTCCATCAGGCTCCTCTGCCCATGGAACTCCCCAGGCAAGAATACTGGAGAGGGTAGACATTCCCTTCTCCAGGGAATCTTCCCCATCCTGGGATTGAACTCGCATCTCATTATGTGTCCTGTATTGGCAGGTGGGTTCTTTAGCTCTAGCACCACCTAAGATCCAAGGTTGGAAGGAAACATAACCTCCCTAGGGGAGGACAGGAGGCCCTCTTCCCCCTGCAGACAGCTTGCACCCTAAGTCCCCAGATGAAACCCCCGGGTCCATGGTAGCAGCTGTGTCTGTGAAGGATGTGTGGACTATTCCAGGTGAGACACCTCAATTTTGCTTCAAGGTTACTCGTAGAGTTTGGTGGATTCATCAAGCCAGGTGAAGAAAAGTAACAAACTCACCTTCTGCAGGCCATGGAGGGAAGAGAGGTCTCTGCACTCTGACATCAGCAGGATGTGACAAGAAGACCCCCTAACTTCTGCCTGTTTCTCCCCAAGTGACCCTTCCCACTCGTAGCAACAGTTCAGGCCACGTTCTGTCCACAGCACGAGCTCTATGGCTGCGGGAGAGTTCCTCAGCCTCCTGACCTCTGCTCTTCCATTTGCAAAACGTGGGGGATAACAGTTATTAATACTTTACAAAGAGTATTTTAGTGTGAAAATGTGTTTGGCACAGTGTTTGGTGTGCAATAAACACTTAATACATGTTGCTGTTAAAAAAAAAATATTTTCAACATTCCTGGATCCTTTGCCCAAGCATATAGACATTCAAATAGCTTTTAGGTAGAGTCACAAGTGTGTGTACACACGTGTGTGTGTGTGTATTCGAACTAACTGCTCATCAGGTTTATTTTGGGCATGTCTCATAGTCAAGAGTCAGGTACCCAAAGGGTACTCATGTCTTTCATCCTCATCCCCGATACTAATTACCCTGCTCTCCAAGGAAATTACTGCCTCCATCTGAATCTCATTATGTGTCAGGAGTGCTGCTGGTCCATCCAGACCAAGGGTTATCGGAGTCGACGTGTAGGGAGAGGCCTTTATCGCTGGAGACATACAATTAAAAGAGTAGGCTGATGTCCTGTCGAAGTTTTACAGAGTGTCGAAAGGGGACCCTGAGGGATGGCGGCACCCTTGAAGCAAAGGCTACTGTCCAGCTGGGGTGATGACCTGGGCGCCCAAGAGCCAGGGCTGTGGCACAGAGGAGACAATAAAAGGAGATGGACGTGGGTCCTGCAAAGGGGAGGTTGGTGACTCATTTTGAGGTTCATGGCTTCCCAGTTGGGGCAGGGGTCAAGAATCCACCTGCTAGTGAGTTAGAAGACGTGAGTTAGATCCCTGGGTCAGGAAGATCCCCTGGAGGAGGGCATGGCGACCCCCTCCAGTACTCTTGCCTGGAGAATCCCGTGGACGGAGGAGCCTGGCGGGCTACAGTCCACAGGGTCGCAAAGAGTCGGACACGACTGAGCACACGCAGCGCAGTGTGTGTGGTGCATGATGTGGGGGCTGGGGCCAAACTGAAGCAAAAACAGGGCTCCCTGGCCTGCAGCTGAGCCGTCTGCTAGGCTTGTGAGTTGGGAGAAGGATGATCTTGGGCACTGTTCTTGGGAAGCTTGTAACTGGGAGTTTGGGGAATTTTTCTATCATCCTTTTAAATGAAAATGACAGAGGTCTTCCTTCCCAGGGACTTAATAATGGATTCAATGAAGAGTAAAGCCGTGTGGCTGCAAATGCATTAAAGATTTTTTTTTTTAATCTTTAGAACCAGTACAGAATGCCTAAGTCATTTTATACAAGGTTCTTATAGTCTGATCATTTCTGGTTGTGCCTGAATGGAGCCTGGTTTCAACTTAAGCCCAGGGAAGCTCTGTCACTCCTTATCCTCCCGCATTCCAAGTCTGCATGACCATCCAGCCTGTGAAATGGTCTCATGCCTGGAAAAGCTTGGCATCCTTAGCTGAGGGACACCTGCTTTCTTAACAGGCAGCTCTATGGCAAGGAACTGTGCCAGCTTCGCTACCCATACATTGAATAATTGGCTGGCTGCAGAAATTGGGACACTCCGCTGCCTCTTGCTCACACTTATCTGCTTAAAATTGCTTCTACTGATGGAAGCCCCAGGAAGAAGGCAGCTCACTTACAAGAAACACCCCGGAGGATGCATGGATACATGCACACAGTTTCAAAACAAGAGTATTTACACTTGGCTCCTTTGGTTGAACAAAGGATAGAACCTTACTTGCTCTTATTTGACCCACACTCTCTGTGCAAGAATAAGGTTGGCTTTTGCTAAAGGAAAGGTATCAGCCCCAGGTTAAGCTGCAAGAAAACCTGAAATAAAATGGCTTAAATAATAGAGAATTCCATGTTTCATACATAAAATTTTAAAGATGGGCAGTGCAGGCTGGTTTGATGTCTCTGCGGTCACCCAGGACCACTGACTCTTCCAGTGTAATGCTTGGCTGCACAGTCTTGGCTGGAGCTCCAGCCATCACGTCATTCACCTTCCAAACAGCACAGAGGGAAGAGGGGATGTCAAAGGACACAAGCCAGCTATTGTTTTGGAACAATTCTTGGAAGCTTCGATGCAACCCTCCTGCTGGCTAGAACTTAATCACATTTAATAACATAGGAGATGATTGGGCTACATGCTCCCCTAAAAAATGTATGATTATGTGAAGGTCAGATTGTAAACAGTCTGCCTCCAATGCAGGAGACTCAGGTTCGATCCCTGGGTCAGGAAGATCCCCTGGAGAAAGGAATGGCTACCCATTCCAGTATTCTTCTATGGAGAATTTCATGGACAAAGGAGCTGGTGGGCTACAGTCCATGGGGCCTCATGGAGTTGGACACGACTGAATCGGACATGACTGAGCCACTAATGTACATACAACACACACACACACACCTTGGATTAGGAGAAGTCAATTATATTTAATATCCAAAATCCCCAAATTGGATATTCCCAGGAGATGCAATACTATATATATATATATATATATATATATATATATTCCCCCCCCCCCCCTTTTTCCAAGCCCAACTTAATCTCTTGTGATTAATTCTAGCTTTGAACGTTTGGGTAAGCCCCTTTAAATTGAATCTGGGGAAAACCTTGGAAATCTTCAGATGTATGTGAATTTTCCAGGTTCTCAAGGCTTGCTCTTTTCCTTACTTCGCTTGAGTTGAATAACAATCTTTGTGTGGTCAGAGTTTACCAGAGTGATGATCAATTCTCAGTCATCCTCTCATTCCTCAGTGTTATGCTCCATGCATGGACCAGGAAGCTCAGTGATAAAAATGAAACCTGCCATCGGAGAACAAGACAAGAATCAAGGACTCTTAGTATATGATCCAATAGGCTCCTTTAGAAACTGCGGTTTTCTCTATGTTACATCCCTCCTGGGTCAGATCATGATAATCACCTTCTGCACTGGGATCTCTTGGAGGTTAATTAGTTATCTGTATCACAGGTTGAGCCTTTTATTGAATATTTTTCTCTCTTTATCTCTGGTACATTACATGAAATTTTAACTACAGTTTGTTAAGGATTTAGAGTTTTTCCCTTCAAAAACCTAATGTCAAATGATATCTCTGTGATAACATTCGTCAGAGCAGGGAAGAAATTTTGGATTAAAAAACAACAACACTAAAAAGTAAAACCATGTTTTCAGAAACCAAAAGATCGCCCCAATTCTTTTCTTATATGTTCCACATATAAGAACATGTATGTGGCTCAGATGGTAAAGAATCCGCCTGCAATGCGGGAGACCTGGGTTCAATCCCTGGGTCGGAAAGATCCCTTGGAGAAGGAAATGGCACCAGCTCCAGTATTCTTGCCTGGAGAACTCCATAGACAGAGGAGCCTGGCGGGCTACAGTCCATGGGGTCACAAAGAGTCGGACACGACTGAGCGATTAACACTTTCACTTTCTTTCTTTCCACAGTGGCCAGCCTGCTTTTTCATAGCCTAGAGGGAACTCGGTTCTATTGGCCCAAGTGAAATCAAATGAACTGAAGAAGTACAGCATGGTGGTTAATAATTTGGAAATACTGTATGGATTTTAACAGGGCTCTGGCCCCTACTAACGATTTCTTAGAACCTGTCTGAATTTTAGATTTCCCCCCAGTTCACTCACAATGACAGTACCTAGTATGGGATATTGTGAGAAGTTTATGAGACAACGTATGGAGATTACTTAGCTTACTAAGCAGTCAATAAACTGTGGACTTCCACTGGTTAAGATTCTGTGCTTCCACTTCAGGGAACGCAGGTTTGAGCCCTGGTTAAGAAACTGGGATCCCGCATGCTGCATCCAAAAATAAAATAATAAATAAGTACATAGTGTGTGCAATAAATGAACTTACTGCCTAAAGTATCTAAGCAGAGGTCCACGTTGTTAGGTATTTTCAAAACCAAGACGGAGTTTTAATCACAATGTGTATTTTTTTTTCTAAAAGTTCCCTCAAATATTCATACAAGAGATTAAAATCATTAAGATATTAGAAATTTTTTATAATACATGTTTTCAATACAGACAGTAGCAATTGACTCACAACTAAAAAGGATATGGAAATAAGCCCTGCTGTACTTCCTCCCACTTTCCTGTTAATTATGTCATTATTTTTCCATTGTCATTCATTTTTGTTACAGCAATTTCCATAATTGTTTTGGTCCTAATTATAAATTTAAATACATTGAATTTTCACAATCAAGGAGTCTTCCACCTCCTTTGATTCACTTTGATTGGCTCACACATTCATGCATGTTTAAGAATGTCTACTATTGCCTTTAGGGCAACTTGGCTGCATAATATTCTGGGGTCACATTTTATTCCCCTCAAAGTTTGGTGAACACTGTTTCCGTATCATCTGGTGTTGACTGTTATGTTGGAGAAGCCTTAGATTAACTTGTATATTTTGTTTTTTTCTGATAATTTTATTTTTCTTTTCCTAGATGCCAGAGATCTCTTACTTAATCCTCAGTGTTATGTGACAATGCTATGTTTCAGCACCAATCATTCTGAAACAGTTCAAGGAACTCAGAGTCCTTTTTTGATCTGTAGATTCTGTTATTCTTTCAGAGCTATTCTGTATTATATGCTTGAATACTTTCCAGTGCATTTATCAGGGTTTTGGTTCAGAGGAACCACTTTTTCTTATGTTGAATTCCCTCCATAGTCATTATCATCTCCTTAACTTCTTTAATCACTTTGTCTTTTTTTCCTCTTTCCTTGTAAGAGTATCCCACGTCTTTGCTCTATACCAGTAACTGAAATGTCCACTATGTCTTCGTTTTTCTTAATGGTCCCAATTGATTTTTCTTGAAATGGTCTGCAGTTTGAGTCTTAGATACAAGTCTTACGCTTTCATCTCAGTCTCCTGTTTTCCAGTTTTTCCTGTAATTCTTATTTTGAATTCATGCTCTTACCAAGTCGTTGTACAACACAAAGTATTCACTGGCGTTGGCCTCATGCATTTCAAATGAGATTTTCTTCCAAACAGGGGTCTTCATTTGATGTTTGCAAGCAAAACTCTGGTCTTTATTTCTGATTTTATTCTCCCTTTTTTTTTCCGTAGCATGTTGCAGAGCCGCCGTAGCACTTCCTTTCATCTTGACCAAGCGTGGGCCACTTTGTATGGATCATCCCTTCCACATTCCTCCCCAGCCCTGTCCAGAGACAGGCGTTGAGTGTTCCACCCCACCGCAGCCTGAGGGCCCAGCAAGGGAAGAGGGCCACAGAGTTCATTTGAAGTAGTTCTCAATAACTGGGCTCTGATTTACCCTCTCATATTCTGTTAGCTGTGCATTCCCACGGGGGCTGTCCTGAGCACAGGACTCTTTCATCTGGGAATATTGCCGACTTCACTCAGGCAGTGGGGAGCTAATCCTCTTATGAGAGGCTGTAATTTCCTCTTCATTTGTCTTCCTTTTTTAGTTTTTATTTCATATTGGACTATAGTTGATTTACAGTGTTGTCTTCATTTCAGGCCTACAGCAAGGTGATTCAATTATTCATATGCATGTATCTACTCTTTTTCAAGTTCTTTCCCCATTTAGGTGATTACAGAATATTGGGCAGAGTTCCCTGTGCTATACAGTAGGTCTTATCTGTTTTAAACAGAGTATTGTGTACGTGTCCATCCCAAACTCCCCATTTCCCAATTTATCTCTTCTCTAAGCCCACTTTACCACCTTGCCTGTCCCATGGACTTAAACAGAACCCCATGTTTGAGGCATTAGATTAAAAGTGAGGCTCAGCAAAAGTGATTGTTAGGGTTTGATCCAATCTCTGAAATGCAGAGTTTTCTATACATTTATTAAGATTGTCCTATCTTTCAAACTTTTAAAGGGAGAATTTTGGCTGCATGTCCTTCTCTATGTTTCATCCAAGGTTCTCTGTCTCTCTGTCTCTCTCTCACACACACACACAGCCATGCAATTTAGAAAAGCAAACAGCTGGACATAAACATGTTTGGGCCTTCCTAATGAATCTGATGCTGGGAGGGATTGGGGGCAGGGGGAGAAGGGGACGACAGAGGATGAGATGGCTGGATGGCATCACTGACTCGATGGACATGAGTCCGAGTGAACTCCGGGAGTTGGTGATGGACAGGGAGGCCTGGCGTGCTGCGATTCATGGGGTCACAAAGAGTCGGACACGACTGAGCAACTGAACGGAACTGAACTGAATGAATCAGAGCCTCTACCATGGAGAGCACTTTCATAACTGCATGGGCCGGGGAGCTCTGTTGCTCATGGTGTGATGTTCAGCCAGTGCACATTAGGAGCAGGAGAAGAAAACACGCAGCCCGAAGTCATAAATATCAAGGCAGCCCAACTGGTCTCTTCCAGGCTGTATTAAACCAAACCCCCTGGTGAGCTGTTTTGAGTTGCAGATCTGCTTGCAAATGAGCTTGGAGCATCCTGGGTAAACAGAGATGGTTGGTAAATTCTACTTCACTTCACCAGTGAGCTGAAAAAGCATTGGATAATATGTTATGAGTTGTAGATCTGTTTGATTGCATTGTTGCAAAGTGGGAATTGTTTTGCAACATAGATTCTTAATCACTGAGGCATCTATGATTGAATGCGTCGAAAATTGGCTGAAATTGAAAGTTAACTATACTGCAGACGGCTTATTCTGGTGTATAATTGAAAATAAATTCTAATAACTCTTCTAGAAAAAGCTGCTCAGAGGAAATTTGAAGCGCCCCGCCCCCCCTCCCCCCCGCCGGAAAAAAAATGCTTTCTTCAAGAGGCTCTTCCTCTGCATAATGTAGTCATGAAAACAAAGCTCTCTCTAAGTCTAAACTAGTTCTTCTGTGATTTTCATTGCACTAACCAAAAACATGGAGAAGGCAATGGCACCCCACTCCAGTACCCTTGCCTGGCAAATTCCATGGACAGAGGAGCTGGTAGGCTGCAGTCCATGGGGTTGCAAAGAGTCGGACACGACTGAGAGACTTCACTTTCACTTTTCATTTTCATGCATTGGAGAAGGAAATGGCAACCCACTCCAGTATTCTTGCCTGGAGGACCCCAGGGACGGGGTTAGCCTGGTGGGCTGCCATCTATGGGGTCGCACAGAGTCGGACATGACTGAAGCAACTTAGCAGTAGTAGAAACCAAAAACATTGATACTGAACACCTGTAAACTTATTTTGTAACGTGCTTCCAAAGGCTTTATGCTGGAGAGGTCTTATCATTGCTATCTGAAGTCACTTTAGGGTCATTTTACACAAACATAATCCAGTCTGGGGGAAAAGGCTGTGAAATTTTTTTAATCAAACGGTCTAAGTTTGGATCCTTGCTCTAGATTTTACAGTGTGCCATTGGTAATTCATTTTCTTTTCCCTAAGCTTCTGTTTTTATCTCTTTAAAATGAGTTTAATAACGTAATCTAGTATTCTCTGTTTTGTGTACTGTCAATATGAAAAATAATACATTTATATGAACAGTGTCTTGTACAGAGTTGGCACTCCACACAGGGTAGAAATTACACATGGGTATGTGTGTATACAAGTAAAGTCTATATACTCATTTAGCAGTTATTCATACAGTCATATCTTACTTAAATATTTACCCATCTGCACAACCATAGGCAGCAATTCTGTAAGAGAATCAGAAGGCAGTATCTAGCCCCACCTGGAATAAATATTTAACATTCTGGTTTTGGATTTGGAAAGATCAGCATTCCAATCCTGCCCTGGGTATTAGCCTCTCTAAGCCTCAATTCTTCTGTCTGTAAAATTGAAATAAATAACATCATGCATTTTGTTAGGTCATTGTTACATGTTAAATAAAATCATGCAACATACCTGTTGTATATTAAGTTCAGCTTATGACACAATCTCTGTGCTGCTGCCAAGCCCAGTGGACAAAGAGTGGGCTTCAGGACCAGGCTGATCCAGGCTCTCTCAACTGCTCCCCTCATAGCTGTGCAACCTTGAGCAAGTCCCTGCATGTCTTTTGAGAGGCCACAGTCCATACATCACAACAGATTCTGACCCATGTCAGTTGTCTCCTGAATTCCTCTGTAGTTGGCGTTGGCCTGGTTTGGGGCAGGGTAGACTTTGACGTTGCCTTTTTTTCATGGTGGCTTCCTCTCAGGACACAACTCAGTGACTAACACTTTCCTTTTAGAAGGGGCCAAAAGAACAGTCCCGTCTTCACCTCTCAGCTTCTGCAGGGAACAGTCTCTGCTTTGTCTAAGGCAGTGGGTACCCGTGAGGACCCCAGGCCATCACTCTGCCTCCTGGTGGCCTGCCCTGACACCGCCGTGCTCAGTCCCTACAGAAACCAAGTGCACTCAGGCCTCCCCTCTGTGGCTGGGGCGCCTGCCTCTGGCTGGTGGTGTGTGCAGCTCCTGAGGTTGTTTTCTCCATGGAAGGCCAGAGTATTTTCACTGGAAAAAAATTAAAATTTAAAAAGCCACAAGCAGGGGTACTTGCTAGGGCACTAACCTGGAATGTCTTCAAGGGATGTGTGTGCACGTGTTCAGGGTCTCTGCACATACCTACATCCATGTCTCCTCCCCTGGTTCCCAAACTGGGTTCATCAGACCCCCCTGTCTTCTCAGGTCCTTTCCAGTGGGCCTACTTTCCAGGCTATGCTGTCCTGGTCACCCCTGTTTTAGCCAGGCCAGCAGCTTTCCCTCCTCATCCTGTGCCTTCTGCTAGTCAAGAAGTCTGGCCCAAAATCAAGGTGTTGAACTCTAAACCAATAACTCGTCCCCTCTCACCATCACTGATATTGAGTCTTACCTGCCCCTAACTTTGTTCTCTACCATACCCCTTCTTTCCAGTTCCTGTGCCTAAGCCACAAGAATAAAAGCAAAAATTTAAAACACTTGTCCTCAAATAGCTATTTTCCATGAAGTTTCACCTCCTGAAAGCCAAACCATCCCTGGTGGTGTGCAAGAGAGAATGTCTGGCAGGGATGTTGCAAGGATGAGACAAAAATGAAAGTGCTTGGAGAAAATATGCTCTCAAAAATGATAGACTTTTCTGTTTGCTTCCCAGACTCTGATTCCAGCCTCAGCTCCTCAGTGGTCTGATAACCAAGTACCGGTTCCCCTCGCTGGTCCCTTTTCCTCAAAAGCTGGACCCCACCAGTTCAAATGCCCTCTCCAAATATAGCACAGCTTCAGTGGGGCAAGCATCATTGTCTGAAGAGCATCTTGTAGTTTGATAAATCCTGGTTCTCGTGCAGGGTAACGATTTCTGAGAGGAAGAATATGGGTACATTAGTTCATGAAATTTACCAATTATAGGAAAATTGTGCCACTAGACATGAGTTTGATCCCTGGGTCAGGAAGATCCCCTGGAGAAGGAAATGGCAAAGTATTCATGTCTGAAAAAGCCACTGGATAGAGGAGCCTGGCGGGCTATAGTCCATGGGGGTCATAAAGAGTTGGGCATATCTTAGTGACTAGACAACAAGAGCTGATAAGGTTAGGCGCACTGGTGTCATGGGGAAGAGTCAGATGGAGCTGAGTTTTAAAAATGCATGGAAACATTATTCAAAAGCAAGCATAGAAAGATGCCTAATAAGTAAATCAGATACAGAAGCTTTATTCTGGAATTGCTCTGGCTGAAATTGGGTGGGGTGGGGGCTTCCCTCAAGACATGCCTCTTAAGTCATCGGAGTTGTGCCCTTTTTGTGGTTTGAAGGTCATATAGTACCCCAGGTTTGCATCAGGAAAGCTAGATCCTAGTTCCAGGCTTTGCCACCAAAAAGCTGGAGGATCTTGGACAATCCCTTTGGTCATAGTTTTATTATCTCTAGAATCAAACAGTGCGCTTCACCCTGTATGCCACACGAAAGAGTGTTTAAAAGTTAAAATTTACAAGAACGGTGATACTAACAACAGCAATAACAGCTTAGACTCATGGAGTTCTTACAGGCACTCCTCTAGAAACCTTTGCATGGCTCATTCAGTCTTCACAGCAACCTTAAAAGCCTGGTCACTATTATTTTGCCCATCTGACAGGTGAGAAAACAGACACAGAGAGGCTGAGCTGCTTGCCTGAGGTCACACAGTTGTTAAGTGGTGAAGCTGAGATTTCACAGCAAGCCTTCTGAGCCCACACTGGCACTACCACCTCACACCGCCTCCCTAGCAAAGAAGGTGGTGGTCCCAGCGTACAAGAAGAGGTATTCCAGGATGTTACCGTGTTTGTCCGCATCGAGGTAGTCGCTGCCACACCATTTGTAATGTAAACCGACTTTATCAAAACTATTTGTAAAACTATTTTTTTCCTGATTTGGGGATTTCCTAAGACGCTGCTGCCCTGGAGGAGGAAATGGCAAGCCACTCCAGTGTTCTTGCCTGGGAAATCCCATGAACAGAGGAGCCTGGTGGGCTACAGTCCATAGGGCCATAAAGAGTCAGACACAACTGAGCACGCAGGCACGCCAAGGCATTGTTGCCTGGTCCTTCTCTCTTTGCTGATAGCACTTACTTTACAAATAAAATTGCTATTTATGAGATAGGATTTTATAGGGGGAATGCAGCTTTCAAAAAGGAAGTGGAGAAAATCTTTAAAAATGCCATATGCTGCCTTTTACCTCATGCTACAAACTCCTACCTGGTAGGGCAGATACTTGATCCTCACATTGTGGGGAATTGCAAGAGCTAACTATTCTTCTGTTCAACCAAGTGGTGGAAGAGATTCTTTCCAAAGTGCAAGCTTTGCCTGTGCCCCACTGGACAAAGGCCTTTCCTGACACTCTCTGGGGAGAGGTTGGCAGCCTTTCAAAGAGGAGGGATGTGGCCAAATCCCCTTTTGGTTCTGTTGTGCCAGGAAAGATGGGAGTGTCTGCCTGGGAGAAGAGGGGAGCAGAGCAGCTACAGTTCTGAGAATGTGTTTTTGTTATCTATCTCCTGTGATTTCGTGCTGGCTCTGTAACCTCCTTGCAGCTGGGAAGAATATAGTCTTCAAAGGGCTTCCTTAGGCCAGAAAAAAAAGTATGAGGCCAAATCGAAAGAAACAGTACTTGTTCATGCTAGAGGGATCAGCATATACAATTTATTACAGTGGCAGTGAGACAAAGACTAAAAACAAGAATGGGTTCATGAAAGGCTCAGATCCATGTATCTCAGTGAAGATGATTAGCAGAATGTGAGCTTCTGGCTCATTCTAGTCCTTTCAAGGTAACTCTTGGGGAAGACAATTACCCTCCCCAGCAGAAGGCTGCCCTGCAAATGCATATTAGGTATACTTTGGCATTGCCTGAACTTTGGGATTGACCTAATTTGCTGTTTCCTATCTTGTTAATGAGGGTAACTACCCCTCTGCTTAAGAAAAGACCTTGAAACGCAAGTCCAGAGACCAGACTGAAAGACACTGTCTTGCAGAGGTGACTTCAGTCAGGGGCTGGGACTCCCCCTGCAGCCTTCCCCTAGCTCTGCATGGAAACTACCTGTGAAGCTTTCTAAAACTGGTAGGTGCCCTGGGCCCACCCACTCCAGCACGATAAGTCAGTCTCCAGGAGGGCCTAGAACATCAGAACTATTTAAAAGCTTCAAGGGTGATTCTGATGCTCAGCCCAGGTTGCAAATGACTCGTACATGTGACTGCTCATCAGTCACCAAAGTCTAACTTCTGCTCACCTGCAGGTTGTGGTAGTAAACAAGTCATTAGAATTTTCCAGACACTGAGATCAGCACCGAGTGTTCGCTTTCAGTATTAATACAAATATAAAGGGGATCATGGGAAGGATGCTGCTCAAGAGACTTGAAGCAGGTATGCATAAGAAAACATGCATTCTGAGGGGCTGTCCCTCTGTCCTTGTTTGCCACCTTAGGGCAATTATTGTGTGTCCGAGTTGTTGTTACTTGCTAACTTCTCTAGTGAGACTTATGTTCTGTACCCAGATTGACATCATGATGATGAAAGTGTTGATAATAATGATGCTGCTGCTGATGGTGGTGGTGATGATGGTGATGTTGACGGTGATGATGATGGTGGTGATGGTGGTGGTGACGGTGATGATGGTGGTGATGTTGACAATGATGATGATGGTGGTGATGGTGATGATGGTGGTGATGGTGATGACAGTGATGATGGTGGTGATGGTGGTGATGTTGATGGTGACGATGATGGTGGTGATGGTGGTGGTGGTGACAGTGATGGTGGTGGTGATGGTGGTGATGTTGATGGTGATGATGGTGGTGGTGATGGTGATGGTGATGGTGGTGGTGGTGATGGTGGTGGTGATGGTGGTGATGGTGATGATGGTGGTGGTGATGGTGATGATGGTGGTGGTGATGATGATGACGGTAGTGATGTTGATGGTGATGATACAATGATGGTGATGATGAAATTGCCCCAATTTACTAGACTAAGCAGTTCTCTGAAACAATGGGTATGACTCTGGGATGTCAGGAGCTGGTCACCACTGTGACCTTGGGTGAATCACTGTCTTTACTAAGCCTTAGCTTTTTGGTGTTTTTTTTTTCCACTTATAAGAAGAGGTGTGATAAAATAGATGAGTAGTTTTGCACATCTGTTCCACAGTGGAACCCTTCCAAAATAAATAAGATTAAAGGGGAGTTCCTCTGGCTGCACCCACCTGTTGGGACCTGGGATCAGAGTTCTCCCTTTGTGCAGTCTCACTGAGGCCAGCATGAACACTCGAGAGCGCAGCAGCAGGAAGAGCTGAACTCACTGACTGAGGCCCTGTGAGTGTGTGAGCTGTCCGCCTGACTGCCTTCTCCCACAGGGAACTCTGCATCTCAGTCACTCCTTTTGGGGAGCTCACAGCATGGATGAGAGTCATCAGTGGCCATGAGCAGGACAACAGCTTGTAAATAAATCAGTTCAGTAGATAATCCCCAAGTTTCATTAAAGCTCAAATATTCTGGATTTTAAGATTTCTGATTCTTAAAATACCTCTTAAATGAAGCAGAGAGGGAAAAAAAAGAGATTTTCTTTTAAACTTTGGACAAGTGAGCCATTTCCTGGCACAACTTTGGAGCAACTGATAGGTTGAATGGAGCCTGGAGAAAATGAAGAATTGGAAAAGGAGCTCCAGGCTGCAGCCCCATACAGAGTCCCAAACTTTTGAGAAAGTCAAAACTGTTTGGAGAATGCAATGGCACCCCACTCCAGTACTCTTGCCTGGAAAATCCCATGGATGGAGGAGCCTGGTAGGCTGCAGTCCATGGGGTCGCTAAGAGTCAGACACAACTGAGTGACTTCACTTTCACTTTTCACTTTCATGCATTGGAGAAGGAAATGGCAACCCACTCCAGTGTTCTTGCCTGGAGAATCCCAGGGACGGGGGAGCCTGGTGGGCTGCCGTCTATGGGGTCGCACAGAGTTGGACACGACTGAAGCGACTTAGCAGCAGCAGCAAAGCAGTTTAGCGGGGAGTCAGCGTTCCATTCTAGAAACTGGAGAGACCCAGACAGTTGCTTGTCAAAAGAATAACAATTTGGGGAAGTGGGAGAACTGACTTTGCAACAGATGAAACAATATAAAACTCCAATAAACTCAGGTATCACTCTGGAATTAATGGAGGACAAATTGAATCTGCTGTTAACTTAAATACCCATCTGCTCACATCCCTGCAGCCCATAAATTTGTGGGGCTAATTAGTTGTTGCCATCCTGAGAGCAGCAGGGGGCTAACCACGTTCCCTGGAGTTTTGTTATATGCACAACCCATTCTCCCTGCCTCTTCAGACACCTGAGCTAGAGGGGAAGGGAGAAAGATGGAGATGACCCTTCCTGGAGTGGTCCAAAGAGCTTGGATGTGATAAGGTATCTTGTCTTGACCTTCCTAAAAGATGGACTTGAGAAATCTGCAAACCCATTTACACTTCGTCTACTATTTTTTCCCCAGCACTACAACAAACATTGCTTTTCCTCATCTATCCAATTATCACCCCGGCCCCTCCCTCAGTCCCCCTCTGCCGCCTGACTTGACTTCTCTAAAA
Source organism: Bos indicus (assembly GCF_029378745.1). Lineage (NCBI taxonomy): Eukaryota > Metazoa > Chordata > Mammalia > Artiodactyla > Bovidae > Bos > Bos indicus. The sequence continues at coordinate 35,753,162 of NC_091788.1, read as the reverse complement.
GCAATTCTGTCTGTACCAGAAATGTGAAGCCTTAATATAGGCTCTTCAGCATAATCGCTTCTTAATTAAGTCAGGCTATGGCTCAGTTTCTCCGAATCATTTCCAGAGGGCTTAATTTTACTTCTGCTCAAAATTAATATTTTACATTTTACTCTTAAAAGAAACAAAAAAGGCTGGAAAGGAACTCGTGAAGAGGGGAATGAGAAAATGATCCAGCGAAAAAGAGAGATCATATTTCAGACCTCATTACTGAAGCGTTCAAGCCTCTGTCGCAATTTCCAGCGAGTAATACTCAATCTGTGACATTCACTTTAGCAAAACAAAGCATGGATCAAGGTAATTAAATGGCACAACTCAGAGCGAATTAAAGGATGATTCTATCAACAGGCGACACCTGCTGATCTGACACTTTCCACGTGCCTGGTTTGTCCTGGCCATGCCTACTCTGGCGAGGGGGGTGCGGGGGCGCCTGCTGACTCTTCCAGAGCAGGGAGTTCCTGGCTGCTCCCGGGAGTGGGCAAAGTCGGAGTCTGTGTGCTTGTCAGAAGGGCGGGAGGCCCAGGAGACAAATGACGTTAATCCTCTTCCTCTAGAGCTGGCTGACTACTGTCCCGACCCCTCCCTGGGGCTCTGCTCAGCTCTCACTGTGGACTGTGGGGCAGAGCCTTGTGCTCCTGTTCACCCTAAGGTTGCAAGAACTCTTTCTTCCACAAGGAGGTTCAGGGCGGCCGCTTCCACCCAACAACCCTGTCATCCATCCAGCTACTCACTGACTTTTGACTGTGGACCGGACTGTGCCAGGGTGCTGGAGCAACATCATGATGCAGAACTGAGAGCCACTTTCATCAATCTGCAGCTCGGGGGCCATGGAGCCTGGGCGGGCCGAGAGTTCACTTGCAAACTCACTCTAAGTGTGTGCGTGGAGAACTGTACAAAGGAGACCTGGGAATCCTCAAACAGAGACCACAGGTGTACCTGGAAGATAAGTGCTGCCTAAAAATCGGATGACAGGACCACACACCCACACAAAGGTCCACCTGGTCAAAGCTTTGGTTTCCCCAGTAGCTATGTACAGATGTGAGAGTTGGACCATAAAGAAGGCTGAGCACTGAAGAACTGATGCTTTCAAATTGTGCTGGAGAAGACTCTTGAGAGTTCCTTTGGTTGCAAAGAGATCAAACCAGTCAATTCTAAAGGAAATCAACCCTGAATATTCATTGGAAGGACTGATGCTGAAGCTCCAATACTTTGGCCACCTGATGTGAAGAGCCAACTCTTTGAAAAAGACCCTGATGCTGGGAAAGATTGAGGGCAGGAGAAGGGGATGACAGAGGATGAGGTGATTGGATGGCAGCACTGACCAGATGGACATTAGTTTGAGCAAACTCTGGGAGATGGTGAAGGACAGGAAAGCCTGGCATGCTGTAGTCCATGGGGTCACAAAGAGTCGGACACAACTTAGTGACTGAATAGCCAACAAGAAAGAATAGGACTGGCTTGGAGTTTTGCAGTATGGCCATAATCACATATGCACAGGAAATCTGCACTGCTCCCATCATCCTATCATCATTATAAGATCAGCTCTGTGGAATCTCCCAGGACTGTGGAGAAGTGGTGCTGGGGAATCTATGCTGAGACCAAGAAGCTGGAAATGAGGTGCTGGCTCTGGCTAAATGTGTCACAAGTTAGTTGCCATCTCTCTGGGAAATTTTTTCCTATTATCCTCAGCCTCCTCTCTGCCTTTTAGCTAAGACCAGTGATGTAGGGGGGCTGTGGAGGACAGGAGGAGTTGGGGGGAGGAGAGGAGGGGTCAGAGGAGGTGGAAGATGCTCAAGCACCAGTTAGACTGAGTACCTAACCATTTATCTAACCACATGGGACATAAGCATCCGTGGGAACCTAGGTGATGGCACCTGCATAGGTGATCTGTGTGACTACCTGAAACTCTGGTTCCAGTAGAGTGTGGCGGGATGTTGAGAAGCTTCATCTTAGGGCCTGTAACTGACATTGCCCAGGGTGATTCCTCTTCTCCTGGTTCGCACAACTGAATACTGGCCAGACGTTCCCTCCATCCCAGACCCATGGCCAAAAGCCAGCTCCAGACCAGCAGAAGGGTGTTTCTGCTGAGTAGCCTGCTCTTGCCCAGGGACTGTCCAAATTCATTACTTGCCACAGATTTTTATTGTACAAATATTCTACAAGGTCATTGTGCAGTCCACCAGCAGGGCTTGGGAAATCCTTTTATATGTCGATTATCTTCATTACCGTATGTATATTTTAGGGACAGACTTACTGTAAGGGTCTTTGTAGCATTTCTCAATTTTTTTTCCTCTAATAATTTATCAGCATGATAGATTTGTCTTAAGATGATGAAAGATACATTTTCCTTTTGCCAATTTTAATAAGAAGGGAAATGATTTTTTCCCCCTGAAAAAGAATTTCGGATGGCAATAAGCCCATGTATGTTCAGGTGCTTTATAATGGGAGCTGGGGTCTCATCATTTATCCCATTTTGTGTATTGTTCCCAAACGCTTCCTCTGCAGGGGAAAGACTTGAAAGATTGCCAGACGTGTGTGCTGCCAGGCTTCCCCAGGCCCCGGTTTGGGGTTTCTGAGCTCTTGTCCGTATGAAAGGTACCATGGACTGAGCCCTTACCACATGCCAGGCCTTCCTTCAAGCGCTTCATTTATAGTAAAGAAACTTCACAGTGATCACAGGAGGTGATTGCTATTATTAGCCATTTAACAGTTAGGAAAATTGAAGCACAGAGAGGATAAGCGACCTGCTAAGGTGATAAGATAGTGGTGAGGTCTAGTTTCAAGGACAAAGCCCCATGCTTGAGTCCCCATCATGCTTTGGAGATGAGCCTACTTTCTGTCCTCAAATGTGCTGATTCTTCTCAGCCTTTCTACAAAGCATGGAGTCCTGCCGCATCAGAGCCCAGTGGCTGGAGAGATGGCAAAAGATGGCAGGCAATCTGGGGAAGGTGTGAAAGAACATTCCATCTCAATCATGACTTTCAAGTTCAGACCTACACAGTAAACAGGGAAAGCCTTCTCTACCCTCAAGACCTGTCCTCCTCTCTTTATAGTCATCCTGTTTTAAAATTCACCTCTTCCAAGAAGCCTTCTTCCAATGATTTATTTTGGTATTCTACTTCTTAGGTGTTTAGGTCTCCAAATACAAATATTTAGATTTGTAGGTACCTTTGGATTACTCAGCTCCATAATTTATACATAATGATACAGTTGACCCTTGAACAACATGGAGATTCATCTGAAATAGAGCTTGCGGTAGGTCTTCTATATCCACAGTTTCTCTGCATCTGTAGTCTCCACCAAGCATTGACTCTGTTGTGCAGTAGTATTTCCTTTTGAAAGATGTGTGTGTATGAGTGGATCCATGTAATTCTAACCCATGTTATTCAAGGGTAAATTATATTATGTCTTAAAAATATGTATATATGTTTCCTATTTCCTCCATTGGACAGGAAGTTCCTCTTAGGAGGGTCAAATATTCTGTGTTTTGTACGGTGCTCCCAATAGGATCTTGGATAGGTCTGTAGACACTAGCTTGTATAGGGCACACAGCATGGATAAACACCTAATGTTGGGATTGAATCGTGAGTTTAACATCACTCTACAACCTCAAAAATGTCTGTGATGTCTACCATTGCAAAGAGAAATACAAACCTTAGAGCATAACTATTAAGAGTATGACTCCCCAAGACTGGAATTTATACAAACCTTAGAGCATAACTATTAAGAGTATGACTCCCCAAGACTGGAATTTTCCTGATGCTCCAGTGGTTAAGACTTCACCTTCCAAAGCCAGGGGTGCGGGTTCCATCCCTGTTGGGGAGCTCAGACCCCACACATAAAACAGAAGCAATATAGTAACAAGTTCAATAAAGACTTTAAAAATGGTCCACATCAAAAAAAATCTTTTTTTTTTTTAAAGCCCCAAGACCAAGCAAGCTCAACTGCAAATGTGTATGTACAGATGCGTGTACTAAAAAGTGTACCTACACAGTCAGCATGGAGAAAGAGACAAGCACGAAAGTTTGTTTTATGGATAGGCTTCAAGGGGCAAATACACAGTGATTATCTAAGACTGGGGTCAGCAAACTCTGGCCTGCGGGCCAAATCTGGCCTGTCACCTGTTTTTACGATAAAGCTCTACAGGAACACAGCCCAGCTCATCCTATTACACAGGACACAGGGCTGCTTCCCACAGCCTCTGTGGAGCCCAGGAGTGAGGCAGACACTGTGACCCCAAAGCCTCGATTGTACTACACGGCCCTCTCTGTTTCTATTTCTGACACACGCAACTTCTCAACGTCATATGGAAAAAAAAGAAAAAAAAGTTCTCTGAAAATCCATCTTTCTCCCCAGACCTCAACCTATTTCCTTTTCCTCTTCCAACTATCAATTTGAAAATATGTCCAGCACTTCCACTCCTGCAAATCAGTTATTTCCTCAGAAAATGCAGAGCCATGGTCTATTTAGAAGCAGATTTTAGATGAAGTTCCACATTTTTTTTATTGTACTTTACCTTTTTATAGTACATTTTAGCATAAATGATACTAGAATTCTTTGTGTATTGTCTCACACTTAGAATCGCTCTGCCAAATCCTTCATTTTGGCAGAGACTTCTATGGTGCGTGTGATAACCATCAGACGGTCCTTGACACCTCCAACCAGACTGTTCGGTGAGAAATGGAAAAGAAACAAACGCTAAAGAGGGGCTTCAAGCTCAGAATTTTCAACATTTGGAGTTTTGTTTCAATTTCAACCTACTATTCCCAGTAAGACATGTTTCCTAGTTTTCTGTATTGATTTTTATATTATAGAAGAAGTACAAGGATATGCGGCTTCTGGGCCATGTTCACACTATCACGTGTTCACAAAGGCATGTATAAAGCCCTAAGCCCCGAATTACACGGAGACAGGAAACGTGGAAGGGGACATGTCACCAAGACACTGCTCGTAGAGCTTCCAGGCCGTAGGCTGTGCATAGGTAGTTTAGCCTTCAAGCCCACGCGGTACCTCCTGAGAACTCTGGGCTAACGCATCTTAAATCTCACACCTTTATTGGTAGGATTATATCCCCTACCAACCTTCCTTAGCTAAAGGTCAAGTGGATCGCGGAGAGGGGTCTGGAAATAGCCAGGCATGTCCTTGAAACTCAGAAGCATTTGATGCAGGGAAAATATGAGCTCTGGGCAAAAAGAGAAATTCACAGCTTACTGTAAACTCGAGAGGCTCATCATTAAGGGTTCTCTTCAGCGCGTGGGTGGACTTCAGTGGGTTATTAGAAAGTGCTGGGAGGACGGCATGGTGCCTCCCCAGCCTTCGAGAATGGCCTCACGGGGGGCAGCACACTGTGTGAGGGGCTACAAGGTCCAGCGTCCCAGGGAAGATGCCTTTGCGGGAACTTCTCAGCTTCTAGTACAGGGAAGGGCAAGCAACGAAAAACACCATGAGGGGTTAGCCACCCCACAGACAACGAGCATCTCCGGTCTGCTGAGCACTCGTCGTACATGACCTCTTTAGTGCTCGCCAAATTTCTGAATTCTGTAAATCACCTCCGTTTAATAAATGATTAAATTAAGCCCTAGTGGAATGAAGCCCTAGTTTGTCCAGAGATGTATGTTGGATCGGCCAAAAATGTCATTTGGGCTGTTTGAGTGTTTCGGTAACATTTTATGGAAAAAATCAGAATGAACATGTTGGCCAACCCAATAGTTCGTGTGTGATGGAACAGGACACAAATTCATAGCTGATTTTTTTTTTTTTTAACTGCATCATCCTGGGTAGAAATACTAGCATCCCAGGCAGTCTTGGGAACCAAAGCTAGGAGGAAACATTGACTTTTATGTAGCTTATAGATAAGTTTTTTTTTCCAACTCACGAGAAATGATGATTTTAATACATACTTTGGGTCATTTCCTGTAGGCATACTGTGTGTCCTAGGCTAAGTACGTCTCAGGACCTAGCTTCTCTTGGTGATGCACACTCTTCACAGTCCACCTCTTTGTAATACTAACATGCGTTAACCATCAAATAAGGAAAGGAGATGGCATGGAGGTGTGCATAGTGGCAGGTAAATCCCACCTCACTCCTGACCTCCTCTCTGTACTTTATTTTACAGCATGAGGCATGGGACCCAAGAGGTGTTGGCCATTTCTCTTGGAGACCTTCTGAGGGATTATTCACGAGCTACTCTATGGTACAGAAGCTGTTCAGGGACAACATGGCATTCCCAATGTGGGGACAGTGGTGGTCATTTCCTGGTGTCACGTGTCTGCTGCTTGGAGACAAACGGACCACCTGTGTTCAGATTAGCATTGCCTGTCCCTCTGTGACACAGCAGTGGGAGATGGAAGGATCTCTTTCCCTAAATCCTAAATAATAATGATAGTAATTAAAATGTTGTGCATGCCACCAATTAATGATAAGAAGGAAGCTCACTTAAATCAGTTAAATCTAAAAAGTATTGCTTTGATAACTGTATCTGAGTATAGGGTGGAGCTTTCAGAAATAGAATGTAGTGTCTGATTATGGGAGGTGGGAGCGGGAACAAATACTGAATGGACTGAGAAGTGGTCTGCGCATTCTCAAGCCCCTGTCAGTACCTGGAGAGAGCTCCATGATTCATAATCTTGAAATGCATAGGCAGATAATTGCCTTAATCACCAGAGAAACATGGCTAAAATGTACTGAAATAAGCCATAAAACTCATTACAAGATAACAAGATTCTATCTACTCTCCAAGGTCACGTTTGAGCTTCATAAGGTCAAGGAGTTAATCACCTCGTTCAGTAAAAGCACCAAAGATAAGAACCTGTGTGTGTGTGTGTGTGTGTGTGTGTGTGAGTTGTTTAACTAGAATCCAATACAATAGAGATGGCCAGGTAGGTGAAAAGTAAGTGGATGACAGTCTCAAGATAACTAGTCATTTTGTGCTTCCCTTTTTAAGTTCTGGAGCAAAAACATCAGGGTATTTGCTTTGCAGAGTTAGTATTTCCTAGACTGGTCCCTTCCCATACAGAACACGTAAGCTGTCAACAGGTCAACAGTGGAGCTGGGCCATGGCTTTAGAATCCGGACAACCAAATTTCTTTCCCTTTGGCCTAATGAAGTGCACTGCCGGCTGTTTTATAGGAAGGAGTCTTACGCATCGCCTACTTTTACCTCTGAGTCTGTCAGATGAGAGAAATAATGTTCAGGCAGGTGCAGGGCTGTCCAAAGTCCCACGGGTTATTCCAGGTGTAACACAACCACAGAGGCCATGCAGAGTACGAACTCTTACTTTACTAAGAGGTCAGGCTCTCGCAGAGGGGAAGGTGCAGCCTGCAGGCACGACAGGTCTTTTCCTGAAGGTGAAATCTCTTCAATCCCCAGTGATGCAGTGAGCATCAGATATGAAGGATGAAGTCTCACGTCTTCACACACCTCAGGTGTGGCCTTAGAGTGGAGTTGGTTAAACCTGGCCCAGGGGCAGTTATTGCTCTTGCATGTTATCCTCATCTGAGTCCGGAGGTCCTCAGTCCTCTCTGCAGGCCCTCAACTTACCCCTGCCCACCTCTCTTCTCCAAAGCTGATAAGAAGCTAGACTTAGATCTACAAAGAAGACTAGATCCCTTGGTTTCTAAGTAAAGACTGAAGAACAGCAACAATAACAAGACTGCCAGAAGGATGTTTACGAAGATAAAATGAGATTATGAGCCTGATTCATAGAACATTCTCAATAAATAGTTATTTTTGTCATCATCACCTTCATTGTGATCGTCACCATCATTACGACCATCATCATCATCAGTTTCAAAAGGGTTGGATTGAGGAATACTAGGGAAGACTGATTGACTAGCTTTCATCACTGCAATGGCCCCATTAAAGGAAACAGGCTTAAATTGCAGCAAAAAAAAGAGGAAAAAAACCTAATTTTTTAAAAATAAAATTACTGGGAAATTCTGTTATTTACCTCCAAGAAAATATCTAAAATCCTTCTGGGATGATAAATGAGTTACTTTTTGGAGCCAAGAGGTAACTCCAGTGCCAACTCTGAATGTTTTCAGGCATTTAGACACCATTCATCATCAATAAATTACATGTAAATTTAAATCTACTGATAAGAAATCCTACTTTTTTTCTTGTTTTTTGGTACAATGTGATTTACAAATCTGTATATGAAAAAGACCAAGAAAGCTATCATTTTTTTTAGTTATCCCAACAAGGAACTTTAGTTCCTGGCCTCTATAACTACTAACTCCCCTGGAAAGATTTTTCTTTAAGTTGCTCTGTAAAAACAATTCAAGCTCCCAAATATGCATTTATTGAGGATTTACTTTGATAGATTCTGCATAGGTGGTGATTGCAGAATTAATCCTCATTAAATACATTTTTGATAATTAGTTGATTTTCATTTAACACTTAGTAACCACCACACAAACTCTAGGCAAGTATATCTAGTCAAAAAATAAAAAAAGTTTAATAAATACCAGCCAGTGAATAAAATGGTTTATTGAGAATTAACTCCTTATTACTATCTGGACCCAAATTCATTGGAGACATTCATGGTTAATTTTACATGGTATGCTCTGGCGGAGCCATGGAATAAAGATTATTCACTGACTTCCATAGGGTTCTTGGATATGCATCCAGCCTGGAGCTAGTAAGTCTAAATATTTGTCCCCTAGACCGAGGATAAATGAAGAGAGTATACAAACCACACTGGACTGCCTAGGGCAGCTGCTCTGATGAGCTTGGTAAACTGTCGAGCACAGGCTCAGAGTAGCCGGAGGTGATTTCCAGCAGTTCAGTCCTGCCGGCGCTCTGTCAGCCTCCCCAGAATAGGGGCTCAGCGTCGGGCCTGCCTCTGAGTCCCAGACCTAAGAGGGAAGGGCTGTGACCTTGAGCAATTGACGCGCTCTCTAACATCAGTTCCGCCCCCCAACCCTGTGTGAAGTGGGCATGTCAAAGACTACCGATGTCCTAAGACTTCTTACCAAATGTGATAGTAAGCAGGTGCATGAAAGGGCCTTGCACAGCACAGGAGTAGAAGCCCTGTGGTTGTGAGGATTTTCCTGGGAAAATAGGTTTGGGATAACACTTTAAGAGTTCTGATGAGGCATTCTTGGCGACCAAAGGCATTTGTTGGGGAGCTCAGTGTCCAGGTGTCACTCAGTGTCCAGGTGTGCCCTCAAAATGATGCCCAATGGTGGTCCAGTCTCAGTTCTGCCCTGGGCAGGCGGCCCAGACCCAAGTCCACCCAGGTGGGGGCTCACCTCCTGGCTGAGTGCTCCACCCACTCTTGCGGCTGATGTTTTTGGAAGATCACCCCTCCGTAGCGTTGACGAGTGTGTAGCAGTCCAGCTCAGGGCAAGATGGCCGCTGACTGTCCACACCTGGAAAGAACCAGAGAGGGAGGCTCTGGGGAGGGCCCGTGCTTTACCCCTGAGGGGTTCCAGAGGTCAGAAGGCTGGGGCCAGAAGCTCTGGAGCTGGACCTAGTCCAGCCTGCCCTCCCCTGGCTGCTAGAGTCCTGAAGGGCAGGGGGCGGGGCCATCTCCACCGTGTCATGAATAAACCAGCCATCAACTGAGGGAAGGGGCGTCATCACACTGCCTTCCTGCTCCTCCCTGCAGGGGGCCGTGGCGTAGCAAGTCCAGGGGCAGCTGGTGGCGGTCACTCTGCCTTCCCAAAGCCACTTGGAATGCAACCTGCGAATTGCCCTCATCTTTTACTGCTCTGCCAGGCTGTTTACTGGAGCAACCTTATTACCGATCTCCTAAAAATCCCCATAAACTCCATAGATCATAGACTCTAGCGTTATTACAGCTGCCAGCCTGCATGAAGAGCCCCTGCAATTATTCGCCAGGGAATGGATGAAGCAGGCCTTGGTCACCAGGTCCCCACTCACGTACGCGACGTGCAACACAGAACCAGCCCCAGAAACGAGGAGGAGGAGGAGGAAGGAAGAGACCTCGGCAGTCTTCTTTTTTTTAAATCTCTTCCCCTTTTATGGATCTTTTTTTCTGAATGCAGTCTTTTTCTTTCCGCTCCCTTTGTTCTTTCAGTCTCACACGTCTCCTCCACCTAGTGTCCCTCTTAGCCTCCAGAAGCAGATGCAGGATGTTAGAAAGACAGCTTTATAGCTCTCGTCCCTCCCGTGGGAGGCCTGGCAGCAGCCAACAAGCCCTGGTTGGGGGTGGGGGTGAGGCTCAGGTCCCTCTGGCTGCAGCTGTGGGAGAAATCTCAGATGAATTTCAAAACCTGGCTTTGCTTGGGATGTGATCAACAGTCACAGCGGGGCCTCTGTGTTTTACTATATGAGCAAACCGAGAGGGAGGGGGAAGATCCAGCCCCCCTACTCCAGCTCGCTCCCTCCCCTGTGCAGTGCAGCTGAGTGGAGGGCATGGAAAACTCGTCTACCTCTGGGTCGGTCGTGGGCCTGGGCCTGCCCCAGGCACAGCAGTCCTGGAGAAGGTGGAAACTGCGGCTGTGCTATCAGCAGGGAGCCTGGCCACCTCTGCCTGAGATGTTCTACCAGATGTAGGGGAGGGGCATCTCTCAGCTCCTGCCAGAATGTCCTGGGCAGAGAGCTTGGGGCACCCGCATGAGTGGGGCTCTGAAGCCGCTCCAGGTACCCGAACACAGATGGGAGGGTACTAGGCAGCACCCCGTCTTCAGGCTCTGCCCTGCTCAGCCTCCTTCTCGAATCTCCTGAGGACTGGCTTCCAGGTTGACAGGATAGCTGCATTGGTAAGAAAGTGTTGCTGGAAGTGGGCGGTAGGTCACAAAAGTCCCAGCAAAGGAAAACCTCAGGTGATCACAGCCTCCAGCTTTATCACAAAGGTGGATGGAACGTGCACAGAAGGAGTTTATGAACAGTTGTTGATTATGCCAGAAGTCAGGGCAGTGCAACAGCCTCGGGGTTTCCTGCCCATCAAATGGGCCACCCACTCATGGACTGTCGCAGCAGACACAGAACACATGTCTCCCTGGGCTCATGGCTGTCCCTAGGGTCTCGCTGTAAGACAACCTGCTTCCTGTCTCAGGACACTACTGGGTAGGCTTGCGGGGTTCCTTTCTAAAGGCACAGAGTCCACCTCTGGCAACAGGGGAGGGGAGACAAGGAAACTCTGGCCTCCTTTCCTTTCTGCTGGTGAAACCACTTTCGCAGAAATCTCTTTCCAGGCGGAGCCCTGGGAAGATAAGGACGAGCCAGGTGGACCTCCTTTTCCTGATGGCAGAGCCAGTGCCCTTATGTCTGTTCCAGAGAAGCCTTGTAGGATGTGTGGGGACCTCAGAGCCCCAGAAACTGCAGCTGTAATGGGGAATGACTTCGTCAGGGTGCACACCCTCAGGGTCTATCTAATACGATGCATCTCCAAGCCTTGTCCCCCACCTGCAGCAGCACCATCACCCAGGAACTCCCCAGAAACGCAGGTTCTCAGGCCACCCCTCTAACCCAACCCACTGCCTTTTAGAACACCTGCTCCCAAACACTCCATCTCTTGATGATCCCGCGTCATCTCCCTGCCTCAATAGACTCAAAAGCAACCCTCATTGCCCTACCTTCCTGCAGTACAGTCTGGGTGATGGTGTGGTGCCTTGGAATCAAGGGAATAACTCAGGAGTCGTCCCCAGTGGCATGGACAGGGTGCGAGCTGGCAGAGTGTTATGGGTACCAAGGAGGTGAAACTTCGGCTGTGCGTGGCCCATTACAGAGATGCTGTTGGAGGATGTGGAACGGGGCTTCTGCGGATGAATGTTCAGACTCCCAGGTTGTAGAGTGTGAGTGTCAGAGCAGGGCAGGATAGGGTGGGCACTGCCAGCCCTGGACCCAGACACTTGACTTTTCATCCTGTCTCCTTGCCCTTGAGGCCCAAAGGCCATCTGAAGGAGGGCTGGAGAAGAGCTAGTCTTGGATCTAGTTTGGAATAAGTATGCAACTGTCAGAATAAGCTCTTCTCCTGGCAGAAGACCCCTTTCCAGGGAAAGCACTTGAACTTGCTGCGGAATGTGTGCATTTCAGATTTGCCTGAGTCCTTGGTGCTCCGTGAGCCACCTTGGGAGTCAGGCATGCTTTCTGAACTCTAAAGCCTGAGGGGTTCCTGGCTGCGGGACTGAACGTGTTAATAGAGCCGCCTTCCAGCAATGGAGAAACAGACAGAGAGAATAGACTTACAGACGTGGGGAGAGGGGAGGAGAGGGTGAGATGTATGGAAAGAGTAACATGGAAACTTACATTATCATATGTAAAATAGATAGCCAACGGAAATTTGCTGTACGGCTCAGGAAACTCAAACAGGGGCTCTGTATCGACTTGGAGGGGTGGGATGGGGAGGGATCTGGGAGGGGGGTTCAAAAGAGAGGGGATATATGTATACCTATGGCTGATTCATGTTGAGGTTTGACAGAAAACAACGAAGTTCTGTAAAGCAATTATCCTTCAATAAAAAAAAATTAAAAAAAGAGCTGCCTTCACACTCAGGTTACAATGAGGACTGGGGATGAGCAGAAGCCCCTCTGCAGTTGACTCCATCACCACGGTTGGGCTGTAACCATGTGTCTGAGGAGCAGATAGAAAAGTCACTGACAAGGGTTGGGCTTGTAGGGCCTGGAGTGGAGACAGTGTTAAGCAAGGCTGTCTGCAGAACTGGCTCCTTTCCTTCAGAAAGGACAACATGAGAGTTCATCAGAGGAGAACTTTGCAAGGACTTCCCTGGTGGTCCAGGGGTTAAGGTCTATGCTTTCAAGGCAGGGGGCACAGGTTCGATTCCTGGTCGGAGAACTAATATCCCATAGGCCACATGGTGAGTCTAAAAAATAAAATATTAAAAAAAGTTATACAAAAGAGAAGAACTTTGCATTCAGGAGGCAGAAAATGAAGGCAAGCCTGCCCTTGCCGTGGAGGGATGGAGGACACAGGTGGGTAGCGAGTTTTTAATGCAGCTCTGTAGCTGGAGCCGCTCAAAAAGGGCCAGCCTCTTTTTGAAGTCCTCCCTGATCCTTTCTACCAAACTCCAGTTTGTTTCTTTCCCTTTATATTATTCTCGGCACCCAAATGAAAGATGTGGGTGCTCGGTCCTCCCGTGGCACCATATGCCTGCCCGGTGGGGTCAGCCCAGATGCCACATTGTAATTCAGCCTCCTCGTCTGCTTTCTCTCTAGACTGCAGGGAGGCAGGGATCACATCTTTCATCTGCAGCCCCAGAGCTATCACAGGGTCTGCTGTGTATAGATACACAGTCCCTTATCTGCAATTCCAAATTCAGAAAGGTCTGAGAACCAAAAAGTCTTCTTATAACTCATTTTGCAGTAGAATCTGGGCCAGGTATTGGCAGGTTTTCAGAGGCAAGATGTAGCAGCAGAGTGGAGACAACTCATGAATGACAACATGGAAGAAACGCTAAAAGCCAGAGTGAGCAGCAGCCACTGGGCTCGGAGGAAGGGCTGCTACATTATGGGGGCCAGTATGGGGTGACCTCAGATACCTCCTGGCACTTGTTGTTCACTTCAGTCGTGTCTGACTCTCTGAAACCCCATGAACTGTAGCCCGCCACGCTCCTCTGTCCAGGGGATTCTCCAGGCAAGAATACCAGCTTCTCCAGGGGATCTTCCTGACCCAAGGATTGAACCTTCGTCTCATGCATTGGCAAGTAGATTCTTTACCACTGAGCCAACTGGTTTTAAATTGTAGGTGCAATTCTCAAAGATGAGGAGCCGGAGGGGAGGTACACTTGGGAGAGCACACACGATTTTCTGAGTATTTTCCAAGCTTGCTCAGTTCCCCTCTTCCCGTGGAGTTTCCAAACTCTCCCAGGGCTGGGACGCTGGCCCATTTTTCCCCCATTCTTTCCACATGGCCCAGTAAAAGGTATTCTGAGGACAGTCCAGAATTCTCCTGTCCTGCTGGAAAGACTTCTGGGCCTTGCACGTAGATTGCAATCAAGAATACAGTTGGTCCTGGAACAACTCAGGTTTAAACTGCAGGTTCAATAATACATGGATTTTTTTTTGAATAGTAAACATTACAGAGGGTTTCCCAGGTGGCTCAGTGGTAAAGAATCCACCTGCCAGTGCAGAGACCTGAGTTCCATCCCTGGATCAGGAAGATTCCCTGGAGAAGGAAATGGCTACCTACTTCAGTATGCTTACCTGAAGAGTTCCATGGACAGAGGAGCCTGGTGGGCTACGGTCCATCAGGTCTCAAAAGAGTCGGACACAACTGAACAACAAAACATTACAGATCCACAAGATCTGCAGGTTGGTTGGGTCTCCAGATGTGGAACCTGCAGACATGGACGATCGACTCTAAGTTAATAAGGGTTTCGACTGTGGGGAGGATAAGTGATCCTAACCTCTGTGCTATTTGAGGGTGCTCTCTCCAATAAATGAAAACTTAGATAGTGTGAGTTTTACATTAATATGCCTTATTATTATTATTGGTTTGTATTAGAGCCGTTTTAGGCTCCAGCAAAATGAAGCAGAAAGTACAGAGATTTTGCACCCATCCCCCTTACAGAAGGGCTTCCCTGGTGGCTCAGTGGTAAAGAATCCACCTGCCAATACAGGAAAGGTGGGTTCAGTTCCTGGGTTGGGAAGATCTCCTGGAGGAGGACATGTCAACCGACTCCAGTATTCTTGCCCGGAGAATCACATGGACAGAGGAGCCTGGTGGGCCACAGTTCATGGGGTCACAAACAGTCGGACACAGCTGAGCAACTAAACAACAGCAACTCCTTACAAAAGGCTCCCCCATCATCGACAGTGGAACAGTCCTTGCATCATGTACTGACATAGAAATGGTATTATTTTAATGCCCATTTGTCCTCCCATAACAGTAATAACAACTTAGACAAGGGGTTGCTCCCCAGCTCTGATCGGGCACCTCTTTCTCCTTCCCTTACCTGGAGGTTCTTTGTGTACTGAGAAGCTAGCCCATCTGTGATGTCATGGAGCAGAGAGGAGATAGGATGACAAGCTTTGAAAGGGGTCAACACTGAGAAGACAGACAAGCTTCCCTGTGCTACAGAGGGAAGCTCACAGGCATAGGCACTGAAGATGGAGAAAGACGTACGGGATGAGTTCCCTCCCTGGGGACTGGAGTGGGAGAAAGGAATCTGGGCACATCAGTCCAGATCTCTCACCCGTGGGGAGGGCAAAAGCCGCAGCAGCTCCTGGGGGCAGCTGGAGACCAGTTTGTCTGTTTCTCCAGGAGTGCCGCCGGACAGCAGTCCTGGATACCAAGCCCTGAAAACCATTCACTGCTCACAATTTACAGCGCGCATTTGAACATGTAAAGAGTCTGACAGCCTCACACATGCTGGTGGAGCCTGCAGGGGGTGCGGGACTCTCTCCACCTCTCAGAGGAGGGGCTGGGCAGAGCACCCTGGTGGGTCTCTCACAGTGGGCTAGGGGTGAAGCCAGAGTCCAGTAGGCAGGTCCTGGGCTGTGCTTCCCACAGCGCATGGAGAGAGGAACATTCTCTCCCGGGCTCCTGGCCACAGCCTGTGATGAAACCCCAAGAGCAACAACACAACACAACCATCCTTCTGAACCCTAGAAGAGTGTTTTAGTTTGTGCGTGCGTGCGAAGTCATTTCAGTTGTGTCTGACTCTGTGACCCCATGGACTGGAGCCCACCAGGCTCCTCTGTCCATGGGATTCTCCAGGCAAGAATACTGGAGTGGCTTGCCATTTCCTCCTCCAGGGGATATTCCCGACCCAGGGATCAAACCCGCATCTCTTACGTCTCTTGCACTGGCAGGCAGGTTCTTTACCATGAATGCCACCTGGGAAGCCCATTTTGTGTATAGGAAAAAAAAAGTTTCTGCATCAAATACTTTTAAGAAAAATTTAAGCTTGGCTCTTCACTGCAGACCTTCTCCAAGTCTTCACTAGACTGATGTGCTACAAAGCTCGCAGGGAGAGAGAACATATTTCCTGGAGGCATCTGACCACGACTCTGACCTTAGCAGAGCTTCTTGAATGGAAAGCTCTTTGGGGAATGAATGCAGCATCAGAATTCATCAAATGGGAGACATGTGGTTACTTTTCAATCTTCAGCTCTGGGGGTGTCCTGCAAGGAGGTTCTCAGAGAAGCCTGAGGGGGAAAGACAGACAACTAAAATCTCTAAGGGGCTCAAAAGAAGTGAGGTATTCAGGCATAATAAGAAAAGGACAGTGGCAGCCCACTAGAAAGAAAAGAATGAAAGTCGCTCAGTCATGTCCGACTCTTTGCGACCCCATGGACTGTAGCCTACTGGGCTCTTCCGTCCATGGGATTTTCCAGGCAAGAATACTGGAATGGGTTGCCATTTCCTTCTCCAGGGGATCTTCCTGACCCAGGGATTGAACCCGGGTCTCCCGCATTGTAGACAGATGCTTTACCATCTAAGCCACCAGGGCAGGCCACTAGAGTTGACTTTATCTACAATGTGAGGGGATTCGGGATCTCGGGTGGTGAGCTGCTGCTCTTGGAAGAACAAGGGACTCAGCAGGGCTTCCCTGCAGCAGAGGGAGGGGGTCCACTCCGCTGTGAGGAACCTGCAGTGTGAATGTTGGGTGCCTAGGGGGCCAGGAACCAGGCAAGGGGAGGACCCAGCATCCTGTTCATAGACAGAGGTTCCCCTAGGATATGGATGGACCAGGCTAGATCCTACTTGGAGTCAGGTGACTAGAGAAAATGACCCATGTGGGTCTCATCTGGCCTTGCGATGCTGAAATAACTAGTGATTCCTCTAGAAGCAGGTCTGAACCCTGAGCAACGAGGTGATCCTTGGATACTATGTCACAAAGGTGGGGGCAGAGATCTTGGGTGTGTTTATCCCAGGAAGGAGGAGTGAGGAGGGGAATGGGCGAGGGAGAGACAGAAAAATTCAGAGCCAGAGTCATCGAAAAGCTGCCAGGGCCTCCAAGGAAAGTCATCCTGGGGGAACTCTGACCCTTACCCCTAGCTAGGCACCCACCAGCCCTGACCCCAAGTCCCCACACCCCCTCCCCCGAGAGGAGAGGCTCCATGCACCGCACAACCTCATCCCCATGTCCCATTCCCTTGGTTTCCCCAGCTTCTGGTCCTCTCTCATCCTCCCGCCCCATCCTCAATGAAGAGAGGGAGCGGGCAGTGCAGGGCCAGGGTGGCGGGGAGGGACAGGGAACCACCACAAAACCAAAGGAAATCTTGAGGGGAGGCTGGGCCCAAGGGATGGGCTTCTTGCAAAATCCCGAGTTTCATTAAATATAGAAAGGTGGGAGGAAGAAAGAATACCCACTCACTGTTCCGGTTTCAAAGTCGGAAGGCTGGCCTTGATTTCAAAGACCTTGTGTGTAATGTGATGCATGGCTTTCTCTTCTGTTTCTCTCTTTATAGGTAAGTGACATTTCATTCTGCTCATCCCCAAGGCAAAGTTGGATGGTTTTAAAGTGGAAAATAAAATGATCGGAAAGAAACGGGGAAGGTGGGAAGAGGTGGCCGTCGAGGGCGGTACAGGTAGGTGCCCACGAGATCGCTGTCCTTTGCGCAGACAGGGAGGGGGAGGCGCCCAGAGTGACGGTGAATGCCTTTGCCGAGGACTGGAGGTCCGGGCCGTGGCTGTGGTTTCTGAGATGATGTAGAAGCCTTTGCTCCTGGAAGGAGGTCTGTTCTCTAAGGTGGATGCTTAGCGCTGTCTCCAAGGAGTCTTTCCCTGGCGAGGTTTCCAGCCTGTTAGGGGTTGGTTTTGTGTCCTGGTTCTATGTACCAGCTGCTTTGCGGTGGGCAGCCAATGGGGTGCTGGTAGAGTGGGTAGGGAAGGATGGGATTGCATCTGGATAGACAGAACATTCCGGAGGAGGATCAGGAATTTGGAAGGTGAACATGCCTGTTGTGATGCGACTGCAAATGGCACGGAAATTTCTGGACAGGAAGGAGATTTGTGGGGAAACAGATCCTCTGGCACATTAAGAATCTACTTAATCGCCAGGTCTGTTTGGTTACCGCAGACATTATTTTTCTATTCCTTGTGGTCTCGGAGGCTACGACAGCACTTCTTTTCTCCTGAGCCTGCAGCTAAGCTGAGTCTTAAAGCTGGAGGCTGACTTATTACAGATGAGTTGGTCATTCAGGGAAGGTGTTTTGAAGTTCAAGATGAGTCTGGGTTTTCTACTCTCTTGAAATTCAATTCCTCTCCCCTAAGATGAAAGCAGAAGGACTTCTAATTTCTCCTATAACTTGCGAATGATCCACTGAAATAATTGATTGACGGCTCTGTTGACATGTATTTTCTATTTCTTTTTTGAAAGAAAGAAGGAAATGTAAAGCCTTCTGTTTAGTAGTCTGTTAATCTAGGTGAAGGACACATGGCTCAATTCAATAAAAATATTTAAATTGCATCGTCTTATCATGCCCAATTAAAGGCGATAAATAGAGTTGACTGGGTGGAGGGGAGGTTGGGAAGAAGGAGACAAAGATAGAAACCACTTCGGTCTGTGGCACTCAGAGGGGGAAATTCTCCTCCACACACAGGAGGCAAATCTGAAGACCCTAGAAATGTTAGAAAGAGGCAAAATTACTAGAATTTATTATTTAAGCTATTTGATGCCATGTCTAAATGTTTGCTACACCATGGGTTAATTCTCTTTTCCTCCATTTCAACAAAGAAAACCAACAAAGAAAGAAAACTCAAAAAAAAAAAAAAAAAAGAAAAAGAAAACTCAAAATACAACGTCCTTCTCTGAAATTGATTCTATATGGAAAATGACTGCGAATCTCTTTTCATGTCCTCCTATCCCAATCTTGAGGTCTTTTATTATATTCTCAATGAATGCCCAAAGACCCCAGTTGCACTTTCAATGCTGTAGACAGACCAAGTAAACTTTGGTATTTGCCCTGCAAAATGGGAAAAATTAGGCTGCATCTATTGGGATCCTAGTCCAAAAGAGAGCTCTGTTCACTCTGCCCTGCTTTGAAAATGCAGAGAAACTGCAGTCCAGAAACAACGCTAGCATCTTGCCTGGCAGGCAGCATAAGATGGGGTTCTAAGTTGGAGGGCTTTCGAAGGCCCCGTGTTCAAAAAGCAGATACTATCTTTGGATCAAGGTTGATTGAGTGACTGACTTTGTTGGAAAATTCATCTTCTTTTAGAATTTGTAACAGAATAAGGGCTGTGACATAATCCTTCGTCATCTCGATAGTCTGCCTTTTATGCAGATGGCAGGTATTGGATGGGTGGGAAGGGACTGCATTTACCCCCAGGCTTCCTCTTTGGACACTTTAGTTTGACTTGTGGGCTCAGAGGGAAGAGCCGCTGAGAAGCCAGGCTGTTGGAGTGGATAGTCAGTGTCTTGGAATTTCCTGTTAATAAGGAGGTAATGGAGTATATGTTAATTTTACAGGAAACATTTCCACAGGGTATATAAGTACAATGGATGTATTTGAATAGTTTCCATATGCTGGGACTCTCAGAACCAAGAGGATAAAATTCCATTTGCACCTGCCTTATAAACAACACACTGGCAGCACTCACGTGCCCTGTGGAATCGGAGGATGAACCGGCAATGCTTGCACACACATATATCCCCAAACATGCCGTCACTTGCACATGCAACACACAAATGCATATTTTTAGATGCAAAAACACCAAGCTGTGATTTTGCCTTTGAAAGGTGACGAGGAGCAAAGATCTTTCTGAGAACCAGCTCTGCCCTCTCTCGCTCTTGTTCCCCAAGACCCCACACACTCTGTTCTTCTTCCCCATCACCTCCCCATCGCCTGGTCCAGTTGCTGTATTTACTGCACAGCCTGGTCCCTGAAAGCGTTTCTTCCTTGGCTTTGGGATCTATTGTATGCCCCCCTTCTCGTCTTGAGTGCCCCTCGGAGGGGTGGGCGACAGTTAACCATGTGGATCCAGCATTGACCTCCCTCTCTGTTTTCCTCTCCACTTTGGGCTCTGAGGCCTTCCTTGACCACTCTGTCCATCTGCACCAGCTCTGGAAAGGAGGGACAGGCTGTTGGATGGAGTTTGTGCTTCTTGGACCTTGAGGTCTCTGGGTGTCAGAAGGCAGTGATGAGTGTGAGGGGTCAAATTCCACAGCCCCTCCTCTGCCACCTTTGCAAGGCCTGCTTTGAAGCCAGCAGAAAGTCCTACATTTCTGACAAGGACCATTCTGTGACATTCCTTTAAAGCTAGCCTTCTTGAATTTCAGACACCATGCGAAACCGTTCTCTCTCTCATATTTTATTTTCAAAACGACCCTATGATGTTGGTGTTATCATCTTCTTTTTACAAATGAGGAAGTGAGATAATGTTGCCCAAGGTCACTTGACCTTGAACCTGAACTTGATGCTATACCTCTCTCGCTATGATAGCCATGGTTTTAACTGCTGTGTATCACATAGAGCACTTAAACTCTCCCAGAAGAGGACCAGGTGGCAGGGAGGGGAACCTTTAAACCTTAGAATAACTGGGCTTCTCCTTTCTAGCTCTTTAGATCTATCCAACTCTGGACCAAACAGGCACCTTCAGGACATGGCCTTGGAGGAGCCAGCACAGAGCAACAGAAAAGAATTGGGCACAGACATAGGAGAACTGGGGTTTGAGGCCTGAATCTGCCGTTAAATCTCTGTGTGACTCCAGGCAATTGATTTAATTCTCGGAGCCTCTCACATCACGACAAAGGCATATCAAGCACAGCACTATTTCAAAAGCTAAGTAGGAGACCCCATCGGAGAACGGCTCCTGGGAAAGGATGCTCTAACCATACCTGCCCATCATCCTTACCTGAACGTCCCCTTCCATCCTGGCTCCCCAGATCTCTAAGCCGAGTTCTTGATTTTTCTGATGAAGTCTAGAATTTTTGCCAACAGTAAAGAACAGTTCTTGGCAGCTTCCTGAGTCTTCACTTCCTTTCAATACCAGGCCTAGTGGAGAGCAAAATTAGCCTGCCAATCACTCAGAGACATGTGGGCCCCAGGAAATTAAATTCCCCCTCTCTCCAGCTGTCTCCCCCCACGCGCCAGGTACCAAATGAATGTGCAGGCCACGCGTTTCCATTCCCGTCTCTCCTTCCTATATGTTAATTTGAGCACCTTAGTAGAACAAAACCAACCTAGTGGATATGAGATGAAGTTCATTATCCCCCAAAGCCTAAGGTTATAGGACGGAGTTAGTTGGAAGGTAGGTTTGGCTCTCTTCCATCATTATTTTGGATTAGAACATTTTCTTTTTCCAGCAATATTTAAAAGCCACCTTCTTACACAGGTCACCGTCTTTCGTGACCAATTGAAAGGAGAGACGTGAGCAAGGCACCGAAGCCACTCAGCACCCACTCGGAGTTCCTGCAGCTGCCGGGGTCTCCCAGACCTCATGCCCTTCCTGCATCTATTTGGCACCCGGGACAGGACTCATGCTACTGCTTTCTGAAGATGATGTTTGGGGACCCAGCGTGCAGTTGGGGAAACTGGGCTCCCAGTGCTTTCTGTGTCTGCCAGTGGCATTCACACAGTCCCTCCTGGCCTTGGGGGGATTAGGGAGGACCTCCTCTGAAGGCTGACTCTTGAGGCAGTCACTCTCTTACACAACCTTTCCACCTCTCAGCTGTGGAGCGAGGGCTCTTAATCCTGACATTTGCCTGAGCATTCAGAGGAAAAGCCTCTTCAGTACCATGGGGCAAAAAAGACTTCAGATACACAGTCACTGCACAGATGTGAGAAGCCAGGAATAGATCCCAGGGCAAGTGAAGAACACAGAGCTTTATCGGAAACTTGCGGGCACTATTGTGGGGTACCTTGTGTCCCCTCTGAACTTCATATGTTGAAGCCCTCACCCCCAGTCCCTCAGAATGTGACTGTCTTTGGAGACAGACCGTTTAAGGGGTAGTTCAGGTAAATAGGAGGTCATAGGAGTGGGCCGTTTTCCAGTCTAACTGATTTCCTTACAAGAAGAGATTAGGAGCCAGACACACACAGATGAGGAAACAGATGTAGCATCTCCAGGCTACGGAGATCTCCAGGCTAAGGAGAGATGCTTCAGAATGAAACCGAGCCCCTAGACACCTTGATCTTGGACTTTTCACCTCTAGAACTATGAGGAAGTAAATTTCTGCTGTTTATGCCATCCAGTCTAGGGCGCATCTTACAGCAGACCAGGCAAGAGAACCCAGTCAGGGCAAGAGACAGCGCAGGTGTCTGGACACAACAGAAGCTCCCATGGGCTGCAGAAAATAGGCAGACTCGCAGGTCAAATCCCTGCCCCCACGCTCCCGACCTCTGGCTATTTGCCATTTTAAGCCCCACTCTTCTCATCTGTAGAATGGGTTTGACCTGTATCTCACTGCTGTGTTGAGAACTGATTGATAATGAGCAACAGATATTGCAGCAAAATGCTCAACATCCAGTTCTCTACTTCTTATTATTTCTCTTAATAGTGATAGGGATGAAAACCAAATGTATATATAATATTGTGATTTTAGTGTGTGCTAGGCATTGTGCCAAACTTTCACCCAGGACACTTCATTTAACCTGGCCTTTTTATCTGGTGATTAAAAACAAGGCTAGTCTCAGGGCTCTGTGCCTGAGATCGTTGAATTCATCAACCTCTAAGCCAGGTCTGAATGGAGACTTGTGAACTTCCGACTTGTCACCCCCTTGATTGACACTTGTCGGATCTCAACCTTCTTGGCTTAGGAAGAAGGACTGCCTCAATCACGGGTCATGACAGGTCCACACCCCACACCCAGCCTGCTTCCATTCATCTCCAGGTGTTCCTCTATTTAAACGAAACTTGTAGACAATTGTGGCCAAGCCTGAGGTGTTCACTTATAACTGTTTACATCGTTGAGGGTGAGATATTGAGTGTGAACACGTCGTGCACCACAAACACACAGGCATTGAAAGGTTGAGGGGGCGGTCAACTGCTCTGCCAGTGGCCTGGTCTGTGTGGACATGGAGCCCATAACACACCCTCCCAGGTCAGCGGATCTCAGGATGGGTAAGCACTCAGCAAGCACGCACAGTTCTGACGCCCTAACAGGGGCGAAGCCCGTGACCTCCAGGCAGAGGCCGAGTGACAGCTCAGAAGTCCGAGTCGACATTCCCACTGCTGCCCTTGCCCTGAGCCCGGAGATCTCTGCTCAGACAGTCTGGGTGGGCCGGGGCATCCTGGGCCATATCCACGTGCCCCAGCTCTGGAGCTCTGCATAAAGACATTCCCCTTCCACTGCCTGAGTCTGGATTAGTTTAACTCCAAGAGCACCTTTCCTCCAAGTTCTTAGTCCTAGCACACTGCATGAGTTTCTCTGCCGCCTCATGAAGCTCAGTCCTCAAGGTAACAAAAGATAGCTACTGGCATTCCTGTTTTGTGGGTGAGAAAGTACAGCTCAGAGATACGAAGCATCTGCAGTAAAGACACACAGCTCCCTCACGAATTCGTGTCTGTCTAACTCCCAGTATCATATAGATACTGTGTCATATCTCTATACCTGCCTGGGTACAATCTGTACATAATGTGTAATATATAATATATATTACATATCAATATTCTATATAATTATGTATCAATATTATATTAAGTTATATAGTAAATGCTAATATATATATATATATTTACTATTGAAGACGATGCCTGGGTATTCCTAAGAATTCCCTTCTAGGAAGTACTACAAATTGAGAACTGAGGTTTAAAAAAAAAAAAAACAACCCAGCACCTCGATTATATGTTACAAGTTGAGAATTGAGGTTAAAAAACCCCAGCGCCTCGATTATGTGTTACAAGTGTCTAAATCCTTGGACTATGTCCCCTCACCGATCACTTACAGCTTTGAGCTGAGAAAGGGCAGTGCCTGTGTGGCCACTTCTCTGAGCTGTCCAGGCTTTTTTCTTGTTGAACAGGAGCAAGGTGGAAGGGATAATGAGACAGAAGCAAAGACTCGAGGCAACTAATGTTTCCCCCTTCTTGTCCCCAATTTCGGACAAACATGGGGCCCAGAATGAGTGAGGGAATTAAATTAACGAAGACAATTTCTCCCTGTCATTGAACTCTGACTAATGAGTCTATTTCTGGGTAATAAGAAGGAGCAGGAAGTGACAAGGCAGTGTAATGAATTAGTGGCCCAGAACCTCGTTAGTCAGAATAATCTTTCCACGAAAGATAAATGATGCAAACATTAATTATAAAGCCAGGCTGGAAATGCATCCCAT
The DNA here is from genome assembly GCF_029378745.1 of Bos indicus. Classification (NCBI taxonomy): domain Eukaryota; kingdom Metazoa; phylum Chordata; class Mammalia; order Artiodactyla; family Bovidae; genus Bos; species Bos indicus. The sequence continues at coordinate 35,728,977 of NC_091788.1, read as the reverse complement.
TATTTGGCTTCCTAAGAAATATCTCCCAGTTATCACAGGCATTTCAACCAACAATAACAATAAAGTAAAGATTCACTGAGAACTCTGATCCTGGGGAGACTGGCTGGTGGTGAGAGCCTGGGGACCGACCCTGCTCTCTAAAGTGGCCCATTCTCAAATCTCCTGCAATCTCAGGGTCTCGTCCCAGCCCGGCCTCTCTGTGACCTGCAGCCTTTCTCTCCGGCTTGGCCATTCAGAGCCGTCTACTCGGGGCCACTAGAGCCAGATGAGGCCAGGAGTTCAACGGGACTGTTCTCCCACGTCAAAGAGAGAGAGGGCAAGATCAGGGTTTTCCCAGTGACTCCAGCATCCTAAAAGAGAGCTAGAGATCAAAACTGTGCAGGAAATAGAGAAACAGGGGTCAGCTAAGTTTCTGTCCCGGCTCTCTGTGTTTGAAAACTTAGCCTGTTGTTTTGCTTATTTGTTTGTTTGATCAGAGAACTGCTGAGAGTGAGGTCTCTGGTTAAGAGTGCTCTTGGTGAGGGTTAAGTCAGGTTGGCACCTATTAAGTGCTGGGTGAATGCCATCAGCACATATTGTGATGTAGTTTCAAGGCTGCAGAGCTGGCAAGGGTATGGGGCATTGGGGGCAGTTCTCTTGGAGCAGGGATGAGGCAGAGAGAGGCACCTGCCTGCCAATGTCCCCAGGGGGTGAGTGCCAGGCCCCTGAGGGGCTGTCATCTCAGGCTGGTTATCAACTGGAATTTTGGGAGGTGCCCAGAAGGGAAGGGAGGAGAGGGAGGAGGCCTTCACTTGGAACCAGAGTAGAGACTGAGTCAGTAATAAATGTGCTTTGCTGCGGCCATTACTCCCAAGAGTAAATAAGCCGGAATTAAAAACTATAAAAAAGTCCTCGGCAGCATCCGGTAATAAACTTGTCCGTGACTTCACGGCTTAGAGGTTCCTGAGCTTCTAAGGATGTTTGCTCCCTCCTGCCCACGGAAGGGCTAGGAATCCTTTGCTGCAGACCCGGGAGTCTGAAGCCCGGAGGCTGGAAGTTTCCGAGCCTCCTTCCAGGTAGCACATCGAAGTAGAGGCTGCAGGCAGCTTTGTTTCTAAGGCTTGGTTGTTATCTGACTGGCAACTCTTGGTAATGAGAGAAGAAAAAACCAATTAATTGGGAATGAATTTTAATTGTCTCCGACTTCTCATTTATAGGCTATTAAAACAAGTTGCTATTAAGCAATCACGTTGGGTTGCATCATCCGAGAAGATGGATGCTCCCCAAAAGTGCCCTCTCATCTTCCAGCCTCCTCTTTGGACAAAAACTGGGCTCTTGGGCTTTATGCAAGGTGAACCCATGGGGGGGAAATATAGAAAAAAGAATCTTGCTGCCAAAATCTAATTTTTTTCTTTCTTGTTTCTACTAAAGAACAATTGCCCGCACTTGTCTGTGATTCTGTGGCTGTTCACCTCTTGCGCATTTTGGGAGCTGTAGGAGGGTTGCCGGGGAGGCAGGGCTTGCTTTGGGCAGTTTCTCTGGCAGCTCATCACTGGCTCCATGGTTGTGGGGGTGTGAGAGGCTGTAAAGGTCCCTGGAATCAGCCCATCTGGGCAGAAGGAGGGGACCCGGCTTGGGAAAGGACTGCCAGGACCACTCCCCGCCTTCCTCCCCTCCACCCACCTCTTACGGCTCCAAAATGAGCTTTTATTATTTTGAGCTCTGTGTGTGCCTGTGTGCGTGCTAAGTTGCTTCAGTTGTGTCTGACGCTTTGTGACTTCATGAACTGTAGCCCGCCAGGCGCTTCTGTCCATGGGATTCTCCAGGCCAGAATACTAGAGTGGGTAGCCATGCCTTCCTCCAGGGGATCTTCCTGACCCAGGGATGGAACCTGGATCTCTTAGTTTCCCTGCATTGGCAGGCGGGTTCTTTACCACTAGCGTGGCCTGGGAAGTCTTTTTTGAGGTGTGATTGGCAGATAAAATTTGTATATATGGAAGGTGTACAGCCTGATGCTTTGATGTGTGAATACATTGTGGAACAATGTCGCAATCACGCTAAGGCATCCATCACCTCACACAATGACCACGTTGTGTGTGATGAGGACCCTTAGGATCTGCTCTTAGCAAATTCCAAGTGCGGGATAGGATACCGTCAACTGCAGTCACCTTGCTGTACACCAGGTCTCCACAACTCACTCATCTCGATTAACTGCACGCTTTGGCCAGCACCTCCCCACACCCGCCTCCCTGTGACTTCCACTACTTTAGATTCTGCAATATTTGTCTCTCTGCATCTGGATTATTTCACTTAGGATAGTATTCACGGCAGAATTATTCACAGTAGCCAAGATGTGGAAACGAGCTAAATGTCCATGGGGGATTAATTGGTAAAGGAAACACGGCGTATCCATACCGTGGAATATTACTCAGCCTTGGAAGAAGGGAATCCTGCCATTTGGGTCCTTGTGGAGGGGCCCGCAGGGTCAGCCAGGTCTCCTTGCTGGGAGCTGGGGGACGTAGCAAGGTGGGTACCTGAGCTACTACGGACATGGCAGGTCACTAGATGTTTCTGAACCTGCCCGGCAGTGCAAGGAGTGGAGATCGCAGCCCCTCCCTGAGGGCTTGTGTAGATGTCATAGGTCAGATGTAGGTTGTGTAGGTGTCCAGCTAGATGCTAACCACGAGGGCCCGGGGGTCCCCAAAGTGCTGGAACCCCAGCCCCTCCCCTTTCAGCTCTCCCTCATCGGCCCCCTTCCCATCCCTCTCTGATCTTTCTCTCTGCTCAGTTTTCTGAACGCCCATCACCTGTATCTCACCATCCATGTCCCCCTGCTCTCTCCACACAAAAGGGCCAGGGCCCCCATAGAAGGCTCTGCTGAAGGCTCTGCTGGGTAGGGCTTGGCTCTCTGCCTCTCCAGGTGAGCTCTGCCCTCAGCAGCTTTATGGCTTTCAAGGTGGAGCTGTCTCTGCCCCCTTGGGCAGAGACGTAATCAGCCTGGAAGGCCAGTCCCGCCCCCTCTGCTCCCAGGGGTCTTATCTGGCCTCTCTCCCCACCCCGCAGCCCACCCAGCAGCTGCACAGTATTTATGGAGGGCCGGGCACCTGTCCCCTTCCATCTCCTTCCATCTAAATCACCTGCATGTTCAGGGGACTAATTCATGGCTCCTGCTGCACTCGGATTGTCAGCTCTGGGCTTTGCAGAGGAGGCGGTGAAATCGCTCTGAACTCTGCAACTGGTGGTGCGGTGGGTGGGGCCCGAGGAACCCTCACCAACCCCACCCCCCCACACACACATCAGAGCCCAGGGCATCTCTGGACAGGGCATCTCTGCAACGTGACGGGCTGGCAAGCGGCTTGGCTTGTGAGACTGGCCAGGAGTCAGAGGTGTAAGAAGTTAAGGCTGGAGCAAATCTGGAAGTCACCAGAGGTTGACGAAATGCTGCTAATCGACAGTAGCTGATCCAAACGACATCAGAAATGCAGAGAGCCCAGTCCTGAGTGAATACAGGGAGGCTGGTTGAGGCAGTGCTATTTCTCCGTTTGGGGGCTGTGGCCCCTCTGAAGGTTGAGGTCCAGGGACTCTAGAATGTGGCACCTTTGATGGCAGAAGTTGCTGGGCTCAGGAGCCACGCCCTCCTAACCCAGCTCCCCATCTTTGTCCCCATAGCTCTAGGACGGCCTTAATGGGATAGCAGTGTTGGTGTTTATTTTTCTTGTCCACTAGATTCCCAGAATTTTTAGGAAATGGACACGATCCTCTTTAGGTTTTAGTTCTTCTGCTACCTGGGAGGAGCTCAGGAGAGGTTTATGAAACTGAAATACCCATGGACGCCCTCCGACTGCCTCTTCCCAGCATCGAAAGTAAGGCTGTGTGATGAGATTTTCCCTCAGAACAGAGAAGATCACCACACACTCGATTAAGAAGCTACTGTTATTTGAAGCCTAAAAATAGATCTAGACAGATGAGAGGATGGACGGGGTTTCTGAGATGAATTGTGGGGACGCGATGGACCAGAAGGTGACCCACCGACCACTGTGCTGTTGGGGATCCAGGGCACGCTCATCCAGGGCAGCTCAGGGGTCCCGGTGAGCAGCAGGTGGGGCTTGGAGTGATCCGTGGGATCCCTAGTGCCTCGGAGGACACGGAAGCCGGGGGCGGCCTTCTCTGAATGCCAGAAATGGCAGCCCCAATAGGAGCGTGTGGCCTTTAGACCGCCTGTTTCCCGGGCGTCAGCCAGGCTCCAGATCTGTGCTTTGTGAGAGCCGCAAGCCGTCACCCCCTTGTGTATGTGTATGGGTGCCTGTGTGTGTAAGTGTGTGCTGTGTGTGTAAGCGTGTGTGTGTGTGAACACCCGTGATCTTTCTTCCCGCCCCTTCACCATCCTGGTCACACAGCTCTGGACAAAGCCTCCCTTTAAGTGCGGCACCAGATACCGACATAGAGAGTTCTGGGGGTGTCTGCCCACTGCTCCCCTTTTGGCCTCTGTCGGGACCTCCCCAGAAATGCTCCTCCATCCCTCACCCAGAGCATCACCAGAGAACCAGAGCTGGAGGCTCTGTTCGGGGGGCTCCCAGCTGACCCCCGTCTCCTCCCCAGGCACCATCACGGCCTTCACCTCTCTAGGCCTCACCCACGGGGCTGGAGAACAGAGGCCTCACGTCTGCAGACTGCCTTTTAAAACAAAACATCCGAACAGGGAAACTACATCCCCACCCACCCCATCCCCCTCCCCCTCCCCCACCCATTCGGTCTATTGGTGTCAGACTCTGATACATTGAAAGGCAGCTCAGCGAGAACGGGGGTGGGGAGAACAGCATCTCAGGGAGATAATTGACTTCAGAAAAGCTATGTCTGAGATGTAGGAAGAAAACAAGTGAAAATATGTTATTTTACAACCTTGATACTCCTGACCTCATTGAAAATAAATATACACATGCTGTATGGGCGATCAGGTAGGGAAGTTCCCTGGCATAGGGTACTGGCACCATCTTGTGGTCAATGTGAGTACTGCCACACCACATTCCACATTCGGTTTCCCACAGAAGCCGGTGTGTTGCAGGAGTTGCTTGGGCCCTGCTTGAATTAGAGCCAGAAAATGATCCTAATTGAAAAAATGAGCCATTCCTAAAAGCCTCCCTTCTCCAGACAAGACATCTGGTCACTCCTGGGCTGGCTGGCATGCTCCCAGGGAAGAGGAAGCTACAGTAGGAACGCAAGTCTTTCCAGAGCTTGGTACCGTTTTTTGTGATTTAACAGTTCCATGTCCTTTGAGGGTCTGAGTCTTACCACCTGCAAAATGATAAACTGGAAATGCACGGTGCTTCTGGTTCCTTCCAACGGGACAGCCGTCAGGCCTCAGCAGTCCTTGAGAGAGGCGGAGGCCTCAGGGAGCTGGTGAATCACTGATCACTCTGGGGGTGGTGGGACTTTTTGTATGGGGTTGCTTCATTGCATTAAGCTCATTCGCTGCTATTATGACAGGCTTTCTCTATTGCTGATGAATCCAGTGTTGGCTCAGTGTAACAGAACCAGACCTATTGTTCCCTCGTCTGCAAGAACGTCCCCATTGTCATTCCCGGGCTGACTTCCAGTCTGTGACTTGTGATGTTGTCTCTGAAAGTGGTGAGCGAGGGAACCTTCCCAGGGGCTGTGATCATCAGACACCTAAGCTCAATCCCACCGCAGGCCTGCACCCAAGGATGCTGGTGAGCAGATGGCACCCTGAGCTCTGAATTCGGGGCACGGTTGGTGGTATTTGCTCTTATGTTTTTTCCTTTCATCTGCATCTTAATACAGTTCACTCACTTACTGCATGAAAAGAAAGCTCCCCAGTCTGGACTGTGTTTAAAAAGTTACCATTCTCTGCATTCACTCTTTGTGTAGCAAGAATCTCTCTATCTTATTCTTGTAGATACAAGACTTAAGTTTAACTAATCTTTTTAAAAAACTTTTTATTGCAAGGTATTTGCTCTAGGATAATGCGCTGGTTTCTGCCATACATCGACATGAATCAGCCACAGGTGTACACGTCCCCTCCCTCTTGAACCTTCCTCCCATCTCCCACCCCATCCCACCCCTCTAGGTTTTCGCAGACCACCACCCATGTGTCGCACAGCACATTCCCATTCCCACTGGCTATCTGTTTTACATATGGTGATGTATATGTTCCATGCTACTCTCTCAATTCGTCCCACCCTCTCCTTCCCACACTGTGCCCACAAGTCTGTTCTCTACATCTGCATCTCCATTGCTGCCCTGCACATAGGTTCATCAGAACCATCTTTAAAATGTTTAGCCCTGTGAGCTGAGCAAACATCAGCTCTCACCCCTGACCCTCACCTCCTGGTCGCCAATGGGACCATCTCACAGACTTCAGTTCTTGTGTAAGATGAACAGAGTCGTTCATCTTTTCTGTTTAAGCCCGTGGGATATTTCGGTTTGGCAAGACAGCAGTTTCAGGAAGCTACGCTGTTTTATTAAACGTATTAAACAGCACAGAAGCTCATCTGTTTGGCCACAGTTTGTCTACTGGTTGTCTTGGCTTTTTCCCAATATATCATGGGTTGTTTTCCCAACACATTTTAAAATTCTTATTAGTGACTACGATGTGCTTTCGTTGATGTTATTATCATAATTAATTTGTTTCTTACATAGCCGAAAACACAGAGTGGACCTTTGCCAAATTTGCATCATTTATAACGTTTCCGGAATGGTGGCCACATCCATTAACGACTGGTACTTGCTGAGTGCCTACTAAGGGCCACGTGCATGCTAAGTCACTTCAGTTGTGTCTGACTCTTTGTGATCCTATGAACTATAGCCTGCCAAGCTCCTCTGTCCAGGAGATCCTCCAGGCAAAATACTGGAGTGGGTTGGCACGCCCTTCTCCAAGGGACCTTCCCCACCCAGGGATTGAACCCATGTCTCTTACATCTCCTGCATTGGCAGGTGGGTTCTTTATCACCAGCGCCACCTGGAAAGCCCACATAGCTTTGCATTTACTTTCTTCAGTTATTCAGCCCTGGAAGGGAGATCATTTTATCTCAGCGTCACAGGTGGGGACACTGAGGCCCCAGGAGCTTGAGTGGCTTTCTCAGTTCTCACAGCTACTGAATCCTGGAGGAGATAATGCCTACACCCAGTTCTAGCCCCAAAGCCCAAGCATCGCTCACCATCACCTCCACCTACAATCCCACCTCCGCTGACATCCCATGGAGGACTTGATTCAGGAGCAGGTCCACAAGTCAGCAGATAGGCCGTGGCTTCACATGGCCTCTCCTGTGAAGGTGACTGTTTGAATGGAGTGTGCCAAGCACCCTCCCAGGAAAGGCCCTGTTCTGGGAGGGGAAGGCTCAGATCTTGGCTTGGCTCCTAATGAGCTGGAATCTGGACCCAGACACGCAATCTGCAAGGGTTTTAATTGTTCTACTATTTAGTGCTGGGGTGCGAGCTCCGGCAGAGAAACTGGGTTTGTTGGTTTGATTCTTAGGCGCTTACTGAGCTGGTTTGTATCACTCAGTCTGGGGACACTGACACGGTCAACGTTTGTAATAAGAGCCTTGGGCTCGAGCCCCTTTCTATTCTGGGGAATTTGAAGTTTTGCTCTTTTTTTTGTTGGCATGCAGGGTTCTTTAGCTGCGGCACGTGGGCCTGGCTGCCCCATGACCTGTGGGATCTTAGTTCCCTGATCAGGGATCAAACCAGCATCTCCTACAGTAGAAGCACGGGACCAGCAGACAGGTCCCCAGAATTTGAATTTTGACAGGAGACTCTGGGAAGGCTCCAAGGTCCATGTTGGTCCTAAAATATGCAAAACTATGGAGAGGGACTGAGAAAAAGGAGATGCTGAGAACCCATAGCTGTTTTCAAATACTCTGGGCTGAGCTGTTTTCTATATGAGCACGTCCAGTAGAGCCAAGACCAACAGGCTCACGTGATGGGAACCATTAGCTTGATATAAAATAAACGTAAAGGTCAGAGGTGCCCACAGAGGTGAAGGACTGCCTTGGAGTTCTTCCAGCACTGGGTGTGCGTGTCTGTGAACATGCATTTACACGCTCATGCATGCATGGGAAAGGGCAAGCGGATCTGATCAAATCACCCTCACATCTCTATGATTTAGAATTACAGAATGATCTGTATAACTAAATTTGATGGGCTTTCAGGCAGCACGCTGGTTATCAGAGACATATGTTTGCTCGAGATATCTGCCCATTGCACATTTTTTTAGTTTCGAACCTTTACAAAAGTAACACGAACAGCATACGAGCAGCTCTCACCCACGTTGGCTCTGCAGCTTCTTGGAACCACACGGTCTCTTATGTAATCCGTAATCACAAAGGAGTGATCAAGCCCAGGAAATTTACGTAGGTGCCGGCGGCGTCCACTGTCAGCTCACACACAGTCTGTCTCACAGTCTCTTCTCAGTCACAAGGTCCCCACCGCTGGCCGTCCCCGCGGCTGGACGCATCCTCACATCTCCTTAGCCTCCATCCGTCCTGACACTGACGTTCTTGAAGATGACAGATGGACTGGTAGTTCCTGGTGCTTTTCTAACGTTGCTCATGTGTCCAGCAGACAGCTCTGTGTCTGGAGCATTGCACCTGGTCAGGGTCAGCAGGACAGAAGGCTACCTGTGCGCTGGTGGGCCAGGGCCCTGGCCATCCTGGCCGGCAGGGGAGGGACCGCCATGCGTGGATTCTGAGCTTGTGCCTGACCCCCGCCTCCTGAGACCCGTGGCTTCCTCACCTCACAGAAGTCATGAGAATTAAGTGGCGTATTGTAGGTAAAAGTGCTCAGTAAACTATAGCAAAGAGCTAGTCCTGCGCAGTACATTGCAATTTATTATTAATACACCAGCAAGGCAGCCTGAAGCCAGAATCAGAGGGGGAAATTGAGAAGTCTATAAAATGCTGGGTTGAAAACAAGAGCGGGCTGACTGAGTGCGGCTGCTGGCCGAGTGGCTAGACCTAGCGTCCCCGGCCTGCCTCTGCTCAGCTCGACCTTCTGAGGTTGGGGCACAAGAACTGGCCGTGGGGACTGAGCCTTCACCAAGGGCCAAGCCCTTTGTGGAGGGAGGCCCTGGTGTAATGGAGAGTGGGTCCGGCTGCTCACCGCTCAAAAGTCAATAAGGGGCTGGGCTGGTGGAAAGAAAAGTTTGCTTTATTTTGGGTGCTGACACCTGGGGCGGAGAGGGTGGATTCCTGGCCAGTGGCCGACTACCCCTCGCTGACAGTAGGCAAGAGCTCTTATAGACGGTGGGAGGGGGTTACTTGCAGAAACAGCACCGTCAGCTCTGACAGTCATCTTGAAGTTGGTCATCAGCAGTCTGATCAGCGTCATCGAGGTGGTTTTAGGTACAGTAGTTGGTCATCAGCAGTCTGATCAGCGTCATCGAGGTGGTTTTAGGTACAGTAGTTGGTCATCAGCAGTCTGATCAGCGTCATCGAGGTGGTTTTAGGTACAGTTTGTCTTTAGTTCTAGGACCAGTTTGTCTCTGTTTCTTGAGGCCAGTTCTCAGAACTGTGGCTGCTTCTCTCATGGCTACAGTCTGATCATCATGCAGTTAACTTCTCCACCTGGGGGCGGTTTCAGCATCCAAAGACAACTCACAGGATATGGCTCAGAATCTTATCTATAGCCCTGGAGAAGGAACTAAAGGTCCTTGATTATGCTTAATGACTAAGCTCTTACTATTTGATTTCCTTTGACTGTTTTCCTTTGTTTTTGAAAGTTCTCACTTCTCTGATTAAACTTATTTTTTTGGCTCAAATTTTTCCACAGACAAAAGACAGGCTGAGGACATGGGAGACAAGGTCCTGCTCCATTTCACTGATGCTCATGAGAACTCAGAAAGGTCTTAGGGTCCTTCTTTTAGAATGTAGAGCATCAGAGATGATATTAGGCACTCAAAGTCACACGTCAGGAAGTGTCAGAGTCAGGAAGTGCATTTCCAACCCCTCCTGTGGCACATATGAGCACACACTCGTATGTGAGTGCATGCTAGGTCATGTCTGACCCCTTTGTGAACCACAGACTGTAGCCCACCAGGCTCCTCTCTCCAAGGGATTTCCCAGGCAAGAATACTGGAGTGGGTTGTCATTTCCTCCTCCAGGGGATCATCCCCACCCAGGGATCCAACCTGGGTCTCCTGTGTCTCCTGCATTGCAGGAGGATTTTTTTACTGCTTGAACCATCAGGGAAGCTCATATGTGTGTAAGTGTGTATATGTGTGTGTGTGTGTGTGTTTCCCCTCCGTGGACACTGCAGCTGGAGCATTGAGGTCAATGACCTCAGTGGATAAGCTCATATCCCCCCATCTCAGATGACATCTCTTGGGGAGACCACTTCCAGGGCTGGAGGGCTGGAGGAAAACCTCCTCCACACCAGGAATCCCCTCTTACCAGCTTCACCGTCTGCATCATGGCTGAGACACCTCGCAGGCTATGAGGACCACCGTGCTGAATTCTGACTCCATCGGCAGGTTTCTGATCTCTAGTCCCTTGTCAGCTACTGAGAGAGGGATGCATGACTGCTGGCCGGCCATACGTCTGGGCAGCCTGTTTTTTCACCTGGAAACGGGGTGATGCCCATCTTAAGGGTTGTGAGGACTGATCTGAGAGTCTGTCACCACAGAATCGCCGCTGCAGTTCAAGGCACTATGAGGCCGCCTCTGGGGACACCCTGCAGGGCCCGTGGAGGACCGAGTCCCAGTCCCTCCTCCGTGTGTGCTTGTCTCCCTAACTCCACAGAGGCCGGGCGCTCGGAGCCAAGATTGGCTGTGGTCCGTTCTCCCCATCTCGGCCCCTCCGCCTCAGCTCCGTGCTGTTTGAACACAGCTGCAGTCAGAGCCGGACACCCTGTGCTTAGCCTCTCGGTGAGCAGGGCTGCGCCCTCTGGTGGCGGTTGGCAGTGCTGCAGGCCCTCAGCACAGCCTGGCGAGGAGGAGGACCCGCCCCTCACTTCCTCTCCAGGCTGCAGTGCCGGGAATGGTCCTTCCTTCTCACTCCAGTCTCTCGTCCTCTGCTGAGTGTCTAAGCCAGAAACCTACCCAGTTCCGCTGGATCTGACACTGGCTCCCCCAACACATCAGAAATGTTCCCTCTGGACTCTGCACTCACCTCCTCTCGGGGTTCGGGTCCCCCCTGGCGGCCCAGAGGGAGGTGGGCTTGGCATCCCCACACTGTGCGTGAGGGCGCGTCTGGGCTCATGGCTCGTGTGCATGTTACTGCCAGCCAGGCCTGCCCTGTGCAGAGCACACTACTGAAAGGCATGTGAGTGTCAGAGACAGGACAGCACCTTCCCCCAACCCTCTCTCACACACACACAGACACTCATCCAAGGACACACAGACAGAGGACCCCTGGATCCAGAGAGAGCTGTATCTCTCTGTGGGATGTTGGGGCAAGGAGTGGCCAGTTGCATCCATCATTCCCTCCCTCTCTCTGCACCCGGCGCTGGCTCCACCCACTCTTCCAGGGTGGTCACGGAGGGTCACTCTAATGGGCGACTGGTGATGACAGAGATCACAGGACGATACCCTGAGCCCGCTCACCCCCTACAGACTGTGGGGAGATGGTTGGCTCTCCTGCACTTCCAGGGAAAATGAAGCATGGATTTGGGGCCCTGCACAGAAAACCTTGTCTCAACAGCCTTGGAGCGGTTGGCAGCATCTTCCTTGTCATGCCCTCTCCCGCATGGGCTGCAGCTTACAGGGTGCTGAGAGCGGGCAGGGAGTGGACACAGCCTCCCCTCGGGGCTTGGGACCTGCCAGTCTCCTCTCCTCTGGCTGGGGCATGGGCTTTCTTTACACTGAGTGGTTGCTTAGCTTGGGGTTTGAAGCTGGGGTCTGCAGCCTACCCACCTAGGTCTCTTGGCCCTGCCTCCCTTGTCCCATCCCTCATTCCCCCACGGACCCTCTTTGTTCCAACATCCCACCTTCCTAGAGACCAGGGAGGTGTCAGGAGGCAGCGGTTTGAATCCAGCCCAGGTGATGATCTGGGGGAGATCACATTCCTCTCGGATGTGGCAGCCCCCAGGAGGAGAGGAGGAGAGACAGAGGTGGGAAGAGGGACAGGGGCCTGGTGTGACGAAACTCTAGAAGGAGCCTCAGAGGGTTGCCGAGCTGCCCCAAAGGAGGACCACAAGCAAGCTGATGTCTGCGGGAACGCCAGGCCTCCCTGTCCATCACCAACTCCCGGAGCTTGCTCAAATTCATGTCAGTTGAGTCAGTGATGCCATCCAACCATCTCATCCTCTGTCGTCCCCTTCTCCTCCCGCCTACAATCTTTCCCAGCATCAGGGTCTTTGCAGATGAGTCGCCTCTTCACAACAGGTGGCCAAAGTATTGGAGGTTCAGCTTCAGCATCAGTCCTTCCAATGAATATTCAGGACTGATCTCCTTTAGGATGGACTGGTTGGATCTCCTTGCAGTCCAAGGGACTCTCCAGAGTCTTGTCCAACACCACCGTTCAAAAGCATCAATTCTTCGGCGCCCAGCTTTCTTTATGGTCCAACTTTATAATCTATTTTATATATAGTAGTGCGTATTTGTCAAACCCAGTCTTCCAATTTCCAATTTATCCCTCGCCCCTCACCTGCCTTGGTTAACCATAAGTTTGTTTTCTATATTTGTGGCTCTATTTCTGTTTTTGTAAATAAGTTCATTTGCACCTTTTTTAAGATTTCACATAGAAGGGATACCACATGATAGTTCTCTTTCTGTGTGTGACTAACTTCATTCAGTATGACAACTTCTAGGCCCATCCATGTTGCTGCAAATGTATTAATCCATTCTTTTTTCTGGCTGAGTAATATTCCACTGTACACAGGTACCATATCATCTTTATCCATTCCTCCACCAATGGACACTTCGGTTGCGTTCATGTCTCGGCTATTGTACCTAGTGCTGCCGTGATCGCTGGGGAGCACTTGTCTTTTAAAGTTATGGTTTTCTCTGGATCTATGCCCAGGAATGGGACTGTAGGATTACATGTTAGTTTTATTTTAATTTGTTAAGGAACTTCCATACTGTTCTCCACGGTGGCTGCACCAACTTACATTCCCACCATCAGTGCACCAGAAGGGTTCCCTTTGCTCCATACCCTCTTCCTTTTAATCTGTGTAGTGTCAGTCTCTCTACTAGAATTAAAGTTCCAAATGCTCAGAGGCACTTCTCTGTCTCCATCCACAGTATCTAGAACATTGGCAGAAAAAGGCACTTAAAAAACAAATTTGGGGAATCGAGTCAGAGTGACTGAGGGACTTCTCCGACTCTGAGAGGTCGGTCTTGAGCTGCATGAGCAGTGCTACACTCTACACTGAACATTTACAAAGTCTAGACTCAGCCCCACCCCCGGGATTTGCACAAAGATCGGGGGATGAAGCACAGGTAAGGTGTTGAGTAACCAGGGGCCCATGAGAGCCCCCAGTGGGGAGGAGCCACAGGGCCACATGGGGGCCTGGGAGGGGCTGCGAGCAGGTCTGCTCTGCTCGCAGAGCCTGGGGGTCATCTCCCCGGCTCATCTCCCCATCAGGGATTATGTGGTTTAGAGACACCTCTCTGCGCCTCTAAAGGCTGGGCCCCACCCAGACGCCACAGTGAGGCTGGCCCAGAGACACCGATGAGAATGGGCTAATTTCCTTCGCTTTCCTTTGATGTCTTCAAAGGTAGAAAATAATTTCTGTGCTTTTCTGAGAACCACTCAGCCGAAGGCTGGGGTTTGGGGAATGTTCCATCTGTGGGAAATGCTAATTAGAGACAATTACACCCCAGATCTGGCCTGCTGGGTGCACCTCCGGGAAGCAGCCTGAGCCAAGTGCCCTGGTCGGAGGGGTGCGGGGGGCCCTGGAGCCAGGCCCGCAGGCCACGTCCTCCAAGGACAGCCCAAGGGCGGCTGCATTTGGGGGCAGCAGGGGATGTGAACAGGGCGCTGGCTCTCAGGGCAGGTGGGGCTCAGTCTCAGCTCACCCTGCACGCTGCCCCCCACTCCCCCAAAACAACCTCCCTGCCTGCTGTCAGGTAACAAACAACTGAACTAAAAATGTTCCCGGGAAGCTAAAAAGCTCCGTCAAGTGTGAAAAACATGGAACACAGTAGTGAACGTGGACAAATCCGTCAGCTGCCAGGAGTTCTGGGGTGCCCAGGTCACCTGTATCCCAACTGTGTGAATGTGGGGTTTCTGCCCTTTTCAACTGGGGTCCCAGCAGGGCCCGGCCCGCTCAGTCACTCGGTGACCCTAATGAGGACAGCACGAGGGTAAGAGTGTGCCTCCTGCTGCCACCTGGGGCTCCCAGGGTCCCCATCCGGCCACCAGGCTGGTTCCCACAGTGAGAGACCTTCCTGAGCATCCAGCCTGGAATTGCCCTGGACTGTCCACCCTATCTCCTGGGGTGACCTGAACTGGGTAACCACAGTTCCTGAATTAATGCACCCTGGTGCCTGCAGAGACTGCCAGGCACTGTGGTCCAGGTGGGCATCAGGGTAGTGGGCACAGAACCCCTCCCCTCCAGGGAGCAAAATGACTCGATCCCCTGTCACCAGGGAGAAAGGGACAAAGGGCCGCAGGAGGGGAGGGGCACTGAGCAACCGGGCATCCAGGCCGGCTGGGAACTGCCCCCTCGTGGCCTCCACTGCCGACCCTCGGGTGGTCCCCAGCGCCCACTGGCCCTGCTGCCCCAGACACGTCCCCTGGCGCCGAAAGAGCTCTAGCAAGGCAACCAAGTGAATGTATTTTTAAAAGAAAGCTCATTTACCGAGCAGGCTTCTGCAGCAGTTGATGGAACAGCCCTCCTCTGGATGGAAATAGTGGTGTAATGGCCTCCCCGGGGCTATTATTGCGCTGACATTAACGGGGGCTCATAAACCCCACCGGGTGCGGCGCGCGCAGCCCGCAGGTTGCACACTTGGATCCGGGATCCTGCAGGCGCGGGGCCTGGCGCTCCTGCAGCTCCGAGGACGGCCACCGGAGGGCGCGCCCGCGCTCCTCGCGCCGCGTTCTACGCTCCAGGCAGGCGGACCCTGAAACTGGGGCGCGGAGGGGTTGGGGACGCTTCGCAGAGCGCTCCGCGGAGGAAGCGCAGTCTGCCCTGCTCTCTAGCGGTCCGCACCCCCAATGGGTGTCCGAACAATGGTTTGCAAAGCCAACCGCACAGGTACAACTAGAGGAGGCTGGGTAGACACGTCACTAAACCAGATCCCAGCAGATGAATGATGGCTTTTAAAGTGCCTGAAAAATCCTTTCAGATCATATCAAAACAATCGTTTCAAGTGGGAAGGTCTGTGAGGTGAGCCCCAAACTCCCAAACTGGTCTCAGCTCTCCCGCCTCCATCTGCTTCTCTTAGGGAGCCCCTGACCCGGGACCCCTAGGGCACCGCCCCACCCGCCCCCTGCTCCCCGTGGGCTCCCAGCAGGGACAGAACCTGGACTATGCACCTTGCATCCCCAGGGCCTGCTCCGATGCTGACAGCAGTTCATGTTTGAGTTGAAGCTGACACTACTTCTTGTCGGGTGTGGGGATGCTCGGGCAAAAGACCCCAGCCGCTCCCTGCACACTGAACATCAAATCCTGATCCCACCGTCAGGCCGTGCAACCCCGTGGAGGGTGGGAAAATGCAGCACCCGGTCTCACAGAACAACGGGCAGACATCCAGTCACGCTCTGAGATGGTTTCAGCCAGTCCCGGAGGCCAACGGACCCCAGCCCCTCTTAGAGATGTTGCCTTAGGGCTCTTAGACCACTCTCGAGACCAATGGCACATTTTATTTTCTTGTTTATTTTAAGTGTTTAGTTAGCCTTTCAAATTCCTTTTTATTGGAGTAGAGTTGCTTTACAATGTTGTGTTAGTTTCTGCTGCACAGCAAAGTGAATTAGCCACAAGTATACATATATCCCCCCCCTTTTTTTTATTTCCTTCCCATTTAGGTCACTACAGAGAACTGAGTAGAGTTCCCTGTGCTATATACTATGTTCTCATTACATAGTAGTGTGTGTATATATATATGTCAATCTGTTTTAATTTTCCATGTGTGTATTCCCAGGTGGCGCTAATGTAAAGAACCTGTCTGCCAATGCAGGAGACATAAGAGACACAGGTTCAGTCCCTGGGTTGGGAAGATCCCCTGGAGAAGGAAATGGCTACCCACTCCAGTATTCTTGCCTGGAGAACCCCATGGACAGAGGAGCCTGGTGGGCTACAGTCCATGGGGTCGCATAGAGTCGAACATGACTGAAGCGACTTAGCGTGTATGTGCACGCCCTTTTAGAAAGAGCAAATGCTAGCAAACGAGTTGGACGTTTGTTAAGGAAAATGGGGCTGAGGAAGGAGGGAAGCCTTGGAGTGGGGTAGCTCTTTCTCCTGGGGCCTCTGACACCACCTGTGGCTCTGCAGCGGGACCAGGCGGAGCCAGGACAGAGGCGGGCAGGACCCTCCCCCCAGCTCCCAGTGTGGCCCGGGAACCCAGGAACTCCTGAAAGGATCACTCAGGGGGGCCAGGGAGGACAGGAGAAGGAAGGAAGGGGCAGGTGGAAGTGAGCCTTGCCTTTCAAGTTTCAGGGCAGGATCGTTAACTCTTTAACTTTCAGGGCCTTAATTTGCAGGCTGATCAGTCCCTAGACCGGACGCAGGACATTTATTCTAGGGAATTCCGTCTCCCACAAATGCCGCTTTTAGCCCCAGTTTCCCCCGGAAGCACTGGTTCCTCGCAAGGTGATGTTCAAGAGGAGGGGTGGGGTTGGGTTGTCCTTGTGCAGGAACGGGTGCTGGCATCAGGAGATGTCAGTTTCTCGTCTTCCTCTGGGAAGGTCTTGCAGCCCAATTCACAAAACATCCCCTCCTGTTTGGATACCGAGTTCGTCTTCTCCTGGGCCCTTCCTGTCACTCTGTCCTCCGCCGGGGCCCCTCCACTCCAAGGAGGTGGCACCTGTTACAGGTACAGCAGCTGATGCTGGTTCACATGGGATCACAGAAGACAAAACACGATGCCATGTCCCGGCAACAGGCTGAGTAAGGCGCTCTGTGGGCAATGCTGAAAACCGCCCCTACGTTCATCCTTCAGTTCCTGTCTCTTGGCAACCCTCAGGGGGGTTGTCATCACCCCATTCTGCAGATAGGAATGTGAGGCCTGGGGAAGTGGTGGGTCATCTCCGGTCTCACATCCAGTCCCTGCTTCCGCTGACCGCTTAGGCTGGGCTGTTGCAGAGGCAGAAAGCACAAGAATCGCCCCCTAAGGCCTGGCAGGCTGGGGAGACAGCCCTGGCTGGAGAGCATGGTTCTCGTGTGCCCTCTAGACATGAGAAGTGAAGAGATACCAGCCTGGTGCTCCCCAGAGCCCCAGGATGGAGAGACGCGCTTGCAGTAGAGATGCAGGCACAGCCAAGGCAGGACGAGAGGACCACAGTGGGTCCTAGGTTCCGGGCTCAGCCTGTCCATCTCCCTCCCTGCTCCTCATCCCCCACCCCACCCCAGGCTGAACTCCCACAAGGCTGGACCAAGGCTTGCCTCGTCTCCTCCTCCAGACACCTGAGGCTGCGCTTCCTTCACTGCAGAAACCACCAGGAGGTCACTTGGCTGTAACCCAGGGGCCCAGACTGGCTGAGCTGAGATGTCAGAGCTGGAGGGGGGTTCCATCAGCTGGCCCTGCCCCTCCGCTCTCCCTCTTCTTCCCAGACCTCCCTCCCATCCAGGGCTCCTGTGGGCACCGACCTCTGATAACTCCCTCTGCCTGTTTCCCCTGAGCACCTCTCACCATCCTTCTTCCCATTGCTTTTGTTTTCTCCGCTTCTCTTTCTCCTCTTTCGTTCTTCTCCCTCTTAATATAAACCCCCAAAGCAGTATGAGCACCACACCCCAGAGGATGGGGTCCCTCACTCAGGGTTGGGGTGCAGTGACCCTGCTGAGCTCAGGCCCCTCCACTGGGTGGAGCTCATCAAGCACTTGTGTTTCCAGGGTGAATTTAGCCGAGATTAGCAGGCTGCTGGAGGCTGGGGGTGGGGTGAACCAACATGCACTGAGCTCTTCTTGTTAGGAGTTTGTCATATCCAGCCTTACTCATTACCCAACACACACTCACACACACACACACAGACACTGCTACCAGGTAGATACCATTAACTTTTCAATGAAGAAATTGAAGCTCAGCGATCTTGTCTAATTCAGATACTGAAAATGATGGAGATGGCCGTGTCCTCTGATCAGGAAAGAAAGGCGCTCTGGCTGGAGCACGGCCAGGCGGACCTGCGGGTGGGGGGTGGACTGGGGTGGGAGCTGCGGCCATGGAGACGGGGCAGGGGCGGTGCAGGAGGGGAGGAAAGAGACATGGCGAGGGGGGGGGAAACCCCGGCTTGCGCTTCTGCGGTCTTTACAGCTCCAGGTTTCTCTTCCTCCCCTGCCACCACCGCACACTTTCCCCCTGGGGGACCCCTCCTGGAGGTGGTGCAGCAGCCGCCTTCCCCATGCAGATCTCCAGGTGGTGCTGAGACCAGGCTAACTCCTGTTTAAAGAAAGGAGAGAAAGAGGAGAGGGAGAGAGATCCACCGGGAGAGAGAGAGAAGAGGAGGAAGGGAGAAGGAAGCGGGGAGGAGAGAGAGGTTGAAATCCCATCCTGGTCTCTGGACCAAGACAGGGACAGGAGCCCCTGGCCGACGCTGACAGGGCATCAGGGCTGAAGGCGTCTCCCTGAACTTCATAAAGGAAGTCAGGTAAATGCAGAGACTCAGGCAGAAAGCCAGGTCACCCCACGAGACTCCTTGAGAATTAAAGACACTGAGAATGGAATCCTAAGGAGAGAAAGAGTTCAAACAAAACCATAAATAAGGTTTCCTGATTCCAGAAAGAAATCAAAGGGAAGAATGTCATGAACGTTCGGGGCTAGTTTTCGATGCCTCAGCCCAGAAATAGCCTGGCAGGTCATTAATGAACCTCGTTGGGATTCTGGGCTCTTATGCTATGGTTAATTAATCTGTGTAAGTATTTATAATGGTAATGGCAGAGCGACCATCAGCCAAGACAAGTCATTATAAGGCTAAATCAGGCCAGGCTCAGACCGGGGTGGGGAGGGGCGTGGGGCTGGGGGCCCGGCCTTACAGGAATCGCTGTGTTCTGAGTGTTCTGGGTCAGGGCAGAGGTGGCTCAGAGGAGCAGAGCCACAGTCTGAGGATCAGAGGTCAACAGCCCTGGTCCAGGGTGGCGTGGGTGGGACAGAGGCTTGCCCAGGGGCCTCTTTCTAGTTCTGAGCTATTCTGTCTCCATGAGGGATGTGGGGAAAAAAAGTCTGCAGCTGAAAAATGTCACCTTCAACCTGACACTGGAGCCAGAGCATTTACAAATCTGCCTGTCACCGTGACAGCCTGACGGATCGCAGCCTCAGTCAGGACTGAGTTGAATCGCCACTATACGTCTTGCAAGAAGTTGGGGCTCTTAAGATTTTTATCATTGAGACAGGTTAAGAGATGGAGAGGCACACCACTTCCAAGCAGGAAGGAGACTGAAGCTGTGAGCCTACCTTCCCTGGGACTCCAGCAGCTGCAAGATTATCTATTACCAGAGGGGAGGTGACGGCAGAAAATTACCCAGCATCAGCCCCATCTGTTGCTGAGCACTGTTTATTTCACCTTCGCTAATTCACTTGGTCAGTCATTTTTCCTTTGTCTCCGTGTCAGGCACCAAACCCTACATCTCTTTGCCCTGGTGTCCCAGCCAGGCAAGTGTGGCTGCAGAAGCAAAGCCTGGGGAATCTTTTCAGAGAACTACAGTCACTCTGCATCTCTGTCTCCTCTGCCTCATTGTCATTTCCTCCATAATTGATTAGGAACTGGAGGCAAGAGAGAAACTGTGATTGCTTTTACAGCCTGGGTCTGCAGGCAAAGCACATTTCTGTGTTTGCTTTGTCTCCTGGGACCTGACTCTGTCAGCGGAGGTGGCAGAGTGTTAATAAGGGCTAGCAGACTTGTGTCCCCGGGAGCGAGGTTGCACACCTAGGCAAGAGCCCTGGCGCCCCCGTTATCCTTGGCTGCTTGGCCATCAGCCTCTCCCAGATTTGTCTTCTCATCTGTAATAGATCTGATCCTGGCTCACCCCACCGGCCAAGGTTGATGTAAAGATTAAATGAGATAGTATAGGGGTGAAGCATCACTGTGCCTGTTTAATGAGTAAGTGAATTTAATGCACTTAACAGAGCCTTGCAGATAGCAAATGTTCCATAACTACCCTTCTATTATTATGCAAATAGAAGTAACCATGGTGATTTTTTTTACCCTTGCAGCATCTGCCATTCTTCTGGTTCCTGAGCTAGATAGGGCTTCTCATTCAACATTTATTGAGTGAGTTCTATGTGCCAGATGCTGTATCTCTCCTGGGCCTGGGGAGACTTTTTAAATGCAAGCAGAAATGGTAGCTCCTGGGTCTGGGAGCACACAGTCTCGTGGGAAGCCCTGTCCCCGAGTTGAGAGCATGATGCTTAGGTGGGCACCCCACTTAGAATGGGGTGGGATTGCCAGAGAAGGTCCTGATTGAGAAAGCGACTTTCGAGATGGGTTCTGTAGGGGTTGACTTGTTGAGGTTGTGGGCAGGAAAGAGCATTCGGGTAGAAATTATGCTCAGTAACACTTCTGGGATCAAGGCTCTCTGAGAGAAGCACAGAGCCCAAGGTTTCCCTGAAGGATGCTCTCCCCCTCCATATCTGGGAGTGGACATGTGGATAAGGGAGAAATTGCAGGAGTATATTCATTTGTTTCTGATAATTCTGAGCTTCGCTAGAGGGCAGTGAAGACCGTTAAAAGGTTTTGAAGAGTGCGATTACAAAGAGTGAGGTTAGCCTAGAAGGTTACCTGGATTGCACGGGCCATGGACAGAAGAGGCTGGTGGGCTGCAGTCCATGGGCTCATAAAGATCTGGACACAGCTGAGCAATTCACACACACACACACAGGATGCAGAGGAAAGATCAGCTAGGCTGACAAGACAGAGATCCAGAAACTGCCTGCCTGAGGAATGGGTGAGAGAGCAAATACTGCAGTACACCCTCGTGCCCTGTGTCAGCACAGAGGAGCTGGCCCCAGAAGAGGCAGGATGGCGGGGCCTGGGGCTGGAAGGGAAGCCCCCTGCCAGTTCAGAAGAGCCATGACATTGTGGGCTATCAGCACCAGAGGGCAGTGGCGGGCGGGCTGAGACGCAGTCAGTGCGGCAGGCTTCAGGTTCAGCCACCGCGAGGGTGGGGCAGAGCCGTCTGCAGGGAGAGCGCTCAAGCGATGTCCAGGCTCTTTTCACCTGAAAATGTCCTGGGGCCAGGCCAAAGATTCAGCTTGAAAAAAATCTCTGCGATCTCACCGACCAGATGCACAGTGGGCTTGCTTGAGACTTCGGGCCACCTGGGGTCCTGTCTTCACCCCAGGTTTGATGCTCAGTGCATGACCTGCCCCACCTATCAGATGGTGCGGGAGGTGGGCTGGGCTTGCCTGGAGGCTTCCGAGAGGATGCCTTTGCCAGCAGTGTGCTTTCACAGGCCCCGTCTCCACAAAGCCTCCCAGTAAAGCTTCAAGTTGCAGATTAACAGTTTCCAGATGCAGGTTAATTCTTTACAAATGTGCTTCAAGGGGCTTACCTGAGCTGCAGGGAAATGAGGCAGCTGGCGTGGCCTCAGGGCTCAGGTCCTTCCCCCTTGCACTCCTAGTCCAGTTCTTTGTCCTTTGAGATCGGGTGTGTTTACTTCCTCGGGGGCGCATGTGTGGACTGTGAGTGTCCTGGAGAAGCTTGATCTGCTTTCTGAGAGCGTGGGAGGGCATCCTGGGGTGGATGGAGATGGACAGCCCTGAACGCCAGGCACTGACTGTGACTGAGGCACTCACCCAGACGCGTCCCACTGAGTCTTCGAGGCAACCCCATGAGAAGACTTATATCCCTGCTCTCAAATGGGGAAACTGAGGCTCGAAGAGCCTTCTGTCCTGAGTCAGCACAGCCAGTGGCCCCCCAGGGTCTGTGAACGCCCTCTGCTGGGGTCTGCGAGCCCCCTGGACTGGGTAGGGGGTTGAGGTCATGAGGAAGGCTAAATTTTGGCCCAGAAAGGGACATACGTATTTAACATTTCAGAACTAGTTAACCAACACCAAATGTGGTCAACACGATGGACCTGTGATCGATCATTCAGGGCCAAGCAGAGGCCGATTCCATCTGGGACCAAAAGACCCATGATCATTCAGAGAATAGATACAGGTCCTCTGCCTGTCGGGCTGGTGGTGGGTGGTCCCTGTCACTGTAAGGACAGGGGCGAGGATGGTCAGGCCCAGGACTTGCCAGGATAGGTCCCAGGCAGAGAGGAGGAGAGTGGGGAGGGAGCCCAGGACATAGCACTGACTGCACAGCTGGACACAGCTGAACACAGTCCCAGCGGTTCTGGTCAGAGCCTCCACGTGTCCTGGGTTCAGAGGTCAGGCCAGCATGGCCATTTGCTTCCTCCCTGGACTCTGCAGAGGACAAATACCCAGTCAGATGGCCCCACCTATTTCCCAAGCCTGGGTTAGACCACACACGGATGTGTTTCCATTTATGATGGACTCTAGGTTCCTTCCAGCATATGGATCTCCCTCTGTCTTGTTGGTCTCCTTTCCTAGAGCTAGATTCGAGGCTATCTGACCTTCTCCTCTTCTAGAACTTCTCTGAGCCTTCTTATCCTCACGTGATAAACGAGCAGGATACTGCTCTCCGGACCCTCCTGAGTATGGAAGGGATCAGTGTGTATGACTGCAATCAGCCCAGGGGATGGCACAGATGAAAGCGAAATAAATATTGGTTTTCTCTCTCCCTTCACCTTTGTGTCTGGAACACGCACACGTGTGCACACACACAGGGCAAACCGCAAACCTTGCCAATAAATCTGTGCAAAGTCAGAGTTAACTTAGAGAATCGACCTGGTGCAGAAGCTTTTAGAGGACTGGCGTGCCTCAGGTGATGGAAAACAATAATAATAAATCTTCGGGAATGTCACCTTGCCCCTGGCACCGAAGACAAGAACCTGAAATGTTAGTGGAATAGCCTTGAGTGTGTGGAGGAAGGCTGAGACAGCCTTCTTCCTGCAGGAGGGGCAGCGGGGTCTGGAGGGAGCCCCTGCAGGGCACAGGGACTGGTCTGGGGATTGTCAGAGTCTGTGATTGTTAATATCCTAGATTGCATGTCAGGATGGCGATGTGAGGAAAGATGGTTGCGCATATGGTACACACAGAGATCATGGGGAAATCTGGAGATGGACTCGCAAATGGGGATGCCTCAGTGCAGAGCTGTGCAGACTTGCACCTCTCAGAGTCCTAGATGCCCCCAGGGAGCTGGTGCTGTCCCGACTGGCATGGTGGTCTTTCTGAGCGTGCATCGGGCTGCCCACTGCAGTCTCGTCCAGAGCACTTTACTTTGGATTGTCTGACATGTTGTTCAGCTGCTCAGTCCTGTCGGACTCTTTGCGACCCCATGGACCAGGGAAGCACACCAGGCTTCCCTGTCCTTCACCATCTCCTGGAGTTTGCTCAAACTCATGTCCATTGAGTCAGTGATGCCATCCAACCATCTCATCCTCTGTCATCTGGCTGTTTGACATACTGGTTGATTACTTTCAGTACTTAGGTCCTTCAGTCATTTTGGAGAATTGTTACTCTTCCATTGTCTCTTCAAATATTATTTCTCAGCTCTATCTTTCTGAAGCTACTGTGAGGCATGGATTTGGTCCTTTTACCATTAACTGCTGTTTCATATTTTTCATTTCTATACATCTGGATGACTTCCAGGTTTATCTTCCATTTTGGTAATTTTATCTTCTCGGATAATGCTTAACCATTCATTGAGACTTTAAAATTTTCATGACTTCATTTTTTACTTCCAAAAGCTCTTTAAGGCTTTACTTTTTCTGTGCCTTAATTTCAGATGTATTTGATTCCTGCTTTTTAAAGCATTTTAAGCTGAGCGATTCTATAGTCTCGATTTGGTCTTCTGATTTTGGCTTCCCAGGTGTCGCAGTGGTAAAGAATTCATCTGCAACGCAGGAGACCCAGGTTTGATGCCTGGTCAGGAAGATCCCCTGGAGGAGGAAATGGCTACCCACTCCAGTGTTCTTGCCTGGAGAACCCCATGGACAGAGGAGCCTGGCAGGCTACAGTCCATGGGGTTGGAAAGAATTGGACCCGACTGAACACACACACACATGAGCAGTGTTTTGATGACTTAGAGTCCTAAGAGGCTGTGGTTCTGTCCTTGTGTGTTTGGAGATGTGGAATCAGGGGCCCGTGATCAGCAGGAGAGGGTGGAGACTGGGGTGCCAGCATATCTCTCCCTCTGTGTTTGGCTCCACAGGGACCCTGGGGAGTGAATCAGCCCAGGAAACACAAATCAGACCCCCAAACCCATCCGGGCACAGGCTGCAGTCACACCTTCCCTGGGGAGACTCAGATGCTCCACCCATCAGGTCTGGACAGACGAGGTTCCTTGCTGTCCTCGTGCTAATTCTGGAATCTTTTCCTCATCCAGCATTTGGCAGCTCTCGAGGGCTCCAGCCTCTTGTGAAAATGTCATCCAGTCCTGTCCTCAATCTCCAGGTTCCCATGAGGACATGGCCCTTCGGCTTCTGTGTCCGCAAGCTGACTCTCCCTCCCCTGGCTCCAGGGAGCTGCATCTCCAGCTCATGCCCTGGCTGCTTTATTCCAAGTCCCTTTCTCTGTTGGCGGTCCTTATAGAATTCCTTTATTTTCCCATGTCAGCATCATCATTAGTAGCAGCCTCATCGTGGCCAGCATTTATTAAGTCCTTTAATATGTGCCAGCCCGGCCCAAATTTCTTGCTACAAATGAACTCATTTACCTTCATAACAACACCATGAGGCAGGTGCTATAATTATCCCCATTTTACAGATGATCAAATTGGAATTTTCTTTAAAGCAGGGGTCCCCAACCTCTAGGATCTAATGCCCGATGATCTGAGATAGAGCTGATAGAATAATTACAGAAATAAAGTGCACAATAATGCAATCATCTGGAAACTTCACCCCCGCCCCCACCGCCTCCCCCCACCCCACCACCGGTCCATGGAAAAATTGTCTTCCACAAAACCAGTCCCTGGTTCAAAAAGGCTGGGGACCCCTGCTTCAAGGAACACATACTCCCTATTGGAAAAAAAAAAACATCCTAAAGATTTAAGTAATAATTTTATAGCAGAGGAAAAAGAATCAGATTCATAAAGGAAAATTATTTTCCCAGGTTCTCATAGTTACTTTACACCAGAGTCAGGACCAGCCCCTTAGCCCAAAGGGGATGAAGTTCTACTCTTTTCTTATATTGTAGACAAAACTTGATCAGCAGAGGGAAATCTGAGAGAAGGTTTGTGGCATCCTCTGCATAAAGGTGGGCTTTGTCACCTGGGTCATGGCTTCTCTGATCTTTCTAACCAACCTCAATACTGGGAAGATAGCAAAAGGATTGTATCATCTGATCACAAAATTGTTATAAAGGACTGGCTGTTAAATTTTGTCTTCCATGAAGGGTGTTTCTTACAAATCCAGAGCAATGTATTTATACAGGTAGAACATCTCTAAAGGAGAGGCTGAAAGATGATTTGGACTTCCTCCCTTAATGTGAGTCATTTTGAAAACAAAAATCTCCCTGCTGAAATCAGTCTCTGGATTAGGCTTTGAAATTACATTTCTATTTCTACAGAGACTGATGGTTGAAAATTAAAAGTCACAGAGAAACACGGGCTCCTTCTGTTACCTTTCAGTCCTAAGGTTTTCTTCTCTTTGTTCACAGAGAAGACTGGTTTTGAAAGCCTGATAGGGTGAGTCAGAAAAAGTGGGACGGGGAGACATACAGGCCTGGGATCTGCCAGGTCTGATAAAGCAGGAAAGACTAGGAAGAGGCTAGAAACAGCAGCCTCTGAACTGAAGAAAGCAAAGAATCAGCCAGAGAAGCCAGGTGACTGCACAGCTCAGCATAAAGTTCCCAGCTCTGTGTGCTGCCCGTGCGTTTCCCGGCCAGTAAGAGTCCAGAGCCCACAAGTGACCTTCCCCTCCCCAGGCAGGAGCACATGCCAGCAACGTCATGAGACATCTCCAACACTCTCCCCTACCTGTGTGAAGACCTGCATCTCTACCACAAACAACTCTTGTCTCATCACCTGTGCTGTTTCCTCCTGACCCAAAACCTCTTGTCCAAACAAACTACCCCAGGCTCTACTTGTGGCCTTCCTGACTTTGCCAGGCTGCTTTCCTTCCGACATGTTTTATTTCACCTTTTCTTTGACACCAAACCATGGATTTCATCTCCTGCGTGTTAGCAGTCATTCTGATAAGCAGTCATTCATTTCCTTCATAAAACCCGGGGTTGACCCATCCCTGGGTCATCCCCCTTCCTATTCTATGCATTAAACATCCAGCTTGCAGCCTGATTCTTGAATGATGGTGGGAAATTAACCTGGGAAACACACAAGGAAGCCTTTGGGGATGAAAATGATCTTCATCTTGAATATGGTGGTGGTTATACAAGTATATGGGCTTTCCCCATGGCTCAGTGGTAAGGAATTTGCCTGCCAACACAGGATATGCAGGAGATGCAGTTCGATCCCTGGGTCATGAAGATCTCCTGGAGGAGGAAATGGCAACCCACCCCAGTATTGTTGCCTAGAAAATCCCATGGACAGAGGAGTCTGGCAGCCTATGGTCCATGGGGTCACAAAGAGTAGGACATGACTGAATGACTGAGCCCAATCAATCAATGCACAAGAATGACAATACACAAGTATTTACAATTATCAAAGTTCATTGAGTGGTGCACTTAAAATGTGTGTAAACTATACCTCAACAAAGGTGACCTTTCCCGGCAAAAACGTCCCATACTGGACAAAGAAGGGCTCAGATCACTGATGTTCTCACATCTTCTCTAAGTCTAATCTGGGAACAAAAGTGGGCTGGACTACAGAGAAGATGCTGAATTTAAAATGAAGTTTCCAGGAATAAATTTTTAACATGAGAGTCTTTGAATACCTATGATAGTCATGCACTGTGCTAGGACCTGGGTCTAGGGATAAAACTCTGATGTAAGTTTGTAGTGTAACAGGGAAGCCAGAGAAGCAGGAAGGTTCAATTCAGTGGATAAGTGCTGAAAGTGGGAATCAGGGAGGTGAGCAAACCCAAGTGAAGCAAAAAAGATTTTCTGAAGGAAGTTGTGTGTATAGGACTAGGGATCAAGAGGAAACCTCCAGCATCACTAGTCAAAGTGGCAACCAGAAAGTATCAGAGATGTGTGTGTGTATGTGTGCATGTGTGTGTGTACACACACATGCATGCACAAGCATATTCAGTGTCTTGAACTAGACCACAGCTCTGAAGACCCACGACTCTTCACCACATAGAACCCTGGGTACCACATTTGGGTTGGAAGCTGATTGAGGGGCTGGGAAATTATCAGCTACTATGATGCTGGGCACAGTTTCCTGGTCATTCTGTTCAGGGGAGAAAAAGAGCAGCTGGGTTAGCTGTGGTCCCTTTTTCTCTAGGAGTTCAGTTTAATCTTATTTTGTTTGTTATTTCTGACTCTGTTGGTTACCATCCAAGGAATTGTCTTCCTTGGTCAGAGACGCAATGCTTTATTGCAGATATAGAGAGTAATTTCTCTTTTGTTGAAACGTCAGAAATGGCTTTCTAATGGCCAGTCTTCATCCAGTTCCTCCGAGACAGTTTGTGCGTCTCTGATGTTGCTTGTCCTGAGGCTCTCTTCTCTTCTTGTTCGCTCCTTTCTGCTTTTCTCCCATGACTTCAGTTCCCATCTATACATTCAGAATGCCTGGTTTTGCAGCTCAGCCAAGATCTCGCTTTCTTAGTTCCATATGACCCAGTTGCCTACTGGGTCATAATAATCTTCTTAGCTCCGCGATGACCCAGTTGTTCACTAGGCCGTAGTAATAGCAAGCGCTTCTGTAGCGCTCACTCTGAGCCAGGCGTCATTCCAAGCACTTTAATGACTAACTCATTCAGTCTCCGCAGCAACACTTTAAGGAAGGTGCCGTCATTTCTAAGCATCCTCCTGGGGGTGCCATCCACAAGCCTCAAACTCAGCGTGTCCACAATGACGTCACAAGCACTTCCCTAAAATCTGCACCTCAGCCTTATCCAGTTCACATTTCAATGACTGACATCATCTTCCCACTGGCTGCTCAACCATGAAACCTGGAAATCTCCCTTGACCTTTTCCATATGCAGTCTATATTCGGTCACCAGCTTTGCTCTGCTACCCAGGTCACACCTAAGGCTTTCTCTTGGGAGTGGATAGCTTGGAATCCTGAATCTCTGCCACTTTACAGCTGCAAGTCCTTGTAGAAATTACCTAAACTCTCGGAGAGCTTGTCTATTGGGTCAGTTGGTTAAGAATCCATCTGCAATGCAGGAGACAAAGGTTTGATTGCCTGGGTCAGGAAGATCCTCTGGAGAAGGAAATGGAACCGACTCTGGCCTGGAAATCCCCCTGGACAGAGGAGCCTGATGGGCTATAGTCAAAGGGGTCACAAAAGAGTCAGACACAACTTAGCAAATGAACAAACTCTCTGAGCCCCAGTTTCATGGTGAGAATGAAAGACATTAAAACATGGAACGCATTTAGAATGGTGCTTGGAGTATAGTAATGAAGTATTTCTTCATCTGTGCCAGTTTCACTAACGAGAACGAGGCAGATGGTGACAGCAGACCTGGGGTTGCATCCTTTTTGTCACTAGCTATCCCTGTGATTTGGTCAGGTTGACTGATTCACTGGTCCACCTTCTTCATCTAACGAGATGATCTGAGGCACCCACAGGGTCCTTGTGAGGAGTAAAGTAGAAACTGGGTGGAAAGCCCCAAACACAGCGTCTGGCATATGATAGACATGCAATAAATGTATTTCTCTGCTCCCCTGAACACGGCTGTTATCCGCACCACCACCACCCCATTTCCACGTCTAAGAGGTAAATAATTAGTTGCCAGAAAAGCTTCTGGAATGGGAAGGAGTGAGGGACCAAGTCAGCAGATTTGTGAGCTTTGCCATGAACTACAGCGTCCAGAGCCCTGGGCAAGAATTGTGCCTCTGACATTCCCATCTCTTTCATGTTTCATCCTCTCTCTCTCTCTCTCTTTTTTTTTTTTTTTTCAACGAGCTGAGTATCTGGTTAGCTTGTAAATCACGACCTGTAGTTTAACCATGCACCATGTCCGATACGCACATTTCTGATAAAGTGTAAGCTCCAGCTCTCCCTCCCACTTCATGGAAAGCGCACTCTGAGTGCCCTTTCCTTTCCTAAGTTAATGGTGTGTCAGTGTGGAGGAAGAAGGGCCCAGAGGGACCCAGAGCTGTCCTCTCCCCACCAGCTAGAGGGCCAGGCATGCCATGGGTCAGCCGCATCTTGTGTGGGCCCAGTACAAAATGAAGGTGCAGGACTCTTGTTCAAAAGTCAGTAAACATTTCAGGTTGGCAGTAGCAGAGCATGAAACCTGTGGCCTCCCTTAAATATGCAGAAATTTCCCCAAACCTTTTCCCTTAGCACTGGCTTCATCTTTTTACCTTCGGCTCAGCTCAGACCTCAGAAGCAAAGCCCCAACGTCAGGTCGTCAGTCACTGCACCCACTCTGTGGCCTCGATTTCTCAGACTCTGCTTCTCCAGTGATCTTCACTCCTTCTCCATATAAAGAAAAGATGGGAATGACAAAGATGGGTTGATTTTTGAAAGTCATCATTTAGAGAGTGCTTCTTAGTTCCACACAAAGGGCTTTTGGTGTAATTTTCTGTTTAATCTTTAAGACTCTCTCATCAATGGTTACTGCTTTAACTCCATCCTAAGGAGTAACTCATAGATTTAGGAAGATCAAATATTCTGTCCAAGGTCAGACAGTAAGAAAGCTGGAGCTGGGAACAGAACCCAGAACCTCTGATTCCAGAACAAGGGGGGAGGTTTCAGAGTCTGGAGATATTTGTGATAAAATGGAACCAAAAACAGCAACAAAAAGAGAGAGAGAAACAAACTATATTTGTGACAAGAAGATTGAAGACTATTAAGATGTCAGTTTTTCCCAAGTGACTTTATAGTTTTAAGGCAATTCTAAGCAAAATGCTAATAGTTTTGTTGGAATAGCTATCAGGGGAGAATAGAGTTCACTTTCAGCTTTAGCCATGAAAACCCCCAAAGAGAAGCCAACTGGAGGTTGGGAGGAGCAGCCTGGTCTATTTTAAGTCATTTCACAAACTACAGTGATAGGAACGGTGGGGGTCTGGCACAGGAATCAATAGGTGGGTCTCTGTAACAGAATCGATTGCCCAGAAATACTTTTATGAAGTATAAGATTTGTGGGCATGAATATGACAATCTCAGAAATAAGTTAGGAAAGATACGGGTGTTCAAATAAGTGATGTAGATTTTTCTAATAGTGAAAAATCTATACTGAGCCCAGCTGCAAAGTGAATGACAGATGACAGAGAAGAAAGCAAAACCCAAAGTCATTAAAACTAGAAGGAAGTGCAAGTGAGTTTACAGGTCTGTCTGTGTCCAAAAACTTGGCATAATAAAGGCAGAAAAGTTGATGAATTTGGCAACATTAAATCCTTCTTTATGTCAAACATCATGTAATTTAGCAACAATCAATGGAAGTAATTTTTTAACAATTCCAAAAAATGGTTAATATTTTTAATACATAAATAACTCCAAAACCATGAATATTTCAGTAGCAAAATAAGAAAAGGCTCTGAAGAGCTAGTTAAAAAGATGTTAATGAGTAAGAAACAACAAAAACTTCAAATCACTTTGCATCAAAGAAATTCAAATTCATGTGAGATTGAGATGTGCCCTTTTTTTTTTTTGCCTTCTAAATTGCCAAAGGTAAGAAAAATAAATGCTAACTTCACTGTAGCAGTGGGTATTCTCAAACACTATGGTTGGAAAATTAAGCTGTAAAGCTGTTTGACTGCATGCAACAAAGGCATTAAAACACCTACGTCATTTTACCTGGTGTTCCCATTTATGGGATTATATCCTAGGGTGGTTAAAATGTAACTAATAAATGAGTCTTATAAAAAGCTATTTGTTGCGATGTTCTATAAAACAACAAAATAGTGGAAAGGACCTAAACACCCAGCCTTAGAAGAGTGGCTGTGTCAGTGAATATGATGCAAATTATGAAAGTCACAAGTTTCATTCATTCATCAAAAATTCTAGTAAGGACTTTCCATGTGTTTGAAATGATTCAAAACCATGGGAGCACACCAGTGAACCAAACAATAAAAACCCTTGTCCTTGGGGAGCTTACATTTTCGTAGGGAGAAGAGATTAAAAAATACTATAAACCCAAAACTGGAAGATGTAAGTGCTAAGAGGAAAAGTATAGCAGGGTAGGAGATGGGGAGAGACAAAGCATGAGACGGCGGGTTGCATTTCTCAAGTGGAGCATCACGGGTAATCTCACTGGGAAGGGGTTATTTGAACAAACATACGACAGCAATGATGCAGCAAGTGTATTGGGCATTTGTAGGGAGAAGACACATTGCTCTGGGGGGAAAGAGCCTGCAAAGGCCCTAAGATGGGAGTTTGTCCGCTACATTCAAGAAGATTAAGGAAGACAACATGACCAGAACAGAGTGAGCAGGGGCTGGGGTAAGGTAGAAGGTGCTAGAATTAGGGGGTAAGGCAGGGGACGAGGGCCAGAGATGAACGACTTTAGAGCAGAGGTTGTTGTTTGTTTTATTGAAGCATAGTAGACTTACAATATTGTGTTAGTTTCAGGTGTACAGAATCATGATTTACTGTTTTTGCAGATAAGACTCCATTGTAGGTTATTACAAGATAACGTGTATCATTCCCTGTGCTCCACAGTATATTGTTGCTGATTATCTATCTTCTATCTAGTAGTGTGTATCTGTTAATCCCCTACCCCAAATGCATCCCTCCCACCTTCCCTGTCCCGTTTGATAACCATGAGTTTGTTTTCTGCAACAGAGTGGATAGGCCTGGAGATAGGATGCTCAGAGAAATGAATCAGAGAAAGACAAATATTGTATGATCTTGCTCATACGTGAAACCTAAAAAATACAACAAATGAAAGTATGTGCAAAACAGTAGAGTTGTGTACGTCTCAGGAGAGCTTCTGCTTTCGCTGTGCTGTGCTTAGTCACTCAGTGGTGTCGACGCTTTGCAACCCCATGGACAGAGGAGCCTGCTGGGCTACAGTCAAGAACAGGCAAGAATGCTGGAGTGGGTTGCCATGCCCTCTTCCATGGGATCTCCCCAACCCAGGGATTGAACCCAGGTCTCCCACGTTGCTGGTGGATCCTTTATCATCTGAGCCACCAGAGAAGCTTTCACTGTAGATGAAAGGAACTCCATCGGCATCTTCAGAGCAGAGCAGTGGTATGGAATGACCAGTGATCTCTAAGGGTCACTCGGGCTGCTCTGGTGTGTTTCAACTCCAGGTGGTAAGAGTGAAGATACTTGTTGGGACACTATTTCCAAGAATCCAAGAAAGAGATGATGGGAAAGTAATGAAAATAGTAAGATATCTGTGGTTAATTTGAAGGCAAAAGCCAACAGCGTTCCCTAAACGCTGGTTGACAGTTATAGGTGAGAGACAGGAGTTAAGGTGAACTAAAGGATTTTGGCTCCAGCGTCTGGAAGGACAGCACTTCCACTAACACAGATGGGGAAATCTTGGTCAGGCAAGACCAGCCATCTCTCTTCCATGTGTTCACTTTGAGATTTCTGATAGTCATTCAAGCAGAGATGTGGAGAGGACAGTTAGCTGCGTGGTTATGTGGCTTATAGCAGAAGTCTTGCGGGATTGATGCATTTGGGAGTCATCAGCATGTAATGACATTTAAGTTATAAACCTGGATAAGATCACGGGAGTGTAGATGCAAAAAAGAAGGTGTGCAAAGTGTGATCCCCAGGCACTGCACAGGAAGGGGAAGGGGGCAGGGGAAGCAGGGGAATAATAAAAGAGGCTAAGAGGGAGCGGTCCTTGTGATAAAAGGAGAATAGCACACCCCAAACAGGACAGCGTTTGAGGCTGAGGGGAAAGGGTAAGCTGGAAGCAGCTTGAAATCCACGTGTGATGAGGAATGAACCCTGGATGGGGCGATGAATCAGCAATGTGGAGACCATTAGTGACCTTGACGAGCACAGTGCAGAGGTGCAGAAAGAGCAGTTGGAGACAGAAAGCCTGAACTACCTACCCACTGGCGCAGGGACGCTGGCTCCTTGCACTCAAAGCCAACCCTCCACTCTCTCTACCGTGCCATCAACGCCTTCTCCTGGATCACCCCCATCAACATACACATGTTCCACAATTTCTCAGTCTGTGTTTTGTTTTTTTTTTAACTACTTAATGGCATCAGAAAATGCTCAGAATCTCTGGTTGAAGGGCATAAATGGCACAAAATAAGATACCAGTGTGGGGCCACGAGCCACCCAAACATGGGCTCAGTCTCTTTTCCTTGAGTTACTAAGCCAGTGGTTCTCAAAGGGGCTCAAATCCGAGTCTCTTAAGCCTCCTGCATTGGGAGGTGGGTTCTTTACCACTAGAGTCACCTGAGAAGCCCCAAATATATATATATATATATATATATATATATATATATATAGGTTATAAATTGGAGAAGGCAATGGCAACCCACTCCAGTACTCTTGCCTGGAAAATCCCATGGACGGAGGAGCCTGGTAGGCTGCAGTCCATGGGGTCGCTAAGAGTCGAGCACGACTGAGTGACTTCACTTTCCCTTTTCACTTTCATGCACTGGAGAAGGAAGTGGCAACCCACTCCAGTATTCTTGCCTGGAGAATCCCAGGAACAGAGGAGCCTGGTGGGCTGCCGTCTATGGGGTCGCACAGAGTCGAACATGACTGAAGCGACTTGGCAGCAGCAGCAGGTTGTAAATAGATACAGGCCATCATTCATATATCCGTGTGTCAAAACAAAAAGGTAAATGATTACCCTTAATTGATAGAATAGTAGATGGCTTTCTTCTTTTCCTTCTTCCACCTCTTCTCCCTTCTCTTTCTTCTTCTCCTTCTTTTTTCTTTTTCCAAATTTTCTGCAGTGGACATATTTCACTTATATGATAAAAATGGATGAAAACTGGAAAGAAACAAAAGAAGAAAGAAATAATCATGAATGAGTCAGTGAAGGAAAGGAGAGGAGGACGGAGAGGGGACCAGGGAGCCTCACTGGCCCCTCTGTGGAATGCGGGGGGCGGTGGGTGAGCTGGCTGCAGGCTGCAGACCGTGGTGGGGCGGGGTGGGGGGCCAGGCCTGCTCAGGGTGGAACTTTGTGGAGGTTGCAGCCGTTTGTGGAGGCCAGTCCGCCCCCAGCAATCCATCTCAGGCCCTCTACTACTGCCCAGCGCCTTTCTGGAGCACCATGAGCCTAGGGAGGCAGCCTGCCTTTGTGTGGGAAACCAAGGAAGTGGTGCTACCCACTGGGTCTGTAATTATAAACAAGTGGAAATTTTTGGTGCAACAAAATACAAAATAGTTGAGAACATGTTCTAAATATAAACTACACAATGCCAAACACATACCTAAAGAGAGAGAGGGAAGATAGCAATCCTCTGTGCATGAAAGGGTATTGTTGCCACTTAAATGTGATAAAGTTCCGTCTCCAACCATGGGCTGTATTGTCTCCTCCTATCTCCCTGGTTCAGCCTGGTCTGTCTCAGCATGGCCTCAATGATTAAGCAAGTCCAAACGTTAAATGCCTCATTAACACCTCTTGCCACCAGGAGCAATTGTGTCTCCAGTGATTTTTCTCACCTTCTGAAGTCCAGTTCATTCTTTTCTGTTTTTAAAGAACTAGCCTCTGAAAGCCTTTCCTCTCAAGGACTTCCTTGGTGGTCTAGTGGTTAGGATTTTGCCTTCCAGTGCATGGGGTGCAGGTTCCAACCTGGTTGAGGAACTAAGATCCCACATGCCATACAGCCAAAAAAAAAAAAAAAAAAGAAGCAGGAGCAATATTGTAATAAATCCATTTAAGGTTTTTTTAAAAAGATTTTTTTTCCTGCATGTTTTCCTTTTCTCTTAATCCTTAAGAAGGTATGTGTTATACTCAGGTTGGCGACCAAATGCACTTCTCTCTGTGTTTCCAGAGGAACCCACACCACTCATTTGGGGCTTCCCAGGCGGTTCTCATGGTAAAGAATATGCCTGCCAGTGCAGAAGATGCAAGAGATATGGGTTTGATCCCCGCATTAGGAAGATCCCTTAGAGGAGGAAATGGCAACCCGATCCAGTATTCTTGCCTGGGAAGTTCCATGAACAGAGGATCCTGGCTGGCTAACATTCCATGGAGTTGCAGAGAGTCGAACATGACCGAGTGACTGAGCGCATAGCAAAGAGAAGTCACTCATTTTCAAATTAATCTAAATGTGCTTTGTCACAGATGAAGCAAGTGCTACCATTAGCAGCAGTGCATGTGGAAGGCATACATCTTATTTTCAGAGCTTTCCTCCTGGAGCCCACTCTGGCCCACCATCACCCCGTGATGTCTGTGAATATTAGATATTACTTGCAGATGGCCCTCTGTAGAGACATGGCCAAATTCCCCAGGCTTTGCTCTCTCCCACGGCAAGAAAAGAGGGATTGTGGGTTGAGGAATACTATTTCACAAAATTTATGCTCATTGACATTTATTGAAATGGCCTCCTTAGTCTTGCAAGCTGAAGCAGTCTTAGAACCACACTGGCTTAATAGACACTTTTTTAATGATAATATAAAGAAGCAAGAGCTGTTTACACATGGAATTGTGCCAGGTGCTTCAGGAAGATTCACAACAAACAGTAGCTTCTAGAAGCTTATGATGCAAGACAGAGGAAGGGATGGTTATTAGACACATTGTTATTAGGTGGGGAGCAGCACCCTCCCCTCAGTACGGTGGTTTAACAGAGAGAGAATTCTACGGCCTCTCACCTCACAGTCAGAACTGAGGTGCACAAGGATTCTGGCATCGCCAGTTCCCGGTTAGTAAAGAGGAAGGAAAAATGCAAGATAAGCCATGTACACCTTTATTGCCTCTATGCCGGGGCCTCAAACCCGTCACATGGTGACACCGGCAGGAAGCCTGGGGACTGTGGTCTTTACATGCAAGGTTGATGCCTGGCTGAAACCCGAGAAGGGGAGAAGCACCTCCTGTTTCTGAAATAGGGAAGCAAACACAGTTTCCTGGAGGCTGTGTTAGCTCTGGAGCTGCCATAATAAATTAGCACAAGCTGGGCCACTTCAAGCAGCAGAAGTATATTCTCCCACAGCTCTGGGGCCAAGGCCCAAAGCAAGGTGCTGGCGGATTTGGTTCCTTCTGGAGGTTGTGAGGACTCTGCTCCAATCTCTCTCCTTCCTTCTGGAGCAATCCCTGCTGATCCTTGTCTTGTAGACACGGACTCCAGCATCCGCCTGCACGTTCTCTCTGTGTCTCAGTATCCAGGTCCCCTTCTCCTTCCTCTAAAAAAAGACCAGCTGCTGACTTTAAAAATAGTCACAATGTATAAGTTGAGAGTTATGTTTTATTTTCTGGGTATTTTTAGGATTTCGAGCCCAGGAGGCAGCATCTCAAGTTAACACTGAGAGAACTGTTTCGAGGAGGTGAGGTGAGGAGCCAGGTTATACAGAGGTTTTGCGACAAAGGGCAGGTAGTCTGAATATCAAAAGATGATTGTTAGTTAAACCAGGTATCTCAAGTTAGGGAATTTAGCGCTTTTCTCTTTACAGAAAGATATGAGAGTCTGGGCTCACTGAAATCATTCCTTTGCTGTGCTATCTGGGGCCAGGATCCTCTGTTTTCATGTCCTGAGTTTTCTCAGGGTTCAGGGTGGGGAGTGGCTGCAGTCTGATGGCTGTTAGATGACAGGTATTCTTTCCTTCCTGAGTTCCCTCAGGGTTCACCAGCTCACCATCCATGGTGGCTGCAGTCGATGGTGAATGCGACATCCTTTGTTTACTGATATGGCAAGAAATATTCCATTTCTCACACATGTGCTTAGTTGGTAAGTCATGTCTGACTCTTTGCGACTCCATTAACTGTAGCCTGCCGGGCTCCTCTGTCCATGGGATTTCCCAGGCAAGAATACTGGAGTAGCGTGCCATTTCATCCTCCAGGGGGTCTTCCCGACCAAGGGATGGAACTCTTGTCTCCTGCATTGGTGAGTGGGTTCTCTACCACTGAGCCCCTGGGAAGCCCATGCTCACACACATGCCCCG
Organism: Bos indicus; assembly: GCF_029378745.1. NCBI lineage: Eukaryota > Metazoa > Chordata > Mammalia > Artiodactyla > Bovidae > Bos > Bos indicus. Next base: position 35,691,781 of record NC_091788.1, on the reverse strand, counting down.
CTCTGTTTTGGACTTCCTTCCCATTCAGGTCACCACAATGCATTAAACAGAGTCCCCTGTGCCATATAGTATGCTCTCTGTTTTATAGTATAGCTTAGTTATAGTTTTATCGTATTGAACAGCTCTCTGTTTATAGCAAAATTATCTTTTCACATAGCATCAGTAGTGTATATGTGCCAATCCCATTTCCCCCTTGGTATCCATATATTTGTTTTCTCCGTCTGTGTCTCTATTTCTGCTTTGCACACAGGATCATCTATAAGATTTTTCTAGATTTCACATATATGTATTTAAAAAAAAAAACCCAGTTACCAGGGGTTAGGATTTGAAAATATCTTTTTGGGGAAAGTCCAATTTAACTCACCTCAGAGCCCGTTAGAAGTATCCTGCAGATTATGTCAGCAGTAAATACGAGAAAGGAGCATCACAAAGAAGGAGACTGGCACGGAATTCCTATTGCTATGCACAGCAAAATTGAACCATGGAAACCCTGCGTGCGGTGAACCCAGCAGCAGTTCCCAAAGGCAAGTCGAGATTGAAGAAGAGTGTTAAAATAGGTGGAAAGGTTTTCTTGTCGTTTGTTTCATTTCAGCATCTCAGATTTCACCAATCTTTGTCTGCCGGGTTTGTTTATATTTCACAGCCTCATGAGACAAAATTGATACACAATAAGGAGTGCATATTTCAATGTGCAATATAGTAAGTTTTGACATGTCTGCACACAGGCGTCCCATTGAGGTCCAGTTATCACAGTCAAGGCAGTGAGCAGATCCGTCGTGTCAAAAGTCCCCTGGTTGAATCCTGTTATTCCTCCCTCTTGCCATCCCCTCTCCACCCAGGCAACCTCTCGTCTCCTTTCTGTCGCCATAAATTACTTTGCATTTTCTAGAGTTTTGTATATTTGAAATCACACGTTGTGTATTCACTTTTGCCTGACTTCTTTTACTTAGCGCAATTATTTTGAAGTTTACCCATATGGTTGCATTTATTAACAGCTCATTCTTTTAAACTATGGAAGGGTATTTCATTGTATAAATAAACCACAACTTCTTTTTCCATTCATAGGTTGATGAATATCTGGGTTGTTTCTAGTTTTTCTGTATTAGAAATAAAACTGCTAGGAACATTCATAAGAAAGCCTTTGTATGCCTTTGTATGGTCACATGGTTTCATTTCTCTTGAGTGAATACGTAGGAGTGGAATTGCTGATTCATGTCATTAAATGCATGTTTAGCTTTTTATGAAGTTGCCAAAGTTTTCCAAAATGGTTGCATCAATTTACCTTCCCACCAGCAGTTTAAGAGAAGTTTTAATTCCTCCATATTCTTGCCAACATTTGGAATTTTAATTATAGCCATTCTAACAAGGGTGTAATGGTATCTCATTATGGTTTTAATTTGAATTTCCTTAATGACTAATAATGTTCAGAATCTTAGTCTGTGCTTATTTGCTAATTGTATGTGTTTGTTAGCAAAGTGTCTGTTCAAATCTTTTGAAATCTTTTATTGGACTGTTTTATTTCTTCTTATTGAATTTGAAAGTTTATTGTATATTCTGAATATAAGTTCTTTATCAGATATATAATTCAAATATTTTCCCCAATCTGTAGCATATCTTTTTGTTTTTCTAACAGTGCCATTAAAAGAGAAGAAATTTTACATTCTGCTGAAGTCCAGTGTATTTTTATATTTTAATTTATAGATTGTGCTCTTGGTTTCTCATCTGAAAAATTATTGCTTAACCCAAAGTCACAAAGGTTTCCTCTTATGCTTTTTTCAAGAAAGTTTCACATTTGGGTCTTTGATCCATTTTGAGTTAATTTTTGTATATGATGCAAAGCATGAATTGAAACTTTTAAAAAATTGATTGATATCTAGTGTACCTGTATCATTTATAGAAAAAATTCTATATTTTAATACCATGAATTGCCTTAACACTGAAATAATTTAGTTCTTACAACTGTGGGTCAATTTTTGGACTCTATTTTGTTTCGCTGACTTATTTTTCTATCTTTATGATGCATTGTTTTGTTTACAGTAGCTTTACAGCAAGTCTTCAAGTCAGATAGAAGCCTCCATTTTTTTCCCCTAAATTCTTTTGGTTATTGTGTATGTTTTGCATTTCCATGTTGGTTTTAAAATCAGATTGTCAATTTAAAGTAAAAGAACTACTAGTATCTGGATTGAAATTGTATTACATCTGTGGATTAATTTTGAGAGGAATGTCATTTTAATAACAATGAATCTTGTGACTGATTAGCTCAGTATTTATCTCTATTAATCTAGGTCTTCTTTAATTTCCTTCAGCTATGTTTTGTAGTCTTCAAAGTACAGGTCTTAGACACTCTTTGATAGATTTAGCTCTAAGTATTTAAATTTGCAATGCTATTGTAAATGGAATTTTTAAAATTCAAATTTCAGACTATTTGATTTTGCAGAGAATATTTTATCTGGCAACTTTGCTGCACTCATTAGTTGTAACTTTTTTGTATATTTCATCAGATATTCTATAGTGGCAATTATGTCACCTGCAAGTAACAATTTTACTTATATCTTTCCAGTCTGAATGCTTTTGTTTGCCCTTAGTGCATTGGCTAGAACCTCAATGTTGAGTAGAAATCGTGTAGACAGACTTTCTTTTCCTGTTTCTTATTTTTTGGGGGGAAGCATTCAGTCTCTTAATTTTAGATATGCTGGAAGCTATAGGTTTTTCATAGATGCATTTTATCAGATTGAGAAATGTCTCCTCTTAATTTGCTGAGAGTTGTTTTTTGTTTTTCCTCAATCAAGAATGATGTTAGACTTTGTCAAAGGTTTTCTTCTCTACCTTTTGAGATAATCATCTACTTTTCTAACTTTAGTTTGTTAATATTGTGAATCCCATTGTTTTGATTTTTTCTTACTATTAAACCAACCTTGTCTTCCTAGAGTAAAAATACGTGGTCCTGATGTATCTTTTTTCATATGTTGTTGGATTCAACTTGATTAATTTAATTTTGCTTAGCATTTTTGCATATATGTTCATGAAAGATGTTGGTCTATAGTTTTATTTATATATTTTTTGTACCATCTCTTTACAATTTTGGTGTCAGGCTAATACTGAGCTCATAAAATTTAAAATGTGAATGATTTCTTCCTCTTCAACTTTCTGAGTTTATTTATAATTGATATTGTTTCTTCATGAATTCATCTGGGCTTGCTTGTTTCTTTGCGGGAGGATTTCTATCTACAAATTCAATTCCCTTGGAATATCACATTGAGCTTTGTTAGGTAAAACCAACATGATGTTTAGTGTTGAGACCATGATGCATTGTTTTGTTTACAGTAGCTCTACAACAAGTCTTCAAGTCAGGTAGAAGCCTCCATTTTTTTTCCCTAAATTGTTTAGGTTATTGTGTATGTTTTGCATTTCCATGTTGGTTTTAAAATCTGATTGTCAATTTAAAGTAAAAAAACTACTAGTATCTGGATTGAAATTGTATTACATCTGTGGATTAATTTTGAGAGCAGAGATGCTGCTGCTGAGGTGAGATGCTCGAGTCAAGAGTCACAGGTTTTCCAGTCTGACTTGTAGGAACAGGCAGTATTCCTGGCCCTGCCTGTGGGCTGGGCCGTGTTCCCTCTCACCCTCTGGAGGGTTATTTCCCTAGATTTTGGTAATTTCATTGCATGTACAAACTGACTACCTGCTGAATACTCAAGGGGACCCCAACAGATTTCTGAAGTCCTCTCTGCGTGCAGGTCTCCCCTGCCTGGTAGTCTATCCTGAGAACTCTGCCTGCTGGCAGCTCCCTGGTTCCCCAGTTGCTCAATTCTGAGTCTGCTGGGCTCTGCCTGGTCCCCCCTCTCAGCGCACGCTGGGGAGCTCTCTCCAGGCAGCAAGCTGAGAAAAGGGTAGGGCACACCTCATCTGTTTTCCATCACTCAAAGTTCACTGTCTTTCCCTGTCTGAAGTCTAGTATCTTGGAAACCACTGTTTCATATACTCTGTCTCTCTTGTTGCTGCTGTTGTTTAGGTGGAAGGGTAATCTGGGGCCCGTCACGTATCCTGGCCAGAGGCAGGAGCCAGCATTCGCTTTTGATTCTGGGGAGTCACGCAATGTCCTCATGGAGAGGCAGCTGTTGGCTGCACCAGAACCATCATGTCAGAGAAGACTTTCAGGGAGAGGAGCCCCTGATAATCCATAGCAGTAAAAGCTGCAATCAGGTAGACAAAGGTCACATGGAGGGGTACTCATCACAGAAGCAAGAGGTCCTAAGCTCTGGAAGCTTACCATGGTGAAGGGGGCAGTGTCTCAGGAGGGCTAGGTCAGAGAAATGATGGGTTCCTGAGTGCCTAGGAACCTAACAGCAAGCCGTTCCATGCCTGTGCCTCCAAACTAAACGTGCTACTGGCTTGCTAAGTGTGGAGGCATTTCTGGAGGCCAGGAGGGCCCTGCTTATCTTCCACATCCTGTTGTGTTCCATCAATGCTAATGGGGTCTGAGCAGCCGAAGCACCACAGGTTACATCCACCGGGAAATTTTCTCTCTGAGATCTAAGTAGAAACGTAACAGCAGCTTCAACTTTAGGACACACTCATACGGAGGCAGGTGGCAAATAATGGGAAATTACTTTGTTCTGAGTGTGCCCACATGGTGGACTTCCTTTATTTACAAGGTGCCATTCTCACACTGATGTCCATTTTCTACTTTTGTATATTTGGCAACCTTGAAAACCTGGTGGAAGGAATTTCAGGAGGTGCTTTCTTAGAGCAAAGAAGCACCACGATTCCAACAAGGTAATGATCAACCCAGACTACAGACACTACTGCTTCAGTCGATGTTCGTTTTAGAAAGGCGACTGAGAAGTTACGGATTATTGAATGACTGCATTGTGCCAGGAGAGTGCTAACAAGCACATGTGACCACATAACCTCAAGTCTATGGAGAAGTAAGTGGAGACTTATCTCCAGGCTTCCCTGGTGGTTTGGTGGTTCGGTGGTAAGGAATCCATCTGCCAATGGAAGATTCTCAAGGGAATCTTCCTAACCCAGGAGATGTGGGTTCGATCCCTGGGTCAGGAAGATTCCCTTGAGAAGGAAATGGCAACCTGCTCCATTATTCTAGCCTGGGAGATCACTTGAACAGAGGATCCTGGTGGACTACAGTCCATGGAGTGGCAAAGAGTCAGATATAATTTAGCGACTAAAGAACAAAAAGTAAGTGGAGGCTCAGGGAAGCCATACACCTTGTTAAATGCAGTGAGTCTCTCCTCAGATCTCAAGCTCTTTGCTTATGCTGCCTGAAGAACCCTTAGCTTTGGACAGCTCTGTATTGATGTGTTCTGTGAGGCAGTCCTAACAGAATGCTGTTAGATTCTGGAATCAGATGTGTATAATTTAAAAGGTGAGCTCCACACCCACCCGCAAAATCATTCATCCATTCAACAGATATATAGGGACGGTAATGAACGGGGTGGGGGAAATTAGTCAGATTCTTAGTTTGATAAGTTTGGCAACCTAGTGATGGTGGCAATGTTGCGAGTCAAACCTAACTTTGTCTGTCATCCAGGCTTGAACCTTTGCACCTCTCCCTGCATTCCCAATGCAGTTTAGTACTATGTTGATTCCTGTTAGGCTAAAGAGCTCTTTTGACTCTGGAGGCAGTATATTATGGTAGTTAAGAGTGTGGACTGTGAAATAGGCTGCCTAAATTTAGGTCTCATCTCTGATACTTACTTTCTCTAAGATCATGTATAAATACCTTTCTTTGCCTCAATCATCTTGTTGATAAAATGGGAATAATAATGAGTCCCTACTTTATAGGGTTTTGTGAGAATTAGATGAGTAGAGCATGCATTTGGTGTTTGGTCCATTCCAAGTACTTAAAGGATAATTATTGTCAGTTTTTCTTCAGGGTCTGTACATAGAACACTTTCATTTTAGAGTTAATAAAAATTGTTTTCCTTTCCTAGGGAAAAAATTAATGCACATTAAATTAATAATTTTAGAACTAGGAAGAAAAATGGAAAATAACTTTGAAAGTACATAATGTTGTTACCCTTTCAAAAACCCTCCAGCCCAATTAGGATAAGTGACCCTGAGGAACTAGAATAACCCAGCTAATAGCAATATAATTACCACTGGAACCCAGGAGATGACAGAGTTTCTCTTTTCTTTAAACTATGATGCTCCTCTGCCTCTGTTAAATTTCATCTTCACACAGTGACTTTGGGGGCTAAGGACAATGGAGAGATTCCTGGTGCCTCTAGTTACTGGCTGGATGACCTTGGACAAGTTACCTAAACCTTCTGAGCTTTGATTTTGTCATTTATGACATGGAGATAATAGTGCTTCCCTCCTTAGGTCTTCATGGTCATAAATTATGATAATATTTGCAATGCAGGAGATCTGGGTTTGATCTCTGGGTCAAGAAGTTCTCCTGGAGAAAGAAATGGCTACCCACTCCAGTATTCTTGCCTGGAAAATCTCCTGGACAGAGGAGCCTGGTGGGACACAGTCCATGGGGTCGCCAAGAGTCAGACACAATGGAGTTACTGAACAAAAACAATGGCTAAAAGCAGAGTCTGGTGTCATGTATGCCTGGGCCTGAGTCCCCCGTCCCCTCATCAGAGATGTGTGACTGCTTGAAGGTAATGACCTTACTTAGACCTCCTCTTAGACCCTTGATCTGTATAGTAGGATTGCATTATCTCTGTCTTAAAGTTGATGTGAATATTCAAGCAAATAATGCTTGTAAAGCACCAGATGCAATGTCTGGTATATAGTCAGTGCCCAGTAAATAACAGATGTAAATATAGTTGTGATTCCTCTCATTTTTATTTTTTTAATCATCTTATTTCTACCATATCAATACCTCTATGTGCTTAAAATATCGTTCTATAAAGCAAAGTCTCATCACTGGTTAATGGAGAGGAGGGACCAGATTCCAACTCTCTGACATACTTTATATTATTATGCTCTTAAAATCCTAACATTTCACTAAATTCATTACTATTTTCTAATTTCTCTGTCCAGAAGTGAAGTCATCTAAAGTCACATAATTATTTAATGGCCCATCTGAAACTGGACTCCAGTTCTTATGATTCTCAGTTTGCTATTCTTTCCACAAAAAAAAAAAAAAAAAAAGCAATGCCCAAATCCTCTTTTCAGAGCCTGGCTATTGAAAGTCACGAAGCATTATCTTATGCCTTTCATATCATCCAGTAGTGTTTTAAGCCTCCTTGCCATGGCAACCATCAAAATATCAAGCCCCTCAAAGCAGAATTGGAAAGGCAACTCCAGCCCAGCTATTGTTCCTGCTGATGGATGGAATAGCATAGAGCCAAGAATCAGTTACCACTGGTCATCTTCCACTCAAGTGATGTAGCTCACACAGCTGCTGGGCCAGAATTCAGTCTCCTCTAAGATGTCTTTGCCGTGTGGAATGTATCTTGTGATAGGTTCATGCTAAACACACAGCAAGTAAAGACAGGCATGATCGTGGTAGCTTATCCAAGACCACTTCTACTCTTCCTTCTGTTTCCCCTCCCCTCCTTCTTCTCTCTCTTCATTTCTTCCATTCTTCATCTCTTTCTTTGTATGAGAATGATAGCATAGCCTCAAAACCATGGCTTCAGACAAGAAGATAAACTCCGGCCATCATATTCCGAGCCTCTAAGACAACAGACCCTGGACGTAATGAGAAATGTAATAAAAATATATCCAGATCATTTTCTTCTTGTTAGTCTCCTTCTTTATCTTATTTCTCCATTTCTGACATCTTCAGCAAAAAGGTGTGTGTGTATGCAATTTGTGTGTGTGTGTGTGTTGGGGAGAGAGAGAGATGTTTGAAGTTGTATCTGAAACAGACAGGTGATGCTTCAAAGGTGGTTGGCTACTTGCTGACCCTGAGGTGACCAAAACCAGCAGGGGGCAGGGAGAAGGGAGATGGCGGTGACCAGTAGCAAGAAGGCCTAAGGGCCAATGCACTTGCTTTAAAGCAAATTTCAAAATAATTTCCCAGTTTGACATTATGTATCTGGCAGTGCATCTTTTAAAGGAGGTCATTTCTAACGAGTCAGCAGAGGGAGGGGCTATACCTTTTCGGGCTGGGATTGTACGCTGGCACTGTAATTAGCGCCAAGTGGAAGAGTGTGTGGGGGGAGGGGTGCAGGTACCAGGCCGTGGCTTTGTTCTCCCGTCCAGATGTTGCGCCAGCTGCAAGGTCACCAGGGAGCTCGTGGACCCCACCTTCTCTACTTGTCTGATACATAGCTGGAGGCTTCTCTCTTCAGCTGCCCATCTGGCTCCTGGCACCAGGAAGTAAAATTATTATTATTTTTCCAAATGAAAGGCTTTGAATCACAGCTGTTAATTACCAAATGATTATTAAAAACACATATTGCCTACCGAGGTTTGAGAAGACAACTCATGCGTGCTGACTGGCCTCCTTTCAGGGATTCTTCACCTTAAACATTGCACATGTTTCTTTAAAGAGCAAAATGTGATTTTCCTATACATTTAGGCAAATGTGTGTAAGATGGGTGGTGGATAGATTCCAGGGTACTACTTAAAGGAATATGGATGTTTTTCTCCCAGTGCAGAATGTTCCAGAATCTCTCATTGCTAATCTTACCCCTTACTTGACTCGAATTATCTTCGTTCAGGGACCTTTCAAACACCTGCAGCCCCTTTGATGGTGTTGACTAAGGCCTGGGTACAAGTGACGCCTGAGAGAGAGAGAGAATGAAAGAAAAGACCCTGCAGAAGGGCACTAATAAATTATGGATCTAGGCTGTCATGCTGCGTTGCTGGAACTCGGCTGAGGGACAGATGGAGGCTGCCTGAGCAGGCACAGCCTGGGGGCAGGGACAGCAGCCAGCGAGAGTGGACTCTTTACATGTCAGGGGTGAGGACCGGGAAATCGTAGCTGGAGGGGAAGAGGGAGCAGGCTGGGGGCTTTGAGCTGTGAGCTGGAAGGAGTGGAGGGGAGGGAGCTCTGGATGAATATGGGGCATCACATGGGCTTTCTGTCTTGAATCCCAGGTCCAGGGGACAATGTGGTCAGATCTATAATTAAGAAGCATCATGTGCTTTCTAAGTTCTCAGCTTGGTGCTGGACACGGTGGTGAAGAGGGTCATTCATGAAGCTTACACACTAGTTAGGAGATCCAACCAGTCCATTCTAAAGGAGATCAGTCCTGGGTGTTCTTTGGAAGGAATGATGCTAAGCTGAAACTCTAGTACTTTGGCCACCTCATGCAAAGAGTTGACTCATTGGAAAAGACTCTGATGCTGGGAGGGATTGGGGGCAGGAGGAGAAGGGGACGACAGAGGATGAGATGGCTGGATGGCATCACCGACTCGATGGACATGGCTTTGAGTGAACTCCAGGAGCTGGTGATGGATAGGGAGGCCAGCGTGCTGCAATTCATGGGGTCGCAAACAGTCAGACATGACTGAGCGACTGAACTGAACTGAACTGAACACACTAGTTGACCATAAAGACAACAATGAATGGGGTAGCTCGTAAACAGGGCAGACAGGAAAGAAGTGTTAAATTCACACATTTGACAAACAGGTATTGAATATTCATCACCACATGAGTCAGATACTGTGTCAATGAACAAAATAGGAAAATATGAAGCAAGATCTCTTGTCTCTTAGCTAACATCCTTGCAGAGTGAGATGAAAAATTTGAGGAAGTGAAATATATACAACATTACATGCAGATATATCCAATGGAGAAAAAATCAGAAAACAGAAATGAGTCGTCTTGATGGGGGCAAGCCTAATTGTAAGTAGTGTGACCAGGGTAGGTGTCACAAAAGAAAGGACCTGCAGGAGGGGAGGGACCGAGCCATGCAGACCCCGGGGGAGCATGTGACGGGCTCAGAAAGCCGTCCCGATGAAGGTGTTGAGGCAGGAGCAAGCCTGGCACGTTCTCCAGGCACTGGATGCTGTGACTAGAGTGGAGGGAGTGACGGGGCAGTGGGGGATGGGCACGTGAGGTCAGGCAGGCAAAGGGGAAGCAGTGTACATACAGGAGCTTGAAAGCTGTTAGAGAGACTGGGCTTTGCTAACAGTGAGGTGAGAACTCACTGGATGGTGTTGATCTGAAGAGAGAGAGGATGGGACTGCCACTCTCAGGAGGTGACTCTGGCTCCCAGTTGGTTCTAAACTTTGGTGCGTCAGGACCACACGCAGGGCCTGTGAAGATGCGTGTTGCTGAGCCCAAGTCCCAGATGCAGAGGGTCTGGGGTGGGGACTGAGACCTTGCATCACTACCAAGTTCTGTAATGGTGCTGCTGCCTCTGATCTCCCGGGCACAGGTCAAGGACTCTGGGAGAAACAGCAGAGAGAAACGAAGTGTTGGGAAGATGTGGACCGACCTTAGGCCCTGCAGAACAGGTAGGATTTGGACAGTGGAAGGCAGAATCAGTCAGGAAAAGAGGAATTACAGGAGCAAACTCAGAGCAGTGTGTTTTTTCTTTTCCATTTTATTTTCTGCTAAAAGATGGAGAGCAGTTTCTAAAGTGTGGAATGGGATTATCTATGTGGAACTCTCTCTGCAACCTTATTTTTTTTAATTGAAGTTTAGTCGATTTACAATATTGTTTTAGCTTCAGTATATAGCAGACTGATTCAGTTTTATATATATATTTTATATGTTATATATATATTATATATATATATATTCCATTATAGGCTATTACAAAACACTGAATATTGCTTGCTGTGTTGTACAGTAATTTATCTATTTTATGCATGCTGGTCTATATGTGTTAATTCCATACCCCTAATTTATCCTTCCCCCTTCCTTTTCTCTTTGGTAACCATGTGTTTGTTTTCTTTGCATATAGATTTATTTATATTATTTTCTAGATCCCACATATAACTGGTATATATTTGTCTTTCTCTGACTTACTTCACTTAGTATGGTATTCTCCATGAATGCTACTGAAAATGGCAATATTTCATTCTTTTTTATGCCTGAGTAATATTCCATTGTATATATGTAGGCATATGGGGCTTCCCAGGTGGCTCAGTAGTAAAGAATCTGCATGCAATTCAGGAGATGTGGGTTTAATCCCTGGGTTGGGAAGATCCTCTGGAAAGGAAATGGCAACCCATTTTCCAGTGTTCTTGCCTGGGGAATTCCATGGACAGAGAAGCCCAGTAGGGTTATAGTCCATGGGGTCACAAAGAGTCAGACACAACTTAGCAATTAAACGACAGCAAATATGTATGCATATGTACATCATGTTACTGCCCTGAGTTTTTCATCTGCTTGAAGGGGTCATGGTGAAAATAAATGTGTTAATCCATGTAAGGCACCTGGGATGAGCTGAGTGGTCAGCACGTGTTAGCTGTTAAAGCCACGACAGAGGATGAACACTTGGTAAATACCGCTGGGGTCAATGCAGGCATCTGGGTGCTTGAGGTGACACCCCGTCACCCACAAAGATGGGACATTTAGACAACATCCCAATATCCCCATGGGATATTTATGAAAACAAGTTCATTTACAAAAATTGGCATTGCTATTCACATACTATAAAATGTACCCTTTTATTTTTTTATGCAGTTCTTTTTAATAGGAGGGTATTTGCTTTACAACAAAGTGTTGGTTTCTGCCATATATCAACATGAATCAGCTGTAGGTACATCTGTTCTCTCCCCCCGAACCTCCCTCCTACTCCATGCCACACCCCTAGGTTGTCATAGAGCACCAGGTTTGAGCTCCCTGCATCATATAGCAACCCCCAACTGGCTATCTAGTTTACATGTGGTGATGTATGTTTCAATGCAACTCTCTCAATTCGTCCAAACCTCTCCTCCCCTCACTGTGTCTACAAGTCTGTTCTCTATATCTGCATCTCCATTCAGTACCATCTTTCCAGATTCCACATATATGTGTTAATATACGAAATTTGTCTTTCTCTTTGACTCAGTTCTAATAAGGTAGATGAATCTAGAGCCTATTATACAGAGTAAAATGCACCCTTTTTTAAAATTTATTTTTTTATTGAAGGATAATTGTTTTACAGAATTTTGTTGTTTTCTGTCAAACTTCAACATGAATCATCCATAGGTATACATATACCCCCTCCCATCTCCTGCTTCATCCCTAGATCGGTATAGAGCCCTCTAGATTGACATAGAGCCCCTGTTTGAGCTTCCTGAGCCATACAGCCAATTCCCATTGTCTATTTGGTAGATTTGGTAATGTAAGTTTCCATGTTACATATGGTAATGTACGTTTCCATGTTACTCTTTCCATTCATCTCACCCTCTCCTCCCCTCTCCCCATGTCCATAAGTCTATTTTCTATCTCTGTTTCTCCAATGCTGCTCTGTAAATAAGTTCTTCAGTACCATTTTCCTAGATTCTGTATACATTAAAATACGATATTTATCTTTCTAAAATATACCCTTTTAAAGTATACAGTTCAGTGGGTTTTCGTATATTCATGAAATTGTGCAATCATAGCCACTGTCTCCAGAACCTGTTTTAATCACTCCCAAAAGAAAACCTGTATCTGTTAGCCATCACTCTCCCTCCCTGTCCTCCAAGTCCCTAGCAATCAGGAACTACTACTTTATTTCTATGTGTGTGCTCAGTCATTCAGTTGTGTACAACTCTTTGCAACCCACACACTATAGCCAGCCAGGCTCCTCTGTCCACGGAATTCTCTAGGCAAGAATATTGGAGTGGGTAGCCATTCCCTTCTCCAGGAGATCATCCTAACCCAGGGATCAAACCCAAGTCACCTGGGTCTCCTGCATTGACAGTGGCTTCTTTACCAATAGCGCCACCTAAGAAACCCCTTATTTCTCTTGGATTTGCTTATTCTGAACATTTAATGTATGTGGGACTATTCTATATGTGGCTTTTGGTGTGACTTCTCTCATTTAGCCTAATGTTTCCAAGACTGATCTGTGTTGTAGCATGAATCAGTGCTTCCTTCTCTCTCGTGTCTGAATAATATTCAATTGTCTGAATATACCACATTTTATTTATCCATTAATTAATCAATAGAAAATTGTAATATTTCCCCTCTTTGGTTATCATTAATAATGCTGCTATAAAAAAAGACAGTAACTAAGCCTCAACCTAAAGCCCATACCTTAAACAAAAAATGAACTCAAAATGCATCAGAAGTCTAAAAGTATACAATTATAGAACTTTCAAAAGTAAACATGGGAGAACACATTTGTAATCTAGGTTTAATCAGAGAGTTCTTATTCACCCAGAGCATGATCCATAAAAACCTCTTATCTACAGTCACTATAGCACAATCTAGGGGGGTTTTTTTGTTTGTTTTTTGTTTGGTTGTAGGGGAAGGATTCTGAGTTTTCCAGTTTTATGATTTTCTTTTACCCTATAGCTTCCCTGGTGTCTCAGACGGTAAAGAATCCGCCTACTATGCGGAGACCCAGGTTTGATCCTAGGGTTAGGAAGATCCCCTGGAGAAGGGAATGGCAACCCTCTCCAGTATTCTTGCCTAGAGAATTCCATGGACAGAGGAGCCTGGTGGGCTACAGTCCATGAGGTTGCAAGAGTCAGACAGGACTGAGTGACTAACAATTTACCCTACAGCACCCTAAATTTGCCTTCTTATTTTTCTTTTCCTTTACACAATTCTTTTGCCAAGAGCATATCTATCTTCCTTTTTGACCTTTTTTTCTCCCTTAGAGGCTTTGTATTTTGCAAGTCCCCTTTAAATTTCTCCTACCCCTTTTAAGCGTTTTCTCCTCTTTTAAATCACACCTGCCATTTTAAACAGTACCTCCTCCATTGAATCATATTGACTTAAAAAATCTCTTCTTTGTAGATTATGCCCTGATCTGTCCAAACACTTTCTCAGTATTTTCAGATTTAGGATAGATTCAATATTTTTGGTGCTCATTGCAAGTAAATAAAAGTAATGCGGCTATGAACATTCATATACAAGTTTTTTGTGGACATGTATTATCATTTTGGGCTTCCCTGGTGGCTCAGTGGGTAAAGAATCCACCTGCCAATGCAGGAAACGTAGGTTTGATCCCTGGGTAGAGAAGATCCCCAGGAGGAGGGCATGACAACCCACTCCAGTATTCTTGCCTGGAGAATCCTGTGGACAGAGGAGCCTGGCAGGCTATAGTCCATAGGGTCACAAAGAGTTGGACATGATTGAGTGACTAAGCATGCACATTACCATTTCTCTTGGGTATATACCCAGGATTGGAATTGCTGGGTCAACTGGTGGTGCTGTGTTTAACACTTGGGAGAACTACCAAATTGTTTTCCAATCTGGTCTCACCATTTTCCCTTCCCTCCAGACAAGGATGAAGGCTCCAAGTTCTCATCCTCACCAGCGATTGTCAGAGCCTGTCTTTTGATTATAGCCATCCCAGATGCTGTGCAGTGATAACCATGGTTGGGATTTCTATTTCCCTGATGGCTAATGAATTGAGGCATCTTTTCGTGTGCTTATTGGCTGTTTGCATATTTTCAGCACATTTGTTGTTAACATGATACATTTGAGGTGGGGATGATAGATCTGAATATGCCCAAGGGGTAACATATGTCTTATAAAGTGGGCATGTATGTGAGCGGATGAGACTGGACTTTGAGTTTGTGATAATCATCACATGGGTGGTTATTGAAGTTGTGCAGAGATCTGAGTTCTAGGAGGAGAAGAGGAAGGAATCCCTGAGCCTTGGGAAACATCCATACTTAGTGGGAGAGTTAAATGGGAGAAAGGGAAGAAGAAGAAAAATGATCAATAGCCAGGTATGGACCTAGGGTACCTCCTGAAAAGCAAAATTTAAATTTAAGGAATTCTGTTAGGATCAGTGAAATATCTGAGGTCAGTGGTTTCTCTCCAAAATAGAACAGTCCCCAGGAAGATTCTTTCCTGTTCCAGAACAAAGCCAGTAAGATTTCATCAGGTTTTGTTATTAAAAAAAAACTATTTTTATTCTCCTTAGGGTATTATTACCCAGTGCTTCTGACATCAGACTGCTAGACCGCTTTTATTAAAACCAGTGAAATACCTTAGAGATTCAGAATGTAGAGTTATTTTCCCTTATAATTTCTCAGGCCAGGAAAATAGTCATAGTTTAATGGGAGACCTGATTGTTGGTTCTAAAATTTTTCAGGGTCCACAGCCTTAACCACCCCCCGATGTGTTCTTTTTGTACCTTCATGTCCAATTTCTTGACCCTAATTTTGCTCTATTTAGAGAACTCCAAAGAAAATCATGAGCATTGTGTATCTTTCTCGACTTTATACTTATCTGGTTTCTTTAGATCAAAGGTATGTAGATCAGCTCCCATTTTCATGTTGCTTAAAATAACTCAGTCTGGTTGGGCAGGTCAGTGTTTGGTTTTGATGCCAATCTTCCATTTGTGTCTGAGATCAGAGCGTTTCCTTGTATATGATGTTATCTAATCAACTCCAAATTTCTCTAAAAGGGCTCTTAGCGGTTCCTGCTTACCCCTCTTATTTCAGTGCATTTTATGCAGCTTCAGACACAACTGACACTCACCCAGGTCCATTAATGGAAAATAAAGGTCATGGCTGGGGCACCGATCATCACCTCTCCAGACTTCTGTTCAGGCTTGTGTCTGCGTATGTCAATCTTTTCCATTTTCTTCCTGATTTAGTAGAAGCAATCATAACAGAATTGGCTCTGAATGTAGGCTGCCACGCTTCTTTGATGAAATTCACCAGCAGGCAGGCAGCTGAACCTCATGACCGAATTCACCCAAATGCATTTTCAGAGGCGAGGAGCCAGCCCAACACAGGCTCAGCGATGGAGAATCTTTCTCTGGAGAATACTCCTTGGGCTGTGTCTGCTGGTGATGGTTGGTAGCTGCTCAGTACCTCGGTGATCCCTCTGCACAATCCCCCCAACCCCCACCCCAGCTGTGCTGCTCTCTGCACATATGCTTGTCCATCTGATGTCCTACTGTGTGTGATATAACAAGTCAGGAAGAGGCATGCATTTTCAAATTCTACTATCTCAGCAACGTCTTAATTGGGTGACTTTGGGCATATTTTATGTGCACGCTCCAGGCCTCCGTTTATTCTTCGGTAAAGTGAAGATAATTAAGGAACCTGTTTCATAGGGCTGTCGTGAGAATTAACGAGATAAGCTGTAGCAAGTTCTCAGTACAATAGGAAGTGCAAAATCCAGCTTGTGTCTTGTTAGTTATTAGCCCCATTTGTTACGTATTTGCCCAATGGTCTGAGCCGGAAACTTGGGTCTTTACGAATATTTGCTTCTCTCCTCCTTCTCTGTCCCATCGACCTCCTCCTTCTGGTCATCGTGTCACAGTCGGTCTCCACTGCCACCTCTTCCTCGCTGCCCTGCAGTACCCCAGGCCCTCACCATCTCCAGGGCTCTGCTGGTCACCTCCACTGGTTCCTCTCTCCACTGTCATCAGACACGTCGAACTGAACACTAACTTTCTCTCTGTGAGATTTCCTTGGGGCAAATTTTGAGGCAATATATCAGTTGTAATTTTAATAAAATCCCTCTCTCCCACTTCTGATTTTCTTGCATCTTTTTGTCACATGAAGTCTCATAATCTCCAGCCTGGGGCTATATTCTTCAGTCCTGTTTGCACCAATAGGTTTGTGTATTATTTTTCTCTCTTTTTAATTATTTGAATTATGAAAGTATGATAACATATTTACAGGAGATTTGGAAAGTATAGAACAAAGTTACATATAGTTCAACTGTATATTACAATTATACTTTATAGATAAAATTAAGATTTTTAGTTGAAGTTTCAATATCAATCTCTCAAATAATAGTAGAATGGACAGAAAAGTATTAATAGAATGACATAGTAGATCTGAAAATTACTATGAACCAATTTGACATAACTAAGATTTATACAAATTTTCACACAACAGCAGGAAACAAATTCTATTCAAGTTCCCATAGACTATAAACACTGGAGACACTGGAACACATCCAGGGATATAGAACAGGGTGCAAAAATTTTATGGTCTAAAAGTACTGAAATCATACAACCTCTATTCTCTTATTGCTGTGGAAGTATGTTACAGTCAATATCAAAAGCTATTTGGGAAAAACCCACATATTTTCAAGCGAAATGTGACATTTGCCAAGAGAGGTTTATGCATTCTTAGAAGAATAGGACTATTTGTGGATGATGCCTATTTGTGTGGGCATTTTTCATTTTTCAGGTACATGGTCCAGGCCTGTAGATAGTATGTATTTTTCCATATGCATTTTTACTGTTTCAAATATTATTTTAATTATACTCCTGCATAAAACAAGAACCATGCTATCATAATTGCATACTTATCATTACATGATAACGAATCACATGTCAGTTTCACAAAGAACATCTAAAGATTAAAAAGCTGATTTGTTATAGAAAGCAGAGTAGGAGAAAATAATGAGCTATAATTTTCATTTTTATTAAAGAGCTATCCCTCTGAGAAGAATCAAATCAATTAATAATATTCACAACTATTACATCCTGCAAATAATATATACCTGGGAAAGTTACAAAGTCTCATGTGCTTTAGTCATTTATTATGTGTTTTGGTTTCTTTTTTGATTGATTCTGTTAATATAATAAAATGTTTTACATTAACACCATTACAGTGATAATCACTTATTTATTTATAGAATTAGCATGATAAGTCTAAATTTTAACTAAATAGTAAAGCCTTGATTTAATGAAAAATGACAGATACATTATTCTTTTACAAAGAAATTTTGCTGTTTCCCCATCTTCATAAAGTGAAAGGGTTAGTTGCTCAGTTGTGTCTGACTCTTTGTGATCCCGTGGACTGTAGCCTGCCAGGCTCCTCTGTCCATGAAATCCTCCAGGCAATAATATTAGAGTTTGTAGTCATTCTCTTCTCCAGGAGATCTTCCCAACCCAGGGATTGAACCTGGGTCTCCTGCATTGCAGGCAGATTCTCTACCATTTGAGCCACCAGGGAGGCCCATCTCCATGAGTTAAACCCAAATCCCCATAGCATGGTACCCAAGATGAACCTACTAATCCAACTTCCTCCTTCCTTGCTCCACTAACCAGGACCTTGCCCTCTAGTTTCCTTTCCTGTTTTTTTTTTCTTTTCTCTTCACCCATTTAACCTCATCATATTTTTCCATGCCTTTAAAAGTCCTCTTTTAATAGCTGCTTAATAATCTATCATATCATGAGGCCATAATTCATATACCATCCTCCTATTGTTGATCATTAAGATAATTCCAATGATCTAATATTATGAATAATGTTATAAAGAGCATCATTGTTCATTAATTTTTTTGTCTACAGTAATAGATAATTTTTTGGAGTAATTTATTGATGACCTGAAAACGGGCTTAAAGTAGCAGTTAGCAGCAACTCCCGTGCAGTATAGACAGCAGACAGCAAAGCACCCTCATGGGGAAGTGGCGGAGCCGGGGGCAGGGGGCAAGGGAAGATGAGGACAACCTGTTAGTCACTGATTTCCCATCTGTCATTCTGCATCTCGTCCCCCAGCTCAGAAGCTGACTTGTCCTCTGCAGATTCTTCACCATCTGAGCCACCAGGGCAGCCCTGTTACCAGTCACTCTGGAAATAATCCTGGGTTTGGAGTGGGTGAATGACCATCATAATGCAGCTGGAGCATTTGAGAAAGTCCACCTAAAGGCCGGGTACCTTCCCCTTTCTTCTCTGACTTTAATTGACACCTTTCTACTTTAGTGAGTCCTTCCTTCCTTCTTCCTGCCTCCCTGCCTTCCATTCTTTCAGCAAACATACACTGTGGGCCAGGTATGTGTTTCCTAGTGTGTTAGAGGGACCCAGAGGTAAATGAGACCCGGCCCCATCCTAAAGGAGTGACCCTCATCATTCGTCATTCACAGGACACAGAGTCAAGAATTTGATGCCTGTCCCTAATTGCACTGCTCATGTCAGTGACTCCTTGCTCTTCCTTGAGCTTGTATTGCCCTATTTTCTCTCAATTTAGGGTAGAGACATTGTTAACACCCAGACTCCTCCCCTTACACTACCTTAAGATATATGAACATGCACAAGTTATATTTCTCTAACATGCTCTCAGCTTCCAGATGAAAACTACTTCGTTACTGCCACTGCTAGCATCATTATTAATAACCTATTAATAATCCAATAATGATATCCATATGACCAGCAGCACAGTATTCCCTGAGCCACTCCTCACAACAGTTATTATTTTATCTCTTTTTATTATTTCTCCACCATCACCCAGGGGCTGCTCAGAAAATTAAAATCCAATAATAAGAATGAAGAATAATTAAAAGAACACCAAGAACAATAGAAATGAGATGACAAATACTGAGAGAGCTAAGAAAATTCAACCAAGGGGCTAAGTTCCCTGTGAAAGGTGCCAATAAGATTGGCCAGGAATATGTGACAAAATCCTCCCAGAGAGCTTGAAAACTCTCTGCTTCTTACTCAATGGCCTTTTTGCCACCGAGGTCTCAAGAGGTGCTAGGATGTATAACACTTATTTAGCTGATCCTGCCAAAAATGTGCTGCAAAGGCCAAAAAAAAGATCAAGAAAAGGAAGGACAACTCTTTCATTATGAGAGCCACACTGAAGAATATTTCCCCTCTGGCTAGACACTGGCGAGACTCCCAGGCTCTCTCCCAGCTGTCCAGTTCCTGCGAATGCTTTGCAGGGCTCATGGGGAATTTTACACTGTATTTCCCACCATGTTCTGTGCACCCTTACTGAATCTGATCTCAGTTTCTCCATCTGAGAAATGGATGCAATTACCAGGCATACAACTCATGAGAAAAGTTGGGTAAAATGAATGTTTCTAAACGAAACATACTATAGCAACACAGCAGTCATTTTGATGAAGCACTTGGGTATTGAAAGTCCGAGGGGATGGCAATTTACTGCCTGAAACAAAATCAGGAGGAAAAAAAAATGAACAGAATAGTCAAGTTCTGTTTTGTGTATCCTGTGGCAAGGTGTTTGGCTTTGAACACCTTTAAAGTTTTACATTTAATTGACCCTCAGTCATGGCTATGTTCACCTGATGCTTGGCAGTTTCTTTGAGGGCTTTTGTGTTCTGTAACACAGGTGTTCCTTCTGTTAATTTTATGACAAAGATGAACATTGCCAGGCCATGCACATGTTGGTGAAAGAGCGCTGGAGTGGTGGGAGTCAGAGACCTTGGCCACACCCCAGGTTTTCCATTCTGGACAAATATCCTTGGGTACGGTTGGGTCAGTCTGTGTAAACACTCAAAGCAGTCGTTGTTGTTTAGTCGCTAAGTTGTATCCGACTCTTTGCCACTCCAGGGACTGTAGCCCGCCAGTCTCCTCTGTCCATGGGATTATCCAGGCAAGAATACTGGATTTGGTTGCCATTTCCTTCTCCAGGGGATCTTCCTGACTTAGGGATTGAACCCATGTCTCCTGCATTGCAGGCATATTCTCTTCCACTGAGCCACCAGGGAAACCCCAAAGCAGTAGAATCCTCTACAAATTTCATTTCCTTGTGTCTCAGTTTTGTAACATACCAAAAAAAAAAAAAAAAAAAGTAGGGCTTTGGATAAGCTGTTCCTCTCAACACTGATTTAATTCCCACTATATTGGAAAGCAGAGACATTACTTTGCCAACAAAGGTTCGTCTAGTCAAGGCTATGGTTTTTCCTGTGGTCATGTATGGATGTGAGAGTTGGACTGTGAAGAAGGCTGAGCGCCGAAGAATTGATGCTTTTGAACTGTGGTGTTGGAGAAGACTCTTGAGAGTCCCTTGGACTGCAAGGAGATCCAACCAGTCCATTCCGAAGGAGATCAGCCCTGGGATTTCTTTGGAAGGAATGATGCTAAAGCTGAAACTCCAGTCCTTTGGCCACCTCATGTGAAGAGTTGACTCATTGGAAAAGACTCTGATGCTGGGAGGGATTGGGGGCAGGAGGAGAAGGGGACGACAGAGGATGAGATGGCTGGATGGCATCACTGACTCGATGGACGTGAGTCTCAGTGAACTCCAGGAGTTGGTGATGGACAGGGAGGCCTGGCGTGCTGTGATTCATGGTGTCGCAAAGAGTCAGACACGACTGAGCGACTGATCTGATCTGATCTGATCTGATTTCGAAAGGGAGAAATGGGTCTAGGAAAGATGCCTTGTCCTCAGTCAGATGCCTCAATTGGATGCTGGAAATATACAGCCCTGTGCAGCCAGTCCTAGATTCCAGAGCTATTTCCACAAGGCAGAAGCTCCTTAGTATTCAACAGGCCGTGGAGATAGTTACGCCTCTCCTCTACCTACTCACACACCTTTATCTGTCCTCCACCCGTCTGCCAGGTCTATTCCACTGCCCACACATTCCGAAGTCCTCAGCAGATGCATTCGGTTAGGCAGCTCTGGAAGTGGCATGGTCTGCCCAAGACGAAATCTACTCTGCTTAGGAAGCACTGAAGCTCCTGGGAGGGTCCAGGCAGCCCACTGCCTGCTCTGGCTCCTCCTAACATCAGTCAGTCCAGTGCTGGCTGCTCCTGAGAAATGGATCTCACTTTTTGTTCCATCTCATTTGACACTTTATCAGCTGGAGATGACAGGAAGCCAGGGATCTGTCAGCTCCCAAGATACGTAACATATCTGCCGAAAACTGCTTACTCCCTGGCAAGGCAGCCCAGGACGCAACAAAGACGAGAGAAAGAGGTAGATGATCAGCTTAACTCAAGTTCACTAAAGTCCTGCAAAAATCCCCCTGGCTTCTCTTTGGGCAGCACAGGGGAGGAGAAAAGAGGGAGGAGAGGATCGCCATCCCTGCTTCTGTCCTGGAAGCAAGCTTGTCCATCTCAGCTGAGAATTCAGTGTTCACCCATCATATCCTCATGTATTATTGAGACATGGCTTTACTTTATAAATAAGCCATTATTTCTGTGCAGGCACCACTGCCATGGCAAGAACCCTGCATATAATAACTGTCCTTGGGGAGCTTAAAATTATACCTGCTCCTTCAAATGCATGAGAGTGCTCTACCTTTAGAATTTAGAAAGTTGACATCCTGTGAATGTCAAGCTGTCGGGCTAGTGGTGTCAAGGGGAGGAGGGCAGGAATGGACACTCACTGGGTTCTGATGTATTGATATCTGGCACTAGATAAGGTATCCTCTTAAATATGGCAGCGCACATAAGAGGGGGCCGTTGGTCACGTGAGATGAGCCCCATCCACTTTGTGCAACGAGGGCTAAGAAAAGGCAGTTGGGAGGATTCTAGGGGAATGGAAGGGGAGGGGCATATCACAGAAGCACAGGAGCTGGACTTGGGGGGGTCTCACCCCTTTGTCTTAGGACCTACTCTAGGCTGACCACAAACAGCCCTCATGGAGGAGAATCTCTGTTCTGAAGTTCAGTTAGCCTGCTTGCTCCGCTCCACGTCTCAGTAGAAGAAAACCCATTCATGTTATTTGTTTTACTGCCCCTCTGTTTTTATCTGGTATAAACTGTGTTGACTTTTTCAGCGTTTTCTTATTTGTTATTTCATTTGCCCTCCAGAACTCAGAAAAGAGCATCAGACATCATTTTCCTTCTCCCTTCCTGATCCGGGGGAAGATGAATGGATCTGGTTTTATGATGTCTATGCTCTCTGCTCCCTTTCCCCTTTTTCTTTCTCTTTTATGTGCCTCCTCCCCCTCCCTTCCTTTGGCTTCCGCAAATATCTTCCGCTTAGAATTGGATGCTTGGTTGCTGCCCTCGAGTGAGGCAGGGAGGTGTGGGGGGAGTTCCCATTCTTCTCAAACTCTGTCAGAAATATGAATGCCCAGTACAAGGTTGACACCCCAGGGCCCGGGGTTGTATCTGCCACATTTTCTCTTTCTTGTTCAATTCAGTTTCAGGAGTTATATGGTTTATTTTTTGAAATGAAAATTAATTTCTGGACAAGAAGAAATATGCCTGTGCAGGGGCCAAATCTGTGTTTTCTCACCACATGGCTGTAATTCCACTATAGCTCAAATCGACTCATCATCAGGGCTTTTCCCCCTCTCCGTGGTCCTGAGGCTGCAGGGGTGGCCTGGAGCAGGGGGTTTCATATAGCAGTGGTGCAAGGGGTTGGCGATGGATGGGCTGGGTTAGTCATCATTCCCAGATCACTCCCCTCAAATTCTTTCTCTGGGTGGACATGTCCAATCTGTACAAACACAGACGGAGCTGGGGCTCAGGTCTCCGGTGCAGTGAGGAGGTTGGGGGAGGTTGGCGGCGATGGAGGTTCCCTTTGTCCTGTTTGTTGCAAGCATTTCCCTCCCGTGCTTTGAGATGTCAGCAACAAGAAGGCTTTGACACATTTCTCGTGGTCCCTGCACATTGCCCATGACCACCCTGCCTTCCAAAAGCCTGTGTTCACCTGCTAAGAATGGTCACTGTGAATTAATATCAAGGTAAGAACTTGTGAAATAGGGCAGAACCAACAAGAAATTTTCCAGAGTAATGAAAGTGAAGTGACTTTTATGTTGTATTCAATATTGTGACTTCTAGAGGAATTTCCAGGAAAACCATGGCCTTTCTTCATACCCCAACTCCCACAGCTAATTCTAAACTGCTTATATACATGTGTGTGTGTGTGTGTGTGTGTACATACACACACACACACACACACACACACACACACACACACACATATATATATGTAGCTGTACCACTGTTTGGTATAATTAGATATATGGTCCTCAGGTGGACATCTAGTCTTGCCTATAAGCCATGTATCACCCCCCAAAGAAGCCTATTTGATTCTGACACCTACAAAGTGAATACAAACTATTTATTCACATTGTAGCTAGCCTTCCTCCAAAATCCCCATAATATGCTGGGTCTGAATGATTTGTGTATGGAGAGAGGGTTGTTCAGACATACTTTATACATTGGAAAGTCAACCCGGGAGGTGTAGACAACTCTCATTAAGTGAGCCAAGGCTCAAAATGAGATTACATGTTCTTTCAGATTGAACTGGGGGCTGAGGGATGTGGGCTCTGATCTCTCCAGTGCTGTCATAGGTCCCCAGTGGCTATTTCTCTTTTTTCCATCTGCCAAGTGAGGTGAGGTACCAGTCCCTTTCCACACACCCTGCTCACAGCGACATCTTAAAGATGATTGAGTTTCAGTGACTCCCAGGCAGAAAAAACTTTCTCACAGCCCTACTCCATCACTGTAATTATTATTATTATTATTTTAATGAATCAAATTATGGTTGGATGGCTTTTGAGAAGTCAAAACAGTGTACTTTTTTGGAGTGGAATAAACATAAAGGATGGGTTTTGGAATCAAGCAGTTTAAGATTTGAATCCAAACTTACCACTAACTACATTGATGGGCAAGTTACTCAGCCTCTGGGAGCTTTATTTTCCTACCTAAAAAGTGGGGGTAACAGTGCCATCTATGGAAAGTTATAAGGATAAGTAACCACCTTTATTACATCAGTACTCTTTCAGCACTGAGAGAAAGAATTCCATGTTTGAGTTCTTTGTAACTAAGGAAGCTCTTACCACCACACACTGGTTGCAGTTCGCCTGTGCCCCTTCTCCTGTCACTTCTGATGCCTGCAGAAGCTTCCGGAATCCAGTGTGCTCAGAGCCATGTAACCGAGAAATGTCCTATGCTGAACCCTGTTGTGTGCCTCCCGGTCCAGGGCAGGAAGCCCCTGCTTGTCACTCAAGGGCTCTGCTCCTGGTTAGAGTCCCCATGATTGTCCCCAGGAGAGGAGCGTGATGGGGTAACAGTAGGTCTCAGATGGGAAAATGCAGCTGCCCAGGGATGCCTGAGGTTTTGGTTTCTCATCACTCCTCAATACAGACAGACACCCAGCACCAGCTGAAGGTGAAGACTCTGCAAAAAACCCCAGTGAAGGGCTCAGGTGTACGGGAAACACCAGGAATGAGGAGAGAGCTAAATGCCCAGCCCTGAGACCCAGGAGTGCGATTATCTGACAGTTTGGCTTTAATGGAAAAATCGATGGTTTAGGAGGTGCTTCTGGGTTTGAAGCCTCCTTCTGACAGGCTCCTGAGCACGGTGCTGAGTCAGCGGCTTTCTTCACAGACTCCCAGTTTTCTTCTTGACAAGATCAGACTAATAGTTCCCTCACGGGGCTATAGGGTGAGTGTTCAAACCCCAGCCCAGCCAGTGAGCACCTCCAGGTCTCTGGGAAAGCTGCTTACAGCTGTCTGCCTCTGTTTCCACATCTGTGAAATGAGGACAATATTTCTGGCCTGTCTTGCAGGGCATGGTAGGGAATCAACTGTATGATGTACCCAGGGTGCCCAGCACCTGAACTCATGAACAGTCCACAAATACACTGCCTATAAGTAGCAATTATGGATGCTATTATATTATTGATTTTAGCTTATTATACACAAGACGAGATAACTGCATTCTGCTGCTCAGTAGTGTCCAAGCACCCCATGGACTGTACCCTACCAGTCTCCTCTGTCCGTGGGCTTTCCCAAACAAAAATACTGGACTAGGTTACCATTTCCTCCTCCAGGAGATCTTCCCGACGAAGGGATTGAACTGCGTCTCCCACATCTCCCACATTAGCAAGCAAATTCTTTACCACTGTGCCACCTGGGAAGCCCAGACTGGATAATACTTACCTACAAATTGGACTAGACTAGGACAGCAGTTGAACCAAGTGTGTGCTTTTAAATGGCTCATACTAGGTAAAAGTCCCAGAAAATTTTTGTTTTCTGAATTTTTTTTCTTGACTCTGGAGTTTCCTTCCTTAAATTCATGATTCTCAATCTCCCTCTCTCTCTCTGTCCTCCATGCAGTAAAACAGAGCTGCAGGCGGTCAATTTCGAGTCAGTGGGCTGTGGAAAGCAGTTAGAATAATAGTTTATTGACCCTGAATGTGGCAGCTGGAACTGAGGGCAGGCTAGTCTCGGGCACAGTGTAATTGTCACGAGGGAAGTTTGATCATCTTTGATCATGTCAGCAACCTTTAAGAAACAGGATGTTTGCAGAGGAACGTGGTGAGCACAGCCAGAGACCAGGGAGACAGCCTCCCCAGAGAAGGAGGGGCTTGGGTGGAGTGTAGGCAGGTGGGCCACAGAGGTGACGGCTTGCTCTCTGCACCTGAGCATTGACCTTGCCTCCCCGGCTTTGGGTGTCTGAGCGCTGAGCAATGACTGGAGCTCTGAGTTCCACTGGTGATGCTAAACGCCAGTTTCAATGTGTCAGAGCCACAGAAAGACTCTCTGCTTTTCAGATCATCTTTTGCAACTGGGATTGTTCCTGAATACTGACTGGCCTGCTTCCTTCACTGAGATGATCACAAACCTTTTAATGGAAACATAATTAGGAAGTAAACTATAGTTAAGCTAATTTAATATTTCAATATTACAAACAAACTTTTTGCAAGCATAATTTCAAATAAGGGAGAGAGTTGAAGAAACTCAAAGAGTCAGGAGAGCATGAGTTAGTGAATGAGTAAACAATGATTTACATTTTGCCTAATTTGTGAGCTGCATAATCAAAGAAGAAAACAAGACTCCATAGTCACCGAATAACATATACTTAATAAAGAAACTCAAAATGTATTAGTTCTGGGTAAAATGGGTTGTGGCCTTTAGAAAATATTTCTAAATAATATGTTACCTCGTTCTCTAAGTGACATTTTTACTTCATTGGTTGCGCTTATATTTATTCCCTTTGTGATCCTTGAGTTCAACTACCTATATTGAAAAAAAAAAACCACACCATGTAAGTATATTTTTTCCTTTTTAAAAGAAAGCACCAATACAACTAAAGAGGACATGAGTCTTTCTTGGTATCTGCCATATGCATTGTGGCTGAAGCAACAAGCTGCATTACATAGAAACTGGGATTGTAGCTAAAGAGCTTCCGATAGTAGATAAAAGGCACTTATGTCAGTTTCAAGATGTTATGAGCTCTGAGTGAAATATATGAGAGGAGGAGCATGAATTATTTCTTTTCATTTAATATCTTTTCACTAAGAGCAGGGGAAGTCCTGGTGAACAAGCTGGTCAGGTAAAAACCAATGTAAGGAGAACTGACTGCTCTGGGAGAAAGAGAAAAGGGGCTGTGTATTCAAGTAGAATAGAATCTAGTTGAAGGGTGAGAAGATAGAAATGAAATAATAGTTTGTTTTTCATAGCAACAATCCAGCAAGTGCACAAATTAAATTTGTGGGAGCTGACTGCCTAAGTGCTGACTCTCTCTAAAGAAACGTGTGAAGAAGCATCTCTGAAGGTTGACACAAGAGGCTGATGGATTCAACTTCACTTTTTTCAACTGTTTATGCATTTATATGAACCATCTGAGGTCTTTATGCTTGATTGTTCAGTCAATTATTGCAAGAAGGGATTTCAGAAAAACCATCTCTGTCTTTTTTCCCCCCCGCCCTGCTCATGAAGTATGCAATTGTTTCCACAAGAGCTGAGACATGGTGCTAACCTCACAGGCACATGCGGAAGACTTAACAAGGTTTTTTTTTTATGAACTTTTTCCTTACTGTGTGTTTCACTGACTACTGTTAACATTGTTTTTTTCACATTTTAAAACTAATGATTCTTGGTTAGGATAGATCCATGTCTGATGTCTGATAATTATTTAAGAAACAATTTTGCAGAGTTAGAAGAGAAGTAAAGATAAAATGTGTTATGAGATTCACATTTACAAAATTTCCTTTTAAAAATCAACACTCTATTTTCTAGAAACCAGAGATGGCAAGTTTCTGAAGAAACTGTGAAACAAAATAAAACCCAACAAAACTTAAGAATGGGACCTTCTTAGTACTCTTCCTCAGAAGGGTAATTTGCTAATTTGCTATGTGGATTTTCTCTCTCTTTTTAAAACTGTATTTAGTTATTTTTGGCTGTGCTGGGCTTCACTGCTGCTTGGGCCACTATCTAGTTGCTGTGCATGGACTTCTCATTGCTGTGGTTTCTCTCGTTTCAGAACTTGAACTCTAGGTCACATGGGCTCAATAGTTGAGAGCAGAGGCTCAATAGTTGTGGTGAATGGGCTTGGTTGCCCCATGGCATGTGGAATCGTCCCAGAGCAGGGATTAGACCTGTGTCCCCTGCATCAGCAGGCAGATTCTCAACCACAGGGCCACCAGGGAAGTCCAGTGTGGATCTTCAGTGCATTCAGGGTCATGGATTCAATGAAACTTAGTCACCAAAGGCAGTGTCCCTACTAAATGCTTGGCCAGAAGAAAGGTACGTCTGGCAGAGGACATCCCACTTCCCAGATGTACTGATATTTGCAAGTCTTTGACCCATTGCAAGCCATTGGCCCTTTACATCCATATCTCAAGAAGAACAGGCAAGAAGCAATGAGGTTGGGAAGCTATGTAAAACAGTAGAAACAACTGTTCTTATTTTTCCAAAAATGTGTACACTCTTCAGCATGAACCAGATAAACCAGAAATTTATCTACAGTTTGTTTAACCCTGGGCAGTGCTGTTACATCGAGGACAATCTCCAGTTCTTAGACACCATCATATCTGCTCATTTCTGGCACCCCAACCAAATACAGTTTTGTTGATCATTTCTATTTTCCTCAAGGTTTCTTGTGACTTCAATCATCTCCCTGCATTTGATTGGCTCTTAGGATGAAACCTCAATGTCGTTTTATACTGGGAGCTCTTGATGTTCCAAACTTAGCCCATTTTGGGGAAGCAAGTCCTATTCTGCCTCCTATTTTTGGAGACAACTGATTTTCTTTGTCACCTGAACCAAGCCTCTTTACCTTTCCTGATTTTCCCAACTGTGAATTAGAGGTAATTATTCCTAACCTGAAGGAGTCGTCGAGAGGATCAATTTGTTAATGTTTGTAAAGTACTTTGGATACATAAAGTGCTAAGTATTATTAAATTCCATACAAATAAATTGAAATCTAGACTCTAAAGGGACTAAATAATTGACTTTATTCTTGTGAGTTTATAATATTCCAACAAATGTACAAAATGTGGGTATTTTTTCTATCTTACATTTGTACGGATATTATTATTGTTTGTAATACAGAGCATGCAAAGCAACCCCTCCTTCCTACTCAAGTTAATAAAAACGTAAAAGAAATGACTGTCATTATAAGCAAAGTGAGTGTCCCAGGGGAAATATCCCCCAATTTCAAACGTTGCTGGCAATTTCCTCTTCCAGCCGTCTACAGAAAACCTGCCCCGAAAAGGTAAGAGGAACCAAGAAGGCAATTAAGGAATTGAATATGGATTAGACAAGCAATGTTAAAAACTCAAGAATCTCCTAATTATGGTGCTTTCTAGACTCTGAGACAGTTGGGGTAAATAAGCAAACTTAAGGTGCTTGCCCTCAAGTCCAGTTTCTTCAGGACCTGGGTACAGATTAGGGCACTGGCTGTACTTTGTTCAGCCCCAGGGATGCTCAGCCCTGGGTGATCACATGTCCCTCTGACATCACCACACTGCACTGTGTCATCCCTGCCTGTGTCACATCAGAGTTGCTGGAGATTCCATAAATATTAGACCACCAGGGCCACGGGCTTGCACGTGTGCTCATCTCTGGGGTAAACGCAAGCACTGCCCGCTGACACAGTCCCTTGATGAGGATAGCTGAAGCCAAAAACAGTCTCCGCCAGTTATAAAGGGGTGATGCTCTTTTTTTTAGGGGCTTTTTTGAGTTTTAGTTGTGGCATGTAGGATCTTTCCATTTGGGGCACAACTCAGTTGCCCTGGGGCATGTGGGATCTTAGTTCCTCGACCAGGGATCAAACCCATGTCCCCTGCATGGGAAGTGCAGAATCCTAACTACTGGACCACCAGGGATGTCCATGGGGTGACTCTCTTTAAACAAACCCTGGCCCACAAAGCAGTGACTTCCGCTGGGGTTGTGATGACTTGCTGATGGGTGGGGCCTCCAGAGACCACTCTGTGGCCTTAGAGCCTTGGGTGAGAACGATGACTTCTCCCATCTCTGGGGCTGTTTCCTGGAGCTGTCCTGTGGGGTGTGTAGGATTCCGCAAGAGGACGGAGCATCTGGGTCCTGCCTGCAGTGGCGGCTGGGAGGCCCATCGAGACCTGGGTGAGGGACTCTTTCCCTCAGTCTCCTCCTCTTTCAAGCCGAGAGGGTTACTGAAGCTACTACCCACCTTCTAGGATGAGGACAACGTGGAACAATAACTGTGAAGGCATCGGAAAGCATACACGCCCTGTGCAAATATGATGGATCCCATGGGAAGCACCCTTTCTCCTGTGAGCAGAGTCATCTCCCTGGCTTAACAATGCCTCGGGCTTCAACACTCCATCCACCGCTGCTGTGGTTCATGCCTGGGGAACCTCACATCCCGACAGATAATAAGTGAAGTTTTAGCACTGAAATAAATCCCTCTCATAGGGCATAAGAAAACCCGTTGTTTTTTTTTCTCTTTTAATTTCACCAAAGGAAGAATTTCAGGGGAATAACTTCCTTCTCTTATGGGTGCCTCTTTTTCTGCTTTTAGCCTGGGCTGCTGGGTGGTCCAGGGCAGCAGACAGGGCACTGAAAGGGGACCCAAGTGTTCCAGCCCCTGGGCCCATGTCATCACTCATCTGAGGACATTTCATTTGCCCTCTCCAGGCATCTTTATATCCTCCTGCTCCCATGGATAACTAGAAGGATAAAGTAAGTGGGTATGATGGAGAACAGGCAAACATCTTCCCTCCAAAGGTGACTTTCAGGGTTGGAGAGATGTAATTTATTTCTCTGTGGCAACCATCGGGGACGTCGTCCAGAGCTGGTTGGTACACTTCCTGCCTGGGACTGGGGCACAGGCTGCTCTTATCCAGGCCTGAAAAAGTGACACATTGCCCACCTGGGCACTCTGTGTTGGTTTGTGTAGCCGAACTGGTGCGGTGGAAATTTCACGGATGGGAAAGGAGGAGACCACAGAGGAAAAAAAAGACAGCTGCTCAGGAACTCCTTTCTTCATGATGTACCCAGGGTCCAAGTTGGCCTTTCTCGATCCTTGCGACATCACTTTCCCCATCAAGATAAGCATGAAGTGTGTTGTCAGTCTCCGCTGTACAATTTGCAGTTTCAGGCTCTGCTCAGATGAATAGAACTGTGAGTTTGCAGAGACATTAATAAGCCTATGCATTTAAATAACCTTTATCTTCCAAGGAGCTCAGAGCATTATAAATGATGGGACGTTGCTTTTATTTTTTTTTTTCCCCTGCTTCAGACACTTAGCATTCTTATAAAACCTGATATTTCAGTATCATCCTTCACGAGTCTAGTGTGCCATCAAGAAAAAAAGAGTGATAACAATGATGTCAACAAATTATTATAACAAAGACTCAGTGATACACACAGAGAAGAGGCAGAAGGCTGTAGATTAAATCTCGACTAAGTCATGGATGTGCTACAGTATTTTTAGCCAAGTCACCTCGTCTTAGACACTCAGTTTTATTACCTGGAAAATTGGGATTAAAATATTTTCATCTGTAGGGTTGTGGTAAGGAAAATGATAAGATATCCTATTTCATTGCAAAGCATTACACAAATAGAAGATGATTGCTCTAAACATTTCTTAGGATCCGCTGCTCCCCTTAGGCACAGTTTCCTATTTATGTAAATACGCCGGAGGGAAACTAAGGCACAGATGGAAAATAGACTTTTTCCTACTGCAGTCTATAAACTCACAACTCCCAAATCTATTAATGCAGCCACAACTCCCATGAGCTTAAAACTCCGTCGCCAAGATGCCGGCTGTGACTTAGAGCCCCCACTGCCGCATCTCTTCTGAGTTCCCCTGCAAACCATGCCTCCTTCTGGGTTCCTTCTTGCAGTTCCTGTCACAAACACCTGGGCCAGGAACTGAAGCCCCATCTTGGCCCCGCTTCTGTAGAGCAGAGGCCGAGTCCAGGCTTTCAGACTGTACCTCCTAGGCCTTCCTCCCATCACTCTCTTCCTTGTTGTTCCTACTATGACATCTCAGCAGAGCCCCTCCTGTGTTTCTACTAAATGCAGTAGCTTTTGCAGTGGGGCTTTCTGCCTCTTCCTCCCTCCCAAAACCACTTTCCACGATCTTGCCAGAGCTATGTAAACAAAGTGCAAAACAAACCATGTCGAGTCTCAGTGTAACCCCTCTCCCCTCCAGAGGTCCCTAGACCATAGAATAAGCTCAAGTTTTGCTTCAGGATGAAGAGGGCACTTCATCACATGGTGTCTCAAACACCGACACTGCCATGCCTACCTCCCACTGGAACTTCCAGCAACACCAAGTCCGTCCTAGAAGCCCCGTGCACCTGTCCTGCCAGTGCCCCTGATGCTCTGTCCTCCTCGCCCAGGATCTCGCCCCCCCAACACCCCATCTGGCAAGCCCCTCATCGTCCTGTGCTCAGGCGTGCCTGCTCCAGGACCAGCCACCCATCACCTCTGTGTCACAGGGCACCTGTCACTTCTCATGGTGACTTTAGTTACACACGACACAGCTTTCTTAGCAGAATCCACTGATGAGGGTTAAGGGGTTTCAACGCTACTGTTCATGCAATATTAAGGTTTGTTGTTGTTTATTCACTCAGTCATGTCTGACTATTTGCGAACAAGATTGTCACCTTCCCTGGAGCCTTGCTCACTGCCGTACAAGTTACTGTAACAGTTGCAGGATTCCCGGTTTTGCCCCCTGTCTTCCTCACTCTCTGCTTGGTACCTCACCTCCCTACCTGCTCGAGGCAGAGGCCCAGCGGCCTGTTACCCTCCCTTTCCTACACTCCTGTCATCTGCTGTTAGTCCCTCAGTCGTGTCTGCCTCTTTGTGACCCCGTAGACTGCAGCCTGCCAGGCTCCTCTGTCCATGGGACTCTCCAGGCAAGAATACTGGAGTGGGTTGCCATTTCCTTGTCCAGGGGATCTTTCCAACCCAGGGATTGAACCTGTGTCTCTTGCCTGGCAGGTGGATTCTTTACCATTGAGTCACCTGGGAAGCCCCCAAGATTAAGGCAGCAAGGAACAAATACGTTCAATGCAACAGTAGAGCTGTGCGTGTTTGGTCATGCAGTCATTGAACCAGCTCTGTTAAGGGCCTATGTGTGGCAGGTCCTGGATTAGATTCTAGGTCACGCAGTACGGCCGGTGCTCTGGGTGGATGTCCGGGGTGTGGACCATGTAGTGTATACACATGGATTCAGGCATCTGCCTCATTCCCGAAACCTCTGAACGTGAAAAGTGTTAGGTGCTTAGTCATATCCGCCTCTTTGTAACCCCATGGACTGTAGCCCTCCAGGCTCCTCTGTCCATGGGATTCTCCAGGCAAGAATACTGGAGTGTGTTGCCATTCCCTTCTCCAGGGGATCTTCTCAATCCAGGTATAGAACCTGTGTCTCCTACACCGTAGGCAAATTCTGTACCATCTGAGCCACCAGGGAAGCCCCGTATCCCTAGAACCTCTGCTGCTAAGTCACTTCAGTCGTCTCCGACTCTGTGCGACCCCATAGACAGCAGCCCACCAGGCTCCCCCGTCCCTGGGATTCTCCAGGCAAGAACAATGGAGTGGGTTGCCATTTCCTTCTCCAATGCATGAAAGTGAAAAGTGAAAGTGAAGTCGCTCAGTTGTGTCCGACTCTCGCGACCCCATGGACTGCAGCCTACCAGGCTCCTCCGTCCATGGGATTTTCTAGGCAGAAGTACTGGAGTGGGGCGCCATTGCCTTCGTTCTGAAAATAAGGGACCAGAGCCGCAGAGAGTGGTTCCTACCAGCAGGGGTCACTGCAGCCAACCAGACACCAGACAGCCATCATCCGGAGGCTGGAGCTCTGCCTTGAATTAATAACATTCTAAACGTTTTCTATTTATACGTGAACATTCACATTTCTTTGCCTTTTGGGACCAGACTGGATCTATTCATTCTCCTTAATGGCTTTGTAAACACTGTGGCTTCTGTGACCCGCTCCCCTCCTCCCCCCTCGCTCCCTGGCTGTGGACCGCCTCTTACTACACCCAGTGAAGAGTGATTTGATTTTGATTGTATTCATTTCCTATACGGAGAGAGGCTGTAAGTGAATCGTACATCGGTTCAAATGACTTTCTGTTTTGAGAGTGTTCCCACGGGGGTGCGATTCTTTTAATTTATTTAATCTGATGTGCTTTTTCAGAATCCCTTGCTCTTCTGCGGAACAGATGGGAGGGGATTGCGGGGTAGACTCTAGCTCTCTCTCTGCTCCCTGGGGAGACCCAGGTCCTCTGTACAAAGCCCAGGGGCTGCGTGGGGCTATGTGCTGCCAAGGGGGTTACAGAGGGGTTTCTTCAGCAGCGTGGGGTCTCTGACCTCCACGTAAGGCCTTGCTCTTGGCCCCATCCATAATAGCCACCCCCCTCCCCCCGCCCCCCGTTTGGTCTGGCTGGATAAAAAAGAGCACAGAGCCATCCATGTCCTCATCACTTAGATCCCGGAATCCTAAACCCTCTTTGGTCAACTGGGGAAGCATCACTGGGCGCTGGGGAGGGTGTAATACATGCTGCCAACTTCATACGCAGTGAAGTCCGTTGTGAATATATTCATCATCAAAAGCCACTATCATCAGGAACGGGGCTTGCGAGTCACGTGAACCTGAGTTTAAACCCCAGTCTGGCTACTTCTTGAGGTGAGTTTGGGCAAAATGAAACCACAGTTCCTAGAGTTTAAGGACAGGGAAGCCTGATGTGCTGCCGTCCGTGGGGTCACAAAGCATCGAACAGGACTGAGTGACTGAACAACAAACAGAGGAATAGCAGGAATACCTCCCTCCCAGGATTGCCCTGAAGAGTAGCTGCACAGAACTTGCTGAGTGCTCAGCCCTGTATCTGCACAGAGCAAGCACCCACTGAGCCTGGCAGTTATATTATTATTAATTGTTGTTGTTCAGTTGCTCAGTTGGGTCCGACTCTTTGTGACTCTGTGCACTGCAGCACATCAGGCTTCCCTGTCCTTCACTTCCAAACTCCCAGAGTTTGCTCAGATTCATGTCCATCGAGTCGGTGATGCTATCTAACCCTCTTGTCCTATGCCACCGCCTTCTCCTCCTGCTCTCAATCTTTCCCCAGCATCAGGGTATTTCCAGTGACTTGGCTCTTTGCATCAGGTGGCCAGAGTATCGGAGCTTCAGCTTCAGCATCAGTCCTTCCAATGGCTATTCAGCATTGATTTCCCTTAAGATTGGCTGGTTCGATCCCCTTGCTGTCCAAGGGACTCTCAAGAGTCTTCTCCAGCACCACAGTTTGAAAGCATCAATTCTTTGGTGTTCAGCTTTCCTTATGGCCCAACTCTCATATCCGTACTTGACTACTGGATAGAGAACTAACGCTAAGGGAAGGCTTATTTTCCCTTTTTCCAGTGGAAGGAATTTGGCCTGTTGGATGTGGGTCCCACCTCGACACCTTAGGCCCTAAGATCCAGATCTGACCCTCCACTCACATTGCTGGGTTGTCACTGGTTCGGGTGCAGGGCCACTGGACTTCCTCCTGTTGCTGTCCAAATCTCCTGCCGTGTTTAGGCAGCATCTTTCATAGTTCCACGATGCCCAGCAAAGGAAGGCAGGGCGCTTGCTCCTTGGTCTGTTTATTTAAGGTCCCACTTAGAAGACCCCAGGTGACAAGCCATTAGGCGCCTGCTTACATGTGACAGAGAAGAAACAGCAATTACCGTAATGTTCCTGTTTCTCTCTAAAGCTGTCTTTTAGAATACCTGCCTGACATTTCCTTTTGAGAGACATCATCTTTTTGTCTTCTATTCGTGAAGCTAGGTGTTGCCAAGTCATTCAGGCTGGACGGGGCACAGTCTACACCCATCTGTGTGGAGAGGCCCCGAGTCTCCCTGGTTAGGCAGCGTCTACTGAGAGAGACCCTAGGACATTACACAAAGCCCCAGGTGTGTTGCCACACACTCGTGTATTTTTACTGTCTTTATTTTTGCAGTCAGGAAAAATGTTACTCTGGAAACAAGATTATCACCTTCCCTGGAGCCTTGCTCACTGCCATACAAGTTACTGTAACAATTGAAGGATTCCCAATTCCACCCCCTGTCTTCCTCACTCTCTGCTCAGTACCTCATCTCCCTACCTGCTCAAGGCAGAGGTCCAGTGGCCTGTTACCCTCCCTTCCCTACAGTCCTGTCATCTAATGTTAGTCCCTTAGTCATTTCTGACTCTTTGCGACCCCATGGACTGTAGCCCTCCAGGCTCTGTCTGCCCATGGAATTCTCCAGGCAAGAATACTGGAGTGGGTTGACATTTCCTTTTCCAGGGGATCTTGTCAACCAGAGTCTCCTGCATGACAGGCAGATTCCTTACCAGATTCCTTACCAGAGCCACCAGAGAAGCCCACCTGCCATCTAGGTCATCACCAAATCCTGTTGATTCCACCTCCAGAATTCTGCTGGGACTCCCAAATGTTTACTGTCTCCACC
Organism: Bos indicus; assembly: GCF_029378745.1. NCBI lineage: Eukaryota > Metazoa > Chordata > Mammalia > Artiodactyla > Bovidae > Bos > Bos indicus. Next base: position 35,655,424 of record NC_091788.1, on the reverse strand, counting down.
ATGGCCCACACCTCCATCATCTGTAGCAGCCACTGACCTACATCTCACCCCAGCCTCATTCAGACTCTCTCCTCGTTGGAGCTGGAGTCTGGGTGGGATTTTGAAAGCATGAATTATTCCACTCCCATTCACCCTTTGGTGAATTTCCACTCCACTTTGAATCGTATGCTGGCTTAATGAATGGGAAACCAGCATTTATTTTATTTTTCTGGATGTTTTACAACTCATTTGACCTCAAGGAACTGCAAACCAGACCACCATGAGATATCACTCACTCCACATCTATTATAATGACTAATAATTTTAAAGGCTGACCACAATAACCAGGTGTTGGCCTACATCTGGAGTGACTGGCACGAATGTACAGTGATGGTGGACATGCAAAATAAAATTATACGTTTGTACAAAGACTTGTGCCCAGTTGCTAACAACAGCTTTAATTATATTAGCCAAATTTGGGAGCAATCTGCGTCCATCACTGGGTAAATGGATACAAGAAGTGAACTGAAAGTTGCTCGCTCTTTGCTACCTCATGGACTATACAGTCCATGGGATTCTCCAAGCCAGAATACTGGAGTGGGTAGCCTATCCCTTCTCCAGGGGATCTTTCCAAGCCAGGAATCAAACCAGGGTCTCCTGCATTGCAGGCAGATTCTTTACCAACTGAGCTATCAGGGAAGCCCAAGTGGATACATAATGACAGTAAATCTGTATATGGAATTGACTTATCAATAAATAGGAATAAACTATTGATACAGGCAACAATAGGGCTGGATCTCAAATCATTATGCTGAGCGAAAGAAGGCAGACGCTGAAGAGCACAGATGCTACAGTCCTTTAAGTCCGTTCTATGGACTCCTAGGAAAAGCAAAAGTAACCTATAGTGAAAAAAGTGAGCTGGTGGTTTCCTGGGGCTGACTAGGGAGTGGGGATCAACTGCAAAGGATATGAGGTAACCTTCTGGGGTGATGAAAACCGTCTGTATCTTGACTTGGGTGATGGTTATATAGCTGTACACATACATTCATCAGACTCATAGAGACATACAGCGAAATGAATATTTTCTATTGCTTGTGTGTATATGTGTGTGTGTGTGTGTGTGTATATATATATATAGTATCATATATACATGGTATGTATGTATATATGCATTTATCTATGACATCCTGATTAAGTTGGTTTACAAATCTCCACCGGGCACATCAGGGAATGTCAGTCTTCAATGGTCATATGTAGAGGTTTCCCTCTTGGCTGAGGAGAAGTTCCAGTCTCCTGGGAGTGGAGACCGGCGGTGAAGCAGAGGAGAGATGGATTGTTTTTTCCTTGATGACATTTTCAGTTTGTCACGGCAAAGTGAAGCTGGAAGCTCTAGGCATCAAGATATAGATGGACTACATTTAGGGTTGCCACGAAAAATACAGGATGACCACCCAGATTGCAGTCTGTGGTAGATGACAGTTTTAGCAAAATAAGTATGCCTTGTTTAAAAAAGAAGTATGTCTTGTGTAGTATTTGGGACACACTTATAGTAAAAACAAAACAAAAATCGTCATTTGTCTGAAATTCGCATGTTACTGAGTGTCCTGTATTTTCATTTGCTAAAGCTTGCAACTCTTCCAGCATACCATGTCACCACCAGAAGGCTTGAATGCACACGTGGGAAGATTTTCTCTGCAGCATATTTTGCATTGTATGACGCTCTTCACAAGGAAAATTGGAATCGATGTTATACGGTGAAAATAATGTGGATTTTGTAGTGACTCAGATCTGATTCTAATCCCAACTTTGCTTCCTAAATCACTCTGAGAGTTAGGCCAAGTTGTTAAACATCTCTGCAAAGTGAGGATAGTAACATCCAGCTCACAGCTCCGTTCTAGGAATGCCAGGAAAGGACCAGGTATTTGTCATCCCTCGTCTGGGGAACTGCTTCTTTTCCCGCTGCTGCTCTGTTTGGCCAGTAGAGGGCAGTGTGTCAACTTCCAGAAACCATAACATTGTGGTGAAAGGAGGCGCTCTTCGCTGACAATGACCCTGATTCTGAAAGGGGCTCTGGGCATCTTGGTTACTGCATCAGCATCCCTCACACTCACTGGTATTCGTGGACAGGCGAGGATTAGAGCGGTGGTGTTAAGAATCAGGCTGAAATGTCATTTCCACAGTCCACTGATGCTTCTGAAAGGAAAGGAAGGGTGTGTAGGATTGAAGAGGAATAAAGAGGGGTCTTGATCCACTCTGGAGAAATGGGAGGGGTCTCCTCCTGTTAAAGGTTTGCTCAATTAGGGGATCATTTTACCTCAGGAAGGAAAAGGAAGAAAAAAGTGCAAGGAGGGTAGTGAAAACTGCTTACTCCCCTGACTTTCCCTGACAGCAATGCATAGACCTGTGGGCACTTGGGGAAATTTATGGCCAGTGAGTTCCCAGCCATTAAAAGGAAATGCTTCTTTATCTGCTCTGCAGTTGACTGCCGTGGGAGGTCACTGAAGCAGAACTAGGGGCTCTGTTTAGAAAGGGGATCCAGCAATTCTACGAGCCATAAAATTTTGGCTGGTTAGGCAGCTTGGAGCAGGGCATCCAGTGCCACCTGGGAACCCAAAGTGATGGCTTCTGCCTTCAGTAGGGGGGGTGGGGCTGACCTTGGGCCACTTCTCCTGGCCCAGTATAGTCCTGGGCAGCTCTTGGCACTGGGAACATCATTTCTCTCTTTGACCCTTCAGTCCTAGGCCTCCTAGAGAGTTCCTCTGGCTGCTGATTTATAGGTTACCTTATCATCTACTCCTTCACTTTTCCAACAACTTTATAGCTAGCTCTCATGTGAAATTCCTTCTGTTGGAGGACTGCCATGCATGCCCTTTGCCTGTCTGGCCCCTGACGGATGCACCTGGACATGCCATTTCCCCCAGAATATTTCTGCCATCTTTAGCAGGATGGATGGGTGAGGCAGAATCTGTGCAGCTGAATGTGTGTGCATCTGTGCTTAGCCGCTTCAGCTGTGTCCAACTCTTTGAGACCCTGTGGATTGTATCCCACCAGGCTACTCTTCATGGGGATTCTCCGGACAAGAATACTGGAGAGGGTTGCCATGCCCTCCTCCAGGGGATCTTGCCTGCCCAGGGATCAAACACATGTCTCTTATGTCTCCTGAGTTGGCAGGTGGGTTCTTTACCACTAGTGCCACGTGGGAAGCCCCATGCAGCTGCATAGTCAAGGCAAATTTGGACAGAAGATGATTTGGGAACTGACTCTCTTCCTGCTCTTCTGGCATCCATCCGCAGGGGTGGACCAATTAGTTCTACAGACAGTGCCGTATGACTGAAGACACTCCCATTAACTCAGGGGACATGACAGTCATGCCAGGACTTAAAAGTTCTTCCAGATTGCACTGTGTGACTTAAAGTTAAATCTTCGGTTGGCTAGTGTTGTTATCCTTGATGTTTTGTTTTCTTAAAAGGAAGTTATCCCTAAGGTATTCATGCAAAATCAGGATTCAGGGAAGTTTAATTCTCTCACAGAGAAACTTAACCAAGACAGAGGCAACAGAACAAAGATTGCACCCAGTTGAAATAAGAGGGTTCCCTGGTGGCTCAGATGGTAAAGAATCTGCCTGCAACACAGGAGACCAGGGTTTAATCTCTGGGTTGGAAAGATCCCCTGGAGAAGGGAACAGCTAACCACTCTAGTGTTCTTGCCTGGAGGATTCCATAAACAGAGGAGCCTGGTGGGCTCCAATCCATGGAGTCACAAAGAGTCAGACACAACTGGGTAACTAACCCACACAGGAGGAAATAAACCCACCTCAAAATAAAAGGCAGAGAACATTTTAAAAACACAGTTATGAAAAATGTATTCTGTGGATAAAATCTGGGTTAAGGACTTAAGGTTTAGTATTATTCTGCTAGCTTCAAATTTTATACAGACCTTCATTGAATAGTCTATGGGATTAAATGGGTCATGTTTCAAAGAGCTCTCAGTGATCAGTGGATATTGCAGTTTTCTGCTGAGAGCAAGTGCCCTGACTTAAGCAACAAGCAGAAAAGTCCAAGATGGTAATTAAGTCCACTACAGACTACTTTATATAGCTTCACATTGTTCTAGTTGGTGGTTCATTTAAATGTGTAGCTACAAATGGTACCGTTTTTAAACTTTCGTCTTTGATCCCAAATCCAACTTCTATTTTTTCCCCCACTACTTGTCGCTCTTGTTGTTCTGTGGCTAAGTCGTGTTTGACTCTTTGTGACCCTGTGGACTACAGCAAACCAGGTTCCTCTGTCCTCCACTGTCTCCCAGAATTTGCTCAAATTCCCATCCATTGAGTTGGTGATGCCATCCAACCATCTCATCCTCTACTTCCTTGTAGCAAACTCTGATGATGTGGCCACATTAATACACAAATGTTTCGTTCTGGACATTGGTGGGAAATTGAATGCTATTTACATTTGAAAAAAAAAAACTGAGTCATACTTCACATTTTCTACAAAATACTTTCTTTGAAGCAACATCCTCAGAAAGCCTTGAGGAAGGAGGGAGAGAGACAGACAAAGACAGAGAGATTTTTTTTTTTAATAGAAGATTATTATCCCCAAACTTACCAGTTTGGCACACTCAGAGCTGTTTGAATGATATAGTCTTAAAACATTTATCTACCTAGATGGGTCCTAACAGAAGCAGTGACTGCAGGAACATGAGCAGATCACCCACCTCCACTGACATGAGGAGGCAGCCTTAAGCACTCCAGGCGTTTTTATCTCTGAAAAGTTTGGTTTAGTATAATCCAAAGAGAAGCACCGGGCTGCACCTCTGTAGCTATTGTTTGGAACAGATTCTTTGAAAACCTTCACACCTCTGTGATTCCACAGAGGACATGGCAGCCATAATGAGCAGGTTCAGAGCTGAGCAAGGGAAAGCTTGAAAGCACACCATCTTACTATGCTCTTTTCCCCAGCACTGTTCATTGCCATATTTATAAGCCCACTACAAAATGCTTCAGGCTTTTTAGAGAATGAGAAAATAGCTCCATGTTCATGATTTCAAGTGACGTATTCCTGGGGCTGCAAAACCCATGCTGGAGAGGCTAAGCTTGCCTGGCATTCTGGAACCCGAGAGCAAATAGAAGATGGTATTCAATTTATGCAGCCCGGCAGATCTTACTCAAGTCAGAATTGGAACATGGACATTTTCATTGGCTTAACAACTGGTCTTTGATCACTCTCTTCTCCTAGCTCTTATCTCTTTCTCTTTTTATTTCTAACTCATTTGTTTGCAGAATGAGTTTATAACAACAGTTCTGTTTGCATATAGTAACAAATTCATAACTATATAAGGCAAATTTGCAAGCGATTAGAAAGAAGGCCGTTTTTCCATAGGAGGCTAGTTGCCTGAAAGTGTTTAAGACCTTTCTCATGATGTTAATATTTGTGCTTATCAGGGCTTATTTTCATAGCTGCTACCAAAATGTCCAGGGAAGCATATACTTTACCCAGGTCACTCATTTACCTTCTTGAAATTGATAAGCTCGGAAGGAAGAATCCATTGTAACTTTGATCCCAAATGGATTTCCCTCTCCAGGAAGGAATCCAAGTTTCATTTTATGTTTCGTGTTTTTTAAGGTATTCTTCATAGGAGGGAGAAGGTGATGTCAGAGTGTTAATGAAAAAACTAAATAACTCTCTGAACATGAACCCATCATCTGAAAAACAGAAGCTAATTTTGAATTATTAAAGGAGGCTGGATCACAACTCACCACTGAGAAGCAGAGGGAGGGAAAATGGTATTTGGGAAGTCCAATTATTTCTAAACCAGAGACAGTCTTATTAAGTTGGGCAGAAAATTAATTAGGCTAATTAGAAAACCACATTGGAATTCAGCAAGGAGTTATGAGAGGCTGCATGACAACATGGGGTGTGGGGGAGAGGTAGAAGGTATGGGGAGAGGGAGATGGGTTTTTCAAGGAGCAATTGGAGGGTGAGTCACACTCAGTGCAGTTGATCATTGGGTCACTTCAGAGGAAAGCAATCACGTTTTTATGGACTTTCTGTTACCAGTTGCAGGTCTTCACTGAATGTTAAAAATGATATCTAGTGTATGTTATAAGAGGGAAAAAAACCTAAGATTTATTCTGAGGCTTCAGTGGGATTTTATATTTATTTTGGTATTTCTGATATGCTGGTTCATCAGCATGGAGCATTGTTAAAAAGTGCTGGGTGGGTGGTTTTTCTATCTTCACGGATTTATGGAGTTCTTAAAACATCTGTTCCGTCCTGATTCCCATGCCCAGGACAAAGACGTTAGTCCCGGGAAGTGTAGATGACAGGGCTGTGTTGCTGCACTGACGTTGGGAGAAGCTGATGGAGATCACTCTGATGAGAGGCAGTGGTGATGGGCTGGGAAGGAAGGGCCAGGATTTCTACTCTGGGAAAAGACTCGAGGAAACGGGGCCCTGAGACATGGCTTGACGCTGCAGACACCGGGACTCTCGAGTGAGGCAGGAGGGGCCCCAGGGTGAGGAGGATACAGGAAGGTGAGTGGACTGGGGAACCCTGTTCCCCAGAAGTCATAGCCCGAGAACACCGGGCTGTGTCGGTAACAGAACAGAGCTCTGTTGGTGACCTCTGTATCTCTCCAAAGGTCCTGTTATGGTGACTCCGTTTTCAGTGGGGCCCTGGGAGAGGAGGAGTTGTCTCGCTCCTAGGGAGTGTTGTTTTCTGGGGTTTTAAGGTACAACCCAGACCAGTTCAGCAGAATGGAGAGACTCAACAAAGAAGAGACTGTTTCCATCTGGGGGTAGCATTACCGTGGAACCGCTGATGAAAAGAGAGGCTGCCGCGGATCAGAGACTCCTTGAAAGAAGCAAGAAGGATGGGACCAAATGGACAGTTTTAACACCTCTTGTGTGTCAGAAGTTGTCTCTGCAGGCTAGTCCAATGTACGAGGTGCTGTTAGTCACATTATGTTGTTGTTTAGTCCCTAAGTCATAAACAGCTTTTGTGACCCCATGTCCTGTAGCCCACCAGGCTCCTCTGCCCATGGGATTTCCCAGGAAAGAATATTGGAGTGGGTTGCCATTTCCTCCTCCAGGGGATCTTTCTGACCCAGGGATGGAACCTGTGTCTCCTACTTGGCAAGTAGATTCTTCACCACTGAGCCACCTGGGAAACCCATGTGTCACATTATACAGGGGAAGTAACTGGTATTTTGGAAATCGAGGTCTTATGGGATCCACACCTAATAAGAAGAGGAAGCTGAAATTCAAACCAGGGGGTTCTATGGATTGAATGTTTGTATCTCCCCAAATCCATAGTTTGAAGCCCTACTCCCCTGCCACGTGGTGGTTTTTGAGATGGGGCTGTAAGGAGGTGATTAGGGTTTGATACAGTTAAGAGGATGGAGCCCTCCTGATGAGATGAGCACCCTTATCAGTAGGGGAACAGAAGGAGAGAGATTTCTCTCTCTCTCCACATCAGGGAGGAAGAGCCAGGTGAGGACACAGTGAGAAGACAGCTGCAAGCAAGCCAGGAAGAGGGCTCAACCAGACCCCGACTCTGCCGGCAGCCTAAACTCACACTCCAGCCTCCAGAACTTGAGAAATCACATTCCTGCCATTCAAGCCCCACCAGTTTCCTTTGTTAGAGTAGTGGGCGCTGCTGTTGCTGCTAAGTCGCTTCAGTCATGTCCGACGCTGTGCAACCCCATAGATGGCAGCCCGTGAGGCTCCACCGTCCCTGGGATTCTCCAGGCAAGAACACTGGAGTGGGTTGCCATTTCCTTCTCCAATGCATGAAAGTGAAAAGTGAAAGTGAAGTCGCTAAGTCGTGTCCAACTCTTCGTGGCCCCATGGACTGCAGCCTACCAGGCTCCTCTGTCCATGGGATTTTGCAGGCAAGAGTACTGGAGTGGGTTGCCATCGCTAATCCATATCTAACCATTGTCAACATTGAGGCTGCAAAGAGTGATGAGCTTGACTTGGGATCTTACGAATCGTGGTTCAGGAGATGCAGATTTGGGTAAAACCAAAAGAGTATACTGGGGAAGAGAAAGTGTCAGGCAGAGGCTGTTAAAGTTGCCCAGAGAGAATTGTGATGGACAAAACTCAGTCCTTCAGGACTCATGAGATGCTTTAGGGCTGGGCCCGGTAAGCACTCTGTGTTTCTGGCAGGTGTCCTGGATGCCTCTGTCAGGACAATAAGGGGTCAGCCACCCAGGCTGAGATGTGTATAAGTCATACTTTCTCAATGGCCTCCGCTCTGTTCCAGAGAGCTCTCTTAGCCACACCACCTCCATTTTTATTTTCCTTTCATATATGGCAGGTTTGTTTTCCTCAAAGTCCTTGACCTTCAGCAGCACTGCAGTGCCTCCAGGAGCTCCCTCAATAGTAGCTGGACACTGGACATCCTTTGCCTCCGTTTTATAGCAGTGGGTGAGGAAGCCCAAGGATGATGTTATGACAGTAATATGTCCTACTGACCTGGAGGAGGACATTACTTTCACCTTTCTCGGTGGGGTGAGGGGGGTGGTAAAAAACGATCTTAATCGCTGGATTTAAGACACTGGGGCACAGGTTCAAAATGAGGCTAAGGGGTCTGAGTTCCTCGTGTCCTTCATCATTGTAGCTCAGAGACACAGGCAGAAGGGCAGCGTGGCCTCCCTGTCGGCCGGGGCCAAGTCAGAGCTGCATGCTGGACAATGACAACCTGAATTTGTGGGGCTGACATTGGGCAGTCAGCCCACAGTCCCCTGGGCCGCCAGGTGCCCTGGCCCCCCAGCCTCTCCTTGGCCCAGACCCCCTCTGAGGTTGTCCTCTGCAGTCACTAGGTTTGCCTGTCAAGCTGCTCTAGTAACGAGACAGGAGTCAATTATTTCTCCCCAATAGACTGCTCCCCTGTCTATTCCCAGCCTCCCAGGTGACCCCATTATGATAATGGCCTGGCCTGGCTGCTCTCAGAACAGGTCTGCTGGAGAAGTGAGAGCCTCCTTGAAACGTGCGTTACAGAGAGGCTGGCAGTGATGGCTCTGTCCCTGCTGGCTCTGGCCAGGAGCTTTCTGCCTCCCCACTGTCACCGCTGAGCGATGCCATGTGCTTATTCAACCACACGCTGCTGGCATTCGGGGACACCCACCGCGCCATCCCCTCCAACAACGGGCTCGATCTGCTGACACTCGGGGAGCTGGGTGGGCTCAGACTGCAAAATGTGCTGCTCTCACTCCGGCCTCCCCAGCTGAACTCAGTCTTTGGAGCAGGTGCCCAAGTTTATGACTTCAGGTGTATGAGGGTGTCCCTCCCTCCAGACCTCGATGAACACACCTTTCTATAAAATCTAGGCAGCCTGACTGCAAAGCTTTAGGATAAAAAAAATTAGCAAGTCAGACAGTCATCCGGATATTTGATTTAACATCAAGCATCTTAGTCTTTCCAAATATTTGAGTATGTTAATATTGTGATAGCGCAACCAAAGAAACATTGTGAGAGGGTGATTGAGTGCTTCAATAATCTCAAATAACTTTCAAACAGTCTCATTCTCAACCTCTGGCAAGCTCTCCACCCTTGGTATGCACGCACGTCACTGACTCAATGCAAGTAGCTGAAAAGTAGTGATAGAATATTTGGCCAAGACTAAAGCTAAATTTTGGGATACTTCAAAACACAGAGATTAAATGTATGTCACATGCAATAAGCTATTCAGTTAAGGGGATTATACTATTCGAGCAATTTATAGCCCTCAACAAATTACTTTGTGTTCTGGGGGTGATAAAATCCATACAGATGTCTGAATCCAGAAGAACATATTACACACCCCAGGTATCTTCTTCCTAGGCTCGTGTTGCCTTGCTTGGGATCTATAGGCAAATCTTTTTTTTTTTTTTGATCCCTTCACAATTTCCTTTTCTCCTCCATTCTGCAAGCTGCTTTATATAGTGCATGTCCCTGTAGTTCTGGGATAATTTATTATTTAATTATGTAACCATTATATAATTCTTCAGCTTCAGCCTTCAGTGTTTCTATTGTTGTTAATGTAACTGCTATGGAGACATGTAAGTTTTATTTATTGTTTCTACCACAGAGCTAGAATTATGTAACTCTGCAATTCTGCAACTATTATTTCTATTTGTTTAATTACATAACTATAAGGATATTAAACCCCTAAAACATTTGGTGATAGATTTATGCAGAAGATGCTAGGAGACAGCAATAATAATGATGTATCAGAGCAATAATAAAACTAAATAACAGTATTAATATTAATATTAATGGCAATAACAGTAATAAGCCGCAAGATTACCATTTGCTTTTCCTTCGTGCTGTCTTTGGTTCCTTCCCAAATCTCTGTGGTTAATTAGCTATAGAGCATTTGGTTCTCAGCAGTGGGTGCAACCTCATTTCCAGACTTTACCTGGCAAGGCTGTGCATTATAGAACAGCAGATGGGATGGATCTGTTCTGTCCTTTATATAGGGCTAGGAGTGGGCAGATTTCTTTCTTCCCCTCGTCACCTAGGGACCTTCCATAGTTAGGATGCCCCGTGCTGAGACACGCCGGTGCTGAAGGATCCTACGAACCTGAGATGTGTCTGGCGTGCAGGTGTATGCCCTGGAGGAGCTGTTCTAGTGAGAGAAGCATGGGCTTTGGAAAGAGACAGATCTGGATTGCATTCTGGCTCTACCACTAGCTAGGTGACCTTGAGTAAGGTTGCCTGACTCCTTTGGACCACAGTTTCCTCATAGTTAGATCATCATTGGTGGACATCATATCTACATGACTGTGAGACTTTCGTGAGGATGAAACGCAATAATGACTGCAGATGATGAGGGCTTCTGTGGGTGCCTGTGGGCACTACTGTTCTGGACCTACACTCAGATGAGAGTCGGAGGGACAGCAGGGCTTGAATTTGTTACTTCCTATGAATTACCTCGTTCTAACCTTCTCAGCTCAACTCCCTCCCTCCCAGATCCTAAAAGTAATCATAATAGTTAAAGAGCTAGTAAGTTGCCAGCAATCAACACATACCAGCTTCCTTACCCACATAATCCGGTCAACCATCATGACCACTCTAAAAGGTAAGTACGATTACTATCACCTCGTTGAGGAAATTGAGACACAGGGAGGTGAACAGCTGACCAGAGTCCTCCCTGCTTGTTGGTGGTGCCCGGCCGAGCCCCACCGTGCCTGTCTTCATGGCAAGTGTTCATACACTACACCACACACATGTAGCATCTGCGTCTAGAAGCAGCAAAATGAGCGCCTCCTCCTCTGAACACCCGTGCCTCCTTCCCTTCTTGCCCTATTCCAGTCCATTCCCCTGCAGAAGAGCCTATAAAGCACCCTAAAGTGTAAATCAGACGCCACTGTTGCTCCTTTTCAGCCCTCCAGTGGCTTTCCGTTGCTCTAAAAACGTAACCCCTTGTCAGGGTACATCTGAGCATCTTCGTGATGTGACCCCTGCTTTCCTCTCCAAAGGCACCTCCTCCCGCTCTCCATCGCTTGCCAGGCCCTGGACACTTCCAGGCTGTGCCAGCCAAGCCCCACCTCTGTCTCTCTCAGGTCACTGCACTCCGTTTCCTATGCCTAGAATGCTTTGTACCTTCTCATCCTCTATGTCTCAGCTTATATATAATCTCTTCTAAGAAATTTCTCTCAAGGCTTCCCTGGTGGTCCAGTGGTTAAGAACCCACCTGCCAACTGGTTCTGGAAGATTCCATATGCGCCACAACTGCTGAGCCTGCGCTCTAGAGCCTGTGCCCCATGAAAGGAGAAGCCAACGTCATGAGAAGCCCAAATACTACAACTAGACAGCAGCCCCCCACTCGCTGCAACCAGAGAAAGCCTGCACGCAGCGACGAAGACTGAGGGCCATCAGAAATAAAAGTTAGTTAATAAAAAGAAATTTCTCCCCAAAGCTTTACCCAAACTACTCTCAGCCCGACATCCTATCCATTAGTAAGCATCTTGTTTCGTGTGTAAAGTGTACTGCCCCTCCATCAGTTGTATTTTTCTGATCGTCTGTGTTCTGCAGGGTGTCTTCCACCAGGACATAACTTCATGAGACCAGGCACTGTGTCCAGTTTGTTCAATGTCTGACCCTGGCACAGGGCTCAGGATCTGGACCTCGGTGAACATTCGCTTACAGAAGGAAGGACACTTGGCCTGCGTGTGGCCATAGGTGTCCGTGGGCTTTAGACAGTTCATGCGAAATGGGGAGAGAGGAGGTTGTATTTTCATGTGCGGTATTGATTAACACTCGAGACGTGCCACAGCGCCCAGCTCCAAAAGCGTAGACATGGATGGGAGTATGTTGGAGCCGGGAGCTGGGGATGTCCACACAGTCAGCCGGGGAGGAGTGTTGGGGAGAAGGCAGCAGAGTCAGAGGCTGAGGGGAGAGTGCCCCTTGCTCTGTAAAAGTGAAGAGAATCAGGTTTGCTGTTCTAAACTGACATCTGATTGAATCTCTGGGGTTCAGACCAGCTGCATTCCCAGGGGTCGTCACAGACCCCACCTTATGCCAAGAATATCTCTTGTTTGTACAGTCGCCACCAAAAAACTCCAACCAACCTCTGTTATTCTGCCTGTTATTATTTTATTGAAGCATTTTCCTTCCTTGGGTTATATATCTCTGTGTAATCTTAAAAAATGTGTATTGTTATTTATAGTAATGCATTCTTTCTCCTTTCCACTATTTTCCTTTTCAATCAGACACTTTTTACTCCTACCCATCACATTTCAGTCACAGCCACATGAATAACAGGGAGCATAAATATTCAGACCTGGCCTCCTTGTCCCCTTCCTAATTCCCATTTTTCTTCTTACTTCACCTTCATGAGGATATTCCTCTCCATCTGTCCCGATGTCTTTGTTACCATAACTTTATCTTCTTCAAAAGTCATTGTTTTATTTTTCTGTTATTCACTGATGTGACGGAGATGGAATCCCTTAATTGTTTATGGCATCTCTCTGTATGTTTTCTTTTACATCCAGACCTATAGGTAAGGAAATAAATGTCACATAAAGGTTAATAATTCAAGCTCCAGAATCAGTGTGTTGAGCTCCTAATCTCAGGTCAAGGGCAAGCTACATGACATTTTGAACCTCGGTTCCTTCTTCTCCAAAGTCTTACCTCACTCACAAAGGCTATGAGAGTTACACAAGGCGATCTACGCAAGGTGCTCAGTGATTTTTCCGAACATCCTTAGCAGTAGTGGTATTTGTAATAAGGAAAGCGTGTGTGGTCCTAATAGCACCAGTAGACAGTAAGTCCTGTTTCCCAACCAGTGGAGCCCAGACTCCAGGGCAGTGTGGGCTGGATAAATGATATGACCTAGATATTTTTAAATTATTACTTTTCATTGGAGTACAGCTGGTTTGCAATATTGTGTCAATTTCAGGCATACAGCAACGTGATTCAGTTTATATATATATATATTCTTTACCTGGGAAGCCAGTGTGTAAATATGGGTTTCCCTGATAGCTTCGTGGGTAAAAAATCTGCCTGCCAATGCAGAAGACGCAGGAGACATGGGTTCGATCCCTGGGTTGGGAAGATCTCCTGCAGAAGGAAATGGCAACCCTTTCCAGTCTTCTTGCCTAGGAAATCCCAGGGACAGAGGAGCCTGGCGGGCTACATACAGTCCATGGGGTTGCAAAGAGTCAGACACAACTGAGAAACTGAGCATAAACATAATATTTATGCATCTATATTTCAGATTATTTTTCATTGCTGCTGCTGCTGCTAAGTTGCTTCAGTCATGTCCAACTCTGTGCGACCCTGTAGACAGCAGCCCACCAGGCTCCACCGCCCCTGGGATTCTCCAGGCAAGAACACCGGAGTGGGTTGCCATTTCCTTCTCCAATGCATGAAAGTGAAAAGTGAAAGTGAAGTCACTCAGTCGTGTCTGACTCTTAGCGACCCCATGGACCGCAGCCTACCAGGCTCCTCCATCCATGGGATTCTCCAGGCAAGAGTACTGGACTGGGGTGCCATTGCCTTCTCCATATTTTGCATTATAGGTTATTAAAAGTTATTGAGTGTAGTTTCCTGTGCTATTCAGTAAATACATGTTTGTTTTTTATGTAGTAGTTTGTATCTGCTAATCTCATAATTAGCATGATTAATCCCATAATGGTATTTGCTCATTATCCCTCCCTCCTTCCCCCTTTGGTAACCATGAGCTTATTCTCTGTGTCTGCGAGTCTGTTTGTGTTCTGGATTCCACGTACAAGTGGTATCGTACGGTATTTGTCATTCTCTGTTGGACTTACTTCACTTTACTATGATAATCTCTAGGTCCATCCATGTGGCTGCAAATGGTAACATTTCTTCTTTTGTTACGAGTGAGTAGTATTCAATATGGGATGTCTTGATAAACTAGTTGTCTGTTGATGGGCACTTGGGTTGTTTCCGTGTCTTGGTTATAGTAGAGAAGTATGCAGTTGCTGTTTATATTTAATAACAACCTCATTTAAATGCTGCTGATTTCTTTAAATAAAAGGAAACTTGAGTAGGGGAGGCGAAGGGTCCTGATATCTGAACAGGTTGTTAACCATTGGCACGAGCTACCGAATCTCATTCCGTGTGAGTGTTACATGTCACAGGCTCCAGGAGAGTCTGTCAGAGCCACAGCAATTCAGTGTAGTGGCTTCTATCCTATAGCTGGTGTTCTTATCTCGCAGAGATTCTCCTCGATTCAAATTTTCACACTCAGATCTGGATCCCCTACACTTTTTTTCCACTCTATCAGTTATTATTTTATTCTCCAATGATTCGGCTTTTTAATTTTTTTAAGGCAAAATGTCTTCTACTGAAGCTATTCTTTCAATCAGGAAGAAAAGCACTCAAACCCTTTTCAAGCTTCACACCTCTACGAAAATGCCAGCTAAGAAACCAGCATAAAAACAAGAGGAGAAAGGACACAAGAAGAAAGGAAAGAGAAAGAAATGAAAGAACAAAGAAGACAAATAAGTGTCCATCAGCAGCTAGCTTCTGGTATCTGTAAAGTATTTACTGTTTCCTTTTTTATGGGAAGTCAAAATAGGTTAAGTTCATTAATGGTAGCCATGTGGAGCATGCTGTCCTGTCTGGAGAAGCTCTGCATGACCCCACTTATGGAGCAAACTTATTAACCTTTTTTTTTTTTTTTTTTTTACAAATGAGGCACAGAAATTCAGAGCACTGGTGTGAAGAGCTCACAGTGACAGCCAGTGACTCGAGGCAAGGTCTTGGGTTCCAAACACTGTGCTCTTCTCACTTGTGCACGAGAGGAGGCAGGAGAGGAGAGCATCAGTCATATCTCTGCCCTTTGGATTCTGAACTGCCTAAGAACTAGACTAAGTCTGGTGATAAATGCCCTGCAGCCCCAGACAGACTAGCAACGCCATCGTAGGGCCCCTGCTGGTCGGCATTGCTCCCCGGACTGTGAGAGGGTCACTGGATCCAGGGGCACCTGTCCAGCCAGAGCACTGGTACTCAGGACCTCTCCTAGACAGTCCAATCAGATAGGGCTCTCCTCTCCTCAGGTAAGAGTGAGAGGGAGCTGGGCAGGGGAGCAGGGTGTGAAGAAGTGTGGCTCCAACTCAAGTTTCCTCTTGGAAACAGGAGGCTGAGGCAAGGTACAGAGAGTCCATGTTACTCTTCTGTTTGCTTCTTTCTTTTTTTTTTTAAGATTTTTTTTGACATGGTCCATTTTTTAAGTCTTTATTGAATTTGTTACAATATTGCTTCTATTTTTTTATGTTTTGGTTTTTTGACCATGAGACATGTGGGATCTTAGTTCTCTGAGCAGAGATCAAACCCGCAACCCCTGCAATGGAAGGCAAAGTCTTAACCACTGGACCACCAGGGAAGTCCTTGCTCATTTAGTTTCCATTAAATCCTTTACCCAGATTGCCAGGCAGCATGATTCACATCCCCAGTCACCTGGATTGCTCCTCCCCTGAAAGGGGAGCTCAGGTGGCCAGACGAGCAGGCTCAGATTTTTCTTTCGTCCTCCATCTGTACATGAGTTTGAGCAAACTCTGGGAGATGATGAGGGACGGGCAAGTCTGAAGTGCTGCAGTCCATGGGGCTGCAAAGAGTTGGACACCACTGAGCGGCTGAATACATCTGCACAGAAGGTGCAAAAGGGCGTTATGGTTAAAGGGAGGAGGAGCGGGTGTGACTCCAGACCCAGACTCACTTTACAGAGCTGACGTGGTCCGCACAGTGGGAACTCTCTCATCAGCAGCAAAAATATCCAAGTCCCAAGGCATAGAACAAGAGGTCTTGGGGTTCCATAGACAGGGTGACTTTCTTTGCCTGAGTTCTTAGGTAAGTCTGGTTGGAATTAGGTGTTTACTTTGAGGACTCCAGGGTTAGGATTACTTCTGAGCCCTGGCTTCATAAGTCATGAGATTTTCCTAATAAGAAATAAGTCTGCTAAGTTAAATCAATAGCCTGTGGGTGGAAATGATAGCTTTTGCAGGCAGAAATCCCCAGCTTCTGAGTTGGCAGAAACCCCAGTCGGAGCTTCTTGAAGTATCCTCTGCACTGTCTCTGTTCCAGGGCTTTGTCTTTGATCCCTGGAAGGACTGGGGATACTGGCCCTTCACAACTTCGCTTTCAACTTCCTGGGTGGGGTGGTGAATGTCACTGCCTGTAGCCGCATCTCTGAGTCAGAAAGGCCCACCATTAAGGGAATCGTGTCTCTGTGTCCCCAGAGCCAAAGCCCAGAATATTTTTGTTCTTTGTTCTTTCTGCTGCTGCTGTGCATGGCACACTGGTTTTTGTAGATGCTTAGATCTGGGTTGATACTCCATTTCACAATCATTGTAGCCATGGCGACTGGAATGCTGAAGCCCTCTAAACATGTGCCCATCTCTCTGAACAATCCGCAAATGCTGAACACCACCAGCTGTAAAACTCACAGAACAAACCTGGCAATAAAAATATGTTGTGTCTTGGTACAAGTCATCATGGAAATTCTCGAAACGCTGCCTCCATCTGACTGTCAAGTTTTTATAAAGTGTGTTACTCTTGGTCCTGCTGGCAGTCAAAGGCAGCTTGGCCTCCCTGTGATTCTGCAAGCCTGCTGCTGTGCATCAGGGTTTCCAGGCTTGTGCTCCGAGCAATATTGCTTAAATAGGTGACATGGTGGGAATGAAGATGCCAGCGTTTCTAGATCCCTGGCTGACAGCCAGCAGGAAACAGGACTCAGCCTTTCAGTACGTAGGCAGTAACTCTCCCAGTCACCCGTGGAAGACTGAATGGTCTTTCCTCATTGGAACCTGGAGGTGACATTACAGCTGGCTGACACCCACGTTTCAGCCTTGTGAGGTCCTACACAGACCACGGAGCTAATTCATAAGGGCTCCTGATCCCTCAAAACCGTGAATGCTTACATTTATGGTCATTAGTAATGGTCATTAGTCCTGCAACAAAAGAAGACTCACACAGACATTTATAGCAAACACCAGGGCATCAGAGAGGGAGGAACAGTTCATTCTATCTGTAAGGAGTGGAATATTATAGAGTGGAGGGGCTATTTCAGATGAGACTTAACGGAAGAGTAGAGATTTGCAGATAGACGAAAGGGAGAGAGGTTTGTGGCTGTGACACCCTCCAAGGCATGTTTGCAGAGTAGCTGGTGCGCTGGTGTGACTAAAGGGGATGCCTATGCTCACCCTCTTGAGTCCCAATACAGCCATTCCACAGTTATACTCTTGACCTTCCCTGTGTCAAGAAATACAATTACCCCCGTCCGTGTTTCCCATGTCAGTGATGCCCCACATACGTCACTGCCCAGAATTTTCTCTATCACTGTTTTCTTTTTTTTTTAAGACCAGAAATGCATGATTAACACCTGCAGCAAATAGTTGGGAGGGCTCCTTGACCTTGACCCCTGGCTGTGTCTCTCCTGTCTGACGATCCTCATCCTCGCATGGCTAATGTGTGACTTCAGACTCATAATATTAGCATCCCAAAGTCACACATCGTCCTGTCAAAGAAAAGGTCTTTATCCAAGAGTGCTGGGAAACCTGATTATGTCCCAGCCGTGAGTGTTCCGCTCTTCACTTCGGGTGACTAAGCAGTGCGTGCTCTTCCTTTATTATAAGGTCTGGGCCCTCATGCTTCATTCTGTCAGCCAGGACTGCTGGCCTCCCCGTGCAATCCCCACACGTGTTTTAAAGCCTGAATTCAAGAGTGTTAAGGACCTCCGATGCCTGACATTTTCTGTCCTGCCATTTTTAAGCAAAAGAGTCAATAGCCTTGGTGTCATTGACTTTGCCTCCTTCCGCTTTTCCAAAATTGCTCTGAAACCTTCCACCAAGCTTGGTGGATTCTTCATAAATGTCAGTGGGAAAGCCCATCTGTTCCAAGAGCTTCCCTTATCTCAATAGCTTTTATTGAGCTTCCTACCCCTCGGGCTCTGGTTTTGGCCCCTTGCAACCTCAATTTCTTCTTCCAAGCAACATCCTAAGGATATGCGGTCTTCATTTCTTCCTCCTCCCCTTGGGAATGTCCATTCTTAGCACTCACGCTAGCCTTTGACTTCTCACACAACTGCACACACTTTCTTATGGTGGCTCAGACAGTAAAGAACCCACCTGCAATGCAGGAGACCTAGGTTTAATCCCTGGGTTTCGAAGATCCCCTAGAAAAAGAAATGGCAACCCACTCCAGTATTCTTGCCTGGAGAATCCCATGGACACAGGAGCCTGGCAGTCTATGGAGTCACAAAACTCAGACACAACCGAACAACTAACACACTTTCTTAAGGAGCTAGATAAGTCATTTTTGAGAGTTGCCTAACCATCTTTCTTTATGGCAGAATGATGTATGTTTCCCCACCTTCTGCAAAGAACAGTCTTCTCTATTTGAATCATCCCAGCCAGGCCAATAGAATCTCTGCTTGCCACAGCTGTGTCTCTGGCATGGGGAGTAAATGAAGAGGTCATATTTTTGGCTCCAGATACAATTTTCCATCTCTGATTTAGGTAACTATGTGGCTGCCAAGAATTGTGGCGTGTTTTTTTTTTCCCCTATTACTTGCCATTAAGGGACATTCCTCAGAGCTGTTCTCCTTGTGGTTTCCAGGAATGTATTAAACTTCAGGTGAAAAAATTTGACCTCAGCATTCAGGAGAAGCATCTCATTAATGATCTGAGTGCTGCTGTGGGCTCCTTCCTTCCTAAGATGCCCGTGGCTTTTTGGGCAGACTCAGATACCAAACCTGCTGGGATAAATCCCATAGTGTCTCATGAGAAAAGGATATGTATGTTCCCTTCCCTTTTATCTCCCTTCCCTGCACAGATTCCTAGGGCTCAGCCATGCACATCTCACATGGAGGAGCTTGTTTTCATGGGCATTGGAAAAACCACTCTGAAGATGAATGCTCCCCCAGGTTACAGTCAGTCTTAGCTTTTGTTCAACATCCCTTGACAGGAGCTCAGCACAGGGTCCGCTCAGGGGAGGGCTACACCCCCAGCTAATCTGTGACTTACCAAACACAGTCAGCCACATCTTAGAAAAATATGTGGAAACACTGTGCATGGGGCCCATCCCCTGAAAATATTAGCTAGGGAGCACGACTGCTCAGCTGCGGTTGGCACCATTATCTATAAGCTGCCTTGGTTTGTAGTTTAATATTAGGTCACTTTTTGCTATGTACAGCACTTTCTTAGTAAAAATGGTACCATGTTTTCTCCCTGGAGGTGGGCTTCTTTGCCAGGCAAAGATGAGATGAAATTTTGGTGATTTTTAGATAATAGAAACCCATATAACTGAAGATCTTGTCACTTTAGTTTTCCTTACTTGATAAATCCCCAAAGGGAAACATTTGACCCATGACCTCCTACCTCCCTCCATTTAAAGGGTGTGTCTTCCAGATACTAGCTTCGATCATCTCTTCCATCCAAAAGGAATGGTCACTGGGGAACTCCAGGCACACGACATATGTTGCAATGGCCCTGTCTACCTTGGGCGCACCATGGAAAGAGCTGCATGTACTTGGCCTGTCTCCTCTAGAAGACTTCAGTGTAGAATATGCAGGGATATAAGAAACCCAGTCAGCATGATGCCGACGGCCAAATGAAGGCTTCTGTGCCAAAGAAGCAATGGTGATGTGACATGGATATGTCCCAGTGCAAGCTGTGAGGGGAGGCGTGTGTAACAAGGAAGTGACTATTTGGGACGGAGTGTTGGTTAGGACGGAGTGAGTGCTTTGACAAAGATAACCTGAACTGCTCACCATTTCCAGCCAGCATCCTGCGCCAAGACTCACGCTGAAAGCTCTTTCCTGAAATAATGCCGATATTCATTTTTCTACCCCTTCTCTCCCCTCTCCTACCATCAAGGTAATGGTAGGTAACTTGAGGCTGTTTGGAACGATAGTCTGGGGTTAACCTCATTTTTAGCTGCAGGGCTGTGTCACTTTGTTTAATTGAGAAGTCTTAATGGGCCTTGGGGGGCACAAAGATTTAGACTTATTTCTCATTGTTCTTCCTCTAGAAGCAATTTCAAATCTCTGCAACTCCAAGTTTCTGGTACTTTTTAAAAAATTTTTTCTGCTTCTTTTTTGTCTGCAAACCAGCTCATTCTTTCTTGAAATACTTTGCCAAACACAGCAAGAGAAAATCAACATATGCTAGCATTCTGGCTCTTTCCAAGCACTTTTCCAAGATGCACAGAGTCAGTAGGCACCGGGTCTGCCTTCCACGCTAGGAAGGGTGACCGTTTTACCAAATGTTTCACTGCAGCAGAGCAGGGATTTCCAGCTTGTTTGATCTGTCTCCTTGCTGTCTACTGCAAAATTGCTAAGCTCCTGTCGGAGAATTTAGATATATTATGGCACCATGTACTTCAAGGCCTGGGTTTCTGTCTTGTTTCAGGTAATGCTAGCAGCTGCAAGAATTGAATCCCCACATTTTCATGGCATAACCAAGTGAATATTATTTTTGCATACACGTCCCAGTGCAGGTGTTCTGGGTCATGGAAACCTGGCTCTCCTCTACTTGGTAAAGCAGGGATCCAGGTTCCTTCTGTCCTGTGACCTTTATGTTCCAGGGCTTCCAAGTCTTCAGCCTCTAGCCAACAGGGGAGGAAAGGGCGGTGGCCTTGGTGAACCAGCCTTGGAAGTGCAACTTATTACTTGTTCTCAGGCTCCACTTCCCTAGAACTCAGTGAATGGCTGGGCCAAAGTGTGAGCAGGCTGGCAAGTGTGGTCCCTGTCTGGGTAGCCACTTACCAATGACAGTAGTACCCTGTGAAGGCACAGCACACAGCTTGGTGCTAGGAAGCTGTTTCTGCCATATATGGGGGAAAAAACTGTGGACTTAAAAAATATTCACAACCTGAAATTTGAGAGTTACATTTTATTTGGTGGGAATCTTTAGGACCTCAAGCCTGGGAGACAACAGCTCAGGTGACCCCAAGAGAACTGCTCCAACGAGGCGATGGGAGGAGCCAGGTGACTTAGAACTTTGTAACAGAGGGCAGGGAGTCTGAATTCAAAAGATCATTGCTAATTAAAGAAAACCAGATATCTCAAGTTAAGGAAGTTAGCACTTTTCTATGTATGGGAAGATGCAAGAGTCTGGGCTCCCTGAAATCTTTCCTTTGACATGCACCTCACCTATGTGGAGCCAGCATCCTGTGCTTTCACATCCTGAGCTTCCTGAGGGCTCACCGTGGGGAGTGGCTGCAGTCTGGTGGCTGCTAGATGGCAGGCATTTCTTTTCATCCCTGAGTTCCCTCAGCATTCACCAGCTCACCATCCGTGGTGGCTGATGACTGTGACGTCCTTTGTTTACTGATAAGGCAGGAAATACTCCATTTCTCAAGTTTCAGAAGAAATTATTGAGTTCTACTACAGAAGGAAAATGAATATTCAAGAATACTTACACATATTGTGTGTACATATGGATACTATATATGGATACTGTATATCAGTATATAAATATGACATTGACATTATGTATATATATATATGGAATGTAACAGTTTCACCAGTACCTCTCTCTGCAGGCCTGGGTCACTCAACTTGGTCTGGGAAGAGGGAATGTCAAGGAGAATAACTAGGCTCTATGAAAAAAAAATGCACACCTTAACACACACCATACCACACTGTGTAAAGTGAAGATCTTTTTGTGAACAATAGGATTCCAATTCATCTTTATGATTCAAGGGCTCTTCCTTTTTGATTTTGAAATATATAAGCATGAATTTCCATGCCCGATTCTTTGAGAGTAGATGTTTCACCATATGGAGTCCTGGTGTTAGTCCGAACTGAAGCATCTGCAACAGATTCTTCTCTCCTGTAAAACAGTAATATTCTTAGGAGGAGTTTGAAGCACATGCCTGCTCTGCACAGTGTGCTCTAAGTCTGTGCATTTGCTTCAAAATATGGTATCCAAAAAACCAGAGAATTTCACTCTCATTTTTATAAAAACGGCTCCCCAGTATTGCTTGCCATGCTGTTAACTCACTCTAATTTCCTGGCAAATTGATATTGCTCAGAAATTGCAGGTGCTCCCAAGTTTCTGGTTGCTTCAGGAATTTCTACATTGTATTAATGTAATAACAAAGTTTTTCTCCAGTAAGTGACTGTGAATGTCCCAGCATGCACTTCCATTAATAGAAACACCACAGTTTTTACATTAATCATAAAGGGAATTGATAATTGCCTATGGGAGTTCTACCTATGAGCAAAAATGTTTGACCCAATTATGTCGGCATGGTGTGGGATGAATATATTGAATCATGATACATCTATCATCAGTGGATTTCAGGGGAAGAGAGGAACTATCCCAGGGGGATACGCCATGAGTGAGCAAGTGTTAAAAAAATTTAAAAACTGATAATACTGTCATTACATCACCTGTCACAGCTCAGAAGTTTAATCCCACTCAATGCAGGAGATGAAAAGGTAAACCAGTATGTTCAGTAACATTAAGCACCTGTCATTCAAATCCTAGAATCCAGATGGATTTGTAGAAAAGCAAGATACACCTTCCACAAGGAGCTGAAACCGTTATTCCTGGCTTGTGACTAGCTTTCTAGGAGGTTAAGTGGAAGCTAATGCAGCTGCCTCCATGCACTTAAGGTTTGCAAAAAGGTAAGCTGCCAGTCTTAGCTCAAAAGCCATCAAACACATTCTTTTCAACTTGAAGTTTAAGGTTTGATTTAGAGTTGATAAAATTGAGCAAGAAACTTAAGAGTGGCTGATCGGACTTAATTCCACATTAAAGTCCCTTTTCACACATGTAACTCCTCAAAGGCTGAGGGTTTTTTTTGTTTGTTTGTTTGCAGTGAATTAGAGTAGAAGGCAATTATAGAGTAGAAGAAAGAGCATTTTAGTAGCAGTCAGGACTGCTGCTTCTATCACAAAGTACAAAATTCCCTAATTGAACCACACATATTTTTTTTTTCCTAAGCTGAGGAAGAAAGCAGTTTTATTATTGAATAGTGTGTTAGTCGCTAAGTCATGTCTGACTCTTTGTGATCCCACTCATGGACTATGGGCCACCAGGCTCCTCTCTCCATGGAATTCTCCAGGCAAGAATACTGGAGTGGGTTGCCATTCTCTTCTCCAGGGGATCTTCATGACCCAGGGATTCAACCTGGATCTCCTGCATTGCAGGCAGATTCTTTACCATTTGAACCATCAGGGAAACCCTGTCTTAAATCAGAATGTGATCATATCATAGGCAGTCCGTTAAGAGAGTGTAAAAATGGAAAGTAACTGCACCCCCTTACATAGCTAAGGAGATACAGCCCCTTACACACACATTATCAAGGGGAACAATAACTAGTCCCCTAGTGAGAGGACTCAGAAGTACCTTTTGTGGCACAAAGCTATGAGCCACATATTTTAAAAAGCTCTGTGCTTAGCTGCTCAGTCGTGTCTGACTCTTTGCAACCCCATGGACTGTAGCCCACCGGGTTCCTCTGTCCATGGGGATTCTCCAGACAAGAATACTGGAGTGGGTTGCTCTAGTGTATCATAATGGTAAAACTTGCATCTTGATCATAAAGACGTTTAAGTCTCATTTTATCTTCCTCTTCAATACTGGCTCCCCTTTCTATTTCCCAGAACTGACATGAGTACCTCATGTTCTCCAGTTAACTGTGGTGGTAGGGAGAATTCACAGATGCCCCCCAGATTCTCACCCTGGTGTCCATGCCCATGGAAACCTCTATGAGGGAGGGCAGGAACGAGAATGAGATGAGATCACCTGTCGTTGCCCCCTCGGCTAGGTTCTACTCTATGGCAATGAAGTCAGGTTAGGTTTATACAGTTTCTGTCATAACAGACGAGGGAGCGATGGAGTCAGACAGGTGTGTCCCTCTTGGTCTGTAGGAAAGGGGCCAGCACTGTTGTGAACTGCCGATGAAGACCGTGTGCTAAAGGCTCCCGCAGTCAGCCTCTAGAAGCTGGGAGTGGAACCAGCTAACAGGTAGCAAGAAGGCAGGTCCCTCAGCCCAATAGCACAGCCCCAGCCGTCAGCTGGAGGAGAAATAGTTGTCTCAGATGAGATCACAGGCATGAGCACACAACACCATGTGTACATCCTGGGCAGACTCTGAGCAGTAGACTCAGCGACCTCTGGCCCATGAAAATGTGAGACAATAAATGTTCTGTTGTTTTAAGCTGCTAAATCTGTGATAGTTTATTATGCAGCAAAAGAAAACTAATATACCTCTATGCAATATTTCAAAAGAATGTTCAACTCGTTCTCCTCTTTCATTTTATATTCATTCACTCTTACAAAAGATGCTTATTAAGTAGCTGCAAAATGGCCAATGGCCTGCTAGGTACCAGTGATATGACATAGTCCCTGACCTTGAAGTTCTGCAGGTTATGATGGAAGCTAAAGAAGAAAATAAGTACAGAAACAAATTCTGTTAAGACTAGATCACATGTGCTCTAAGAATAGCTCACTCATACCTGGTACAGCCAGAGCACAAAGAGGAAATAAATAAGTCTACTTGTGAGATAGGGGAGATAGGAGGAGTGATTCTATTATAAGATGCAACTTGAGTAAATTGTTAGAGAAGAGTGGGTGTTCTTCAGTGAAAAGGGGAGAGAAGGGCATTTTGAACAGAGATGCTATATGACTAATCATGAGACGTTTTTCTGGGCGCTTTAGGTGGGTAAGTGGGTGAAAAAGGGCTGCGGTGGAGGAGGCAGAAAAGACGATTGTAGAGAGTAGTGTGCATAGAAATCCCCATCTTAGAGACTTGCTCCTTGAAGTGTGGTCCAAGGAGCATCAGCACGGGCATCACTGGGAACTTGTTAGCAAGTGTGACATCTCGGGTCCCGCCTCAATCTACCGAATCAGAACGCACACTTTAACCACCTCCTCAGGTGATCCATGGGCACTTTCATGTTTCAGAGCACAGTGATGCTGCTGAATGTGGATATTATCCTTTACATAAAGGGAAGATATTGACATACTTCGGTGCAGGTAGTAACACAGTCAGATCTGTCTCTGAAAAAGCACTGAAAGAAAGGAGAAGGACTGACTGGAGGAGAATGATAACAGAAAGAAGAGAAACCAGTTAGAACATTATTCCTGAGTGCAGGCACACAAAAACAGCAGGAGCGGTGGACACAGAACAGAGTAGAGAAACAAGACAGATTCTAAGGAGGCAGATGATGTAGAATCTGGACAGACTTAGATATGCTAACTGCGAAATATTGAGCTGTTTAGAAAGAACCTCTGGTGTCTGGTCATCATAACTATGTGGATGGTCATTTTCAAATGCTGGAACTATAGGAGGAATGATGAGTTTCATCCTGGAGACACTGTGTTTGAGATGCCTGAGGCTGAGGTGAAAAATATGCTAGGAAGAAGATGGATGCATCCGAGGTCACCAGGAACATCCAGGTCATTCATTTGGAAGCCAAGGACGTGTAGGGTACATCTGAATTCCTGAGAGCGAGTGAGTGCTACCCTGCTGATATTTCCTGTTCAGTGGTTTCTTCTAAATATTTTTAAAGACTTCTAGACTCAATATTTCTCTTGGTACTTGATATCCCTTCTTCCACCTTATTAAAAGAATACTTCTGAAAGCACAAGTGTATACCCAATATTAAAAGGTTTGAAATGGGATAAGAACATCACTTAAGATTCTGATGTAAGAGATTTCTGACTTCTCAGTTAGGAAGTCAGGCTGACATGGAGGAAAATCCACCCACCCCTGAATTTCCATAATCCTTCTTGTTCATGGATAATTGCAAAGAAATGAGTAATAACCATAAGAGACCAGTTAAAAGACTTGGCAAAGCCTCATTATAATTACAAGATGAATATCATTACACCCAAGATACAAGGGAGGAAATACAATTTTTAAAATAGTTACACTACAGAATTCAGAAGACAACTTTAGAGAGTAAGTTATATATAATTTTCATATAGTCAAAAAATTCTGTGAAAAGAGTGATAAAATAGAAGATGATGTAATAGCAGATTGAGTTACAAGAGTGTTCCATTATATCAAGAGATATTTAAGGAAACTAAAATTCAAGAGAAGGAGGATAGGACAGAAATAGCTTTCTAAAATGTAATCAGTGATGCAAAGAACATACTTGAAAATTTTTTTTTTCCAAATTAGAAGATATAGAACAAAGACATGAAAGAATTTAAGTAGAAAGAAAAACAATTCCTACCTAAGGAGAATTTGTGTCCTCTGAGAACATAGCTTACCAATTGAGAACAACATACATATGATAAATAAACATTTATAAATACAGGGAAATTGAAATTAAAATATATTTAATTTACAGGAAAAAAAAAATGGCAAACACTAGGTGAAATAAATTTGGAAAGCTCAGCAGTGGCCACAGGACTGGAAAACGTCAGTTTTCATTCCAATCCCAAAGAAAGGCAATGCCAAAGAATGCTCAAATTACCACACAACTGCACTCATCTCACACACTAGTAAAGTAATGCTCAAAATTCTCTGAGCCAGGCTTCAGCAATACATGAACTGTGAACTTCCAGATGTTCAAGCTGGTTTTAGAAAAGGCAGAGGAACCAGAGATCAAATTGCCAACATCCGCTGGACCATGGAAAAAGCAAGAGAGTTCCAGAAAAACATCTATTTCTGCTTTATTGACTATGCCAAAGCCTTTGACTGTGTGCATCACAATAAACTGTGGAAAATTCTGAAAGAGATGGGAATATCAGACCACCTGACCTGCCTCTTGAGAAACCTATATGCAGGTCAGGAAGCAATGGTTAGAACTGGACATGGAACAATAGACTGGTTCCAAATAGGAAAAGGAGTTCGTCAAGGCTGTATATTGTCACCCTGCTTATTTAACTTATGTGCAGAGTACATCATGAGAAACGCTGGGCTGGAGGAAGCACAAGCTGGAATCAAGATTGCCGGGAAAAATATCAATAACCTGAGATATGCAGATGACACCACCCTTATGGCAGAAAGTGAAGAGGAACTATAAAGCTTCTTGATGAAAGTGAAAGAAGAAAGTGAAAAAGTTGGCTTAAAGCTCAACATTCAGAAAATGAAGATCATGGCATCTGGTTCCATCACTTCATGGGAAATAGATGGGGAAACAGTGGAAACAGTGGCAGACTTTATTTTTTTGGGCTCCAAAATCACTGCAGATGGTGACTGCAGCCATGAAATTAAAAGACGCTTACTCCTTGGAAGGAAGGTTATGACCAACCTAGATAGCATACTGAAAAGCAGAGACGTTACTTTGCCAACAAGGTCCATCTAGTCAAGGCTATGGTTTTCCCTGTGGTCATGTATGAATGTGAGAGTTGGACTGTGAAGAAAGCTGAGTGCCGAAGAATTGATCCTTTTGAACTGTGGTGTTGGAGAAGACTCTTGAGAGTCCCTTGGACTGCAAGGAGATCCAACCAGTCAATCCTAAAGGAGATCAGTCCTGGGTGTTCTTTTGAAGGAGTGGTGCTAAAGCTGAAACTCCAGGACTTTGGCCACTTCATGCGAAGAGTTGACTCATTGGAAAAGACTCATGCTGGGAGGGATTGGGGGCAGGAGGAGAAGGGGAAGACAGAGGATGAGATGGCTGGATGGCATCACTGACTCGATGGACATGAGTTTGAGTGAACATCGGGAGTTGGTGATGGACAGGGAGGTCTGGCATGCTGTGATTCACGGGGTCACAAGGAGTCAGACACAACTGAGCGACTGAACTGAACTGAACTGAGGTGAAATAAAAAGGTCCATGTAGTCAAAGCTACTGTTTTTCCAGTAGTCATGTATGGATGTGTGTTGGATCATAAAGAAGGCTGAACACCAAAGAATTGATGCTTTTGAACTGTGGTGTTGGAGAAGACTCTTGAAAGTCCCTTGGACTGCAAGGAGATCAAACCAGTCAATCCTAAAGAAATCAATCCTGAATATTCATTAGATAGATGATACTGAAGGTAATGCTCCAATACTTTGGCCATGTGATTCGAAAAGCTGACTCATTAGAAAAGACCCTGATGCTGGGAAAGATTGAAGGCAAGAGGAGAAGGGGATGACAGAAGATGAGATGGTTGGATGACATCACTGACTCAATGAACATGAGTTTGAGCAAACTCCAGGAGTTGATGATGGACAGGGGAGCCTGGTGTGCTTCAGTCCATAGGGTCACAAAGAGTTGGACATGACTGAGCAACCAAACAACAGCAACGACAATGACAAGGTGAAATAAATGAAAAAAGAACATAGGGATCAGTATGAGCCTGGTCTAAATTTTAAATTATATATTAATTTATAATTGTTAAATGCTTGACACTACAGCAAGTGCTAAACGATTCTGTTGAACTAATTAATAAAATATTGGAAAAAAAAAAAAAAGCTCCACAAACATCAAAAAGTTGATAGTGAGGCTTCCAGAATTTTGCTTCTGGCTATAAAAGATTAACTGGTCCCAGAATTCCCTCCTGCTATAACAAAAACTAGAAAATGAAGCATAACATATAAATGAGTGTTTTTCAGACACTGGACAACAGCCAGTGGGGATGGTGATCCCTGAGAACATGAAAGCCGTCAAGGTGAACCCTAGGATCCACTTTGATTTCAGCCTAGAAGCTTTTTCTGGAAGCACATCAGTCTTGCGGAGTTGAGTAGAGATCAGAGTTCAGTGAGGTTGAGGAACTTAGGAGGAGGAATGTATGTGAAGAAAGAGCTGCAGAAATTGAGAAAGGGGTCCCCATGATTTTGTTGGTGAATGCTAGGGTGCTTGTGCAAAATAGGGAACCTGTACAGAGACAGGGAAAAAAAACTGTCAGGGATTGCACAGTGGTCTAATCCCTGAACTTGGAAAAGGGCTGGGAGGTACCCAAGTTCTGACCAGCTAGCGACGTTGTTAGACATGAGGGTCATTCAGGAAAGACAGCAGAAGAATCTCAGTACAGAAAAGAAACAGCAAAGTTTTTGGTTATTTAAATCAATAAACCTCAAGTTTTTATTTCTTTAAATAAAGAGTTTTCTTTTAAAAAGTCAATAAAATTGATAAGCCCCAAGCAGACTGATCAATAAAAAACAGAAAAGACAATTACCAAAAGAGAGAGAAAATGGGGGTATTACTACAGCTTCCACAGACATCAAATGGATGATAAGGGTGTATAATAAAATCTGTATGCCAATAAATTTGACAACCAAGATGAAACAGAAAATTCTTTGAAAAACAAGCATGTTTTATATATATAATAACAAGATATTACAATATATATAATACATGTATAGTAAGGAAATTAAAAGCATAGTTTGAAATGGTCCCACAAATGAAATTCAAGGCCTATATGGTGTTCCTGGTTAAACATATAAAATAATTAATGAAGAAATAATACCAGACCTATGGAAACAATTTCAGGAAATAGAGAAGTAAGAAATACTTCTCAATTTTATGACACTGGCATTACATTGATATCAGAATCAAAGAAATACAAGATTTAAAAAATTATAAAGCAAAATCACATGTAATCATTGACACAAAAATCTTTGACAACATAATGAACTGAATTCAGAAATACATGAAAGTGATAATTCATTAAGACTGTGGATTTTATCCTAGGAACACAAGGTTGACTTAATATTTGAAAATCAACCAATATAACTGTCTATAGTAACAAAATAAAAGGGAAAAGACTCAATAGATATAGAAAACCCATCTCGTAAAAGTCAATATCTATGCATGAGAAATCTCTCAGCAAACTAAGATGAGAAGATAACTTTCTCAACCCAACAATGGGCAGCTGCAGAAAATCTATAGCTATTGTGTGGTGGTGGTTTAGTCACTAAGTCATGTCTGACTCTTGGGACCCCAAGGACTGTAACCCCCCAGGCTCCTCTGGCCATAGGATTTCCCAGGGAAAAATACTGGAGTGAGTTGTCACTTCTTCCTCCAAGCTATCACATTTAGTGCAAAAAGATTGTTTTTCCCTAAGACTGAAACAAGGAAAGAATGTCTGTTCTCACTACTATTTATTATTGAACTGGATGTCCAAGCTAGTACCATAATGTAAGAAAAAGAATAAAATTTATACAGATTGGAAGGAAAGACTTTAAATTGTCTGAATTCATAGATGACATGATTGTAAACTTAGAAAATCTGAAGAAATGAAAAAAAATGCTAGTATAAATCAGTGGTTTGAGCAAGGCTGGTTGATACAGGATTGATATACAGAAACCAAATTTATTTCTGTATGCTAGTAATGAATTGGAAAATTCAATTTGAAGAGTCCCATTTACAATAGCATCAAAAGTATGAAATATTTAAAACTGATTTTTCCCCAGTTTTATTGAGATATAATTGACATGTAACATTTTGTAAGTTTAAGGTGTACAATGTTAGGATTTGAAACACATATGTATGGAGAAATGTTTACCATGATAAGGTTAGTTGACATATCCTTCACCTCACATATTGCCCTTTTGTTCTTGTCATGGTGAGACCATTAAAGCTCCACCTTTATAGCAACCTTCAAGTATATGATACAGTATTGTTAACTATAGTTGTGATGCTGTGCATTCAGCCTGCAGAACTTTTTCATCTTACAGATGAACGCTTACACCCTTTGACCAACATCCCCTCATTTACTCCAACTTTGAGGCCATGGAAATTATCATTCCGTTCTCTGTTTCTATGAGGTCTAGGTCGTTCAATTCCACATATAAGTGAGGTCGTATTTGGCTTTCTCTCTCTGACTTATTTAACATAATGGCCTCAAGGTCCATCCACGTTGTCTCAAATGGCAAGATTTCCTTCTTTCTCAGGGCTGAGTAATATTCCATTAGATAAATAGACAGATAGAGATAGATAGACAGACATCACATCTTCTTCATCCTCTCACTCCTTGATGGACGCTTAGGTTCCTTCCATATCTTGGCTATTATGAATAATATTGCAATGAATATCAGAGTCCAGATATCTCTTCAAGTATGTATACATACATGAAGTATCTCCTTCATGTATGTATCTCAAAGTGAGATTATGTGATCATATGGTAGTTCTATTTTTAATTTTTTGAGGAACATACTGTTTTCCACAGTGGCTGCACCAAGTTCTGTTTCTACTTGCAATGCATGAGACTTTCCTTTTCTCCGTAGCCTCTCCATCATTCTATCTCTTGTTTTTGATAACAGACATTCCAACAAGTGTGAGTCTGTATCTCATGGTGGTTTTGATTTACATTTCCTTGATGATTAGTGATACTTAGCACCTTTTTGAGTACTTCTTGGCCATTTGTATGTCTTCCTTGGGAAATTTCTACTTTAAAAAATCTCATTTACAATAGCATCAAAATGAACTTGAAATATTTAGATGTGGATTTTTTAAAAAATAGGTAGTTTTACATATATATGCTTGTTCACTTCAAACCACAAAACACTGCTGGGAGAAATTAAAGAAAATCTGAATAAAAGAGAAGAGATGTACCATACATGTGAATTGGAAGACAGCACACTTACCACGTCCATACTCAATACTTCCCAAATTTTATATATGTGTTTAACACACATATATATAGGTTCAACAAAATTCCAGTCAAAATCACTGTGTGATTGTTTGTTGAAATTGATAAGCTGATTTGGAATAGCTATATACATATAATCAAACAATTTTTAACAAGAGTGCCATGAAAATTAACTTGGGAGGGTGTGAGTTTGCCTTTTGAATGTGTAGTACTAAAAAAAGAAACTGGATAAAATATGGGGGGAAAAATCCATTCTTACTTCATATCTTGTACAAAACTCAGCTCAAAATGGGCCATAGATCTAAACGTAAAAATGAAGACTATAAAATTTCTAGAAAAAAGTTGGAGGAAAGCTTTATGACCTTGGGTTAGGTAAGTGGTCCTTAGATCTTCCACATAAAGTACAAACCGAAAGATAAAAATTAAAATATTGAACTTGATTAAAATTATGATATTTTACACTTTGAAAGCTTAAGAATATAGCAAAGAAAGCCACAAAATAGAGGAAAATATTATTGATGCATATATCTTAAAAATGACTTATATTCATAATTTACAAACCAATCTTAGAATTTAATATGAAGTGGTCAGACAGCATAACATGTTTCTTTTTTTAATGACGGAAAGTTTAAAAATATTCTTCACAAAAGAAGATTGATGAAATGTCAGTAATCAAATGAACAGATGCTCAACATCAAGGAAGCCATCAAGCAAATGCAAATTAAAACAAGGAATGTCACTTCCCACCTTCTCAATCAGAAACAATTTAAAAAGCCGAAAAAGAAAGTGTAAATAGGCTGTAGGAACAAGAGGAGCTCTTTTATATTGCTGGTATCCTTTTGGAAAACAATTTGATAGTTTCTTACAGAAGTAAATATACTTATGTTATATAACCTATCAATCCCTAGATATTTACCTAAGATAAATGAAAATTGTCCACACAAAATCTTGCAATCAAGTGTTCATAGCAGTTTGATTCACGATAGCCTCAAACTGGTAATAATCTAAATGTCCATCAAAAAGTGAATGGGTAAGACGTTTGTGTTATAGCCATGTGTTGGAATTCTGTTGAGTACTGAAATACTGATACGCAGAACAGAATGAATGAATCTTAAAGCACCATGCTGAACCAGAGAAGCTAGACACAAAGAAGAACATTATTATTGGATTTCAATTCCATGATATTCTGGAAATGACAGAACCAAACTCTAGTAAGAGAAAATCTGGCATCAGGGTCAGGGCATAGGGAGTGTTTCATGAATACACTGTAAAGGGACATGAGCTAATTTGCAGGGGGGTGGGTTTGGAAATGTTCTAAGTCTGATTTTGGTGGTAGTTATATGATTGTATATAATTATCTAAAGTCATTGAACTGTGTGCTTTTATTTATTTTTTTTCCAACTACAATTTTATTTTATTTTTAAACTTTATAAAATTGTATTAGTTTTGCCAAATATCAAAATGAATCCACCACAGGTATACATGTGTTCTCCATCCCGAACCCTCCTCCCTCCTCCCTCCCCATACCATGCCTCTGGGTCGTCCCAGTGTGTGCTTTTAAATGGTTGCATTTTATCATATGCAAAATATGCCTTAACAAAGTTGATAGGAATGAGTTTACAAATGGTTTTAAATTTCTCTTTTAGACCTTTCTATATTTTCCAAATTCTTTCATTGAATTCATATATTTAAATTGTCGTCACAATACACTAATTGAAATAGTAGTTATAGCCACTTTTATTGCCCTTGTAGTAAACCTTGTGGATAGAGAAAAAGTGGGAGCAGTGACAGATTTTATTTTCTTGGTCTCCAAAAACACTGCAGACAGTGACTGCAGCCATGAAATTAAAGACTCTTGTTCCTTGGAAGAAAACTTATGACAAATCTAGACAGCATATGAAAAAGCAGAGACATCAATTGCAAGCAAAGTCCATATAGTCAAAGATATTCCAGTACTTATGAGAGTTGGACCATAAAGAAGGTTGAGCAGTGAAGAATTGATGCTTTCAAATTGTGGTGCTGGAGAAGACTCTTGAGAGTCCCTTGGACAGCAAGGAGATCAAACCAGTCAATCCTAAAGGAAATCAACCCTGAATATTCATTGGAAGGACTGATGCTGAAACTGAAGCTCCAATATTTTGGCCACCTAATGCAAAGAGCTGACTCATTGGAAAAGACCCTGATGTTGGGAAAGATTGAGGGCAGGAGGAGAAGGGGGCGGCAGAGGATGAGATGGTTAGATAGCCTCACTGATTCAATGGACAGGAGTTTGAGCAAATACTGGGAGATGGTGAAGGACAGGGACGCCTGGTGTGCTGTAATGGGGTCGCAATGGGTTGGACACAATTTAGGGATGGAACAAGGTACTCTTTACAAGCAACCTAGTCAACATTACCAAATATAATCAGGATCTGCGACGACTACAGTACTTAATCTTCCTGACTTGGTGTATACATATGTAGATTTTCTTCTGCTGAAGATACTGGATTCATCATGTAAAACAACATAAACATAAAATAGTAAAGGATGATCAACCAGTGCATTGGAATTAAGATTTATAGCTTTCTTTATCAGTCTTGGCTGGAGCTGGTCTGTACAACCCTCTCATCTTGTTATATAAGAGCATGGACCATGGCAGGTGGGGGGCCAGGCGAGCCCACTACACACAGAATGAAACCACCTGAGCCATGGTGAAGTCTAAGTCATATCAGAAGCAAAAATCAAGATTATATGAATTTCAGCACATTAAACATAGTGTGCAATGAAACAGAGGTTAAAAAAAGATCAGAAATCATCTCAACAATGAAAGAGTCAGTTCTTCCAGATACCCAGAAAAGCTAATTGTACAACTGAGCCTTTGGCAGCTAAAGCTAACAAAGAAATTATGTAGTATTACTTAATTATCCTTTTCCACTGAAAGAAAGCATGACAATTTTCTGATAGAAAATGTGTTTCTGGAGCAGAGCTTGACAGAATTTATTATGGGGAAGATGAACTTTTGGTAATGAGGTAAATGGTGTCTTCAAGAGAATTTTTAAAAAGTCAAAAACTCTGCTCATAGACACTGTCCTTATGCCCAAGAGGGCAGAGGAGGTGACACTAAGATGGAGACCTGGTTGAAAATGGTCAGTTTGGGACACAAGGTTAAGGCATCACTTTCTGGTCATCTAACTTAATACAGTAGTCAGAGTGCTAGAAGGGAATAAAGGGGAAAAAGCAGTTGATATGAAGAGATACAACTGAAGCAATTTAACACACATGCATGCACTTGCCTACTGTATAGGACTTCCCTGGTGACTCTGCAGTAAAGAATCTGCCAATGCAAGAGAGGCGGTTTCAATCCCTGGGTCGGGGAGATCTCCTGAAGAAGGAAATAGCAACCCATTCCAGTACTGTGTTAGTCATTCCGTCATGTCTGACTGTTTGTGACCCCATGGACTGGAAGTAGTGTGCCAAGTTCCTCTGTCCAGGGTGTTTCCCAGGTAAGAATTCTGGAGTGGGTTGCCATTCCCTTCTTCATGGGATCTTTCCAGCCCAGGGATTGAACCTGCCTCTCTTGCACTGGCAGGCGGATTCTTTACTGTCTAAGCCAACAGGGAAGCCCAGTATTCTTGCCTGGGAAATTCCATGGACAGAGGAGCCATGGGATTGCAGAGAGTGTCAGGACTCAGCGACTGAAGAACAACAAATGCCTATTAAACAGCCTTCCTCTGATATTAGACGTATCAGGAGAGTCTCTGGCTGATACTGAAACTGACAATTTCCTATTGCATCCTCTAACAAGGTCCTGCAGTGCGGGCATCCCACGTTGCCGGGCTGGCCATATGTTTCCCGTAGCAGATGGAGAGGGAGATATCATTCGGTTATGAAAGGTGAGGAGCCAGACAGAAGGCTATCTCACTTTAGAACAGGTGGGGACAGCAGGGCTTCTTTCAGGTAAAGCCAGCATTTCCTTCAGGGAAGAGATTTCTGTCTTCTAAAGTAGTTAAGTATGTGCTTGGTTAAGACCTCAGAGTTTTACACAACCTGGAAAAAATGCCTTTATGCCTGAAAATATTTAAGACAAGTCTTACAGCTGACCTCCTTGTTCATCAGTGACTTGAGCGCTAACCCTGTGGTATGTCTGTTTTTTAGACAGGCCACATCTTGATGTATTTGCCAGCACAAGAAAGCTACAAGGTGAGCTGAAAGCTTCACCTGTGCCTTGGGTGTGGGGATGTTTTAACATATTTGTGTTCATAAATGCCTTGCAAATGTAGTGTTTGCAACTGTGGCAAAAAGTGATGCTGAGACACCCAGGTTGGATGCTCCTCCAGACCAATCATTATTAAAGTCCATCAGACACTGGAGCAAGGCACACTTTAGTTCAGCATGATTTAATGTCCCAGATGACATCTGAACACCTGCAAGAAACCAGGGAGATCAAGAAATGGTAACGGGCACTGGGGATTTTGAAAAAATAAGGAAAGCACTCTTAAAGAGCTCGGAAAGTACAAAGATGCAATTGATCTTTTAGATTTACCATGTTATTTAAATATGAAAGGATAATGTGAGACTATGTTAAGGTACAGCTCTGACTGGTAACATTTAAATTAGAGATAGCACCTGCAGGAGACTATTCCATCATGGCACTGGCTAGAAAGAGAGGTTAGACACAGGTCTAGAGAGGCATGCAGCCAGTCTGTTGGCCATAGACTATTCCTGTCCACTGAGCTTAAAGGTCAGTTTAAAGAACACCACAAATAGAAGCTTCACTGTCACATGCTTTTCTTTATAAAGTGACGGAATGGCCGAATATAATTATATAAACTCTGGGTTTCTGTAGACATCCATGCGTATGCCCTTCTATGCACAATAATATTACTAAATCTGCACTCACTAATGTCTTTGAGAGCTAAAACCAAACCTCTAATTAACTACAGAAACTTCATTTGTTAAGGTAGAGAGATTATTTTTCAAAGATCCTAAGATGAAATTGCTCTCAACCAATTCTAATTTCCAGTAGTCTGTTGACTCTCTGAGTTTTACTTAGGGTCTCCCCAGCACCAGGAGAAAGCCATACTGTGTTATACTTTTTTTTAGTTAATTGCTCATTCTGTTAATATTTTAATGTTTAATTCTGTAAATGTTTTCATGTCTATATGCCTGAATGAAATTGATTTTTAACATTTTTATTAGGTTTTGGTATTAACGTAATACCGGATTTATGAAACAAATTTGCAAGTTTTAGTTTTCCTGTAGCCTGGACTATTTCAAATATCATTGGAATTTAAAGGTTAGGTAAACCTCAACTGTGAACCCATCTGGTCCTGATTCCTATTAAACATAGCAGGTGTTTAATTTCATCAGTTCAGGATTTCTACTTCTGAGGTGAACATTTCATAAATTTGCATTTCACTAGGATGTACATTTTGTCCTTGTTGCTGCTGAGTATCATGTAGTATCTTAACATACTGAGCTTGTTTGGATTCCGAGCTTTTTTCTTCTTCTTTCTATTTCCTCACTCTTCATTGTGCCTGTATTTGCTTTTTTTCTGTTTTCTTCTTAATCAGGCTCGCAAAGGACTTTTCAATGAACTAGCTTTGGATTTTTTCTCTTCTGTTTTTATTTGCCTGTTTGTTTTTCATTAATTCTTGATTGCATCCATGTTAATCCCTTCTTCCTAGGTCTGTTTGCTTATTTTGTGGTTCTTTTCTAATTTCTTAAAATGAGTATCTAGTTCATCCATTTTTCATCTCTTCATTAATATTAAAGATGATTAAGGATACTTTGCTTTTTTTCCCTGTTGTTCCATAGACTTGATGTGAGATATTTTAACTTATTTTATTTAATTACTTAAAATTCCCTTTTCTGACCCAAAGATGATCTGAGGTATGTTCCTTATTTTCTAAGTAAAGGTTTCCCATCATGTTTTTATTATTTATTTCTAATTTAAGGAATGTTAGTAAGAGAATGATGCCTGCAAAATTTTTAATATTTAAAATTTCTTGAAGTGTCCCTGTAATCCAGTGCAAGATCGTCTTTTTAAACGATGCCTTGTTTGTATACAAATTAATACTATCTAATTATAGCATATAAGAATGTAAGATTACACCTGAGGTCAATTTCATTGACTATATTCTTCAATTCTTCTATTTTCTTATCACTTTTTGTCTATAAAATATGCCAAATTCTAAGGAAGTTGTGTTATTGTTTCCTATTATACCTATTTTTATCAAATGTTTCTTGCATTATGGATAACTTTGTCTTATACAATTGACTATATACTGTAATAGATAAGTAATAGATATAAGATAGATTCACACCTATTACATCTTCTTTACTTTTATATAATTCTTATATTGGTTCTTAAATAACCTGAATAATTGGCACCAGGTTTCAGAAAATTGGACAACTGTAGGACTGAACGTAATTTTTTTGACGGTTGACAGAGTGGATTAATTTTTTTATATATATTTAAGACAAACCTTTAATCTGAGCTTAAATTTTTTTTAAGATTGCATCTGTTGCATCTGAATGACTATCAGTCCTGTCTCCACCTTTGGAGTTTTAGATGTTCCATTCTACTTTTTAACAGGTATAATCTTCTTTGCTGACACAAGATTTGTTTCCTATTATTTGAAAAACCACATAAAATATAACCTCCTCACTAGGTTGACTCTTGTCTAGTAAAATGCATCTTTCCCTCCCAATCCTCCTCGACTAGACATGATGCTTGGAACACTTCTCTTCCTCCCCCCGCCTCATCACACCTCAAATCTTAGCTATTTGCTTGCTTCTCCCACTTTCTTTCCACTGAACCTGAAATTCTAGGTTTTGATGCAGCATTCTGGACAATTTTTGTCTTTGTGTGTGTGTAGTGGTGGGGTACCTGCCTTCTGTGCCGAGGATGGGTTTACACACACTGCAGGGTGAGCTTGGCCCATTGCTCTGGGAGCAAGCAGAGAGGCACCGATCTCTTTCTCCTGTTCTGCTCTCGCCTTTGTCCTGCAGCCTCTGTTGTGCCTCATTCCTTGTTTGCTCCGAGCTGCTCTCGGCGCTTCCTTCAGACAGGCCTCATGCATGAAGCAGTCCCTGAGTTACTGCCCAGTCTCACCATCTTTCTTTTGCTCTGACAGGTGAATGACGCCTTGAAGGAGCACAGGATTCTAACATTGTCGTCATTTGCTCTCAGTCATCTGCAGGGTCACATCCTAGGCTTCTCCTCCCTGTATTGCCCATGAGTTCAAAGACAGTCTGATTTTCTCCCTGTATAAGCCACTTTCTGTGTAGGAATTTATACAATTATATATTTATATAGAATTCAAAAATTTTGCAAAGCATTGCAAAAAAAAAAAAAAAGCAATATTCTGAGCCATGTATTTTCTTAACAATCCAGCCAGGAATAGAGTAAACGCATTCAGTATCCAGACTCAGGTCTACTCACAACTCCTCCAAAGTTTCTTCAATTATTGGCTCAGATTTTGTCTCTGTCTTCTCAGTTTTTTCTATACGAAACAAGTTTTATTTGTGCACTAAACTCCTGTGTCTGTCCTCAAGGTTGTCATATTTCCATCTGTGCTTTGAGATATACTTTGCCCCTGGCAACTAATTTGAGTCTCAACAGTGGTATTTTCTCTTTCTGTTCAACAATAGAATTTTTTGGTTAAGAAATTATGCATTTTAAAGAAATTCAGATATAATTGTGTGCAGTACTTGAATTCTCCTCTGTGTATATATTATGTTATAGATAATATGTATCTATATTTAATTCACTTTGTCATCTCTAGCAACTTTGTTTCACCAAACACGTGATTCTCTTACTGCTGGTGCTGCTTGAATAGATTATTTTTCTCTGTCAATAGATTAGGATTCATGTCTTGTTGAGAAATTACTAGTTAGGTGCTGCGGGGTGAAGCAGTCTGTTCTCCTGGGGGTCACTTTCTCTTCCTTCCTGGACTCAGGAACCAGAAGGACACAGCCCACGTGTTCAGCTACTCCTAGGCTCCCCAAGGACCTGGGAGAACCACGTCATTCAAACCAGGCGGATGTTGAGATTTGATCTCCCACCTAGAATTTCAGAGTTGGCTGTGGGATACCCTTGCTCCAGAGGCCCAGCACTTTCTGGCTGGTCTGCAGGTAATTTCTAGTTCTTTTCCTGCTCACAGGAGAGCATGTTCTATAGACATTCTCTTCATAGCAATTACAGCAGAGGTGCTTGCATGAGCCTGCCTTTTGGACCCAGACTTATGGCTTTGGAGACACAGATCAAAGTTCAAAATAAGAAGAAAAGAGAAATATTCAGGTCACCACTTTTCCAGGTCTGCTTGAATTACTCAGAAGTATCTTGGGAGAGGTCTTTATCGAACTGAGAATGCAAGCAGCAGCAACCACTACTGATTAGTGGCGGCCCTTTACAGTTTCCCAAACACATGTGATCCTTGAACTCACCCTGTGCTGTGGGTGAGAAAGCAGGGTGAAGGTGTTTAGGCGATGCCTGAATGCATAAGTTGGAGAAGAACAGCAATAAAACCCAGGCTTTCTGTCTCCAAGTCTAGTGATTTTTGCACAACTGTCTTAAAAAGCAAGATGGAATCAAGTCTAGTTTCATCTTTCCTACTTCAAGCTGCTGCTAAGTCGCTTCAGTCGTGTCTGACTCTGTGTGACCCCATAGACGGCAGCCCACCAGGCTCCCCCATCCCTGGGATTCTCCAGGCAAGAACACTGGAGTGGGTTGCCATTTCCTTCTCCAATGCATGAAAGTGAAAAGTCAAAGTGAAGTCGCTCAGTCGTGTCCGACTCCTGGCGACCCCATGGACTGTAGCCCACCAGGCTCCTCGGTCCATGGGATTTTCCAGGCAAGAGTACTGGAGTGGGCTGCCATTGCCTTCTCCAATATAAAGTCATAGAGTAAAGCATATAAAACAGTAAGAAACACCTGACATCAATACGAATAGGGTACTTTCAGACATTCGGGCTAAGGAAGAATGATTTTTAAAATTCAGTACAGCATTAGCTTTCTAAAGGCAAAGACTTTTCTGCTTGTTTATTTGTTTTCATATGTGTTTGCAATTTTACTGTGTCATTTTTGGTAGATGTGTGCATATACCTACATAGATATGTACATTCAGAAAAATCCATATAGCATAAAAATATACATCTTCATGCAATTTCCAGACTGAACAAATCTATGTAACTAGCACCAAGATCAAGCAACAAAACAGTATGAACATCTAAGAAGCTGCCTCAGGCTCCCTCCCCGTCACTGCCCACCCCTTGAAGGATGGGCTACCACCCTGACTTGCACAGCCTAGATGGCTTTCATGAGAACACCCTGATTTACCATGCTACATCCAACTTTTAACACTGAAGGCTTGCTGTGCTTGACAAATATCTGTGGGATGAGAGAATGAATGAAGGCATCAATGAAGAACTGAGTGAGTCAGAATTAAGACCCTTCAAAGGTGAAATATTGCCAACTGACTCTGGAGCCAAAGACTGGAGTGAAGCTCCAAGTTTAATTGGCTGTGTGATTTGAAGCTAGTTATTTAATCTCTCTGAACCTCAGGTTACTCATCTAAAGATGGAAACACCAAAGTCTATGTCAAAGGGCTTTTTGCCAAAAGTCTTAAAGTTGATGTATGTAGAACAAGTGCCTGGCACCTAATAGGTTGTTTAATATTGGTACCTAATAATTGTTGTTATGGCAAGAAAAGGATTTGGCTGTCTGTATTTGGGGCATGACTAATCTCCTTACCTTGATCTTTTATCTCTTAAATAACATCCAAATCCTTTTAAGAAATGACATTTTAATACAGTGGAAAGGGATTATCCTTACTCAGCATCCTAGCAAAAAACAAAAAGAGAGCAACAAACAGACAGTGACTTGGGGTTAAAGCAGCTTGTTTGTGTCCTTGAATAAGTTCAGGTCCTGATCGAGATTTCAACTCCTCTGCCTGCACCATCCTCTGATCACAGAGTGTTCTCATGAATTTCTGATCCTCCAGGCCTTGG
Source organism: Bos indicus (assembly GCF_029378745.1). Lineage (NCBI taxonomy): Eukaryota > Metazoa > Chordata > Mammalia > Artiodactyla > Bovidae > Bos > Bos indicus. The sequence goes on along the minus strand of NC_091788.1, from coordinate 35,613,517 downwards.
CTTATTCCTGGGGGTAGATAACAGCCCAACCTGATGAGCTTAAGCCTAAGTTCCAACTCTACACATTAATTGTTTGAGTTGCACTGGAATCTAGCCTTGCATGACCCCCACAAGGAGAATTCCTCTCTTTACTTCTATACAAGGGTGTGCCTACCTTCACATAAAGTACTCTCCCTCTGACCACCACCTCCAGCCTCACAGCTTATTCCATTGGAGGCGGTAAAGGATGCAGACAAGATGTCCCTGATGAACAGACATGGCCTCTCCACACCGCTCCTGCCAAAATGCCTGTGTGGTCCTTGCTCTTTGAATTGGTTTTGCTTTCATTTTGTTTTCAAGTTAAAAAGAGTAAGCATCCAGAGTGAAGTAAGTCAGAAAGAGAAAAACATATGTCTCATATAAATGCTTATTTGTGGAACCTAGAAGAATGGTATAGATGATTTTATTTGCAAAACAGAAATAGGGACAGAGACACAGAGAACAAACGTATGGATAACCAAGAGGGGAAAGGCAGGGTGGGGTGAACTGGGAGACTGGGATTGACATATATACACAACTATGCTTAAAACAGAAAACTAATGAGAACCTACTGCAGAGCATGGGGAACTCTACTCAATGCTCTGTGGTGATCTAAATGGGAAGAAAATGCAAAAAGAGGGGATATCTGTATATATAGGGCTTCCCAGGTGGTACGGTGGTAAAGAATCCACCTGGCAATGTAGAAGACACAGGTTCAATCCCTGGGTCGGGAAGATCCCCTGGAGTAGGAATTGGCAACCCACTCCAGTATTGCTTGCCTGAAGAATCCCATGGACAGAGGAGCCTGAAGGGCTACAGTCCATGAGGTTGCAAAGAGTCATACACTGATCACATGCATATGTATACATATGGCTGATTTGTGTTGCTGTTCAGGAGAAACAAACATAACATTGTAAAGCATCTATGCTCCAGTTTTAAAATATAAAAAGAGTAACACATAAAGGTGGGTGATTTGATATGAAAGAAGAATGATTAGGCTATCAAATGGTTTGTGGTCTGCATAACCTATCCATTGTCTGTGTAGCAAGAACATCTTTGTGGAATGAACCATACCTGCTTTAGTTAAGTTGAGTAATTTCTCTAAGTTGCATTTATCTCACCTGTAAAATGGAAGAGTCTGGATCAGATTCCCCAGAGTGCACTTAGACAAATGCACATCTGGCAGGGGAGTGGAGACAACCCCATAAAAGGAAGGCTGTGGGACCTCTCCTTAGGAAAGTCACCACTGCCTGGAAAGACTTTTCAGTTTCCCTTTTCCATCTCCATCACCAAAGCTGCCAAACACTGAGCGCTACCTGGGGATGCGGCCTGAGAGGCTGACATGAAGCCAGCTACTCTGGCAGAATAACCCTCATCATATTGATAACGGACATGCTGCTGCTATTCGGCTGCTATGACTTCTTTCATTGTTATCGCTGTTAATGATAATGGCAATAACACTGTGTTAAGTATCTGCTGGACTTCACGTGTATACTAACTCCAGCATTTGTGCATGGCACAGACTCAGCACATATTGGTTAATGATTGGATAGAGGGCTTCCCTGATGGCTCAGGTGGTGAAGAATGAGACCTGCATTCAATCCCTGGGTCAGGAAGACCCCTAGCGAAGGGAATGGCAACCCACTCCAGTATTCTTGCCTGGAGAATCCCATGGACAAAGGAGCCTGGTGGGCTATACAGTCCACAAGGTCGCAAAGAGCCAGACACAACTGTGCCCAGTATTGTGCAGTGTTATCTTCTATATCTTGAAGCTGACCTATAAACTGGGAAGCATTCTATTTCACAGATTCGAAAACTGAGTAGCAGAGATGTTGAACAACTTCCTAAAGCCAGAGCCCCTGAGGGCTTCCCTCTCCGCAGTCTGGTTGGAGTCCAAGCCACCCCTTCCATGGACCTGTAATAGTACCAGGTTTGGGAACCCTGGGCAGATTCTTCTTTTAGACTATTTTAGATCCTTCTATCCTGCAAACCTGACACGCCATGCTTCCTGCCTCCCACTCTACCTTATTTTCAAAAACTGGAATTGGTGTGCTAGGAAGAGATCCCGGAGGAAGTTTCCTGAAGCAGTGATGCAAAGTCTGAGCGCTTCTGTATCACTTTGAGCATCAGAGCACAGGGCTGGGGTTCAGCGCTCCCTGCCAGCTGCTGTACCGGGCTCTGCCTCTTGTCATTTCTGTGTCAGACAGAGGTAGACGAATGGAAATGCTGTCACCACAGAGCAACAAGAATGATTAGAGGGCTGGAGGGATTGACTAGTGAGATAAGATTAAAAGACCTCAATATTTATCATTTTCTGAGCTGTGGCTGTGGGGCAGACAGAAGACCCATCTACAGGTATATGTGGGGTAATCACCTCTGACCCCCGGGCTCTGCAGGCAAGGGGATGCTGGCTGTCAGAAAGAAAAGGGGTTGGGAAGGTTGGAGTGTGGTGCCATTCTCAGCCTGCTGGGCACCTCAGTGCCCACACCCATGGTGCCCCCACTTTCATTTAGGCTCTCCCCTGCACCACTGGCCCAGCAGTTACTCCACCTCTGCACTGGCCCCATGGGTAGTCACACTGACATTTTGTAGGTAAGCCAGTCTGTAGCACATGGGTGATCATTTTGTCACAAGCTGCTTTAAACTAAGGCAGCAGAGGAAAAGTGTAGTCCTTTAACTCAGTGATACCTGAGTTCTGGAACACGGGTAATATGCCGGCCATAGCCATTAGCCAGATAAGCCACCCAAGGTGTTCATGATCTCTAGTTTCAGGCACAAATTAATATTAAAGCAAAGTGGTCTGCCTTTATTTCTCATCTGCAGTTTACTATTTATTCCTTGGGGGTTATCGCAAGGCAGACAGAATTTTGCTCTTTGGTAGGTTTTTTGTTTTTTTTTTTTTCCCTGATAAATTCATCGAATTCCAAAAGTACTTGAATAAAGAATGGTAATAGACTGAATACATAATAGGCACTCAGTGGCTATCGGTTTTCTTTCAAACTTTAAACATTTTCCTTTATACTGGCGTATAGCCAATTAACAGCGTTGGGGTAATTTCAGGTGAATGGCGAAGGAACTCAGCTACACCTACACATATATCCATTCTCCCCCAAATCCCCCTGCCCTCCAGGCTGGCACATAACATTGAGTAGAGTTCCATGTACTATACAATAGGTCCTTGGTGGTTGTCTCAATGGCTATTAGTTGAACAAATGAATGGATGAAGAAGTGGTACACATAAAGTCAGAACTGCACATTTCAGCCCTAAAATGCATGACATCTAAAACTAGAGGAGATTGAGTAGACTAGAGAAATAGAGTTCCATAAGACATGTGAAAACCATTCATGTTTTTTGAAAGCCCCTGCCTGGACTGCTCTGCATTCAGCTCAGAAAGCTATAGGAGACCATGCCTTCTGTAGATAAATGTCGTGATCACCCTGGCTATATGGTGATCAGTAAATGATTAAGGGTTTGGAGCTGGGGAGACTGAATTTGCATTGCTTCTCCACGTTTCACTGGATGTGAGATCACATGCATCTTCCAGAAGCTGTCTGCCATATCAGAACCTGAGGACAAAGAAAAAATCAGCAACATCTACCTCAGCTTTGCCCAAACTTTTAATATCTTGTTTATCATCAATTTTTATATTCATTTTAATTTTTTTAAAAGCATGTTGTATCGACATGTGAGTGTTGATTAGTCAGCTTTTGTCACTTAGATTTTGCTCTCAAAGAGGTCTCCTTCACTTCACCCTTGTCTCATCATTTCAGTATCATTTTTTTCTTCATAATAAGATAGCAAAGGGATTCTTTTTTGCAAAACAGGACTTTTGCAAAAGAGGTTAATGATTTCTCCCTCATAGGGTTCATTGCTAGAATTTAATGAGGTAGTGCAGCGTCTAGACACTTACCATGTGGGCAACAAGTGGCTCAGCAGTAAAGAACCTGCCTACCAATGCAGGAGACATGGGTTCAGTCCCTGGATGAGACAGATTCTATGGAGAAGGAAATGGCAATTCATTCCTATATTCTTGTCTGTGAAATCCCATGGACAGAGGAGCCTGGTAGGCCACAGTCCGTGGGGTCTCAAAGGAGTCAAACCCAACTGAGTGACTAAACAACAATTATGGTTATCAGCTATTTGCTTAGCATCACTCAAGAAAGGACTAGTGGTATTTCGGGACTGTCCTTAGACTACTGTTCTAAGATTAAATGCTAAATATGTAACTTGAAGAAATGATGCCCAGTCACCTCTAAGCTGACTTTTATCCTCCTGTCCTATGGTTCTTTCTCACAGCAAAACAGCATCCTGTCAGAATACAGCGAGGGCATTTTCATTTGATGTTTCCTCCGTGAGGATCTTGCTCCCTCCAGTTCAGAGCCCTGAGATCCTGTTAGGAGTTCAGTCCACACTTAGGCCAGTATGGGGGTAGTACACATTAGTTCAGGGCAAACAGTCAATATTTGTGATTTTCTTCTAGATTCTGGATATGGTCAGAGGTGTGGGAGAGGCAGTGACCCACATTGTGACATTGTCTTGGGGACAACTGACTGGGCAGAAAAAAGAGTAGAAATATCTGAGTGATGGAGTATGGGTGCAGGCGCAAGGATGTGTAGGATGTAGAGGAAGGATGTGCAGGCCATTGAGGGGCTCTCTGGGAGCAGGTGATGCCCAGTGGTGCCACAACAGCCGATCAGACATCTGCAGGTGAGGGAGAAAAAAGGTCCTTGCAATGGAGGGGATGTCAAAAGCCGTGAAAGACCACGGCTATGGAGAGGTGTAATAACAGTGCTGCACAGGAAGATGCAACCCACGCTAGTGATTTTACCTGGGAGCATCTAATAGAGAGAATCTGGCAACAAGGTGTTGAAGGACTGCAAGGACCAGAGGAAACAGTGGAGCCCATTTGGGGCTGGGGAGAAGGAGAAGCTAGGACTGTCAGAAACCACACTTGTGGGATTTGTAGAAAGGCTCTGTGAGCGGGGACCAGCCCTGAAGGAGAAGGAGGGTCTCTGGAGCACAGAGGAGGGGCTGTGTGAGGCTAGGAGCAGACTCTGGGGGTGGGGTGGGATGTGGGTCCTGCTCATGCTGGTTCCCGTGGCAGAAACAGTGAGTTGAGTTGGGGGGTGTGGGAAGAAGCTGGAAATGAACCAGCTGTTCCTGCAGCTAAGTGCTGCTGTCGGGTGAAAGGTCGCTGCTGGGGTGATGTTGACTAAACAGCCCCTAACAGAAGGGAGCAAGACCCTGTCCCCTTTCCTGCCCCCATCCTTCCTGTCCCTGCTGAGGTTAGCAGGAAGCCAGGGGATACAGAAGAAATTAGTCTGCAGAATCCCAGCTGCATCGTCACCAGGCAGAATAGAGAGGATGCACTTGGAGCCCAGACAGACACCTGGGGCTTGGAAGTCATGCCAGATGCCCTCGGCGTCGGCAGGTGGGGTAGAGGCTGGAGCTAAGTGGAGCCCTGGGAAGGAAGGGAGCAAAAGTGTGGTAACACCTGGTCCCCTGAAATGCATGGCCAGGGCAGACGGTGCCTTCTGGGGAGGATGAAGCCCTCTCCCCCTTCTTTCCGCTGTGTGTAGTGGGGCAGTAACAAGTCAGTGTATGAGGCGCCAACTTTTATTACACTCACAAGTAGTTGAAAGTGATCCTTACCAAGTCATGGAAAACATTTGGCAAATGATTACAAAGAAATGTCTTTCTTCCTTTTGTTTTCTCTTAGCAAAGCACTTCATTGTTTAATGAGTAACTAAAGAAAATACTTAACAGAATCTAATAATGTAATTCTAATTAAATGCTTTTTACATTTTTTTAAAGATTCTGAATAATGTGTTTAGTAAGTAACGGTGTTCCTGAGTAATCTTTACCCGAAGGAAGTGACTTAAAACCATTTATTAGAAACTAGTGAGATTATTTTTGCATAGTTTTTTCCTCCGTGGTGTCCATGGGCGAGCAAAAGAACATCAACAAAGCAGGGAAAGGCATTTTGTGCAGGTGAACGACTCTGTCAGTTCCACATCCTTATCCAAACTTCTTTAGAGAACATTCACCCTAAGTGTGGTCCCCAACGGGAGGATGTGATACAGTAAGTCTCAGAAAAACGTCTAATCTTCACCCTCCAAGAATTTACAATTTAACTGAAGAGATGCCGTGAACACACAGCCTTGTGTTTGCCTTTGGCAGCGTACCTTGTTCATCCTAGAATGAGTCTAAGGCAGCATGAGGTGCAGAGGACCTTTCTCATACATGTCTTTTCCTCTAGCTGATGGCCCATTTTGGAACTGAAGTTGTTACTTACTTTTTTTGTTCTTTTGCTAATGTAGGCAAGAATCTCTCAACTATTGAAAAGTAATAACACAGTATGGTAATGTGCATAAATCAATAATGCATTTTGGAACAATGACTAATGTTGGTCCCAGGCGTCTTTTCTCATGGATGGATTTTTGTGTTCATTGGAAAGTAACAATCACTTTAGTATGTATCACTAATTAAAAACTGTTGAATAATTTCCAACAGATATTAAGTAATTATTGGCAATGCCATGTCAGCCCCAGTAAATAATTATCTTACCTTGTAACACATAATTAAAATTACATTGCCCCCCAAACAGGTATTAAATAGTCATAAATGATTCCAACTGTACAGCACATGGAGCAGCCATGTATTCAACTCAGTTATGTTTATAATTTAAAATGACATTTTTCATTTGACTGCTGATTTATGAAATTTTAAAAAATCAATTTGCCTTTCTTAATGGGCTAATGCCTTTGGGGGATACACCAGATGTTCTTCTGCCCAAGGTTGGCAGCTGGGCAGAAAAAAATTAGCCAAGCATATTGATACAAGACCTAAACAAGAAAAGGGTAGTAATAATGGGTGGCAGGGTGAAATAAATTAACTGGGGATGTGCTATGAAGTGGTCCTTGTGAGCCTCATCTTGACGATAAGAGGCTGTGCAGCCTGTGGTCTGCAGGTTCCCCGGGCACCTCTCTACGCTCTTCCTCATGGCCATTGTTATCATGGAGCTGTCAAGGACTGCACGTGGTACCATGTCTCTTCTGCTGGGATCAACATCTAAGTGCAGGGAACAGAGGAAGGCTCTTCCAAATGCTTAATGCATTGCCCCGCTACAGCCTGACTTCCCTGGGACAAGGGTGTAGCAGGAGGGATGGCAAGAATGAGGACTCCAAAGCCTGATTACTTTCGAGCAGATGGCAATCTTTCCATTGGTCGTCATTTGACAGATATTGAATGAGCACTTATTGTGTGCTAGGGACTATGGTTGGTGTAGATTTTAAGGTTCCTCGCTTTTAAAATGTGAGACAATACACTTTGTCCTTTCACCTCCAACCGTTTGTTTATTGATTTGTATTCATCAGATAGTAAGTTGTGGTTGTCCATTTCTACCAACGTGTGAATATCAGGCACGATATAGCCAGATCATCCCCAGCTTTGTGGATCCTCAGATATCATCATGGGTTGTTTAGGGTATCTGCAGTCTCCATCCCTGAGATGGGAGTCACCATCAGCACCTGGACCTGCCTTGGGTTACTTAAGTTCTTTCAGGAAGCAGATGGTAACAGCCAGTAACCTTCTAACTGCTTGTTCAATGATCTTTCCCCTACCAGACCATGAAGTTCCATGAGAGAAGACTTCAGGTCTATATTAATCACTAATATATTCCCTGCAATTAGACTCGTGTAAATATTTGTTTCATTAATCATTGATTAAAATTCCAAAACAGTAAAAAGAGCAGAGAGCAAAATTGCCAATGCCTCTCACTCTTTATAATCAATTCAGAGTATCCATCTCGAAAGACAAATATGACTACATACTTTATACATCACTCCCAAACCGCAGTATATCCCCAGTCCTGAGTAGCATCCTACATCACCATGGAGAGGGTGCTTCCAGGTGTTCCATGTAATTCACAGAGTTGGGCTTGGCTGGGTGCTTGGCACAGACACTGGGGTGGCTCCGGGGACTGTGTCAGGAGTTGCCTGATCGGGGCTGATGGATATTTTTCACTCTTGCATCAGGAAGAAACCCTGCGGGTGTACAAATCAGATCCAAGGGAACTGCATTTATTTGTTCTATATCCTCAGGCAACATATGGGCCATCCGTAATGAAGGATTAAGAAGCCTAGGCTGGAAGGGAAGAGCGGCGATAAAGACAGTGCTGTGCTGTGCTTAGTCGCTCAGTCATGTCTGACTCTTTGTGACCCCATGGACAGTAGCCCACCAGGCCCCTCTGTCCATAGGAGTCTCCAGGCAAGAATACTGGAGTGAGTTGCCATGCCCTCCTCAAGGGATCTTTCCAACCCAGGGATCGAACCCAGGTTTCCCACACTGCAGGTGGATTCTTTACTGTCTGAGCCACCAGGGAAGCCTGATGAAGACAATAGGAAGCCAGGTTGTCTTCAGCTTTGGAGCCCAGGCTGCTCCATCCTGGCTCAGTGGAGGTTCATTTTCCCTGTGTGCCACATGTGGGGACACGGGTTCTAGAGCTTTGAATCCATTGCCAGCTGATCAAAGCAGTAGAGCTGGTCACTCTTTCTCTGAGGCAGACACAGGAGAGTCGCTGTGAAGAGGGGAGGAGAATGCAAACAGACAGCCAGTGCATTGATGAGTCTGGCTCAGTTCCTAGTGGGCAAAGGATGTTCTGAAATCCTTGATGATGTATCTGATCCATATAGAAAGTCACTTCTGAAAGCTTTGTTTGAATAGGTAGATGAGTCAAAGATTTGGGAAGGCAGGGAACAACACAGAGAAGTTTCAGATTTATGGTTGGAGTAGATTCTATTACATATCCAGGTTGGACATATTGATGTGAGGTGACAACACTCCAGAATAAAAATGTAGTGTTTTTTAAAACTGTAGATTCATGTAGGTGGGACCTGAGTTCTTGGGTGCCTGTGCTTTGGGGTACCAGAGTGGTTTTATTAAAACCTAGCAACATAACCAGAAGGTGATGCTTCATGAGTGCCTGTGTTTGTTAAATTCCCAAAGGATGCAGTACAGAGACTTCAGCAGGTGGCAGAAGGATGCATGGTACTCCTGTGCCTAAGAGCTCTTCCATTATCTCCTCATGTAGTTCTAATACAGAAGATTCTAGATGTCACTTGCCAATCCATTTTTCTCTTTAAAGAAGAGTGATTTGACAACAGCTTCATATAATATTGTTGTTTAGTCACCAAGTCGTGCCTGACTCTGCAACCCCATGGACTGTAGCCCACCAGGCTCCTCTGCCCATGGGATTTCCCAAGCAAGAATACTGGAGTTGGTTGCCATGCCTCCCTCCCAGGAATCTTCCTGACGCAGCGACTGAACCCATGTCTCCTGCATCTCCCGCAATGGCAGGCAGATTCTTTACCGCTGAGCCACCAGGGAAGCCCTTCATATAAAGTTAAATTCCAGTAATCTAAATCATGTATCATTTTCATTCTCTCTTAATACTGACTCTGTCCATCCAGCTCTGATGTCCATCAAGGATGGGACCCTTCCTGCACCAGTGACTCAATGGCCTCTTTCCCATCAGAGTCCTGCCGTCCCCATGTCACTGACAGCAGCAACCCCATGTGATGGAATGAGTAGGGTTTTGGCCTTGAGTGATTTTAGTTTCTGTCTTAGTTTACCTCTCACCACTTACAAGACCTTGGTCATTTTTCTTTAACTCATGAAACTGATTGCCGTTATTTAAAAATGAAGAAGCAGTAGCCACTTCCAAGGTTATTGGTGGATTTAATGAGGTGGTGCACATAAAGCCCCAAGTGTGGGTCTTGGCACCTTCCAGACCCTGAATAAATCTCCATTTACCATGCACTTGGCACCTGGCCAGGCGGAATGGGCCATTGTGAAGGAGTCCAAGGGCTCCTGGAAGTGCTTCTACTTATGAAGCAAACAGATTTACCAATACTAAGGGTTCCTGATGTTGACAATTTAGAAACAATTACAGTCCCCGTCAGACTTCCCTCGTGGATCAGTGGTAAAGAATCCACCTGCCAATGCCAGAGACGTGGGTTTGATCCCTGGATCAGGAAGATCTCCTGGAGGAGGAAACGGCAACTCACTCCAGTATTCTTGCCTGGAGAATCCCATGGACAGAGGAGCCTGGCGGGCTACAGTCCATGGGGTTGATGAGTCAGACACAACTTGGTGATTAAACAACAAGTTCCCATTTCCTTATCTGGTGGAGCCAACCTACACAAGTGTTATTTCCCATTTATTGAAGACAGAGCAAGCAGGCGAGGAGGTTCGATAGCCAGTTACCCCATTATCCTGTATTTGTGCTGGGAGAACATGCTTTAAAGTATGAGGTTCAGCTTCCCTGGCTCCCAGGTCTCTACACTCCCAGTGGGAATTCTGGGGCCACGGGCACCCCCAGAGGAGGTTACATATCTTTCTATCTCCTTGCAAAAGATTCACGTGGGCAAAAGAGATTGGATGGGTACATTTTGCTTTGTTTAAATAACATTTGCTTTTGCTGCTTTTAATCATGGGTTCCCCTGAGCCTGGCGTGCTCTCCACAGCACACACTGGCTGCATACCTAACAGATATTTTGAATACAACAGCTTGAGTCCCCTGCTGCTCGGATGATAGCAATTGGCTAGGTGTTCCAGCCTCTTCCCTCTCGCTCCTCCATGGATGCAAGGAGATTTCAAGTGCAATTTGGCCTTGTACATCAAATAGCAATTTTCCTGCAGAAATCACCGCCTCCAAAAACTCTACTCTAATCAAATCTATCAAGCCCAATTTAGGGGCAAGCTTGTGTCTGTTTATCAAGGAAATGGAGTTGAAATTGCCCCCTTTAATAGAATCACAGCTGCCCACCACAATCTTTCACATGGATGTTTGAATTAATGGCAGGCCATGGCCCATGCTCCCCAACCCTGGCATTTGATTCCAGTTGGAGGAAATTGCTATAATTTCTGCCCTGGGGTTCTGGGGAATATTGGGGCATTTCATGTTGGGATAAGAATTAACATGTCAAGGGAATTAAGGAATTCGGAAGTGGTTGGGGGAAAGATTAGCACTTTACACAACACCCAATGGGTCACCTTGGCATCAAAGCAAACCCAATATGACTCATATGAACCACTTTCACCAAGCCAAGGAAAAGAAAATCACAGAGGGATGACTTTCTCTGAAGTTGAGATTTTAAATCAGAACACAGTGGGTCCAGGTAGCATGTATCTGTTCTGAATATAGAGCACCTCATTGGTTGCAGTTCCATTTTAAGAGTGGATGGGTGGGCAAACAACCTGATGTAGGAGATGGATGGGCTCCAGGTTAGACATTTACAACTGGTCTCCTGTTTGCCTTTCATGGGGCATGAAGAAGTGGGCTTCAGGCAGGATACTTAACAACTGTTAGCACTACTGAGACAAGAGATAGGTGGGCTCCAGTTAAGGCATTTTTAATCAGCCTCCTGTTTGCCCTCTGAAATGGAAATAACAACAGAAACAGGGTAAGTAGCCGGTGTTTGTCTCTTAAGGTAATAGTCACAGCAATAGTCATGGCAAGGACAAGGAGGGGCAAGACCCTGTTTAAGTAAAGGATTAAGGGATCTCTAGTTGACTCACTGGAAAAGACTCTGATGCTGGGAGGGATTGGGGGCAGGAGGAGAAGGGGACGGCAGAGGATTAGATGGCTGGACGGCATCACTGACTCGATGCACATGAGTTTGGGTGAACTCTGGGAGTTGGTGATAGACAGGGAGGCCTGGCGTGCTGCGATTCATGGGGTCTCAAAGAGTCGGACACGACTGAGCGACTGAACTGAACTGAACTGAACTGTGTCCCACCTCTTTGGAGAAGGCAATGGCAACCCACTCCAGTACACTTGCCTGGCAAACCCCATGGACGGAGGAGCCTGGTAGGCTGCAGTCCGTGGGGTCGCTAGGAGTCAGACACGACTGAGCAACTTCACTTTCACTTTTCACTTTCATGCATTGGAGAAGGAAATGGCAACCCACTCCAGTGTTCTTGCCTGGAGAATCCCAGGGACAGGGGAGCCTCGTGGGCTGTCATCTCTGGAGTCGCACAGAGTTGGACACGACTGAAGCGACTTAGCAGCAGCAGCATAGCATAGCAGTCCCACATCTTTGGGGTCAAGGGAGACACTATACATGAGCAGAAAGGCTCCCTGTGGGTCAAAAGTCAAGGGATAATGCTAGCCCATAATGAGTCTTGATCCTCCCAAAAGCCTTCACTTCAAGATCTATCTTGGCTGAGGGGTGTGTGCACACCCAGGGGAGGGTCCCAGGGTAGGTCAGGTGTGGAAAAAGATACCAGATAATTGGCCTGAAGGAAGACAAAGAGCCAGAAGAAACGACCTCTATAAATGACTTAACCACCTCTTTGCTGTGCTCCTCCTCACGAGGGGGAACGCCCACCCCCTTTCTCTCTGGTTGTGCCTCTCTGCCTTGCTTCTGTGTTCACTAGACAAACTGCTTCTATGTGTACTCACCCACTTGTTGTTATGCTATGTCTCTAATAATAAATTTTATATCTATATTTACAGTTTCTACCTCCATGATAAATGCATTTTTCACTGGGTGCAAAGATCCAGAGATAAAGAGCTTCTAGTCTCTAGCCCTTGTTGGCCTGGTGGCTAGGATTTCTGATTTTCATCCAGGCTACCCAGGTTCATTTCCTGGGCAGGGAATTAAGATCTCGCTTTATGCTACTGCTCACAGCTGCATCGCCGAGACCAAACTCAGCTGAGATGTCTGGGCCCCCTGAGCCAGGGAGCAAGCCAGCAGCTTCTCTTCCTGTTGGCTCCGGCAGCAACCTCAGCCCTGGGATTTCCTGCTGAAGCCCTAGAGACGGGCTTCTGTCCGGCACGTGCAAGCGGACAGTCGCTGTGATCATTTGTCACCCAGACAGAGACCTTCTCATTATCAGGAGACTTTTTTTTTTTTCCTCTTTCAAGCGTATTAACATCTTGTATTTTTATAGAACTATTCTAATCATTTCTTTTCTGGCACATTTTCATGTTTTCATCCCGTTTTATTCTCACAGTACAGAAGGGAGGTGAACTATTTATAAAGCAATACTGTAAATGAGGAAGCCAAAGTTAAATGACACATCCAGTTAGCGGAGCCTCTGGAACAAGACGTCCTCCCCACAAACCCCTTGCTCCTGCGTGTCCCTCCCTGAAGTACTGGAGCCCTCTGACCTCCCGCTGTGAGAGTGAGGGGCACAGCCTTCCTGCCCCCGCAGCCCCTATCCCCCCCAGAACTCCAGCAGCATCTCCTTCTCCTTTTAGGAAGCTTCCATCTTCCCTTTCCCTCCAGAAATAATCCCGGGCATTTTACAATCAATAGGTAATAGAGATCCTCTCTTTGTGAAATGGACCTGAAATTTTTCCTCTTCCCATTGAAAATAAAGGACTCCTAAATGACAGCCTCATAGAAATTTAATAAATGTGGGAGAAAGCCTATTTATTTTCTTCAAGAGCTGCTAATGCCTCTCCGAAAAAGCCTCCCATTTAGAATTAATTCAGCTTTTCTCTTGCATCCTTTTCTCATTCCTTGCTCTCCTCCTAGACCGGCCTCTTTTCGTTTTACTTAGGGCCATTTGCATGAAAACAGCATTGCAACTACCGGGGGCTTATCTGCAGCTGTTGATTCTCACTCAGAATTCCTAATTCCCCTGGAACCTTCAGGTGTCCCCCCACCACACGTGGGTGTCTTCAGGCATGAGGGTGTGTCCTTTCTCTGGTACCAATGGGCACCCTGGGGGCCTGAGTGGTGCATAGGGGAGAAGCTGCCACTGGTGAGGTGTTGGGTCAGGAAAAGCATCATGAGGGTAGGCGACCAGAGAGCTGTCTCTCCTGGGGCATCAAGGCTGTGCTCCTGAGCTGCTGATGAATCATCAATCATCAATCCTCGGTCTGTGTTAGGAGCTCAGAAAGGAGAGGCTGATTTCCTGTGCGGCCAGGGAGTTACACTCTTGTTCCTTCCTGCACTTCAGAAGGCATCTAATAGCTGGAGTCACTGTGGAAAGACAGGGGGAAACAAAACCGCAGTGCTTAAAAAAAAAGGAGAGAAACACTGTGCTATTTCCCCCACTTTATGAAATTGCTTGTCAGGTTATTGATTGAGGCTTAGCCCTTCTTCTGTGCAGTAGCCTCTCTGCTGCCAAGACTGCCTCTAACTTAGGACCAGATGTGCTGCCCCTCATTGGGTTGTGGGGGGCTGGGGGCCTCTCGGCCAATGCAGACCCCCTCTGCCTGGTCAAGGATGGTGCCAATCGCAGGCGTGTGCATGTAATTCTAACACTCGGTGGGCCCAGACACCTGAGTTCCCAAATGTGTCACAGAGCTGCAAACAGCAGGTCAGGCACCTGTAAATAAGGTCCCCCCATGGAAAGTGGGGTGAGCCTCATTGGGGTGTTCCCCTCCTTTCACTGACAGGCTTTGGGAGAGAACGTTGAGCACTTACTGTTTACTGTCATCTCTATGCTCCTATTTTCTCCTCATAACACTCCCAGTTCATCTCTTGAAGCTTATCATTGACATTAACGATAAAATAATTGGCCGAATGGGCTTCCCTGGTAGGGCTTGTGGTAAAGAATCTGCCCGCCAATGCAGGAGACTTAGGTTCAATCCCTGGTTCAGGAAAATCCCCTGGAGGAGGGCTTGGCAACCCACTCCAGTATTCTTGCCTGGAGAATCCCATGGACCGAGGAGCCTGGCAGGCTACAGTCCATGGGGTTGCACAGAATTGGACATGACTCACTGTCTGAGCACAATTGGCTGAATCTCAATCCATCCCACTGCCTTCTGCAATATTCACCCAGGCTTCTACTGCTCCTCTGAGACTGAACTTCCCATCCTGCTCCTATTTCTGGGTCCTCATTTCCTCCTCCTACACCCTCTTGCCTTTCTTTACCTCCAGAGCCAAGGAATTCTTCAGGGTTTGGTCTTTGGCTATTCTCTTTTCTTCTCTATGCTCTCCTCTTTGGTGTTCTTCCCACCTCCCACTGTCCAATTATCACCTTGGTGGAACTGATGCCTAAATCTGTCTCCAGTCTTGACTCCTCTGTTGAAATCTAATCCCACATTTATAATTACCTGAGAAATATCACCAGTGCTCTCTCCTTTTAGTTCAGTTCAGTTCAGTGGCTTAGTCGTGTCCAGTTCTTTGCTACTGCGTGGACTGCAGCACGCCAGGCTTCCCTGTCCATCACCAACTCCCAGAGCTTCCTCAAACTCATGTCCATCGAGTCTGTCTCTCAGATCTGTTGATCTGTTGATTCTAACTTTTTAAATTTCCCACCCCTCCTTTTCATCTCAACCACCTCCATCCTAGTTCATTATTTCATTACTTCTCACTTGAACTATCGGGACACCCAATTAAAATCTCTTTCCCTTCTGGCTCTACCTTTCATGTCTCTGCTGTATTAGTCTTCTTTAAGAACAGCTCTGACCCCAGCAATCCCTTATCAGGAACCATTCATGGTTCCGTTTCTGGTGAATTTGTTTCTTACTTTATTGCAATAGATGTTGGAGATGAAGTGATAGTTAAGAAGTGGATTTATTTAAAGAAAAACACACTCCACAGGGGGTTCTCTAGTAGCTCAGTTGGTAAAAAATCTGCCTGCAATGCAGGAGGCTCTGGTTCTATTCCTGGGTTGGAAAGATCCCCCGTAGAAGGGATAGACTACCCGCTCCAGTATTCTTGCCTGCAGAATCCCCATGGACAGAGGAGTCTGGCTGGCTACAGTCCAAGGGATCATGGCAAAGAATCAGACATGGCTGAGCAACTAAGCACAGCACAGCACAGCACAGCACACTCCATAAACAGAATATGGGCCATCTCAAAAGGCGAGAAAGTCCTAAATATGGTGTGGTTACTTTCTATGGCCTAGGTAATTTCACGGAGAAGGCAATGGCACCCCACTCCAGTACTCTTGCCTGGAAAATCCCATGGGCGGAGGAGCCTGGTAGGCTGCAGTCCATGGGGTGGCTAAGAGTCGGACACGACTGAGCGACTTCACTTTCACTTTTCACTTTCATGCATTGGAGAAGGAAATGGCAACCCACTCCAGTGTTCTTGCCTGGAGAATCCTAGGGATGGTGGAGCCTGGTTGGCTGCCGTCTATGGGGTCGCACAGAGTCGGACATGACTGAAGTGACTTAGCAGCAGCAGCAGGTAATTTCATAGGCTAACATGTTGGAGGATTATTCTGATTATTCCAATTATTTCAGGGAAGGGGTGGGGATTCCCAGGAATTGGGCCAACACCCTTTTTTTTTTTTTGCCTCAGAACTGTCATGGCACCCGTGGGTGTGTCATTTAGCTGATGTGTTACAACGAACATATGATGAGGCTCAAGTTCCACAGGAAAGACCCTGATGCTGGGAAAGATTGAAGGCAGGAGGAGAAGGGGACGACAGAGGATGAGATGGTTGGATGGCATCACTGACAGGATGGCCATGAGTTTTAACAGGCTCTGGGAGTTGGTGATGGACCGGGAAGCCTGGCGTGCTGTAGTCCATGGGGTTGCAAAGAGTTGGACATGACTGAGCGACTGAACTGAATTGAACTGAAGGTCCACAGGAAGTTGACTTGTTTGCTTCTAATAAGTTTATGTCTTGTCGTCAGGCTATGTTGTTCTTTGAAAGGTTGTGCCCTGCACCCTTCCCTCTTGTTCAGTACCTTCTTCACCAGGAATGCTAAATCCAGTGTTTTTTTTCAGGCACAGGTGAGGGGATCAGGTTCGACACTCAGTGAACCCTGGTCTACTTCAAATCCTCTCCTTCTTCCTCTTTGCAGGGACGAGGCCTCCCAAGCCACATTGGACAGGCAAGGGCAACCCACTGGATGACATGCCTAAATTTGTTCCCTCTGCCAGATTAGTTTTCCCTTCCCCATCTCACCAACCTCACTCCATCCCCTCCACCTTGACAAACTGTTTATCATCTTTCAAAACTAGGTGTAGAGATTATGTTCTCTGCAAAGTCTTTTCAGCAAACTGGACAACATTAGCCATGTCCTTTTCTACTCTCATGGTGCCTTGTGTGACTCTGTGTTAGCATGCCTGCTTTTATGAGGCTAGGACCACCTTGACCATCTTACTTATCTTTATAGTCACAGCACCCAACATAGAATAAGCTCTGCTATTATGTGAGCATCCCTGAATTCCTCTCTGTTTGCCTGGGCTCCAGCTCTTCCTTCCACCTGGAATCCCTCCTTTATTATCTTAACAAAGCTCAGTGTAAAATATTCCCTCACAAGATACCTCCTTTGATCACTTTAACAAGCGTATTTTTGTGTATGCGAACTCCCAAACATGGAAAGAATATGATTTGTATTTATCAGACTTGCATTAGATTTGGACTCAGACTAACAGAATTTTATTCCTTCATTATTTAAAAGTTTATTCCACAAGACTTTAACAGTACAGAAAGTCTCAAGGACAATAATACTTATGAACGATAGAACTTGGAACACAGCAAATGATCAATAAATGTAAATTCATGTTCTTCCTTCTTTAAGGCACTTACCACTTTATGACTTTTAGCACAGACATTCACGTCATTTTCCTATTGTCAATAATAGAACAAAGCTCCTAGTGGAAGAACACTATCTTACTCATATTTCCTTTTTTCAGCAGAGAATATCAGAGATCCTTACATAATTCAGTTGCTTAGAATATTTGTTGAATTTAATGGGGCAAACTTATTTTTAGTGCTTTATGCTTTAAAAATAATATAGTTTTATTATTTGTACAAAATTAAATATGAGGTTGATGGTCATGCCTATAAAATGCTGGCCATCACACTTTGGGTGAATAATGTAACCTACATGACAACATACTTCTACGAGAAAATCAGATTAGACATCCATCATTTCAACTTAGTATCTTTAACAGAAATATTCCTCTTTCTCTTTGTGAGAGCTGCCTCTTATATCTTTATAAGCATGGAAAAAAAAAATGAAACAGTATTGACTTGACAACGTTCTTTTCAAAAGTGGTCAATGAGGTAAATTAGATTACCTGGTAAATTCCATATAAAAGGTGAGTGTTTCTATAAATTTAAGTGAAAAATCTTTGAAGAACTTTGTTCTCAACAGTGGAGAAAGTTATGAAGAATTGTTTATATGCCTTCAACAACTATGCCTCAGAACACAGGAGCATTAAGAGAATCTAATCATCACCAAATTTAAAGACCTTTGACCATTACTTCATGGCAAATAGCTGGGGAAATAATGGAAACAGTGACACTTTATTTTTTGGGGCTTCAAAATCACTGCAGATGGTGACTGCAGCCATGAAATTAAAAGATGTTTGCTCCTTGGAAGAAAAGCTATGAACAACCTAGACAGCATATTAAAAAACAGAGACATTACTTTGCCGACAAAGGTCTGTCTAGTCAAAGTTATGGTTTTTCCAGTAGTCATGTATGGATGTGAGAGTTGGACCATAAAGAAGGCTGAAGAACTGATGCTTTTGAACTGTGGTGTTGGAGAAGACTCTTGAAAGTCCCTTGTACTGCAAGGAGATCCAACCAGTTGATCCTAAAGGAAATCAGCCCTGACTATTCATTGGAAGGACCAATTTTGAAGCTGAAACTCCAATGCTTTGGCCACCTGATGTGAAGAACTAACTCATTAGAAAAGACCCTGATTCTGGGAAAGACTGAGGGCAGGAGGAGAAGGGGATGACAGAGGATGAGGTGGTTGGATGGCATCACTGACTCAATGGACATGTGTTTGAGCAAGCTCCAGGAGTTGGTGATGGACAGGGAAGCCTAGCATGCTACAGTCCATGGGGTCACAAAGAGTTGGATATGAGTGAGTGACTGAACTGAACTGAACTTTAGTTTTCTCTTCTGATTTTTTTTTTTTTTAAGTGTGGTTAATATGGCCACCTGGCTTGAATCACAATGATGATATGAGAACTGCAAGTACAGCTCTTGATTCCAGGGTCTGTCTTTATTTCCACAGCCCAAAGTCTTATAAAATGCCTGGAATAGAAAATATGCTCAATAAATATTTATTGAGTACATGAAGCATGCGAGGAGGATTTTGAGGACTTCATAATGTAACGTGGTGGAATTCACACTGTCTACTGTCACTTTCTTATTTTAGATGTGATAATGAGGCTCAGAGAGGACAAGGGATTTGCTTAATGTCACACGACAAACTCCTGGCAGAACAAGGAGCAGACTCCAGATTTCATGTGTCCTGGTTTAATGCTCTTCACATACACCACATCGCACCAGCCATTTCCCAGATGTGATAATACACCATCTGATAATAGAAAGAACCAATGCAATTCAACTAATATTTATTAAGCTCTTGTTATATTCCAGGCATGGCGCTCAGCACTGCAGGGATTACAAGATGAATTACACAGTCTATGCTTTTAACTTCACGAATTTTGATGGAGGAGGAAAACACATAAACCGTTACTAAATACTTATTAGGAAACAGACACCATAATGGAGACATAGGGAATGTGCTGATGGGCTCATCCTGAAAGGAGTTAATAAATTGGATTACGGGATGGGTGGAGCTGCAGGCTGTGGAGCAGGTTTTATCTGATAGTTTTTCTGATCTTGGAACGAAACACAAGGATGCCATCAGCTAAGAGGGGAAGGGAACTATCTGGACAAAGGAAAAGTCTGGGAGAGCAAAGAGGAGGTGGATGGTTCCAGCAACTCCCAAGGCTATGACTTGAAGGAGCCATGGTAGGAACGTGGAATGAAGTCTGGACCAGTAAATGTGGCCTTTTTGGACAACCATCATGGCTGGAATGTGGTCAGAGTGGATAGATTGGCAACTGGGAGAGTAGTTACAGGGCTACTTCGAAATTCAGCAAAAGTCCCCTCCACAGAGGAAAACAGTGAGCATAAGAGAGATTACTCCAAATAGGAGAAACATTATGAGAAGAATTAGGAGCCTGGGCACTTGATTCAGATTGGCTGTCCCCCTTGCTTCCTCATACAGGTTAGGTAAATTTTCTGTGCCCAGTGTTTACCTGCAAAGTGCCCGCTCCTGCTGTGGCAACCTACTGCTGCAGGTGCAAAGTGCTAGCAAGGGCACCTGGCTCACAGGAGGTCCCCAGTAAATGCTGCTGGTTGCTGTTGGTATAAAGATGTTACATGGAGTGCGGGCCTCCTGAGAACAGGTACTCCTTTTATTCACCGGCATAGTCCCTGGCTAGAAAATTGCCTGGCCCATTGTTGCTATTGCTGTTGGTGTTCAGTCGCTAAGTTGTATCTGAATCCATGGACACCTATTAGGCATTTAATAACTTTGTTGTTGTTATCATCAAAGTTTCCTCTTTGTACCTTCTCCCTCTGTATCCGTCCAGGAGGATTGTATAGGAATTATCTCCATAAGGATTATAACTGGTGCCTTCCAACAATGCGCACTGACATGTGAAAAATCATTCATGATATCATAGTCTTTTCTAAAACTGGCTATCATTTTCAATATATTCAGCAGAGGCTTGGAAAGTTTTAAGCTGCAAATGAACACTTTGGAGGCATCCTTCCTTGAATTTGATTTAAGACATCAGGGAGCTGAGGTTGAGCTGTTAATGATTCAGAAGTCCAGGGTCCTGTTTGGTGGCTCAGATGACTCACTGGGTAGTGAGAGCCAGGCTGTGTTCTCTCTGTGACTCACTTTACTCATCTCTGGAATGGGATTCTAGCTGACCTCATAAACAGTTCTGTGCTGATGAGTGGGCACAAGTCTCTGTCTTAAGGAGGATGAAGGCAGTGGTGGGGAGGGCTCCTGGAGGGTACACAGGTCTCTAATGATCATCAAGGATTGGCAGACTGGTTATAGGGCATCCTGGACTGGAGTTCTGGGAGCAGCATGACCTATTTTGAGTCATACACTCCACTAAGCATGATATAAGTAGAACCCCTAATCCCTGTAAACTACAAACACAAATCATGCCTGTAAAAAGGTGAATTCAATGAAGAGAAAAAAGTGCTTTGATGGAGATACCTACAAGGCAGAAAAGAAGGAAGGATTTGCTGTGTTGTGTGGAGCGGATGTTGTCCAGGGAAGGTGCTATGACATGAGCTAGGTGTCTAAGTGTGAGTCAGATCATAGAGGGTGTCCCAGTGGGAAACAGCTCATGCAAGGCTTGTACTGAGTTATCCCCATGAAGCAGGAGGAGCGTATTAAGAACTAGCTTGGAAGGGAGGAAATGTGTCAAGTCTGTAGAAGAATGCATGTGTGCTGCATGTGCACACACACATACCAAGAAGCCAGTGGGATAGAAGAAAAAGCCAGCCAATGAGGTCAGACAGGTCAGGACTGGAATCCTGGCTTCTTGATCCCTTTGAATCTCAATTTTCTCATCACTAATATCGGATTCATTGAACCTACTTAGCAGTGTAAGTGCTACTAGAGATGTCCATTCATGTCTTAGAAAATACAGGCGTTGTGTGCTTAGTCACCCGGTCATGTCCCACTCTGTGACCCCACGTACTGTGGCCCACCAGCTCTGTCCGTGGGATTCTTCAGGTAAGAATACTGCAATGAATTGCCATTCCTTTCTCCAGAGGATCTTCCCAACCAGGGATCGAGCCCAGGTCTCCTGCATTGCCGTGGATTATCTTTACTGTCTGAGCCACCAATGAAGCCCCCAAAATACAGGCATTAGCAGATACATATACTATAAGTGGATACGTCTGCTTCAGTGGCCACACACACACAATCCCATATGGATAAAATGCTTGCACACATTGATTGATTTGGTGGTGGACACTCAGTGTTCACTTCTTTAGTGCCTTCCTGATTTCTATAAAAGTCTTTGGAAGAACAGCACAGTCAGTAGATCATGAGGTAACAACAGCACCGGCTGGTTAGCAGGTGAGTGGAGTGTCCTCTCCACACATCAGCTTTCCTGCAGTATCTTAGGTTTTATGAGAGTATAATTGCTTTACAATGTTGTGTTAGTTTCTGCTGTACAGCAAAGTGAATCAGCTATATGTATGCATATATCCCCTCCCTCTTGAGCCTTCCTTCCACCCCTATCCCTCTAGGTCGTCACAGGGCCCTGTGCTGAGCTCCCCGAGCTACACAGCGGCTTCCCACTGGATCTACATTTTACACATGGCAGTGGACATGTGTCTGTGCCACTTCCCGTTCGTCCCACTCTCCCATTCCCTCCTGTGTCTACCTGTCCATTCTCCATGTCTGCATCTCTATGTCTACCCTGCAAATGATGAATGGATAAAGAAGATGTGGTACATATACACAATAGAATATTACTCAGCCCTAAAAAGGAACGAAATTAGGTCATTTGTAGAGATGTGGAGAAACCTAGGGTCTGTCATACAGAGTGAAGTCAGAAAAACAAATATGCTATATGAACATATGCTATATGTGGAATCCTGGGATATCTTGGTAGCTGATTACAACTGTGTAGGATTCATTTTTTCAAGTCACAGTTCTGCACAGCCATACTGCCTGCCCAGGGGAGCTACTGGGGTTAATTCTTGCCCACGCCTCCCCAAGCTGCCAGCCACTGTCATGACCTCACTGAGGGCTCTGGTTGCCAGACAGGAGGACCACAGAGGGGAGAATCCAAAACAGTCAACTGGCACCAACAGGGAGGATTTCTGAGTTTCCTCCAGCACTTAAATTGTGCTTGCACACAGCTCTTGGAATTCCCTGACTGTGCCCCATTCCGGGTTTTGCCAGCTGCTGTCTCAGTTTTGTTGCTTTGAAATCTCCTTTCCCCTGATTTTGATCTGAGGCCGCTGTCCTCAGGTGACAACCAGCGATTCCAGATAACGGCTGGGATATACATCCTTGGCTTTCCCTCTGTTCTCATCAGAAACCTGGGAGCCAGAGTCAGAATGAGGCAGCAGCTCCTTTGACTGTGTCCCAGAGGAGGTGGGCTGTGGGCTCCCAGTGGCTGTCCTTCCACACCACCTACCAGCTTTGGTTCCACACCCTGCCTCGATGCCGATGTGTGCTTTGATAGAAGGTTAATGCATACGTGAATATACAACTTTTTGATTTATTGTCGTCGTGAGCTCATCACTCTTTCCTTTAAATTAAAACTCCCTCCAGATGGGGATCTGTGACGCAGATTTATTGATCTGCAATAAAACCTCACTCATAATCTCTGCAGCTGCCCATTCGTCTTCTCCAGAAAGAGGGCTCATTACTCTGGGTGTCCCAAGAATGAAAGCAAGAGACTAACTTTCTCCTTTGTTCCCTTCCTGCCCCTCCCTGGCTCTCTGCTTCTCTCCTCCCTCCTGTTCTCCGCCCAGCCCCTCCTTTTACTGCTGAATCCCCCTAAAGACTCACTCCTGTTCCCCGTCTCCACGCTGCTGCCTTATATTTCTCTTTCCTCCCCCTCCTGCCCCAAAGATATCCTTTTATTTTTGTGGGCACCTTGTAAGTGCCATGACATTGAATCTGATTTGTCACTTAAATCAACAGCCCAGTCTCCACTCTGCTCTTTCCAGATGGATTTGCCCTCCCTGGTTTGGACAAACCACTATGGGCTCAGGAGATGGATGAGGTCATTAGAAAAAGGGGGTGTGAGCAGCCAGACTGATCAAAATCAGAGTAAGTGACAGGTGGCTAGGTGCTAGGTCTGTGGCTAAAGCAGGGTACGTGTGGATAAAGAGTGCTTACCACTCTGCATTTTGTTGGGTCCAAAGAGCCTTCTGATTAATGGCCTAGGAGATGTTCTGGAGTGCACACATGATCGAGGCCGCTTCCACTGGCCAGCAGATGGCCTGACCCCCGTGCCAGGAAGCAGAATAAGTAAATAAGTAACTGTTATCTCAGACTCAACAGAAGGAAGGGCAAAAGGACTTCTGGAGTGATCAGATGAATTGCCTAGTCAGTTCAGTGGAGTATCTCTTCATACTACTAAAATCCTCTTGGCTTTTCTTGCTGGAAAACAAAGTATCATCATGTCTGGCAGATTTCAGCTAGAAGGTCATGATACCCTGGTGTGTTGCCATCAACCCTATTGTGTGATGTGACATCCCCATACAATACATGTAACATATTACTTCTAATAAAGAGCTGGTTTGCAAATAAAGAATATAACAACAAGTTATACTCTTGTTAGAACACATTCTAAGTTATACATATAACAGTGTCATTTTTCACTCACATTATCTCTGATGTGATTTCTTGGACAGGAATTGGATATAGTGAGAGGAGACCTGGCAGAAATCACACGTGCGTGTAGTTCGCATTCATCTCTAGGGAGTGACAACCAATTGCTCGGGTCTGTCTTTCTCTTCAAGCAGGAAAGCTGTCCTCAGGAGAACCTTACATACCCATCGCTTGTGTCCCTGCAGCTTAAAAAAAAGGGTGCGGCTTCTCCTCCTCATTTTAAAATGGCAAAGTCGCAACCCAGAGCCCAACAATGAGGGTGTGAGCCCGGAGTTGAACGTGAAGGCACAGATTCACATTCAGTGCACACTTTCCACTGGCCACTGCCTCCTCCAGCAGGCAGGTGAAGAGCTTGGGACAGAGGCTGGGAACAGGTCGGGGAAAAGCGAGGAGGAAATGAATTGCCATTTATCACTGGAATCAGGAGGCTACCCCAAGCAGGTTTAATCACCCCGTGCAGAGAGGGCTGCAGAGCAAGTTTATGGTTTACAGTGAGCAGGCTGACACAGC
Source organism: Bos indicus (assembly GCF_029378745.1). NCBI lineage: Eukaryota > Metazoa > Chordata > Mammalia > Artiodactyla > Bovidae > Bos > Bos indicus. Next base: position 35,588,867 of record NC_091788.1, on the reverse strand, counting down.
TGATTGATGTCAAATATGTCATGATGTATATTGTAAAGCAGAGAGATTTAATGGTGTAACTCTATGGCAGGCTCAGAAGTGAGTTGCTGCAAAGTAAGGAGTGATGGATAGGCTCATTTACATGTAAAATTGCCAATGGCATTGACAGCCCTGGTATGTGAGGGGAAGATAAGAAGCCCTGAGCAAGATCCACTATTGTCCTAGTACTGGAATATTAAAATACAGCTGTGGCAGCATCTGGAGTTTGCAATGGACTTTAAAGATATAATTATTTTTCACCTTCAGCCCTGAGATAATCTACATATTTTATGAGGTTTCCTAAAAAAGTCATTGTAATGTCCCTGGATCAAATATTTGCAGTGGATGGTGATGCTAGTATGAAATTTAGTTGTATGAGATGGTTCACTTAAGTTCAGTCGCTCAGTCATGTCCAACGCTTTGGGACCCCATGGACTGCCACACGCCAGGCCTCCCTGTCCATCACCAACTCCTGGAATTTACTCAAACTCATGTCCTTGAGTCAGTGATGCCATCCAGCCATCTCATCCTCTGTCGTCCCCTTCTCCTCCTGCCCCCAATCCCTCCCAGCATCAGAGTCTTTTCCAATGAGTCAACTCTTCACATGAGGTGGCCAAAGTACTGGAGTTTCAGCTTTAGCATCATTCCTTCCAAAGAAAACCCAGGGCTGATCTCCTTTAGAATGGACTGGTTGGATCTCCTGGCAGTCCAAGGGACTCTCAAGAGTCTTCTCCAACACCACTGTTCAAAAGCATCAATTCTTTGGTGCTCAGCTTTCTTTTCCAACTCTCACATCCATACATGACTACTGGAAAAAACCATAATCTTGACTATATGGACCTTTGTCGGCAAAGTAATGTCTCTGCTTTTTAATATGCTGTCTAGGTTGGTTATAACTTTTCTTCTAAGGAGTAGGCATCATTTACTTTCAGGGCTTCAGTCACCAACTGCAGTGATTTTGGAGCCCCCAAAAATAAAGTCTGTCACTGTTTCCCCATCTATTTGCCATGAAATGATGGGACCAGATGCCATGATCTTAGTTTTCTGAATGTTGAGTTTTAAGCCAACTTTTTCACTCTCCTCTTTCACTTTCATCAAGAGGCTCTTTAGTTCTTCTTCACTTTCTGCCATAATGGTTGTGTCATCTGCATATCTGAGGTTACTGATATTTCTCCTGGCAATCTTGATTCCAGCTTCATCCAGCCCAGCGTTTCTCATGATGTACTCCGCATATAAGTTAAATAAGCAGGGTGACAATATATAGCCTTGACATACTCCTTTCCCGATTTTGAACCAGTCTGTTGTTCCATGTACAATTCTTACTGTTACTTCCTGACCTGCATAAAGGTTTCTCAAGAGGCAGATCAGGTGGTCTAGTATTCCCATCTCTTGAAAAATTTTCCACAGTTTGTTGTGATCCACACAGTCAAAGGTTTTGTCATAGTCAATAAAGCAGAAATAGATGTTTTTCTAGAATTCTCTTGCTTTTTCGATAATCCAATGGATGTTGGCAATTTGATCTCTGGTTCCTCTGCCTTTTCTAAACCCAGCTTGAACATCTGGAAGTTCATGGTTGCTTACTGTTGAAGCCTGGCTTGGAGAATTTTGAGCATTACTTTACTTGTGTGTGAGATGAGTGCAATTGTGCAGTAGTTTGAGCATTCTTTGGCATTGCCTTTCTTTGGGATTGGAATGAAAACTGACCTTTTCCAGTCCTTTGGCCACTGATGAGTTTTCCAAATTTGCTGGCATATAGAGTGCAGCACTTTCACAGCATCATCTTTTCAGATTTGAAATAGCTCAACTGGAATTCTATCACTTCCACTAGCTTTGATGGTTAGCAAACCAAAATATTCCATGGCTTTATCTATCCCAAGCCTAATGATGTCACAGTGCTTGTAGAGTAACCATGTAAAAGATGGTACCCTGATTTTTTATTTTTTGCAATTACATAGGTGCATCACTTATTAAATGGAACTATCTTTATAGTTGGGCTTCCCTGGTAGCTCAGCTGGTAAAGAATCCACCTGCAATGCAGGAGACCATGATTTGATTCCCGGGTTGGGAAGATCCCCTGGAGAAGGAACAGGCTACACACTCCAATATTCTTGGGCTTCCCTGGTGGATCAAACAGTAAAGAATCCGCCTGCAATGCGGGAGACCTGGGTTTGATCCCTGGGTTGGGAAGATCCCCTGGAGAAGGGCATGGAAATCCACTCCAGTATTCCTGCCTGGAGAATCCCCATGGACAGAGGAGCCTGCAGGGCTACAGTCCATGGGGTCACAAAGAGTCAGACATAACTGAGCAACACAGCACAGCACATCTCTATGGTTGTGATGTTTGAGATAGTTCCAATTTCTTTTTTTTAATTTATTTTATTGAAGTATAGTTGATTTACAGTGTTGTGCTAATTTCTACTGTACAGCAAAGTGATTCAGTTTTATATATTATATATATATATACGTATATACATTCTTTTGTTTGTTTTGGCTGTGCTGGGTCTTCACTGTAGCATGTGGGCTTGGTCTAGTTGTGGCCTCTCAGCTAGAGAAGGGAGTTTTTCTAGTTGCAGTGAATGGGCTTAGCTTCCCTGTGTCAGGTGGGTGGGATATCAGTTACCAGAGCAGGGATAGAACCTGCGTCTCTTGCATTGGAAGGTGAAGTCTTAACCACTGGACCACGAGGGAAGTCCCTATATTGTTTTTTATGTTCTTTTCAATTATGGTTTATCACAGAATGTTGAATATAGTCCCCGGTGCTATGCAGTAGGACCTTGTTGTTATCCATTCTCCAAATACCGTTTGTATGTGCTGATCCCAAACTCCCAATGATCCCTCTGTGCCCCCCACCCCTTGGAAACCACAAGTCTGTTCTCTGTGTCTGTGGGTCTATTTCTGCTTCAGAGATAAGTTCATTTGTGGCATATTTTAGATCCCACATGTGTGACGGCATATGGGTACCTTGACTTGAAAACTCCATTTTCTTCCCCCAGACTCTTGCCTTCCACTGGTTTTCTCTGCAGTAGTAAAGGAAGAGAATCAGTCTCCCCCCACTCTCTTCTTTCTTATTCTTCCCTTCCTTTTTCTTCTAATAAGGATGTCATCATTGTGTGTGGGCTAATATCTATTACATATGAGAGTGCTGCTGCTACTAAGTCGCTTCAGTCGTGTCTGACTCTGTGCGACCCCATAGATGGCAGCCCACCAGGCTCCCCCGTCCCTGGGATTCTCCGGGCAAGAATACTGCAGTGGGTTGCCATTTCCTTCTCCAATGCATGAAAGTGAAAAGTGAAAGTGAAGTCGCTCAGTCGTGTCCGACTCTTAGTGACCCCGTGGACTGCAGCCTACCAGGCTCCTCCGTCCATGGGATTTTCCAGGCAAGAGTACTGGAGTGGGTTGCCATTGCCTTCTCCGACATACGAGAGTAGTGAAATTGATTTATACTCCCAGCAAATAATGAGGTTTGCATCGACTCCAGCTAAACATTCAGCTATGGGGATAGATGCCGGACCTGAAACTGGATGGTTGATAAGCACTTTATATTTGTCCCCAACATTAGAAAATGACAGAGTGGCCCTAGAGTGGCCAGCCTTCCATCACTCTATTTCTCCATCCTTCCATTCTCTTGAAAGTCCTCCTCCAAACAACATGCATGGGGCATCATGTGACGTCCTGGAGACCCAGCAGTGAATGAGACAGAGGTTAGAGCTTGGAACACAGAGGAAGAAAGAACCTCAGGACATCACTTCACCAAGGTTATTCTAAAGTGTCAGGGAGGGACCGTGGGGATGCACAGGAGTATCTCCACGGGACCAAGGAAGGGGCGTGGCTGTAAGATAAATATTGAGGACTTCTTGGAGGAATCAGCATCTGAGCCAAGATTGAGGGTAGCAGGGCAAAGTGGGGAAGGGAGATTTGACCAAGGGAAAATAAGTGCACTTGCATCCAGATCAAGGAGGCATTTAGCAGCTTTAAGGACCTGCATCTACAGTGATGAAAGAGAAACAGACGTTTGAAAAGGGACAGAAAGCGATGAGGCTAGACCTAAAGAGCCTGACTATTTAAAAAGTTTGGACCAGGACACAAGATCCCTTGGTACCTATAGGGATGTTTTAGATTTTCCCTACACACAACTGTGGATTTGGCTCTAATAAGCTGAGTCTTATATATGGAGATGATTGCCAACTGTGTGATAAGAAAGATATGTTGACAATAATAAAATGCATCATCAAAGCCATGCCTTTGGGGGTGCTCATTGCTTGTAATTAATCACATAATATTCAGAACTAAGGATTTACCAAACATATTTGTCAATTGAGTCTAATGTATTTTATATACTTCTTCCATAACCAGATGATTGTTATCATGACAGCAAATTAATTTTATACATTGGTTAATAGCATCCATGCTTTATCATCCTATCATATTTGTTTTACTCCTTCAAAACATATTTATTGAAAATTTACTAAGTTCAAAGCAGTTTTCTTGGTGATAAAGACACAAAGATAAATAAGATGAGTCTTTCTCATAAGCTAAGTAAGCCATATCATAAACTGAGCTTCTGTAAAGAATGGATTGGGTAAAGAATGGAGAATAGAGGAATTTATGGCCTTTGCTGGAATATGGGATGCTCAGCAAAAGAGATGTCCATGCTTTATCCTAAAGAATGTTTTGGAATTTTCTGTGGGCAATGTTTGATTGGACAGCAAAGAGATAACACCAGTCAGTCCTTAAGGAAATTAACCCTAATATTCATTGGAAGGATTGATGCCGAAGCTGAAGCTCCAATACCTTGTCTATCTGATGTGAAGAGCTGACTCATTGGGAAAGACCCTGATGCTGGGGAAGATTGGGGGCAGGAGGAAATGGAGGTGACAGAGGATGAGACAATTGGATGGCATCACTGACTCAATGGGCATGAATCTGAGCAAACTCAGATAGTGAATATAGTGAAAAACAGGCGAGTGTGGCGTGCTGCAGTCCACGGGTTCACAGAAAGTCCGATGTGACTTAGTGACTGAACTTGCCGATGAGGAAACAAAAGGAGTTTTGATGCAAATAGCTGATTCACATAGAGTTTCACTGAATCTCACTAATTCATTTAAAATGATGTTGGAAATTATTAAGTTTATACAGTTTTGTTCATCATCTCTTATTCTTCTACGAACCTGGTTGTAACATCTGTGATGCAATCAGTAGGAAGGATGTGATTAAGATCAGAACCTCTGGAATCACAAAGACCTAGGTTCTCATTTGCTGCTTAATTGTCATAAGATCTTATACGAGTTGCTTAAAATTTCTGACCTTCATTCTCCTTTGTAATAGATCACATAGCATATTAAAGGAGGTAATGTGTTGAGCTTAGGGTCAAGCACTGAGTAAGAGTTAAATAAATGTTAGTCATGTATGATTAACATTATTACTATTATCTGTCATTTAACGCCTAATGAAACTTTGAATGAACCACAACACGGTAACTTTCTGAAGCTAATGTACCTTCTAGAAGGCCTCATACAGCCCTCTTCTCCTCTCTCTTCAGGAAGAATGTGGCCATGTTGTAATAAATCACCAGCACAAAGTGGGCACACACGGTCCCTCTTCTCCCCTCGGGTTTTCCTGCAATGATTGTGCTATTTTCCCTGGTGTTTCCTTTTTTGCTCTTCAGCTGAAAACTTCCTGATTGTGCAGTTTGCTTGCTCTTTCCGATCATTATCAAGCCATGCAAGCTTGCATCTGGGATCCCTCCTCAGCCTCCCTCCCGTTAGGTACCTCCCCCAGCTCATTCTCTGGGAGACCAGATTGTGAGTACACACAAACACACGCCTATCACTCATCCGGGTGGTCACGTGAAAACTGAGGCTCTACAACCCTTTCATGCAGTGCATTTCCACTACTTGCTTTTCCCCAGCTTTTTATAAATGCTTTATCAATAGTTGGGAGTTTCTCAGGTGGTGCAGTGGTAAAGAATCCACCTGCCGATGCAGGAGACCCAAGAGACACAGACTCAATCCCTGGGTCAGGAAGATCCCCTGGAGTCAGAAACAGCAACCTACTCCAGTACTCCTGCCTGGGAAATCCCTTGGACAGAGGAGCCTGTCAGGCTACAGTCCATGGGGTTGCAAAGAGTCAGACACAACTATGCTACTGAGCACGCATGAGCACGCATGCATCAATAGCCTGGATCCTAAAACGCAGGGATCTCTAACCTCCAGGATCTAATGCCTGATGATCTGAGATGGAGCTGATGTAATAATAATAGAAATAAATTGCACAATAAGTGTAATACCCTTGAATCATCCCAAAGCCATCCCCTCCCCTGTCCCTGGAAAAACTGTCTTCCATGAAACCAGTCCCCGGAACCAAAAGGTTGAGGACCCCTGCTAACAGACATTCTTAAACTTGCCCTGCTCTTAATCCAGTGCAAAAAAAAGTGAAAAAAAAAATAAACCAAAAGAAAACTCAAAGACAGAATGGGGAGGTGAGAGGCACCCCGCTGAAGCCCCTCTGAACTCTCTGTGGCTTTCTGTGCACAGTGCCTCTGTGATGCCCGACACTGACCTTCGTCTCTGTGTGGTCCCACAGCTGCCCTTTGTTCTGAGCTGCTGCACCCGCCCTGGTGCCCATTCTGGAAACCTGGACTTTCCTCTTGATCCCTTCCTCCTCCTCAACCATCACATCCAGGTAGCCGCCAGGCGAGTCCTGAGGATGCACCCTCACTGTGTCTCTCACAACCAGCCACATCTTCCCTCCACTGCCACCCCCTGTACCAACACACTGTGGGTGATGCCTGTAGATGGTCCTTCTTTATTTTTCGGCCGTGCCATGCAGCATGTGGGATCGTAGTTCCCTGGCCAGGGATGGAACCAGCACCCCCTGGTTTGGAAGGGCAGAGTCTTAAGCACTGGACCCCAGGAAGTCCCAGCCTCCTTTCACTCTTCTCCAGTCTTTTTTTCTACTCGGCAGTCAGGGATCTGTTACAAGGCAAATGCCATCTTGGTGGTCTCCACTTTCATGGGTTTCTATTGCTCTCGGGATAGGATCAAGTTTCCACTCTGTACTTGGCTGAGAAAGCTCTTCTTAACCCGCATGACCCTTCATCCCACATGACCCTTCATCCCACTGACAGCTTTGTTATCTGTAGCTACTCCCCTACCCTCCCACCCCCACTTTTGCTCACTTCTATCTACAATGTATCTGTTGGCTTAGAGCTTAAATATGGCTTCCTCTGGGAAGCTTTCCAGCCCAACTATGCTCTGCTCCATGCCTGTTTATGAGCATCCGTGGTTTTCCAAACCTGCCTCATGGCAAGTACCACACTCTGCTCTGCTGCAGCTGCCTATCTGACCAGCTGTCCCCCTTGCCGGGCTGTGCTCCCAGGGATGAGCCAGTCCAGTTCCAGGAACACAGTAGGTGCTCCATATAGATGTGGTGAATTCTTTCAGAATCCTTTTGAGGGGGAGACAAAGCCAGTCAGGGTGAAACCAAAACCACTCAGGGGTGGGAACAGGAACCCCTCTCTGCACAGGAAGGGGATGGGTGAGCATTCTCTCCACCACCTGTCTCTCTCCCCACCCTCTCCTGATCAAATCCAGCCCTCACTTCTCTCAATTCCACAGTCAGCAGAAGGGCCTAAATTGGCATATTTTTCCAGAGATGTGTTGAGTGAGCACGGACTGAGCTGACCCTGATAGAAATACTTAAGGAGCTTTGCAGCAGGATTAAGCAGCTGCCTTTAATCTTGCTTCCTTCCAGGTGGTGGGAGAAGATTCCAGCTTGTGGGTAGGGCTGGGCTGCAGCTTCTCTGAGTCGCAGGCTGTGGTGGCAGGCTGTGCACCAGGAAGGCAGGAGTTGGGAACCAGGAGAGAGAGCCCGCAAAGAGGGACTGCTTCCATTTCAACACTGTGAGAACCCAGCTGATTCATCTTCTCTCTCCTCTTTTATTTACAATTCAGAAAGCTTTCCTATTTCTAAATGCAAAGTGCTCTCATTAGTGGCTGGAAAATTCTACATTTGTGGGTTATGTAACCACCACAGCTAAACCCAGAGACACTGAAGCACAGAGGATTTATTCTGGATCACACCGAGTGAAACCATCCAGAAAAACAGCAGAGGCTGGTCACCATTGTTGAGTGCATTTCAGATGCACTGATCCCAGGTTTTCCCTGGCGTCACATGGCGTGGCCTGCGGTACAGCGTCTGTCCCTCCAGCCCCTAGGACCCCCCATAATAGTAGCCAGTTGCCCCCAGGATTACCTAGCAGGATCAGTTCTGAAAACCCCTGAAAAGGGAGAAATGACAGTTTTACATCTGGGATGTGTCCCTTCTCGGATTCTCCATGTTTTAGAGGCTTTGTTAATATGTATTAAAGACAAAAGCAATTGACTTCTGAGTGCAATCCAAGAATTTCATTGGATATTAAAGGTGGAAAAGGAATCTAAAGAGTATTTACAACAATTCATCAAGGACAGGCGAGGAACCTGAGTCTGAGAACACATGCACACACGCTCAGTCGTGTCCGACTATTTGCTACCCACAGACCCACCAGACTCCTCTGTGCATGGAGTTTTCCAGGCAAGAATACTGGAGCAGATTGCCACGCCCTCCTCCAGGGGATCTTCCCAACCCAGAGACTGAACCACGTCTCTTGTGTCTCCTGCATTGGCAGGCGGCTTCTTTACTACTGCGCTATCTGGGAATTATCCTCAAGTCCTACAGTGCTCTATTGACTGAGCAGGCTTAGAATTAGGCCCAGCTTGCTTTTTTCCGGACCATACTAGAGGCTTTGGAGGTGGAGAGCAACCCAGGGCTGTGTCTTTGACAGGAGTCCTATTCCGGGCAAAATCAGAGCATGCATGCCCCACGCAAGCTCCTCGCAGCTTGAACACTTAGAGTTGAGTTTCTAGGCCAAGGGTCCATTCTTAACACAGCCTAAATTATAGCAAGCACTCAATGAATATTAGTTGGATAAGTGTCGGTCTGTCTATTTTCATGGACTTCGAGTGGGTTTCGGAGTCTCTGGAACTTCCTAATATTTTACCTAACCCTCCCTGGTATTTTTTTAACTGGGCATAGTGCCTATTACATTTCTAAATATTTCTTATTCAGGCTTCAGGCTGTGTGGGCATTTGGAAATTCAGGAGCACATGAGGCTATGTCGCCTAATTTTGATTCAGCTGGGTCTACTGTTTCAGGTTTTAATTTCAGCAGGTTAATTTCAGTAAGGTACGTCTCACCCTGAATTTCTCAGCCTTTCTTTGCATTCACATCCAGGCTCTTTGGAGTACTCTGCATACCTGTGTGAATTTCCCTGAAAGACCCCAGTGTGTCATTGTACTTGTGTATTAATAATGTATCTGATTCATTACTACTGCACCCCAAGCATTACAAGCCTCAGGGTATAAACATGACATTTAAGACCAAGAATTATTTCACACAGAAAAGATCTGCTCAAAAGTAAAATCATCTTCAGGGATGTAGGGAGAGTGAGAATTTAATGGCTGGTGCTGATTTTATATTTTAAACCAATTGACCCTAGCAGTCCATCTCTCAGTCTGTTCTTTTATTAAGAATAAGAACCCAGTTCAGCCTGATGGCCAGCTAGCCTCTCAGGGCGTCTGGGTGGCTCCGTAGCAGCTCTTCCACCAGACAAGCCAGCCTGGAATCTATGGCTGCTCTGTCATCTCTCAGCCAATGACATAAAGAGGCTGGGGGGGGGCAATGTGAATACCCTGGGGATCCTGTGTTTTTCATGCACGTGGGCCTCTTCAAAGGTCTAGATGAGCCTATTTGCAAAGCAGAAATAGAGACAAAGACAAAGAACAAATATATGGATATAAGGGGAAGTGGGGGCGGCAGGTATGGAGGCTGGGATTGATAACATATGCAATACTGATACTTGCATGAAATACATAATTAATGAGAAGACACTGCGTAGCACAGGGAGCTCTATGGATAGTCTGTGGTGACCTGAATGGGAAGGAAATCCAAAAAGGAAGGGATATATGTATCCTTGTGGCTGATTCACTTTGCTGTACAGCAGAAACTAACACAACATTGTAAAGCAACTATGCTCCAATAAAAATTAATTTTAAAATATACTGGGAAATTTAGTAACACAATTGAATACTTCTTAATCAAATAAACAGATTTATTGCCTTAAGTATAAAAGGCCTATTTTATATAAAAGTATAAAAGATTTATTGCATTTAATAAACAGATTTATTGCCTTAAGCATAAAAGAAGAAGGCTGACCTGGAAGCAGGTGCTGAGCTCACATGCTGATGGTCTGCTCCGCCCTGAGTCCCACCTCCTCTCTGGCCCGACTTCTCTGGGTTAACCTCTTGCCCAGCCCTGGGGTCTCAGCCACACTGCTTCAGTGAGCCATCACCGGCCTGAAACTCCCCAGTGGTCCTGCACATCACTGGCTCACACTGAGAGACTTCTGGACCGTTTTCTAACCTCCCAGGGCCTGGGAAGTAGATGGGGCTGGTGCCAGCTGCTACTGCTGGGTTGGAATTGTACCACTTACTGTCTTTGCAAATAAGGAAGAATCCTGCTGACTGCTTCCTTCCAAAGAGCGTTTTCATCACTAGCACCACTGCAAGTGAGAGGCTGGGGGCTGGTGACCATCACACACATTAGCAGTTTTTTGCACCCAGCAGTCATCAGCTGAAGGAGCCTGAGAGCGACCATGACCTGAAATCTCCCTCCTCGCTCACAAACCCACCGTCATGCTGCAGTGCATCCTTCACAATGATTTCCAGGGAATTAATTTAAAATGGCTTTCTACTATCCTGCCAGTGTTCCAGGCCTGCCAGATTTCCACCCAGACTCTCTCCTACTGACTTTAGAAAATGGGTAAAACACATTTAAATAAAAGGGAAGACCATTTTTCGAGGAGTTATAAAGATCTCTCTACCTAGTGACAGAGACTAAAATCTCCCTGGGTGCAAACTCGTCCTTCCTGGAGGAGAAGCCATATCACTCTGGGCTCCAAAGCCATACATTTGCATATTGATAGAATCCTTGGACTTGTGTAGCTGGGTTGGAATATTAGAAACCATCAAGCACAATTCAGTGCAGCCGTTTGCCTCCTGGAAATTTGTGGGGAAGGTGATTATTTAATATCTAGTGAGGCAGAAATAGTCAATTTCCAAAGACAAGCCACACTTTGATTCACCCATGAGAGACACCATTCATTCACTCGCTCATTCAGTCACTCAGCCAATAGTTATTGGATCCCTCCTGTGTCAGGCTTTGTCAGTAACCAGAGATGCTGGAAGGAAATGATAATAGTGTCAGATGCTCTAACGCTTGTCTATACTGCTTATCTGCACTGACTGATTGTCTGTCTGTCCATCTACTCAGCATCTATGCAGACTATAAGAGGATTTATAGGGACCTAGAAGGTGATGGTGGAGAAGGCAATGGCACCCTACTGCAGTACTCTTGCCTAGAAAATCCCATGGACGGAGGAGCCTGGTAGGCTGCAGTCCATGGGGTCACTGAGTCGGACACGACTGAGCGACTTCACTTTCACTTTTCACTTTCATGCATTGGAGAAGGAAATGGCAACCCACTCCATTGTTCTTGCCTGGAGAATCCCAGGGACGGGGGAGCCTGGTGGGCTGCCATCTATGGGGTCGCACAGAGTTGGACACGACTGAAGCGACTTAGCAGCAGCAGCAGCAGCTCTCTGCTTCTTATTAGATGACATCTTGGAACACAGAAAAGGCACCCAGTAAATATTTATGCTGGTGGTTCTACTATATGAGTTCTGGGTCATGGAGTTTTAAAATCAGAGAGCTGTCAAAACCAACGGGATCTAATAATAAGATCTCATCTTTTTTTGTTTTTTTTTTTTAACTTTTTACTTTGTATTGGTGTATAGCCAATTAACAATATTGTGATAGTTTCAAGTGAACAGCAGAGGGATTCAATATACACGTCATCTTTTTTAATGGATGAAGACACTGAGATTTGGAGCGCTTAGGTTACTCTCCAGAAGCCACAAAGCAAGTTATTGCTGGAGGTAAGATCAGATTCTACTCATCCTAAGTCCCTCTGGCTATTCTTTCTACTGCATAAGTTCATGATAAAAACCTGTAAATCTAGCTAAAGGAGACTGTAAGGGACCATCCAATCAAAAATTCTCAGCTTTGGCCATGCGTTTAGAGTCACCTAGTGGAGCACGTCAAACCCTGATGTCTGGGTTTCAAAACCTCCCACCCCAAGAAATTTTAATTCACTTGACTTGACTCAGGTCTGGGTTACTGAGTGTTTGCAAGTCCTCGATGATGCAGATGTGTTGCTTTCAGGGGAAATTCAAAGGGACCATTCACCCAGACATTCTACTGCTGTGTTCATTCATTCATTCATGCTACATCTTTCCTTAAATATTAGTTTAGCAAGAGAGATGCATATAAAAAAAGCTCCCAAGCTGGGACTGCCCTGGTGGTCCAGTGGCTAAGACTCTCAGCTCCCAATGCAGGCAGCCTGGGTTGGATTCCTGGTCAGGGAACTAGATCCCACACGGTGGAACTAAGACCTGGGCAACCAAATTAATTAATTAATATTTAAAAAAAAGCTTATAAAATCTCCAAAGGGTCCGTGTCCAGTGTCAGGGAGCTTCTGCTAGCTTCCCAGCACACCACAGGCCTTTGCCATCCCTCACCTGCTCCCTAAATGCCACTCCCAAGCAGGATTGGCCAGCCAGCCCCTCAAAGGCTTTGGCTTCCAAGCCTCCTCACAGGGGATCCAAGACAGAGACCTACCGCTGTCTGCTGGGACCACACTCATGCTCAGGGCCGTGACAGAGGCACCAGGGCCTCATTTCCCATTATTTACTTTTAATTATCATTTTCCCCGTGTGGCTCTGCCCTCCCGCGAGAGCGGAGGCCCCCTGTTAATGGGATTATGTGGTGGGGACGCTGCTCTGTGCGGTGTGTCGAGTCTCCCGTCTCCGAGTCTCACCAGATAATTGATTTCGGTCTGTTCCCTGACACTTGCCTTTACGGCACAGGGTGTTATTAGGGCCTTTGTTCCATTTTTGAGTGACAAAGCCTTTACAAGCCAGCCAAGCAAAAGCAATTGTTGCATCTCTCACTTTTCTTATTAACTAACAGAGAATTGCAGGCAGCTTGAAACCCGCTGAGAGAAATAATAACATAAGCGACTGCTTGGGAGCAAAGTGGATCCTTTCAACCACAACAGTCTGGTGGGATTAACAAGGGCCCCTCCCCTCACTCGCCCGCAGGATCCCAGCTCCCTGTCTTCTGTCCTCCACCCCCTCTGTCTTCCCCCATCACATCTCTATCTGCTTCTGGACCCTCTCCCACCACCCAAGCAGCACAGTGGTCTAGGGAGAACATTCCCCACCTGGATCCTGGCACGCCCTGGCCTCAGCTCTCTGGGGAGTAGAATGACCCATTCCAGTGATTCTTGCTTGATGGTGTTTAGGACTCTCTCTGCTTGCATTTATATACTTTTTAATTAAAAATATTTAATAGGAAAGATTTTAAACATGCAAAAGAGACAGAAAAGAGGGAAAATGAACAGAAGTGTATCTGCCACCCAGATTCACAAAAAAACACATCACCTGTACAGGTGAGGTCTTCTGAGAACCACCCTCCGACCTCTCAGCCTCTCCCTCCCCACAGGATTCTGTACGATTTCAAATTTGATACTTATCATCCCCAGACCTTCATTTACATCTCTACCGTGTGTGTGTGTTCACCAAACGATATAAAATACTGTTGGCGTGTTTTTTTTTTTTTTTTTTAATGAACACAAATGTTATCATAGCATGTTTATTCAACAATCTGAAATTCCACGTGTGGTATACTTCTGTTTGAAACGTTAGCTGGAGTTCCTTCATTTTTTCCAGCAAGCACTTTATTTTTTAAAAAGCTTTCTATTTCATACTGGCATATAACCAGTTAACAATGTTGTGATGGTTTCAAGTGGACAGCAAAGGGACTCGGCCATATATATATATGTATCCATTCTCCCTAAGCTCCCTTCCCATCCAGGCTGCCACATAACATCGAACAGCGTTCCCTATGCTAAACAGTAGATTCTTGTTGGTTATACATCTTAAATATAGCAGTGTGGGGCTTCCCTGGACGCTCAGTGGTAAAGAATCCATCTGCCAGCAGGCACTCTACGTCGTCGTGTGATACATCACCGTGATGCGCTCGGCTGTTCCTTTCTTGGCGCCTGTTTAGCTGCTTCCTTACCTTTGGCTGTGGCTGTGGTCACGTCTCCCAGACTCCCACCCTGTCTTTCCTTAGGCACAAGCCTCCACATGAGAGTGGCCGGGTGGAGCCACTGCTCCATCAGAGGGTCACACCGATGTGTCTTGAGATGAATTTTCTCCTGAAAGTGTAAAAACATGATGCATTGGGATTGTTGGCCCTATTTCACAGATAGGGCAGAGAAATGATGTCCCCTTTGCTTGGCCAGGTGGACGAGAGCACTGGGAAAGGAAACTATGCCCCCCCGCCCAACCCAAGTTCTCATTCTTGCTTCCCCATCTTCCAGGGTATTTTAGTTGAACAGAAGCATCACCATCCTATTAATGGAATTGGAGATTCACGCCTCCTTCTGTTTTCCTTGGTGACCAATTTCTGTCCTAAGCCATTGACAGTTAGGACCCACTGTCACAGACCTACTTCCTGGTGGCCCCCGGACAGTGGGAGACTCTCTGCTCAATTGCCTGGACCTTCTTTGAGCTGATCTGCCCTCTCTCCTCTGCTTCCCTGGAAACTTCAGCAAGTCAGGTGGGCACTCGGGCAAAAACTCATGTTTTGCAGTAAGAATCTGTCTTGAGTTTGGATTCTCAGACCTCATTAATTTTGTGAGTGCAACCAAATACTTAACTTCTTAAGCTCTGTTTCCTCATCTGTGAAAAAGAGAATAATCATGCTGACCTCACAGAGGAATTGTGAGGATTGGGGAAGAAAAGCAAAAGCACCAGTTTGGCTCAGAAAATAGCAGGCATGGCCTTAAATATATGTCTATTTTGTTTTTGTTTTTGTTTTAGTTTTTTTTTTTTTTAATTTTTAAAATTGTAGATAGCTGCTTTACAATGTTATGTTAGTTTCTACTGTACAGCAAAGTGAATCAGCTACACATGTACCTATATCCCCTCTATTTTGGGTTTCCTTCCCATTTAGATTATGACGGTACCCTGAGTGGTGTCCCTGTTATACACTTGGTTCTCATTACTTGTCTATTTCTATATATAACAGTGTATATGTCAGTCCCAATCTCCCAGTTCATCCCACCTCCCTACCCCCTTGGTGTCCACACATTTATTCTCTACCTCTCTGTCTGTTTCTGCTTTGCAAATGTACATCTGGTGCCATGCAGAGTGGCCTGAGTGCCCTGCGGTGGGGAAGGGCTCACCCCTTGTTCCTCACCTCCCTTCCTTCAGTCTCCAGTGCCCATGGCTGCAGCACAAGGGCGTTATTCTGACCTCCTGGACCGAGCTCTGACGAGACAGACCTCAGAGATCTTTCCTAGACCTGCCCCAAGGAGACCGATAGAACAAACTTCTATGTGGGCAAGTCTCAGATTTGTGCATATGCAGCTCGCATGCATGTGTGCTAAGTTGCTTCAGTTGTGTCTGACTCTGTGACCCCATGGACTGTATAGCCCTCCAGGCTCCTCTGTCCATGGGATTCTCTAGGCAAGAATACTGGAGTGGGTTGCCATACCCTCCTCCAGGCGATCTTCCCCACCCAGGGATCGAACCTGTGTCCCTTGTGTCTCCTGCACTGGCAGGCAGGTCGTTTACCACTAGTGCCACCTGGGAAGCCCACGTTTGAGGCTTATGTAGACCTTCCTCCTGACATTGTTGTAACTGTCCTTTGCGGAGGTGGAAGAACAGCTTCCTGCCTCTCTCAGTAAAACCTCAGTAACGTGCAGACATGGCTGAGATCCCTTTGGAGGGGAGGGAGTGAGCTCAGACTCCGCTGCCTGCTGTCGGGTGCCCAGCTATGGTATTTTTATGTTGTTTTCTTCTCCACAATTCTCATTGTTTTCTCATGCAGTTGTCACCCCATTTAATTATCCCTTCTGTCTTTGTTTCTTCTCCAGCTCCCACCCCTCCTGATGCTTTTTCTTCTCGCCCTCTCCTGGTGTTTTCTTCCCAGCTCTCTCTCGGCTTCCTGGCACGGCCACAATTCACCCACCCTGTCCCCAAAGATTCTCATGCAGCCCCCTTGCATGAATGATTACTGGAAGGAATAGAATTGTTAAAAAAACAACAATGTTTTCTGTGCACCACTGTGTAAAATGTATAATAATAAAGTGGAACGGCACTAAATGAATTATGGTTTTTTTAAAAAAACAAATTACCAACCTGTCAAATACTATTAACGCTCAAATCAGTAGGAAGAATAAGAATATGTGCACAGAGGGAGCTTTTCTTCTTTTGTAAAGCAAATATCAGCCCCTCATAACAGCTGGTTTCAGTGTCTTGAATAAGTAAGTGATAAAGAAAAGGAAAGCAGGAATTCCAATGAATCGTTTCTCCTGGTGTCAATGTAATATGTATTTCTGTGTGGAGTTCATATGCATTTCTGAATTTGAGTGAAGGGCTCACTGCCTCTCCACTGGCTTAATGATATCTCATTCCATAGGATAAGGCAGATGGGAAAGGGGAAATTATGAAAAATAAAGTGGGGCTGGAGGTGGGCTTTCAATATTCAAGGACTGATGGGCTTCTCAAAATAGGCAAGTTTAAAAGGAAATACACAGGAAGATGCCTTGTCTCTGTGAATAGGCTAAAAAGCAATATCCATTTGGGCAGAGAGCAGAAATCTTGTTTTTAACGCTAAACGTCAGGAGATAAGGGAGCTGTGTCTTTAATCCAATAGAAGCCTGGTGTTCATAGAGGTACCTTAAAGTCAGTATCAGGAATGGGGAAGAACACATTTTACTTGAGAGGTTAGTGGCGCTGACAGTGATATTCGCAAGCTGCTCCTAGACCATGCAAAGTCCTCATTGACCCTTAGAGGGATATCTTCTCCAACGCTGGATAAGAGAGAACTTGGCCACTGGAGGTGGAGCAGAGTCCAAACACATTCTCACCCTGCAGTCACTCACTTCTTTGAATTCATCTAAGTGTTTTGATTTTGTCCTTCAGAAGTGAAGGCATTAGTTGAGTATGAAATTAGAAATAGGAGAAACTATACTATAAACAGATTTAGCTCATCCAGTCCATGGGAAATGCATAGCACATCTCAACTGAACGAAGAGATTTGGTATGAACCACAGAGATGACCTGTGACAAGCATTCTAATCAGTGAGTGAGTGTCTGGCTTTCATTCCCTGTTGACTGTACATAATATTTCTTGCTTGACCTTAATGTACGAGAATACAGTCTTTAAAAGCAGCTTGGGAAACTTAGATAGAAAATAATATATATATATAGCTTATTATTAATATCATCATTGCTTCATTGAAAAGAGCATTTCCTTATCATATTGATGTATTTATAAAATTTCTGTGTCTTTCTCAAATGGTCCTGGAGCAAACTGATTAAAATAAAAAAATAACTTTGAGGGAGAGAAGTAACTGTGGTTATATTGTTTCAGCTGTAGCTAAAGGGATTTCCACGGCTAACCCCAAACACAGAAGGCTGTTCCTTTGACCCTGGTTTATGTTTAAAGTGTCCAAATATAAGAGTGTAAGTTCAGGAGACAGTGAGAGTAAGTGGGAGACTTTCCATTTCCGTTTGTTCTTTGTGCTGTTCAAGGCTGTGTGTGATTATAGAGTTAGTTGCATTTAAGTGCTTTGTTTTCCCCTGGGTTACAAATAAAGGGAGGAGGGAGGAGAAGAAAATGGAGAGAATTGAAAAGAATCCTCAGAAGGCATTGTGAGCACATCCGCTGAGGAGTGAGTTATAAATGAATCTGAGAAAGAGACATTTAATTTCCTTCCACAGAAGCTGGAGGCTGAACAGAGGAACTTACTGAGCATAGCTTTACTTACCAGGAGCAGCGCATTTAAACCATCTTCAGTGCAGGGAAAAATAATTCAAGCCATTGGGTAATAATTACCCCTTACGTATCTGCATAGTGCAGTCCCTTGAGCCCTACAATTTTTACACAATTCACTTCCATGTGTGTTTGTTGGGTGCCCACTAGGTTCCAGATTAGTGCTGGGCCTCAGAAGTTGAGACTCAAAGGAGTCAGAGCTCCTTCTCTCAAAAGAATAGCATCCTGTGACATAAGATCCAGGCACAGAAGGTGATGTGGCGAATTCTGTAATTGTGGGTAGCAGAAATCACCAGGGGAACATAGATGAGTGAGCAGTGAATCCTGCCTGGACTGGCATTTCAATCAGCCCAGAATATGTATTTATATAAGTATTCATTTATTCATTCAAATAGCCAATGATTTTTTTTTTTTTTTTGGCTTGTCTGTGCTGTGACAGATATCACACTTGTCAAAGAACACCATGAATGATACCCAATTATCATCTGCAACAAGTCTAGTGAAAAATGCATCTTCCTTAGCCTGGCCTTCCTCAGGAAAGCCTTTCCTCAGCTGCTCATGGAACTGGATAATAGTTGGAGTTCAAGTGAAAGAGAGGAGGGTTCACATTCTACATGGAAGGAAGGGCATGTGTGAAGCTCTGTTGTGGAGGAACTCGGGTTGCAGGCAGAGAAGGGAGGCCAGCATGGCTGCTTCTCTCAGAGCAAGGGGGATGTGGTATGTCTGTGTACACTTACTAGGGCTGCTGTAATAAAATACCACAAACCAGGTGGTTTAGACCAAGAGAAATGTATTGTCTCTCACTTCAGGAAGCTGGAAATCTTGAGATCATGAGCCGGCAGGTTGGCTCCTTCTGAGGGCTGTTCCAGGTCTCTCTCCTGGTGTCTGGTGGTTTTCTGGACATCTTTGGTTTTCCTTGGTTGTAGAAGCATCACTCTGCTCTCTGCCTTTATCTTCAGGTGACCTTCTCCCTGTGAGTGTATCTGTCTTAATTGTCCCTTCTTACGACATCAGTCAACTTAGATTAGGGGCCCGAGCTGCTCTAGTATGACCTCATCTTAACTAAACACATCTGTACAACCCTATTTCCAATAAGGACACAATCCGAGGTATCGGGTGGGAGGGCTTCAGTCTATGGTGCCATGAGGGAGGGGACAAGATCAGCCCATAACATGATGGAATGAGTCTGGAAGCAAGGCTGGCTCTTCATGACTGACTTTTTTGAGTATCTATAGGTCATGCTAGGAAGTAGGCTCTTTATCCTAAGATGTTGAGCAGAGGATGCCGTGATCAAATTTGCATTTTGAAAAGGTACCCCTGCCTCTTCTTGAGGCAGATGCCCTTTGTCAATCCCATCTCCCTCCTCAAAAAGAGATGGGTGGGTGTGGATGTTGACTGAGGTGCTGTACAAATGAATAAGACCTCAGGTGGTTAGTGGTTCAGTCTCAACAGTTCTGAACAGGCTCTGTTCTAGTTCCAAATAGCAAGAGAGTTGGCTTCCAGAGTTGTTGTGATATGACATTTGTGGTTTCTGTCTCCCAGGAGCAGGGTGGGTGCAAACACAGGTGGGCAGTTTTTTCACTTACACTGCGTGGGGTCATGATATTTCAACTATGGAACATGCAATAAGAAGTCTGAGCATCTCTGTCCATCTAATTTATGATTGGAGATAGTGGTGCTCATGGGCAGTGCATTCATTCCCTCACTTATGCATGCATCCATCATTGTCTCTATTCATTCAGCAAACATTGTTGAGTACCTATGATGTCCCAGGGTGAATACCAGGATGATTTCCTGGTACTCATTTCACTTTGAGTACCAGGGTGATGTCCACATGGTCCCTAATGTCTGCTTGGGGAGGATAGAAAAAAAATATCAAACAAAACCAACAAACATACATCTATTTATATGTTGGATAGAAACATAAAATGTAAGCTGCTGTGATAGAAAATAAAAGGAGAGACATGCAAGGAGATCAAAACAGTTAATCCTAAAGGAAACCAACCCTGAATATCCATTGGAAGGACTTATGCTGAAGCTGAAGCTCCAGTTCTTTGGCCACCTGATGCAAAGAGCTGACTCACTGGAAAAGACCACAATGCTGGGACAGATTGAGGGCAGGAAGAGAAGGGGATGGCAGAGGATGAGATAGTTAGAGAGCATCACTGACTCATTGGACATGAGTTTGAGCAAACTCCAGGAGACTGTGGAGGGCAGAGGAGCCTGGCGGGTGCCAGTTCATGGGGTCTCAAAGAATCAGACACAATTTAGTGACTGAACAACAACAAAAACTTACATAGAGACTTTGGGTCTATATAGACAGAGAGTTTGGGAAATTAGCCAGATCTGGCCGTACAAAGCGTTGGGATGAAGCCTTCCTGGCAGAAGTGGGAAGGGATGATGGGGAGCCCCTGTGGACTGCACACAGTGCGCTGACAGAGGATCACCCTGTATTATGGAGATGGGATTGTAGAAGGGCGGAGGCAGAGGGGTAACAGGGTTAGGTGGACTCGGATTCCATGCCCTCAGGGGAGAACAACCTGCCTGTCATTTGTCCCTAATGGGACATTTTCAATGGCCTATGTTTTCCGGGAGGCCTCACGGTTCATGTAGCAGGTAACACTCCCTGGAAAAGATATCCTTCGAAGCACAGAGGACAGCATACCTGAATTGCATTCATACCATAGCTTTTCAGGAAAAATTAGGCCTTAGACACTCGAAACCTAAATGAAAGAGAATGAATTCTACTTGACTGCTCTCAGGCCAGCCCTGTGTTCAGATTAACTCAGCGTTTATAGGAGCCCCTTAAATATTCATGAAAGCACAAAGGATCCCAAAGTTAATCTACATACTGAAAGTGGGGAACAGAAAGGTCTGACTTCCAAGTACAAATATATGTGAAAAGCCAATATTAGTCAATTCTCCTACACAGGAAGATTTGTCTGCATACAGATAGAGGAATAAAGAGAAAGAACTTTGTTCCCAAACCTCCTCAGACTCCCAAGTCAGCCATCCAAACAAGCCACACACACTCAAACATAAGCATAAACACTCATGTCAAATCTTAGATGTGAGAGGAGGAAAGAGCAGAGGTCATATGTATGCAAAATGCTTCCCTCTTTTGCTCATCACTTCAGAGTAATTTCTTCACCTGCTAGCTCAATGTCAGATTCTATGAGACCAAATCCAGAAGCAGCAGCCAGGGGACTGAGCATGTGATGTTTGGCAAAGCAATCATTACAGAGAAACCTCGCTTCTGAGAAAAAAACATGATGCCCTGAGGAGAATTTGACCTGCATATTTGTTCCTTCATGGCAAAAACGAATCATGATTCTATAGACTCACTGGCAGTAAAGAATTGACTACATGTTTTATTTTTGATCCCAATACAGGACAAATTCAGGCCTATGAATGGACTATGAAATAGTCTGTGATGATTAATCTTGAGTTCACCCTGAGATTGTAAAGGAGGTATTCCTGTGCAGGGAAACCTGGAGCGAGATCAAAATTCTGGATCCATTACCTACTAGTTCTGTGGCTTCAGATGAGTTACTAAGACTTTTCAAGCTCCAGCTTCCCTGCTTGTAAAGCAAGGAAAACACTAGAAACTCAACCTTAGGCTTGCTTGAGGATCTATCGAGGGAAGTGTATGCCTGTGTGTACCTGGGCATGGAAGGGCACACACACACAGCACACATATGTGCACTTACACTCATCTCTGCATGCACGCACCTAAGAGAATGGGCTTCCCTGCAGGCTCAGTGCTAAAGAATCTACCTGCAATGCAGGAGACACAGGTTCAATCCCTGGGTTGGTAAGACTTAGACAAGGGAGTAGCAACCCACTCCAGTATTCTTGCCTGGGAAATCCCATGGACGGAGCTGCCTGGTGGGCTACAGTCCATGGGGTCCCAAAGAGTCGGACACGACAGAAGCTAAACAGCATGGGAGCACACTGTTAAGTGCTTTCCAAATCATAAACTAACTTAAAAATATAATTTAGGTTGCTAATTTGCTATTGTACATAAGAGGAAAAAATGTTAATGAAAGAGCAGAATTATAACTGTAGTTAATACTCATGAAGTTTTTCTCTATAATAGTAACTAGCCCAAAACATATTAAGCTCACAAAATGTATCCTGTTGGCTGTATCTTGAACAGAAGTTTATAAATATAATATCCAATATACTAGATTACATCTGACTGCATGTTTTCCTTAGATATCTTTCCTGGTTTGGGCATTTAAAGATTGGATATATGACCTAAAATACTTGCTTCCTTAATAGCAACCAAGAAAGATGGGGTTGATATTCATTATTGGTCACAAAATGTCTTTTATATTCTTTCTACAAGCTCAGTATTGTTCTCAACACAGAGGAACACAGCAGCAAATGGGATCTGCAAAGATTCCTGCCCTCATGGGGCTTACTAACCTGGAAAGAAAATGCATTGTAAGAATTTTCACATCTTTTAGGGGCCTCCAAACTGGAGCCATTCCTCTATCTTTAAGTTTAATGCACAAACGCTAACCATTCAGAATGGCAAATGAAAATTGCCAAATATGTGTGTGTGTTACATGTGCATTAAAGGCTATGACTGGAGATTGAATTTAAGCTCCTTAATCTGAACAATTAAGACATTCATCGTATGCATAACTGACAAATGACATCCATAGAATGTGTTTTGTTGTTGTTCAGTCACTAAGTTGTGTCCAACTCTTTGAGACCCCATGGACTGCAGCACACCAGACTTCCCTGTCCTCCACTGTCTCATGGAGTTTGCTTGAACTCATGTCCATTGAGTCAGCGATGCCATCCAACCGCCTCATCCTCTGCTGTCCTCTTCTCCATGTGCCGTCAGTCTTTCCCAGCATCAAGGTCTCTTCCAATGAAGGACTTTTCCAGTGAGCCGGCTCTTCACATCAGGTGGCCAAAGTATTGGAGCTTCAGCTTCAGCATCAGTCCTTCCAATGAGTATCCAGGTTTGATTTCTTTAGGATTGACTGGTTTGATCTCCTTGCAGTTCAAGGGACTCTCAAGAGTCTTCCCCAGCATCACAATTTGAAAGCATTAATTCTTTGGTGCTCAGCCTTCTTTATGGTCCAACTCTCACATCTCACATGACTACTGGTAAAATCATAGCTTTGACTATACAGACCTTTGTCAGCAAAGTGATGTCTCTGCTATTTAATATGTTGTATAGGTTTGTCATAGTTTTCCTTCCAAGGAACAAAGGTCTTTTAATTTCGTGGCTGCAGTCATGTGTAAGCAGCTCTCACAGATCAAAAATAAAAAGACAGACATCCAATAGAAATGTGAACATGATTTAAACAGGCACTTCATAAAATGACTAATAATTTTGTAAAGGAACTTGACCTCACTAATCATTAGGGAAATTTAAATAAAAACCACAATGATATATTACTGTGTAGCCATTAGAGTGGCTAAAATGAAAAGACTGACAATGTGCTGGTGAGGGTGCAGAGAAACTTGAACCCTCTTGGGTTGCTAGGGAAGAGTCTAAGTAGGTAGAAACCCTTTGGCAAATTATTTAGAACACAGCTACAGAATCGCATATTATTCTTCCCTGTGAAGACTCCCCAAGCATAGGTATTTTACAACAATATTCAGAGTTATAATATTTGTTTTACCCTTTAACTGGAAGCCTCTGAAACATAAATAGTCTAATGGATATCTCAATTGGGATATATTCATTCACTAGAATAGTATAAACATGAAGTATAAAGAATAGTATAAACTGACAAAATGTATATAACATGGAGGAAGACTGACCAGAAGCAGCCAGACACAGAAATTTACTGCAAGGCATCCTGTTATATAGAGAGTGTGAAACATATAAATTACTTGTAGACAGAAGTCAGGAAAGTGTTACTTTTGGAAAGCAGAGGAAGGGAGGGGTCGGGAGAGGGACTTCTGAATAAAAGTGATGATCTAGTAGTATTTCTTCAATCAGTGGTCATAAAGCAGCTCTATCCTCTGTGGGAATACTTACCCTGCTGTTCACTCTATATGTATTTATATTTTAATAAAAACTTATCTTCACAATGATCAGTGTATTTACCCCCTTGCATTTCCTGGTTCTTCCTCTGTTTTCCAAGATTTCTCATGGAATTCTATCTCTATAAAATAGTTTGAAAGCTTCTCCAGAGCAGCAGAGTTCTTGCTTTTTCTTTCTTTCCTTTTTTTTTTTTTTTTTTTTTTTAGATCTCCCTTAAATCTTTTTGGACTGAAATAATGAGTGAATTAAAATGATTGTTAAGGAATTCTCATTTTTATATGCCAGAGAACAGTACAATGCCTGGAACTCAGGACGGAGATAATGAGCACTTGCTCTGTCAATGAAGGGTGGATCCACATTTCTAAACTGTGTTAACATGTCTTTTTAGTATCTACACTGGTATCTGAGGCTGGGAATTCAAGCTCATTTAAAATGATTTTCCAATGAGCACGACCTCCCCGTACAGTTTTCAGTTTATGAGTGTCTGGACCTTTATTGAGTCTCTGTTGAAGTCAGTTATCCATTAAGGATGCTTTATTTACTTTAAATATGTGAAAAATGGTTTCATTCCTCAGGGGATTATTAATTACTGGTTTACTAATTACTCTGGAACAGTAATTTTTTTTTTCCTTAAAAAGAAGCCTAGGCAGTTGTTTGAATGAATTCTTATTTAAGTGAGTAATTAGTTAGGTCAAAATAATTGATTAAATTAAGAAATTCTTTAATAGACATTATTGAGGTGTCAGTTTGATTTTGCCACTGGTGATGTGTAACAAAGTCATTGTGTGATTAGTAATAACCTGTCACTCCTAAGGGGATTCATTTTAAAACAAAAGGGAAATCGCTTGTGAGGCTTGTGGGGAACTCCAGTACATATAAGTTACAAAATATTTTGCATTTTGTCTTTAAACTTCACTGTCAAAACTCAAAAGATATAGGCTATACAGAAAGTGTGTGTGTGTGTGTGTGTGTGTGTACATATATATGCTATGCTATGCTAAGTCACTTCAGTTGTGTCTGACTCTGCGCTACCCCATAGACGGCAGCCCACCAGGCTCCCCCGTCCCTGGGATCCTCCAGGCAAGAACACTGGAGTGGGTTGCCATTTCCTTCTCCAATGCATGAAAGTGAAAAGTGAAAGTGAAGTCGCTCAGCCGTGTCGGACTCTTAGCGACCCCATGGATTGCAGCCTACCAGGCTCCTCTGTCCGTGGAATTTTCCAAGCAAGAGTACTGGAGTGGGGTGCCATTGCCTTCTCTGGTACATACATATATATATGTATATATATATCCTGGAAATCTATACATTTATTTTAATTTTTAAAAATTAATTTATATTTATTATTTGGTTGTATCAGTTCTTAGTTTCAGCACACATGCTTAGTTGCCTCTTGGTATCTGGAATCTTAGTTTTGCTGCCAGGAATCAAACCCATGTCCCCTGCATTGCAAGGCAGATTCTTAAGCACTGAACCACCAGAGAAGTCCTCAGGAATATTTTTTGAGCCATGTTGCTGTCAAGACCAGGGCAGGAGTGGGCCCTTTGTATAATATATAAGCATTTCCACACAGGTTCTTGTGAAGTTCACCCCATCTTCAAGACCCTTTGAAAAGATACTTCCTCTCTCATGCCTTCTCTAACCCTCACCTCTCAATTAAGTAGTTAGTGACTCTGTAAATTGAGTTTTTCTAACAGATGGTGCAAATCCTGAAACACTGTTCTCATCATAATGTAGATGTCCAATGATAGCCCTTAACCTGCTCCAGTAATTGTTTCTGTAATCTAGAAGTCAGCTATTAAAGAGTGAATCAACAATGCATGGATGAGTTAATATTTAGGAGAGTCACATTCAATTGGGTCCTTGCTAAGAGCCCTTTTGCTGTTTCCTGATTGATGCGGTTTTTCTAATGATGACACAGATCACTGGTAAGTAATGCTAATTCTTCTCCCACTTTGCTCAGGATGCTCCTTAATCATTCTTTGAGGGCCAACCTAGAATAAAACCAGCAAAGGATTTTTAAGCTCCTTAGCTCCTGGATGCATAACGCTACTGTGCACCCAAGTCTATGTGTAACCGTCTCGTGAGACCCGGCATCATTACCTGCTGTAATGTAGGGCTCCATCCAGAGAGGGGTAATCGCCAGTCGCAGTGGGCTCTGCGACTCCTGGTGGTAGGCACCCTGACGTTGGGACACATGTTCTAACTGGGGATGACTTGAACTGCCTGAGCTAGAAAGGGGTCGTGTATAATACCAGGTTTTATATTAAACAAAAATAAATTTTCTCCAACGCGAGTTTTCAGACAGGTTGTCCTAATATATTAACTTCTGTCTGTGTTTTGAATAGTCAATTTCACGGTGAAATGAGTTCTTAATAATATATTTACCACCTGGGAGAAATCTCCCAGCCATCTGGAAAGGAGAGGGGATTTAGTGCCTCCGAACGGAGATTGGATTTTTTTTGCACAGTTATTTATTTATTTTTATATCAGGTAGCGGGAAAGATGACCTGGTTCCCGGCTGGCGGCTGCAGTGGGTGGGGGGGGGAACCATAGAGGGCCGTGCGCATGCTCAGTGCCCGCAGGTCCAGGAAGGCGGGCTCTGCCTCCGGTGTCGGGAAGCTAGCCATTTAGGATGTCAAAAATCCTGAAGGAGGTCCTGGTGAGAAAGACAGAAATAGTAACAGTTAGTGTCCGGTCTTTTTTGTATTCTGCATTCCTATGGGGCAGCAGAAGGTGAACAATCAGAGCAGCAGGCTGTCTTCAAACCCTGACTCTTTGATTTTTTAGTTGCGTTACAAGTTAATAAATTCCCCTGGGTTTCCTTTTCTGCATCTTTAAAATAGACATAAGTATGTCTACCTTTCTGCATTGTTGTGGGGACTGGAGAAAGGGAAAGTGTTTAGTTCAATGGTTAATAAGAAAATATGGAACGTGGGAAAGAAAGTTAAAAATATATGATTGTCTGTATCTACATGTGTGTGCACACATACATACATACCTCAATGAAATATACAGTCAAAATGATCAGACAAAAGGTATTGAAACTGGATGGATAAAAAGGAGAGTCTTGAGTTGTTTGTTTATTTTTACAGATTGGTTTGCTTGTAATTTTTATGCTTTATTTCCTTTTTTAAAGCCTACATGTATATTCCAAGTAAAACCTGTTATTTGTGTAATGAATACATGCACACAAGCATACACAGGGAGGTTTAAGCTTTAAAAAGAGTTTTCCAGAATTAAAAAAAAATCCATTATTCATTCATTCACCAAATATGGACTGAGCGCCTACTAGGTACAAATACTGTTCTAGGTGCCTTGTGTATGTCTAAGAATAAAACAAATATTCTGCTTTCTTTGACTTTAGATTCTCAAAGTGCAAACAATCAAGGGGTAATCAATCCACAGTAATGTAATGAGTAAATGAATCTGGCTATAAGTTT
Source organism: Bos indicus (assembly GCF_029378745.1). Classification (NCBI taxonomy): domain Eukaryota; kingdom Metazoa; phylum Chordata; class Mammalia; order Artiodactyla; family Bovidae; genus Bos; species Bos indicus. Next base: position 35,561,388 of record NC_091788.1, on the reverse strand, counting down.
TAAGGTGATAGAGGATAGAAAAGCAGCAGAAAAGGGTTAAGGACTGAAGTTTCAGGGCTGGAGCAGGTTGTAGTTTTAACAAGGTTGTCGGGGTAGGCATCACTTATAAGATGCCAGTAGAGCAAATATTTGGAGGAGATGAGGAAGTGTGGACATCAGGGGAAAGACTAATCCAGGTGAGGAATTAGCAGGAGGCGAGAGCCCTGAGGAGCATGCAGGGCTGGCTCAGTGAGGAGCAGGGTGGTCAGTGTCTGAAGCTAAGTGAGCCCAAAGATGCTGTGGGAGTGAAGGTAATAAGATAACAGGAAGCTAGGAAGGGAGAGAGTTACAGGTCATTTTAAGGACATAGGCTTTTACTAGGAGAGATGACAGCCACTGCTGGGTTCTGCGCTGACCTTACATTTGAAAAGAATCATGCCTTTTTCAACTACAATGTTGAGACTAGATGTGGCTGTTGAGAAATCATCAGTCTGGGGATACATGTCCATGGTAGAGAATCATGATTTCCTGATGGACTGAGTCTGGTATTTGAGAGAAAGGAAGAAGCATGGAGGCATGTATGATTGCAAGGCATTTAGCCTAGATCACTGGAAGAATGAACTTGCCATCAGTACGGATGGTGAGGCTGTGAGGGGATCCTGTTTGGGAGGTCCAGTCAGGAGATTTGTTTTGAAGATGCTGAGCTTAGTGTGTCTATTAGACAGAGGTGGAGGTGAAGAGTCTGCAATTGCATACTCATTAACATAGTTCAGATGTGAACCAGACACATAAGCTTGGACATTTTTAGCATATAGATGTTATTTAAAGCCATGATTGCAAATGAGATCCCCAAGAAAGTGAATAGGAATGGAGAAAAGAGCTTTCACTTGAGCCCTCTGAGCCTCAGTATGAAGAAGATTGTAGAGGAACAACCAAGAACGTGGGCGCCATGTGAAGCAGAGGTATCACAGAGGGTGGAGTGATTAAATGCTGCTACTAGGTCTCATTAGATGAGGCTGAGGAGTGACTGCTAGATTTGGAGGGAGGGTGTTCAACATTCAGGTGAGTTCAGGTGAGAGCAGAAAGATAATTTAAGAGGCAATATGAAGAGATGAATAGAAAACAGACTATTTTTGAGGCATTTTTTTCCTGTGGGGGGAGCAAAGAAATGACAGGAGAAGTAAGGTCAAATAAGAGGCTTTTGTTTTTTTTAAATGAAGTGCACAACAATATATTTATGTGTTGATGAAAACGATCCAGAAGGGAGAATAAAGACGACCTGTAGGAGAGAGTGTGGAGAATGGATGAATGATGACTTTGAGTCCAATCCCAAAGAAAGGCAATGCCAAAGAATGCCTAAACTACCACACAATTGCACTCATCTCACACGCTAGTAAAGTAATGCTCAAAATTCTCCAAGCCAGGCTTCAGCAATACGTGAACTGTGCAATTCCAGATATTCAAGCTGGTTTTAGAAAAGGCAGAGGAACTAGAGATCAAATTGCCAATATCTGATGGATCATCGAAAAAGCAAGAGAGTTCCAGAAAAACATCTATTTCTGCTTTATTGACTATGCCAAAGCCTTTGACTGTGTGGATCAAAATAAACTGTGGAAAATTCTGAAAGGGATGGGAATACCAGACCACCTGACTTGCCTCTTGAGAAACCTGTATGCAGGTCAGGAAGCAACAGTAAGAATTGGACATGGAACAGCAGTGTGGTTCCAAATAGGAGAAGGAGTTCGTCAAGGCTGTATATTGTCACCCTGCTTATTTAACTTATATGCAGAGTACATCATGAGAAACGCTGGGTTGGAGGAAGCATAAGCTGGAATCAAGACTGCCGGGAAAAATATCAATAACCTCAGATATGCACATGATACCGCCCTTATGGCAGAAAGTGAAGAATTAAAGAGCCTCTTGATGAAAGTGAAAGAGGAGAGTTAAAAAGTTAGCTTAAAGCTCAACATTCAGAAAACAAAGATCATGGCATCTGGTCCCATCACTTCATGGCAAATAGATGGGGAAACAGTGGAAACAGTGGCAGACTTTATTTTTTTGGGCTCCAAAATCACTGCAGATGGTGATTGCAGCCATGAAATTAAAAGACACTTACTCCTTGGAAGGAAAGTTATGACCAACCTAGATAGCATATTCAAAAGCAGAGTCATTACTTTGCCAACAAAAGTTCGTCTAGTCAAGGCTATGGTTTTTCCTGTGGTCATGTATGGATGTAAGAGTTGAACTATAAAGAAAGCAGAGTGCCAAAGAATTGATACTTTTGAACTGTGGTGTTGGAGAAGACACTTGAGAGTCCCTTGGACTGCAAGGAGATCCAACCAGTCCATCCTAAAGGAGATCAGTCCTGGGTGTTCATTGGTAGGACTGATGTTGAGCTGAAACTCCAATACTTTGGCCACCTCATGCGAAGAGCTGACTCATTTGAAGAGACCCTGATGCTGGGAAAGATTGAGGGCAGGAGGAGAAGGGGACGACAGAGGATGAGATGGCTGGATGGCATCACTGACTCAATGGATATGGGTTTGGGTGGACTCCGGGAGTTGGTGATGGACAGGCAGGCCTGGCATGCTGTGGTTCATGGGATCGCAAAGAGTCGGACATGACTGAGTGACTGAACTGAACTGAAGCCCTCTATATCTGCAGGTTCTGAATCCATGGATTCAACCAAGATCATGTTGAAAATATTCAGGAAAAAGTACAGAAAGTTTGAATAAGCACAACCTGGATTTGTCCCACACTAGCAACAATTAACATTGTATTTACAACTATTATACAGTATTTACATTGTTTTAGGCATTACAAATAATCTAGAGATGATTTAAAATATATGGGAGGACGTGCATATGTTATATGAAAATGTTGCACCATTTTACAGAAGAGGCTTCAGCATCCTTGGATTTCAGTATCCATGGGGGGATCCTGGAACCTGGCTGTCTTGGATACTGAAGGATGATTGTCCGTTAGTTGGAGTGGGACCGGTGCTCCCTGTGGGTGTGGATACTGGTAGGTGGATGAGAGACGGCTGGTCTAACAGATACTCTTCTGAACAGTTTACTTTTCTCAATGATTTAGGGAGTGAGGTCTTGAGGAAAATCTGAGGATAAAGAAGAGAGAACTTGTGAGATGATCTTCGTAGGGAGTTGGACACTGAATAAACCAGTGGGATGCTAAGGTTGTCCAGTAATCCAAGCCCTCTTGAGGCTTTTGATGATTAACTTAAACTGAGGATATTCAATTTATGGTCAGTTAAATAAGTCAAGGACAAGTTTTTGAGACATTTTATGGGTCATGAACTGTTCTTGGCTTTGGAGACACAAAATGAGCAGGATGTAGTCCCTCCCCTCAAAGAACTCACAGTCCTGCAACAAGAGAGACAGAAATATGAAATCAGCGACTCTAACAAATTGTGATAATTCTGTAATTGAGTTATACTCATTGATTTGGGAATTACTGCCAAGTGCTGTTGCCAAATATAGTGGCACAGCAAGCTGGCGGGGTAGTTCACATCAGAATCAGAATGTGATTCTGCATAAATACCTTCCTTTATTCAATAAACATTTATTAAGGGTCGAGCACTGTGCTAGGTGGTCATGCCACCATAGCAAATAAGAATTTCTGCGCTCAAAGAGCTTGCCAGCTAAAGCAGTGATTTCCAATCTTAGCTACACTTTCGAATCACCTGGGTGTTTTTAAAAAACCCAGGTATCCAGACTGTGCCGCATAATAATAAGTCAAATATTTATAGTTCCCCAGCATTTCCAACATGTAGTCAAGGAAAAGGACTATTGATCTCGGGGGGAAAGGTGAAAAGGAACACAGAAAATGGAAACGCAGGTGTGAAAAATGCTGTAAGGCATGGAAGCATGTGGTACTAGGGGTCACCACCTCAGGAGGGAGAGCCCTGGAGCTGCGTAAAGAGTGAGGGAGCGTGAGTTTGTAAAGTGGAGGACGGAAGGGCATTCCTGCTGAAGGGGCAGAAGTGGTGAAGCCCCCAGGGATGAAAAAACAGGCCCCCTTCAGAAGTCTGTGAGTGGCTCAGTAAGTTCAGAGCAGGGCGTGAAGTTGGAGAAAAAGTGGGCAGAGAGGCTTAGTGCCCAGCAGGCAGGAGCCACCCTGGAAAGGGCAAGTTCCACATTTGTTGCAACGTTACTGTAGGGTCCCCATTCAAAGACGGCCGGGGAATCCCATTGGTCATACAAAATTGGGTCATTGAATATGTTGAGCAAAGAAGAACCATACTCCTCGGAGATTCTAGGAGGATCAGAAGTTAGGAAACGGCACTTCACAGAGCTCTGGTGGCTAGGGTTCATCCCAAGCTGGATTTGGGACAGGGACTGGTAAGATTCCCTCCACCAGTTGCATCGCTCGAACAGTCAGTGGTCTTCTCTTCGGAACACGTGCATGGTCTGTTTTGCAGCCTTATTTTGGGACACTAAGGATCTGAAGGAGTGGATGTGAGAACACCTTGACCTCAGGTAGCTTGTGTGGTGCGTCAGTGTTTAGGAGAGGTCGTTCGTTTTGCCAGTTGCAGTACAGTTCTGCAAGCTGTGGTTTCTGTTTCATTTCTCGTCCTTTACTGTGTTAAGAAAATGCAGCATACAAGTAGGGCATGGAGAGTCAAGAGTGTGCCATAAAATAGTGTCAGCAAACCCACTGAGCCCTGGAGGTGCCCTAACATGAACACTATCTACTGGGCATGTTCCACACATCTGGGAGAAAGGGAAAATAATTTACAGAGAACTTTTTGCTCAAAGACACTGTAAAAGAAGCACATTGATCCCCTGTATCAACCGCTGAGGATGGAAATTTGCATATGTTTTTATGCAAACACTATTAAAATTAAAATCGTTTACAATTTTTCCAAATATATAGAAAAAAGGATGAATAACAAAACACAAAAATGTGTACTAACTACCCATTTTTCTGACATCATAGCATTTTTACCTCAGATCTCTTTGTTAGAAAAATAAAACATTACAGTCACACCAAATAACCCTGTTTATTCTACTTCAATTCCATTTTCCTAACTTCTTTTCTTTCTCCCCAGAGGTACCCATAATTACGAATTTAGGGAAATTTTTTCCTAGTTTCATATGTGTAAATAAAAGATTATGTTGTTCTCCATGATTTTTAAATTTTATAAATAATCTTAATCTGATGGTATTCTTATAGTTATTTGTCTTGCCTATATGAATTTGTTTCTGAGATTTGATCTTTTTCATTTTGATTAATATATACATATATAAGTAACCATATATATGATATGTATGAAATGTGTTAGTTACTCAGTTGTGTCTGACTCTTTGCGAACCCATGTACTGTAGACCACAGGCTCCTCTGTCCATAGAGTTCTCCATGCAAGAATACGAGAGTGGGTAGCCATACCCTCCTCCAGGGGATCTTCCTGATGCAGGGACTGAACCCAAGCCTCCTGCCTTGCAGGTGGATTCTTTATCATCTGAGCCACAAGGGAAGCCCCAGTACAACCACACATATGAAATGTAAAACCATATACATGATATAAATGAAATATACATTTAATTCTTCTTAATTGCAATATAGTCTCCACTTCATAAATACAACACTATTTCAGCTCTGTTGTTTTTTCCAATTATAACAAACAATGCTGCAATAAACAATTGTGTATATACTCCTTGCTGCTCCTGCTGCTGCTAAGTCGCCTCAGTCGTGTCCGACTCTGTGCGACTCCATAGACGGCAGCCCACCAGGCTCCCCCATCCCTGGGATTCTCTAGGCAAGAACACTGGAGTGGGTTGCCATTTCCTTCTCCAATGCATGAAAGTGAAAATTGAAAATGAAGTCGCTCAGTCGTGTCCGACTCCCAGTGACCTCATGGACTGCAGCCTACCAGGCTCCTCCATCCATTGGATTTTCCAGGCAAGAGTACTGGAGTGGGGTGCCATCGCCTACTCCTTGGGCACACGTAAAAGAGAATTACTGGTATGGATAAGCATACCTTCAAAATTTCTCAGTTAAGTTCAGTTCAGTCGCTCAGTCGTGTCCGACTCTTTGTGACCCCATGAATCGCAGCATGCCAGACCTCTCTGTCCATCACCAACTCCCGGAGTTCACCCAGACTCATGTCCATAGAGTCAGTGATGCCATCCAGCCATCTCATCCTCTGTCGTCCCCTTCTCCTCCTGCCCCCAATCCCTCCCAGCATGAATCTTTTCCAATGAGTCAACTCTTCGCATGAGGTGGCCAAAGTACTGGAGTTTCAGCTTTAGCATCATTCCTTCCAAAGAAATCCCAGGGCTGATCTAATGGACTGGAATGGACTGGTTGGATCTCCTTGCAGTCCAAGGGACTCTCAAGAGTCTTCTCCAACACCACAGTTCAAAAGCATCAATTCTTTGGCGCTCAGCCTTCTTCACAGTCCAACTCTCACATCCATACATGACCACAGGAAAAACCATAGCCTTGACTAGATGAACCTTTGTTGGCAAAGTAATGTCTCTGCTTTTGAATATGCTATCTAGGTTGGTCATAACTTTCCTTCCAAGGAGTAAGCGTCTTTTGATTTCATGGCTGCAATCACCATCTGCAGTGATTTTGGAGCCCAAAATAATAAAGTCTGACACTGTTTCCACTGTTTCCCCATCTATTTCCCATGAAATGATGGGACCGGATGCCATGATCTTCATTTTCTGAATGTTGAGCTTTAAGCCAACTTTTTCACTCTCCTCTTTCACTTTCATCAAGAGGCTTTTTAGTTCCTCTTCACTTTCTGCCATAAGGGTGGTGTCATCTGCATATCTCAGGTTATTGATATTTTTCCTGGCAATCTTGATTCCAGCTTGTGCTTCTTCCAGCTCAGCGTTTCTCATGATGTACTCTGCACCTAAGTTAAATAAGCAGGGTGGCAATATACAGCCTTGACGTACTCCTTTTCCTATTTGGAACCAGTCTGTTGTTACCTGTCCAGTTCTAACTGTTGCTTCCTGACCTGCATACAAATTTCTCAAGAGGCAGGTCAGGTGGTCTGATATTCCCATCTCTTTCAGAATTTTCCACACTTTATTGTGATGCACACAGTCAAAGGCTTTGGCATAGTCAATAAAGCAGAAATAAATGTTTTTCTGGAACTCTCTTGCTTTTTCCATGACCCAACGGATATTGGCAATTTGATCTCTGGTTCCTCTAAACCAGCTTGAACATCAGGAAGTTCACGGTTCACATATTGCTAAAGTCTGGCTTGGAGAATTTTGAGCATTACTTTACTAGCGTGTGAGATGAGTGCAATTGTGCGGTAGTGTGAGCATTCTTTGGCATTGCTTTTCTTTGGGATTGGAATGAAAACTGATCTTTTCCAGTCCTGTGGGCACTGCTGAGTTTTCCAAATTTGCTGGCATATTGAGTGCAGCACTTTCAAAGCATCATCTTTCAGGATTTGAAATAGCTCAACTGGAATTCCATCACCTCCACTAGCTTTGTTCGTAGTGATGCTTTCTAAGGCCCACTTGACTTCACATTCCAGGATGTCTGGCTCTAGGTCAGTGATCACACCATCGTGATTATCTGGGTCATGAAGATCTTTTTTGTATAGTTCTTCTGTGTATTCTTACCATCTCTTCTTAATATCTTCTGCTTCTGTTAGGTCCATACCATTTCTGTCCTTTATCGAGCCCATCTTTGCATGAAATGTTCCCTTGGTATCTCTAATTTTCTTGAAGAGATCTCTAGTCTTTCCCATTCTGTTGTTTTCCTCTATTTCTTTGCATTGATCACTGAAGAAGGCTTTCTTATCTCTTCTTGCTGTTCTTTGGAACTCTGCATTCAGATGCTTATATCTTTCTTTTTCTCCTTTGCTTTTCGCCTCTCTTCTTTTCATAGCTATTTGTAAGGCCTCTGCAGACAGCCATTTTGCTTTTTTGCATTTCTTTTCCATGGGGATGGTCTTAATCCCTGTCTTCTGTACAATGTCACGAACCTTATTCCATAGTTCATCAGGCACTCTATCAGATCTAGGCCCTTAAATCTATTTCTCACTTCCACTGTATAATCATAAGGGATTTGATTTAGGTCATACCTGAATGATCTAGTGGTTTTCCCTACTTTCTTCAATTTCAGTCTGAATTTGGCAATAAGGAGTTCATGATCTGAGCCACAGTCAGCTCCTGGTCTTGTTTTTGCTGACTGTATAGAGCTTCTCCATCTTTGGCTGCAAAGAATATAATCATCTGATTTCAGTGTTGACCATCTGGTGATGTCCATGTATAGAGTCTTCTCTTGTGTTGTTGGAAGAGGGTGTTTGTTATGACCAGTGCATTTTCTTGGTAAAACTCTATTAGTCTTTGCCCTGCTTCATTCCGTATTCCAAGGCCAAATTTGCCTGTTACTCCAGGTGTTTCTTGACTTCCAACTTTTACATTCCAATCCCCTATAATAAAAAGGAGATCTTTTTTGGGTGTTAGTTCTAAAAGGTCTTATAGGTCTTCATAGAACCATTCAACTTCAGCTTCTTCAGCGTTACTGGTTGGATTGGATTACTTGTGAGACTTGGATTACTGTGATATTGAATGGTTTGCCTTGGAAATGAACAGAGATCATTCTGTCATTTTTGAGATTGCATCCAAGTACTGCATTTCGGACTCTTTTGTTGACCATGATGGCTACTCCATTTCTTCTGAGGGATTCCTGCCCGCAGTAGTAGATATAATGGTCATCTGAGTTAAATTCACCCATTCCAGTCCATTTAAGTTTGCTGATTCCTAGAATGTCGACATTCACTCTTGCCATCTCTTGTTTGACCACTTCCAATTTGCCTTGATTCATGGACCTGACATTCCAGGTTCCTATGCAATATTGCTCTTTACAGCATCGGACCTTGCTTCTATCACCAGTCACATCCACAGCTGGGTATTGTTTTTGATTTGGCTCCATCCCTTCAACTTTCTGGAGTTATTTCTCCACTGATCTCCAGTAGCATATTGGGCACCTACTGACCTGGGGAATTCCTCTTTCAGTATCCTATCATTTTGCCTTTTCATACTGTTCATGGGGTTCTCAAGGCAAGAATACTGAAGTGGTTTGCCATTCCCTTCTCCAGTGGACCACATTCTGTCAGATCTCTCCACCATGACCCGCCCATCTTGGGTTGCCTCACAGGCATGGCTTAGTTTCATTGCGTTACACAAGGCTGTGGTCCTAGTGTGATTAGATTGACTAGTTTTCTGTGAGGTTTCAGTGTGTCTGCCCTCTGATGCCCTCTTGCAACACCTACTGTCTTACTTGGGTTTCTCTTACCTTGGACGTGGGGTAACATTTCTAGATATTGCCAAATTGCTTGATAAAATGGTTTTACCAGTGTATCATTCTCCCTAGGATGTATGAGAGTAGGAAATTTTCTGAATGTATACTGATATCTCAGTGGTGTTTTTAATTTGTGTTTTCCTGATTACTAGTGTTATTGAGCATCACTTAAAATATTTATTGACCAAACCTCAAATAGCCAAAGCGATCTTGAGAAAGAAGAATGGAACTGGAGGAATCAACCTACCTGACTTCAGGCTCTACTACAAAGCCACCGTTATCAAGACAGTATGGTACTGGCACAAAGACAGAAATATAGATCAATGGAACAAAATAGAAAGCCCAGAGATAAATCCACGCACATATGGACACCTTATCTTTGACAAAGGAGGCAAGAATATACAATGGATTAAAGACAATCTCTTTAACAAGTGGTGCTGGGAAATCTGGTCAACCACTTGTAAAAGAATGAAACTAGACCACTTTCTAACACCATACACAAAAATAAACTCAAAATGGATTAAAGATCTAAACATAAGACCAGAAACTATAAAACTCCTAGAGGAGAACATAGGCAAAACACTCTCTGACATACATCACAGCAGGATCCTCTATGACCCACCTCCCAGAATATTGGAAATAAAAGCAAAAATAAACAAATGGGACCTAATTAACCTTAAAAGCTTCTGCACAACAAAGGAAACTATTAGCAAGGTGAAAAGACAGCCTTCAGAATGGGAGAAAATAATAGCAAATGAAGCAACTGACAAACAACTAATCTCAAAAATATACAAGCAACTCCTACAGCTCAACTCCAGAAAAATAAATGACCCAATCAAAAAATGGGCCAAAGAACTAAATAGACATTTCTCCAAAGAAGACATATAGATGGCTAACAAACACATGAAAAGATGCTCAACATCACTCATTATCAGAGAAATGCAAATCAAAACCACTATGAGGTACCATTTCACACCAGTCAGAATGGCTGCAATCCAAAAGTCTACAAATAATAAATGCTGGAGAGGGTGTGGAGAAAAGGGAACCCTCTTACACTGTTGGTGGGAATGCAAACTAGTACAGCCACTATGGAGAACAGTGTGGAGATTCCTTAAAAAACTGGAAATAGAACTGCCTTATGATCCAGCAATCCCACTGCTAGGCATACACACTGAGGAAACCAGAAGGGAAAGAGACACGTATACCCCAATGTTCATCGCAGCACTGTTTATAATAGCCAGGACATGGAAGCAACCTAGATGTCCATCAGCAGATGAATGGATAAGAAAGCTATGGTACATATACACAATGGAGTATTACTCAGCCATTAAAAAGACTACATTTGAATCAGTTCTAATGAGGTGGATGAAACTGGAGCCTATTATACAGAGTGAAGTAAGCCAGAAGGAAAAACATCAATACAGTATACTAACGCATATATATGGAATTTAGAAAGATGGTAATGATAACCCTGTGTACGAGACAGCAAAAGAGACACTGATGTATAGAACAGTCTTATGGACTCTGTGGGAGAGGGAGAGGGTGGGAAGATTTGGGAGAATGACATTGAAACATGTAAAATATCATGTAAGAAACGAGTTGCCAGTCCAGGTTCGATGCACAATACTGGATGCTTGGGGCTAGTGCACTGGGACGACCCAGAGGGATGGTATGGGGAGGGAGGAGGGAGGAGGGTTCAGGATGGGGAACACATGTATACCTGTGGTGGATTCATTTTGATATTTGGCAAAACTAATACAATTATGTAAATTTTAAAAATAAAATAAAATTAAAAAAAATTTTTATTGACCATCTGATTTTCCTCTATCTGAACTACTCATTTTTCCTATTGCTTTTTTTTCCTTTATCATATTTTGGATACTAATTCTTTTATATTTGTGTACATTGCAATTGCAAAATGTCTTTCCCAGTCTGTGACTTGTGTTACCACTTTACTTCTATTTGTGGTGGGGTGGGGTAAAAAAGGGTTTTTTGGTTTTGTTTTGACTAAGTAAAATTATATTTTTCTTTATGTGTATGTGTGCATGTGTATTTGCATAAAAAATCATTTCCTACCAGATGCACATAAGAATACTTATATTTGTATTCTAGCTTATATTTCTAATCTAAAAATGACAGGCTTTGCTTTTCATATTTAGCTCTTTTATCTGTCTGCAATTGATTTTTGTATATGGTTGAGAAAAGGGTCCAGCATATTTATTGATTTCCCAAGAACCTGCAATGTCATTTCTTTCCTAAACCCAATCTCCATTATAATGTGGTCTGTTTGGTGCTTATATCCTGTTCGGCTGGTCCATTTATTTATTCTTAGAACCCATACCACAATGTCTTAATTATTGCAGCTTTAAAATACATCTCGCTATCTGATAGAATTGAGTCTTCCCATCTTGCTTTTCAAATTCATCTTAGTTATTCCTGACCCTTTGTTCATCTTCCTAAAATTAACATCTAGTACTGTGTAAAACTCATGGGATTTAGACTGGCATTGTATGAAATGAAATTTGTGGAATAACTTGGTGTGAATTGACATATTTATGATGTTGAGTTCTTCCCCCCATGGACATACAATGTGCTTCCATTTCCTCAGGTCTCATTTTTTGGTTTCTGGTAAAATATTATTAAGTACTTATGTAATTACGTAAGTCTCTTACATATGTTTTATACAGGAATTCCCACAAACCTTATTTTGTTGCCATTATAAATAGTGCCTTCCCTAATTAATTTTTTATGTGCATGCAGTCTGTGTTTGAAAATTTAATTAATATTTCTATATTGATCCTAGATTCAGCAAGTTTTCTAAACTTGCATATTAATCCTAATTAATCTTTTGATTTACTTGGATTTTCTTCACAGATAATCATATCATTAGAAAGCATTACAATGCACTTCATTCTCTTCTTTCCTAATTCTTAGATTTTTAATCTCTTTGTACAGTCTGTCTGTGACTCTGAATTCCAGAGGTCCAACCCATCCTGAAGTGAAGGGGTTTACTTGAGATCATAGACAGCAAGGGAGTAGGGGAAGTCATTAGAGGCTGGCTACTACACAAAGGAAATGTCCATTGTATATTAGAATCATGTTTCATGAATGAACAAAACATTTTTTCTCTGTCTTCTTTATTTTCTCCTTTTGAAGCAAATTTTGCTGAGTATCATATAAACCTATTGTGTCATTGAGTGGAAATTTGTTTATGGGTTCTAAATTTCAGATACAAAGTTGGTGTAACAATACAAAGTAACTTGATTGTACATGTATTTTCTTAATTTCATCTAAATCCCCTTTCTTAGTACAGACCTCATTTTTATCTGTCCATTGGATTCTGGCTAAAGAAATAATTTTTTTCTTTCATCTTTATTGTTTAAATTATGAAAGTATGATAATATTTACAAGAGACTTGGAAAATACAGAACAAAGTTACATATAGTTGCACTATACATTAAAATTTTTTTAAGTAGATAAATTAAGATTTTTCATTGGAGTTTCAATATTAAACTCTCAAAATTTAATAGAATGAATATACAGAAAAGTAGAAGGATAGAGTAGGCTTGAAAAGCACTGTGACCAATTCAACATAATTAAGATATATACAATTTTCATATACCAGTAGGATACAAATTCTACTCAAGTTCCCATAAGCTAGGAGACACTGGAACATATCCAGGAACATAAAACCAGGTGCAAAAACTAAATAATTTGATAGCTGTATATAAAGATAGGGAATCCCCCATGTGGTCGTAATAGTCAAGTTGAGGCGTCCTTTACTGTTCTTATTAAATAGTTGAGCCCTTTTCTTCTCCACTAATAAGATGAACCTATGGCCATTTGGAATCCTTCTCTACGTGAAAGTCTCTTTCCTGACTTTGCGATGGTATCAGTGGTAATCTGGCCATCAGCTGCCTGAGTGGCCCTGAGGAAGGTCACAGCAATATTGTCACAGAGAATGCATGCCTCCCAGGAAACATTGATGCCTCATATCAGCCTCCGCTCCCATGTTTCCTGAAGAGTTTTGCTTCCCTCTGACCTTGGATAGTACTATTACTATGCATGCTCACTTTGACAATACTATTAATAACTAACATTTAGGCTACCTTTACATTTGACAAAGAGCTCTCATATGTGGCATTGCCCTTGGTTCTCATCCGGGCTCTGGAAGGCATCACACTGGCCTTAAGTCACACTTGTAGAAATATCAGAACCAGAACTAGAACTCAGATCTTCTCCCTTGAGTCTTTGCTCTTTTAATTGCATCATAACACACTGTGAAGTGCCAACACTGTTTTCTTATTCATAAATTAAAGTCTGTTGTCTAAGTCACTTGACTTACTCTACTTTTCAATGTTTCCAGGAAAGGGTATCTCTCAAGTAATTTCTTGCCAAATAACTGACGTTTCTTGTACAAGCTGTTTCACTGTTTAGAAAACTTAAGCTTTCTCATCTGTAAAATAGCTGTACAATCATTTCTCCTAATAATAATTGTTACATGAAACTAAATGAACTCAATGTAGTTAAGATTTTAAGCATAGTTATTTTGGCTTCCAATGGCATATTTCAAACAAAGCCCAGTGCTAGACAAACTAAGAGTGTAGAGGGAGATGGAGATCTCTGATGGAGACCTCTACCCAGGAAAGATCTAAGTTAAGCAGTTTTTCCTAGTATGTTTTTTATCAGGTAGTTTTTCGGTCCTTTAAGCACTATGGCACTTCCCTGAAAAATTCCCACTGACAAAAAACATTGCATAGGATTTCAGGGGCAATTGTAGATTAGCTAAAACTCATCTTTGGATGCCCGTGACATCCTCTGATTTTGAGGCCTGTGGCCTGCTCTCAGGATGCTTAGTGTAGGGTGCAGTGACCTTTAACAGTAGGCTAATGCCCTGGATTAGTTTTAATGGTTTGCTAATATTAGTGAAAACATAAAGATTGGAAATCATTTCTCTCGATAGGTAAAACACACTTTCACATTCAGAGTGGCAGCTTTGGGTATTTGGGTTAGCAACCAAACGGTTTGAAGTGAAGGATTTCTGCACAGTTGATAATAGACAATGAATATCTTCTCCATTCATTTAATTAAATCTGTACCCTCGAAGCTGTTGAAGGACATTAGCCCCTTGTCGTTGTTCAGTCGCTAAGTCGTGTCTGCCTCTTTGTGACCCCATGGACCACAGCACTCCAGGCTTCCCTGTCCTTTACCACCTCCTGAAGTTTGCTCACATTCATGGCCACTGAGTCAGTGATGCTATCTAACCATCTCATCCTCTGTCGCTCCCTTCTCCTTTTGCCTTCCATCTTTCACAGCATCAGCCCCTTGTAGCCACAAGGAAAAGAAAACTAGCCCTATGTCCTTGCCTTCTCCACTTGGCTCCAAGGTTTCCAAGGCTGCTGGACACCAGCACATAACCTTTCTTCATTGACCTTGAGCAGCATCGTTGATTAGGGAGACTCAGAACAGAGAGGGTGACCAGATGGACTAGGTTTCCTTCCCTGGGTAGGCAAGTTCTGCTAGTCCTTCAAAGTTGGAGGTCACTGCTCTCAATTGGCTTAAAGAAAACTCAGAAATGAACAAACAAAAAAAGGATTAGCTAAAATTCCTTTGGGTAGGCAGCGGCTTCTCAGGAAAATGGTCTAATGAGGGGAACAGCAGCAATCAATGTTCAAACAGGGGTCAGCGGGTCAGGTCGCGCCATTGGATTTGGCTGGGATTGTTCAGTCGATAACTGACCTGGCAGGAAATGACTATAAACGAAGTGCACCATCTTTAATTCAGGTGTGGGCCGAGGAGAGGGCACTGACCCGTGGGATTTCTTGATTAGAACAATCGGCAGTGGGTTATTTCTCAGATGGCTTTCAACAGATACACCTACTGAGCTGAGTGGTGATCACAGAGCTGTGCTGTCTGCCCTCATGCTTGTCTGCCCATCTTTGCAGGCTGCCATCCATACCACAGCCATCTTGGTTCTGTTACTGAGTGAGCACCTGCCGATGCTCATGAGATACCCATGAGTATCTGCATGTAAGCTGGGGTGTTCTTTGCTTTAATCTGAGGGGAACCACATTTTACTTGCTTTGCCAAGTCTCAAGGAGAGTATTTTGATTTCTGCTTTTATATAATTATTGATGTCAAATGGATCTAAATAAATGATTAAATGAACGTAAAGCTACGGGACTTCCCATGTGGTTCAGTGGTTAAGAATCCACCTGCCAATGCAGAGGACACGGGTTCAATCTCTGGTCCCAGAAGATCCCACATACAGCGGGGCAGCCAAGCCACAATTCCTGAAGCCCAAACCCTAGAGCCTGTGCTCCTCAACCAGGCAAGCCACCGCAATGAGAGGCCTGTGCACCGCAACTAAAGAGTAGCCCCCATTCACTGTAACTAAAGAAACCCACCTGCAAAGCAGTGAAGACCCAGCACAGCCAAAATAATAAATAAATTTAAAAAACAGAAAGTAAAGCTACAGCAGAGATCCTGAAATTCAACATCTCTGGTTCTATGTATTAACAGTATCCTCAGAGTCACAGATCTGTCCAACACTGGGCAGCAAAGAGGCTCAGAGTCTATGGAGTCCAGAACCTGCATTTCACAAACGTGAAGTTGGAACCCTAAGTGCTTATGTGATGCGCTGGTCACAACTCAGTGCTCTTTCTAGTGAAAAAAAAAATATTATTTGTATTTTTTGGTTGATATTTCCATCCAACATGACTTTATCCTTTAATATACTTAGAGAATAACTAAGTATACTAATATACTTAGTATATTAGTAATAACTAATATACTTAGAGAATAATTCTCTCCAGATTCAGGGGAGAGGGGTGGTGTTTCCTGTGATGATCACCCCAATTGCTTGTGTACCCAGAGTCCCTTGCTGAGTTGCAAACTGTTCACACCACAGCTGGAGTACAATCTCCAGGGTCTGGGAGGAACAGGGAACGTGCGTTCTGTGTCTGGTGCCTGGTGCAGGGGGAGCTAGCAGGCAGCCTTTGTGCTTTTGAGATGCTCCCCTCTGTGTTCTGCAACACGGCTCAGCAGCCTTCTTCTGTGCCTCTTCTGTAGATATGTCTCAACTTCTCTGGTGGCTCAGACAGTAAAGAATCTGCCTGGAATACAGGACAGCAAGGTTTAATTCCTGAACCGGGAAGATCCCCTGGAGAAGGGAATGACAATCCACTCCAGTATTCTTGCCTGGGAAATCCCATGGACAGAGGAGCCTGGTGGGCTACAGTCCATGGTGTCACAAAGAGTCGGACACGACTGAGTGACTTCATACATATCTAGGAGCAGTTTTAGGACATAATGTCTCTGTTGTCCTACCAGGCGGTGAACTGCTTGAGGGCAGGAACTATCTCCAGTAGGAAACAGCCAAACATCAATAATTTAAAATAGCTGTAATCAAACGCTAGGTGGAAGAACAGCCTGTGCATTGCTCAAAGCTCTGGTAACATGAAAGAAAAGCAATGAGTGGGACA
Source organism: Bos indicus (assembly GCF_029378745.1). Taxonomy (NCBI): domain Eukaryota; kingdom Metazoa; phylum Chordata; class Mammalia; order Artiodactyla; family Bovidae; genus Bos; species Bos indicus. Next base: position 35,544,631 of record NC_091788.1, on the reverse strand, counting down.
GAGAATAAGGGGGAGAGAGAAGCAAAAGGGAGGACAAGAATTGTCATTTTGGTGGGAGTTCTAAGGAAGGGTTAGGTCAACTTCCTTTTCATCTTTTAAGTCAATTTGCCTGTTGCAGCCTGGGTGCGGAGGCTCACCAGGCTGGATACGCTGGCTTTATCACCAGCTGCTGGACTGGCTGATAGAATTGTCCTTGATGTTCTGGAATGGAGAGAAAGGCAGACACCGGCAGAGGGGTATGGGGACAGCCCCCTGCGGAGCCCTGAGCTGTGTGCAGATGGCAGTCTGCTTGCTTTGAAGCCTCCCCCTTGGGAACTTCAAACAAGGAGAGGACAGCAGATCATCTACGGGAAATTAGTACCCGACAGGGCTCAAACCTGCTCTCCCTGCCACCTTCATCTCCTGACTGCTCACAGACGGCATTTATTCTCTGAACACACAGAGCATTTAGTACAACAGAGGCTCCCACACCCTTGGTTTTTCTAAAACAGAAAACCTTACATTTCAATACTACCCATCTTGACTATTTCCTTTTCTTTTTTTTTTTTTTTTGCTTCACTTTGAATCCTTCCTTTCTCTAGGTTTTGGAAGGTTCCCTAGGGAGGAAACAGGAGAAGGAGAGCCAGGAAAGCCAGGTTGGCAGAGTAAATCCACTGTCCTGCCCTGTCTTGAGATGCTCATGAAATCAAATTCAGTAGAATGCCCACTGGGGGTCAGGAGCAGGTCTTCTCCCTCTGCATGGACATAAACCTACATACCTCAGAATATTTGCTTGACTCAGGGGCTGAAGTAGAGAAGCTTATCTTGGACTATCCTGGGAAACAGATAGGATTTGCCTTCCCTGGTGGCTCAGATGGTAAAGAATCTGCCTGTGATGCAAGAGACCCAGATTTGATCCTTGAGTCGGGAAGATCCCTTGGAGAAGGGAATGGCTACCCACCCCATTATTCTTGCCACCCCATTATTCTTGAAAGCTTAGGAGCCACAATTCTAAACAGGTTGTGACTTCTGACCCATCCATATTTTTCTGTCTTCAGAGGCTCTCAGAATCCTGTATGAGAGTGACTAGCTGAGAATCCCATGGACAGAAGAGCCTGGCGGGCTAGAATCCATGGGGTTACAAAGAGTTGGACACGGCTGAGAGACTAACACTCCATCCACTCATCCATCCACTCCTTCAACCAATCATCTACTCCCCACCCATTTATCTATTTCACCACCCACCCTTCCATCTACTCACTTGAACTTGCAGGCAGATAGTCCACTTTAAGTTGACCTACTATACACCCAAAGCTATGATAGAGGCTGGCAACAAGTACAGGATAATATATGGCCTGTCCTTGTTCCTTATGTATTCTACACAGGGAAAGACCCCAAAGCAAACTACTACTTTATGCCACCCTCTTATGCTCTTGCCTTTGATTTGTGTTGGTTAACCTGTCCGTCAAATTCCTCTTGTGGCCACCTCCACCCCACCCCTGCTGCCCTACATCACAGAGTACTGATTTCACACCACCTAGGGTGACCTATTTATCCTGGTGTGCCCAGCACTGCCCAGGAGTTCCTGGGTTTTAGCACTGAAAAATCTCATTTCCTAGGACATTCCTCAGTCTCAGGCAAATCAGATTGGCTGTTCAGCTCATTGCAGCCATCTCAGATTCTCTGTGAGTGGTGCTCAAAGTGGACCCAGTTCTCCCATCCAAGCCCACCCAGGAGGCCTGAGCATCGCCCAGGGACTTGTCAGAAATGCAAATTCTTGAGCTCTTCCCTGATCCACTGAAGCAGAAACAGGAGGAGTCATATCCTGTTACCCAACACAGAATCTGTGTTTTCACAAACTGTCTAGATGATCCCAAGGCACAGGAAAGCTTAGGAGCCATGCTTCTAAACAGGTTGTGACTTCTGATCCATCTGTATTTTTCTGTCTTCAGAGGTTCTCAGAATCCTGCACAAGAGTGACTAGCTGATCTGATAAACTAACTATGGCCAGGTGGTCATGGTGATAGGATATTCCCTGAACTAATAATAATTAATAAAGAAGTAAATAAGCATGCAACTAAGGAAATTAGCTATGATGACTGAAGAACACTGAAGCAGCAACAGGAAGCTTAGAAGCCACATCTGGCAGTCAAGGGGTGTCTCCCCTTGAAAGGGCAATGTGCATGGGAGACCAAACTCGTGCCAAGCCCTGGTGGGCTGCCTGGGAAAGTGTGTCCCTTTCTAGGTCATATTTTCACAGAGTTGGTTCTATAATGCTTTTGTAGAAAGCCTCTACAGTATTTGCCTGGCTGTATTTTGAGAGTGCTTGGAGCACTGTCGACTTTGTCTATATATAAAGCCAGTTCCAAGAACCATGCTGGGAGGTAGGAGTCAGGGAACCTGGCCTGGCATCTCGGCCCAGGGAATAAGGGACTTTGCACGAGCAGTTCAGCTGTTCTGACTTGACTTCTTTCATTCGCTAATAGGTGTGATAACCCTTTGCCTTTCCTCAAAGATATTATGAAGCAGATTCTTTTGAAAGCCATGTTATTGCAAGAGGTTGTTTCCACGATGGCTGATTTATACACTCCTGGGTTGTATAGAATGGCACATTATGTGAATGAGTTATACGTTCCCTTATTGAATATAATTTATTTTTTTTTCTGAAATTATGTGGAAATGGCAGTAGTAGAAATTATACAATGGAAGGATCTAGGGAAGATGCAAGTGAGCAAGTCAGGAAAGTACCTCGGGTGCAGCAAGACCCTTTGTGATAAGGCTATTTCTTAGGGTCACAAAGAAAGCATTAATAATAATAGAAGGTTCCCACCACTGAAGTCTCAGCATAGAATTGTGGTGGTGGTTTAGTCACTAAGTCATATCCAACTCTTGTGACCCCATGGGCAGTAGCCTGCCAGGCTCCTCTGCCCATGGGATTCTCCAGGAAAGAATACTGGAGTGGGTTGCCATTTCTTTCTCCAGGGGATCTTCCCAACCCAGGAGTTGAACCTGGGTCTCCTGCATTGCAGGCAGATTCTTTACTGGCTGAGCTATGAGGGAAGCCCCCAAATGCCCATGGTGGTTGTGGTTTAGATATGTTTTCTAAAGTTGCTCCTACGTATAAGGACTGGATGCATCCCAGCAGATACAGAGAGGATCTCTGACCTGTATTCCTGATGTCAGAGGTGACCAGAATACAGAAATACACAACACACACCACATCCTTCCCATAAAAAAATACCATTGAGTGAAATGGTATGATAATAAAACACACATTTAGAAAAAAAGATCATGCCTGCACTCATGGGCACTTGGAGGTACTGAAAACAAGTATATGACTTATGTGGGAGGGAATTGCCTCCTGTGGATGATGGGTGAGTGAGAGAAGAAGGCCTTTCTGAGCAGGCAGCATTTGAGTTGAGATCTGTAAGAAGAGAGAAAACTGGTGTTCCCAGATCAGAAGGAGCTGTATTTTAGGCAGAGGGCCATCGAGGGCTCAGGTCTTGACATGAGTGTGGGCTAAGGATGTTGGGAAAACAGAGGGACCCATGTGGTTTGAGCCCAGTGAGGGGTGGGGAGGGTGGAGAGAGCTCAGGGAGGTGGAGATCAGGGTCCTTGAAACTAGGGAGGGATTTCCCTGGTGGTCCAGTGGTTAAGATTCCGAGCTCCCAATGCAGGGGGCCCAGGTTCCATCCCTGGTCAGGGAGCTAGATCCCACGTGCTGCAACTGAGGGTTCACATGCTGCAATTAAAAAGATCCCGAGTGCTGCAACTAAAGATCCTGCGTGCTGAAACGAAGACCCACGTAGCCAAAAAAATGAATAATATACCTTTTTTTAAAAAACAGTGATGGAAAGACACGGGAGGCTTTTAAGCAGAGTGAACATTCAATATATTGTCCAAATAGGATTGCTTTTGAAAGTGAGAGGAGGCACTCTTCCTAGGCTCCTCTGGACAGTGGGTATCACAGGTAAATTGGGACTCAACATTTTCCCTAATTTTGAGCAATGTGGTGACATGATTTCCGTTTGCAAAAGATGGTTGCAGCAGCATGTTGAGAATCCATACTGGGAGAGTGAGAAGGGAATGTGAGCTGTGGGAGCCGAGATGAAGCCTGTGGTCCGGAGGGGAGGCCCCAGTTAGGGACTGAGGCTCAGACGGTCACAGTGCTGGGCAGGGGATGCAGATGGCAGTTCTGGATCATCAGAACCAAGAGGCACCACGTGCACTTAGAAAGGACAGTTCAGTTCAGTTCAGTCGCTCAGTCGTGTCTGACTCTTTGCGACCCCATGAATTGCAGCACGCTAGGCCTCCCTGTCCATCACCAACTCCTGGACTTCACTCAAACTCATGTGCATCGAGTCTGTGATGCCATCCAGCCATCTCATCCTCTGTCGTCCCCTTCTCCTCCTGCTCCCAATCCCTCCCAGTATCAGAGTCTTTTCCAGTGAGTCAACTCTTCGCATGAGGTGGCCAAAGTACTGGAGTTTCAGCTTTAGCATCATTCCTTACAAAGAAATCCCAGGGCTGATCTTCAGAATGGACTGGTTGGATCTCCCTGCAGTCCAAGGGACTCTCAAGAGTCTTCTCCAACACCACAGTTCAAAAGCATCAATTCTTCGCCACTCAGCCTTCTTCACAGTCCAACTCTCACATCCATACGTGACCACTGGAAAAACCATAGCCTTGACTAGACGGACCTTTGTTGGCAAAGTAATGTCTCTGCTTTTGAATATGCTATCTAGGTTGGTCATAACTTTCCTTCCAAGGAGTAAGCGTCTTTTGATTTCATGGCTGCAATCACCATCTGCAGTGATTTTGGAGCCCCCAAAATAAAGTCTGACACTGTTTCCAGTGTTTCCCCATCTATCTGCCATGAAGTGATGGGACCAGATGCCATGATCTTCGTTTTCTGAATGTTGAGCTTTAAGCCAACTTTTTCACTCTCCTCTTTCACTTTCATCAAGAGGCTTTTTAGTTCCTCTTCACTTTCTGCCATAAGGGTGGTATCATCTGCATATCTGAGGTTATTGATATTTCTCCTGGCAATCTTGATATCAGCTTGTGCTTCTTCCAGCCCAGCGTTTCTCATGATGTACTCTGCATATATGTTAAATAAGCAGGGTGGCAATATACAGCCTTGACGGACTCCTTTTCCTATTTGGAACCAGTCTGTTGTTCCATGTCCAGTTCTAACTGTTGCTTTCTCAAGAGGCAGGTCAGGTGGTCTGGTATTCCCATCTCTCAGAATTTTCCACAACTAAAATGAAGTGCTTCTTATCCAGCAGGCAGTAATCCCTACAAACTTGTTACTCCAATACAGAGTGCAGCCTGACAGCCTGCAAAGAGGTTAAAAGAAAGTTCATGCAATGAGTTGCTAAGGGAAACTAGGTTATTTTGGAAACATACATAACATTGAGATATTAATTTGAAGGAAAGAATGATGGCTTCTCCAAACCAACTTCAAAAGCAGTAGAGGACTGAAAATCTTCCACTGTTACCCTGCTTGGCAGTGTTCATATTTTAAATTTGCCACTGCCTGCTTACAAGCTCAGATCCTCCTCATTCAACAAACCAACAAACAAAAAATAAACAAAATATAACAAAACCAAACATGAAACAAAAAGCAAATCTTTCACTTGGCACTGGCAATCTTCAAATGACCAAACCATTTTCTTTTTCCTTTGACCACAAAACCTCTTTAAACTGCTGGTCTTCATGGTCTTGCCGTCTGTTATCACTTAAAAGAATGGCTTTGATTTTCCATCCCAACAACCCTATTGAAATATCTGTCTAAGCAGTGGTCCCCAACCTTTTTGGCACCAGGGACCGGTTTCATGGAAGACAGTTTTTCCCCGGGCGGGGGCAGGATGGTTTCGGGATGATTCAAGTATGTTACACTTATTGTGTACTTTATTTCTATTATCATTTCATCATTTCCACCTCAGATCATCATTAGATCACAGAGACTGGGGCCCTCCTGGTCTAAAGGATTTTTATGTCAATATCCACTAAGATCAAATACAATGGGGTCTCTGTTCTTATTCCTTCTTTCCCATTGGCAGCACTGGGAGATCTGTGGTCCTTACAGATCTGAGACCCTCATCTCCTCAATGAACTTTGACCTCCATGAGAATGGGGACTATGCCTTATTTATCCTAACGTCTTTAGAAGCTAGCCTCCTGCCTGGCACATAATAGATGCTCAAAAATCATTGTTTAATTGGATTATGTAGGAAGTGGTCTATGGGGTTCCCTGCCAGATCCCTGTGCCTGAGAGATGGTGGATGCCCAGTGAACATTTGTTGAGTGACTGAAAGAAGGACTTCTTGGGCTGATGAGAGAGCGTATCCATTGCACACCCTGGGGTGCAGCCCTGCGTTTGGCGCACTGGTGTCATCTTTGAAAGTGCCTTGCAAACCCATTAATCCTGACCAGCAGAAAAGCTAACATCTTTTAAAATTAAGATTTCTTTCAAATTGTGCAGAGCAGCAGTCCCCAACCTTTTTTGGCACCAGGGACTGATTTCACAGAAGACAATTCTTCCATGCACCGGGGGTGGCGGGGTGGATTTTGGATTATTAAACCCATTGCATTTATCATGCACTTTACTTCTAAACTGATGCCGAAGCTGACAGGAGGCACAGGTCCAAGGCATGGAGTTTGGGGAAGCCTGGTGTCGAGGATTGACAATCTGGAGCTAACGGACAATACCCCTGGTATCTTGGAGGCTTTCCCCATGTGCTTGTTAAAGGAGGGTCAGAGGTAAGACTGCCTCTTGTCCCTGAAACAGGGTCTCCTCAGGGGCCTTGCTCTGTTTTATCATCTCCTTCTCAACCATATTTCTGTAAGGCTGACAATACTGAGGGAGAGGATGCCACTATGTCTGAGACTTACCTTGTCTTCATGCGGAGCACGCCTGTGTGGGACCTGGACTCCACTGACCAGTTTTGTGACTTGGACACATTACTTGAATTCTCTGTTCCTTAGTTTCATCATCTAAAAAGAGGGATAATAATATCACCCATTAGCTGTTACACCCCAGTATGAATTTTAGCTGAGATCTATGTATGTAATGGGCTTTGCACACACCTCGTGTGCACTAAATGCTCAGCTCACAACTCTGAAGAGGACGGTGTTGCTGACCGTGGTACTAAAGATGGATTCTGAGACATTCTGCATTTCCATTTTAGGAGCCCCCCACCTTTTTTTCCCTCTTTCTCTCTTTCTGAGACTATTAAAAGTTATTCTCATTAGTAAGGACATTTTCCCCTCCTTTCTCACCTCCTCCCCCCAACTCCCCCAACTCTGTAGGCGCCTAGGTAAGAAGAAACATGCGTTTCTTATCTGTGAGTAACTGAACGTCTATTCGAGTCCTCTGGGAGGGGAGAGCTTAGTCACCGCTGGGGGCGAGGCGTCTATATTGGGCCACAGCTCATATCTGTCGCTGCTGTCAGTATCAAAAATAAACCTCAGAAGCAGCTGCGGGCTTCAGGGTTGAGGGTAGGACAAGAAGCAGCTGGAGAGTTTTCTCTGGGAGGAGATGTGTAGAGGGTCCCTCAGACGCCCTCCCGTCTGGAGAGTCCCCGGGAGGACTCAGGGGACTTGGCGTGCACTGAGCTCCTAAGTCACCTCGCCACACAGGCAGTAGGGACTCACAGCGAGTCCTAAGGGACAAAGATGCAGGTGGCACAAGAGGAGACTCCGTGAGGCTTCCTGGGCTCCCATCCCCCATGAGGGGTCACACGGAGCTCTCTCTTCCCCAGATACACGCCTGGGAGGTGTCAGCCCAGGGAGCCCAGCAGGGACTCAGAGCTCAGGGCTGTCCTCCGGGGGCTGCTCACGTGGGCACCCTCTGCCTCACACTGACACCCCAGACTCCCGAAAGGAAAGCAGGTGTTCAGCATAAACCGTGTTGTCTGCACAAAGAGTCCAGGCACCGAAAATCAGCCTTATGTTAACAGTGATGGGGACACTCTGAGAACCAAGTTCCCAGACGCCAGCCAAGGGCCAGCCTTGCAAACGGGCCTCTCTAGCCACAGTGGCCTTGGGCCTGCTGTGTCCCCTCCTTTCTGCACCAAAGGGCAACCCTTCCCTAGAAAACACTAGTGTTCTTACATGTTGGCCAGTCCTCCCGGGGAGGGGAGTTTATTGGGAGGGCTGCGGTCTAAGCAGAGCCTCTGGCTACTGAAGACCCCACAGGAACCACAGGGGGTTCCCAGTCTTCTGGGTCAGCCTCAGCACCCCCACAGCTGCATCCCCCCCACTACATACCCCTGTTCTCCGTCAGGCATGAATCTCTGCCTCAGATCACCTGCCTCCTGAGTCCTTACCTGCTCCTCCTCAGGTGGTGATGGGCCTACATCTTTTCCCTTATTTTCACACCCTTCCTGGACACACCTCTCTTTCCCCTTATCTTCCTGGCTTCCTGGTTGCCAGTGACTCTGCTAATGCCAGGAGACCCGGGTTTGATCCCTGGGTCAGGAAGCTCTCCTGGAGAAGGAAATGGCAACCCACTCCAGTATTCTTGCCTGGAAAATCCCATGGATAGAGAAGCCTGGCAGGCTGCAGTCCATGGGGTCGCAAAGAGTCTGGCATGACTGAGCGACTAACACACACACACACACACATACACTGCTAATGCCAGTGGTAAGTGAGCTGATGTAGACTGGTTCCGATGCCCAGCGCTGTGAAAAAATCTGTTAGTTACTCAGTTGTGTCCAACTCTTTGAGACCCCATGAACTGTACCCCACCAGGCTCCTTTGTCCAGGGAATTCTCCAGGCAAGAATACTGGAGTGGGTTGCCATTCCCTCCTTCAGAGGATCTTCCTGACCCAGGAACTGGACCTAGGTTTCCTGCATTGCAGGCAGATTCTTTACTCTGTGAGCCACCAGGGAAGCCCCAACGCCCAGTACTGCCGTGCCCCTAACACACTGGCCACCACCATCTGACCTGACAATAGTTAGAGTTTAGCCCAGCTTGCCACAAGCTTTAGCACTCTGTCCACTACTAATCAGCTCTTCTCTGAGGGTGCCACCTTAGCACTGGAGGAGCCCTTCAATGACATGCCTGGCTCTCTGACTTCCCAGGGGTATGTTGATGCTGAGACTGAACCTGTCTTTGGTGAAAGGGACAATGGGGTTAGAAAGAAGCCCCCTGCCAACTCCCAGAGATGTCCCTTCAGTTCCATGACAACACTAGAGAAGTTCTAAACATCAACACCAAATATTAACAAAGTGAGGACCACACTATCCCATCCCCAAGTGCTGGAACTACTCTCAGACCACTTGGACCTGTGGCTTGATTGCACATTCTCCTTCTAAATTAAAACATCACCCCCAGCAACGGGGCAACAAGGTTGTGGGCAGCACCCCCCCCCCCCGAATCCTCCCTGCCCTTCCAGCCTCCCTTCCCATCTCATCCTGGCTTTAATTCTCACCCCTTTCCCTCTCTGTCTATTCCTCCTTCTGTGTCCTCTATCTATCTTTCCTTTCTTGATGAAAATTAAGAAAAAAACAACTTGATAGATTTTCCAATAACCTTCCAGAAAGTCTCACCGGGTTACATTTTGCTTTAATAGCATTTAAGCCAATCTGCCTGATGTTGCTGTAAAGGTCAATTAAATTCACCCTAAAAATTTCACTTCTGGCTCATTATACAATTGGAAAATGAATTAGAAGCACATGCTGCCCCTGAGGTTTCTGATATTTCACTAATGAATATGTCTTAGATGGGGGGAAAAAAAAGGTGGCATAGGCCACCCAGCTGCTCGCAGTGTTACTGGCCCGACTCAGATCACTGCCCCAGGCAGTGGCTCGAGACGAGTGGGCGCTGCTTAGTCCTGTCTCCACTCTGCATTAGAGATGCTCAGGCGTCGTCTTCAGTGCCCGCAGGGATGGTGTGCCCTTCTGTGTCCCCTCTGCACATCTGGAGCCCATTCTTAAACCCCAAGTCGGGCATGTAGCTCTCCTTTCTCCCCACTGGCTGCCCTCAGTATGGGCTCAAGGACTACAAGTTCAGTTTAATATCAGCCTAAATAAAATATGGAGTTTCCCAGCTGGCTCCAGTGGTAAAGAATCCGCCTGCCCAGCAGGAGATGCAGATTCAACTCCTGGGTCAGAAAGATCCCCTGGAGAAGGAAATGGCAACCCACTTCCGTATTCTTGCCTGGAGAATCCCATGGACAGAGGAGCCTGGCAGGTTACGTGTAGCTCATGGAGTCACAAAGAGTCGGATGCAACTTAGAAGCTGGATATATAAGGAATTTGGCAGCAGCGGGGGGTGGGGGTGGGGTGGGGAGGGGGTGGGGGCAGGGACATGCATTGCAAATCCAGTGATGAGTTGATCTAGGGGCTCTCCTATTCTGATAAAGTTGGGGGATGTGCCTGACAGGCAGAGAACCGTGTACGGAGAAGGAGAAGAGTATGTATTTCTGGCTTCACTGTGGGGCGGAGGGTACAGGGAACACACAGTTAAAGTTGCCCCTGACTTAGGAAAGTCATTTTCTTTAAGTTTTGTTGTTTTCTTTGATGTGGACCACTTTTAAAGCCTTTACTGAGTTTGTTACAATATTCCCTGTTTTATATTTTGGTCTTTTTGACTGTGAGGCATGTGGAATCTTAGCACCCAGATCAGGAATTAAACCTGTACCTCCTGCATTGGAAGCTGAAGTCTTAACCACTGGACCCCCAGGGAAGTCCCTAGGGGAGTCCTTTTTAAATGACCTTTTCTATCCCCCACACTAAAAAATAAACCACCAGATAAGACAGTGCTTCCTAGTCCCTGAGGGGTCTTCAGGGAGCAGAGTGACCCTGGGAACCTTCTATTCAAGGGTCTTATGTTTCAGGTAGAAGGCTCATTTATTGTTCATTCAGCATATTTATTGATGTATTAATTTCATAGACAGAACTAACCTTTGAAGCCCGCACTCTGAACTGAACAGCCTCCTTATTATGGATTGAGGTTTCCTTTCTGAGAGTAAAGTTATTTTTAAAGGAAGTTTCCATATCTAAGTATCTAGTTTCAAAACAGGTCCTGACATCCATATATTGCTCACATCAGGATTTTAGACAGACAGCCAAGGCTGCAACTGATCCTCTCACAGGACACCGCACACTGGTTTTCTATTTCAAGGCAAGATGGCTCCAAATCCAGTAATGCGAGTTATTGGACGTTTGCCTCATGGTTTAGGTAAAAACCGAGCTGCATTAACTGAGATGTGTGGAGACAAGCTCTCAAGTCCTTCAGGGAGAAGGCGCTCAGCCTGTATGTCCCACAAATATCCAAAAAGGATTTTAGGTTTTCAAAGCTGGAAAGCACATTGAAGTCATGACGTGGGGTTTTCTTGCCAAGTGGGGAAATGGAGGTGGCTTTCCTCAAGTAGTTAGTACATGAGCAAGCTGCCTGCCCCAGAGTCTCAGGCCTCTCTCTCGTCGTGGCTTCTTCTTTTTGTAAACTTGTGCTTCTCTTGTGAATGGCTCTCTGGGAGATGGAGGCCTCTCTAATGTGTGTCCAGGCAGCCTACCAGGCAGTGAGGAAAGAAGGGCGTGGACAAGTGGGGTTGCCTCTGAATCCCAGGCGGCTCTGTCCCGTCACTGACGTGGCTTCCTCCAAGCCTGCCTCTTCGAGACCCTCATTCACGTTTCTCCATGTTTCCATCTTTGTCTCCCAGTGCCTGGACCTTCTCGTCCTTTATCGAAAACCTATGTCAGTCGATGCGCTCGGAGTCCTATTGATGCCATGGGACAGTGGGCTGAGGCTCTTCAGAGTGTCCCCAAGAAGGGACCATGGAAGTCAGCCAGCCACCGCTTCCCTGCACTGACTCCCTGCCACCCAGCCTTGGAGCTGCAGAAACAGGAACCCACGTGGAAACCGGGGCTGCAGGCTGATAACAGCACGAGGGGAGGGCTCCCCTTTCCTTCTGTCTGAGCCCAGCCTGCAAACCACGGCCATGGAGACTCAGCCTTCCCAGCCGATTTCCACTATTAGAACAGGCCCCCTCCCTCTTCCTGTCCACCTTCTCTTCCCTAAAAAGACACCATGAGCGCAGGCTGCTGCTGGGGCTGGAGGGTCATCCTAAACTCGTGGAACTGGTTAAATTAAGGTAGCATTCTGATGCATCCTTAGCTACTAATCTCAAGGGACCCGATATAATCAGACTTCGGATAAACCAGTGCAGGGCCTGAGGGTGAACCTGATGAGTTCGGGGTTCCTGTAGAAAGGGGTGCATGAAATCAGGATATTAATGCAAATATATGGAATCTAAAAAATGGTACTGACGAACCTACTTGGAGGGCAGGAATAGAGACGCAGACGTAGAGAACAGACACGTACACAGTGGGGGAGGGAGAGGGTGCGATGAATCGAGAGTAGCACTGTCCTACACCAGCGTGTGTGAAATAGATGGCTAATGCGAAGTTGGGCTTCCCTAGTGCCTCAGACAGTAAAGAATCTGCCTACAATGCGGGAGACCTGGGTTTGATCCCTGGGTCAGGAAGATCCCCTGGAGAAGGGAATGGCTACCCACTCCAGTATTCTGGCCTGGAGAATGGAATTCCATGGATAAAGGAGCCTGGCAGGCTATGGTCCATGGGGTCGCAAAGAGTCAGACGTGACTGAGGCTCAGGAGGAAGGGGATGTATGTTTATCCACAGCTGATTCACGTTGTTGTGTGGCAGAAACCAACACATTGTAAAGCAATTGTCCTCCAATTTGAAAAAATCAAAAATAATTTTTAAAAAGGGGATGAAATGCATGAGGTACCTCGATTTGTGAGAGGCAAGAAAGGAAGGGTAAGAAGAGATGGAAGGGAAGTGACGGTGCAGAGTAAGATCACCCAACCCCAGAATTACCTGGCATTCAAGACACAGGACTGTATCCTTTGGAATGTCATGCATCCTTCTGGAAGTACAAGCAGGTAGGGAAGAAAAGGAGGGAGAAAGGAAAGCAATTCAGCGAGAGACAAAGCATATCAATGAGTACAGAACACACCAGGAGAGAAACCTCAGGTTACTCCTCTGCCCAACGCAAGGCTTCTGGCCACTGGTGTTTGGAGGGCATCTTTCCACTGCTGCTGGTGAGAGGGACAGGCAAGGTCGACCTGAGATCCTCTCTTTGGACTCACCAGTTTCAATTAAGGCTGTAACAGAGGCTAATTATTACTTTAAACCTTCCTCCCAGACACACTCTCCCTCTTGCTCTGTACGGATTGCTTAATGGCCCCAGCACAAGGCTCTGAAACTCCAGAGGTTCCCTATTAATTCTTTGCCTCCAGCAGGGACCAGGGACTTCCAGAGTGTTGGGTTTCAAGGGAACATAGGCTCAGCGATTCTCTCTTTCTCTTTCACAGAAACAAAGACTCAGCATTGGGAGAACATTTGATTTCGATTTTGATAGAGTTGGACCTTCCGCTGCATCAAAAGGTTTCCCTCCACGCCGTCCCTGGCTGGGATTACCTGACTTTGTTTGAGAACACCCTGCGACAGGGAGCTTATTACCTCCGGGTCCTTTGTTGGAGAGCTCTGGCAGTCAGAACATCTCTCCTAAGGCTGAGCTGACCTCTGCCTCTTGCTAATTTCCATTAGTCTCAGTTCTGCCTTGTTCTAAAGGTTTCTGGGTTTCCACAACCCAAGGTTGTCTGATTCCAGCAGTACCTGCACGTGGGGGACAGGATTGCTGCTGTATCTCATTGCCCTCTGCCCAGGGCATCTGCCACCTGGACTGCCCATCTGTCTTGGGCTTGAGGTGCTGAGGCTCTTCCTATTGTCATCCTGCCTCTGCTGGACAGCCAGGGAGACAGACGGTATATACTTCATTTACTGTGCTTTGTGACATGCTCTACTGTGAGACAGTGTGTACATGCTCTGGAAAGCAGACATTCATGTCTCCACTTTCCAATCATGCGGAGGCTCAGAAAACATTACCTAGGTTACTCAAGGTCACACAGCTGGTACATGGCAGAAGCCAACGTTCAAGTGACTCTCTGTTGGACTCCAAAGCAGGTTTTCCTGCGTCACACTGGACAAAGACGTGGATTACATGGCTTACCAACTAGAAACGTGCCTCTGAAGACAGCCACTCAGGAAAATCCAAAATATGTTATGTTTATATAGGTTAGCTGATTGGTTAGCAGCCTGAGCTCTTCCAGACATAGTCCCTATACTTTGTTCAACTAGCCTAACTCCTTCCTCCCGCTTTGCATTTGAGAGCTGTTTAAAACAAACAATTGAGAACAATGCCAGCAGAGCCTGAGTATACTCATACCCACTGCTTGGCCCTGCCTAGGGAGCTAGCTCCCTCCTCCACACTCTCCCTGTTTCTACATGCATGGGCACGCGTGCATGCGTGCGCACACACACACACACACACTTTTGTCTTTTCATCCTTTTTTTCTCTGGAGTCTTGTCCCAAATTTACCTGGGCAAAAGCAACACAGAGCAAAAACATGAATGCCTTTTGGAGGTGAGGGCCAGTATTCCTCAGCGTCATCAATAGACTGCGGCTGGGACTCGGGAACTGCCCGGGCAAGTGAGTCGTGACGATGCGATGGGCGGTTGGGGTGTGCTTCTCACTGGGGGATGGGGATGCTGGGGACCCGGAGGCTGATACTAACCCAGGGAGCAGAGCATCAGAGACCTGGACCCACCTGTCTGCAGGTACAGAGCACCTATTCTCCATGGATCTCCAAAGCCTGGAGGAATGAATGTTCAGAACCAAGAACCTACCTTGCACGAATTCAGTGTGTGTACGTGTGTTTCCCCGCCCCCCCCCCCCCCAAATCTGTGTGGACTAAAAATACCTGTGCACTCCATGGGACCAGAGACCACTGACAAAAGATTTCACATTTGCAGTCAGAAATGACCCTTGGATTACTTTTGAAAGAACCTCCCGTACATTTTAAACAGGTTGGTAGATTCATCATTTAGGCTACTGCCAAGAGGCAGCTATTAAGAGATGTGGCAGGGAATGGCATTTTTCTTAAAAGGTTAAAAAAAAAGGCAGTTATTTTCAATAGTGCCATGATTTTTCTGGTTTAGAAATAAAATCCATCTGAACTTGGGATCCTTTAGACAAACCAATATCTTTGGGAAAGTAGGTTAATAGGAAATGCGCATGGAGGAGCCAGGTTGTCTTCCGGAATCTTCTGGAATGAGCAGGGCACGGTGTGTGCAGATGCCAAGACAGACAGCAGGACACTGGTGGGTGGGAAGAAGGGCCAGCCTCTCTCCTCCCAGGCCCCTGGGATGGGGGAGCCGAGGGTCAGAGGGAATCACAGGAACAGTTAGCAGTCTGCAAGCAAATTAACCAGCAGATTAACTTCTCAGACGCCCAGCTGGTTGTCCTCTCAAATCCTGCAGTCCTACCCGTCTGCTGGTTCCACTTTGCAGCAGGGCTGGGAAAGTGAGGCTCAGCTTCAGTTCCTGGTCATGCTAGAGAGCAGAGCTCGGGGGCTGGGGAGCACAGAGCGGAAGCACAGAGCGGAAGCGAGAGCAGGAGGCCAGGCGGGCAGGAGGTGCATTTACGACCGGGCGTCGAAGAGGGAAAGAGCCGGCCGCGCGCGCGTGTGTGTGTCCACTAGCGTGTGCATCGGCATCTGTTCTGTGTGTGCATCTCTGTAGGTGCATCTGTGTGTCTGTGTGTGTATATGTGTGCTGTGTGTCTGTGTATGTGTGTGCGTGGGTGGGTGGGTGAGACGGGCAGGGAATAGGTGTGGTGGGTGAGGGCGTGTTGAGGGCACAGATCGAAGATTT
The DNA here is from genome assembly GCF_029378745.1 of Bos indicus. NCBI lineage: Eukaryota > Metazoa > Chordata > Mammalia > Artiodactyla > Bovidae > Bos > Bos indicus. The sequence continues at coordinate 35,528,902 of NC_091788.1, read as the reverse complement.
AGCACAAACCCAGAGGCCACAGGATTCCACACCAGCAGATGGCGCTGTAGGTACGAGTTTGAAGGAGGCGACGCCTGGATTGCTAGAGACCTAGAGGGGAAGATAGCGTTGAATGCAGGGAATAAGGGACATCACCCCCCATCTGCATGGAGAGCATGGAGCCTGAGGAAACCTTGAACACACCTAGCAGCTCTGTTTCTCCGCGAAGGAGCCTGTGTGCTTTAACGCTGATTGAAGCGCCTGCACTAAGGGACCTCCTTTGGTTCCCTCCTCACCGGCCCTCCGGATCCATCACAGTGAGAACCTTACAGTCTGGGAGCAGCTGGGAACGTGGGGTGCCCGTGGTTTCACAGGGGAGGTCGTGGGGCTGCATTACTTGGGCTTCCTCTCTCCTATTCTTTCCCTCTAGTCCTTCTCTCTGTCAGGTTTTATCAAAGCATCTCTCCCTTCTCCTCATCCCTCCCCTCCGGGAAAGCCCTTCACTACTTCCCAGGGGGACCTCACCTAGTTCTCTCCTTGGGGTCTCTGCCCACAGTCTCTCTGACTCCCACCTCATCTTGCCTGCTGCCAGGAGGTTAATCTTCCCTAAGCGCAACTCTGCGATTGCATCTGTGGCCCCGGCATCTCAGCTGCCAGCCCGCCTCGCCTGGAGACAACACACCTTCCAATCCTGCCACCTCTGCACTGCTCCTTCCAGAGCCAGGCTGAGCTCCCTCCCTCCCCTCCCCCACTCTGAGCTCCGTCGGCCTCTCCATCATTCTATGCGTGTGTTTAAATTCATCCTTCTGTTCCATCTCCAGATGCCCCACTCCCTTCAAATCCCCCCTCATGAGCCGCCTGCTCCATGAAGCACCCCGCTGACCTGATCTCGAAGCCTGCACTCCCAGCTCCGACCTCCCTGGGCGCCCTGCCCTGCAACCTGCCCCCGCTTCCACACTGCCTGTGGTTCCTTGCAGACCTCACCCCCACCATGAAGGCGACTCACTTCCTGTTCCCACCACTATTCCACCTGGGAACTCAGTAGAGCCCTTGGGTAGATGAACAGAAACGTTTACCTCTATTTGCTTTTTCCTTAGCTAAGCTTCAATTTGAGGAGGTTGATGGTGATCTCTCCCCCAGTCCAGAAACAAGAGACAAGAGACCCCCATCTTCTTCCACTGGCATTTCCCTTCTGCCTTCAGTTTCCTCAGCTCCTAACTGGGGGCAGTGGTGGGCTCAGTCATTTGTTTTGAACCCCTTTGTCTTGTCCCCTCGGGACTGACAAGTCTTCCCTGTCCGCCCTATGCCATCAGGGGCAGCTGTGGGAGGGAGGGTGGGACTCATCTCTTGGCTCAAACTCTCGCCCACTCTCCTCTCCTTTCCTCCAGCTCATGAGAGCATCATTGTTTCAGAGAAAGAAAGTCCCTTCCAGGAGCATGCCTCACTGTGTCATCTAACATGGCTCTTCCTACCCTTCCTAGCTTGACCATTTTTCTCTTCCCCTTCCAGGGGCTGTGGATGTAAACCAGGACCCAAGAAGCTCTGCAGCCTCTGACATCTGTTAATGCTCCTGAGCTTCCCCGAGAAGCTGGCCCGTCCTTTCCTTGCTCCTCTTTTAAGCCAAATAAAATTTAACATTATTTCAGATGGCTTAGTCGATGCCAGCTTTCAGGCTTCCAAATGCTATTTCTAAAAATTTATGTTCTCATTTTATTTTATTCTTAGTAAGATTATATAGACTTTTAGAAACAGAAGGAAACTTCAGTGGTAATTTAGAAGACTTAATTGTGGAGCTCAAGTCAGCTGCCATCGTCACATCCTTTCTCTCCTGTCCCCGTCCTCCTCACCCAAGATAGCGCTTGGAATTCCTGTTGGGAACAGGGTTAACTCCAAGGCCTTGCCTCGTCATCCAGGTGGGAGCCATCACTACAACATGAGCACTGCCAGTTGCTTAATCCATCTTCCCTAAACCCAAGGGTCTTCATCCTTGCTAGAGGTCTAGATCAGCTGGCATTTGCTGATTACTGACTATGTGCTGTGCAGAAGTCATCACATTTGATTTAGGCCACCTCTCTGCAGTGTGTGTGAGTGCTATGTTGCTTCAGTCGTGTCCAACTCTTTGTGACCCCACGGACTGTGGCTCAACAGACTCCTCTGTCCATGGGATTCTCTGGCAGGAATACTGGACTGAGTTGCCGTGCCTCCTCCAGGGGCTCTTCCCGAGTGAGGGTAAACCTGTGTCTCTTACGTCTCGGGTTCTTGACCACTGGCATCATTCTGCAGGGTACATGCCAATCACACAAGATGGAAGAACTGAGGCATGAAAAGTGAAAGTAACTCGCCTAAAGGTCTGCAGCCTTCAAGAGCTGAGGCTAAGACGTGAGCCTGGGAATTCTGACTTCAGAGACTTGGCCTTTAACAAGTCCATGCTGCTGAGCTCTGGCGAAGGCACAACCCAGAGGAGGGAACATATTTCCTCAGTGAAAAACAGCAGAAAGGGGGCGGGTGGGTTTTGGGTGTAAATGGAGCTGAGTTGAATCCAGGTTTTAGCAATGACTTGTGTGATCTTGAGGTTGTTTTAACTTTTCTGAGCCTGTTTTTTTTTTTTTAAATAGTAAAACAGGATAATAATGCTATTTCAAAAAAAAAAAAAATAGCAAATGAGCTGAAATTCTCGGTGTGGAATGCCTGGCAGTGGTGTCTGGTGAAGACTAAGTGTCAGCTTCTTCCCTTTGAGTAGAAGTTCCAAAGTCCTCACTTTGTTGGTGGGCGCACCTGTCCTGGTTGGTGCGTCTCTGGAACTTAGCCCAGGATCTGACACCAGGCTGCGAGCCGGTGGGGCTCCTCTTTAAGCTGTGTCCCTTTGTAGCTTTGAGCCGGACCTCAGTCTCCCCTCCCCATGGGGTACGAGGCACATTACCATTTCCAAGGTTCAAGGCCTTCTAGTTCCCTTGAACTTTCAAGGTGAGAACATGCTGATAGAAAGACACCAACTTGCAAAATTTAGAAGCTTATTCTCAGAGAGAAAATGATTGAAATAAAACCCTTTCAACCCGGAGTATAGATATGAGCATCAGAAATGACCTGTGGGTACTGCCATGTATATATATTCAATTTTTTTATTTTATATTGGAATATAGCCAATTAACAACAGTGTGATAGTTTCACGTGGACAGCAAAGGGACTCAGCCATACATATACTTGTATCCATTCTCCCCCAAACTTCCCTCCCATCCAGGTTGCCACATAACATTGTATTTTAAAGATATCTTTGAGCTCTCCCCCTCCACTGAATCCCATTCCATCATAATGTTTGCTGGGAACTCAGATCTGTGGTTGAAAAGTATCCCTGTTTCAGAACCACCATGCTGGGCCTGGTAGAAGGTGCTGTGACGAGCCTATTTAAGAACCTGACCCTGCTCAACAGAGGACCGGCAAGCTGCCATCTACAGGGAGCAGACATAAGAAAGCCCATCAGAAGGCACGCTATAAATGCTGTAAATCTGTAGCTAAAATAGAGTCAGCTTATTATATGTTGCTGCACATGCCAAAAGGTGCCCAGAAAGAGTCTGTGTGATCACGTGAGCTGATTTCCTCCTGTTTCCATCACTGAGGACATTCAAGTCTGCACACGTGTTCTCCTCCGGCTTGGCAGCTACATTTGAAGTTCACTCGCTCTCGTTCCCCAGCCCAGGTGGTGCTGCTTGCGTTTCCTCCCTTGTTCATTTTGACGGGTTAGTGTTCCTGTTTTCATTTTTAGCTTTTCCGCTTTCTATATATTTTAACATCACAAGCTGTCTCAGACCCTTTTTTCTAGGTAGGTGGAATATAAATCAAGAGTAAATAAATAAAGCTACTGAGGCAATGAGTGACTTCTGAGAGTCGGGAGGTATTGTAGGCAGGCAGACGCAGCGGGACTGGATAGCATTATAATGGGCTTTTATACTTTGATGCTAAAACGATAACTACTAACTATGAAATATAGCTTATGCATTGTTGCCTCTTGTATGTTTATTAATTGATTTGTATAAGCTGACATACAGAGTTTTTCAACACAAATCCTTTGCATCTATGGGCTTGTTTTCTTGCAATTAATCTAAGGAGTAAGGAAGAGAGGGACAACTTTGCATCCTCGGTCTATTCCTCCTCTGGATCTCAGCCCACACTGTTTGTGTCCTGTGTGGCATCCTGACCTGGGTTCTCAGGGGAGACTTTTTCCTCTCTCTTCCTTTGCGTTTTCAACTCTTGGTCTCCTAGGTCCTTCCTTTCTCATCATGTACCTTGTCTTCTTCCTCCTCTTGTTTCCCTGAAGCTTCTGCAGTTTCTCCCAATTAAAGATGAAGTGGCTCAGCCAATTTCAGTCCTAAAACTGGGAAAACCTGTCAGTGCCTTTAAGGGATTTCAAGTCTCCTTGTGAACACATGCTGTACACATCCCTAGAATTCCCTTGGCACGTTCACGAGCTTCATTCAGTCTTCCCTGCCACTGGATTGCGTGCTAATGCACCTAGGACTTCTTATTACCAAAGCTTTCCCCCGCTGGGCACCCCTCTGCCAAATCCCAGACCCCCTTCAGCAAAAGCAGAGTAGATTCAGCAGATCTGGTGCAAATTATTCTTCAGCATGTGAGGACACAGAGCTCAGGCACTTTGGCCAGCCTTCGATTAGTTCTGAGGAAGTCCTCCTTTAAATTTCCCCGGGGCTCCACAGGATCCAGCTTTGGGTGGGAGGATTCAGAAAGTTTATAAAAAGCACAGATAGATACACACTTAGGAATGACCATATTTGTCAATTTCTCGGTGTCCTTCTTCCGTGTTTCCGCCCGTCTTGATCACCTGAAGTGACTATCTCATGTACTGGCTGGTTCCACCAAGATCCATGCCTCTCGTTCCTCCTTCTCACAATAGCCCTCCTATTCGTATTATCAAATGGCCACTCACTGTGTTCTGGTTTGCTTTATCAAATTTTTATAAATTTGAAAATAACTCAGTAAAGTTGGTCTATCTACGGGCCTATGAGCAGATGTCATTGGAAGGATGGGGTGATGCATATAATGAGCACAGATACAACTGGAGTATTTCAGAGCATATCCAACCTGGTGATATTTATTTTCCCATCAGTGGATGGTGGCTCTATTGAAAGCCGGGACCATGGAGATCGTATTAATGAATTATGCTTGGGTGTTGGGCCAGATTTAAAGTGGGCAGCAGTGGCACTCAAAACTGTAAGAGTGCTTAGCATGGTGTCTTGGTGGTTCAGTGGGGAAATAATTAGGAGATAAAGGCCTTCTTGGTCTCACTCAGGCTCCCATGGTTTATATAGGTTGGGGAGGATGTGGTCCTCACCTCTCCTTCTGAGCAAATGGTGTCAATCACTTCGACTGACAGTCCAGCGAGACAAAGAACAGGAGCCGTGAACCTGTGGCAGGTGGCATGCTGGGAGAATCATGTTTTTCACCCTGAGGTTCAGGGATTTCTTTTGAGCTGATTTGTTTTCATCATGACATTTAGTTTTCTAGTTACCATTATTAAAAGCAAAAAGGAGAGCATCAGCAGTAAATAACAGTAAGTTGTTCTCCATTAAATAAACATCACTAAGTACTGTATGAAGAAAATTAAATCTAGAATTCTATATAATTAATTGGTCAAGTTTCTTAATTGCAATATTAAAAAAATTATAGGCCTTGATTTTGAGGGTTGTAGTTACATCTTACTTTGGCCCCCTGATGCGAAGAGCCAACTCATTGGAAAAGACCCTGATGCTGGAAAAGATTGAGGACAAGAGAAGGGAACGACAGAGGATGAGATGGTAAGTTAGCCTCACTGACTCAATGAACATAAATTTGAGCAAACTCCAGGAGAGAGTGGACAGAGGAACCTGGCCTGCTGTAGAATGGGGTTGCAAAGAATCAGACATGACTTAGTAACTGAACAACAAGTTACGTCTCAACTATTTTGCTGCTTCTTGAGTATTCTGTTTGTTGGGCAAATCTTTCTCCTTTCCTTCTAAAACTGCTTATATTATAGTATAATACTCTAATCTAGTTTATATACATATGACGAACACTTAGGGTCTTTTGGGTTTGGCTTATTAAAGTCCACCAAATGATTGGTTAAGGGCTTTATTTTGCCAGAGTTCTCCTTCTGATCCAGGTAAAGGATCAGAATATTGATTCCCAGTCCCAGCTTGGATATTCCGTATCAGGAATAGGGCTGCAGAAATGAAAAGCATTGTTGTCAGTCGTGATTTGAGAAAACCTTGACATCTGTCATTTCTGCAGAGGATGAGCTCAGTGGGGACAGGAGCTGGCTTTCCTTCCCTGTTGTATTCTAGGACCCAGGGGGGAAGCAGGAGAAAGACTTTGAGCTCCAGCAGAATCACTACCACATCCTGTGTTCTCCACTGGTCAACTGTGGGATAAAAAAATTACCAAGAGCTTCCCCAGTGGTAAAGAAACCACTTGCCAATGCAGGAGACACCAGTTCTATCGCTGGGTCAGGAAGATTCCCTGGAAAAAGAAATGGAAACCCACTCTGGTATTCTTGCCTGGGAAATCCCAAGGACGGAGAAGCCTGGCAGTCTCTAGTCCGTGGTGTCACAAAAGAGTCAGATATGACTTAGGGACTAAAAAAAAAAAAAAAATTAGCAGACTTCCCTGAGGCTTTTTCACTATGCATAGACTGGGTTTTATACTCTCTCTTTTACAAGTTTTCTCCATCCACTCTTTCCATGTAACCAAAAACCTTGATTTCTTAGTCTCAGATGTCTTGGGCTTTCTTGAAACATTTTCTTTAAAGGTAGTTTTCCTACACTTTAGAAGAAACCAAAAATCGAATATAACAGTTCATAGCATCTGTGAGTTCCTTGAGGGCAGAATCCATATTTTGTCTATTGCTCTGTCTGGAGAGCCCAGCCAAGGACCTGGTGTATAACACAGAAGCTCTGAATTGATTTTGGAATAAATGAATCTATAATTATCCAAAAACTCTCCTGTCCTGTGTCTCACAGCCAAGGACTGTTGTGGTTGCTGTTATAATAGAAGTAGAGAAAAAAGTGAAAGTGTTAGTTACTCAGTTGTGTCTAACTCTCTGCAGCCCCGTGGACTGTAGCCTGCCAGGCTCCTCTGTCCATGGAATTCTCCAAGCAAGAATGCTGGAGTGAGTAGACATTCCCTTCTTCAGGGGATCTTCCCACCAAGGAATTGGGCCTGGCTATCCTGCACTGCAGGCAGATTCTTTACCATCTGAGCCACCAGGGAAGCCCTAGAATAAACAGTAATTCAGGGAAGGTTTTTGTAGGATTTTAAGCTACAAGAAGGCAGAAGTATCTGTATGTTATTTCCTGTTGACAGTGACCTGGGCATAACCTCTCACAATCAATTCGCGTAATAAAGGCTTGGATAATGAGGACACTGAAAATGATGATAAAATTCCCCCCATGTGGTCCCTGGTGGACATTGTCCCAGAGTTGGGCATAGCCAGCCGGCCAAGGAAGATCTCTCACCCACTTCTTTGACCTTTTATTTATTATCTATTATTCTCCTTAGTGACAGGCTTTCCAAGGGCTGTTTTTCAGTTCATCCTCCTCTGGAGGCTGGAGAAGTGGCTTCCTGAGAGGTCTGGAGGCAGAGGCAGGAAGGCAGCTAATGGGCAGGGGGAGAGGAGCCCTGTGTGAAGAGAAAGTCAGGCCAAGGGATGACACTTGACAATTTTGTTTTGAACCTCTCTGTTATTTCCAGTAAAGCAATTTCCTTGACATTTTCCTGTGGCATTTGAAAGGGGGGAGAAAGCAGGTTTTTTTCTTTATCATCTTTTTTTCCTTTTCTCCCTCTCCAGAGTGATTTATCTTGTCTTTTTCCAAAAGCCAATGCTCCCCAGTGTCTAGCAAACACAGTGAGTGTTGTACAAAGATGCACATCCGTGCCCCTCAATCAGTGTGGGGTTTGTGTGTATACGGTGTGTGTGTGTGTGTGTCAGCAGCTGGGACTCATGAGGCTGAGCACTGTCACATAAACCTCGTGATGAGATCCCAGGCACTAAACCAGCTGCAGGGCGCATGGGTAGAGGCCCACTCAGGTCCACTCCACTTACCTGCCTCTTCCTTTGGGCCACCTGGCCTGCAGATGACCCACAGCTTGCCTTGACACTCTGGCTTGTCCTCAGGTAACAAGCCCTATTCACCTCCCAATGTGTGATCACAAAAAGACCAAGCCAAACAGAACAAGAGAGATCTGTTAAAGGAATAACATGAGTCATTCCCAAACCAGAAGCAGGTCAAATCCCATCACGAGGAATGTCATGACATGCCCTGCTTTTGTCTTCTCTCCATGAGCTAGAACCACTTTAAAGAGAAATTAGCAGGAGCACAGCATCAGCAGGAGCTGAGAAAGGCCCACTTGTGTGAGTGAGACATCTATAAGATGCTCTGTCTATAGGATGAAAACCACTATGGCTATGCTGGAGGGGTCATGTCAGATGTGAAGAAATGAGATGCAAAGTGTGAAGTGCTTAAGAACGCAAAGGTCAGTGTTGACTGATGCTCACCACACTCCCCGGGATCGCCTCACTCCCTGGTCTTCAGTGGGCTCTCTTCCGGAGAGTTCATGTCCTGTGCATGAGTGCTGTGTGTGCTCAGTCATGTCTGACTCTCTGTGACCCCATGGTCTGTAGCCCTCCAGGCTCCTCTTTCCATGGGGTTTGCCAGCGCAAGAACACTGGAGTGGGTTGCCATTTCCTTCTTCACGAGATCTTCCCAACTCAGGGATTGAACCTGCATCTCTTGCATCTCCTGCACTGCAAGCATATTCTTTACCACTGAGCCACCTGGGAAGCCCTGAGAGCCTTGTCCTGACTCCCCTGTTAACGATCTGTACTGGTCAGTGCTGCCTGCCAGGACCCGCATGGATTCTTGCCACCTGGCTCCTCTCCTTCAGCTTGGTCTGGGGCTTGGAACGGACAGGCTATCTTCAAGTTCACCTCCACAAGGAATCTGGCTGGAATTCCTGACTCGCAAAAACTTCATAGGAATATTCTCAGATGCTGCTCTCTGAGTCCCAGATAGACCTCAGCTGGTACCTGATGGCCCCAAGAGTGCCCTTCATACTTCCCTAGGGAGGCAGCAGCCTCATAGCAAAGAAAAAATGCGCCCATCCCAGGCATGCTTAAATCTCTGTTGCATCTGCATTTTTTTCCTAGAAATGCTTGCGGAATAAATGGAATTTATAATCAGAAACCATAAAATGTCTGATTTATTGCTCATCTTGATGACAATATTTAATAACTCGTGTATATTTTATCATGTCTTTTTAACACTCTGTTGTGGAATTTTACTTAATGGGGTGATTCCATCCTCTGTATCAAACTATCTTCAGCACCAAAAGGGAAGAGCATCCTTTTGAGTTAAGGGTCCAGAGATGATGGGGAGAATGCCCAACTCTTCCAGGTGGTCTGAGGAATCTCGGGTTATCAGGGCAGGGCTAGCTGCTTCCCAAATGGCAAGAATCTCATGACACTTGTGGAGAAAGATAAGTCAGCGTTTCATCACCTACTTCCCGTGTGGGAAATTCTATGTTTAGAGATTAATTCCTTTGAGCCTTGGAGGCATGTTCTTTTCAAGCGTTCCTTATTGAGATTCTTATATCCCCAGAAAGAAAAACTGCTATCACAGAGACTGGAAATTATGTAATAGCCAAATTGAAAGAAGCACCTTGTAAGAAGAAGATATGGGGGAGTGGCTAGAGATGGAGAGAGGGAGAGTGCTCAGGAGGAAGTAAGCAGAAAAGGGGGCTAGAGTGGAGTCGGCAAGCTTGGCAGTTTTGCTTGGTGAGATAGACTTCGCCTACTTGTTTCCTGCTCCATTCTTCTGGGTCCAGAGTCTCTTGAAAGAGAGAAAAATGTGCCTAATAATGAGGCCCATCCTCTCTAAGGGACCTCCAGTGTTTATTTCCCCCAAACAAAAATTCTATCTTCCTGACCAGTATATAAAGGTGAGGTGAAGTCACTCAGTCATGTCTGACTCTTTGCGACCTCATGGACTGTAGCCCACCAGGCTCTTCCATCCATGGGATTTTCCAGGCAAGAGTACTGGAGTGGGGTGCCGTTTCCTTCTCCAGAGGATCTTCCCGGCCCAGGGATCGAGGTCAGTATGATGCCAAAATAACCTTGCCATACAAGGAACTCATTCATGTTGCCAACAGTCGTAACAATATCTCTTCTTCCTCTCCTGCCCAGGAGCTTCTCCAGGAGCACACATGAAACTCAATTGCCATAACTCACAGTCTCCTTCAGTTTGAAGCAGTGGTGTGTCCTTCTGTCTTTCATGCCCTTATCAAACGTCAAGGGTATCCAGACCTCACATTCCAAAGCATGACTTTGAACCTGCTCTGCCCACCTTTGTTTTTCACCGGTCGCAGGTGGTACATTCTTGGCAGGAATATCACAGAAGCAATGTTGCCACAGGTCAGGAAGCACGAGTCTCCTATGTCCCACTTGGAGATGTTAAGCTTCATTCCTTAGCAAATTGGTCCTTCCAGGGTTCTTCACTGTGTCAAAAACTTTACTGAAATCAACACGAAAAAGACCACACCAGGGAGAAGGCAATGGCACCCCACTCCAGTACTCTTGCCTGGAAAATCCCATGGACGGAGGAGCCTCGTAGGCTACAGTCCATGGGGTTGCTAAGAGTTGGACACGACTGGGCGACTTCACTTTCACTTTTCACTTTCACGCATTGGAGAAGGAAATGGCAACCCACTCCAGTGTTCTTGCCTGGAGAATCCCAGGGACAGGGGAGCCTGGTGGGCTGCCGTCTATGGGGTTGCATAGAGTCGGACACAACTGAAGCGACTTAGCAGCAGCAGCAGCAAATCATTTAGACAACACACCGCACTCCCCAGATCCAGTCTTCAACACTCTTACACTCAAACTGAAGTAAGGTCACTGAGGTTAATTCAGCTATAAATTTGCAAAATAGAGAGGTCCCTCCAGGTGGGAATGGGAACTCTTCTAACCTGCCAGCTTAGTACCCTAGTGAGGTCTTAGGAGGACCTGATGGGTCTCAAACTCAAAATATACTCAGTTTGATTTTTCAAAAATATCTATTTGAAAAATATTTTTAATTTTTTATCCTCTGGATCATAGAGATGATTCCAGCTACTTAGAGTCTTATGGATAAATTCCTCCCCAAATCCTTGGCTCAAGGCATAGGTCTTCTCCTGCTGTCTTTTAAACAGATTGTCCCAAATTCCTTTCTTCTCTTTAGATTCCATATATAGTCTTCTTCATGTTTCAATGCTCTATGGCCTCAGAGTCTTGAAAAGCTGAAAGAATCATCTATGTTTTAAAAAGGCTCTTTCAGGATTTTTGTATGTAGTGTTTGAGATTTTCATTTTTTGATTTTTTTTTTTAGTTTTTGGTCTTGTCATCTTCAAGAATTATGATAGAGGAGAGGAGCCACAGGGCCAGAAAGCTAGATGCTGGAGACACAGGAAAACCAGTGTCCCTCTTTTTCCTCTTCTTTCTCATCTACCTGGCGATGCACGGGCATGCACACATGCATACAGACACATACATGCACACACACGCACGCAGACATCTGAGCAAATCTCTAAATCTCTGTTAACCCAACAGACAAACCATAAAACTCGTTAAGAGAATCAAGAGGGCCAGTTCCAAGAGTGGCCTTCCCCCCTCTTCTGAACCACTGCTGAAGCCTGAACGAGGCTTCCAGATTCTTCCCAGCACCAGCTCTAGCCCCAGAACTCCCAGACGTGCTCAGTTTCACAGTTGGCAGATCTGGGTCTGATGTTAAGTTACCATCTACTCAGGGAGAGCGCTCAGGGGCAGATGATCACAGGCTAAACATACCTCCAAGGTAACAACACAAAGGAGGGAAGAGGATTATTGGTTTGCTCAGCAGGTGCTGGGACCAGGGGCAGTGGCCTGGAGCTGAGGAAGAGAAGTTCAGACGGGGGATTAGCAGAGAAGCTCCCCACACAGAGCTTCCTGTTCTGGACTCTGGGGTCCAGTGCCAGGTGCCAGGGACTGACGCATGGTAATCAGTGCCCTCAGGGATTCCTGCCAGATTCACTGGAATCTGGGTCACAGGGGCTGACCTGAAGGTTTCTGGTCATTATATGTATTCCTAGGGCAGCAGCCACACAAACCCCTTTGCCTCAGGCATTTAATTTCTTTTTCTTTTATTTATGTATTTATTTATTTTTGGGTGTGCTGGGTCTTTGTTGCTGCATGGGCTTTCCTCTGGTTGCAGTGCATTGGCTTCTCATTGTGGTGGCTTCTCTTGATGTGGAGCAAGGGCTCTAGGGTGCACAGGCCTCTGTAGTTGTGGAGTGTGGGCTCAGTAGTGCTTCCCAGGCTCGAGAGCACAGCTCAGAGTTGGGGCACATAGGCTTAGTTGCTCCACAACATGTGGGATCTTCCTGGATCAGGGATCAAATATGCGTCCTCTGCATTGGCAGGTGGATTCTATACCACTGAGCCAACTGGGAAGCCCCAAGCATTTAATTTCCAACCTGGATGTTTAGGAGACAAATTCTTCATGTTTGATCCTTTGTGTTGTTGAAAGATCAACTCTTTTCTTTTGGTTCCCAAAGTTGGGAGAGAGTAAGTGAAAGAAGCTCAGCCTTGTCCAACTCTTTGCAACCCCATGGACTGTAGCCCACCAGCCTCCTCTGTCCATGGGATTCTCCAGGCAGGAATACTCTAGTGGGTAGCCATTCCCTTCTCCAGGGGATCTTCCTGACCCAGGGATTGAACCTGGGTCTCTGGCATTGCAGGCAGATTCTTTACCATCTGAGCCACCAGGGAAGCCGCACTCAAGTTTGAGAACTAATATCCAGCCTGGGGTGCTTATCCCGGTGTGCAGAGATGTAGGGCCCTGAGTCAGATTGGGTGGGTGGGTGGCTGGGGGAGTGGTGGTGTTGGATGTTCAGAAGATAATAGAAGCAATAGGAAGAACATTCTGGTGATAACTGTTACTGATTAAAATATTATCTGACTGTGTTTTATCTCCTCAATAAAAGTGTTAGGGGGAATAGAAGGAAAAAAATAAGGACTTGAATGTGAGACTTTATCTTTTGAAATCCAGAAAGCTTCACATCCAACAAATGAATGTGCCCAGAGAACATTTTGCCTACAGGGAAACGATAATGTTACATCACACTATGCTATACATTAGGGTTCCTCAGAAAGACAGAACTAATGGGATGTAAGTGATCGTGTATATATTCACTAGGATGCATATGTAAAGAAAGAGGGTTTTATTTCAAAGGATTGGCACACAGGATCATGGATGTAAGTTCAAAACAGGGCAAACCACCAGGCAGAGTCAATGCTGCTGCTTGAGTTTGAAGGCTGTCTCCTGGCACAATCCCCTCTTCTTGGTGAAACACAGGCTTTTCCTCATAGAACCTTCATCTGATTGCATGAGGCCCACCTACGTCATGGAGGGTAATCTGCTTTGCTCAAAGTCCACTGACTCGATTTCATCTGAAAGCAACCTCCAAAGAACCATATAGACTTAACGTTTGTCCAAATGTCTGGGTGCTGTGACTCAGCCAAGTTGATACAGAATACTAACTGTCCCAGCACCACGGAGAAGTCACTTCCTAACACACATGCTTAATACACTCCTTCCCTCCTAAAGTGTCTCACACACAGTGGGTTTGTACTAAGCCTCACATCAGTCAGGGAATCAAGGGGAAGGACAATTTACAAGTGACATGAAGGAGTTCGTGTCTGCAGAGTAGAAAACAAGGGAGAGCAGATATTCTCTGCAGATTTGGGATGGGTGCTGAGGCAGGCGATTCTTAACCTCAGTACAGAGAGCCTTGAAGACCATGTTGGAAAATGCAAGCTGGATGCAATAAAAAACCGATAAGAGTTAAGACTACCTACTTCATTTTATTCTTTCTTGTTTTTCCTAAGAGGACACAGAAGTCAGAAACATTCAAGAAAATCATGAGTGATGAGTCAGGCTGCATTAAAGGCACTTAAGCCATACTCCCTGGGATAGAAAACACGTGGTAAATCCTGGTGCATGTCCCTCTGGAGGATGGGGAGCTAGAGGGGCTGGTCCTCAGCTCTGAGCTCAGGAGGCAGCCCAGGCAGTCCCCGGGAAGGCGAGAACCAGAGGCTTCTCGTCCGCTGTTTCCTGACGGCCACGATCTACACATCAGCACGCAACCTTGTCATGCCAATAACAGTGCATCTCACACAATTAAAAAGGAAAAGTTGAAACATTAATATCTCATGTTCAAAGGTCAGGATGTCTCCACTCAGCTTTCCAAAGCTGGTGATAGAGGGCTTGCAGCCTTCCCATCATACGATCCAAGCAGAGGTCATAGGCCAACGCATCCTGTCTCAAGGTTTCTGCCCCATTGTGGCCAGACTGTTAGACTCTCAGAGAACTTGGAGTTATGGTCACGTTCACAGAGTCTGAGAACAGAGAAGGACCCAAGCAGCATCCAGCGTGCTCCCATCACTGTTCAGATGTGGGAACCAGAGTCTGGAGGGAAGTGGTTTTCTCCACGTTGCACACTAATTTGTGAAAGAATTAAGACTAGAATTCAGTTTTATGACCCCAGACAGGTGCGCACTCTCTTTGGCTTCTGTTCGAAAGCCAGCGTCTGCAACAGTAAAGCAGAAGGGTGGTAGAAGAAGAACAAGTGCCAAAGAGAGGCCTGTGTCCCTGCCTTTTCCTCCAAGGTGCTGAGCTGGGATATATCATCAAGGTAATTTAATATAAAAAAAACATAAAACTCATTTGCACAGCAAAAGAAGAGAAAAGACAGCCTCATAGCAGGTGAAAATGACCTGCTATCTATAGGCAGATGAAATAAAATGGGAGGAGTCTTACCTATAATGAAATGCCTGCTTGCATGTGTGTTTGGGGGGTGTTATATAGTATCTATAATTAATAGTACTTACCATTGATTGAATATTTAATACAAAGCTGGAGCTATTCTAAGCCCCTCATGGGAATCAATCTATTTAATTTTTTTTTTTTTTTTTTGGCTGCACTGGGTCTTCATTGCTTTGGGCAGGCTCTCTATAATTGTGGTGAGCAGGGGCTATTCATCGATGCAGTAAGCAGGCTTCTTATTGCGGTGGCTTCTCTTGTTGCATGGGCTCTGGAACACAGGCTCAGAAGTTGTGGCCCACAGGCTTAGTTGCTCCAGCATGAGGAATCTTCCTGGACCAGGGATCGAACCCCTGTCCCCTGCATTGGAAGGTGGATTCTTAACCACTGGGCCAACACCTAAACCTATTTGATCTCTACAATAATCCTGTGAGCTGGGTACTCAGCGCCTCAGTTTTACAGATAAGGAAACTGGGTTGTTGGAAGTTATTCACACTGACAGGGTCACACAGCTAGAAAGCGTCAAAGTTGATATCTGTGGCTTTGGAGGCAGGACTCTCAGCTCCTACCCCGAGATGCCCATCTAGCTGTGGAGAGCTAGAGGAAATGCCACCTGTGAAAACATGACTTCTGCAGATAAGAGATCCCTGGGTCTAGCACAGGAGAATACGGGAGTCCTCATAAAATACCAGAGGCTCTAAGGAGGGAGCACAATATGGGAAGTCTTGATGAGAGGATCGTGAAGGAAGAAGGTAAACAAGTCTGTCTTGAGCTTGTGATGGGATTGCGCCCTTGAGAGACAGACGGACGAATCCCAGAGGAACTATATCTCCAGTAGGTTTCCAGGACAAAGCACCCAAATACAGAGAAGGAAGACTCATGTCCCTTTTCAGACCCTTATAACGGCTGGTAATTTTCACGTGCCTCCAAGCTCCAGGTCCTGTTCTCAGCCCTTTTGCACGTGTCACCTCATTCAAACTTCACAGCAAAGCATGAGACAGGGACTATAGCACCTCTGCTTTCCAGAGGAGGAAGCCGAGTGGGCTCAGAAAGTTTCAGAAGCTTTATAAGCAAGGTCACAGCTGTGTTGACTCAATCCTGAGAGTTACAGAGCTGGGTCAGAGCTCTGCCATCCCTCATCCAAGCATAAAGACTAGTCCTCAGGAGGGGACCAGGGTGGCTGGAGGTCTCGGTTCTGAGGAGTAAGCAGGCTTGCAAAAAACACACCGGGCACCAACTTGCATGAATGTGGATGGACCTACAGATTATCATCCTAAGTGAAGTATGTCAGAATGTGACATCATTTACTGTAGAATCTAAAATATGACACAGATGAACTTATTTACAGGACAGAAGTAGATTCACAGACATAGAAAACAAACATGGTTACCAAAGGGGGAAGGGAGGGAGTTTGGTTACTCTGTTTGGACTCCACAATACTCTATTTGGACTCTGTGGGAAAGGGCGAGGGCAGGATGATATGGGAGAATGGTACTGAAACATGTAAATTATCATATGTGAAGCAAATCGCCAGTCCAGGTTCGATGCATGATACAGGGTGCTCGGTGCTGGTGCACTGGGATGACCCAGAGGGATGAGATGGGGAGGGAGGTGGGAGGAGGGGTTCAGGATGGGGAACACATGTACACCCATGGCAGACTCATGTCAATGTATGAAAAACCAATGCAATATTGTAAAGTAAAATAAAGAAATAAACCTGAAAAAAAAATAAAATAGATAACCAATAAGGACCTACTGTATATCACAGGGAACCATACTCGATATGTTTTGTAATAGCCTATAATGGATATGAATCTGAAAAAATATATACATATATATGGGCTTCCCAGGTGGTTCAGTGGTGAAGAATCCGCCTGCCAATGCAGGAAACACAGGAGATGTGCATTCGAATCCTGGGTCAGGGAGATCCCCTCGAGGAGGACACTTCAGTACTCTTGCCTGGGAAACCCCATGGAAAGAGGAATCTGGCAGGCTACAGTCTATGGAGTCACAAAGAGTCAGACACGACTAAGTGACTGAGCGTGCACATACGTATATATGTATAACTGAATCACTGTTGTACACCTGCAATTAACACAACATTGTAACTATACCTCAATGAAAGAAAGAAAAACTGGGCACCATATGGGTGATGGACGGTAACTAGATGTGTTGTGGTGACCATTTTGCATTGTATACAAACATCAAATCGTTATATTATACACCTGAAACTAATATAATACCATATGTCAATTAAACCTCAATTATAAGAAGAAAGCTGGTCACCACATGTTGCCTGGGGAGCCAGGCATATGGGATTCCTTGGTCCACCTGCTGGGGCACTCACCAGGCTCCCTGCACTGTGTATACAGGGAGCACAAAGAACCCCTGTCCTCACAGAGCTTTCAGCCTGGCGGGACCCACTCGCAAGACGAGGCAACCAGCGTCCCCCATCAGGACCAGCCTGGTCTGGCAGCCCCCATCCCCTCAAACCTGCACTTCTCACACTCTTCCAGGTGGGTGGGGGCCCCGCGGTGAGTCGGCTGACACATAAAAATGGCCTTCTGCATTTCTGCTGACACGTCTTCCATATCTGATGGAGTTAGATCTTCATTATGAAATTAGATGAGATTTCTGATGCGCAGACTAATAGATAACAGCCCACATTCTTCCTCTGAGCAGCGGCAGAAACAGCCAAGAGCAGGGAGCTGGGAGCCGCAGCTGCCCCCGCCCATCCCATCCCATCTTCCTACCCACCTGTCATCGTCCGCTAACCTTGTTAGCTCACTGAGGGGACAGCATCTCATTGTGTTATCCGCTCCCGTGCAACCAAAGGGCTTTGTGTACTAAGGCTGTGGTTAAGTTATGGAACAAATAAGATACATTCTGCACAGGAAGGGGTGATGAAGATAGCCAACAGCTGTCCTTCATTTTCCAGCAAGGAGGAGGGGATCTCTGGGGGGTCCCTAGGGCTGGGGTTCCCTAGCGACCACGCCTGAGGCTGCCTTCCCCTCTGTCCTCCTTGTGAGCTCTCATACACAGAGTGCCTACTGTGTGCCAGGCTCTTCGTGTGCAATGTCCTATTTAGTCCTCATGATAAACCTGTACGTGGGCACTGTTCTTTCTAGCTCACAGCTTGGGAGCCTAAGGCTGAGGTGGTCAGGTGATGCCCAAGGCCAATGAGCTGGTCAAACTCACATCAGTTAAACTCCAAGGCCCCTGATTTTTCTATCATTTTGCATTGAGGTCTTCACCTATTATTTTATTTTTTTCTATTAAACTTTTAACTTTGTATTGGAGTAGATCTGATCAGCAATGATGTGGTAATTTTAGGTGCACAGCAAAGGGACTCAACCATACATATACATGTATCCATTCTTCTCTAAACTCCTTTCCCATCCAGACTGCCACATAACCATTGAACAGAGTTCCCTGTGCTGTACAGAAGGTCCGTGTTGGTTAATTCACCCCAGTGTAGCTCCATGCCTTGCATAAGTCTCCACTTCTGCTTCCGGACTGCAGGTGGAGACCAGAGCCATCTCTCCTTGCAGCTCCACCTTTATCTCCCCAGCAACTTTCCGTCCAGGCCTCAGGGGACCATTCCCCCTTTGACCAGCCGGAAACCAAGCTTCTGATGTCCTTAGGGGATTGCTTTCTTCTTTCCATGAAAGACACATCCTTGGCCCCTATTGACTTTGCAAACATTTCATGGCTAACATTTACCCTTTAATGCTGATACTTTTAGCCTTCCTTCTGGGGTGAGCCACACAGTGGCCGAGTCTTGGGGGGGTCTAGGGAAATTTTCCTTCACAGGCTAGTTGATCTATGGTTCCCATCAGATAACACAGAAGAATTTAGGTTGCGGTAACTAACACACAGGGAATGCTGGTGAGACATGGACCCTTTTTTTCCAAGTGCCAAAGAGAAACGGATTTTGCTTCTGATGTGTTGGCAGCTGTGCCTTTCTGGCAGTGCACATTCACTGAGGCTTTCATCTACATGGCCTCCTGGTGTCAGGGTCTGCATTCCACTGCAGATAACAGAAGCCCAAGCTCACAGGCGTCCCTGTGGAGCATGAAGTCCAGAGGTGGGCAGGCTGCCCATCATGAGGACCAGCCACCTGGCGGCATCAGCCCCCCAGGGGCCTCTTGTCTGTCTTCTCTGCAATCTTCAGTGTCAGATGCTTGTCCTCATGGGGGAAAGATGGTGCCTCAACCTCACCCTCACTTGAATTTCCAAGGAGGAAGAAGAAAAATAAGTTAGACGGGGGAAGAAGTGTTGCCAGAACGAGGAAGCAACTCTAGGAAGTTACCACTCTTGGGTCACTGGCCAGGTCCTCACCGTGTGCTGCCCTCTGGCATAAGGAGAGATGGGAAAGGCGGTGCTTAGATAGGCCCGTGCTCCCCTAAACCAGCCTGAGATCCTGAGAGAGGAGAATGGGGAGAACACTTAGCTGGTGGATAACTTGCTGTTATCCACTTTCCCATTCCTCGTACTTGGACTTTTCTAGGGCAGGGAAGAAACCATTAGAAGGAAATTCTTATGTTCAATCTGCCCTTAAAGACAGAGGCCTCCGTGTCCACTCACACTTTCTGTTACAAGGTCACTTTTTTTAAACTTTTCATTCATAATGGAGTATAGCCTATTAACAATGTTGTGATGGTTTCAGGTGGACAGCAAAGGGACTCAGACGTGCATATACATGTATGCAGGCTTCTCAGGTGGCACTGGTGATAAAGAACCCGCCTGTCAATGCAGGAGACGTAAGAGACACAGGTTCGATCCCTGCGTCAGGAAGATGCCCTGGAGGAGGAAATGGCAACCCACTCCAGAATTCTTGCCTGAAGAATCCCCATGGACAGAGAAGCCTGGCGGGCTATACCCTATGGGGTCACGAAGAGCCAGACATGACTGGGTGACTTAGCAGGCATGTGATGGTGGAGGAGGGGCTGACCTTTCTTGCCTTTGGCCCCATACATTTGTTTCCCCTTGGGCTTCCCTGGTGGCTCAGGTGGTACAGAATCTGCCTGTAATACGGGAGACCTGGGTTTGATCCCTGGGTCAGGAAGATCCCCTGGAGGAAGGCATGGCAACCTAACTCCAGTATTCTTGCCTGGAGAATCCCATGGACAGAGGAGAGGGCAGTCCTTGGGGTTGCAAAGAGTCAGACATGACTAAGTAACACACATTTTCCCCTACAAGGGTCTCTTAACAGTCAGTGCCTCCACTCCTTCTCTGCCTGCCCATCAGTCCTCCATACACTGCTGCTTAAGAATTCTGTGTTGCTTTACTCTAATTTTTACCACTGGGGAGGAGTTATTGATATTATCTATTATATAAAGAATTTGTAAAGATAGGAGAGCAATTAAAATATGATAACAATGGGTAAAATCACTCAGCTGGATCATGCCTCTACCCTTTCTTAGAAGCTCCAATGAATCCACATTTTCAAAAAAAAGGTGGAACCCAAACTCTTTACCAAAGCATGTGGGGTCCTTCAGCATCCCCTCCCACTGTTCCCCAGACACAAACAATTGCTCACTTTTTCTTAAACAAGCCTTGATCTTTTAAATCTCTATTTCTTCATTCTTTCTGTTGTTTGCTGCAAATAGTTCCCTCTTCTCCAATTGGTGACATACTACCTACCTTACAAAGCCCAGCCCTTCTGCTAAGTGTTCTCCAGGTCCTTTGAGCCTCAGGTCCAAAATTTCAGACTCACTAGATGATCACTATTGTAGCTCCCATCACACTGCTGGCAATTTGTTCACATATCTGTCTCCTCTACTAAGCTATGAGCCCCTGGAATGTGGGCACAGGCTCTTACACACCACTGCAGCCCTTGTGTCTAGGGCAGTGCTTGCTACATTGCAGTTGCTTATTTGTTGTTCTGTCGCTCAGTCGTGTCCGATTCTTTGCCATCTTATGGACTGTAGCACACCAAGCTTCCCTGTCCTTCACTATGTCCCTGAATTTGCTCAGATTCAGGTCCATTGAGTAGATGATGCCATCCAACCATCTTATCCTCTGTCACCCCCTTCTCCTCCTGCTCTCAATCTTTCCCAGCATCAGGGTCTTTTCCAATGAGCTGGTTCTTTCTTGCTTCTTATGTCATTAGAATAACACCATTTCAGCCACTTTGTATAAAGGAGGCACTGTTATTTCCAGCCCCATTTTACAGATGGGAAAATCAAGGCTGGAGAGGGTATTTGCCACTTTTCTACACAAGTGAAAGAGGCGTGATTAGAGCTTCTGGCTCCAGTGCCTGAACTTTGAGTCATGGCTCAACACTGCTTCCGAATAGAATATTGGATGGAAGAATGAATGAGACCATAGACATTGTCCAGCCTGTTTTGGAAAGGTATCACAGAATGCAGAGAAATGTGCAGCTCATCCCCTCCAACGTATGACTCACTTCTGACCCATCTGCCAGCCCAGCTCTCCTGCCTCCAGCAGTGAGTCCGGCACAGGTGCAGGCTGCCTGCCGGGTTTTAGGCCCAGGTTCAGCCCCTTTAGGCCAAAGGCCACGTTTCAGCATCCTGGCCAGGTTCCTGGGTGGTGCTTGCTCTGTCTGTCTCTTCTCTGCCTATCCTCCTCTCTCACTGCCCCCTGTCCCTTCTGCTTCCCTGTCACAGATGTAGAATCTATGCAGCCATCTCTGATGCGTCTAAGCACAGGCACTCAGGCACAGTCTTGCTCCAGATCCTGCCTCCTATTTTCATATTTCCTGTGGCGCTTTGTAGAAATAGCAGAACAATTACTCATCTACAGGGGGTAAAGGGAGTAGGATTTTATATAATCAGATGTTAAAGTGACAAAGTTTTCCAGCCAGTGGGGAATGTAGAGGGAGGGAAGGTGGCATGGGGATGGTTGGGGGATGGAGCCTGGACTGCCCATCCGTGGTGCAAGCTCCAGCAGGAATCCGCTTCGTACCTGTGACGCTGAAGGTGGATACAACCTGTGCCTTTGGTTCTGCCTCCCCTTCAGTGAGGCCCTGCATCACCTCTGGCTAGTGAGCCTGCCGAAGGCTGCTTGGAACTCCCTAGCTTCCAGAGAAACCATTTCAGAAGCCTTGATGCTTTATATCCATCTCCTGCATCGATTGACGAGCGAAAAAAAAAAATAGTAGTTCATCTCCCAGCAGGAACATTCTTAGCCAGACGAGGGACAGAGTCCAGAAACATCTGTCTGTAGCAAGCATGCTCGGAGTTTCCCATAAACACACGTTTCCATGAAAACCGAACAAAGGAGGATGAGAGAAAGGCCAGACATGTCCCCACATTTAAATAAGCCCCACAGCCTCATTTCTTTCCATCCAGGGTGGGTTAGGGGAAGAGGGTGCTGGCTGCTGTCTGCACCCAGACCCGTGGCTGGCTGTCCCCACCAAGGGCCTCCTTCCCACCACACGCACCGCTGCACATGGACAGGCTCTCCGGCCGTTTGTTCCCTGATGTGCGCTAAGTGAAACATAATTACCCACTTTGTCACATCGCACGTGACTTTGACGGCCCAGTGTGTGGGTTTAAAAAAAAAATGCATTAGAATGTCTTCAAAGGGAACCAGTGTTCCTTTGGGGATGGTTTTTGGGATTTCGATGAGATTCCTAACAACAGAACCCCAGAGCTGGTGCTTCCAGGAGCAGCAGCTATTTCCGGCCCTACCTGCCTTCACCACTGCCCATCCCCTACAGGGAGGTGGGAAGGCAGGCGAAGAGGGAGGGTGTGGGGCAAGGGGAGGGGGACATCCAGGAAGGCTTTAGCAAAGAAGACAGGAAAGGAGGCAAAGGAACACGAGAGGCCAGAGCACACTTGATTGCCTTCTTTTGCGGGATGAATTGTTTCTAAAAGCAAGGTGGGCCCTGCAGGAACCCCCTCCCTCCACCTTGGGAAATATCCCACATAAGCACTGTGTTTAGTCTCTTTTCCAGATTCCTTGTACCCCACATCTCGTTTTTCTTGCTCACAAGACTCCTTCCCAGAAGGGCAAAGCTCCTCCCTCTCCAGCAGCACTTGCCTCCCTCTCTCAGGACCCTCCCCCTTGACCCAGTTCCCTTTTCTAAAGGAAGGCTCTGGGCCTTCTGAGATAGTGCCCTCATGTGCAAGTGGGCACACACACACACACACACACACACACTCCTGACCCTCAGAACCTGCACTTCTTTGTGGAGACACACACACTATACACCCTGGAAATAGAACTTCCGCAACACAATTTGAGGCCATCAATGCTGCTAGGGCTCAGGCTGTGAGTGTCTTTAAATGGGAAGCCTGCTCGTTACTGCAATTAATTGGCATTGCTGCGCTAATCGGAAGGCAGCCTGCCTATAATAAGCGTGGCAGCAGCCTACTGCGTGCAGCGGGGAGGCAGAGGTGGGCTTGGAGCCCTGGGCAGTGTTTACAGCAGACGGTACAGGAAATCCATAAGCATTCTCAGCTTTTGTAAAGCAAGGTTGCACTGTTGGGTTTATATTAGCAATTTTCAATCATCTTTTATTAGTGCTCCATTGATCTTCTGTCCATTTCCTTAATGTATTAAAGCATAACAATCTGCAGAACATTCTTCCCTGGTCAGCTGACTACATAAAAGCATCACCACCCAACCGCTTATTCAGAAGCTCCGAGTCCCTCATGCAAACCCCTTTGGATGGGAACAGACATTTGCTGAATGAAATGAAGTTTCTCTGAAGTGAATTGGACAGAGAGGTCCATACTGATCCTGCGTGTCTCTGGTGGGACACCTTCCGGCCAGGGAATGTCAAGTCTGGGGGAATTTGTAGGGATCGGTCATATAGCCTTTCACTCCAGCCTCATTCTAGGCAAGCAACTCACGGAGTTAACGGTGCAAATGAGTTTCAGCTCCGATCTGGCCTAACTGTATGAAAACTCATCTGTAGGCTTGTCTTTCCTCACCTATAAGAGGAGGACATTCACCTGGATGACCTCTATGGGTTTTTTCAACAATAAATTGAATTGGTTTAATAAAAAAACAAAGACCTTCCTGACAATAGGCTTATCTTCTTGTAGGGAAGATCATGTGTATTTATAAGCATTTAAAATGAAAGGCAATGTGTTTTATATGCCGGAGAAGATCCTTCTCCAGGGGATCTTCCTGACCCAGGGATCAAACCCAGGTCTCCTGCATTGCAGGCAGACTCCTTATTGTCTGAGCCACCCAGAGGAGTCTTATATACTGGAGAAGATACAAAATATTGACATAAAAAGAATCCAGAAGAGGAAGACATTTTTCAGTGAGATGACCCAGCGGGGACTGCCTGGAGGAGGCATCATTCGAAATGCATCTTGAGGAGTGGGAACTTAGTCAGGAGAAATGGAGCCAAGGGTGGGACCTGCACTGTGATGGTGACATTGCAATCCTGGGAAGAGAGGAAGGGGAGTCTAGAAGGTATGGTGCTTTGAATTCCAAAGACTGAGACCATTTCAAGAAGGAGGAGAGTATTTCCGGGGGCCACATGCTGCCAGGAGGTCAGGGAGGCTGACTGCTGTGTCCTGAAAAAACACAGCCCCAGACAACAGGCTCCGGTCCTCCCGCTGGCCCCTGCCTGGGCGGCCAGTGATCACCTGTGAAACGCCCACCTTGTTCTTCATGGTAGAGCTGTATTTGTGCTCCCCAAGCCCACGGTGTCTGTAAGTCCTGCTTACTGCTCTGTAGACAACACATGCTGCTTTTCCAGACACTGAAAGGTGATGCAACAGGAGATGAATGGCGGGTGCTCCTCTGCTCAGATGCCCTGCACTGCCTTCCTATCCTCACTGTGCCCCTGGGCCCACTTCTGCACAAGGTTCTGATGCTCATACATCTGCTCCTGAGTTGTGGGAGTCCTCCCATCCCTCATGAGTTATCTCCCTTATCCTGCCAATGTGCCCCCTACCCTCCCAGTGAGCCTGGGCGTAGGGGATATTCCACAAGGAAAGAGGGTGGGTCCTTGCCTTCATTAAACTGCAGGTGAGTTAATTAACCTGCAAATGAGTCTCTCAAACTCCTTGTCCAGCAGAACCACTGCCTCCGTTTGACAGATGAGCCAACCAAGGCTTATGTGTGTGTAGGCAGCTTCCCTGGCTTCCCTGGTGGCTTGGATGGTAAAGAAACTGCCTGCAATGCAGGAGATCTAGGTTTGAACCCTAGGCCAGGAAGATCCCCTGGAGAAGGGAATGGCTACTCACTCCAGTATTCTTGCCTGAAGAATCCCATGACAGAGGAGCCTGGTGGACTACAGTGTATGCAAAGAGTCAGGCAAGACTGAGAGACTGACACTTTCACCTGAGTCTTAAATTTGGAGTCAGAGGTTTGGATGTGAGCCTGGATCTTCCTTATTCTACCCTGGGAACCTTATCCTTTACACACATGAGCCTTGGTTGGCTCATCCGTTTGATGCAGGGAGTGGTTCTGCTGGACAAGGAGTTTGTGAGAGAATCAGATTACATGACGAAAGGGAATTTGTTTTGTAAATCCAACATTTTGATTTCTATTATTGTTGTTTCAACTGTGCAGAGAGAGATAATCTTTATCATTTTAATAAGTTCATCAACCATTCCATGAAAGAAGTTAATACATCTGATTTGAAATTATGTGTACATATTACATAGCTGCTTTCAGACAGTTTGCAACTCCCTTTACTGTCAGGCATTCCTGGCTGATTTGTAACTTAAGTCAGGTATTCGGAGCTTGCCTCTATGAATTGTCTTCCTCTGGTGATCCTCGGGGTCATTTGGCTGCACGCCTACTGTGAAGAGTCACCACGTCTTGCTCTCTGGGTGGCTGCACTCACATGCTGGAGGGAACTGAAGGGTGTTGGATGCGAGAGCTGGACCATAAAGAAAGCTGAGCGCTGAAGAATTGATGCTTTTGAACTGTGGTGTTGGAGGAGACTCTTGAGAGTCCCTTGGACTGCAAGGAGATCCAACCCAGTCAATCCTCAAGGATATCAGTCCTGAATATTCATTGGAAGGACTGATGTTGAAGCTGAAACTCCAATATTTTGGCTACCTAGTGTGAAAAACTGACTCATTGGAAAAGACCCTGATGCTGCGCGAGATTAAAGGCAGGAGGAGAAGGGGATGACAGAAGATGAGATAGTTGGATGGCATCACTGATTCAATGGCCATGAGTTTGAGCAAGCTCTTGGAGTTGGTAATGGACAGGGAAGCCTGGCGTGCTGCAATCCATGGGGTCACAGAGAGTCAGACATGACTGAGAGACTGAACTGAACTGAACTGAAGGGTGTTGGGTGTCCCTGCTCTTTTGTCCTTCTCTTAAGGAGTGATCTCGTAGAGTAGTGGTTCCCAACCTTTTTGGCACCTGGGACTGATTTCATGGAAGACAATTTTTCCATGGACCAGAGGTGTTGGGGGGATGGTTTTGGGATGATTCAAGCACATTGCACTTACTGTGTGCTTTATTTCTAATCTAATGCCACCACTGATCTGACAGCAGTTACCAGTCCTTGGCCTGGATGTTGGAGACCCCTGCTGTGGAGGGTGCCTGGTCCTTATCCTGGACCATCAGTGGCTCTCAGGCCAGCCCACACCCTCAAAGAATAAGAGCATCCTTCCCCTGACAGGGCTTCACAGCAAGCCCCCACCTGCCTGAGCCCGTAGAGTCGGCACTTTGCTTCTGGGCAGAAGGAAGCTTCTCGCCTGTCCCCGCTGCTCCTTCCCTGGGAACAGTCTCGTTTGCCCTTTCTCTCCTCTAGGGCAGAGCTCTAGCATCATTTTTAGAACTTAACATCACTTTGCATTATTGACTCCTATCTTGGAGGATTCTTCCTTGACTGAAAGGATACAGGGAGGCAAAAAAGGCCTAGAACATCAGAGAAAGACATGTTTGCTGGAAACTGAGGATTTGTCTGTTGGTCTTGGTTATTTGCAAGGGGTCCAATGGGGTTAGGTGTTTAAAGTATGCTCTTGTGCATCAATTGCTTTGGGGGCATGACTGTTCAGATGAAGGCTGTTTGAATTGCATCCCTGCCGGTCTAAAGTATATTTAAAAGTGTGAACGTTGGGGGAGGAGAGGGAGCTGGAAGCCCACTCACGCAAATATAGAGACTTACATGACTCAGTTTCCTTCTCCAAAAAGAGGACAATGATGTGGTTGCTTTCTGGCAGGTTAGCTAGCATATGGGTGCTGTGCTAATTAATGTCATATGGAATTGCAAAGCATGCAAACTTTAGAAGCACCCTGGTGCAGTAGAATTCTTGGTGCCTGAGTCAGCCTGTGTATGCCAGTATTTATTCATATAAATATGAGTGAAGGAGTAAGAGAAAGCTGGCAGCAGGAAGCAGAACACGTGTGCACACAGAGCAAGACCAATTCAAGGCTGAGTGGAAGCAAAGTGGAAGTGTTAGTCACTCAGCTGTGTCCGACTCTTTGTGGCCCCATGGAGCCTGCCAGGCTCCACTGTCCATGAATTTTCCTGGCAAGAATACTGGAGTGGGGTCCCATTCCCTTCTCCAGGGGTTCTTCCCCACCCAGGGATCGGACCCTCGGCACCTGCGTTGCAGGCAGATTCTTTACTGTCTGAGCCACCAGAAAAGCCCTTAAGGCTGAGTAAAGGATTCTAAATAGATTGTCATCTTCATAAAATTAACACAGTTTTCCTGATGAAAAGCCAATGCGATGTTTAGGGTGATTTGGGCTGCAAGTAATTGAACCCTTAGTAATGGAAACTTAGAAAATCAGGACTTCAAAGAAGCCTAGAGGTGGGGTGACCAAAAGTTCAGTAATAGCATCTGGGACCCAGGATATCACAGCTGGCCTCCATCATACTTGAGACGTGGGGTCATCATTCCATGAGTGGGAAGCAGCTGCTTTTCTCCAGCCCTCATACCATCACCTGGCTGTGATCAGAGACAGGAGCAGGGACTTCCCTGGTGGTCCAATGGCTAAGACCCCATGCTCACAATGCACAGTGTGGCAGGGCCTGGGGTTCAAATCCTGGTCAGGGAACTAAATCCCACCTGCTGCAACGAAGTTCAAAGATCCCACATGCTACAACAAAGACCTGGCACAGCTAAATAAAATGTTTTAAAATTTAAAAAGAGTCACTCAGTTCAGTTCAGTCACTCAGTCGTGTCCAACTCTTTGTGATCCCATGGACTATAGCACACCAGGCCTCCCTGTCCATCACCAACTCCCAGAGTTTACGCAAACTCACGTCCATTGAGTCGGTGATGCCATCCAACCATCTCACCCTCTGTTATCCCCTCCTCCTCCTGCCTTCAATCCTTCCCAGCATCAGTGTCTTTTCAAATGAGTCAGTTCTTATAAAGAGTAAAGGTCTTAAAAAAAAAAAAAAAAGGCAGGAGCAAAGGGAGTTGGACAAGTGCACACACATCTTTTGATGAGGGCAGGACAGCCCATCTACTGGCATGTGATGTGGTCAGCCATGGATATAAGAAGGCGACTAGCTGGCATTTTTAGCCTCTGAGAGAGTAGAAAGGAAAGGAGGGGAGAAAAAGGATTTTATAAAGCTGTCAGCACCTGGTGTCTTTGTGAGCAATGGGCTTGTAGATAAAGATCTGCGATTTGTTGGGGAATGTTCACTCTGTGAACACCTGAGATGACGGAGCAGCCTCCCTCTAGCTGCCAGCAATATGCCTGCCTAACGAGCTTCTCTGCGGTGCCGCCTCCCGGTACGTGCAGGCTGCAGAGCGCTGGCCTCATAGTTCCTTCTCCCAAACGTGGATCCTCCCCAGCAACAGACCCTCCTGGACATGCATATGGCGCCTGTGGTGTAGACTGGGCTCCTCTGGTGTCCCCCTTCCATGACACAGACGGCACGTGAATGAGGGTTGTGGGATGTCCACCCGCTCTGCAATCTTGTCAGCCGACTAACCCTGCAAACCTGGATATGGTACAATATGTGTGTGTGGTGTTTGTCACCTCAGTCGTGCCTGATTCTTTGTGACCCTGTGGACCATAGCCCACAAGGCTCCTCTGTCCATGGGATTCTCCAGGCAAGAATACTGGAGTGGGTTGCCAGGCCTTTCTCTGGGGGAATCTTCCCAACTCAGGGACTGAACCTGGGTCTCCTGCCTTGCGAGCAGATTCTTTACTGTCTGAAACACCAGGAAAGCAGTACGTGGATGGTGGCCCTGAAAGCCGATATGCAGCCCTGCCTGGGCTTGATAGAAATGGGGCCGTTCTATTGAAAACCCCGGGCAGAAGGCCTAATGAGACGTTAGTCAGATGTTCAGGGACACTGTCTACCCAGGGGCTTCCATCTGCTTGTACCCCTCTCTTCCAAACCAGGGTCCAACTGTGTTTGCTGATCACCAACTGGCCGCCCTTCCTCTCCTCTCCCTGAGTCACCAGCCGGTTGCTGAACTTCCTCCCCATCAGACCGGAGCAGCTGATGGAGCTTGCTCCTGCTCCTCACTCTTTTCTGATGCATTTTTCATCATTAAAGGGAAAATGTCATTTCGGTGACAGATATTAGTGTGATTGGTGTCAGGAATGAATCTTCCTTTCTCTGTCAGCCTTGCTTCACACAATGCTAAGACAATGTTCCGTTAAAAGGCCACTTCCATTTCCAGCTCAGGCAGCGTGCGAGAAGGGCAGGCTTTGGCTGTGATGGATGGCTTCGCTCAGGGCTGGAGCTGGGCCAGGGAGCACAGCAGGAGGCTGACCCTTCCAGCACCGGGAGAGCCCGAGGGCTCTGGGAAACCCATGACTTGTTTCTGCTTGCATTCCACGGGGGACGTAGTCTGGTGAAGTGGACACCTACCGCTCTACTTGGCAACCAAGTCTTCGGGATGGATTTTCCATCATCAGTGGCGTATACTGTGATATAATCCAAACCCTTATATTGAAAAGCCAATCTAGCAATGAAAAGTTCTGTTTTCTTTCAGCAAAATGTAGGCCAACCTCTAGATGTCCGCCTAGATGCAGGCTGAAATGAGGTAGTGTTAGGTGTCTACCTCCCTGCACGTGTGTGCTCAGTCATGTCCGGCTCTTTGAGACCCCATGGACTGCAGCCTGCCAGGCTCCCCTGTCCGTGGCATTTCCTAAGCAAGAATACTGGAGCAGGTTGCCATCTTCTCCTTCAGATCCCCAGGGATCGAACCCACATCTCCTGCCTTGGCAGGTGAATTCTTTACCACTGCGCCATGTGGGAAGTCTGGTTACCTCCATAGCATGCCTCGTGTGATGCCCTGCGTACAGCAAACTTTCAGAACTCATTGAGAATTCAATTTCCTCAAGCTGAGATAAAGAAAATAGTGCCCCAGCTTTCCCTCTCCACAACTGAGCTGCTCATTCAATTCGGTGGTTGTTTATTGAACTCATGCTCAGGGCCACACTCTTTGCTCAGCTCTGAGAAGGTACAAAGATGAACAAGAAGTGTTACCTGGCTTCAGAGAGCTTCCAGCCTTCTAGGTGAGATCAGATGAATAGGCAGTCAATTACAATACAAATATATATAATAAACTCAATATTTTGAATTATTTCTCAATGAGATGCATACAAATGTATCCTAAAAGTGTTTGATTCTAACCAATAGAGGAGAGGGATGGGGGACTCAGTAAAAGTAATATTTTATAAAGAAAATTAAATTTTAACTGGTCCTTGAGTTTAGGGCTTCCCTATTGGCTCAGATGGTAAAGAAGATCCCCTGGAGGAGGAAATGGCAACCCAGTCCAGTATTCTTGCCTGGAGAACTCCATGGACAGAGGAATCTGGTGAGCTACAGTACTGGGAGTGGCAAAGAATCAGACAGGACTCAGTGACTAACACACTGAAGTTTGAATGGGATTTAGAAATCTGCATGGAAAAGAAGGGACCCTGTAGAAGTCTAAGCAAATGCTTAGACTTGGAAATAAAGAGAGGCTCAAGAGCCCCAGGGTGGCAGATAAAGCTGTGGATGGGGCCACAACAGAGACCAGACCGAGCCTAGTCAGTTAGGCTGACATATTTCTAAGAGTCTTGATTACTCAGACGCGAGAATTTGCTATATGTAAAAGTGGGGGAGCCATTGAATTTTCCTGAACTGAGCTATGCTTCAGAAAGATAAAACTGGTTTCTGTGTATGAAATTGTTTATATCAGGAGTTATCTCCTTTATCTGATCCAAATCTTATTAAAAATATTTTGTAATACCTTTATTTCTATGAACATTAAATTCATAGAAAAAATAAGCTACCTATATACCTACTTGAAAAAATGACCTATTTAATGTCCTAGCTGGATCTGTAAGATACATAAATAGAAAATGACTAATAATCAAGTTAGTGTAAGATAAATCTTTCTTTTTTTTTAATGTAGACCATTTTTTAACATATTGAATTTGTGACACTATTGTTCCTGTTGTATGTTCTGGTTTTTTGGGTATGTGGGATCTTAGCTCCTTGACCAGGGATTGAACACACACCCCCTACATTGGAAGGTGAAAGCTTAACCACTGGACCCCCAAGGAAGTCCCTAAAATAAATCTTTAGGCACAGTGACATCATATGATGTGATGAAATGTGGAAGCTTGTGTCTGTACATAGAATCTCTGTGAACCTATTGGCTGCTGCGCACACTGACTCGGGGCTGGAGAACTGGCAACTCAAATACAATGAGCTTTACCATTGGTCATGTGATCTTTCAAACTAGTAAACAACTCTTGGTGAAGAGCTGAATAAATCAAAGCACAATCTTCCCTTAGCTGACAGGTAGTTGCATTCCTAAAGGATTAGTGACTGCTAAAACCTTGTAAAAATATTCTGTGCTGATATATCAAATAGAGTTCGTTTTAGGCTACTCGCTTAGATGTGAGGTGGGCATTCAACAGCAGTGACAGTGTCCCAGGCATGGCTGAGTGTCCAGCCTCTCTGGTCCACACGCATGGGAAGCTGACGTGTCTCTGTAATTACAGTGGCAATCAACCTCCCCCCAGGAGTCTATCCTGCCCCTGTAAGGAAACAGTGGTTTAGGGAAAGGCAGAGTTGGAGGCAGAGAGATGAGTTAAGATTTAATTAAAATAGTGGAGAAAAGAAACAAGGGGAGACCTCATGGTTGCAGTGGAGCCCGGAAAGGAGGGAAAATGTAGTAGACATGCCCACACAAGTGAGATAAGGGATGTCAGTGGTGAGGTTTCAAGCTCTTTGCAAATATTGCTGCTGTTAGAGTTGAATGTCATTATGTTCACTTCCAGAAAGGAAATCTGAAGCCCTGAAAAGATGCAGTGACTTATCCAAAGACATAGAACAGGTCAGGAATTGCATTAGACACCAAATGCCTCTGACCTACATTTCTCTGTAATTACTAATGCAAAGGAGCTTCTACTCAGCGTGGAGAATTATAAGCAGAGAACTAGAGCAGAGCCAGTACAAAGATGGAAACAAGTTCTGGAAATTGTCGAATTCCAAGTGCTCCATTTAGCATCTCGATATTTCATAGAATGCCTAGAAAACTCCAGGATTCCAAACACAGATCAAGATTTCTCCAATCCATCCACTTCTGTGTTTGCTTAGGCCTCTAAATATTCATCAGTAACATTTGAGACAAAGGGAAGAGATAATTACAAGGAGAGGTTTTTCAAGATAGTAAAGGTTAACAGGATTCTTGGCATTTGTGGCCTGCCAATTTCCATGTAATTATGCTCAATTCCCAGAATTCTGAGTCAGTTGTACCTGTTAATACTTAAAGATGATATCCTTGGAAAATAATTTATAAGATCGTTTTTTCACAATTTTTAAGTTCAAACTGAGCACCCTGGATAATGGGTGATTATTAATGTCCTTCTTGGGTGGAGAGTGGTAGGAGGTCATAATGTGGATGTTGGGATTAGAGTGGACTTTTTATGACAGCGTGATAAGCTGGCTTTGCCAAGAGCAAAATGAGTGCCCTGAAAATATTTATATAACCTGATATGCAAATGTGTCCTATTTTGGTTTGATAAATAACAAGAACTTGGGAAGGGTGCCCCAGCTCCCTAGAACCTACTGCCTCTTGGAAGAAAGAAAAAGGTCAGAGAGATGCCTGTGTATGGAGCAGGACAACCACCTGGCCTCATGAACAGATACTGAGATGCTAGATTCTAGATGTTCTTACATGTTTATTCATTCAACCATCCTTCTTACACTCCCATATGATTTCATCTATGTTACCCTGTTCTGTGCTAAAAATAGAGGGATTATAAACAAGACACTGTCCCTTCCTTTTTCTGTTCCCCTGTCCTTTTGTCATGTGCATCACACTTGTGATTCATTGATTATTAGTACAGTTACTTCTAGTGTTTGTCTGTAGCCCTGGGGTCTGGACAGAGGTTATGACCATCCCTGTTGTATCATATCATCAGCCCTGGTACTCACCTGTTGAATCAGTGTGAGAAGACTGTACTCATTGCCCCTGTGGATCAGAAACAAGCTTTCCAACTAACTTCCTTGAAAGTAACTTCTCTCTATTTGGGAGGAACTTTCCTAGAGTGCTTCTGGTCTTGGGTTTGCCCTGTCCTTGAAATGCTGGGGTCCTGTCCATGTGATTCAGCTGTGTCTTCAGGAAGTGAAAGCGCCTAATAGAGATTCTCAAATGAAGTTATAGTTAGAAACCTTCTGGTGAAGCAAATTGTGTGGAGAGTAAACTCAGCACACAGGTCTGTGTGTTACCTATTGTTTTGGGCTACGGCTGTCATAGTGCTCTTTCCCAAGAGGGAAAGACAAAGAATGATATGAGAAACTGATTGCCCTTCGCATCCCTGGGAAAGTAGGCTGATACAGGGAAGCAACGAGGTGGAGGAGAAAGACCAGGGGACCAGGAGTCTAAAGACCCATGCTGCGACCCACATCTTCTGGTTATTGGAAGTTGAGCTGGATCAGAAAGGGGGAGTCAGAAGAGGTGAGCAAGCGGCCCAAGCACTTGGGAGTTGATGTTCAAGGAGACAGTGGTTCAGGATGGAGCAGGTCTCCCATAGTTAAGAGTGGAAATCAGGA
Source organism: Bos indicus (assembly GCF_029378745.1). Taxonomy (NCBI): domain Eukaryota; kingdom Metazoa; phylum Chordata; class Mammalia; order Artiodactyla; family Bovidae; genus Bos; species Bos indicus. Next base: position 35,495,122 of record NC_091788.1, on the reverse strand, counting down.
ATTGGACGTGAAGGAAATAGCCAAATAGCAGAAGGTAAGAACTGAAGGTGGTCCATCTAATTCTCCCTAAAGGGTGAAGGGGGCTTTTCCCCTGCTTGGGGGGTCACCGTTCACACAAATTGCACTCATCTTTTCTTGCAGCATCTCAAAATTTTTCTTCCTAAGTGTACACAACTGTTGAAGAATGGGCTGCCGTGAGGTGTGCAGGGAGAAAGATGATCATATTTCCATTATCCCCAGCAACGTGGACAACAAAGTTATTGTGACATTACAAAGGTACCCCAGGTCATATCACTTCAGATGTCCTCCTTACGCATTTTGGACAGTGGCCATTTTGCATGGGAATCATACTTCAAAGGTTAGAGATATACATCAGACACCCCTAACTTAATAAACCAGAGCGGGTCTGTCACCCATTAATTTTTCCAAACTTCCCTTTATCCTATTTAGATATTATTTTCTGCCTGTTTAACCTTTTATACAGACAGGCTTGTTTTTATCCTTAAACTACCATCTTTCAATTGCTTGGAGTTGTTACTTCTAGCTAGAAATTGGTCATTAAGTGTGTGTACGCCCTGTTCGTACACTTCATGAATACCAAATATTCATCTTCTTAACATTCCTTCATTTGGAAGTCCCTGCCCTGCCAGAAAATAATTTTAATTTTGAGTTTCCCCCAGCTATACTTAAAGTCAATAAATATTTATCAAAAACCTAATATGTGCCAGACATCAAGGATATAAGAGGATACGAATTTAAACTCTTACAAGTGTTACGAATGTTAGAGGGTGCCAATGCAGTGGGCTTTTACCTGATTGAATGGAATAGGTATGGTCTTTATGAGGGAATAAGAATGTAGAAGGATGAATAGAATTTAGCCTGAAAAATGTGGGGACAGTATTGGTGACAGGAAGTCAGCATTTGCAAAGGCCCCACGTTGAGAAAGAGAAACCTTTGAGGGATGAAAATAGTCATCAATTAAAATAAACAGTGGCATGGCTCAATAAAGGAAGAGGCGCCAGGAGAAAAAGACGAAAGCAAACGAGGCCGCATCGTGAAGGCTCAGAAACCACAGAAAGCATTCGGGGCTTTATTCAAATTACTGCGTGGAGCCACTAAAGACTGAAGTGGGAGAGGGGAGACGTGGTCAGGTTTTCAGGAAAACTTGATTTGAAAGTGGAGCTTGAAACAGATCTGGTAAGAGCTGACGGAAGAAATCCCTGGAAGAGGGAGTCTCATTATTCCAAGGAAGAAAATAAGATGGCTCAGGCAGGTAAGTGGAGCTTTGGAAAGGACTGGACACTGAAGGTGAAGAATCCGTGAGAGAAAGGAATTGCAGAAACACATGGGAGTGGGCAATGGTAAGAACAGGGGAGATTAAGAGTGGGTCCCGATTCCTCACCAGAGGCTGGGCCCGTGAAGTTCCTGGATGCTTTGTGAGGTGTAACAGTAAGTACTATGAGTGCCATTTGCAGAATTTAGACACAGTGATTTTGAGTAAATAAAATGCTTCTTTGTTTCTGTTTCCAATATTCTTCCAAGAGCTTTCATAAAATGTTACTCCCAATATTTCTTTTTTGGCAAAAAATCCTGATACCTGTTAACAAGATACTATCATATTCCAAAAATGCGCTTTAAGTCCCCTAACTCAGGAGCCACTAGCCATGGCTGTTTCTGGCATTGTTTTCCTGGCTACACACGTGGAGGCTGTGCCACCCGCCAGCTCCTTCTCTGGGTACTATATATCTGGCATCTCATTTAGCCCCGCATAGCAAGTATGTGGAGTAGGACATATTCCTATTTAATAAGAGGAGAAAACTGAGGCTCTGAGAGGGAAGAAAATCATCTGAGGTCAAGCTGGCCACTTGTGGAGCTTGGACTAAAAGTCAGAGCCATTAGCCTCACCATCCGTGCCCCTCCATCCACTGCTCATCACTGCTCCTAGCCTACTGCCCAGAGTCTAGGGTGAAAAAGTATCAAAGATCAAGGCATTTTCCATGATCTTTACTCAAATATGTGACATTGCATTTCACCCACTTCTCTGCACACTTGCATAACTTTGTGGATTATTTATAGCTCATCGTGTCAACTGAAGGTTTACTTACTTAAGGGGACCTAATGTTTTTTGCAGACGTGGGACAGTTCTCTATGAATCCCCTTCGGCAGATTGTTGATAGAAATACTACATTTGGTTTGTCCCAGCAACTCTCCCCTGGAGAATCTGGTGCCAGTGCTTCTCCAGATAGAAACATGTCAATCTGGATCTTGATTTCCATCTTAGCTTTAAGCTCAATGCTCTACTTTTGAAAGAAAAAGATAGTATCTTCATTAACCACTTTCTCTTGAAGGCATCCTTGATCCTGACACCTTGTGGGCATTCCCGTGAAAGCTTAGGTGAATTATTTGCTTGTGTTGTCCATGTTCCCATGTCCGCTTACAACATTTTCCCTGCTCTCCCTCCCCAGGATCAGGGATACCTGAACCACATCAAAGTCCCCTCTCCCAGGCCACTCCCAGGTCACTGACTGTCTCATTACCTGCAGCACCTCTTGTAGCTTTCTGGTATCCTAGATGAAGAAAGCGTACACAGGTTTCAGGGAAATTGTTCCGTTCTAGGAGGGAAGGCCCACATCAGCTCCCAGTTTGTGAGGATGTGAGGTTATATCTGTCACTGCCATTGCTTTGTCTTAAAAGACCCTGAACTTCCAAAGGCAAGCGCACAATGAAAGATGGACACGGGGAAAGCCAGGGAGATGCATGAACATGCAGAAATGTGTTCCATTATTTTTTGAATTTATAAGGTTCAATAAAATAAAGAATAAAGATGCTTTATTCTTTAAATAAAACAGAGGATTTGTTTTCCAACTGAAGACACTGTGAGGATCTCTAGTCTAACCTGATGATGATTGAAGTAAGGGAGCAAAAAGGAAATGGATGGTTTGTGCATTAGTTAGAAACACAAAGAAACACGGGTTTTCTAAGCAGCACACAGTAAAGCCTTTCACGAGCGGACAGTTGAGAATACATTTAGTCCCCTTAAGAATGTGTAACATGCCTTCTCACCTGCCCACCTGCCCTCGGCTCCACCCTGTATTCCTCCTCCCTAAATCCATCTTACACCACATCCCTTCTCCATCACTAGGCCTCTCCAGGCCCTGCAAGGCAGACAGTGAGCCTTCATATGTCTAACTCAGGGACCTACACCCTCAGAAACTTCAGGGTGAGATAATTTAGTCTCAACCAGCTCCCACTTCTTGAGGAAACTTAGCTTCAACACTAACCCATCTGATGAGGTGTTTATCTTTAATCCACATTTCACTAAAAAACTGAAAGCAATGAATATGTGTGTGTGTGTGTGTGTGTGTGTGTGAAATGCTGTGAATGTGTTAAAATCATAGCAAAATAGCATTCCAGAGGTTTTGCTGTGACAACATTTATAATAAAAAATATTGATTGATTTCAGGGATAGCAAAGATCAGTCCTACCCAATTACACTCTTGCTGCCCCTTCTAAAGCTGTGTGACTCAGGGATTATTTCACAGCTCTTGGTCTTTTGTATACAACTGCCATTATAAAATGTTCTTTATGACACATTCAATTATACACACACACACACACACACACATATACACATGCTATGCTTACTTGCTCAGTCATATCTGACTCTGCGACTCCCCACCATACACCTCTGTCCCTAGGATTCTCCAGGCAAGAATACTGGAGTGGGTTGCCATGCCCTCCTCCCAACTCAGGGATCGAGCCCTGGTCTCCCACACTGCAGGCGGATTCTTCCACTAGTGTGTGTATATATATATATATATAGCATATATATGTGTATACACACACACACATACACACACATGCACACATGTTCACAAACACAGAAATTGCTATGTATTTTACTTAAATGGCCTCTCTTAACAAACTCAAAGAAAGACTGAGACGAAACCACTGCAGAATGAGTGTAAAATATGAGGTGTAAAAGAAGAAAGTCACCAGCAGAAAGGAAAGAGAGAAATTCAAAATGGAAAGACGACAGTGGAGAGAAGCAGATGCAGAGATAAGAACACACATTGAAGCCCTTACTGAAGAGATGGGGAAAATGGGCCCCTGAAAGCCCCAAAACACAGGGTATAAAACTTCCTGGTCCAGTTGACCTCTAAAGCCCTTCCAAGCATGCTATTGTAATCTTCCAGTCTTAGAAGGAGGCTGAACTCTCCTCTTTATGGCTGGATGCCTAGCACACACTATGATCCAGGCAGCCATGTCCCAGCTAGGCTGTAGGGGGAGAGTCCCAAACGGGCAATTAATTTAGATTTAATAGGACAGTTACTGTAAGTTTAAATAAATGCCAGTTAAATATTAACAGCCTATTTATTGAAGATTAACATTGCTGGTTGCATTGTGGGATTTTCTTTTCTTTAAAGAAACCCTTTATCGGAAGACTTTTAATCATCCTGGCTCTTCCATTGCCCGCCTTAGATCCAGTGCAGCTCATTAATTACTTTGCGCCACCGTTTTCTGAGTTTTGAAATGGACACCTTGGTGAGTGGGAACAATGGAAGGACAGGGTGAGGAGGGCAGTTTCTCAATAATAGGAACCGATGAGCAAATAGGAAGGATAACCTGATTTCAAGAAGAGTGTTAGAAGCAATAAAACCAAAGACTGAGAGTTGGAAGGGGACTGTGCATGCTAAGTTGCATTAGTCGTGTTCGATACTGTGACCCTATGGACCGTAGCCTGCCAGGCTCCTCTGTCCATGGGATTCTCCAGGCAAGAATACTGGAGTGGGTTGTCATGCCCTTCTCCAGGGGGTCTTCCCAACACAGGGATTGAACCCGCATCTCTTATGTCTCTTGCATTGGCAGGTGGGGTCTTTGCTGTCTGAGCCACAGGGGAAGCGGAAAGGGGACTATGAGGTTGTTTAATCCCAACTCCTCACTTAGAGGGAAACTAGAAGTGATTTGAGCAACTCCATACAGCCTGTAAGTGACAGACTTGGGGAGTGGCAAATGCTTTACCCTTGACCCCAGCCTTCTACGAGCTATCACCCTACTGTTGCTGTTCAGTAGCTAAGTTGTGTCCTACTCTTTGTGAGCCCACAGACTGCAGCATGCCAGGCTTCCCTGTCTTTCACTATCTCCCGGAATTTGCTCAAACTCATGCCCATTGAGTCGATGATACCATCCATTATCTTACCGCAGAACAGTGCTTTCAGCTTTCAAAAGTGCATTAGCCCATTTGGATGTATTGGTTGGCACCAGATCTTCTCAAAGACCTACATTTCATGGAGATGTTGGTTTTTCTGAAAACAAATAAGCTAAAAAACAAACAAACAAACAAGAGACTTGTCTAATGTTGGCCAGAGTTAAGACTTGGATCCAGATACTCTGGTTTACAAAATGATGTTTACAAAATGCCATGTCCGGTAAGAAGTACAATTGAACCCGTATGTTATCGAGCAAATTCTTGTCTCATTACAGTTTTTGTCTTCTGCAGTTGCTCCTGGCTGGGGAGAAAATGCAAAAAATGCAGACAGAAGGTTAAAGAGAGACTTGAAGGTAACTGATTAGGGAGAAAGGCATCAGGGCATGGCTAGGCAAGCCAAGCTCCTCTAAGGGTACATTTGGGGTTGAAGCTCCAAGTTTGGGGTTGGCCGGTTGCCATCCAAAGGCTCTTTCTCTGAGACAGCCGCTACTGACCCTGGTTAAGCTGCATCATCTAACCTTGGAACTGGAGTCTGTGTGTGTGTGCAGGCAGGTGTGTGCAGGTCACCCCTGTTCACTTCCACGAGGCTATGAGGCACTGGGGTGCTCAGCGGTGGGAAGTGGGAGCAATGAGGCCGAAGCTACATGGTATTAATAATATCCATTGACTAGTGTAAATCTAGACCCTAGGATGGGTAGGGGGCTTTGGGCTCCACTGCCAGGCCCACAGGAGCAAAGAGGGACCCAAGCTGCATGCAAGTGGTCAGAGGCGCTACTCATTTGCTGCTCGGAGGAGGCGTCTCGCCTTTTCTCAGGTGGTGTCCTTTCCTGGTGTATGTGGGAGCCTGAACAGACAAAGGTACCCAGGCTGCCACACAGAGAAGCAGCCCCGTCCTCTTTCTCAAGCTTCAGGCTGCTTCCCATGGGCCTGGATCCTGTGTGCTTCTCAAGACCTTGGGGTGGGAACAGGAGGGTCACGCATTTCCTCCTGCCTTGGTTTGAAGCTCAGCGACTGCCCTTTCTGACCACATCTCAGTTGAAGTTTCTGCCCTGCTCCAGGAACGACACCCTCAGGATGTGCCCAGGGATGGTTCCCGACACTGAGACGGCAGCTCCTGGGTTCTCAGGATGAATATCCCACCGAGGCCCCTCTGAAGGAGGGGAGCACATGCGTGGCCCCCTTTTGGTCCCCCCATGGGAGGCTTGCAGCTGCCAGGCCCTCTGCTACCCTCTGTCCATCAGACCCTCATAGCATCCTCATACCTCCCCTTCATGGTAGGTACCATTTTGAGCACTATTTTGCAAATTGGGTTATTCCCGCAAGGTCACACAGTTAGTGATGGAGACGAAGTTTGACTTCTGGTCTGTCTGAGTCCAAAACCACTGGTCATCCTTAGTTGATAAATATGTACTGAATGAATCAATGAATGCAGGGACACAGGGCGAAGAAGCAGTTAGGGCTTTCCAATCAGACAGAGCACTTCAGACGTCCCCACCCTCAGTCTAAGGGAGCACAGTCTGAATATAAAAGGCAACTTTGGCCCAGCCTCCTTCCAGTCTCTGGTTGTGCACATTCTGGAGAGCCTGTAACTAGATTCCGGCACACACCACCTGCACACTCAACTCCTTCTCACTATGGAGCCCCAGTTTCATCTCCCGATCTTCCCCATTCTGTGAGAGCCTTCTAGCACGCCTGTTCTTCCACTTCCCCACAGTGCTGATCACCATCACGTCTACGTCTTGTGAAGTTCTTACTTTCACATCTGTCTCCCCTGCTGGACAGTGTCCTTAATGAGGGTTAGACACAGGATGGTTTTTGGTTTTGTCTCTCTCGCCCACAGCTGAAATCCAGCACCTAGTGCGTTGCTGGCATTTAGTGTGCACTAAAAACGCGGTTTGTCAAGTAGATGAATGTTTTCCCTACAATTTTAACATCCTTGAGAGTACTCCACCACCTCTGATGCCACTTATTTTTGTTTTTTTAAAGATTTTTTTTTTTTTTTGATGTGGACCATTTTTAAAGTCTTTATCAAACTTGTTACAATATTGTTTCTGTTTCAAGTTTGATTTTTTTGGCCATGAGTCATGTGAGATCTTAGCTCCCCAACCCCGTGCACTGGAAGGGGGTCTTCATCACTGAACCACTAGGGAGACCCTAATGCCACTTCCAATGAAGCTTAGCTGGAAATCTGGACACATGAAACAGGATCGACTGTTCCCAACTAGGAGGCACATCCCAGCTCATTCTTGGCAATAAGACTGTTCTCAGGGGCTTCCAGGGATATAAATGCAAAAAGAACCATGGACAACTCCGATAGCACTCAACTGTAGGCAAATTGAGGGCAGGGTGATGTCTTTCATCTTTGTATCTCTAAGTTTCTGCTCCATAGGAAGAGCTCAAAGTCTACTTGGCTACCTTCAACATTTCCTGGCTATATTGAATTCAGTTGAATAATCAGACACTCAGAAGCATCAGTACCGGGCAAAATAATAGTAACACTTCTATGGTTCTCTCTTGCACAGATGTAGCAGCCATGGGACATATTTTATCATTTGGTTCTTAAGCAGTATCCTTACTTGCCAGGTACGGCCAAGAGAACAGGGCAGTGGCCAGCAGCCCTGAGTTCTAGTCTTGATTTACCAGTTGTTAACTTTATTCCCATGACAATGGGTCCTCTCTGCTGGGTTCGCTCCCTACCTCCTTATGAAATGAGTGGGTTACATGTCTTTCAAGGTGCCCTGTGACCCTAGCATTCTGTCATTCTCTGACTCCAGGGTCTTAAGATGACCCCAAACGTAGAAGAAGAGAGATGGTTCCCCTCAGGACCCCTGACTCTAGTCCTGTTCCCCTCTGGGTATCTGGTGTTTGCTTTGACGTCACTTTGATTTTGCTCATTTGCCTGGCGCTTCTTTCCTTTTCTGTCTGCCTATTACTCTGCTGACAACCTCTCCTCTTGTAACTTACAAAGTTTCACGGCTCTCACAATCCACGAGCAGCCTCACCTTTGCCCTGTTCCCTTCCTCCTCAGTTCTCTCCATTCATGACCGCTTTCTTTTCCTCTGATGCTTCTTTCCCTTCTTCAAGCTGCTCTTTGGCTCTTCCCTCTGAAATCCTCACACACCAGACTCTAGCCCAGATGAACAATGATTTTTTGATCCTCTGCAGGACAGAAGAGCACGTATTCTTCTAGAGCCCAGCCCTTCCTCACTCCCCTAGAGCCATCACTGATTCAGATGGACCCCGCCCCTCCTGATTAAACATCCTGCTGTCCATTTGGTGCCACCCCATTCTCTGTAACCACCCTGCAAGCAACATCTTCTCGCCTGAGCTCCTATTTGGAATCTCCACCAGGAGAGGGGGGCCTTTCGCCTTTTTAGAGAAGGCAGCAGCAGCACAGGCATGTCTCAGGCTAGAGCTCTTCTTTCGGTCTCTTGTGTGTATGGAGAATTCACTGCTCTTCAACCAACCCCAGCTTGCTGTAGGCAACACAGGGAAAAACAAAAACAGCCGATTTCCCTTGCATTGGCAAGTGTTCCCTTCTCCATCCCTTCTTTAGTGTGGAGATGTGCCACTGCTGGGAGTCTTCATCTCCCCCACGTCCTCACCTGCCTGCCAGCCCTCCAGTCCACACGGCAAGCTCCTCCGTGCCCCCTCCTTTGCAGTCCCAGGATTATTAAAGGAATATGATTGTTTTCTTTCATTCAGACAGTTTGTGTGAGTGTGTATGTGTGTGCCTGAGAGCTTGAAAGGCATTGTCCTATAGATATTTTTATAACCTGCAGCAATTACAGCTGTCAGCACAGAGACAAGCTGTGACAAGTTGATTTATGTATACAGTATATGTGTATGCAGGAGGGAAGAGGGGGGTGCAGAGAGAGATGGGGCGGGGGCACGGAGGGGAGAAGGTGGAGGTGGGCGCTCGTTAGGAATCCTCTTTCCAGGAGGTAGAAAGGAAGTTGTTTCTATAAAGAACACAAATAATGAAATTGCTCTGACTGTCATTCCTTTTTCATTAACTCGGATATGCTGGGCAAAAAATAAAAAAAAAATAAAATAAAATAAATCCAGCAGTTTTTATGAAGCAAGAGACAGGATATAAGATAAGCCACCAAGTGTTGGTTATATTTAGGGATTAGGCGATGAGACGGGAGCTGACATATGATTTTGATCTTCATCTATTCAAACCGCTTCAATCACGAGTTTCAATAAAACGGATTCTGCCTTGTTAATTGTGCCGGCATCTCTGACCTCTCACCGCTTTCTCAACTTCCATTTTTGAATGAAGTTTGGATCCCTGGGTCCACGAAGCAGCTATGAGGTTGCCAGTGGCTTTTCTTTGTCCACCCTGATCTCTGCTGGGTTTCCTGTTGGCCAGGCCAGGAGGCTGCGGCTCACCACTGTCCCTTCCCCAGCCAGACACAAAGACGGTGTGTCTATCTCAGACCAAGAGCCCGCAGACTGGTATAAGCCGAACATCCTACAGAGCCTGTGAGAAGAGTTCTTTTTCTGCCTGGCTATAATAATGAAGCAGTGGCAGGCAAAATATATTAATAAACCATCTTCTACCTTAAATGGATTTCTAAGTATTTTACCGTAGAGTTAATCATGTCTGTAGGCCCCTCGGGAAGGCTGGCTGTTGTCATTACACACATTCCGAGATGCAAAAACTAATGCTCATTTGTACCTACCTGGGAATTAGATGCAAGAGCCAGGATGAGAATTTATCATGAAAGGAGTCATGCCTGCCATTCTCAAGTCTGGAGGAAAATGACTCCAAACCCCAGAAAGAGTCCCTCTCCCTTCTCCACTGCTGTGCTTGTTTCTACTTGAGGTGCTAAGACCTGTTTACCAAGAGGAATTGGAGGGGTGGTTACAGTGGTGGTGGATGGTCAGAGGTAACTCCTTAGCCCTACGGGAGAATCCCAAATTCAGCAGACTGAGGTCAGCAATCATGATCTCACACCTAACGTCTGCTATCATATAACATTTGAGCTCGGGGAAATCATGCGATTTCCTATTTCCCCGAGATTTCCCACTGCAAATATCGAGACAAAATAGGGTCTGGCAAGAATGGACTGGTGCTGAAATCGGTTAATTCTCTTCTTCTTTCAAAAACATAAACAAAATCTCCTGCTCCCCATAGACATCATTTTTGGTTTTCCTGAGAGCAAAGTCATCCTTTGTGGTCACAAGTTGACAATTGATTTTTCTTTTTTTGGTGTTATATATCAAATGGCCCCACCAGCTAAAAGTAGCAGATGGATTTCCCTGAGAATTTAATATTAGAAAAGTCAGTGGAGGAAACGAGGGGGAAATGGGTCTAATGATGGATTAAGTTTGATCTTCAGTGTGAGTTGCTCAACTTTACCTGGTAGTACATTTTCTGGGGGCTTCCCAGGTGACTCAGTGGGTGAAGAATCCATCTGCAATGTAGCAGACCCAGGGTCCATCCCTGGGTTGGGAAGATCCCCTGCAGGAGGGCATGACCAACCCACTCCAGTATTCTAGCCTGGGGAATCCTGTGGACAGAGGGACCTGGATGGCTACAGTCCATGGGGTTGCAAAGAGTCAGACATGACTGAAGCGACTGAGCATGCACGCATGCACACTTTCTGATTACCTGTTAAAAGAGGAAGCCATACCTTCTCAGTCTTTCTTTGTTACCTTGCTTGGCTTCCACATCTGCACACCCACCTCCATCCCTTCCAACCCAGGGCAGTTGTGGGCACGGGGTATGAGGAGTGAAATGCTTGTGCATCATTCACACACGTGTTATCTACACGTACCTGGGATGATTGGTTGAAAGATACATGGACTTTATGGCACCAGGACCCTTATATGACAGTGACTTAGTTGGAATAATTCAGTTTCTTTTTGATGGTGGCTGGATGACTCTGGGAAGAACACATTTTTTGTTGTTATTGTTGCTTTTTAACAATTGTTAAAAAAAAAAAAAGCCTCCTGGTTGGATTTGGGAGAAAGTCCAGGGGAAAAACAAAGCCACACTGCCTCTTCTCTTTCCCCAGGGAGAATCTGGGTCAGTGCAGGGAGCTCAGACAGGAGTCCCCAAGCAGAGAATCATGTTGGTGTTAGCATGCGGGGTGGGCTGTGTGCAGCTCGGGGCTTCCCCCTTGCTCAGGAGCCTGGCCCAGGAGGGAAGGAGCCACATTCCATCAGAGCTGAAGTAAGAGGAAACATACAAAGGTGGGCACACAGCAGCCAGAGAGGAGAAGTGACAGGAACTGAGGCCAGTGCAGCTTCCCCCTGAGTTTCAAGAATTTGAGAAACACACCTCTTAAGATGAAACCGGCTCTGCAAGAGTGTGAAGCCCTGGGCACTTGGGAATCTTCGGTATCAGTAATGCCAGGGGCTCACACTCATTCATCTGAAATGAGCACTCTGCAGGGCCAGCATCTTTTCATGTCGACAGAACAAGAATAGAGAATGTAAGTCAGTGTCGGAACTTGACCAACATTTTGATGTGGTTTTGCCAGATTCGCACGCTAAGAGGCTTCTGTGATTTTGCAGTGGTTTTATACATGGAAGATCTCTATTTAGAATGATGTTTGAAGGAGCTTTTGGCGGGGGGGGGGGGGGGGGGGCGGCTGTTGGGGGGGGTGGGCGTTGACTATTGAATAATAAATGGAATTATTCTAGAACATCCTCCCAACACTTTAAATTTACTCTAAACGCTAATGAATTAATCTGATAATTTTAAACGTGCACACGTGCATGCTTCAGGGTTTTCCTTTCCTAGTTAATTAGTTTGTGACCCTTATTAAGATGTCTCGGGCTTATTAAGACCGCTTGGTAACTTTGCCTTTCTTCTTAATTTGGAAATGACAGCTCCTCAAGGGGGGAAATGGTTAAATTCCTCGCCCGGGCTCGTGCACGGCCGCAGCGCGGCGCGGCGGGGGTTAAGGTGGGCGCCCGCGCCCCGCGCCCCGCGCCCGCCGCCCGCAGGGATGCGCGCGGTCCGCCCGCTTGCTCGGCGCCGGCACCGCGGAGAGCGGCGGTCAGTGATGGAGCTGCTGCCATGACAACCCCGGCGGTCGGGGCCCGCGCGCGTCGGGGCTGCTCCCGGGAGGCCGGCGGCGCGGAGGCCGGGGGCGGCCGCTGAGCTTGGCGTCCGCACGGCTCCGGGGCCGGCAGCGCCTCGCCTTGCCCAGCGAGCGAGCGAGCGAGCGAGCGAGCGAGCGAAGGGCCGCCGCTGCAGAGACCGCCCAGGCTAGACCGGCCGCATCGCGGCGGCTGCAGCGCGCATTTGGGCTCGGAGGAAGTTGACCAAGGCGGCTGCCGCAGCAACCCCCGTCCGGATCGCACGAAGCCCGGCGTAGCCTCCCTCTCCTGCTGGCTCACCCCTGCGCCTTCTGCGTGCTCCACTTTTAGGCTCTGCTATTGTTACAGACTTATCTGCTGGCCATCCTTCTTCCGAAACTTACAAAGAAAGTATTGGACCTGCCCTTGTTGGAACTGAGGAATTCAGATCATCTCTGGGTGGCCGGATCCAACCCACCCCTGTCCCCTTCTAGTACCAAAGTGCTTACTCCTCTCCCAAGTGCCATGCCTGAACTGTTAACGCAAGGAAGGGGCTCCTGAAACGTGCCCGCACCTTCGCACCTGTCTGGCGCTTCTCCTCTCGGCCACCTTCTCGGCCAAGCAGCACAGAGGCAGCCCCCTTTGGATGTCCTCCGTGGAAACCGCTTCTCCGAGGCTGGAGCGCTGAGGCTCGATTTGGGGAGGAACACCCGACTTGGAGGAGTCTGCGCGCTTTTTCTCCAGCCCGCGCCTCCGGGTCCCCGTGCTCGCTCCCCCACCCCACCCACTTCCTGTGCGCGCCTGGGGGGCGTGTGCCGAGCCGCCGCCGGAGTTCTGGGAAGTTGTGGCTGTCGAGGATGGGGGTCTGTGGGTCCCTGTTCCTGCCCTGGAAGTGCCTCGTGGTCGTGTCTCTCAGGCTGCTGTTCCTTGTACCCACAGGAGTGCCCGTGCGCAGCGGAGATGCCACCTTCCCCAAGGCGATGGACAACGTGACGGTCCGGCAGGGGGAGAGCGCCACCCTCAGGTAGGGAGCCGCCATCCCTCTCTGAATCGACAGTGATTTGTGGAGGGGACGTGGGGGGAGAGCGCTCGGGGTGCAGGTGCGTACCGTGGAGCTGCTGCAGGGAGGCTTCGCTGCTTCGCTGGGCTGCCCACTTCATGGCTGAGCTGGGTGTTCTGCCTGGAAAGGTGGTGGTCATGGGGAAACGTTCAGCGGTTCCAGAGATGAGCTGTTTCCCAAACCTGGCCTCCTTGGCTCAGGACTTGGTAAGCAGGAGGGGCGCTGGGCCAGGGGGTCTCTGATATGGAGGCCAGGGTCCTGAGCGCTGTCTGTTGCCTGAAGCTGGTGGTGTGGTGACTGGGGGCCTGGCTGGGGCTCAGCGTGAGCAGTCTTCTCTGAAGTTAATGAGTCCCAGAGGTCGGGTCTGGCTTCCTGTGAATGCCATCACTCTGCCCATGCCATGGGAAATTGCCAGCCAGCTCCCATACTCTGGTCGAGCGGCTGTTTTGTCCTGGGTCTGACTGTCTGGGCTTTCTTGGGGCACCTTCGAGCCTCGAGCTGGTGACCAGAGGGACATGCTTTCTCTATCTGAACATGGCCCTGAGATCGAAGCCATGGACATGAGTCTGACTTCTCCTTGGAAAATATCACTTGCTCTCTCAGTGGTGCTGTCCTCCACAGCAGTGTGTGCAAAGCTCATCTACCCAACGGAAAGGGGATTTCATTGTTGAGTTGGGTCTTGATGGACTTCTGGGGTTCAGGCTGATAGGAGCTGGAGGAAGAAGAGAAGAAGAATCTTGGCTATGTTTTGTGTGAGGTAGGATGAGCCTGTCTCTCTTTCTACCCTGCCTCCTGAAATGCTAACTCCAATTTCCAGTGTCTACAAACCATACCACACACAGGAGGGCCACACAGAACGTCAGTGATTGTAAGCGGGGATCTTATGCTCTGGAATTTGATGAGAGTCCGCAGGAGGTAGAAGTTAAGAAGGTTCGTGGAAAGAATGATGTGCTTGCTTAAATAAAGTTTCCCAGACTGGGCCACCGCTGAGCTGACTGCACGGTAGTGTGGCAGTATTCCATTCTCTGTGCATGAAGATTCTTGGAGAGACAACCTTGGTGCTGGTAGCCACTGTTTTACCCCTTCTGTGACTGTCCTTCTAAGGTTTATGGATGATGCATGAGGCAATACCCACAGGATAGAAAATGTTGAGGAAGGGGCATGGGTTACAAAGCTGACTTGTCAGGATGTTGCCGGAGGAGGGGTGAGATTTAAGGGCCTGTCGAAGCCTGTAGGCACCCATGCTCCTTTGTCTCTGGCAAGCTAACACCCATGCCCCCAAGGATTGCTAGGTTTTCTTTGGTTCTGGGATCCACCTCTTCCACGGAACCCTGAGTTAGGGATGATTTTGAGCAAAGGTTAAAGATTTGACTGCCTCATACCCGAAATAGCTGTGTGTCTGCTTTGTAAAGGATTTCGTGGACGCTTCAAATGTGTCCTGATCTCAGACTGTTTAGAAAGAAACACAAAAACAAGCCTCTGAAGCAATATAGTGAATGGCATGTAGTGTCCTCTGCATGTGCCCTTTGTCCCCCAACCTTTGGCTGCAAGGTGTAGCCCCCAGGAGATAAGACAGAGACAGTCGTACCGGAGAACACTGTAGACATGAATGGAATGGTACTTTCAAGAAGGTGGAAGGTAGTCAGCTCTGTAGACATTAGGAGATAAAGAAGCAAGACCAAGGGGTCTTGCAGACAGTAGCTCCCATAGTATAGGAACAGTGAGGGGATATGGGTGGGCCGGGGTGTGGTCTTTGGCAGGCAGCCCCCAGGCTCAGGAGAATCAGGACCCCGCCAGCATATGCTCCGCCCGGGGCCAGGCCTGGGTAGGAGCAGCTCCTCTTGAAAAATCGCATGATCGTGTACCTGCTGGCTTCTCTCTCTTTGTCTTCACTACCGTGCCTCTTGCTGGCTTTCTCTGGGCCTTTCTCTCCATCTCTCTCTTGCTCTCACATTTGTTTGCATTTTGACGTGTGTTTAGATTCACTGGTCTTGACTGGTTGTAGATGGAAGAAGTTGGATACTGTGGGGCTTCCACAGCCCAGCTCTGGTGCAGAGGCCCTCCTGGAGCGCCCCCCTGACACTTAGGCAGCCCCTGGGGCTGACTGTCTTCCCATCACGCAGCAGAGAGACCCTCCCAGTGGAGGGAGCCCTCCAGGGCGGGGGTTAAAGGAACGGGGATCTGTCTGATGCCAGCCCACTGGCCGCGGGCCTGAGTGGGGATGTGAGCTGGGCCTCAGGGAACGGGGGTGCTCGAATCTCTGTAGGACGAGCTTGGTCCTCCGCACGCCCTCCCTCACTGGACGAGGAAGGGCCACCATGGTGGGGTGCACTTCCGTGGAGAAGCCCTTAAGCCCTCAAACATGGGCTCGGCCTCTTGTGATTCTCTGTGCAGAGAAGCAAGTAGGAAATCTCAGAATGTATTTTATTTGCACAGAAATTGCGAAATTTGCACGTAACCTGATTCCAGGTTGCAACACTGTAGTGGTTCAGGGCTCTGGGTTATTTTCCTTTGGGTTTTATTTTGTGTATGTTGGTCTCTTCTTTCTTTTGTCCTCCCTCCCTTTCCCTCCTTCCTTCTTTCCTCCCTTCCTTATTTCTTGATTCAACATGTCACCAAGCTACCCACCCCAGTCAGGCTGGCCCTGACCACCCCAGCCCTGCCAGGGGAGCCACCCTCCCCAAGTCACCCTGGGTGACCATGAGGTTTACGCTTGTAGTTTTCTCCTCAACCAGCAGAGGACTTTTTGCTCTAATTTCATATTATTCTGCTTTGTTCTCACCAGTTTCGTTTTTTTTTTTTTTTTTTTTTTTTTGAGGATCTTTTGCAGTCCCCAAAGAATGCATGCTTCAGCAGCAGATTCTAATGTGAGGGAACTTTTTAGGAGGTTTTATTTCCTCCAATTAGCTCTAATGATCCTTGTGGAAGAACCAGGAGACCTTTCACCTAGTATGGCATCCACAGTCTGAATAGAATTACAGACAATTTGCAGTCTCCCACTCCTTCTGCCCTCCTGCCAATAGTCTGTATGCATATTTTTACAAAAGAGTGAGGTTTCATACAATAGACTGTGAAATAATAATAATAATATTAACCTAAGTTTCTTGGGTGCTCACTATGTCTGAAGGAGTACTCTAGGTGTTTTATATACTGTTTCACCTATCACCAAACTCATAACATAAACATTTAACCCTAATGCCACCCCTCTGATTGTAGGTGCCATGATCACCCCCATTTTACAGATGCTAAAACTGAGGCTTGGAGAGTTTATATCATTTGATTAAGGGTGCACAGCTAGGAGATTTGGAAGCCAGATTATGCAGCAGTAGTAATAATGTTAAATAGATGCATGCATGTCGCTTCAGTCATGTCCAACTCTCTGAACCATAGCCTGCCAGACTCTTCTGTCTGTGGGATTCTCCAGGCAAGAATACTGGAGTGGGTTGCCATTTCCTTCTCCAAAATAAATGCATAGTACTATCAGTTACTGGTCAGTTATTCGCAATGAATCCTCACAACAACTCTCTGAAATAGATCTAATAATCTATTACATCTCAAATTACAAGCCCGAAGTCTCCATTTTGGGCTTCCCAAGTGGCAGTGCTAGTTGTAAAGAATCCGCTAATACAGGAGATGTAAGAGACGTGTGTTCGATTCCTGAGTCAGGAAGGTCTCCTGGAGGTGGGCAAGGCAACCCACTCCAGTATTCTTGCCTGGAGAATTCCATGGACAGAGGAGCCTGGTCGGCTACAGTCCATGGGGCCACAAAGAGTCAGACGTGATTGAAGTGACTTTAGCACACACACATGCGTCTCCGTTTTATAGATGAGGATGCTGAGACGCAGAGAGGGGAGTTTACCTAAGATCACACGTTAGTGAGTGGCCGAGTTAGTGGAATGCCGAGTCCTTGACTTTGCAGGACCAGCTTTCCCCAGCGCGTCCTATGCTCCCCTGATGACTCTTCTCAAGTGGTTGGTGTCTCCCCAGTCATTTTCTCTCTTGCCCTGTCTTGCAGTGGCATTCATCTCCTTTTTCCCTCTCCTTGTGGTTGGGGGGCAGCGAGCTCTTGGAAGCAGGAGCGCCACGTGCCATGTTGTGTCCGGAGCGCCATGTGCCCCCAGATGTCCATTGAACAGATGAGATGGCTAAAAACAAAACAAAACAGAATATCACCCAGTCTCCATACAACTGTGGTCCAGCCAAGATGTGTGGAATGGTTCTTACTTGAAGGGCGTGAGCTGGATGTTGGGTGTGGAAAGGCTTGAGGCTGAAGCTTCTCACCCAGGACCTTGGGTCCAACTCACAAGGCTGGGCTGTGGGCGCAGAGGTCGAAGAGGTCATCAATCGTGGAGGACGTTGTGTCCATTAATGGGTGGGTGGGTGGTCTGCCTGTGGTCAGAGAACAGTATCTTCCTCCCAGTGGACATGACTGTGCTGCTCTGATGGGATCAGGGGAGCCTGAGATATCAGCTGTGTGGCTCTCATTAATTAGACTATCACTAAATGTCACCATGTCACTTGACAACTTTGATGAATGCATGTCACGTTTTCATAGATTCCCCAAACGAGGCAACTGGTGAAGTCAGTTGTCTCCTTGGGTGAGATCTGGTAAGTGGGTATCAGAGCTGAACTATACTTTCTGTCCTGTCCCGAGACTCGAGGCTTTGCCACTGCGGGATGTTTTATTTAAAAGAAAAAAAGTGAGAAATTTACAAGACGGAAGTGGGGTTTCACATAACAGTTCCAGGGGATAGCAGAGAACAATGTGATTTCCATACTTGAGGAACCCCGAGGGGCCTCTTCCGATGCAAGAAGTGCGTGTTACTCAGGTTTGGAAAGCCTTTAACATTTCATTCTCAAAGCTGGTGGGTCCTCTGTGAGTCTCTCCAACTACTACGTGGCCTCTTGAAACCAGAATTATGCCGCCTTCAGGTTTCCGTTCCTAGTTCCTAGTGCATGACTTGGACCAGGGTTTTTGCTAATAAAGCCTGGCTTGCCTCCCTCTCTGTGCTGTGCACACCCTGACCTTCTTTCTGTTTCTTGAACACAGAAAGATTACTCTTGCTAGAGAGCCTTCCCACGTGTGGCTCCCTTTGTGGTGATGCCCCTCTTTCAGCTCTTCCCACGGTGGTGGCTCTTCATCATTTTGGCCTCAGCTCAGATGGAATTCCCTCCCTCTAGCCTGACACCCAGATAAAAGTGATTCCCTAGCATTTTCACCAGGATTGGGCTGGCATGTCATCCTGGATTATTTTCAGAGCAGTTTTTCCATTCGTTTGTCTGGTTATGTGCTCGTGGGTTTGTCTTCCCCAAGCAGGTTGTAACTTACTTGAGGCTTGATGTCTTCTCTGTCTTTTCCTGTCTTATCCTGTGCAGTATCTGGGAGATGCTAGGTGCTCAGGATGTAGCTCTTGCATGAGTGGAGGAAGACACTGGGTCTGAGATCACCATCTCCTCCTTGCCCTCTCTGCCCTCTGTCCTCAGTTGTCCAGAGTTGTCCTGGGCCTGAGTGTGTTCCTGGCTCAGTGTCATTTCTGTCTGGGTTGTGCTGTGTTGGGCATGAGGGTGCTCTTGAGGAGGGCACAGCTACACAGAAGTCATTGAACTGGTGTCCTTCTGTCCAGATCGCAGATGGTCTGTGTCAATTGTCTGCTATTTCATAACCGCGCCCATGACACATGCTATGTTTCTGCCAGGTCACTTTCCTGCCCAGTCCTTAAGCTTTTGAAGAGCTGCTGCTCTCTGAGGATGTACTCAGCCTTAGATAGATCTCAGGGAAATGAGCATTTTCAAGATAAAGAGGGGCACAGAGAGGCGCCTCTCTGCCCATCCTTCTTTCTGTCTGTTTGGAGTCTGCTGTCAGTGGGTGTCTGGTCGGGTAACTATTGATTCGATGCTTCTGAGTTAACTCCTGCAGAACAGCAATGCCACTTGGGAAGCGGGTGCTGCCCTGGCCCCTCCCAGGATGGACCTCTGTGCACTCACTTCGCCAGGCATCCTGCTGGGGGACCGAGGCTCAGAAGAGCCTGGACAGATGGGACTGTGGAGAGAGGCTCCTGGAAGCACACTCAGCCTGTTAAGGAGCCAAAAACTAAAATGGGAAAGCTGAAAACCCAGCCAAATGCTGGACAGAAGGAAAAGGACATGTGAGTTCATAGGAGAGCCCGAAGAAGGTGCAGAGTGACAGCCTGTTTCTCAGGGACTCCTCACCTATAAGATTAGGTGGTTTGCAGAAATGCTTCTCTTTTCTTTTGAGAAACAATGGCAGAGACCAGGGGGTTCAGCCATCTAGTTTTCCAGATAGTGAGACTGGTGACATCAGCTCACACAAGGAGGCTTCCTGCAGAGTGAGGAGGAGCTGACCCCCAGCCCACACTGCGTCACACACTGGGAGCCCTTGCTTACCTGTGTGCCTGAGACAAGGTCAGCTTGTACTACTAAGTGCACAGGCCTCACGCCACCTGGGATGCCGCCGACGGACCTGGCCAGCGTTTACCACCAAGCTCTCTCCTAACTGCTTCTTCCCTCGGCCACTAAAGTCAGCATTCTTAGCCTGTATCAGCTCTGCCTGCGACTCTGTGGGACAATGTGTCAGGCAGGCGCTGAGCACCCTACCAGTAGAGACGTACTGAACACTCGGAGCTGCTCCATGAGCCAGAGCCAGTTATTATTCCAGTTTTACACATCAGGAAGGCAAAGGACGGGAAGGCAGAGAGAGCCGTTTCCCAGCCATTTCCACACGGTCAGATGGAGACAGGGGCTGGGACTTGGACAGGTTTTGTCTGTTTTCTAGGCTCCTTCTCTTTTTGTAACAAAGGACTTTCCTCATTCTGTTTCTTTTCTTCGTCGTTAGTTTCATCTCCTCCCAGAAACCAAGTGCATTTTTTGTTCTTCTTTGTCCTGGGCACAAGAACCCCCTTTTTGAAAGTGTTTTAGGAATTGGGTATGGGGGGCGTATACAGTTTGGTGTGGTCTGTGGCATGATGGAGTGTGTAAGGTTTGGTGTGGTCTGTGGCATGATGGAGTGTTTAAGGTTTGGTGTGGTCTCTGGCTTCATGGGAATGTGTAAGGTTTGGTGTGGTCTGTGGCGTGATGGAGTGTGTAAGGCTTGGTGTGATCTGTGGCATGATGGAGTGTGTAAGGGTATTGTCTGTGGCTTCATGGGAGTGTGTAAGGTTTGGTGTGGTCTGTGGCATGATGGAGTATGTTGGGTTTGGTGTGGTCTATGGCATGATGGAGTATGTTGGGTTTGGTGTGGTCTATGGCATGATGGACTGTGTAAGGGTGTGGTCTGTGGCTTCATGGGATTGTTTAAGGTTTGGTGTGGTCTGTGGCATGATGGAGTGTGTAAGGTTTGGTGTGGTCTGTGGCATGATGGAGTATGTTGGGTTTGATGCGGTCTATGGCATGATGGAGTATGTTTGGTTTGGTGTGGTCTATGGCATGATGGAGTGTGTAAGGGTATTGTCTGTGGCTTCATGGGATTGTGTAAGGTTTGGTGTGGTCAGTGGCATGATGGAGTATGTAGGGTTTGGTGTGGTCTGTGGCTTTATGGGAGTGTGTAAGGTTTGGTGTGGTCTGTGGCATGAGGGAGTGTGTAAGTTTTGGTGTGGTCTGTGGCATGATGGAGTGTGTAAGGGTTTGGTCTGTGGCATGATGGAGTGTGTAAGGTTTGGTGTAGTCTGTGGCATGATGGAGTGTGTAAGGGTATTGTCTGTGGCTTCATGGGATTATGTAGGGTTTGGTGTGGTCTATGGCATGATGAGTGTGTAAGGGTGTGGTCTATGGCTTCATGGGATTGTGTAAGCTTTGGTGTGGTCTGTGGCATGATGGAATGTGTAAGGTTTCGTGTGGTCTGTGGCATCATGGGGTTGTGTAACGTTTGGTGTGACCTGGAGGCATAAGGAATGACCCAGCTGGCCTCTAGAGGTCCCTTCTCATCAGAGAATCATAAAATCTCCATAGATTGTTCAGAGTAAGAATTTTATTCCAGGTTCTTCCACCAGCCTTTTGCTTCAGATATTAGCAGTCTTGGGCTCTCTCACAGAGAGTTCACATTGAACACATTTCAATGGAAACATGAGTCTGTGAGGACTCCACAAGCCAGTCTGTCTGGCTGCCCAGGCATTGGAGGTGAATAGGTAACAGCTCAACCTATTAATGCCCTTCTTTGTTGTATTAGAAATAGGGCCATTGGCGTCTCTCCTGGGGAAACTTGAAAAAATTTTAAGTAATATGAACATCATATTTCTTTAAGTTCAGAGTCTCCACTGAAGGGTAAAATGTAACATTATTCTTGCATTCTTTGAGATTATTTTGCTTCTTCAGGAGCAGGTTGATAGAATCCTGCTATAATCAATCAATAATACCATTAACATCTTTTAAATGATCAAGTGATAATATTTTTAGGAAAGGAAGAATTAGTTGGGGTTAAGATGCAAGTTCAAGTCACAGGTGGGAACCAAAGGCAGGGAGGAGACAGTAGGGGTGTTTAAAGGGAATGCAATTGAAGGAGAAAAAGCTCTTCACAAGACAAGATCTTTCTAATTCATATTCCTGCAGGAGTGGTGTGCCAGAGAGAAAATGGCCTGGGAGACAGGATTCTGCTAAGTCTGACTTTCTCTGTGTCATCTTGGGCTGTTTTTACAAATTCTTCTGTATAAGGAAGATAGCCACTTCCTACCTCAAAGGGTTGTTTTGGGTTAAAATGAAATAATGTATACAAAGTTTAGTCTAGAATTATAGCTCTCTTTCCGTGTGTGTGTGTGTGTGTGTGTGTGTGTGTGTGTGTGTATAAGCATATAAGTATATGAATGTATGCATATACATAATAGTAACACATGTCGCAATTTTCATTAAAACCTATTGCAGTTTAAACACTGCCCACACTTTGGTGGATGAACTACAACTGGCTTCTGGAAGATCTATGAGGAGAAGAATGCCTCTTCATCCAGCTCATACTTCTCTGGATGTTTCTCCTACAAATCTGCTTAGATCCTAGGAATCTTCTGTTCACTTTCTTGAGCTATTTTATATCAGAGATGGAGTGAGGAGAAAGGTCTTTATTTTTCATCACAGATTCTTGGATAGCAAGTTATGACAGTTCATGGCTCTCAAGATGAATTTCCTACCAAAAACAGAAAATTATGCTAAAGGATCTTTGGAGCCCAGTTCAGTTCAGTTGCTCATTCGTGTCTGACTCTGCAACCCCATGGACTGCAGCACACCTGGCCTCCCTGCTGGTGCAGCACACCAGCACACCAACTCCTGGAGTTTACTCAGACTTATGGCCATTGAGTTGGTGATACCATCTAACCATCTCATCCTCTGTAATCCCCTTCTCCTGCCTTCAATCTTTCCCAGCATCAGGGTCTTTTCCAATGAGTCTGTTCTTCGCATCAGGTGGCCAAAGTATTGGAGTTTCAGCTTCAGCATCAGTCCTTCCAATGAATATTCAGGACTGATTTCCTTTAGGATGAACTGGTTGGATCTCCTTTCTGTCCAACCTACATGGCACAGGTTACCTGGCACAAATAGTGGGGTCAGGAGTTGATGTACAGATTTAGGATTTGTAGACCTTTTTACCATGGAAGACTGATTCTTCCATGACAGGTCCATTGGAGTCAGCTGGCAAAGCAGGGTAGGGATGACACTTAAGTGGGGCAGAGAGATTAAGCTCTTCCAGCTTTGAAGCCCTGAGATTGCATTTCCCCTCATCCTCACCTCTTCACTGAGAGGCCATCTCAGGACCCCCATATCAATGGTGAAAATATAAAAGGGTCTCTCTGCATTTGGTAGTTTTTCTCTGGTACAGTTCTGGGATAAGACCGGTGTGCCTGGCCTGAGAAATTGATCTTGAAAGTGTCAGTCACTTAGTTGTGTCTGACTCTTTGCGACCCCATAGACTGTAGCCTGCTAGGCTCCTTTGTCTATGGGATTTTCCAGGCAAGAACACTGGAGATGGTTGCCATTCACTTCTCCAGGGGATCTTCCCGACCCAGGGATCGAACCTGGGTCTCCTGCATTGCAGGCAGATTCTTTATTGCCTGAGCCACAGGGAAGCCCATAGAAATTGATGTTAGAACTAAAGGAACCATAGAAACCATCCTTCTCGCTGCAACTCTGTGCCACAGGGTTCAAAATAGTTTAAATTATAGATAGCAGTCTGAGTTGTTCATGATCTGTTTCTCCCAAATCTCACTGATTCATGTGGTTGAGTTATTTGGGTTGATTTGGGTGTATTTGGCCAACTTGCTGCCTTGTCAGTGTGAGATGTTTTGGCTTAGAAAGCTTTAGAGAGGTTAGATTTGTCTTGTACTATGTACATATGAATTAATCTTACCATCTTGCTGATGGATTTTTAAAAATAATAGAATTTTTAATGAAAGCAGCAGCAACCATGAGACTGATGGAAAATGACAAAACTGACATCAACCTCAGATAAAGCTTTGTTGGCCCCACAGAGGAAAGTGAGATATGTTTGTGTGAAATAATTTCTTGATCTTCTCTGCCTTTCAAACAGGCTGTAATATAGTGGATGAGTGGAAAAGTGCTCTTGCCCTCAGAATAATCATCTTTGGACAAATTTACTTATCAGGAAAGCTCAATCCAAAACAATTCTAACTGGTCAGAACCCAGGAGGAAGAAAGTAAGAAAGAGATATATGCAAAATATTTTTAATTAGATTCAGCCGTCATACATGAAAACTGGAAAAAAATAGCACTTTGGTGTCATGAATTGAATTGCATCACTCCCTCCCAGTCAACAATTCTACTGAAGTCCTCACATCCGGAACTTCAGAATGTGACCTGCTTTGGAAGTAGTTATAAAGAAGAGTTCGCACTGGAGTCCAGTGGGAGCCCAGTGCAGTGCAACTGGTGTCCTGATGGGAAGGTGACGTGTGGAGATGTGGTAGACGCACAGGGAGCTAACTATGTGATGATGAAGACAGATTGGAGCAATGGGGCAGCAAGCCAAGGAATGCCAGAGGTTGCCTGGAAGCCGCAGAGCTCAGAAGGGGCAGGAAGGAATTGTGTCCTATAGGTTTCATAGGGAGCGTGTCTGCAGCACCTTGATTTCAGAATTCTGGCCTCCTAAACTGTGAGATGTATGTTTCTGTTGTTTCAGGCTGTGCAGCTTGTAATGCACTGTTATAACAGCCCCAGAAACTGATACACGTGGGTGTTATAGAGAGATGTCTTAAATAAATCATCACATATGATGCTTATGGTCTGACTGTTCCTCTCCTGGTTATCAGGTCCTAGCCTTCATCACACACATCTAGGAGGCTAAGCCAGGGTAGTGATGCAGTTGGAATTGATTACTCCTTTTTCTTAATGGACCATCAGGACAAACCCTACTGCATCTTACTTCTCAGTGATCTTAGCCACCTCAGAAGTCAGAGATGTCCCAGACTGTGTATCATTTTTTAGATTCTAATCACCATACGGTTCTGTCCATCAATAATCTGACCTGGTTGCAAACCTCTCTCTAATCTCCTGAACCTTTTTATCATCCTCTGGTCTTTATGATCTGTCACATCATATCTGGGGATAGCCTCACATCCCCAGTCTCTTCTCTGAATGTTCCCCCAGCTTTTGCTTCATCTGAAACTTGGCTGTTTCCTGTCTGATTTCCACTCCTAGAATCAGATCATAGGCTTCCCTGGTGGCTCAGATGGTAAAGAATCTGCATTTAATACAGGAGACCCGGGTTTGATCCCTGGGTCAGGAAGATCTTCTGGAGAAGGGAATGGCAACCCAGTCCAGTATTCTTGCCTGGGAAATCCATGGACAGGGGTCCCTGGCAGGCTATGGTCGACAGGGTCGCAAAGAATCAAACACAACTGAGCGACTAACACTTTTCAGAGTCGAATCAGTGGTGATTTTTTTTTTCCCATGTCCTTGCTTCCATGAGGTCTGAAATGTGAAGAGATGTTCTTCTTGCTGTTCGTCATGGCTTATGGATATTTCTTCCCCATCTCTCGGAATCCTATTACACTGCAACACATGCTGTGTACCCTCAGCCTGCTTCTTGCTGCCGTGTCTGCTGTCTGTCCTGACTCGCCTTCCTCACTCTGGAGCTCCAGGCTGTCCATCCTAGTGTTAATCCATGCATCAACTTTCATGACTCAGATGTTTCAAACTCTGCCCCAAGTGGTGTTTTCGATACCAGCCCCATGTGACTCATTGCCAGCCAGCGACAACCTGGTCTTCCTTCAGTCTGCACCATCTTGGGCACAGACACCACCGTTCATCCAGCTGCTGTGTCCCAACACCTAAGAGATATGATGGTTTTTCTTTTTCTCCTATGTGATATCTAGTCCATCAGTAAATCCTGTGTCTTTAAGACACATCCTGAATTAGATCACTTTCCCCATCTGGAACATGGGTGCCCTAGCGAAAGCCACTATCAGCTCTCTCCAGGACCATTCCAGGGGTACCTCATCTGGTCTTCCTGCCTCTATGTCTGTTCTCCCAGAGTCCATTCTCACCTAGTAGGGCAAGGTATCATTTCAGAACATGAATGGAATCTTGTCCCTCTGTTTAAAGTCCTATAGTGGCTTCCGGTTATATTGAGAATGAAATGCGTGTAAAAGACTGTGTTACCTGGTGTGCACCTATCCCTCTATCCTCCCTGCCCTGCTCACCAACCTTCCTTGTTGTTCCTTGAACCCAGCAAGTCCATTCTTGCTGAGGACACGTTCTTTCCTCTCCCAGGACGCACTAGGGTGGCTCCTTCATGGCACTTGTGTGTCTGCTCCAGTCTCCCATTCTCAGAGAGGACCTTCCAGACCATGCTATATGAAATAGTTATACTCTCACATCACTCCATCCCCCTACCTAACTTCAACTTTCTCTATAGCCCTAAACACTTCAGAAATTCTGTTATTTATTTATCTGATAGTTATTTATTGCCTCTTCCACTAAAATGTGAGATCCCCAAGGCCATTGGTTTTATTACGCTCATTTATAGTGGCTAGATTACCGCCTGGAACATGGCATAGATCAAGGAGTATTTTTCGAGTGAATGAGAACTTTATTAGGAATCATAGTAAGCTGCTAATAGTGAGAAGTATTTATCTTTTATTGGAAAGAGGTGACTCAGGAGTAATTCTTTCTTGGCCTAGGTTTGGGGTTTTTACACAGAGCTCAGAGGAGGGTGTATGGGACTCAGCCTTGTTTTCTAGACAGCAGGTGGGTCAGGCCTTGTGGACGGAGTCGTGGGGTAGCGTGACACACTTCATAAAGTCTACACATCCAGAATCAAGAGGACCTTTACAATTCCAGCTTCACAGGAGGTTTTATAGAAAATCTAATAAACACTTGAAAATCGGGATTAGTTTCTAGCTTAAAGCCTATAAACTTGGGCTGGGGAGGAGGGAAGGAAGTGGCAGTCAGGCAGAAAGCAGCCTGTGAGCCTGAAAGTTAACACATTGTTCAATGTCCATTATTTTGTCTGACACTTTCTGAAGAAGGGAATTGTACCTTGAGGCTGTGCAGCACGTGGATGGAGTGCGGAGTCTGGGGCCAGACCGTTCTGTGGGGTTCCAGTCCTGATTCTATCTCACTTTGCAGTTGTGTGACCTTCGGCACGTTGATCCACCTCCCTGGGCCTCCGTTTTGTCATCGTTTAAGGGAACTGATCATAGGAATGCTGACCCCTGAGTGAAGTATGGGGCAGTGTGAGCAGTGTCCAGCACTCAGGAAGTGTTAGCGTTGTTTAGCTGGGGAAGGATGGAGCGCGGAGCGTCTCCGCTGTGGGCCCAGCATGCTGATGTGTCCTGTGACTCCAGGGATGCTGCCGAGAGGCACGTGGACCAGGAATTGGGGCTCTGGAGCCCAAGCTGGCATTGGTTGGTGCAGACCTGCCGTTTCAGGGGCGTCTTTGTGGTGGAGGATTTTGAAGAGTCCTGGCAAATTTCGATGTCTTGGGAATGTGAGCGGTGGTTTGGGGCTAGGGTGACCTGAGTTTTAGTCGAGGCTCTGTCACAACCCACCATGAGATGCTGCTGAGAAAATCAGTGTTCCCAGTCCTGCTGCTTTCCCGCGTGGGGAGGGGAACAGATCCATTCTGCTCCGTTCAGTTTCTTACATCTGAGGAAGAGATTCTTAGCTGTTAACACATATCTAAGTTGTAGAGACTGATTACATCTTTTTCTAAAAAGAATTCTTATTGGATTGTAGGTGCTTCCCTGGTGGCTCAGATGATAAATAATCCTCCTGCAATGTGGGAGACCTGGGTTCAATCCCTGGGTTGGGAAGATCCCCTGGAGAAGGGAATGGCTACCCACTCCAGTATTCTGGCCTGGGAAATTCCGTAGACAGAGGAACCTGATGGGCTACAGTCCATAGCGTTGCCAAGAGTCGGACATGACTGAGCGACTAAGCACATACAGCAGATAGATATATACTAGATATATATATATATATAGATCTATTATACCTATATGTAGATATATAGATATATATATATATATAAAGTTTTTTACCCACCTTCTGCCACAAAGCTTGACTGTGTTTCCCAGCCTCTTTTGAGTTTAGCTGTGGCCAGATGACAGAGTTCTACCCAAAGGTGAGCAAAAGTGATGTTGGATTGGCCCCTAAAAACCTCCCACGTGAAATACTTCAGACTGTTTCGCCTTGCACCATCTGGATGTTGGTGCCCAAAATTACCTTGGGAACTGTGGCCTATTTGGCAGATGGTTCATGAGCCAAGTGATTGAATGTTCTCATAGAGAGGGCTTCAGCCCCCGCCCTGCCAGCTGACCCAGAACCTCACTCCTTAGATTAGTGCATGAGGGAAAAATGTACTAAAATATACTTCCTTTGTGATAAGCTTCTGTGATTCTGGAGTTCATTTGTTACGATAGCTAGCTTTACTCTCTCTAATTCAGCACAACTGTTTTAAGTCATATTGTCTGATTTCAGCAGCATAGAAATACATGGATCTATTTTCTTTTTTTTTAATCCAAACTTAAGCACTTATTAAAATTTCTTGGCCAGGCTTTTGGTGGTTTTTGCCTGTGTCTGAAAGGAGGAACTTTGGCCTTTTCAAACTGAAGCTGCAGATGTTTGATTTCCCTTTGCTTGAGTCTTTACATCTCTGAACCAAGTCACATGTCTGCTTTACTCTACAAGTTTGTGAAAACCAGTGACAAAGAAAAGTTCTACCTTGAAGTAAATTAGCACATGTCTGTAATGGCTGCGGTTCGAGACATACTGTAATTAGTGGAGATACCTTTTAGATGACAAATTGCTCGTTAATGGCTGGAGGTGTCTTATTTAGAGTAACCTTTTGTGCTGGAGATATTCTAACATTCAGTGTTTTAATTGACACACAAAAGAGACAGATGGGATGATTTTTAGGCTTGTTCTTTAAAATGTTGAAGAGGAAGGAGAGAATTGCTGTCAGAGGGCAGATTTTAAAAGAGCAGCCGGGTGGTGGGGCCGTCACCTGTGGCTTTGGGGACAGGGACAAGGGGAGAGAGAAAGGTGTTGTGGGGGCAGGTCTGTAGGAACCAGAGGCCAAGCAGAGACCGCGGGTGAGAAGTGGTTCCACGCCAGGATTTTGCGGTCCAGAGGCGCGATCCCTTTGCTTTCATTGTTGTTTCAGGATGATAAACAGTGGCTGGCACCCCGTGGACAGTACCCCGCCAGGCTCCTCTGCCCATGGGATTTCGCAGGCAAGAATACTGGTGTGGATTACCATTTTCTTTTCCAGGGAGTCTGCCCACCCCAGGGATCGAACCCGCATCCCCTGCAGAGAAGGCAGGTTCTTTACCACCGTACCACTAGGAGCTTCCTGAATCTGCACTGTATCCATGTGTCACTTGGGCACCACTTACTGTGCATCTCCTGTGGGCCAGGCATTGTTCTAGGCCCCAGTCCCTCTCTCCCCACAGGGGAGCAGGAGCTACAGGCTGTACAGAGTGAAGGAGAGTAATCTTCTCCCAGCCTGCAACTTGCAGCGACCACTTAGCCATAGGCGCTCTTCTTCCAGCCTGACGCGTTCACTAGGACTTGGAGAGACAGACCTGCACTAATGCAACTTCTTCTACTTGGTGCTCTTTGAGCAGTGCACAACCTGCACGACTGTACCAGACGGGCACCAGCTGTCAACACGGAAATCAGTAGGCACACAACATGCTGCGTGGTGAAAAGCTAAATATGGGTGCGGTGCAGGGGCATTTGCAGGGTGGTCCAGGGCCTAATAGTGGGGACAGCTCTATGGGGATCAGCAGGAAACACATTCTAGGCAGAGGAATCGGCAAGTTTCATGATCTAGTGTAAGAAGAGCAGGGTGAGAAGGAGGCGGTCTCAAAACTGAAGGCATGAGAAAAGGCGGATTTAGGATGCTGAGTGTCTTCGGGAAATAGAATAACATCAGAATGAAGAAGCACATGATGAAAGCATCTTCAGCTTTAGGAGATGAGAAAATAAATAAAAATCCTACCCGAACAAATCCAGCACCTGTGTCGATGTCACTTCTCATGTGAAGTTTCCTAGTGGAGACTGTCCAGCCTCTCACAGCGTGGTTGTGTAGCAGCTGGTACTTGCTGTCTGGATCCCACCTCACACATGTCTAGTCGTGTGAGTCTCGTGGTTTTCAACTGTAATGTCATCTTTCTTGGGTTCATGTTCTTTGTCATCTTCATTTATCACATACGAAAAGTATAAACATTTAAAATCTGCCCAATATCTGATCTGACTTCTTACCTGTTGCCATTTCCAGGATATTACATCGTGAAATTAAGCCGGCGTTTTACGACCGTGTGCAAATGTGTGTGTGTATAGCAGACACATATTTGGAATTAATGGACTTGTAGAAATCAGAGATGGATTAGGCCTAATGAGCTGTTGAGAAGAATTATTTAGCACATATTTCATATCTCTGTTCGGTAATCAAGCCTCCACACTGAGTATGCTAAGAAGGTGAGGTCTTTACATCTCTTCTCTCCTTGGATCATCTCCGTGTGTGCCCGAGAATTTAACATCGGACCTCTGGAGCATTTTGCACCAACTTTATTAACCATCCAGTTTGACATTTCCCTGCCCTTAGGGTGATCTTGGTATTGAAAAAATAGTTGCTTAGCTTGTACCGTTTATATGGAAAATAACTGTTGCCTGGCTCTAAGCAGCCCCCGGGGCTGCTGGACTGGCTCCGACCAGGTGGCAGGAGTCATCAGATGCCAGGTCCTGCCCCCTCCCAAGACAGCCCCTAGTCTGTAGGACAGACAGGCCTGACCTTCGAGAGTGCTGGTTGGAAGACTTGGAGAATTAGCCTAGATGAGAGGTTTAGATATATAATGTTTTGAATTTGTACCCGAAACAGATGATTTCTCTACTGCCTTCTGTTTTCACCTAAGGTATGTTAGAGCTGCCCGTCTGTCCAGTTGGACCAAATGCACTTGGCTGAGGCTCACTCTGTTTATACTGTCCCTTCAAGCCTACGTTTTCAACAGACTTTCAAAATCCTATTCACAACAAAATCCTATTCACAGCCTATTCAGGTTTTCCTGACTAACAGAAAGGAAAGCATTACGAAAGGTGGGCCCCTTGATGGTGTGGAATTTGACCCCGAGAAGGGCTGACTGTTTGAAGCCGTAACAGAGACCTGAAATTATAGGACTTAAAGGAGACGGGTCGGCACAGGTCAGCTTCTGATAGTCAGATGCCTGCCCTGTGGGTTTTCTTTATAGCCTGGTTGGGTATAATACATAAATGCAGAGCCTAAATGTAGAGGCTTCTCAATTCTTGTCCGTCTGCATAAAACATGCTCATTGAGAATGTGTTCTGTAGTGGAAAAAAGATGGAATCCATAGAGGTTTTTGTAAATCAACTATACTTCAATAAAAATCATTGAAAATGAGCGAAAAAGAAACTTGGGCAAAAATGGGGAAGCTAAATGGAAAGCAAAATGAAAATTACAAATGGGAAAAAGACGATGGACTCAGAGTTGGGTAGCTTTGAGCTGGAACTCAGCTTGATCTGGGAAACCGTTAAACCTCTCTGAGCCTTTACATTTCTTATCTGTGCAGTGGGGCTTAAATAACTCCAGGAAAGTGGAGAGTAGGTGGTAATTTGAGACACTGGTTGGAGGTTTTTCTGAGACAGGACCTTTGAGTGAGAACTGACCTAGTGAAGGGAGTGTGTGTATGTAGACGTGGGGAGGATGTTCCCGACAGAAACACAGCCCATACCCAGGTGCACAGGTCAGGGCATCCTTGACTCCAGCAGACAGAGGAGAGGAGGGCGGAGCCGAGATCTTAGCCGCGGTCATCTCAGTGTCCACAGCGACCACTGCCCAGTTTGGCCTTTGTGTTTTGGAAACCACTGGAGCAGTTTGATCATTTTGGTTGCTGCATATTAATAGATTTTTCTAACCTTATTTTATGATTATTTTCATGTCCCACCCTTGTTTAACTGTAAGGCCAAGCCCGTGTATGACATGCATCCTGTGTCAGGACTGGCCAGAGCCCACACCAGGCTTAGTGAGCTCTCCAGACCCTCAATCACCTGAACCCCTTGTCATATCAGCTCTTTTCCTGCGTCTCTGTCTTTGGTTAGACTCACAATGACTCCCAAAGTAAGAAGCCACTTCCAGCTGTTACATTGTGAGGATGTCCTTGATGGATCAAGAAATTCCCCCAAGTTCAAGGCCACTGGTTTCTTGGGTGAATAAACAGTGTGCTGTCACTAGATTTTCATTCTCATTTATGATCAAAGCCTTGGCCACCTCACCAGGCCCCTGTCGCTCACGGTCTTATGATGGTTGAAGTTGATGAAATGTCCTGGAAGAATGATTTGTGATAAATGCTTCAGCAGAAAGGCCATAAATCTGCTATTCTTATTTTATTATTTTAATTGAAACTTTTTTCACTAATTTTAAAAAATAGATAATTATTATTCATTTGCTTTGTAATTATTACCTTGGCTGATGCTGGGTTGTTGATGAACTCTATGGTCTGCGCTGATGGTGTTTTTGGTCTGTATTTCACAATAATGCTGCTGAGTTGCTGATAAAATATTAATTAAACATACTCTTGTTTTTATCTTTTTACATATAGTTCCTATCAGAAATATATTTTTAACTATTCCATTATTTCTATGAGTGCTAAGTCACTTCAGTCGTGGCTGACTCTTTACAACTCTGTAGCCCACCAGGCCCGTCTGTCCATGGGATACTCCAGGCAAGAATACTGGAGTGGATTGCCGTGCCCTCCCCAGGGGAATCTTCCTGACTCAGAGATCAAACTCGAGTCTTATAAATATCCTGTATTGGCAGGCAGATTCTTTACTACTAGCGCCACGTAGAAAGTATCATTAATTCTATAATTTCTATTAATTTTGTAATTTGTTCTTTATTTTCTATTAATTGTTTTAAATGGTAGATTATGATATAATTAAAAAGTACATTTTATTGGCCATGCTGCACAGCATGTGGGCTCTTAGTTCTCTGACCAAGGATTGAACCTGTGCCCCTTGCATTGGCAACTGAGTCTTTGCCACTGGACTGACTGTCAGTTCTTTTCTACTAGAAAGTGGGGATCAGGAACATCCCCTGGAGAAGGGATAGGCTACCCACTCCAGTATTCTTGCCTGGAGAATCCCATGGACAGAGGAGCCTGGTGGGCCACAGTCCATGGGGTCGAAAAGAGTCGGACACCACTGAGCGACTAAGCACGGCACAGAAAGTGGGGGTGGGTCATGGACCAAGCTGGTGGGTGTGATGAAGGATGAGCATCACTCCTTGACCTGAGATTGGTCCTCCTTCCTCTGTATTCATTTTGAGGTCTGCTAGATCCTCACAGCCCCTCACAATGGGCCTGGCTTGTGACAGGCCCTTAGTACTGGTTTGATGCAATGTTTACTTGAGTAGCACAATATTTTATGAATCCTGCGAGCCAAACATGGATTATTTTCCTTTTTATTATGAAACATTTTATACATCAAGTACATGTATCATGTTTGTGTTTTAAAAACATAACCAGTTGTTCGCTTATGTCCCCTCATTCTTTCAAAAGCTGTGGAACCTCCTATGTTCCCATTATTTTATACCTTGTCTCTGAGGAGCTGACCACAGCCCTGAACTTTTAGATCATTTCATTCCTTTTTTAAAAGTTTTACCAAATCTGTAAATATACTTAAATAGTATATTGTTTTGGATACAGTTTTGTTTTTTCTTTGTGTAAAAATAAATTTTATTTATTATCCTGCAAGTGTTTTTCATTTAACGTTAGGCATTTTTTAATAATTTGAGATTAATATCATCTGAGTATGCATAAAGGCAGACCTCTAAGTCATTTCAGATAATTAACTGGTCTATAATTCATCAATCAAAAATGGTTCAAAGCCCTGGAATGTGAGTGTGTGCACACAAATGCCTGCGAAAAATAATAAGCAGCGGAAGGCCTTTCTACCAGCATGATGATGCTCATACAGCTTCAGGGTCGGGGAATTATAAGTGACTTTGATTTTCTTCTTGCGTTTTCTGTATTTATTAAATTAAAACAAATTAAATTTTGGTTTTCCGAAACTGGAAAAAGGCCGATGTTGTAAAATCAAATAAAAGTAAAAATAGCCTACCCTTTGAGCCCATGATGCTCCATCTGGGTCTTAGGGCTCTTTGGACACATACTATACTGTGTGGGGGGTTTTGGTGGGCCCCGTGTGGTCTACCAGGATAAATAGGGTATGGTGCCTTTCCTCGACAAGCCTCCAGCCTCACCAGAATCAGGGCATGGGAAGAGTTGGAGAAGGACCCCACTGCTGGTCTGGGAGCCAGTTGTGGCATGGGTTGTGGGAGGGGCACATTGTGGGGCACAGAAGGGGACTTGGGGCATCAGAGAGGAGGCCAGAGGGGGCTGCCGGTGGCTGGGCTGTAAGGCCAGAGCACGACAGTGCCTGGAACAGCAGCAGCAGCTCACTCAAGCTGGCCCTCTCCTGGAGGGGATCTGGGCTTTCTGGGCTGGTTGGTGTGTTCCCCACAGCCATGACCTGGCCCATTTCACATCTGAATCAGGGTCTGGGGTCTGCCCAGACACAGACTAAGCAGTGGATTCTGTGTGTGGCCAGGTCACCTTTGATTTTACTCAGCAGATATTGATTGTCTGCCAGCCATGTGCCAGGCAGAATTCTAGCCGCTGTGGAATCTGCTAGTAAACCAGACAGTCCCTGCCCTCATGGAGCTTTCTTCTGGGAGAAGGAGACAAACAGAAACAAGATCCAGTAAGTGGTCTATGTACAAACAGGTTCCACTCTGAGAGCGCATTTGTTAAGACCAGTTTGTCGTTAAGTCCAGCACAGTTGGCCTAGGTACCCAACTAACACAATTGACTGTTTAGTACTGCACTCTAATAGGTTTATAATACTTTTCACACAAATAATACATAAAAAACAAAGACAAAAATAAAGCATTTTAAATCTTTCAGTACCTTGAAAAATACACTAGTACATATAACAGCAGGCACACAGGGCCTGGCCTCCAGTGAACAGACAAGAAGAGCTACTGACTGGAGAAGGGAAGGAGATGTGAGATGCTAGAGCTGAAGGATTGTAAGCAATAGGAGACGGTGGGCAGGCTGCAGTTTCACCCACATCTGACAGTGATGGGATGCATGTTCATGTCTTTGAAAGTTTGCAACTTGAAGGTTTGTATGTAGGGGACCTACTGTCCATACAAAATCTGGATTCTATCAATATTAGCTGGTGCTGTGGGCTGCGGAGAAGATGGAGTGTGGGGAGCTAGGGAAGGGTGAAAGCCACGATTTCAAGTCGATGTCAGACAAGGCCTATGGGGTTACTCTTCACGTACCTGTATATTTTAAATGGTCAATGAAAACACATTATTTGGACATCAGAAGAAATGCATTAGGGCAAAAGTGAAAGACACCATGTAAGGCAGTGCATACTTTTTTCCGCCTTTGCGGAAAGGCTGTTGTGCACGTGTATTAGAAATATGTCCCAGTGTCTAACACTCTCTGCAGCCACAGTGCTGATACTCACTTGTCAGCCACGCTCTTCTTCCTCTGTCTTAATTGCTGCTGCCAGAAAGAATAAAAAATGGAAGAGCTTTGTCCGGCTTCATCACGGGAGACCTGTCTCTGATCAGCACATGAGGAGTAATGAGATGGTGCTGATGGTGGGATTATTCACGACTTCATGAGCGTACACGTCTCGTCGGTGCATGGGCGCTGCAGAGAACTGGCTGGAGATGCACAGCTGTCCTCAGGAAGCTTTCTGGAAGCTTCTGAGGCTGGTCTGGGCCGGTGCAGAGCCAGGGGTGGTCCAGTCCATCCTCAGGGCAGCATTTAGCCCACGGGCCTTTGGAACCACTTTGCATGGGGCAGTTTAACTGCTGGGATGCCTTATAGCCTCTTGAAAGCAATGGCGGGGGAATAAGGCAGGAGTTGTAAATAGATAAACCAACCAGCAGATAAAGGCGTTAATAAGTGGATAGGGGAGCAGAACCCGAGCTGTGAGCACCCGCCAGATCAAGAAATGTCAGCTTTCCTCTCAGCTTCTCCTCCACGGCGCCAACTGTCAGTAATTTAACTAACATTTTGTAAATAAATGTGGCACTCGGACAGCTGTCAGCGCGCCTGCGATAAACACTCCTTTTGTCACTGAGAGCTGGCAGGGCCGCGCTGTTTCTCTGTGACTTTAGCGGCCACTGCCAGTTGGCTCCCTGGCCTTGGATGGACTGTCAGGGGGGCTCGGGGAGGCCTGTGTGCCCATGTCCCTGTGTCCCATGCAGCTCCGATCCTGTTGGCCCACAGCTTCCTATAGGCTCAGCACTTCCGGTTGTGTTACCGACCAGGGTTCTTGGCCTGAACCAATCAATAGGAATTGACCAGAGGCCAGACAGGAAATTCAGGCTAGGCTTTATTGGGGCATCTGCTACAGCAGAGGGGAGCGAGAACAAACAACAGGTTCCTTGCCTGCTCCCTGCGGTGAGCTGGGCTTGTTCCACATACGGGGTGAGGGGTAGGGGTGGGTCCAGGAGTCGGTCAGGCTGGAGGGGTGGCCCAGGTGGTCTGCCCACTCCTCTGGTGATATTGAGTGCAGGGGGCATTTGCAGTGCCCTGCTTTTCCTCCCAACACTCTGTTTTTTGCTTCAGGCTACTCAAAAGTGGCAGTTAGGTTTTTTGGTCTCTTTGCATCTTTTGGGTACAGAATTTGCCCCAACTGTGCACAGTCCATGGGGTCACAAAGAGTCAGATATGACTGAGTGACTGAGCAGGCATGCACTCACATGCACACGTTGTTTTTGGTCCCATACAGCTTCTTTGCATTTTGTAGCTCGAGGAGAGGTGTGTCGAGGTGCATACATTGCAGCTAAGGATCCCAGGTCCCAGCCTGTCTCAAGTGTACTCAGATGATTGGGGGAGGTCTTGCTCTTTCCTGCTTATCCTGGATCCCAGGTTAAAAACCCAGGCTGCAGTTTTCCAAACACCTTAGTGTTTTAGGTAGGAATTCCAGGTCCCTGATCCTTGGGTTTCCCCCAGTAGCTTTACTCTTGTTAAGGAAGAGACATTTATTTATCTAGGCCCAAGATACCAAACTTGCTGTTTTCTGCTCCGGCTGCCCGTTGATTATTTAATGTCATGCATACAGATTCCTCCTCCAGAGCATAAGACAAATGGTTCAGGACTGTGTGTGGATTCGCCCAGGTCTCATCATTGATCTTTATTAAATAGTTAGCGCTTCGCTATGCTCTGCCGCCCAGCTTCAGGATTCTTAACCTATACCCAAGAAAAAAGCAGAGGGAGAGGAAGGATTTGTCTTAATAGGAATGTGCCATGGGCAGTAAGTACATGGGGGTTATTGTAATCTAGGTGATGGAGCTCGGTGAGAATGTGGATGGACTGGGTAATTAAGTAGGTAGAGATGTGTTTAGTAATAATAAAATTTCTAGTGAACATTGGTGAAGTCTTGCTGTTTTTTGGTCCTGCTCTGTCCACCTGCCATACATAGTACCTCACTTAACACTCACAGCTGTGTGTCCATCCCTGTTTTACAAATGAGGGTCAGAAGTACAGACACTTCTACAAGCTGCTCAAGGTCTCATGCCTAAAGCCTGGAGGAAGGGGTTTAATCGCCAACCATTGATTCCTGGTGCTCCTGGCAACTGCCTTAGGCTTCTGCAATTGTAGGTTCCGTGTGTGCTAGGTACAGAGTCACCGATTTTAAAGAAGTGTGTGTGTGTGTGGCTGCATGTTAAATCCCTTCAGTTTTGTGTTACTCTTTGCAATCCCATGGACTGTAGCCCACTAGGGTCCTCTGTCTATGGGATTCTCCAGGCAAGAATACTGGAGTAGGTTGTCATGCCCTCCTCCAGGGCATCTTCCCAACCCAGGGATGGAACCTGCAGCTCTTGGTCTCCTGCATTGGCAGATGGGTTCTTTACCACTATTGCTACCTGGGAGACCCTTAAAGAAGTTAGGACACCATAAAATAAACCCCACACGAAAACGAAGGGACTAGCTTTGATCTTTTTCCAATGAAGGGGGAGGCTTTTTATAGTATTGGGGAGACCCATGAGGGACATTATTCCCTAGACAGGGGTCCACAAACCTCCGGGATCTAGTGCCTGATGATCTGAGGTGGAGCTGATGTAATAATAATAGAAATAAATTGCGGTATAAATGCAATATGTTTGAGTCACCTTGAAATCATCCCTCCACCCACAGCCCAGAGCAAAATTGTCTTCCATGAAACCAGTCCCTGGTGCCAAAAAGTAGGGGAGCTGCTGCTCTACAGGATATTATAGTTAATATAGAGAGAATATAGAGGAATGATTATGAGAATGGACTCGGGTGTCAGCTGGGAAATTTACTTAACCTCTCTGGTAACACAAGAATAGTAATTAATAGAAACTACCTTGTAGGGATGTCCTAAGGATTAAATAAAATAGTCCATATAAAGTATTAAGCAGTACCTGGTGTAGAATAAACATTCATTTTCTCATTGAAATATTTATTACACGCATGTGGTGTGGATTCTGCTGTGACTAGGAGACATAATATGTTGTTGGAGCTTCTGTTCTCTTGAGGAAACCAACAAACAGACCTATACAGATATATGAGCTCCCAGGAAGTGCTATGATCAGGGCCACCTGAGTGGTTGCTGTAGGTTGGTGGGTTAGTGACAGTCTCTTGAGAGGAAGTGACATTTGAGCTGAGATCCAATGGGGATCCAATGGTGTGGGAATGGACCCCTCCAGGCATGAAGGATGGGCTTCATTTGCTGGAGGAAGAGAAACGAGGTCGTTGTGTCTGGAGCTGAGTGGACAGAGGGGAGGAATGCAGAATGAGGTGGGAGGGGTCAGATGGGCAAGGCTCTGGAAGTTAGGTACTGGATTTCTGTCTCATTTCTTTAAATGACAGCACGCTATGGAAGCATTTTCTTTTATTCTTAAGATTTTTTTTAATGTGGGCCATTTTTAAAAAGTCTTTACTGGATTTTTTACAATATTGCTTCTGTTTATGTTTTATTTTTTGGCTGCAAGGCATGTAGGGTCTTAATTTCCTGACCGGGAATTGAACCTGCACTTCCTGCATTGGAAGGTGAAGTCTTTCCGATGGACTACTCGAGCGCCAGGGAAGTCCCTGCTGTGGTAGCACGTTAAATAGAACCGTGGCAAGGCCTCAGTTACAACAAGATGGTGCTGGGGTCATTTGGGGGTTGGTCTAGTAGGCTGAGAATTGGAAACTCTGATACCTGTAGAGGTTATGAGAAATCCAGGTGAGAGCTGGCAGCAGATTTGACAGTGCGGAGGCATTAAGATTGAGAGATGCTACAGATATGTTTGATGGTTAAGCAGACTAGGCTGATGGGTGTGACTGACTACCATACTTGTACTCTGTGTTACTTTAAAATAACAGAACACTGTGGTTTTATTGGACTTTCATTATGGTGGTGTTTCCATGATGAATTATTTACATTTTGAGATACACCCAGAAAATGATTTGCCATATCACTGCTTTGAATCAAACATGGATGTTCTGATTTAGAAAGCATCGCCCCACCTCCACTACTTAAAACCCATTCAGGGGCACCTATTTTTGGTTTTTACTCCCTTTCTCTACTTTACTTATGAAATTGAGATTCTTTTTTTTTCCTTTTATTTTAATTGGAGGCTAATTACTTTACAATATTGTGGTGGTTTTGCCATACATTAACATGAATCATCCATGGGTATACATGTGTTCCCCATCCTGACCCTCCCTCCCACCTCCCTCCCCATCCCATCTCTCAGGGTCATCCCAGTTAAATATTGTCCTGAAAGTCATTTGGTGATTTGGTGTCTTAAGTCCATATCCAAATTTCCTGATAGAGTTATTTTGGAATTGGAGTGGTGTGTGTGTGTGTGTGTGTGTGTGTGTATGCTGACCACAGATAATTAAGGGAAATAGGAAGAGGGTGCATGCAAGCTAAGTCACTTCAGTTATGTCCAACTCTTTGCGAACCCATGGACTGTAGCCCACCAGGTTCCTCTGTCCATGACATTCTCCAGGCAAGAATATTAGAGTGGGCTGCCATACCCTCCTCCAGGGGACCTTCCTGACACAGGGATTGAATGCAGCTTTCTTCTGTCTCCTGCTTTGGCAAGTGGGTTCTCTACTAGTAGCACCACTCGGGAAGCCCAAGAAGAGGATACGATAGGGATTTGGTGAGGAGGGGAAGGAAGGGGGAGAATTCCCTGTCCTGATTCATCAAATTCCCTCCGCAGCCCTCCTGTTTACTCCCAGGGCCAGATTTCTTTTCTGTGGACCTGGTTTATTCTTACATAGAATAATAGAGTTTACTTAGGGTCTCTTTCTCGAGTCTTCTTACCTGCAGAGTTTTAGTCCAGGAGGACAGAGGAGACTCAGCCCTGTCTCCTGTAGAACAAAGAGCAAAAGGTGGGCAAAGACTGTGACAAGCTCACTTTTTAATAAAATACTGGCATTCACTGTCATTAATTCTGATATTTTGTTCTTTTGTGTAATCAGTGTTAAAGCACCAGAATGGTAATTTTGCTCAGGTATTGCAATAACTAGGAATGGTAAAAAGAGAAGAATCAAGGAAGTCATAGCTGTACTTGTATATAGAGAGCAGATTCTTAAATATCTCATTAACTCCTAAAAGTATCAATGTAAAAATTGGTGTTTGGAATGAAGAACCCGAGACATCAACACTTTAAAATATATTAAATTACATTCAGCCTATTCGGTCTCCCGAGGCATTGAAGGGAGTCATATATTTTCAGCAATTTGTCATCAAAGTCGGTTAAAATTAAGGTGATCATTTCAGCGCATATAGAATTAAACTTCAGTTTGTCTCAACATTCATTTATATGATACATTGCACTCCTCTACATGATACCAGCAAACTGAGGTATTGCTGGAAAATGCATGTTTTTAATCTCTTTTAGGTTTGAGTATCTTTTAAGCAAGTTGTTCCCTTGAG
Organism: Bos indicus; assembly: GCF_029378745.1. Taxonomy (NCBI): domain Eukaryota; kingdom Metazoa; phylum Chordata; class Mammalia; order Artiodactyla; family Bovidae; genus Bos; species Bos indicus. The sequence goes on along the minus strand of NC_091788.1, from coordinate 35,454,360 downwards.
TGTCTTTTTCTCAAGCCTTAGATATGCTAAGTGGTGGATTATCAAACCACTGGCCAGAAGGAGCTAGTTCTCAAGATCAGCCATTGCTGAAAAAGAGACCCTACCTCTGATGTGTCAGTACTGGAACCAAGGAGAACGTAGATTTTATGCAGAGTTAACACCAGCATTTGTCAGTCACTTTCCATGTACCAGTTAGAGTTCTGGTGTTTACATCTATCTCATGACAATCTATACAATAGATTCAACTATTATTACCACTCCGTAGTTAAGGAGGGGCTTCCCTGGTGGCTGAGTGGTAAAGAATCCGCCTGCAATGCGGGAGATGCGGATTCGATCCCTGGGTTGGAAGATCCCCTGGAGAAGGAAATGACAACCCACTCCAGTACTCACGCCTGAGCATCCCATGGACAGAGGAACCTCGCAGGCCACAGTCCGTGGGATGGCAAGAGAGTGGGACACAGCTTAGTGACTACACAACAGCAACAATAGGTGAGGAAATTGAAGCTTGGAGAAGTAAATAACGTGACCCCCCCACCCCAGTGACCAGGTTTCCTTTATAGTTCCCAAGGAGATTCTTGTCTGAGGTCATAAGGAAAGCGTCCACCCTCCTATCTTAACTCGCTAGGTTTCAGCTGTGAAACTGGAGAGAGGCAGGGAGAGGTACTGCGAGTGCCCGTCTGTGACTGCATCTAGGGCCTCTGCTGTTATTCCCGCAGAAACAGAAGCTCTGCACTTTCACTTAGGACTGAAGTCAGCAGTTTATGTGTGTGTTTTTAATACTATCATAGCAATTAATTATCCCTTTTAATAAACGCAGTGAAAAAGAATCATTATTGGGCTACTCCTTTAATTGAATTAATAATTTATTATGGCTATTAATGTTTTTTTTCATTTTCTGTGTATTATTCTTGTTCTATTAGACAGATATGACAGGGAGAAAGAGTGTGAAGTGCTCTGGGCATCCATGGATGGAGTCTTCTGAAACGCACAGACTGACAGCGGTCTGTGTTCCGTGGGAGGGTGCAGTAGGTAGATGGTGTGAGACGCGCTGAGATCTTCTCATCACTGCAAACGTGATTGAGGTCTTCCGGGTAGTTTCTTGGGCAGAGGGGAACGGAATCACAAAGTCATTCGTGGATGATGCAGACTTCTTTATCTGAAAGTGACTTCTCAGTCAGGTCCATTCCCATTTCTCTAGTTATCCACTGACCTAGGCAAGGGGATGCTTTGCACTTAATAGCATGATAATCTGGTTCTAACTGTAGAAATAAATCACAATTTCTTTATATCCAGCACTCCATTTAGAGAGATGGCCCCTGTGTTGGAGTTATAATAAAGCATGCGAGGTGTGGATTAAGGTTATTTTCTAGGGGGTATTCAGCAAAATGTCTCAATGGGCAGAGAAAAGATGAAAAATTCTTTTGGGTTGTACATAGCCTGTCCTCTGTACTTGACTGCTTCTTGTCTAAGATTGTGTGCTGTGTTATGCTTAGTCTCTCAGTCGTATCTGACCCTGCGACCCCGTGGACTGTAGCCTGCCAGGCTCCTCTGTCAGTGGAATTCTCCAGGCAAGAATACTGAAATGGGTTGCCATGCCCTCCTCCAGGGGATCTTCCCAACCCAGGGATTGAACCCAAGTCTCCCGCATTGCAGGTGGATTCTCCACCATCTGAGTCACCAGGGAGTAATGAAAACTAGGCTCTTTGTTATGTCTTGTTATGTTATGTTATGTTATGCCTATAGCTAGGCATCTAGCTATCAGTTTAGCTGACATGGTTCTTTCCTTCATTTATTCACTTACCTAACACTCACTGAGGGCTTACTGTGTACTGGCATTCGTCCAGGTGGGGGGAGTACACAGGTGATCAAGATACACAGCCGGAAAGTCCTCACCTTCATGAAGGCTCACATCTTAGCGTTTTCATGGGAAAAGCAGATGATAAGCACAGAATTAAACAAGGGCTGAGAAGAAGAGGAGCCAGTGATGTGATGGGAAATAAGTGGGTCAGGGTAGCCTGGAATGGACTCTGATGGTGGAAGTCATTGAAGTGAGCCTTGAGGGGTGGGAGGGAGCTGGCCAGGCAGAGAACCTGGAAGGAAGGATGGAATTCTAATGAGGAGCAAATAAGTACGGAGCTTGTATGTCTGGACTTGTGTGTCATCTTGTGGGGAAGACAGAAGATGTCACTGTGGCCGAGCACAGTGACAAGAATGATGATGCCGTAAGAGAGGCCAGGTAGCCAGGCAGGCACCAGCTCCCGCCCTGCCCTGCCGGCCAGGGAGGAGCCTCTGTGTTTTCTTTGGGTGCAATGGAAAGAAGTAGAGGTGTTAAGCCAAAAAATGGCTCAGCCATGTGTCTATTTCTGAAATACTCTGGCTGCTCTACATTTAATGCAAAGTGGGAGGGAGCAAGGATAAATCATCACTGTGGAGGCTCTGTGGTCATGCCAACGAGAGGGAGAGGTGGCAGCTTGGACCAAGGATGTGGCAGTGAATATAAAGAAAGGTAGATATGGAAATATGTGTTTTGGAGGAGAGTCGTAGGATGCTATACTAGAATTTGCAATGAGAGAATAGAAGGACTCAAGGATGACTTCCAGCTGCTTGACTAGAGCACTTGATGGATTGCGATTCTTTTACTGAAGTGGACAAGATGAGAAGACGTAGGTGCGGGGAGGAGAGGAGGAAGTGAGAGGGCCATCTGAGGTTTGCTCAGTGCAAGATTTAGGATCAAGAGGAGTTTTCAAGTGAATTTACGAGCGTAGAACTCGGGAAAAAAGATGAGAGTTGCGGATATAAATTTGGGGGAGATCAACTTCTATTTGTTTTTAGAGACTTGAAGCTGGATAAAACCATCAAAATAAGGAGAGGATATCTCTGAAGTGAAGGATCAAGGATTAGAGTCTGACAGAGGAAAAGAAAACATACAGAGTCAGCAGCCAGTCAAGCAGGGAGAAAACCAGGAGAGTGTGGAATCGAAGGGACCGGAGCAGAAGATATTCTCATAGGGAGTTACCAACCTTGTGGGATGCTGCCGCAACCAGGAGTCTGAAAAACGGGAAAATGGACACATCCATGGCATTGTGTCGTACTGGAGGACAAATCTGACTCCATACTGGATCTTTTCCTTTTACTTTAAACTTTGCATTCTGTTGCCTTTGCTCCAGATGAATCATTAAAAGAATGTTGCCTAGAGCCTGTAATATGCGAGGTAGCCCATTCCCAAAGCTTGACCTTTAAGGGGATTAACATTTTTCCATTCATTGAGAGATAAAAGTTATAGAACGGAGAATAATTCGTCTTGTTGGAGGTTTATAGGAACACTGTGATCAGACCTAAATGGACAGCTGCAAGAACAAGGGATTCCGACACCAAGGAGTTTGCAACAACCAACCCTACCACCTCCCCTCTTAGTTTAAAAGATGCCTGAATTCTCACTCATGGAAGATGGTTCTGTGGGACGTTAGGACACCATCTTCTGAATAAACGCACTGGTTTCCATATAAACTCGCTATTTCTTGACTCAACAACTCATCTCTCTGGTCTGCTGTGTGGCAAGTAGAACGAGCTTGAGGACTCTGTAGCAATTAAATGAGATGAAGGCTTAGTGATGGTGGCAGTAGGGATTTCAGGTGAGCAGTAGGTCAGGAATGCAAAAACAGATGGAGGTAATTGGAGAAGTAAATCAAATAAAAGTTATTGTGTGTTTGTTTATGTGTTCAGACACGCTAACAAGAGTTTAATTGCCTGCAGGTGAGGAAGTTATAGTAGAGACGGGGTAATTGCGATTCGGGAGGGCAGAGGTGAGAGGCAAGTGTAAGTACAGGGCAGGCCTTTGAGGGAATCTAGTGTGTACCCTCAGTGTGACGATGATTTCCTCTCTCAGAATCTCCACCCCTATTTTTCTCTTTAAAGTCTTTATTTATGTATTTATTTTTGGCTGAGCTGGGTCTCTGTTGCTAAGCAGGGGCTTTCTCTACTTGCGGCCAGCAGGGACTCCTCCAGTTGTGGTGCGGGCTTCTTATTGTGGTGGCTTCTCTCGTTTTGGCACACGGGCTCTGGAGCACAGGCTCAGTAGTTGTGGAGCACGGGCTCAGTTGCCCTGTGGCGAGTGGACTCTGCCCAGAGGAGGGGTTGCACCCACGCCCCACCCCCCCACCCCGGCATTGACAGGTGGGTTCTTAAGCACTGAACCACCAGGGAAGTCCTCACATTGTTACAAACAACTTAGCTGGGACAATTTCACTGCATATTTTTACCCATTTGCCAATGAGATAGTTGGGAGTATGAGGAATTTAGCGCATGAAGTGGATTTTTAAGATTCCTCTTTTACTCCCTTGAAACAATGATACCATGTTTTGTGGACATCGGGGCAAGTTAAGACAGGAGGTGGGCTGGGTACCACATTTCAGTAGGATGCGGTTGGATGTGACTTGGTGATGTTGATGTGTGAGGATAGTAGAATCTTCCATCTGTGTCCGTGGATGTGCAACCTGTGGCTATGAAGGGCTGAGGAAGGGATTTGGAAGCATCTTTGGATTTTGTATCTGTGGAGGTCCTAGAACCAATGCCCTGTGGGTACCAAGGGGTGACTTACCAAGTTTGATTCAAGGAAAGCCACCATGGGCTTCTTCATTACTGTGGAGATTTTTACCTGAATCTTCTCTTCTTGTTTGAATAGTTTGTTGTATGAATCTGAGCTGTACCAAAAGAAGTCTGTTTTAAACTGTGTGTAGAACATCTCACTTCAGAAAACTTTCCTCCCTGATTTTAACTTCATTGACCCCAACTTAGGATGGACAAGTTTGAAGAGATCTGATGTGTCTTGTATTCAGTCTCCAAGGTGAAACCCTTACCAGACTCTGATTGATTATGGTTTCTTAGTTTCAGTTTTGACTTAATGGAAAGTGTCATCTGCAGCTCCTGTGCAGTTTTATTATTGTATAACCTAATATATTATAACATAACATAGCGCTGTATAATATAGTAGATTAGCTCCAGTACTCTTGCCTGGAAAATCCCATGGATGGAGGAGCCTGGTGGGCTGCAGTCCATGGGGTCACTAAGAGTCAGATACAACTGAGTGACTTCACTTTCACTTTTCACTTTCATGCATTGGAGAAGGAAATGGCAACCCACTCCAGTGTTCTTGCCTGGAGAATCCCAGGGACAGGGGAGCCTGGTGGGCTGCCGCCTATGGGGTCGCCCAGAGTCGGACAGGACTGAAGTGACTTAGCAGCAGCAATGTAATATTGTAGGCTATTCCCAGGAATGGTTGATTGCAGAAGAATGGGTATGGGGAATGCTGGTTGGAGATCAAACGAGTAAAACATTAATTCGTATAATTTACTGGATAAATTTACTGGATGGGGGCCTGTGTTTACTTGGTTGTCCCAAGTGTTTTCCAGATAATACCAAGTATACGTATGAGCAGATTTCCATGCTTGGTGTTTACACTGTTATCTAGCATTCCATTTATTGGGGAGCATCTTACAGACATAGTTCACTAACTTGAGTCTCAGATGTACCCAGACACTGTGAGTCTCAGATGTTTACAGACACTTTTATCCCAAATGATTGTCCCAAAGCTTTCAGCAATGTTTCTTTATTTTATCTCTTTAAACAAGTTTTTGTGATTCTTAGAGACAGGATGCCTTCTTTCTGATTCTGGGTAAGTTTACTGGAATCTTTGAGTGCCTCACGCCAAACACAGGCTCAATCACTCTCTGTACCCAACAAATGTTATTAATGAGTGTGAAAGGGAGATTTGATGCTGAATCTTGCATGTTATCCTAATGTTGCCGCATCCTTGAAGCATGAAAATTATTTAGATAAATTGACTAACCTTATTTTGAGGACATAATCAGTTTATGAGTTGGCACAGTGCTTTTTTAAAAAGATGTCATTTATGAATATGTATGCAAGTTACCAAAATGTTTTATCAAGGTGAACCCATCCCATCAAATACATTAAAATTTTATTTTTAATTGGTTCTATTGACCAGAAAGATAAGGTCACATGATGGAATGAACACAGCATGTGGGTGGGTTCAAGAGTAGAGGGTAAGAATACCCTAGAGCAGGGGTCCCCAACCTTTTTGGCCCCGGGGACCAGTTTCTTGGAAGACAGTTTTTTCCACAGTCTGGGTGCGGGGAGGGAGGTTGGGGATGATTCAAGCGCATTTCGTTTCTTGTGCATATTATCTCTATTATGATTACATCAGTTTGCCCTCAGATCATCAGGCATTAGATATCAGAGTTTGGAGACCCCTGCCCTAGAGGCTAAAGAGAGGAGAGACACATTTGACAGTTTCTCGCACATTGTATTTGTATTTGCATATTTTTTAAAGGGCAGTCACTCATACATCTGTCGCTCTGATTCCACTCATGGTCTGGCATTTTTCCAGTTTGTATTTGTGGGCAGAGCAGCATCTGCTTGGCCCAGAGCTGGGGCTGCATCTCTGACCACCTCTCTCTTTCCAGCCCCGGCTCCTTTGGGGATTCAGAAGAGCACAAGGAAAAGAGCCCAGGGGTAGGGATTCAGGTCCTGTCTCTAACCAGTTGGGACCTGGATTTCAAATCCAAACCTGCCTGAACCCCAGGCCCCTGCTCGTCTGGGTCCCCAAGCTGGACATGGGCTAGCGGCTTCCTGCATCCGTGCAGCACTTTCCAGCCTGTGAAGCATCTCCTCAGAGTCTCTTTACTTCTCCCTCTCCCCTGAGACTCTTAGCACCTGGAGAACAGGGAGTGCATGTCTGGTCTCTGCATCTCCAGAGCGCGGCAGGGCTCCTGGCCCCCAGCATTGTAGGACAGAGGCAGGTTCAGGCATCTCAGACTCCATTTCACTCCAGCCACAAGTCTGAGCGATGTCAGGAGGACTGGGGTAAAGCTTGGCAAGCACCTAACACAGCTCAACAAACACAGGTTCCTACTATTAGTACTGGGGAGCTGGTCTTATTCACTCAGAGTGATCAAAACAAAATAAAAAAAGAACCCACATAATCGATTTGAGCTCTCAACTCACTTCTTGTGTTTCCACTCGACTCCATTGCCCTTCAATCTAAGTGAAGTGTAGGTCTATTCAAATGGGCAGGTGTTGGCTGCATATGAATCCACATTAAGGAGCACACTTATAGTTCCTGAGCGTCATCCCATTGTATATAGCTGATTTTCCTTTCTTTACTTGTTTCCTTTTCCCGGCATCTTCTCTTCCCTTCTGCATGCATTTATCAATGATCTATTTTATGCCAGGGTTTTAATGTTTGCTGGAGATGAAAAAAAAAGTAAAGAAACCTGTAATTTTATGGGAAGATGGGCACTTTAAAAACTAACCATGATGTAAATGGGAAGTGAGAGAGCAGAGGCAGGTACAAACTGCTTGGCAGGAATGGAAGGGAGGGTTGATTAGTGCGTAACTATTACTAGCTGCTGTAATAAACAACTTCCAAATCCTAGTGAGCTAGCATGGTGCAAATTAATTTCTTCCTCCTGCAGCGTCCACTGCAGGTGACATGGGTCTCCTGAGTGGCTTCTTCTGGGTGATGACTCAGGGACCTGGGCTCGTTCCATCCAGTGACTCATTTTTGTTGGCTCCTTCACTTCCTTGCAGGTGGACACAGGAGAGAGGAGAGGGAATTATGTATCCCTCTTGAGTCCAGGCCTGAAAGTGGAGCCCAGAACTGTAGCATGTCCTCACTTCGATGCAAAGGGACTTGAAAAAGGCATTCTGGCTCTGGGCCCAGGAAGAAAGTGATCATGGTTTGGTGGACACACAACAGTGTGTGTGCACAGGGAATGTTGTTTCACTGAGAACAAAAGCAGGAGTCTGGAGTCTCGGAAAGACTCCATGGGGCCGTGTTTGTCCCAGCTCTTGAGGGATACGCAGGCTCCAGTCATGAGAGAGAGTGGCTGGGCATCCCAGGCAGAGACTCACAGGGGACTGGGCCCTGTGCCTTTGCCACTCTGACACAGTTGGGGATGGGGTCCTCAGGGGAAGGGGCCTTTCAGGAGCATCCTTGAGTCCTCATCCTGAACCTTCTTGCCACCATCCTGCCTCGTGGTGGGTATTTACAGTTTGATTACCCAGCCTCCAGACTCCTCTCCTGTTGGAGGGTCTCTGTGGTGTGTGCTGTGGCCCAGCCATGGGTCCATCTCCCCTCTGTACGCCCACTCCTGTATTTGCCCTGCTCATTCCCTGGCACCTTGGGTGTGGACACATGATCTAGGCTCATCATAGCCAAAGCCATGTCTGAGATGTCAACTTTGGGCTGTGACGTAGAGGAGGAGCAGGGTGGCTAGATGCCAGAAGCTCTCCAGAGCGGGCAGGCAGGGGATGGCTAAGGACTCTGCATCTTAGCAAACTCTTCAGGTGCGTCTGATGGATGCTGCAGGGTGAGAATCACCGGGAATCTCCGCTTTACCCCTTTCTCCCTGCTGAGTTCACCCTCAGAGTTTCTGATTCACTAGGCCTGGGGGCAGGGGTGGGGCTGGGAATTTACATCTCTGACAAGTTCCCAGATGATGCTGGGTGCTGCTGGTTCAGGGACCACACGTGGAGAGCCTCTGTGCTACCTCATTACCTGAAAAACGTAAAGAATAGGAAAGAGAGGGAGGAGGGACATAAATGCATAGACTCTCATCCAGGGTGGTCCAGGGAGGCCAGTGAGGACTGGACCTCCTCACCTGCGGGCTGCCGCTCAGCTGCCTCTCTTGTTTCCCTCTGCCCTCTGAGCTCAGGCCTCTTCTCTGCCCCATACCTTCCCATCACATCGGTCCCCTTAACAGGGCTAAAACCATTGAGAAATGCAAGTTTCTGCCTTTCTTTTTCTCTGCAGATGCCAGTTCTGTCATTAGAAATGTCTTGCCAAATTAGATCACAAATAAGCCAAGACTATCCTTCAAAATGCAGATAATCAAAAGCATAGCGTCAGAATCTGATCATTCGATCCACATCCATGGTGACGGCCCAGAGCTGCTCCCTTTACTGTCTGGCAAGACATTCTAATTCTGACTCACATTTTTTTTTTTCCCTAAAAGGGGAAAAAAATTACCTCTTAGATTGATATTCCTTAAAGAAGATTCTTTCTTGGAGGAACTTTATAAAAATCATATTTGAGCATTACTTGTATGTGAAAATTGAGCTTGTCCTGCTTATAAACTTTTCTGAAACAAGTTTTCTTCCCCACCTCCCCCCGGCTTTTTTGTGAAAGCTTAGAAAAGGCCTGGCGATTTTCTTTCTTATTCTTCTTCTTATTATTATTATTTTTACTTTACAATATTGTATTGGTTTTGCCATACATCAACATGCATCCGCCACGGGTGTACATGTGTTCCCCATCCTGAACCCCCCTCCCACCTCCCTCCCCATACCATCCCTCTGGGTCATCCCCGTGCACCAGCCCCAAGCTTCCTGTATTCTGCATCAAACCTGGACTGGCAATTCGTTTCTTACGGCCTGGCGATTTTCAAACGTATGTGACAGTGATATGCTTTTGGTAGCAGATAAATGCCCCTGTCTCGGGTGAAGACAACTTGCCTGGAAAATATGAAGGGCTATATATCCAGAATTACCAGGCACTGAGTAAAATTCTTCATTTGTTAAGAAAAAAAAAATATCACCTGACACGGACTTGAGGTAGTTGAGTCTGTTCTGTGCCTATTAATCCTTCGTTCATTTTGCGTTTGACACGGGAGGAAGGGGCTGCTGGTGAGCGGTGAATTCTTAATGAACTGTGTTTGGGTCACCAAATAACCTGTGTTGTGGGCTGAGAGCTTGGGCAATTCTCTGGTCCACACAGGAGATGTTGGGAATGCACCCAGCGATTTGAACTTCCACATCCCATCCTTGCCCTAGCTTTGCTTCCACTCAAGGAGCGATGCTATCAGCTTGTAATCTCAGCATTTTGCCCTTGAAATAAAATCTCGCCTGCTGCTCTTGATATCCAGTAGCTCACTCCTCACTAATTCGAAATGGGTCCCTGTGGGTTGGCATCCCCTCCATCTGAATTGCATCATGCACTTCATCTCCTCCTGTTTAAGATGAGCATGAGCATGCTTACCGAGCTTAAGAGTTGGAAGCTGCTCAGGGATAGGTATTTGCAGTGTCATGAATTATTTATGTAAACAAATGTATACAGAGCGTTTATGTGTTGGGGTGTATGCCTGATCAAGTGAAAGGGGTCTCGTGGAAATGCATCATTCCACAGCATCACCATGCTGTTGACACATGTAGCGTGTAGAATCAAAACACTGTTACTGGGAGAGAATGGGATTAGCTGAGTTTGGAGTCATTTGGCTCTCGTGATGCAGGACTAAGCACATGAGTTTTATCACCCGCCCTGTTGTGTAAGGATGAAGCCCAGCCTGCATCTATTTGGGCTGCATGCCTGGAGTTTTGAACTAAACACAGTCCCATTGGTGTGTTGCAGGATTTCATTGTTTTTGCTTGGTTTTCTCCTATCTCCAAGTACAAATCCAGGAAGACAGCAGGATGTGTTTTCTAGGTTTTCCTTATAGAGAGACTCACAAAAGAGTATTAATTGAGTCTGATTTTTAAATACATGTGCAAGACAAAGTCTTCCTTGCCCTATTTCCTCAGCATCTCCTGTCTCACAGGTACACAACATGGGCACAGCCGGAGGTCTGCTGTGACACTTAACGATGCATCCAGGTGTTTAATTTGAAGCAGTGCCAGAAGCCAGAACCTGAGTATCCTCACACATCTGGGCATATCCAGCCTGGAGCTCACTTAGAACCCTTCATTCCACCAGGCCTGGTTGGGGGCAGCTTCTTGACCCCCTGGGCATCCTCAGCTGTCCTTTCTGGTCCATTGGCAATTAAAGTGAAGTTAGAGAATCTAGAATGTGGCCTTAAACTCATGCAAGCAGGTACTGCTCTTTACACATAGTAGGAGCTGAAAGCCCAAGAGGAAAATGTTAAACGGGTGTTCCAAGTTTTTTGCCTCAATATTTCCAAAATAATTTGAGGAATTAACCTCAGAGGGAATTATCAGCCAGCCAACGTTTGTCAAAAAGAAAAGGCAAATAGGGTCCATGGCCTGGTTAATTGCCCCTGAGAGGTAGCCTCTGAATCGTGCAGTGACCTCCTGATACCCTCCTGGAGTCCCACACGGAAGGGTAAATGTAATCGCTAGCTGTGGTGCGTCCACCCTGAAATCTCTGGGAGACAGAAGTATTAAAATGAATAGATGGCGTCTGGCAGATCACTCGCTGCCAGCGATAAGCAATCTTGCCTATTAAGTGTCTCCCACTGCAGGCAGACACTTACATTCCAGGCACGGCCACCGGCGTGGCGTGGGGTGATGGATGGAATGTATCTGTACTTTGTATACAGCTAATGAACTGGGGATGCTTGCTTAAAAGGAAGACGGATAGAACCCAGAAGTCACAGCCAGACTCTGGCCAGAAGGAGAATGAGAAAGCCGTCCAGGGAATCGGGCTGGAGGGGAGACAAATCAGATGGAAGGCGGTTATAAACAGGCCTGGGAGGCGGGGGCTTGCCGGCAGCATGAGAGATCTCAGGAAGCAGGGTGAAACGAGGAAACGGACCACTGATGGATGCTGCACAGCTTTCCATCCTCAGCAGACTTGGGCTGGGCAGCCATATGTGCTTTTTAGAAGGGAATCTTCTTTCTGAATCCTAGAAACAGTCGCCTGAAAAGATGTGAAAAATCGTACCAAGTCCCTTGTTTTATTTTTTTATTTATTTTTATTATTTATTTAAATAAACCACCCTTTATTTTTTTCTGAGACTTTAAACTTATTATTTTATATTGGGGTATAGCTGATTAACAATGCTGTGATAGTTTCAGGTGAGCAGCCAAGGGACTCAACCATACCTGTATCCATTCCTCCCCTAACATTCCTCCTATCCAGGCTACATTAGAGCAGAGTTCCCTGTGCTGTACACTAGGTCCTTGTCAGTTGTCCATTTACATATAGAAGTGTGTACATGCCCATCCCAAACTCCCTAACTATCTCTCCCCCTCCGCTTTCTTCCTCCCCCAACCACAAATTCATTCTCTAAGTCTGTGAATCTGTTTCTGTGTTGTAAGTAAGTTCACTTTTGTATCACTTCTTTTTATATTTCACATATAAGGAATGTCATCTGATATTTCTCCTTCTCTGACTTATTTCACTCAGTATGACAATCTCTAGATCCATCCATGTTGTAAATGCCAAGGCCCGTATTTTAGATAGAAAGCACCTAGCTAAAATAAATTGTATCAAAAGTCAAAGGGGCATATTTCCTCACCTTTGTTGTTTCTAAAATGAAAAGAAAAATGTTTACTATTATTGTTTAAAAGAAGGAAAAGAAGAAGAAAGGGAGAAAAGGACTTATGCTCATTATGAAAACCTAAACATTATTTTAAGAATTAGGGAAGGTTTGCTTAGAGAGGTCTTTTTCCTCCTTTTCAGAGGAGTCTGTAAGTTTGCATGTATTTTCACATTAATTTCTGCCCAATATGATGAATACAGTATGAATCGTACACAATGAAATGTGTTATATGTATTTATCTGTGGTTTCTTTCATTTACAAACAGCATTTTGGCTGTATGCGTCCTTGCCAGCGTGAATAAATTAGTCTTACCTCTTTTACCTTGATGAACAATATGCTATTTTCTAAGACGCCATCCTGTATTTCACTGCTGCTGCTGTTGCTAAGTCGCTGCTGCTGCTGCTGCTGCTAAGTCGCTTCAGTCGTGTCCGACTCTGTGCAACCCCATAGACAGCAGCCCATCAGGCTCCCCCGTTCCTGGAATCTTCCAGGCATGAGTGCTGGAGTGGGTACTCAGCCATTTCCTTCTCCAGTGCATCCGCTAGTTCCTTATAAATTCACATGCAAGTTGTTTCTCTTTCCTCTGCTCTGCCAAACAAGGCCACTGAGAGCATCTGGGTGGATACATGTGTCTATATAAGGAAAACTTCTAGATATGGAATTTCTGAGATCAATGGTATGCAAATTAAAAGTTTAAGAAATATTGTAAAATTGCAAAAAGAGAGGTTGTTGTAATGTGCAATCTCACTGACTGTGTATGAAACTTTCCAGAAAATATGGCTTTTTACATTCACCAGACTGTGAGAAATGGCTAATTTATATTTCTTTAACTATAAAGTTAAATGTCTTTTCATAGAGTCACTGGGCATTTTTATTTTATTATCTTTGCTTTTTTATATTGTTTGCCTACTTATCTGTTTTTTCATCTTTTTAATATTGATTTGTGAGAGTACATAATATGTTAAGGTGATTTGATAATTGTCATGTATATTATAAATTACCATTTTGTTGTTTGCAGTCTTATTTTGTTTATCAGATATATTTTTCGACATAAACTACTTTATTTCTACGTAGTCAGAAAACTTTGCCTTTATGACTTCTGAGTTTATGGGATCTTTTCCTTCTCCTCCTCAAGATATTGAACAATATGAATTATAATAGTTTCCTAATGGTCTTTACGGATTTAATTTTATATTTAAATTGTTGATCCATCTGAAATGTATCTTATATCAGGAGGAGGATCAAGCTTATCTTTCGTATAAATGGGCTCACATCCCCAGCGTCATTTATTAAGTAATCTATCTCCTCCTTGGATTGGAATTGCCATCTCAGTTGTATAAAAATGACTGTATGTGTCTGGGACAAAGTCTGGACTCTCGTTTGTTTCACTGAGTTGCCAGACTGTCGCCGGGCAGTTCTACGCTGCATTGTTCTCCCAGAGGAAACTGCTCCGTGGCTTCTCTGGTGCGTCTGGACTCCATGTACAGCTTCCGCCTTTCCTTGCTTTTTTATTCAATGCTCTCCCATGATTTCCTCCCATACCTGACACTGATGAGCTGGGTGCTTCAGACCTCATTCTATTTTCCATCCTCACTGCACACATTAAGTGTGGGATAATGTCACGGTCCACTGGAGGAACTTTCTTTGCCCTGTGGGTCTGATCTCTATCTTCATGGTCCGTAGGGTCTGTGTTCCTGTCTTCAGCACTGCGTCTGTCCACCTTCACTGGATCCCTGCACCTGGCAGAGAGCCTGGCAAATAAATAGAAGCTCTCAGGAAGTGGCTGGTGAGGGAAGAAAGCCTAAAGGGAGAGGGGAGACAAGCAGGGACACTCCAAGGATGCACCAAGCATTTGGAATGCATGTAACATCTGTGGGATGCTGGGACGCCAAGGGCTCTCCTTGATTCCGGTTTGGTGGTCTTGTTCAAGTGCATCAGCAGCCTGGACCATGTCCCTTCAGAGCCCTATCCATCCAGTTACCCACATGGGGGGAAGCTGGCGTACCCCTTAATCACGTGGGCTTTGACAGCAGTCAGATCTGAATGTGACTAATGGCCAGACCACATATTAGTTAATTATTGGTTTAATTTACCTTTTTAAGCCTCAGTTTTCCTCCTTAGGTTAGTGAAGTTGAAATGGGAGAATGTATTTAAAGCCTTTGACACAGAGCCTGGTATGAAATAAGCATCTGATAAATGTCAACCTCGACTAGTAGGATTTCTTTTTTTTTTGTTTTAATTTTTGCTTTTATTTCCTCCAGCACTCTTGATTAAAGCCAACAAACAATTCTTAAAAAAGCAACACATTGAAATCAACATTCCTATGAGTGTGTTCTCAAGGATTTCTATTATTTTTATTAATAGTATTACTATCTTATTATTGAGTGGCAAGATTTTTAATGCAATTTTGTCTCTGGCCTTTAGGCTATAGGTGCTGCACTGGGCAAGATACAATATCACTTCCCTTTAACCTCATCCCTTTCTTTACATAGTTAGGTCCTGTTGTTGTGTTAGTTGCTCAGTCGTGCCGACTCTTTGGGACCCCATGGACTGTAGCCCTCCAGGCTCCTCTGTCCATGGGATTCGCCAGGCAAGACTACTGGGGTGGGTTGCCATTCCCTTCTCCAGGGGATTTTCCAGACCCAAGGATCGAACCCGGTTCTCCTGCATTGCAGGCAGATTCTTTACAGTCTGGGCCACCAGGGAAGCCAACAATTATAATCAGGTTGCTCACATTAGACTTTTGTTTTTCTTTACATTTTTAAAACAATCTCGTAATTTTAGAAGAATAAATACGTGAAAAAAAGAGTAGGGAGACTGATTTGCCCTAGTAGATATCAGAAAATGCTACTGTTGTTGTCGTCAGTCACTAAATCACATCTGACTATTTGCGGCCCCATGGACTGCAGCACGCCAGGCTTCCCTATCCTTCACTATTTCCTGGAGTTCACTCAAACTCATGTCCAGCTTAAAAAGAACTTGGAATCTGGGCAAGTCCTGAGTCTGCTTGGCCAGGGGATAGCTCTTCCCTGAGCTTATGTTTAGTTTAAAAATCTGTCAAAGGTCAGGGAATAATGACACCTGTCTTATCAGGATATTGTTAAGTAAAATCTTATGTATGAATGGTTTGGCATAGAGGCAGTCCCATAAATATGAGCTATTATTTCTCTTCAAAGCCCCATTCAAAAAATTTCACTCTGCCAACTCTGCCCTCCAGTTTTCCCAGACATGGCTTCCCTTCTTCCTTTCTGTCCTCTTGGAAGTCATGGCAATGCTGGCCATGCATTAGAACTCTTCCTACACACACTGTATTCCCTCCTGTCCATCTAAGATGAGAAACGCCTTGAAGTCAGGGATCTTTTCTTGTGTTCCGTGTGACACTCTGAACATTACAGTTGCTCCATATATATATTTTTTAACGGACTAAATCATTTTGCTGCTATGCAGGCTTTTTTTCTATCACAATATCCTGCAGATTAGGTAAAGATAGCCTATTTTCCACTGTGGTAATGGCCCAGCAGCTAGGCCCTGATTTTGAGCTCTTAATATGGTACCAGGAAAATCACTAGCTTTGAAAGAAATAAGATCTGAGGGTGAATAAAAAGGCATTTGATGAGGCTCTCAGTGTAACAGTATGTCTGGCTCATCTTTTTTCCTTAGCCTTTGAAATAGACAATGGCCTGGAGCCTTCTCGGCAGATGGACCATGTTTGTGCCTTAGCCACTTAACAGCCATTAGCCTAATTCCATACACTGCAGCCAAATTAAATGATAAGTAAGAGCCTATGAAAAGCTGGTTTGGAGACAGCGTTACTGCCTTTCACTCGACGGCCTCCTCTGAAGCAGATGCTCCCTCTCTACCCCGTTAACCTGGTCCAGGAATAAGGAGCCTTCCACGTGGAAACCAGGAGAGGCCTGGAGAGAGCTGTCTGGACTCTGGAGAGAGGGGATGGGCCCAGTGGTCAAAGTCCAGCTTCCTCCCACGCCTGCCCCCTACATGCCCCCTACCAGGAAGACAAGGACTTCAACCCAGAGGTGCAAGGTTATGTCTGCTTTGATGGGTCAGAAGTTGCTCTTAGTTCTAACGTGGGTACAGAACCTTCACAAGCTCAGAACAAGGAAGCCTCACCCGCGTCTTACTCCTATCAAGTCTGATTCACCTTTGTGCCCCCATGTTCTTTTTTTTTTTTTCAGATTTTTTAATTTGATACTGGAGTATAGCTGATTAACCATGCCATGATAGTTTCAGGTGAGGTGGACAACAAAAGGATTCAAATGCACGTATCCATTCTCCCCCAAACTCCCCTCTCATCTAGACTCCACATATCAGTGAGCAGAGTTCTCTTTGCTCTAGAGTAGGTCCTTGTTCGTTATCCATTTTAAATATAGCAGTGTGGACATGTCCATCCCAAACTATCCCTTCCCCCTGTCCTTCCCCTCTGGCAATCGTAAACTGATTCTCTAAGTCTATAAGTCTGTTTATGTTTTGTAGATAAGTTCGTTTGTATCATTTCTTCTTAGATTCCACATATAAGGAATGTCATATGACATTTCTCTTTCTCTGTCACCTCCCTTTTCTTGCATTTATGTCCTCGTTTATGAATTCCTCCTCCAGGAATGCCTCCCTGCTAACCCACAAGTCCTACGCACTATCCAAGGACCAGCCTAAGTGTCCCTGCCCCCCTGCAAACATGTCAGGCTCTCCACATTACTCTCTGTTGCCACTGACCCAGCACATCCTCCTCTGAGCGCCCACACTCTGAATCTCATCATAATTTTCATGGTACTTCCCACCTTCCCACTTGTATTATGAATTATTTGTGTGTGTGCCTTCCTTCTAACATCTAGGTTCTTGGAAAGCATCTTTCTATTTCCTACAAGTTTAACCTGACTTGTAGTTTATCTGTGAGCATACATATCAGTATGCACAAATACAGGAAATATTTTTTAAACCAATGCATGCAAACTCACAGACATTTTAACTGTATCCCCCAACACCCGCCCCATAGTGAACTTAAATCCTTTCTGTATATAGGCAAACAGGTGTCTGTATTTGTGAAGCAGCTCCATGAGCTGTCACTGCTCATTATCTGGTTGTCAAGAATTAGATTCTGTTATCTTTTAGAAAGCGTGGCTGCATTTTTCAACTCGGATTTTGGCAGAACACAAAAGCAGTGAACTCAGTTTTCATTAAAAAAGAGGACATCCCTTATTCTACTGTGAAGATCCTTATTGCAAGTTACACTCATCAATAGGCCCACCTCTTCACAGGCGTGGTCCCTCTGACTGCAGGTTGGTACTTCACTGCTGTTCTCTCTTCTTACCTTTGCTGAAGATCCGCCAGGGTAAAGGGAAGAAAGACAAAGTTGTTGTGCTTCTGTTAAGTGAGATGGCATGTAACTCTAAGGTCCCTGATCCTAGTAACTCATGCCAACTTATTTGGGGTCTGTTTTATCAATTTTTCAATGGCAGAACATAGTCCATCATCAGATTCCTATTCAGGTTCCTCCAGCTGCTGGCAAGGAAGAGCCTGAGGTGGCGGAGTCAGATTCTGGCTGGTTTCAGGCATCAGGAAGACCGGATGGTCTGTTGTCCTGGCAACACTTCTTTGATGTTGCAATAAACGTGGAAGATGAGGTACTAAGTTGTCCAAAAATAGAGGCATAATATATCCTGTTTTTCTCCATTATTTTCGTAAGATATTTTCACCCCATATCTTAGGAGTAAGAATTGAGATCATTTTTCCTGGTTGTGGGGGGTGGGAATGGTGGTGGATGTAATAGCCAGGACATTTAGAACGGTGGAAGCCAAGTCCATGTGGAGTGAGTGTGAGTGTGTGTGAGTGAGTGTGTGTGCACTTAGTACTGAAAACAGACTCTGAAGACCACTTCATCTACCTAGCGGCATGAAGTACAGTGAAGTGTGTATTAAAATCATGTTAAATTTTGGGGAAAGTGGGTAGTTCTGCCTCCAAACCCAAAGAAAGGCACTTTCTCTAGGTAAGTGATTCCCTTGACTTGGAGGCTCTGTGTGGTTGGTTTTCTGTGGTGTTGCTAGTCTGATCTGGCTTCCCTGATAGCTCAGTTGGTAAAGAATTGCCTGCAATGCAGGAGACCTCAGTTCGATTCCTGGGTCGGGAAGATCTGCTGGAGAAGACATAGCCTACCCACTCCAGTATTCTTGGGCTTCTCTTGTGGCTCAGATGGTAAAGAATCTGCCCACAGTGCAGGAGACCTGGGTTTGATCCCTGAGTTGGGAAGATCCCCTGGAGAAGGGAAAGGCAACCCACTTCAATATTCTGGCCTGGAGAATTCCATGGACTGTATAGTCCATGGGGTTGCAAAGAGTTGGACACCACTGAGCGACTTTCACTTTCACTAGTCTGGTGGGCACTAGGTCTGATTGAGGCTCAGTGCCGGACAAAGTACAAAATGGCCCCAGGAGTCTGGGCTTAATGTAAAATAGTCAACTCTGTAGCAATTCAGATTTTAATGAAAAAGAAGGAGGAGAGCATAGGAAGAACGGCAAATTGCTGATAGGCTAAAAAGAGCTGGATAAACTGAGAAAAGAAAAGATAGAGGGATCACAGGTGAGAACAAAGAGGAGGGTAGGTGAGAAGCAAGCCCTGTGTGGGGAGTCTGGTTCGCCAAGGCACTCTTGAGAGGGGACAAGTTCAGGGCATGCCTTGGTCTCTGGAGCCACCAGGGCCTCTGGTGCTCTCCATTTGTCTGTCAGGACAGAGAAGTAAGTTCCTTTTATTTAAAGACTTGTAATTAAATTAGTCAAATCAGAGGGTTGCAGCAGCATCTTCCGGCAGCGTTCTCAGGGCTGAGATGCTGTCAGCGCTGTGATTTAAGGCAGGACCTCCTTTCCCTAAGACAGCCCCTTGGAGGATGCTTCCTGGCACCAAAGGGAGCCTGGGACTCAGAGGTCAGCAGTTTGGGGAACGGGAGTGACACAGGCGTTGCAAGCAGCACAGGGGGCTTCTCTCACTGAACCAGGAGCCCCGGTAGACTTATGGGGAGCGGTGTGGGGGGGCAGGACCATCCTGCTGTCCTCTGGCCCCTGCTGAGGCTCTGCAGCACCCAGGCTGCCGGCTGGGCCTTCGCTGGACGTGGGTGGAAGCCCCAGCTGTGCAGGGAGGAGGTGACCCTGCTGTTCCTGAGTACTTCATGAGGTTCACGTTCAGCCAACCAGTGGCTTGCTCAGGGCTGGCGGGGCTGCGGCAGGATGGTGCGGGTCCTTCCACTAGGACCTCCCAAGCCTGCTTGCCTGATAGAAATAATTTCTCCCTGTCATGCCTGAAACTACGTGCATGCTCAGTCAGCTTTTCTAGAGTAAATTGTGTGGTGTTTTTTTAACAAATCATTATGTTTGTTGCGGGAAGTTTTAGGAAACACTGATAAGAAAACAGACACACATGTGCGTATACAATTAAAACTATTTGCAATTTATCCTCCACAGTTCATCACTGTTAGTCATGTGTATGCTTTCAGTCTTTATGCAGTTATATGTCTAATTATAATATTCATTTACAAAAATTAATCTCTACCTTACACAATCTTTTGTTACATATAGAGTATGTATATATCATATAACATAACATTATGTATTGATATATGTTTTACATATATGTGTCAGTTCAGTTCAGTTCAGTCGCTCAGTTGTGCCCGACTCTTTGTGACCCCATGAATCGCAGCACGCCAGGCCTCCCTGTCCATCACTAACTCCCGGAGTTCATTCAGACTCACGTCCATCGAGTCAGTGATGCCATCCAGCCATCTCATCCTCTGTCGTCCCCTTCTCCTCCTGCCCCCAATCCCTCCCAGCATCAGAGTCTTTTCCAATGAGTCAACTCTTCGCATGAGGTGGCCAAAGTACTGGAGTTTCAGCTTTGGCATCATTCCTTCCAAAGAAATCCCAGGGCTGATCTCCTTCAGAATGGACTGCGTAGTATATAATATATAGCATGTAGTATATGCAATAAGTTGTGTAACATCTGTTATATATAATATGTATATGTATTATACATAATACATATATTATATGTTACAATTATATATTATGTGTATGTTATATATAATATGTATAAAATAATATGTATAATATACAATATATTTTATATATCGTATATAACATATTTATATGTGTAAGGTAGAATTATACATGTTATATTTATAATATAATATAGAACATATTTCTGTGTTATTTAATATTTTATAAATTATATGTTGTGGCTACAAAAATCCTGTTTTATGAATGGATCATTGTTCATTTAACTAGTAATCCTCATGGCTGGACAGTTAGGTTATTTCCTATGGTTTTGCTGTTGTAAATACTATTCAAATGAACATATTCGCTTTTGAGTCTGTTCACAACCAGAGTTCTTTGCAGGAAGCGTCCTTCCAAGTGGCGCTGTAGCAGAGAGTGTGCAGACCCCCAGGACTTCTTGGGGTCTGCTGTCAGGCTGCCCAGGGGGGTGTTGCTGCGCCCGGCTAGCGGAAGGGCCTCGCAGCCCCACAGCTTCCCTTGATACCCACCCCATCCGCGCTTGCGGACTGCTGCCCTCGTTTTGTTGGCATTGCTCGTTTGTTAGGTAGGCATGCCAGGTCATTGTTTCAGATTGCATTTCCTGTCATAGTAATGAGTTTGCACTTTTCTCCACCTGTTGCTTGAAGCACTGATCTTTTTGCCTAGTTACCTGCACAGGTAAATCCTGGCTCAGCCCCTGTCTGGAGCTATAGCAACCATTAGGCTTTCCCTCTCCTTGGTGAGAGGTCAGGTAGCAAGGATGCCTCATGTGTTCAAAAAAATATTTTAAAATATAATATGACGAATAGAGAGGCAAATTACAAACCGAGGGCAATTCTCCTAGTTCTCAGGAAGGCAACGGCTCAAAAGACACATGAATAATAAAAAGAACAGATTGTCTGGGAAATCCACTCATTAGATGGTTTGGGAAATCCACTCATTAGATCATCCGCTCATTAGATGATCAAGAAAAGCACACCCTCCAGTCCTCCCAGCCAGACCCGCGTTCAGTGCGCCACCGTGACTTCACAACAGTGGTTTTGTGCTAGCGTTCCCACCAGTGACACGTCCTCCCCTAACTCACTGGAACCAAAACATTCATCTCCTAAATATACAGTCCGTGCTTTAGCTTTTAAAAATAATGGCAGGAAATGACCAGAGCAGCACTCGGTGACGTCTAAAAATCCTGGGGCAAGTCAGCTTGTTCTGTCCTTGTCTTGCTGAATTATTTACAAAACCTGTGGGGCAGGGGCCACGTGAAGGCATTTCCTGTCTGAACACTGTGCTCCAGAACTCTCAGGGCCTGGTGGGGAAGCCAGTGTCTCATACTTGGAGTCGGGGAGTCTGCCATTGATTTTCTCCAGAATAGAGCTCTCTACAAATGCCACAAACCTGCATTAGCCAGCCCTCCAGAGACCTGCCCAGAGGCAGGCAGAGAGGACAGGGGAACCCCACGTGCTGGTTTCACCTCTCTGTGGATGGTTGCTTCTTTTCACTTCCGTGTCTGAATGGTGGGGAGAAGACACATGCTCCCACACCTCAATCTGAACGGTGACCCCAGAGCATCTGAAAGGCCTGGCTGTTAAAGACACACTTATATCCATCTGCATTAAAAAGGCATTTGGGAATGGGAGGAGGGAGATGGGAAAAGATGATGGGCTTGATGTTTGAATTGATTTCTTCTCAACAGTGGTGCTTTCAGCGGGCTTTCTCAGATAATTTAAGATACTCTATCATTACTTTGGGCCTCTGGCCAGATTTTTCACTTTTGCCAAGTGGGGAGGATCTTAGGAGGAGGAAATCTGGAGAAGCCCCCTGGCCTTCAGGCACCACCGAGCACAGCTTCTTCTCAACATCTTTCTCCCTGTGGTTGGGCCACAGTTCAGAGAAGGCTCCATGCAGGGTGGTCCTTCCAGCTCAGGAACCATGCTCTCTCTTCACATTCACACTCTTCCCTTGCATTCCTTTAAAACTTGCATTTCGCTCCTAGTATCTTTCCTTTAACTGAGGGAAAGTAGGCACAAGTACCTGGCCTTCCCCCTTCTCGGCAAGGTCAGCACACACCTGTGTGGGGCTCAGAATTGAATCCCAGGGTCTGCAGCTAAATAGCTCTGTATCATTAATCATATCCCCTAACTCTTCAAAAGGATGGATGTGTGCACTTTTAATCCTCAAGCATCTATTTTGCACTGTCTACTTTATGACAAACCTAGACAGCATATTAAAAAGTAGAGACATTACTTTGCCAACAAAGGTCCCTATAGTCAAAGCTATGGTTTTTCCAGTAGTCATGTATGGGTGTGAGAGTTGGACCATAAAGAAAGATGAGTGTTGAAGAATTGATGCTTTTGAACTGTGGTGTTAGATAAGACTCTTGAGAGTCTCTTGGACTCCAAGGAGACCAAACCAGTCAATCCTAAAGGAAATCAACTGTGAATACTCATTGGAAGGACTGATGCTGAAGCTGAAACCCCAATACTTTGGCCACCTGATGCAAAGAGCTGACTCACTGGAAAAGACCCTGATGCTGGGAAAGATGGAAGGCAGGAAAAGAAGGGAATGATAGAGGATGAGATGGTTGGATGGCATCACTTACTCAATGGACATGAGTTTGGGTAGGCTCCGGGAGATGGTGAAGGGCACATAGGCCCTGGTGTGCTGCAGTCCATGGAGTCCCAAAGAGTCAGACACAACTGAGCAACTGGACAACAATAACTTTTTGCCCTTTGCGTGTTAGTCACTCAGTCATGTTGGACTCCTTGGGATTCCATGAACTGTAGCCTGCCAAGCTCCTCTGTCCATGGGATTCTCCAGGCAAGAATACTGGAGTGGGTTGCCTTTCCCTTCTCCAGAGAATCTTCCTGACCCAGGGATTGAACCCAGGTATCCTGCATTGCAGGCAGATTCGTTACCTTCTGAGCCACCAGGGAAGCCCTGTAAGAAGTTATCTCATTTAATCTTGGTCATCTTTCTTATGTTAAGTAGGGAATAGCATCACTAATTTACATACCTGGTAACTGAGATTTGTAGAGGTCTGTGGTCACAGGAGCTACGAGGTGGCTGTGTAGGAGTTAAACAAATACCAGTTTTTATTTTAGCACAGCTCTTATTTGCTTTTCAAGGTACTGTGGTTGCCTTATTTCACAGGGCTGTTTTGAAGAGTGGATGATTGTAATATATATGAAGATAAAAGAAAACAGTCTGGCCATTGTCAGGGACTGTTGTGATTGCGTCTGTATTCTAGTTGCCTGTCTGTTAGGAAAAGGCAAGTTTTCAGAGACCCTGGCTTTGAAGGAAAGGACTAGGAGAAATAGAGGGAGGGGGAATTGGAGTTTCTTTTTTCATCCCAGGAGACCAGTTCCACTCTGGCCTCATTCCACAGGTCCACTTGTCAAACTGGACCTTTGGCCACAACCCTTCTCTGACTACAGAAGGCCAGCCGCTCCTGGCTGGGCTCAGCTTCCCTTTAGCTTATGATCGCTTATGTTAAAATCACTCTGAATTATCTTATTACATCATTTCAGGGTTCATGCATCCTCAGACCCTGGACACTACTTCTTACTCTTGAATTCTTTTTATTTATTGTTGAAACAACCCAAGTAAGAATAAGTATAATAAACGTAAGAGTATTTTGATGGCCATCCCACTTATCTTAAACATCCACCCTTTCTATTCTTCTGCCACTCTGGAACATTTTGAAATATGGAAGATTATTTTATCATCTTATCCTCTTTTCTTAATCTGAAATCAGAGGGTATGAAATTTTAATATTAATGTACTTTTTTAGAGACAGACTTTTTCCAGAGGATGATGTAGAAGATGAATGATGGATGGATAGGCAGGTTGAGACACACACACACACATACTCATACACACAGACACACACACACACATACTCTCCCATGGCTTCATGTAAAGTGTTTAAAGATCTTGGAAATTTTGCTTTAGGAATGGAAGCAGGAGAAGCCTCAGGCTTCATGGTTGATTGCTTTTCTGATTGGTGCCATAAAAAAAATGCATTAGAGGGAATGTTTGATTTAAAGAGCGCCTGGATGCCGACACCACCTCTGTTTGTTTTCCTTCCTTTAGCAGAAACCTTGTAAAATTTTTATGAAGCATTAATGGATCTGAGATTTTCTCAAGCAAATTTTATGAGGTGAGCTTAATCCCACACATCCGACCCAATTTAGCAGTCTTTAGAGCCACAGAACATAAAAGGCACTTGGAAAGCATCCTGGGAGCCTCAGTGCCACAGGGAAAGGAGCACTGGGCAGGGGACCCGCCTTTACTCGCCCACAGCAACTTTGATAGGAAGTTCCAGGCCCCACTGGGTGGTAAGAGTAGCAACCATTCAAGATGGAAATGAGTCTTCCTGGCCTCAAAGATTACCCACAGGTAAGCCCTCACTGCAGGTATCCGACCTGAGTTCATTATTTAGCACTGACTGCAACAACTCCCCCATATACCTCTGTTCATCAAGGAGAAAAATCACATTAGAAAAAACAAAATGTATTTGTATCAAGAACTTCTGCAACGTCAACCTGAAATCAGTGGCTTTGATCTCAGAGACACGCACACACACGCGTGCACACAAACACACATACAGACAGCTCGCCTTCCACCCTGATTTGTTTTCTGTATCAGAAACAAAAGAGCTTTGAAGATGATAAGTTAAATTTGGATGAGTGAAGTTCTGTTCTGTAACGTGAAGTCAAGCACCTCAGCATGTATTCAGAGGCGCGTGGAGGGAAGCCCCGGAACTTGCCTGCTTGCATTGCTTTTGTCCTGCTCTAAGGAATCCTTGTCATTTGCTGTGGACATTTGGTCAGATTTAGGGTCAGATTTATGTTGCTGGGAGAATGGCATCTTCTGGAGGACAAGCAGAAACCCCCAGAGCAGAGACCTATGACTGCCCTACTAAGACAAGATATCCTGCCTCCTGGGTGCTGACGGGGCACACGAGACCTCTGGGCCAGAGATTAAGGATGTCATGACTCTTGGCAGAGTGAGCAGCTTGCCCTTCAAGTTCCCATCAATCCCGTTGGTTTTTTAAGTCCTTGGAGGGCGATGAGTGTGGCCCAAGTGGATGTTCAGGCAGTTTGCCTGACTTTGGGAGAGAGGTGGGGAGACAAAGTGGTGTTGACAGGTGTGTAGTGAGGGCCTTGCAGGAGCAGCGCTATCGCCTGCCATCCTGATAAGCTTTTCAGAAGGTTCCGGGGAGTATCAATCAAACTGTGGTCTGGGCCATCGCACGTGATGGCAGATTGGTAGTCAGTTGAATTAAGGTATTGACAGCAGTTTAGGAGAGTTGCGCCTGGTCATTTTCCTTGTGAAGAAGGCTCTGTGGGTGGCTTTATTTTTTACTAGTTTTATTTTTATGTGTCTGTCTTTTATTTTGGGCTGTGCTGGGTCTTCGTCACTGCACGTGCACTTTCTCTGGTTGCGGCGAGCATGGGCTACTCTCCGGTTGCAGTGGACGAGGTCCTTGTGGTGGTGGCTTCTCTGGTGGTGGGGCTCCGGCTCTAGGACTTACGGAGCTGTGGCTCCTGGGCTCTACAGCATGGGCTCAGTAATTGTGGCACACAAGTTAAGCTACCTTGTGACAGGTGGGATCTTCCCAGACCAGTGATCAAACCCTGTTCCCTGCATTGGCAGGCAGATTCTTAACCACTGGACTCCCAGGGAAGTCCTCCACTGGTGGCTTTAAAAGACAAGCAGGTGACTTGTGTTGCTTCTTCCCTGTCCTTTCCAGGAGGGCCTGGGGTGTCCCCTCCCAGGTGCCTGGGTTTTTGCTCCCTACCTCCAAAAAATTGGAATGTCATGTCCAGCAGCTATAACTTCACTTTTTCCAGTCATCGCCTGTCTGCACCTAGGTCTTTCATCTGGAAGAGTCAGGTGTAAGAGCATGGTGGACATCGTTATGAAAGTTACAAAGATGCACTATGTCCCCATGTTAACCCGTGTGAGCCATGGTGGAGGGGTTCAGGTGAGAGAGTATGGAGCCATGTGGCCATTTTCCTTTTGATCCTGGACTTCGTCAGTCCAACAGGAGAATCAGGAGGTTGACCAGAATCGAGTTTGAACCCTCTAGATTCCCTTTGGTCAGGCTTCTGCTGGAGGATGGACCAACCTGCTGGCCTGGGCTTGCTGCTCTGGGAAGGAGAGATGCCATGCTCAGGAATGGTCAGAGCACCATCTTGAATTCTCGGGAAGGGCTTGTGTAAAACCCTCATTCATTTTGTCCTGCTCATTATCTGATAAATGGCTGGAAAGGGATGATATCTTTCCTGGAAGAGACACAGTCTGTTGTCAGGAACTGTAGGGTCTGGGAGTTGAACTTTCATGCTAACAGGGAAGCCGGCCACAGGCTCATGGGTGCTGATGGGAAACATGAGACCCTCCTGGGCCAGAAGCAGAGGACTTCATTCCTCCACCACAGCATATACACAAGCCTCCCACTCACACCAGCTTCCCATGCTTCCCAAGTCCACAACTGTGATACAGAGCAGCCAGCCGGGGTGTTGTGCATCCAGGGTATGGCATCACAGCTGTGTAACCCCATGCTCAGGGAATCTGGGTCTCTTGCTCTAAAAGCAAACCTCCCTAACGTATACCTAGGAGGGAAACCTTGTCTTTATTATACAGGACAGCAAAGAATATATTTACTCTGCTCTGGAGGAAGGTACTAGCTCTGTCTTCCAAGGTTATTCACTCTGCAAACATCTGTGAAAAGCCTTCCGGGGCCTCTGTTTGTAAAGATGTGCAGAAATGCAAGTGACCGTGATAGTTTTCTTTTTCCCTGAAAACTTGTAAAAGGATTCAAGCCAGAGGCACTGGCCAGATGACTGTTGGAGTGCTAGTCCTGACTTGAGAGCCTCCTTTCATTCAATGGCTAGTTACTAGGATGTTGTAGGCTCTAGAAGAGGCACAGAATCTATAAGAAATAGCTTGCATGTGTGCATGCTCAGTCATGTCTGACTCTTTGCAACCCTATGCTCTGTTGCCCACTAGGCTTCTCTGTCCATGGGATTCTCCAAATAAGAATACTGGAGTGGGTGCCATTCCCTTCTCCAGGGGATCTTCCCTACCCAGGGATCAGACCCGCATCTCCTGTGTCTCCTGCATTGCTGGCAGATTCTTTGCCCACTGAGCCACCTGGGAAGCCCAATAGATAGCATAGCTTTGTTTTTCTTCCATGGTAGAGCTTCTGCAGGCAAAATAACAATGGTGACAGCTGCACTTTCACAGGACAAATTACGTCCCAGGCCTTTTGTAAGTATCGTGCATTTTAGTCATTTTTAAATGACACCTTGAGGTGGAAACTACTATTATTATTGCTCTGTGTACAGATGAGAAAGCTGACACTGAGATGGAGTCAGGATTCAAACCAGGCAGTGTCTTGAGTCTGGGTGTCTGATCACTTGGTGTCCCGCTTCTTCTGATGGAATTGTCACATAGTATCATGAATTGTGATTTATGGCTCGTTTAGGAGGAGCTTCTGGGCCAGACTGAAGGGCATCCCAGAGGAAGTGACCTGTAAGAGCATGGCTGGAGGATGATTAGGTACTAACCACGTGGAGGTGGGAGGAGAGATTTTCCAGTAGGGAAACTGCGTGTGCGAAAGCATTGGCGGTGAGCTGAGATAGTTCATGATAATAACATTTGCTTTGATGGGTCAATTATTCTGAAGTGCAGGTTTCTTTAGAATGAGTCAGGTTGATGAGATTTCCCCCAGAATTCTAACTCACAGCTCTTTGTTTTATATGTATTTTTAACTAAAATTATTCATACATTTATTTTATTTTTAGGGAAGCTTTATGTTTTAAAACCTTTACTTTTTTATTTAAGTATAGTTGATCAAGGGGCTTCCTTGGTGGCTCAGTGGTAAAGAACCCAACTGCCAATGCAGGAGATGCGAGTTCCGATCTGGGTCAGGAAGATCCCTTGGTGGAGGGAATGGAAACCCACTCCAGTATTCTTGCCTGGAAAATTCCATGGACAGAGGAGCCCGGTGGGCTACAGTCCATGGAGTCGAAAAGAGTCTGACACGATTGAGTGAATAAGCAACAGCAATAGTTAATTGACAATGTTGTGACAGTTTTAGGTGTACAGTGAAGTAATTCAATTATACATATACATGTATCTATTTTTCTTCAAATTCTTTTCCCATTTAGATTGTTATACATTAATAATATTGAACAGAATTCCCTGTGCTATACATTTATTGTTGAGATGGCTCAGTTCAGTTCAGTCACTCAGTCGTGTCCAACTCTTTGTGACCCCATGAATCGCAGCACACCAGGCCTCCCTGTCCATCACCAACTCCCATAGTTCACCCAGACTCATGTCCATAGAGTCAGTGATGCCATCCAGCTATCTCATCCTCTGTTGTCCCCTTCTCCTCCTGCCCCCAATCTCTCCCAGCATCAGAGTCTTTTCCAATGAGTCAACTCTTCGCATGAGGTGGCCAAAGTACTGGAGTTTCAGCTTTGGCATCATTCCTTCCAAAGAAATCCCAGGGCTAATCTCCTTTAGAATGGACTGGTTGGATCTCCTTGCAGTCCAAGGGACTCTCAAGAGTCTTCTCCAACACCACAGTTCAAACACATCAATTCTTCGGCACTCAGCCTTCTTCACAGTCCAACTCTCACATCCATACATGACCACAGGAAAAACCATAGCCTTGACTAGACGGACCTTTGTTGGCAAAGTAATGTCTCTGCTTTTGAATATGCTATCTAGGTTGGTCATAACTTTTCTTCCAAGGAGTAAGTGTCTTTTAATTTCATGGCTGCAGTCACCATCTGCAGTGATTTTGGAGCCCCCCAAAATAAAGTCTGACACTGTTTCCACTGTTTCCCCATCTATTTCCCATGAAGTGATGGGACCAGATGCCATGATCTTCGTTTTCTGAATGTTGAGCTTTAAGCTAACTTTTTCACTCTCCTCTTTCACTTTCATGAAGGGTCTTTTTAGTTCCTCTTCACTTTCTGCCATAAGGGTGGTGTCATCTGCATATCTGAAGTTATTGAGATTTCTCCCAGCAGTCTTGATTCCAGCTTGTGCTTCTTCCAGCCCAGCATTTCTCATGATGTACTCTGCATATAAGTTAAATAAGCAGGGCGACAATATACAGCCTTGACATACTCCTTTTCCTATTTGGAACCAGTCTGTTGTTCCATGTCCAGTTCTAACTGTTGCTCAGGAGCTTTTAAAATGTCAGCAAAATAAGCCATGGCATGGTGGAAATGACAAACAAAATCCACCATTATCTGAGTTTATTTTGATTTATGAAGGACTGAATCCCATGGACGGAGGAGCCTGGTAGGCTGTAGTCTATGGGGTCGATAAGAGTCGGGCACGACTGAGCGACTTCACTTTCACTTTTCACTTTCATGCATTGGAGAAGGAAATGGCAACCCACTCCAGTGTTCTTGCCTGGAGAATCCCAGGGATGGAGGAGCCTAGTGGGCTGCCGTCTATGGGGTTGCACAGAGTCGGACACGACTGAAGCGACTTAGCAGCAGTAGCAGCCTAATTATTTTGGGGTTTCCCTGGTGGCTCAGATGGTAAAGAATCCACCTGCAATGCAGGCGACCTGGATTCAGTCCCTGGTTCAGGAAAATTCTCTGGAGGAGGAAATGGCTACCCACTCCAGTATGCTTTCCTGGAGAATCCCATAGACAGAGGAACCTGATAGGCTACAGTCCATGGAGTCACAAAGAATCAGAAATGACTGAGCGATTAACATTTTCACACTTTCATAATTATTTAGTGACCAGAGAAATTAAGGTCAGCCATGCATGGGGTTATGGGAGAGAAGAAAACTGTCCTAAGCCCAGAAGACTGGGTGTTACTAGCTTCTTTGGTGGCCTCGCTTCCCATGACCATTGGTAGACCTTACTTGCTGTCCACCTCCTGGTGCACTGTTGGGCTCCCCAGGGTGTGAGCACTAGCTGAATACTCTGATCTTCCGCACCCTAACCTTCCCTGTGATCTTTCGTCCTTTTCCCAGCCGGCAGCCCCAGGTGGCAAGTGCCCTGTGATCTGACAACTCTGAATAATTGATACCCCGCACACAGAAGTCAGGTTTAGGTCCTTTGGTTCAGCACGACGCTTTAGTCTTGTTGACCTTAACCTTCAGAGGCGCTCGGGCATTACAGAGAGATCAATAAAACTTCCCCTGGCCGGTCTGAGCGGACAGGAGCCTGACAGAGAGTGATGACCAGGGGGAGAGGGAAGGGAAGGTTGTGCTGCAACCTGGGGAACCGGAGAAGGGAGGGGGCATGAGGCGGTGATGGGGGAGGCGTGGGTCCAGGGAGAACATAGCGAGAGACAGGGAGAGAGAATTTTTAGGTTCCATGAAATGAATAATAAAGTGATGGGGAAAGGGGTTTGGCAAAGAGCGAAGACAGTTGAAAGGATACAGGAACACAAGGACAATGCAGGAAGGATAGGAGATTTATTTCTTTTTTAAAAAAATTGGGGTATAATCGCTTTACAACATTGTGTTAATTTCTACTGTGCAACAATGTGAATCAGCTATGTGTATACATATATTCCGTCCTTCTCAAGCCTCCCTCCCGCCCCACCCCCAGTCTCACCCCTCTAGGTCATCACCGAGCACTGAGCTGAGCTTCCCGTGCTGTACAGCAGCTTCCCACTAAAACTGCTGTTCACGTGTAGCGTCTGTATATGTCAGTGTTACTCTCTCAGTTCGTCCCACCCGCTCCTTCTCCACTGAGTCCACAAGGCCATTCTTAACTGTCATGAAAGGACATGCATGCAAAGCTCTGTCCTTTGGGGATGTCTCAAGTGGCTCACGACTCATGGGCAACAGACAACTAAATACTATAGCATTAGTCTCTCAGTCGTGTCCGACTCTTTGCGACCCCATGGACTGTAGCCTGCCAGGCTCTTCTGTCCATGGGATTTCCCAGGCAGGAATACTGGAGTGGGTGGGCATTTCCTTCTCCAGCAGATCTTCCTGACCCAGAGATTGAACCCAGGTCTCCCACATTGCAGGCAGACTCTTTACCGTCAAAGCCATCAGAGAATGAGGCAAATAAAATAAGGTCATGACACAGAAGTGAGGTAACTGCTTGCCCTTGGGGAGGGGAAGGGCCTTAATGCTTGACTGTCAACTCTGCTACAAGGGCATCTGGTACTATTTGGTTTCCTTATCTGACATTAATTATATTATTACATAGTATATGATATGCTGCAGTTATTTAATTGTTATTTAGTTGAATTATCTAGGTAGAATTATAATCCTCACCTTAAATGTGTAGAAATGTAAGCTTAGAAAGGTTGGACGTCCTGCATAAGCCAGTTGATAAATGCCAGAGCTGGAATATGCACTCGGTTTCTCTTGACCCCTAAG
Organism: Bos indicus; assembly: GCF_029378745.1. NCBI lineage: Eukaryota > Metazoa > Chordata > Mammalia > Artiodactyla > Bovidae > Bos > Bos indicus. Next base: position 35,422,651 of record NC_091788.1, on the reverse strand, counting down.
ACTGTGTGTTCCCTTCACCATCTCAGGCCGCCACCCACCAAGTGAAGCTTCAGAGTGATTTATTCATCGAGTCATTGGAGAAACCTTTAGTGTAAGCTCATTAAAAGTGGGCTATCTGATTAAAAAAAAAAGTCGACCTTGTCTATAACATCGTATATCCTGCATAAAGTATGCTAAAATATTTGTAGAAAGAAGGAGGAGATGGAGGGAGGCAGGGAGGAGGTGAAGGATGAAGGGAGAAAAGAAGGGAGGAAGGGAAGGAATTGTGCTTGAGCTGAATCTAAAAGAATAAATTATATTTTTCTGGGGATGATGGTGGGAGGAAGAGTTATTTGAGGCTGAGTAACATCCTCAAAAGGATGGGGTGTGTATTTATGTGATAAAAGAATGACAAGTAATTCTTTCTAGTTAGACTCTAGAGGGAAGAGAATAGTGGAAGGTGAGGTTGCTAAAGCAGAACCGGGACTTGTAGTTCGTTCATTCAGTCAAGGAAAATCTACAGAGTGACTGCTATGGAGGGCATTGCTAAAGAGGCTTAGGGCCTGACAGTGAATGAAACACCTGACCTTTGGATCTTATCTTCTAGTGAAGAGAAGCAGGGGATAAACATATAAATAAATTATACAGAATGTGAGAGGTACTAAATGCTTGGGGGTGGAAAATGTTAGTTGCTTAGTCGTGCCCGACTGTTTGCAAACCATGGACTGTCAAAAATCCCACCAGGGTCCCCGGGCCATGGGATTTCCCAGGCAAGATTACTGGAGTGGGTTGCCATTTCCTTCTCAAGGGGAACTTCCTGACCCAGGGTTCAAACCTGGGTCTTCTGCATTGCAGGCACATTCTTTACCATCTGAGCCACGAGGGAAGCCACCTTGCATGGGGGTGGAGGGTAAGCAGCAAACAGGAGCAGACCCAGACAGCGCATTGAAAGTAAGTTATTAGGAAGGTGACATTTGACTGGCATCTTGTGTTGGGGATGAATTCCAGGTAGCGAGAACAGGCTGCCTGAGGACTCGAGGGCAGAAGGCCAGTGTGGCGACGTGCGCTTGGTGAGGCTGGAGGTGGGAGAGGGGCCAGGAGTCCAGAGCATGTCAAGCCTTGAGGGAAACAAGGAGCACTGGCCTATTTGAAGCAGAGGAGTGGTGCTTGTCTGGAAAGGGTTAATCTGGCCGCTTTGTGGGGGCGGGTGTGAGGTTAGCTGTGGGGATATTACAGTGGCTCGAGCAGCTGACTGTTTTAAGGAAGGTGGCTCCAGTGGGCTCTGCTACCCATGACCGGATTCTGGGTGTGCTTAGAAGGGAGAGCTGGTAAGATTGTCTGATGGGTTAGACACAGAGTGTGAGAGAAACGTGGGGGTCAAAGGTAACCCTAGGCTTTTTATGTTCAAGTTTCCAGTATCCGGGGTGGAAATATTGTGGGTAACTCGAGTTTGTTGGCAAGGCTTTGGAGCTATTTTGTGCAGGATTCTTTGACAATTAGACACCCAAGTGGAGATGTCAGGTGGGCAGATGAATATAAAGAGGCTGGACCTTAGGGAGAGGACCCAGCAGGAGGCTTCCCGTGTGGAGTCATAAGCACGTAGAAGGGCTTTAAAACCATGAAACGAGGAGAGGCAGCCAGAGAGAGGAGAGAGGTCCACACATCACGGATGGGCTCATCTGCCGTGCCCATGGCTTGAAACTTCAGTTTGGATCGATGGGGAGCTATGAATATTTTGGGGGTTAGGAGTCACAGAATCTCAGCAGGGCTTGTTTCCCGGGCACCTTTGTTTGCCTGTTTTATACAAATGCTGCTCTGGTGGTCCCATGGGGATGCCCCAGGGAGGGGCAGTGGCGAGCCTGTGCAGTAGCCGCATGCAGGGGCAGCGGGGGCCTGCGGCAGACCAGGCCTGGGCAGGGATGGAGGGGCTAGATAAAGGGGAGAAGGGAAAAGGCGGCAAAACCAATTTTCCCTTCTACCCATTTCAAAACAGAAATCACCAGATCAATAGAATAGAAAACATAATTTAAGCCTAAAAAAGGGTTTTATGTGTTCTCTCTCTCTCTCTCTTAACTGCTTGAGGCATGGCTATGGTTTCTAATGCTTTGCTTCCTGGGGGCATAGCTGACAGCAGCCGGAAAGGAAAAGAGAGTTTTCAATGTCTCAGAAAATTCCTGTCTGAACCAAGGAGCATGAGAAGCTTGCTCTTTCCATTAGCTGTTTGGCACGTTCAGAGAAACCTTGTGAGACAGAGCTGAGTCCATCCTGATGGAAAGATGGGATTGCTGTATCCCCGAGGCCCCCCAGACTAAATAATTGTAGTCATCTCACCTTGTATGGGATAGATGAGAAGGAACACAGTGTAGTATCTAGCCTTGTCATGACACATGCTAGCTGCTATTTGACTAAGAAGAATGCTTTATGGTTTAAAATCACTTTTTAAAGTTTTTATTATGGGGGTATAATTGATTTACCACGTTGTGTTAGTTTCTGCTGTACAGCAACATGAATCAACTGTAAGTATACATATATCCGCTCCTTCTTGAGCCTCCTCCCCACTCCCCACTCCGCCCCATGCACCCCTCTAGGTCACCACAGAGCACTGAGCTGAGCTCCCTGGTACGTATATACAATGCAGTGTTACTCAACCAATAAAAAAGAACAGAATTGAGTCATTTGTACTGATGTGGATGGACCTAGAGTCTGTCATACAGAGTGAAGTAAGTCAGAAAGAGAAATACAAATATGGTATATTAAGACACATATGTGATGATCTAGATGAAATCTAGAATCTACAAACCTATTTGTAGGGCAGGAATAGAGACACAGACATAAAATCACTTTTATATACCTTATCACAATGAAGAATCACAATGATCCTTTGACATAAATAAGGAAGGTTTCCCTCTTTTACTGAGAACAGAGAAACTTGGTCCTAACCAGGTGAAGTGACTTACTTGCATCACAGAGAAACAGAACTGGGAACTGACCCGGTTTGCAAAGCTGAAATGTGCTTTTCCGGAGCGTGTGCTGCCCGCAGAGGAGCCACAACACTGAGTACACCGGGCCTGGTGTTTAGAGCATGCTCAGGCTAGAGGGTGCATAATCCTCTCCCCTCAGCTCCATACTTGACAACTGTTTCTTGAAAATATAACACTGAAGTGTGGCTGGTCACTGCCATCATCCACAAATGGGCCTGCAAAGGCAATCTCCAAGCCTACAAGGGGGTTAAACATGGCCCCCGTGTTGGTCAAATAGCAGTTGCCAGGTGTCAGGTCCAAGGGTAGGAATTATACTGTGTTCTTATCCACACATGCTCTGTCTCCTCATCTGGTCACGTCCCCGTCTTCCCCATGCTGTGCATTTTGCCGCCAGGTCTTCCTGGCTGGCCAGGTGATGTAGTGAGAGAATAGTGGCCTTTCCAACTGGAATTCTTTTGCTATTTAGTCACTAAGACAAGTCCCACTCTTTTGCAATGCCATGGACTATTATCCATCAGCCTCCTCAGATCTTAGTAGGGCGTGGGGGTGGAATTCTTTTTTCATTGTCCTAAATCACACATGCACACGCATGCTCAGTCGCTTCAGTCATGTCCGACTCTTTGTGACCATATGGACCACAGCCCACTGGGCTCCTCTGTCCATGGGATTCTCCAGGCTGGAATACTGGAGTGAGTTGCCATGTCCTTCTCCAGGGGATCTTCCCGACGCAGGGATGGAACCCGCATCTCTTTTGTCTCCTCCATTGGTGGGTGGATTCTTTACCTCTAGCGCTGCCTGGGAAGCCCAAATCGCACGTTTCCTTCCCTAGAGGCATTTTGAATTTAGTTGACGGAACACAAGCAGCCTTCCACGCCCTTGATTCTCTGGATGAGGATTTCAGCTGCTTCCCTAACTGTCTCTCCACTGCACTTTGTGCCTGTTGAAGACCAGTGATGTTGGAGACCCACCTGATGGATTTGTTTGTCAGCAAGCAAGGAGACTCCACCTCTGTCCCTGAAACATTGTGATCAAACACAGTTAATTCTAGGGCAAAGGCAGTGCAGCGGCAGGGCTTTTAAAAATCAATTAGCAATGCAATTCAAGATTAAAAACAGAAGAGGACTAATTCTGTTTTCCATTTGGGAGGTAGGCCATTTAAGGAACAGCAGGACAAAGGCCAAAGTCTTTATAGGAGAATTTAATCAGAAGTGAAGCAAGAAGCCAGGTGTCTTTGTTGGGTTCCCTGAGAGTGCTCAGTGGTTGAAGGCATGCTTCATTCCCCAGGACCTTTCAAGGCTTTTGTCTTCCTAACCTCAACTCTACTCCATTCTTTTAGCTCTACTCTGTATGAATTATGTGTACTTGTTCATGCTTTTTTTTTTGTCCCTGTAATTATTCAAAACTATGTCTTCTTGACCTGTACCATTTGCCCATCAGCTCTAGAGAGCAGGGTCCTTTAATCTGCTGACTTTGGAAGCTGGGGAGGGGCAGGGTACATCTTCCATGCCTTTTACTATGGATTAGAGCCCCATAATGAATGTCAGGGGTTCATGGTTTGGGGTTTAGTGGCAAAGGATGTGAAGAGAAGTACTTTAGACACTGGCAGATCTATGCGTTTGAAGTCCTCCTATTATGTCTAATTTCAAGCACTACATAGAATGGACACTCTTTACGTTTTGAAAATGATAACTTATTCCAGACTGAAATTTCTCTCTAACGCCAGGATCTGCTCTCCTCTCTCCCCTTTCTATGTTTTCATCTTAGTATAAGGAGAGAATGGAGGAGGAAATGGCTACTCACTCCAGTGTTCTTGCCTAGAGAATCCCAAGGACAGGAGCCTTGCAGGCTACATCCGTGGGGTTGCAAAGAGTCAGATACAACTGAGCGTCTGAGCACCCATAAGGAGAAAAACGATAATTCATTTATAAAGGCTGTGAAAGTAATGCAGGTAGAGATTTCACCCATGCCTTATCGCAACTAGATCATAATTGTCTTCCTGAGTCCAGGTCAGGAAAGACTTGAAGTGTTACCAAATGCACGTGTGTGTGCCTCACACACAGTGAGGCAAAACAAACCGGAACGTTGGAGTTTGGAGCAAAGTAAGGCTTATTGCAGGGTCCTTCAAGGAGAGGAGTGGCTTGTACCCACCAAACCCCTGGAGGGTTTCAGCAAAGCATCTTTCAAGGCCTCGTGAGGGAGCGGTGTGGTTAGTTGTTGCAAACTTCTTGGTGTTGGAATCCTTTGTTTTTGCAGCCATCCACACAGGTAAACCTCCAACAAGAAAAATGTCATTTTCCATTCTGCAACTTTTTATCTCTATGTTAATGGGAAAGTGTTATCCCCTTAAAGGCCAGAGTCTTAAGAATGAGATATCCCTTTGTTTCAGGCTATGCGTGGGTGCTAAGTCGCTTCGGTTGTGCCTGACTCTTTGTGACTCTATGTACTGTAGCCCACCGGGCTCCTGTGTCCATGGGATTCTGTAGGCAAAAATACCGGAGGGGGTTGCCATGCCATTCTCCAGGGGATCTTCCTGACCCAGGAATTGAACCTGCTTTTCTTTTGTCTCCTGCTTTGGCAGATGAATTCTTTACCGCTAGTGCCACCTGGGAAGCCCCGTTTCAGGCTACAGGCAACATTCTTTCACAAAACGTGCGGAGCCAACATGACTAAGCACAGGAAAAGGAACAGGTCTATTACAGAGTCAGATTTGTTCTTCCTGTCACAGAAAGACATTCACCATGGCTCCGGTTTTCCTTGTGTTTCTCCTTAGCTCTGCTCGTATCGTTCATGAGATTCGACTGTGTGTTTCCTGTCTGCTTCCATGTTCTAGCTGCCAGTGAGCTTGGAGTGAAGTTCATTTCCTCTGGGCCTCTTTCCAATTCTGCACAGAGTAAACTCGGACTCCACACAGACCTTCCAGATCTCTCACCCCGGTTGTCATTCACCTGTCATGCCTGATGTCATCATCACTTTCCTACGGACTTTATCCTTCCCCAGCTGTGCTGCTTGATTCCTACCTGTCTGCTCCCAGGTCTCAAGACTCCTGGGTGGAGGCAACAGCTGCTGACACTCTTGTGGTCCCCGATTTTGGGAGTCAGCAATGTTCACCCTTGCATCTTGTTCCACCACGACTGGTGTTCCAGTTTCTCCTCCTGGGCTCTTACCTCGTTATCCATCCCTAACCCACTCATGAGTCTTTTATATTGTTCTTATTGATGTATAATGGACACAACACAGTTATATTCATCCTAGGTGTACAACTTAGTGCTTTCATATATGTGTATATTGCTAAGTAATCACCAGACTAAGCCCAGTGAACACTGGTCACCGAACATGGTTACACATTGTTTTTCTTGCCGTGAGAACTTTTAAGATCTACTCTGTTAGCATCTTTCAAATATGCAAAATAGTGTTATTAACTATTGTCACCAAGCCGCAGGTTACCTCGTCCTCTCATTATTCTTCATTATTTACATACAGATGTCGGGTGGCCGAGGGCTGAGCTAATCTCATTCCTCAGTACACAGCACACTTTCACTCCTGAATGCAGAGTTCCAAAGAATAGCAAGAAGAGATAAGAAAGCCTTCTTCAGTGATCAGTGCAAAGAAATAGAGGAAAACAACAGAATGGGAAAGACTAGGGATCTCTTCAAGAAAATCAGAGATACCAAAGGAACATTTCATGCAAAGATGAGCTCGATAAAGGACAGAAATGGTATGGACCTAACAGAAGCAGAAGATATTAAGAAGAGATGGCAAGAATACACAGAAGAACTGTACAAAAAAGATCGTCACGACCCAGATAATCACGATGGTGTGATCACTGACCTAGAGCCAGACATCCTGGAATGTGAAGTCAAGTGGGGCTTAGAAAGCATCACTACAAACAAAGCTAGTGGAGGTGATGGAATTCCAGTTGAGCTATTCCAAATCCTGAAAGATGATGCTGTGAAAGTGCTGCACTCAATAGGCCAGCAAATTTGGAAAACTCAGCAGTGGCCACAGGACTGGAAAAAGTCAGTTTTCATTCCAATCTCAAAGAAAGGCAATGCCAAAGAATGCTCAAACTACCGCACAATTGCACTCATCTCACACGCTAGTAAAGTAATGCTCAGAATTCTGCAAGCCAGGCTTCAGCAATATGTGAACCATGAATTTCCTGATGTTCAAGCTGGTTTTAGAAAAGGCAGAGGAACCAGAGATCAAATTGCCAACATCCGCTGGATCATGGAAAAAGCAAGAGAGTTCCAGAAAAACATCTATTCTGCTTTATTGACTATGCCAAAGCCTTTGACTGTGTGGATCACAATAAAGTGTGGAAAATTCTGAAAGAGATGGGAATACCAGACCACCTGATCTGCCTCTTGAGAAATTTGTATGCAGGTCAGGAAGCAACAGTTAGAACTGGACATGGAACAACAGACTGGTTCCAAATAGGAAAAGGAGTATGTCAAGGCTGTATATTGTTACCCTGTTTATTTAACTTATATGCAGAGTACATCATGAGAAACACTGGACTGGAAGAAACACAAGCTGGAATCAAGATTGCCGGGAGAAATATCAATAACCTCAGATATGCAGATGACACCACCCTTATGGCAGAAAGTGAAGAGGAACTCAAAGGCCTCTTGATGAAAGTGAAAATGGAGAGTGAAAAAGTTGGCTTAAAGCTCAACATTCAGAAAACGAAGATCATGGCATCCGGTCCCATCACTTCATGGGAAATAGATGGGGAAACAGTAGAAACAGTGTCAGACTTTATTTTTCTGGGCTCCAAAATCACTACAGATGGTGACTGCAGCCATGAAATGAAAAGACGCTTACTCCTTGGAAGGAAAGTTATGACCAACCTAGACAGCATATTCAAAAGCAGAAACATTACTTTGCCAACAAAGGTTTGTCTAGTCAAGGCTATGGTTTTTCCTGTGGTCTTGTATGGATGTGAGAGTTGGACTGTGAAGAAGGCTGAGCGCCGAAGAATTGATGCTTTTGAACTGTGATGTTGGAGAAGACTCTTGAGAGTCCCTTGGACTGCAAGGAGATCCAACCAGTTCATTCTGAAGGAGATCAGCCCTGGGATTTCTTTGGATGGAATGATGCTAAAGCTGAAACTCCAGTACTTTGGCTACCTCATGCGAAGAGTTGACTCATTGGAAAAGACTCTGATGCTGGGAGGGACAGGGGGCAGGAGGAGAAGGGGACAACAGAGGATGAGATGGCTGGATGGCATCACTGACTCGACGGATGTGAGTCTGGGTGAACTCCGGGAGTTGGTGATGGACAGGGAGGCCTGGTGTGCTGCGATTCATGGGGTCGCAGAGTCGGACACGACTGAGTGACTGATCTGATCTGACCCCTGAAAAACACTTCCTTATTTTCCCTGCATCTCCAGTTTCACTCCTGTCGTCCTTTTCCCATATTCCCTCCTGCCCCCTATTCCCCCACGTGAATGTGTTCTTTAAATCTCATTAAATGTGCATGGATGTGCATGAAGCATGATGTGTACTGCATGTGCATGTCACTGATGGATCCATTCCTCTGATTCTTCAGGGCTCTTTCCAACTTCCTTGTATCCCACACAATTCCATGACGGGCACCCCCTTTCACACACTCTTTCCTAGTGCCTCTAGGAAGCAGAACCGGTGATGGCATGGCTGAGTGACGGGACTGCACATGCTGACTTGTAGTAAGAGCTGCCATATTGCTTTTCCATGAGGCATTACACGTCTACACTCCTCCATACACTGTGAGCTCCCATCTGCCACTTGCTCACCAACACTTACTCTTATCTACTTCCTGATTGCTGTTTTTGTATACCATGCTCATGGGCGCAGAGTTAGCTCGTCATTACTTTCTTTTGTAATTCTCAGTTTACTGCTGAGTGGGAGCCTCTCTTCATGGACTTGTTTGCTTTATGGCTTTTTCTTTGGTATGAGGCAGAGATTCTTTTGCTTATTTTGTTTAATTTTGCTGCCTTTTTCTTAGAGATCTGTAAGAATTTTTTTTGTTATTCCAGATATTAATTTATTGAGCTTCAGATGTTAAGAAAAATATATATGTATGTGTGTGTGTGTGTGCTAGTTGCTCAGTTGTATCCGACTCTGCAACTCCATGGGCTGTCGCCCACAAGAGTACTGGAGTGGGCAGCCATTCCCTTCTCCAGGAGATCTTCCTGACCCAGGGATCAAACCTGGGTCTCCTTCAATATGTGTATATATATATTTTGAACCTAGGCAGTTGGGTTACAGCATATACACTCTTTATACTCTTAATCACCATATAAGGCACCATTGACAAAAGTAATATACATACACACACACACACACACACACACATATATATATATATATATAAACTTTTGTCAATGATGCCTTATATGGTGATTAAGAGTATAAAGAGTGTATATGCTGTAACCCAACTGCCTAGGTTCAAATCCTAACTATGTGGCTTTAGTGATGCTCCTCTGTTTTCTGTCTATAAAATGGGCATACTAAAGTTACCGTCTTTATTTGGGATTAAATGATTTTACATTTGTAAAGAAAAAAACTCTGTGTGTGTATTTTTGCAGTGAAAGCAAATATATTTTTTTCTTGGCTTTACACTGTTCCCATTGAGGTAATTAATATGAAACCCACCTTAACATAGTATAACCTTGATGTAACGAAACGTAAGGATCTAGCTTTGGTTTTTCCCCATGGTGTGAGCCAGTGTTCTTTCTCGGACCATCTACTAAACAGTCAGTCATCCTGTGGCTTTGTGGAGCTCCTGTTCCTGTGCCGAGTTCCTGCGCGTACTCGGTTATTTTTCTGAGCTCTCTCGCCTGTTCCATCCGTCTGCTGTTCCTGGGCTTGTACTGCACTGTACCCTCAGCACCCAGGAGGATGCTTTTCCTCTTCCTCTGCATTCTTTCTCCTGGATCCCTATTGTGCTGGCGGTGTACGTGGTACACATCTCGTGGTTTCTGTAAGATTCTCAGAAGCTCTCCTGGACCAAAACACTTACCACATTTTCTTCCTCCATTGTTAGACTGTAAACTGGTGCATCTTTTGCTCTTGTGGAAATTTCCAGGCATAGTATCAGGGGCAGTCAATTAAGATATTTTTAAGGATTAAAAATAAGCACCACTTGCCAATTTCACTGTATCATTCTAAATGAAAGAATGTCTAATGATTTTCATGCACTGTTGAGTGAATTGTGAGTTGGCTTTGTCATTCTGAGTTTGTCCATTTGAGGCAGAGAGTCATTTTTAAAACCAACTCTGTCAGAGAGGTTTAAACCATTGTGCACTCTCTAAGCTGAACCGATTCAAAACAATGAATAAACCGACAGATACACGTAGAGCAAACAAATTAACGTGGAATAAATGCTGTGCATTTACCAGTCTGCTGGGTCATCAGGACCCCGAGAAGAACTTTAAGCTCATTAAAATGGACTCCAGGTTTCCTACAGGGCTGTCATGGCCAGATTACCTCTCCCCTCTGTTCCTGATACAAGAGGTCAGTAGGATGAAAGTGGTAAAGAATCCACCTGCCAGTGCAGGAGACACCAAGGACTCAGGTTCGATCCCGGACACGACTGTGCTACTGAGCATGCACGCACTGTCACCAGGAAAGGGGAAAGTTCTGCCCAGAATTTCCTGTCATTTATCATGGAGAGCTTTGTGGTGTTCTCTGTGCAGGATGAGGGATGAGATGGCCTAGACCAGCGACCCCACAGCTGCTTCATCAGAACCCTACGCTGCCAGCCCCAACAGCCAGACGTCCTCAGGGGGCCCTGGCCTGTGTCCACGGGGTCTTGTTACCTTTGCAAAAATGATTAAGTGGCCTTAATATATTTAGAGCGTATCATTGGTGCAGTTTAATTGCTGACGTTTTTCATTTTTGTAATTTTGGAGAATCTTGAATGCATATATTGGCTTTTGATATAATGGCATAAAGTCAAAGCAGCGAGAGCAGGGCCATAGGTGGGCTTGGACGTGGAAACGGGTGAGTGGAGGCGATGAATTGTTCTGATCCTTATTGTTCCTTTCCTGTCTCCAGTTGGGCTGGTGGGAGGGAGTCTGGTTTGCTGGACAGCTGTCAGTCAGCTCTTGTCTAGAAGCTGCCGTTTACACCTCATAGTTTTCCGTGTTCTTTTCGCATTCAGAAGAGAAATCATCTGATACATTCAGTTTTCTAAATTCTTCCTTTCTTGTTCCCGGTTTCTGGCTCTATGAGATGGGCACCCTGGGTAACACACAGGTAACTTGGAAGGATGCGGCAGAATCATCCTCTTTGCTCCAGCCCCTCCTGGCTGAGGGGTAACCGCATTCACAACCCATGGATCCAATTACTGGTGTAAATAACCAAGTCCATATGCACTCTGCAGCTCCAGGGTCTGCAGTTTGAGGGCATACTCTCAGAATTCAAAGTCTTCCCCATGCCTCTGTTTCTAATTTACAGAGGGAAACAAGCCAATGTAGGGAGTAGTAAAAAAAAAAAAAAAAAAAAAATTCTGGCAAAGATGCCCACGTGCTAATACAGCTCGCATTTCCCTAACTTTGCTCTCTCTGAGCACAAGCATGTTAAATTTCCCACAACTGTTACCTAAATGAGGAGCAGCAGGAGTGATACGCCACGGATGAGGTTATGAGTGTGTGGGTAGCACATGGCCGCTAATCTCTGCTGACATTTACTTCCACTCCTGAGCAGGGGGTGACCAGCCCCGCCGGTCCTCCTGCAGAAGATAAATGTCAGCCCCATCCGTCGGATGCTTTCTATGCATGCATGCATATTGGAAATCAAACCTATTTGGCATATAACACACGGAGGCCCCGGTGCCCAGCCCTCAGAAGCACATTGATTGTTCTTGGCCATCCCTCTCACCACCAGGTTTGATAGAGCTGGAGAACAGCGGACGAGTTTGCTGCATGTTTAATGGAAGAACAAAAAAAGCCGACTAAGCTTAACAGTTTCTGCCTCTTGTGCCTTCAGGGCTAGGCTTTGTCTCCCCATGGGTTGTGCTTTTCCAGGAGCATCTGCTTGTCCTCTTGTGAAGGCAGAGAGCTGGTGCATGTCCAGCAAGGGCTTTCTGTTCCTGTTCGGTGGTTCTGTGTGTTTTGATTGCCCTCAGAGTGGGCCCTACCCATCACTCAGGTGCAGCTTGCTTGCTTCTTCAGCCCTGGGCAGTGGAAGTCATAGCATTCTTGAGCAGTTGTTTCCTTCACATAAAGGAAAAAGAGGTTTTGGTTTTAAGGTCTGGCAAGTTCATTAATGAACTTACTCTTTAAAAAAAAAACAAAACTTGTATTGGAGTCTAGTTGAAAACGTTGTGTTAGTTTCAAGCATACAGCAACATGAATCTGTTATATATACACACAGAGATCCACTCTTTTAAAATTCTTTTTCCCTACAGATCATTACAGAGTATTGAGTAGAGCTCTCTGTGCTATATAGTAGGTCCTTATTAGTTACCTATTTTTATATAGTAGTGTGTATATGACAATCTCTGCTGCTGCTGCTGCTAAGTTGCTTCAGTCATGTCCGACTCTGTGCAACCCCATGGATGGCAGCCCACCAGGCTCCCCCGTCCCTGGGATTCTCCAGGCAAGAACACTGGAGCAGGTTGCCATTTCCTTCTCCAGTGCATGAAAGTGAAAAGTGAAAGTGAAGTCGCTCAGTCATGTCTGATTCTTAGCGACCCCATGGACTGCAGCCTACCAGGCTCCTCCGTCCATGGGATTTTCCAGGCAAGAGAACTGGAGTGGGGTGCCATTGCCTTCTCCGATGTCAATCTCTATCTCGAGTTAATACCCACCCCTACTCTTTCCCCTTGGTAACCACAAGTTTGTCTTCTAGGTCAGTGCCTCTATTTCTGTTTTGCAAATAAGTTCATTTGTATCCCATTTTTTATTCCACATGTAAGTGATGTTGTATGACATGTTTACTCTTAACCCTGAATATCTAAAGCCATTTGCACACAGTGTTCATATGAGGTGGTAAATGGCTGGTATAAATATATCCAGTAAGGGCTGGCATCATAAAATAGTCACACACAGGAGATTTTGTTTCTTTTGGTTTCATCCCATAAAAATATGGTGTCCCATGGAGATCTGAAGTGCAAACCTTGGTCACTCAATGCAATGTGAGATGCTTTCAAGAAAGAAAATGAAGAGGGTGGTGCCCAGTCTCCATTCTCTAGGCGTGATTAACAATGCAGCATGATGTGGCCTCTGATAGGCAAGCACAGCACCAAATAATTTTTGGAGCAAATCAATCATGAGCCAAAGAGAAGAGAAAGTTGCCCAGAATGGTTGCAGAATCAGGAGGGTGTGTGCTGGAGGGAGCTGGACTGATACCCGGGGGCTCTGGGTGCTCAGGAGGAAAGCAGGGGTGTGTGCAGTCAGGCTTCCATGTACCTTCTGGAATGTTAAGAATGAGAGTGCACGTCATTTCTGCAGCTGAGATAAAAAGCCTGCTTAGAAAGTAAAGCAGAATTTATACTTTGGAATAGAAGGTGTAACCTTGGAAGAAGCAGTTGTGGAGGCGGGATTACTTGGAACAAAATAGTAATACTTTGAGTCCAGAGAACTCCAGGAAGTTAGTCATTTGGGTATTTTGTTATCACATATCTTTCTTCAGAACAGAAAGAGTTTCCCAGGTGGTGCAGTTTTAAAGAATCTGCCTGCCAGTGCAGGAGATGTAAGAGTTGCGGGTTCGATCCCTGAGTCAGGAAGATCCCCTGGAGGAGAGAATGGCAACCGCTCCGGTATTCTTGCCTGGAAAATTCCATGAGGAGTCTGGCAGGCTATAGTCCAGGGGGTTGAAAAGAATCAGACATGACTGAGCATCGCACTCACACTCCTTCAAAACAGTGATAGACTCATAGAACGTTTGCAGTGGGGAGGACTTCAAATAAGTTTGGTCAGAGAATCTGTTCTTATGAACTGATCTTATCTAATATTAAGAAGTGAAAGCTAACAGACAAAATCAGAAGAAAAAAAACCCTAGTAGCCCCGTGATGGCTAAGGGCAGGTGCAGTTGGAGGCCTTCCTTCTTCACCTGACCCTGTCCTGGAGGCCACCCCGCCCCCATCAGAACCTGAGGGATTTATGGAACATGTCTGGAACCCTATTATTTCTGGTATTAGTTCCTCAACCAGCCTCACATGTACTCTATCAGAATAGGCTTCCTTAGGATGTTAAGTGTTCAGAAGCTGCTTATATAACCAGCGCCCAGAGAATGGCAGTGTGCACTAGTGCATGGAAGGCTGTGAGGGATCCTTCAGTTCTGAGGTGCATTCATGCATGTTTGACCTAGTTTCTCCCCTGCATCCTTGAGTGTATCCGTACCTGACTCGGAAACCCTTTCATCAGAAACACCTATTAACATCTGGGGCAAACAAGTGGCCTGGAATGCGGTTTAGGAGGCATGCCTCTTGTCAGGGTTCTGGTCTAATTCCCTCATTTTTCAAGTGGGGGCTCTGAGGCTTAGAGAGAGGGTGACATGCTGGGGTCACACATTGGAACATAGTTAGGAAGCGTGTGTAGGACTCGTGGGTCTGTGAAGTTAAGGGGCTTTCCAGATATTCTTTTGATTTTAACACTTCCTCATGTCTCTAGAAAAGTTGGAGGCTTTCCAAGTGGCTCAGCAGTGAAGAATCCACACGCAATGCAGAAGATGCAGGGAACGTGGATTTGATCCCTGGGTCAGGAAGATCCTCGGGAGGAGGAAATGGAAACCCACTCCAGTATTCTTGCCTGGAGAATCCCATGGACATAGGAGCCTGGCAGGCTGCAGTCCTATTCCGTTCTGTCCAGGCTGCACCCTGAAACACAGAAAGTCAAGATTTCCTAGCTGGACTTGACTATGAGACTCGCTACTGTGCCCCGGTTTACTTACTGGGTACTCAGTCAATCTCCCTGATGAAGAGCAGAGGTAAGGCTGCCCATTTCTTAGATTTCAGGACATGCTAAGACTGAGATTTCAACTGAAGCAGATGTGCAATGGCATCATTAGCAAGTGGCATGGTACTTTCATAAGGTTTCAAGAAACCAGTGGTCCTTGCCAACCCTCTGTAGTGATCTAGGTGTTTTGCTCTGTTGGCATCAGGAAACTGGACAAATCTCTGACCAAAGGAAAGGGCAGCCTACAAGAATTATGGAGGTGCGATGAAAGGGAGCTACAGAACCCTCTCAACTGCCCCCGCTTAATTAAGATTTGATCAGGCAGGCTCTCTGTGGCCATTAATTCATTATCTGGTAATCCAATAAGGGGTGATTGTTTGAGGCTGTTTGAGAGACACTTGCCTCATTATTAACTCAAAAGCGGCCAGAAAGCACCAGGTACTAAGATGTCATTCTTTTTACCCAGAAGACGGTGTGACATTGAAAAATATTTGACATTCATTTTTGACAGTGCTTTTACTTTCAGACTTTATGGCTGAAACATTCAAAAATCTGTGGATATGATAATGGAGCTGGTGACATCTAATTACTAATGGCAGTTAATGATAATAGCCCTTCGTGATTATGGCGGGCCATTCTGAACAAGGAGCTCACTGCTCTTTGCCCATGTTAATTAATAAAGACGAGCATGTAGGACCAGAAAGGCAACTTTCTGACTTTACTGCTGCTGAGTAAACTGAGTCATATTTGAGCTTCCTCTTACTAATATACAACTCATTACAGAAACCACACAGACTATAGTTTTAAAGTTAATTGAAGAGGAAAAAGGATCAGAGAGAAGAAAGTAGAAGCAATGGATGTCAGGAAATTTGGTATTATTAGAATATGTGGTTGCCTTGGTTCCTTCCATTCATGTATTTTTGAAATAAGAGTTGGTCATTTGTAAGGGCTTCGCTGAAAGCTCAGTTGGTAAAGAATCTGCCTGCAATGCGGGAGACCTGGGTTTGATCCCTGGGTTAGGGAGATCCCCTGGAGAAGGGAAAGCTACCCACTGCAGTATTCTGGCCTGGAGAATTCCATGGGCTGTATAGTCCATTGGATCGCAAAGAATCGGACAGGACTGAATGACTTTCACTTTCACTGGATTGGCAGCCAGACCTTTTCCGGTAGATAAGCTGTTGGCAAAGTGATGTCTTGCATATGTGTCCAGAGCAGGATGAATTTACTAACTTCCTGTATAGCCTCTGAGATGCTGGGTTCTGCTGTGAAGTCAAATTCAACTTGAGTGATGGTGCTTTATTGGCCCTGGTAAGTAAAGTAAAGTAGCTCAGTTGTGTCCCACTCTTTCCAACCCCATGGACTGTAGCCTACCAGGCTCCTCTGTCCATGGGATTTTCCAGGCAAGAGTACTGGAGTGGGGTGCCATTTCCTTCTCCAGGGTATCTTCCTGACCCAGGGATGGAACCCAGGTCTCCAGCATTGGACAGATGTTTTACAGTCTGAGCCACCAGGGAAGACACAGTGGCCCTGGTAGATGTAACCAATGTCTGTTTGCCAGACACCTATTTGGAAATGGAAATTTTAATTAAAAGAAGGAAACTGAATTGAATGATCTCTATTGATTTCCTCTAACATCTCCCAAATTATCTAATGATGACTTACGTATAGAATATCAAACAAAGAATCATCTTTAAAAATGAATTTACCATAAGATCCAGCAGACCCACTCCTAGGCATAGATCTGGAAAAGACAAAGCTCTAATTTGAAAAGATATGTGTACCCTAGTGTTCATAGCAACACTATTTACAATAGCCAAGACATGGAAGCAGCTTAAATGTCCATTGATAAATGAATGGATTAGGAAAGTGTGATACATATACACAATGGAGTGCTACTCAGTCATAAAAAAGGATGAAATAATGCCATTTGTGGCGACATGAATGGATCTAGAGATTATGATACTAAGTGATGCTATGCTATGCTAAGTCACTTCAGTCGTGTCCGACTCTGTGTGACCCCATAGACGGTAGCCTACCAGGCTCCCCCGTCCCTGGGTTTCTCCAGGCAAGAACACTGGAGTGGGTTGCCATTTCCTTCTCCAATGCATGAAAGTGAAAAGTGAAAGTGAAATCGCTCAGTTGTGTCCGACTCTTAGTGACCCCATGGACTGCAGCCCACCAGGCTCCTCCATCCATGGGATTTTCCAGGCAAGAGTACTGAAGTGGGGTGCCATTAAAGTTAAAGACAAATATCATATCATGTCACTTATATGTGGAATTAAAAAAAAATACAAATAAACTTATTTAGAAACAGACTGACAGACATAAAAAGAAAACTTACAGTTACCAAAGGGGAAAGGGAGTGGAGGAGGGATAAATTTGGAGTATGGGATTAGTAGACACAAACTCTATACTTACAGTAGATAAACAAGGATTTTCTTTATAGCACAGGAAACTGTATTCAGTATCTTATAATAGCATATAATGGAAAAGAATTAAAAAGCACACACACAAATACATATAAATGTGTATGTATGTATGTGTGTATATATATATATATATATATATATATATATATATATATATATATATACAGCTTCAGCAATATGTGATCCTTGAACTTCCTGATGTTCAAGCTTGTTTTAGAAAAGGCAGAGGAACCAGAGATCAAATTGCCAACATCCGCTGGATCATGGAAAAAGCAAGAGAGTTCCAGAAAAACATCTATTTCTCCTTTATTGACTATGCCAAAGCCTTTGACTGTGTGGATCACAATAAAGTGTGGAAAATTCTGAAAGAGATGGGAATACCAGACCACCTGATCTGCCTCTTGAGAAATTTGTATGCAGGTCAGGAAGCAACAGTTAGAACTGGACATGGAACAACAGACTGGTTCCAAATAGGAAAAGGAGTATGTCAAGGCTGTATATTGTTACCCTGTTTATTTAACTTATATGCAGAGTACATCATGAGAAATGCTGGACTGGAAGAAACACAAGCTGGAATCAAGATTGCCGGGAGAAATCTCAATAACCTCAGATATGCAGATGACACCATCCTTATGGCTGAAAGTGAAGAGGAACTCAAAAGCCTCTTGATGAAAGTGAAAGTGGAGAGTGAAAAAGTTGGGTTAAAGCTTAACCTTCAGAAAACGAAGATCATGGCATCCGGTCCCACCACTTCATGGGAAATAGATGGGGAAACAGTGGAAACAGTGTCAGACTTTATTTTTGGGGGCTCCAAAATCACTACAGATGGTGACTGCAGCCATGAAATTAAAAGACGCTTACTCCTTGGAAGGAAAGTTATGACCAACCTAGATAGCATATTCAAAAGCAGAGACATTACTTTGCCAACAAAGGTTCGTCTAGTCAAGGCTATGGTTTTTCCTGTGGTCATGTATGGATGTGAGAGTTGGACTGTGAAGAAGGCTGAGTGCCAAAGAATTGATGTGTTTGAACTGTGGTGTTAGAGAAGACTCTTGAGAGTCCCTTGGACTGCAAGGAGATCCAACCAGTTCATTCTGAAGGAGATCAGCCCTGGGATTTCTTTGGAAGGAATGATGCTAAAGCTGAAACTCCAGTACTTTGGCTACCTCATGTGAAGAGTTGACTCATTGGAAAAGACTCTGATGCTGGGAGGGATAGGGGGCAGGAGGAGAAGGGGACGACAGAGGATGAGATGGCTAGATGGCATCACTGACTCGATGACTCCGGGAGTTGGTGATGGACAGGGAGGCCTGGCGTGCTGCGATTCATGGGGTCGCAAAGAGTCAGACATGACTGAGTGACTGATCTGATCTTACAGCTTCACAAGTGGTTCGGTGGTAAAGAACCCACTTGCCAGTGCAAGAGATATAAGAGCCTTGGGTTTGATCCCTGGGTCAGGAAGAGCCTCTGGAGGAAGAAATGGCAACCTACTTGGGTATTCTTGTGATGGAAATCTCATGGACAGAGGAGCCCGACAGGCTACAGTCCATGCGGATGCAAAGATTTGGACATGACTGAGCAGACATGCACATATATTTGCACACACCTGAATAGCATTATTGTATACCTGAAACTAACACACCATTGTAAATCAACTATACTTCAATTGAAAATATTTTAAAAATAAAATTAGAAAGGGATAATTACTCACATTTTCCAGTGTTCCATATAGAAATGAAGTGACTTTTCACCGTACTCTCAAAAACAAGTGGGAGACCACACCATCATTTTATATATTAGTTTCATTCCCAAATAGTTAATGAAGGACCTCCTAGGTGCCAAGCACTGTGCTGAGCCCCTGATTTATTAACAGAAAAAGCTTTGATTGTGGCCCTTAAGACACTCAGTTCAGTGATAGAAAAGGAGATAAACCAATATAATCCAGTGTGATAAATCCTACAGCAGAGGCATGAGCAAGCTGTGGCCAATTGGGGTGCAGAGTAGAGCAAGAGTTGACCTTGCAAGTAGCCCGATGTATTTTCAAAGACTAGAGTTTGAATCAGAATCTATTATTGCTAGGAAGATTAATACTTGTTCTACAAACCTCTTCCTGCCTGTTACTTACAGTGGATTTCATGCTCTGCAATTTGGAAGGATAGTGAGCATGTGTGTGCGTGTACAAGTGTATGTGTTTACAGTAAGTTAAAATCTGCTGATTATTTTACAACCTCACTAATCCCTATTGGGATCTATTTGTTTTGATGTAGGGAGGGAAGTGAGATTTGGCATGTCAGGCATTCAGTAAATATGGTTTCAGATGCAATACTAAGGTGGATTGTGTCCTGAACAATTTGGGCAGTTTAGTGATGCTCAGTATCTTTTTGCTCCAGATTTTTTAAGGCTACCTGTTGAGGCCCAAGGAAGAGAGGAATAAAGTTGTTTCAGGTTGCATAGGTGTTAAATAGGCACAGTTTTTCCACCTGGAATGCTCGAGTGTGTCTCTGATGGACCAGGAACTCTCTGGAAGCCCCCTGCAGTCCCTCCCTCGCTCTCTCCAATCACAGGGCTGGAGTGGTCTTGATGAATCTCTCTGCAGGCGTTTCTTCCTCCACCGAGGAGTGATTCATTGGCATGAAGCTGTTTGAGCAATTACAATAAAACACTTTTATGGAAATGTTCTGCCTTCTCTGTGTTTCTGGCACCTCTGCAGTGTCTCTGTGTCAAGAGAAGCCCAGAGCAGACACATTGCGTCCCTGTTTCTTCTCTCGTTAGAATATTCAGTATTTTATGCTGGGATAGGGTTTGGAAATTGTTCTAGCTCGTTTCAGATCACCGTACATGTGCTCAAGTGTTTCGGAAAAGAGAGGATATAAACCCCCAAAACCACAACTTGAAATTGGGTCTGAGACTGCCCTTCCACCTTGAGGGCCAAGAAGAGGATGAGCCATGACCTTGGATGAATGCCGCTGGGCAGCAACAGCAGCCTTACCAGGCAAAGGAGGGCTTTCTGTCCTCCTTTTTGTCATTTATATGAAGGAACTTGCCCTGATGACCATGAGCCGCCTGGGAAGCCCAAGAATCTGCCTGCCAATGCAAGAGACATGGATTCGATCCCTTGGTCAGAAAGATCTCCTGGAGAAGGAAATGACTACTCCAGTATTTTCCCTGGAGAATCCCTTGGACAGAGAAGGCTGGCGGGTTGCAGTTCATGGGGTCTCAAAGAGTTGGACATGACCACTGACTCAGCATGCACACACAAAGGCATTTGCCCTGATTGGAGAAGAGTTTGCAATCCTCACCAGTGTGGGGTTTCTTTATAACAGAAGGCGCAGAGAGTGACAGTGTAAAGAGGAGGAAGGAGCACAGGCAAAGATAAAAGGAGCCAGAGGATAGGAAGGGAAGGGAAAGGAGGAAGGGGGAGGGGGAGGGGAGCAGAGGGGGGAATGGGCTAGATATAACTGCTTCTCAGATTGCACAAGCAGCTGCGGCCATGCAAGGGGATCTGCCCAGAGGAGAGGGTCCTCCCAGGAGGGATGCTCTTCTGTGAAAACCAGAGTATCTGCTTCTCTAATATGTACCCTTCAAAGCTAGCAACACTGGGGATGTATACAATGAAAGGAAGGGAGGGTGGAGAAAAGAGGGAGATTATTATACTTCTTACATAGATGACTTTAAAAAGCAATGATTTGAGTCCTTTTATTCATTACACATCATAAAGGACCCAGACCATTTTGCCGATGGCTTTAGAATCTAGGGCCCTACTAAAACCTTTTCTTGTTAGTTACTCAGTGCTTTGGAAACTAAGGGAAAAAGCCAATTTAATCAAGGCAAGGTTTAATACAAAGAGAGGACCCAATCTTGCCTTTCTGCAGAAAAACTTTCAGGATCAAATGGCTTATGATGTGCGTTTACCTAAAGAATCCCTGTGGAATCAGAGGTTGAGGGGTGGGGGTCTTTCCTTTAGCATGTAGGGCTAACCCAGATTTTGTTTTTCTTTTTCTTTTTGTTTCCATACTAAGTCCTGACTGTCTCCTTACTGATTTAGAGAAAAATAATGTTTTTTTCCAGTAATTCTTGGGAGAAAACTCATGCCCTAAGCTGGAGATGAAAACAAACCTACCTAACATCTGAAGGTGGGAAAAGACTGGTTTATCTTGACCCCAGTAGACCCTTTTCTTAATGACTGCTAGTGTGTCTTCAGTCTTTGGTTGATTGTGGGTGCACCGAGAGGGGATGCTGGAGTTGGGGAGACAGAGATGGGTGGTTATCAGGATTATGTTCAGTGCTTAAATAGTATCAAGCCCCTGGTTTTACAATTTTGTCAATCTTTGTCTCAGTGGGTAAAGAATCCAGCTGCCAATGCAGGAGACACGAGAGATGTGGGTTCCATCTCTGGAGGAGGAAATGGCAACCCACTCGGTATTCTTGCCTGGAAAATCTCATGGACAGGGGAGCCTGGTGGGCTGCATTCCAGGGGGTCACGGAGTTGGACACGACTGAAGTGAGTGAGCACACATCCACTGAAATAAGTGTTTCTGATTGTTGGTGAGGTGAGAGCTTCTGCTCCTCACCCTCGGGGACCCAGGCAGACAAGTTTCTGCTGCCATGAACTTGTGACATTTAAGATCAGCCTTCCAGCCAAACCCAGAGGAGGCCCACAGAGAACTACATGTTGGAGGTTCTCAAGGGTCATGATATTACAGGTCTTTTCTTTTTTTTTCACATTTCTTTAGCTAAAGTGCAGTCACTGACTGCAGAGCCTGAGGAAAGGAGTCTAGCCTAATGCCAAGAAAAAAATGGGAAATGTATTTTGGTGTGTAGTAGCTGGTCATTGTAGCTACAGTATTGTAACCAAACACCCATCGGTACCCTCATTCACGTATTGAGAACACACAGCCCCAATCCAGCTATTGCATCCAGCTCAAAGTCCAAGCTCACTTGGTCGTATTTACTCCCTGTCTTCATGACTAGACACAGCTTTTCATGAAGAAGTGACCGTGACCTATGGCCATGAATTTGAGGAATCTCCGGGATACAGTGAAGGACAGGGGAGCCTGGTGTGGTGCATTCCGTGGGGTCGCAGAGAGTTGGACAGGACCTAGCGACTGAACAACAGCCACAAGAATGATAAAGGTTGCTACCATTTATAGCATCCTTTTTAATGGCTTGCCGGAGAGGATCCTCACAGTGGGCGTTCAGGGGTTTTAGAATTTGGAAAGGAGGAGAATTGGAGATACAGAGCAGTTACTGGTCCACGGTGGTAGTGATACCCACGTCCTGGCACTTGGAGACACTCCATTCTCAGATGCTGTTCACTGGAGGAATTTCTTGGTCTTGCACTCTGGAAATCTCACTCCTCTGGGCAGTTCTTCTTTGTGCCATGTTCTCTGTGACTGCGTCTGTAGTCAACACTGTGGGGCACCTGCCTGAGGCTGAGGGGTTTACATAGCTTCTTCCCTGTTAGGATGTGTTGGGGAGCTTGGCAGCTGTTTTACAGTCGTGGGCTCTTTCAGAGTAGACCCAGAGTTTCTTTGGCTACACGATTGCTTCAGAAGCGCAATAAATATTGCTGTTTGTTTTCAGACAGATCCATTTGCCACATGAAAAAATATCAAAGGCATAACAATGTCACTTTCAAGCCAATCTTCTTTCCTTCCTTCTGTGCCCCCATGATCCTCTCTCTCAACTTTATGTGGTTACATTAAGGTCATTCTAGAGTCTCTTTCTCATTTCAATATCTTCTTGAAACTGGTACATTCTTTCCTGAGCTGGTCTCTTTCTTGTAATCTTTGGTGAAAACAGGGAGGAGTGATGAATACACATGGGTATTTTGGCATTTTCAGTCCATTTCTCTATAGTTATCGGCTCAGCAGGCAGTGAGTTTGCCTTTGAAGTTATCCAGAGTGACAGTTGTACCAAATGTCCTGCTATTGCAAAACAGGGTTCCCCAGCCTTCTCGCCCCCTCTCTCTGTTTCATTGACCACCACAGCCCAGCTTCAAGGTGGTGCTTCTGGGGTAAATTGTACCTTTTGAGGTCACTCAGCGATGCTGCATAGTGAGCTGTTGCCATTTAATATGTGACTTCCAAGTTTGCAGAGCTTCCTAGGTGGCCCTAGTGGGAAAGAACCCAACTGCCAGTGCAGGTTAGACATAAGAGACCCAGGTTTGATGCCAGGGTTGGGAAGATCCCCTGGAGAAGGGAGTGGTAACCCACTCCAGCGTTTTTGCATGGCGAATCCCATGGACCTAGGAGTCTTGCAGGCTCCTGGCAATTATTCAAGTTAGCCCTCAAAGTACCCAGTAACCACTTAATAAACACAGGATAAATGGATCACTATTCTTGCTTTTTTCTCCTTGGAGTCAGGGACCTTTGAAATCTGACCCTGTTTTGGATTGAACGATGCTGAATCTCTTTGGGTCTGATTTTTGTCTGAATTAAAAAGATCTCTCAGGAAACCTACAGTCTTTTCCAAAGAACCCCATCTGGTCTATTGGAAACTGTTTCAAAGTTGAAACATCAACCCTGACAGGTCCTTTGGCCACTAAAGATGTAGCCTCCAAGGACATGTCTGTGCTGGCTGTTAACATAAAATAGCATAGCAAAAATCGGATGAAAGTCATCTGCTGTGATGGGTTTGGCATCCTTCTTATACACACCTGCTTTTAAATATACTTCTCACAGAAGCTTGGTTTTACTTTTCCCAGATTTTAAGTCGTATTTCAGACCACAGAAAGAATAATAAAGGGCTTGTTTTGTTCCTTTCCATTTCTGTACTTATTTATAGTGTTTGCTTCTTTTCCCCTCCACTTATTTTTTTCAGTTGATTAAACTAGTTTCCAATATTATTGAGGTATTATTGACAAATAAGGTTGTAACGCATTTAAACTGTGCAGTGTGATTATTTGACATGCATATACATTGTGCTTTCGAACTGTGGTGTCGGAGAAGACTCTTGAGAGTCCCTTGGACTGCAAGGAGATCAAACCAGTCAGTCTTAAAGGAAATCAGTCCTGACTTCTCTTTGGAAGGACTGATGCTGAAGCTGAAGCTCTACTACTTTGGCCATCTGATGCAAACAGCTGGCTCATTGGAAAAGATCCTGATGCTGGGACAGATTTAAGGCAGAAGGAAAACAGGTGACAGAGGATGAAATGGTTAGATGGCATCACCGATTCAATGGACATGAACTTGGGCAAACTCCGGGAGGTGGTGAGGGACAGGGAAGGCTGGTGTGCTACAGTTCATAGGGTCACAAAGAATTAGACAGGACTTGGTGACTGAAAAATAACAACAACAGAAAAATACATTAAGAAAAGATTCTCCCTATTAAGTTACTTAACATATCCATTATCTCACATTTTTGCCTTAATTTTTTAATGAGGACAGTTAAGTTCTACGCTTACTGCAAATTTCAATTAAACAACACAGTGTTATCAACATGTAAATTGGTCACCAACTTACACATTAGACCTTCAGACTTTATTTATCTTATACCTGGAAAGCTTATTTCTTTTTCCAACTTCTCCCTATTTCTCCCACCATCCCTCCACACCCCCACCCACCCCAATTCAGCCCCTGGCAGCAATTTTTGATTCTATGTTTCTGTGAGATTTTTTGGTTGGAGACCTGGGTTCGATCCCTGGGTTGGGAAGATCCCCTGGTGAAGGGAAAGGCTAACCACTCCAGTATTCTGGCCTGGAGAATTCCGTGGATGATATAGTGAATGACCTTCACTTTCATTTAACTTTCACTTATTTTTTAGTTTTCACATCTAAGTCATGCCATGCGGTAATTGTTTTTCTCTGTGTGACTTATTTCACTTGACACAATGCCTTCCAAGTACACCCATGTTGTCACTAATGACAGGATTTCACTTCTTTTTGAAGGTTGAATATATATATATATATGAATGTATAAATACTGGAATAGTATATATAAAATTATACATAAAATGGGCTTCCCTGGTGGCTCAGATGGTGAAGAATCCGCTTGCAATGCAGGAGACCTGGGTTCAGTCCTTGGGTTGGGAAGATCCCCTGGAGGAGGGCATGGCAACCCACCCCAGTATTCTTGCCTGGAGAATCCCCGTGGACAGAGGAGCCTCATCCATGGGGTTGCAAAGAGTGGGATACATATATATATATATATATATGTATAAAATATATAAATAGATGTATATATTTAGTGAAATATCATATATTAAATTATTTATCAGTTCAGTTCAGTCACTCAGTCGTGTCCGACTCTTTGCAACCCCATGAATCACAGCATGCCAGGCCTCCCTGTCCATCACCAACTCCCGGAGTTCACTCAAACTCACGTCCATCCAGTCGGTGATGCCATCCAGCCATCTCATCCTCTGTCGTCCCCTTCTCCTCCTGCTCCCAATGTCTCCCAGCATCAGAGTCTTTTCCAATGAGTCAACTCTTCGCATGAGGTGGCTAAAGTACTGGAGTTTCAGCTTTAGCATCATTCCTTCCAAAGAATACCCAGGGCTGATATCCTTTAGAATGGACTGATTGGATCTCCTTGCAGTTCAAGGGACTCTCAGGAGTCTTCTCCAACACCACGGTTCAAAAACATCAATTCTTTGGCGCTCAGCTTTCTTCACAGTCCAACTCTCACATCCATACATGACCACAGGAAAAACCATAGCCTTGACTAGACGGACCTTTGTTGGCAAAGTAATGTCTCTGCTTTTGAATATGCTATCTAGGTTGGTCATAACTTTCCTTCCAAGGAGTAAGTGTCTTTTAATTTCATGGCTGCAGTCACCATCTGCAGTGATTTTGGAGCCCCCCCAAAATAAAGTCTGACACTGTTTCCACTGTTTCCCCATCTATTTCCCATGAAGTGATGGGGCCAGATGCCATGACCTTCGTTTTCTGAATGTTGAGCTTTAAGCCAACTTTTTCACTCTCCTCTTTCACTTTCATCAAGAGGCTTTTTAGTTCCTCTTCACTTTCTGCCATAAGGGCGGTGTCATCTGCATATCTGAAGTTATTGATATTTCTCCTGGCAATCTTGATTCCAGCTTGTGCTTCTTCCAGCCCAGCGTTTCTCATGATGTACTCTGCATATAAGTTAAATAAGCAAGGTGACAATGTAAATTATGTTAAATTATATAAAAATACATATACACAGAACTGTATATGTGTATATATATAGGGTTAACCAAAAAGTTCATTTTCTATAACATACGCAAAAACCAGAGCAAACTTTATGGCTAACCCTATGCATATATTTGTCACATAGTCTTGATCCATTCAACCGTTGACAGGCACTTAGGTTATTTCTGTTACAGGAGGCAAGTTCCTGTCCCCAGTGTGTAGTGAGGCCAAACAAACGTAAACATCAGAGTTTAAATCAGAGGAAAGTTTACTTCAGGGTTCTGCAAAGAGAGGAGTTATTTGTACCCTAAGAAACCCAACTCCCTGAATGTTTTCAGCAAAGCATCTTTAAAGACAAGGTGAGGAAGGTGTGTGGTTGCTTGCTGCAAACTTCTTCATGTGGGAATCCTTTGTTCTTACAGCAGAGGTCAGTTCATGAGGTTCCTGTAAACCTCCAGCAAAACAAATGTTATTCTCTGTTCTGCTCTATGTTTTTTTTAATCTCTTTATGAATGGAAAAGTGTTATACCCTTAAAGGGCAGAGCCCTGGGAGTGGGCTTTCCTGTATATTTCAGGCTTGCAGGCAATGTTCTTTTACAAAAGGTGCAGGGTCACCATGACCAAGCACAGGCACAAAGCACAAGGGTTACAGTAAAGGAACAGATCCCATATGGAGTTAGATTTGTTCTTCCTGTTACATTTCTATGCCTGGACTGTTGAAACTAATGCTTGAATGGACATGGGAATACAGGTGTCTCTTCCAGATAATGGTTTCCTTTGGATATGTACTCAGAAGTGGGATTGATATGGTAGCTCTCTGGTTCCTCTGCCCTGAAATCAGAGATCAAATTGACAACATCCCTTGGATCATTGAAGAAGCAGGAGAGTTCCAGAAAAACATCTACTTCTGTTTTATTGACTATGCCAAAGCGTTTGACTGTGTGGATCTCAACAAACTGTGGAAAATTCTTCAAGATGGGAAAAACCGACCACCTTACCTGCCTCCTGAGAAATCTGTATGTAGGTCTAGAAGCAACAGTTAGAACTGGACATAGAACAACAGACTGGTTTGAAATTGTGAAAGGAGTACATCAAAGCTGTATATTGTCACTCTGCTTATTTAACATATATGCAGAGTACATCATTTGAAATGCCGGGCTGGATGAAGCACAAGCTGGAATCAAGATTGCTGGGAGAAATATCAATGACCTCAGATGTGCAGATGACACCACCCTTATGGCACAAAGTGAAGAAGAACTAAAGAGACTCTTGATGAAAGTGAAAGAGGAGAGTGAAAAAGTTTCAGCATTAAGAAAAGTAAGATCATGGCATCTGGTCCCATCACTTCATGGCAAATAGATGGGGAAACAATGGAAACAGTGACAGACGTTATTTTGGGGGGCTCCAAAATCACTGCAGGTGGTGACTACAGTCATGAAATTAAAAGATGCTTGCTCCTTGGCAGAAAAACTAGACAGCATATTAAAAAGCAGAAACATTACTTTGCCGACAAAAGTCCATATAGTCAAAGCTGTGGTTTTTCCAGTAGTCATGTATGGATGTGAGAGTTGGACTGTAAAGAAAGCTGAGCGCCAAAGTGATGCTTTTGAACTGTGGTGCTGGAGAAGACTCTTGAGAGTCCCTTGGACTGCAAGGAGATCCAACCAGTCAATCCTAAAGGAAATCAGTTCTGAATGTTCATTGGGAGGACTGATGTTGAAGCTTAAGCTAAAATACTTTAGCTGCCTGATGCAAAGAACTGACTCATTGGAAAAGACCCTGATGCTGGGAAAGATTGAAGGCGGGAGGAGAAGGGGATGACAGAGGATCAGATGATTGGATGGCATCGGTGACACAACAGGCATGAGTTTGAGTAAGCTCCAGGAGTTGGTGATGGACAGGGAACCCTGGTGTGCTGCAGTCCATGAGGTGGCAAAGAGTCGGACACCACTGAGCAACTGAACTGGACTGGATGGTAGCTTTTTTTTAGTTTCTTCGGGAACCTCTATGCTGTTTTCCACAGTGATTGTACCAGTTTATATCCCACCAACAGTGCATATCCCTTTTCTGCATATCCTCCTCAGCATTTGTCATCTCTCAGTTTTTGATAGGGCTTCCCTGGTGGCTCAGACAGTAAAGAATCCCATGGACAGAAGAGCCTGGTGGGCTACAGTCCATGGGGTTGCAAAGTGTCGGCCATGACTGAGCACAGTAGCATCAGGTGTGAGATGGTATCTCATCGTGATTTTGATTTGTATTTTTCTGATGGTTAGTAATGTTGAGCACCTTTTTATGTGCCTGTTGGCCAACTGTATGTCTTCTTTGGAAAAAATGTCTGTTTTAGTCCTTTGCCCAGGTCTTGATTTGATTCTTGTTTTTTTCAGTTTTAATTGTATACATTTTGTCTTGTACAGTTTTTATTAATCCCTTATCAGATGCATGATTGGAAGTACTTCCTCAATTCTATAGGTTGCTCTTTTATTTTGCTAAGAGTCTCTTTTGCTGTGTGCCGGTTGTTTTAGTTTGATATAATCTCCCTTGTTTATTTGCGCCTTTTTGCCTTTGTGTTTGGTGTCAGATCTAAAAACTCATTGCCAAGACCAGTGTCAAGAATTTACTTTCTATGTTTTGTTCTAGGGCTTTTCCAGTTTTTAGGTGTATGTTCAAGTCTTTAATCCATTTTAAGTTGATTTTTGTGTATGATATAAGATTGGGTCCAGTGTTATTTATTTGCAAGCTGATTCATTAAACATTTGTTATGTCATGAAGTATATGGGACACATATGTACATAACTTCCCCAGAGTGAGACTTTTCCTAACCATCCTAAAATAAAAATTCCTTCCACTGAGCACTTTCTGTCCTTCACGTATGTTTTAATGTTTTATTTAACATATTAGCTGTGGCTTGCTTGTTGTCTCAGCGGTAACGAATCTGCCTGCCAAAGCAGGAGACGTGGGTTTGATCTCTGGGTCTGGAAGATCCCCTGGTGAATGAAATGGCAATCCATGCCAGTATTCTTGCCTCAGAAATCCAATGGATAGAGAAGCCTAGTGGGGTCCATGGGGTCGCAAGGAATTAGATATGACTTAGCGACTAAACAACAGCAATTAACATGTTATCTACCAGCACATTACTTCTTTGTTTTTTGCTCATCTTACTCATTTAGGATTAAAACTCATGAAGTCCAGGACTTTTTACTGCTTGTGTTTGTAGCTGTCTCCCTGTTGCCTAGAACAGTGTCTGACTGTAAAAGGGGTTCAGTAAGTATTCATTGAATTAATAAATGATTCTTATTTGTTGCTTTTAAAAAAAACTTAAATGCTTGTAAGCAGAAATCTGCTAGTAAACACACACTCAGATAATTAATAAGGCAAAAATGACTATATTGACTACATTTAAAAGTTGCAGTGTTTAAGGTAAATCAAGGAGAAATAAGGGAGAATAAACTTTTGCTAAAGCATTGTTATGGCATATGAACCTCACTTACATTATTTTATTTTAATCCATAGAGTAATATTGAAAAATAAGTGGCTGATCTCCCATTTTATAGACGAGGAAACCAATGCTCCAAAAGGCAGAGTCTTTTGTTCAAAGTTAACAACTGGTAGAGACAAGATATTACTATACTCTACCTGGCTTTTTTTTTTTTAAATCTTCAGCAGTGATTTACAAAATTCTTTCTATCCACCCATAGAAATAAGCATATTCGAATTATAATGCTGTACAGATAAGCACTCACACATGTATGCATGCACACACACACTCACATAGACAACAGAAGTATTTATATGTGAATCTTGCTAACGTACTTCTAGTCTGTTCTGTTCTGTTCTATTCTATCCTTCTACTCTATTCTATTCCATTCCATCCCATTCCCTGTTTTCTCTTTTTCATCCTATCCTATTCTATCCTGTTTCTTAATTTGATTTGACCTATTAAAGTGTTTTTGCAGCAAAACCTATGGGTTGCAAAACAGAATTTGAAAATAACTTACTCTTGTCAGTGTTGAAAGAGACTGGAGCCCTAGACCACATGCTGAGTAACAGGAAAGACTTTACTGAGGAGGTGACCTTTGAGCTATGCCTTGAATGATGGGTTGGGTATAAGGAAACTATTACAATACAAATTTCACCCATTCAGGCAATAGAATACTTATATAATTTAGGCTTCTATCAAATCATCCAGATGCTTGACATTTGATGGTAAGGCTGAAAAATCAAGGTACTCTGATGTCTTGCTTTATTCACTTGGATACTCAATCCATCAAGCACTGGTTGCTATACTTAGGGAGTAATTACTGAGCACTAGTTACATGTCAGGCAGGGAGTTCAGCACTGGAAACCTGTAGACGTCTCCAGGGTGATGTCTGCCCTTAAGGAGAGTGTGTTCGCATCTCGCTTTCCTCAAGCTGACCTGGCAGTGGGCGCTTTGCACTGGCATGTCCAGCTCTAGCCCACTGTCCCCAGGGAGCTGGTGTTCTTCATGTTTGGCTTTCTGCTGGGCAATTCTGGGGATACGGCATTGTCCTTTCCTTTCTTCCATCTTGAAATGGGATTCTGAGTTAAAATGGAGCTATTCCTTGTGGCCTGATGACATATTGATTGGCGATGGCTTTTCTTTGTGAAAGCATTTCACGTGAACGATGCTTCTAGACATTGTGAGGTAGGGTTATGGGTTTTGTCATCACCTCTTTCGGCCGAGATCAGATTTTTATCCCCCCAAGTCAGAGAAATGAAAGTTGACTCATGCATTTAAATCAGGGATTCTCTAGAGAAATTGATGTGTGGTCCCATTCTCAGTGCCTTGATTTTAACAGTTTTTAGGGTCTGATGAATTGATTGGCAGTAGAGGCAGTTAGGCAGTTGGTCTTTGGCAAAAAGTGCTCCGAAAAGGACACTTCTAGCAAAAGTCCTCTGTTTTAAGTCGGCTTTCAATAACTAAATCATTACACCAAAAACTTTAATATATTTCCTTATTTTAAGCCTGTGGTAATGAACTTGCATTGTTTTGGAATGGATAAATAAACGAAGATAATAGAAACATGAAATAAAATAGAAAGAGGCACCGTCTTCCTGACCTCGTTAACTCAGATATACTGGGGCTGGAACATTCTATACAATTTTTTTTGTTTGTTTTAATGGATGCAGTGCTGTTTATTGGTACTAGGCTCAGTCACTGAGATATGTTGCTGGTTAGGATGCTGGTTTCCTTTTACAATATTCTGGGCTAAAGTCCTTTGAAATTAATTCTGTGTTACATGCTTCATGTTATTCCCAGCATGGTGTCTAACAAAGAGTAGCTGCTCAAAAACATGCTAATTGACAAATTGATATCAACTCATATATCAACACAGCAATTTGTAATTTATTTGATATACACTTTGATATACATTTTCCCATTTGATTTTTAATGTATTTAGTGATTAGTTTTTATCAAGTCTTAACAATGTACTGAACGTACACTTCATAGAATGAGATTACAGCATGAAATTACAGTAGTTCTGTATGGTAAAAAGAAATTGATTCTCGGCAATTATTTGCCTAACTTGTAGGATCAGAAAAGTGCTAATATACTGAGTATTAGTCTAAGAACTTTGGACTTTTGGTATGTTTTGCAGAGGAAATAGAGAGCATCAGTTAATCTGATGGGGTATTTCAATGAAAATTAGTTAAGAGGGATACTAATGTGTATTAGTCAGCTTTGGCTAAGTTATGCTGCAATAACAAATGTCCCCAACATGTCAGTGGCTTACAACAATGATGGCTTACAACTCTGTGTACATTCTTTATGTACCTACTGATACAGATGTATGCGTAGGCAGATGGGATAGATGTAGATGTATATGTATGTATTTATATGTATTCACAAACACTGCTCCATCCTCCCCTCTCTTTCTCTGCCCCCACCCCATCCAGTTATTTCTTTAATTCCTGGACCACAGTTTGAAGGAGTAGGTTTAATTGGGCGTGCAGTATGACTCCAGAGAGAAAAGAGTGACAGAAACACATGATGTCTCTTAAAGCTTTCATTTCATAGTGACACAAGAGATTTCTATTCCCATTGCATTGGCCAAAGCAAGTCGGATGGCCTGGACTGAGGTCAGTGTCAGAGGTGAAATATATGACCCTTTCCTATAGAGAAGCTGAAGATACTTGGCACAATATAGCCATTACTCCCTGCTGTTAGTATATGTAGCTAAAATGGTGATTTAGATCCTCATATTAATTTAGATCCTTATAAGTAACCATATGTTCAACAAAATATGTCTTATTCACTACATTGTATAGACAAAAAGACCCCTAGGCTATTTTTTAAAACAATTTCAAGTCTTATAGCTGGTAAATGGCAAATTCTAAATTTGAACTGAAATCTGAATCTGACTCACTTCCTAACCTAAATCTAAGTCTGATGCTCTTCGTGGCCATATTGCATATGTGAATGTCTGTAACTGGAACAAACAGAGAATGTATCAGCTATAGTATACTCTAGAATGTGGGTTTAAATTTCCATTTATTTGTTTCATACTTTTTTTAAGGTGACCAATATTTGACCAAGGTATTCTTTCTGTCAGTGGATATACTCAATTATTTTAGATTCTTTTTGTTAAGATAGTAAGTTTGGTGCATGAGGGTATTTGTGTGTGTGTGTGTGTGTGTGTGTGTGTGTGTAATAAAATCAGGTCCCTTCAATCCTCTGCAGGACCTTGACATAAGATTCTTACAGACCCTGCTAAAATTGCTGAGTTTCAAATCAGGAATTAGTTCTGAGTCTGTTGATGTAAACCTGAAAAGAAAGGAGAAATAGAATCCACCTTCCTGTGTTATTAAGATTTCAGATATACAGTTTTGATAAAAGCTTGCAAGTACAAAATTTGCTATCAAGCCTAATGTAGCATGGAGGATTTTGTCTGAGCTAGCAAAGGATCACATTTTCATCTCCTATGAGGCAGAGACTGAGCTCTATAAACTATTTTCCACATGCACACTTTACTCAAAAAGAAGAAAAAGAATATTTTGTTGTGAATCTTTGTCTGATTTTAGAATGTGTGGGGGTAAATCCTAGACCCAGTTACCTGATAGATCACATTCTATAGGGGTGATGTGTGTGTGTGTGTGTGTGTGTTTGTGCGTGTGTGTGTGTGTGTGTGTGTCGCTCAGTTGTGTCCGACTCTTTGAGACCCCATGGACTGTAGCCCGCCAGGCTCCTCTGTCCATGGGGATTCTCCAGGCTGGAATATTGGAGTCGATTGTCCTGCCCTTCTCCAGGTGTGATGCACACACTGCCTAAACTGAGCAAAAACATTGGCCTCAGTTACAAGGAAAACCGATACTGCACAATAAATCGGTCAAGTGACCCGTTCAGCTCTATTCGTGCATGCGGTGCAACTGGGGCTGGAGTGTGTGCCCCAGAGAAGATGCAGCACCCTCCCAGAACTGAGGCGTCCTCCCTGAAGAGATGGGTTAAACTGTCTTGGGGCAATGCTCTGGAGTCAAGTTTTAAGAGAGCCTTTTTCCATCTGACCTGCCTTTCTCCCCTCTAAGACTGAAACATGGTCATGTCCTCTGCAGCATAGTTGAGAGCAATAGTTCCAGAATAAGAGAATCTGGTTTAGAAGTCAGATAGTGAGTCATTACTGGCCGTAGACAGTCACTTTTCTGACCTTTGCTTCATTTGGCACCATCTTCTGATTATTTAGTAACTAATAACTGATTCGTTAATGAAATCAGTTCAGCCCTTCATTTAATAAACATTAAATGAGGCCATTCTCTTGAGTCCAGAGCTTTGCTAAATGACAGAGAGCTAAGGTTGTCAGCAAGCCCCTTACCCTTCATTTTCAAGTCCTTGCCGGAAAGCAGACAAGTCAACCAATGTTTCTAAATGCCATGTGACAAAAGCTGTGTTGGATGTGAGCACAAGCCCTTCTAAGACATGGGAAAAGAATGCCTTTTCTAGATTTAAACATCCCGGTAGGGGGTTTCTAGAGGAGGTGGTCCTTGAACTGAATCTTCTTGGATGAGAAGGCTAATTGCCCAGATAAAGAATGTAGAGGGAGGGACTGTAGATCTGTGTCACACGGTAGCATGCGCAGGAGAAGAAGGTACCAGTGGTCATGACAAGGAGGTAAGGACGGTGGAGGTGGAGGGCACTGGGGAGGAGAAGAGTTGGGGATGATGGTAGACAAGTAAGACAGAAGTCGACTTCACGAAGCACTCAAAGTCCATGGTTATTAGTCTGTGCTACTTTGAATTTATGTGTAGAAACCAACTCAGGAAGGAAGGAAACTTGCTTAGAAACACTGAATATTTTCCTGGAGTACATGTGAGGCTACAACTTGGCCTCAAAAATAGGACAGGGATACCACCAGGGACCTCCACTCCATCCTTCTGTCCTCTTTGTGGGTTTTTATTGCCCTCATTCTGCAGAATTGCTCATCCCCTTTTTTTTAAATGCAGTGATGGGCACAGAGGATAAGACCATCGTCTGAGATCTTACATCTTACACGTAGATCCACCTGGAAAGATTGAGTGCCTCTCTCTGTTCATACAAACTCTTTCCAAAAGGAAATCGCTTTGGTCAGCTTGAGCCTGGTACCTCCTCTTGTACCCCTTTGTGATGAGAAGGCAAGTTGTGTTGCATGAGCTTGGTTTCTGGGATCATGATACGCTGGGGCACTGGTTGCCTTGGAACTTCCCAAGGAGAGAGACTGGGAATTTTACAAATAAATGGATTATCTATGTGGGTTTCAAATGACAGTCCACTGGTAAGGTGCCTCATGATAGCTTCTGGAGTTTTGGAAACAGGCAGCAGCATATAATTGGGGTGTACCTGCTCAACTTTCTGAGTCAGTAGATCTGAAGTGGGGTCTATGGGGCAGCATTTAAAAATTCAGTAATTGATACTAATGCCCTCCCTGGTAGTGTCGGAATCCTTTTAAGGAATTTTCACTTTATCTCAAACAAGAGACGAAACCTCAGGAGGAAGACAGGAAGGCCACGGGGTAGGTTTGTATCATGGGACACCCGCGTGGGCAGGTGATTTGAAAAATAGGCGAGGATGTAATGACTTTGTAGCAGTCTATTACATTCATCCAGTGTAAGCACTCACTGAAGGCGGGAGTCATGCAGAAAGGGGCTTAGAAGGAAGAGATGACAGCTTGTTGTCATCAGTTTTATCTAGGGGGGCAGGGGGGCGAGGAGTGTGATGGAGCAGGACCCTAGGGACCTTCCCCTATATCCTCTGCTTTAGCTCCTCTCTGAAGTACCCAGATATAGTATTCTATGCACGTTTCCTGAGTTGTTTTGCAGATGTGAACCCCCCTCCCCAAATGGAAGATGTTAACTACTTGATGACCCTGAGCACATTGCCCCAGGCCTCCTGGAGCCTAAGGACCGATGAAGTTAACCCCTGTGACCCTGCCCTGTTCCCTCACCATCAGCCAAGCACAGAATTGTGCACAAGCTGATCACACACCCCTCTCCATCATCTGCCCTTTAAAAGCTCTTTGTGAAAATCCTTCCAGCAGCGCTCGGCTCTTTAGGGCCTGAGCCAACGGTCTCCTCGCGTGGCCCCTGCAGTAAGCCTTTCTCTGCTCCACACTCCGACGTTTCAGTTTCTTTGGACTCACTGTGCGTTGGGCACAGGAACTGGCACTAACAGGAGTGCCTCTAGAGCAACTCGCATATTTTGGGCATGGGTAATGAGGTAACTTCCCTGGTAGCTCAGAGGTTAAAGCGTCTGCCTGGAATGCAGGAGACACGGGTTCGATCCCTGGTCGGGAAGATCCCCTGGAGAAGGAAATGGCAACCCACTCCAGTACTCTTGCTTGGAGAATCCCATGGAGGGAGGAGCGTGGTGGGCTGCAGTCCATGGGGTCGCAAAGAGCTAGACGCGACTGAGTGACTTCACTAAATGAGGTAACGAGGGCTTCCCTGGTGGTTCAGTGAAGAATCCACCTGCAGTGCAGGAGACCCAGGTTTGATTCCTGAGTTGGGAAGATTCTCTGGAGAAGGGAATGGATACAGACTCTAGTGTTCTTGTCTGGAGAATTCCATGGACAGAGAAGGATGGTGAGCTATATAGTCTAAGGGGTCACAAAGAGTCGGACACAACTGAGCAATTAACACTTCCACTTTTTTTTCCATTGAGGTAATTAGGTGATATAGGATGACAAATGGGACTTAGGACAGGACGGAAGATGACACAAGACCAGAAGGGAGCTGGGTGCAGGGGAGTTCTGAGCTGAAGACGATGCTTTTGTAATCATTGCTTGCAAATGACACATGAGGACTCTGTGTGCCGATTTCCTAGGGTGGGTATGATTAAGGACTGATAAGTCTATGGATTTGGGGGACATCAAAGATTAAGTAGGAGGGGAGGTGAGAAGGTTGAGAAGGAGACACATCAATGGAAGGAGAGTATAAGTCAAGCGAGACTGGTGTCCATAAAACATAGGGAGAGATTTTAAAGAAGACAGAATTAACCATATGAAGTTAGCCAGATTTTCAGTGTCAAAGACGTGCTGTGAGTCTGACTAGTAGCAAATGAATTACGACCTTGAGGAGAGCAGCTTTATCCTTTAAAGTTATTTTCATCTATCTTTCCTCCCTATCTGATGGTAAACTTCACTCATGCATTCATTGAGTAAACACTCTGTAGGCAGGGCTAGGAGTCCTGAAATCCATAATTTTTGACTCAAGGAGCTCATAATTTAATGGAAAGACAAATAAAAAGATCGTAGGAGACAGTGATGAGCTCTGGTGAAGGTACACAGAGTACTATGTATGGGTGCCTCCAGGAAGGAGAGCCAACCCCTTAACTAAGTAGGCACTTAATAAAATTATATTAAATTAGCATATTTATTAAGTTTGCTGGTGCAAAAATGAGTAATATTATCAATAAGTAAGCAGACACAGGGCCAGCTAATGAGGGCTGGTGTGTTGGCAGAAGTTTAAGAAAGGCAGTTACTCCTCTCTGATTTCTTTAAAGGCTCATATTTTTCAGAGTTTTGTCACAAACTGGTCTCTTCTGGCTCTGCATAGACACCAAGGACTATTTCCTTCCACTTCAGTGATTTTAGCCTTTGGACCACTAACTCCCCAATTTATGTGTCTGGCCTTTCCCGGAAACCAGTCTAATCTCTAGCTGCCTGTGGGATATTTCCACCTGTGTGTCTCACACACACTTCTATTTAACAGGAGCACAGATTGGACACCATTTCCAGATTCATATTCTGAATTCGTTTTTTTTTTTTTTTTCCTAAGCCCATCACCTACTTGGCCACCAGACCTGGGGTCATCCTAGACTCCTCCCTCTTTACTTCCCTTTGCTGCTGAGTTTATTTTCTGAATGGCTTTCGTCTCTCATCTGCATTTACACTGCCACTGTGGCAGGTCAGACTTGTTTCTTCCCTACCTGGTTGAAGCCAGCAGATACCCCATTCTCTGTACACCCTCTTCCCTGCCATCTTTCTAGGTCTTTAAGCTGATGCTTCCAGCATTGGTGGCTCCCTGTTAACAACAGTCGACCATCTAAACAACTTAGGTGGTCACGCCACACAGCCTGTCTCCAGGCTAGGCCAATTCAGCAATTTAACAGAATTTTATTTTTTCATATCATTTGCCGGGCACTGTGCCAACAGTGCCCTGCTCTAATGGTGCTGACATTCCAGTGTGGATGACAAAAATGGAACTTGGAATTGAGAGTCCAGTGAGTGAAAGAAGTAACTGGAGGGGTGGGAAAGTGTGGCTGTGAGTCTTGGTTAGTCCCGGGGACGTGGTGGCATTGGGGGCCAGCCAGGGAAGCTTCTCAGGGAAAACCACATTTATACTGAGGCTGGGGAATGAAAGGGAGGTGGGCAGGTACAAGTTGAGTTTGCAGACATCCTGGGTGTGAGGAAGATGGGGTGTGGATAGAGCCAGCAGACGGAAGGGCCAAGGCTGTAGGCAATCCTGGTTGGACCTCTGTAGGGGCCAGGTCAGGGAAGACCTTAAAGGACTGCCTCAGGGGACTTGGACTTTCTCTTATGGGCTGTTTTGTGCTTGAGAAGGCAACTCTGGACTGCTCTGAGAGGAATGGATTGGGTGGGGCCAAACGTCAAGACAGGAAATGCAGCCACCTTACTGGTCTCACGCCAGTTCTTGTCTCCTGAGCTCACTGACCAGCATCTTCCATGCCCAGCACAGCATGTTCAGCACACTTGTTCAGCCAATGACTTACCACACTATGCTTCCCTATAAGGAGCTAATGTTCTCTGCAGAATAGCTGCCTACCTTGACCTCTGCATCAGGGCTTCCTCCACCAGGAACTTCCTTCTCCTTCAGCACCAAAAACTCATATCCACCTGTTAGAAGGCTGTTTAAATCCCGCTTCCTGTTCTCCTCTAATCCTTATAACAGCCACATGAGGAGCTGTATTGTCTCCACTTTATTGTGGTGGTTTGGTTACTAAGGCATGTCCAACTCTTTGCGACCCCTTGGACTGCAGCATGCCAGGCTTCCCTGTCCTCCAGTGTCTTCCAGAGCTTGCTCAAATTCATGACCTTTGGGTTGGTGATGCCATCCAACATCTCATCCTGTTTTCCCTTCTCCTTTTGCCTTCAGTCTTTCCCAGCATCAGGGTCTTTTCCAGTGAGTCACTTCTTTGCATCAGGTGGCCAAAGTACTGGAGCTTCAGCTTCAGCATCTAGTGAATATTCAGGGTTGATTTCCTTTACGATTGACTGGTTGGATCTCCTTGCTATCTACGGGACTCTCAAGAGTCTTCTCTAGCTCCCCTATTTGAAAGCCTCAATTCTTTAATACTCAGCCGTTTTATGATCCAACTCGCACATCTGTACATAAAACCATTGCTTTGACTATATGGACTTTTGTCAGCAAAGTGGTGTCTTTCCTTTTTAATTTGCTGTCTAGGTTTGTTACGTCCACTTTATGAGAAGGAAAAGGAGGTTCACAAAGGTTAGGACTTGTCTGAAGTTATATGGTGGGGTCTGGGGCTTTACAGCTAAGTCTTCTTCTCTTCATACCCGTTTTGCACCTGACCAAGACTCCTGGGAACATGAGTGATGGAAGAGGAACAGTTACCCACTGGGGTCTCAGCCCCGACGTGAGCCACGGCCCCTGGATGTGGCTGTGTGTCCTCTTCCAAGACTTCCTGACCTCGCCCTCTGACCTGCACCCCTGCTCTGTCCCTCTAGATGGAGGGACCCACCCCACACAGCAGTCACTCAGTGCAGCCCGTCACTTGCTGTCCTGTCTATCTGCCTTCTCCAACCTGGAAAACCCAAGGCCTCCTGGGTCACTCTTTAGGGCCACTGTCAGCTTTGTTCCGGTCCTCACTGACCTGGACACTCTGGGGACAAAGCCTCTGTGTCTGGGGTATTCTGTGTGGTCTGAGGTCAGCCTCTGTCACTTCTGTCTTGCTCAGGTTCTGTGTGTGGATGCCTGTGGGTCAGAGTGAACCCATCGGCCTATCCATTGCCCCTGCTCCGCCCTGAGTGCTTCCACCAGGAGCACCCACAATGCATCCCAGCCCTGGCTCTGCGGAGTGATGCCGGCTCTTCGTGGGGATGTGTAAAGCACACATCCTGGCTAGCACATTTGGATGATTGAAGATTCCAGATGCGGGCACAGGATGAGGTTGTCTCAGCCACAGTGACTCAGAAGGGGCCGATGGGCATGAGCCTCATTCGTGCCCCAGCTGAGGAGTGAAGCCTGCAGGGTTTGCAGCACCAGGCTTGCTCTAGCTGGGTGGAGGTGTTCTCACCCTAGTGGGCAAGTTTCTCTGAACTGCATGGAACACTTAAATTGCTCTGGGCTGGCTTTCTGGCCCCTTTTCTTTCTCTCTCTCTGTTTTTTTTTTTTCTGTAATGCAGGTGTCATAATGATGGGAAGATGTCCTTGAAGAAGTGCTATGGAGCCTGTGGTTCCCTGGCGGCTTCATTTTTTATCTTTCCACTGAAGGCACTTTCTTGTTCAGCCCCTGTTAGTTATGGGTCTGTCTGCAGAACCTCAGCTCCCTCTGTGTTTGGTGAATAGTGTTGGGATGTGGCATTTTGGTGCTCTTGAGTGCTGAAGACCGTGAAACTGCGTTCACGTGTATCTCTCCCGCCTCCCTCCCCTCCCCTCCCCCTCTTTCCGTGCCTCCCCTCACTCCCCATCCTTCCACCCCACCCACACCTGCCTTCGCTCAAGGCAGACCCCCAGCAGTGTTTCCTCCATCTTTCCTGGAGGCCTTGTAAATGCACAGACCATTTAGACTTTAAGACGGTGGGGCCACTTTTCATCTCAGGCCAGGCTGCTGCCTGGTTTTACGGGGTCATAAAAGTCCTGACAGGAGTCATAAAAGCCTCCAATTGCACTGCAGAAGCCCTTGGAGTATATTTTAAGGGCCCCTGAGTTTTCATTTTGCTGCTTTTATGGGGACTCGTAAAAGCTGCGTGGAGGGAGCTCTCTGATTGGCTGTTCGGCACGGAGGTAGTTAAAATTACAGCTTTAGACAAATTGTTCCAGTCCCAATAAATCAGCAGTGGGCATGTGGCGGACCGGCTTCCAGCTCTGCCGCATTCCCCGTGGCCTCCTGTCCCACCTCACAGGCAAGTCTGTGCTTGGGGCCATGGTTCTCCAAGCCATTCCTGCAAAGAGAACTCTGGTTAATCAACCAGCTGCTTGTATGCATTTTACCAGAGAGCTGGTTGAATTTTTTATTTCTGTAAACCTGGGTGTTTGAATGCTGATTTATTTTTTGAATCAGCGGGAGTTAGAGACGCGGTCTCAGACTGTCCATTTGGATAGTCACAGCATCCCCCCAGCCCAGCCCTCAGCATCACCTACTGTCTCCCTGCAGATGCCTTGGCTTCCTGCCTCCCCACAGGCCCTTCTTTCCTCCACCTTGTACCTACTGTTGTGCTGGTGTGTCGTTCTCAGCCAGTGATGGGCCAGTGCGGGGCCACTGTCATCAGTGGGAACGCCATTCGCTGCCCCCATCCCAGCTATTCTCTGATTGTGACTGGCAGAGAACCAAACGACAGTGGATATCATGGGGTGCTGTTTTGTGCCGTTATCAACTTTTTATAAGCTTTTGTTCAAGTACATCACAAGTCAAACAAGCTGAGGCTCTGTCAAACTCTTAACTGAAATGTGGATGTTAGGCCAGACTCACCCTTCACAACTTTGGATTTCTCCCTTTTCAGGCAAGGAAAGTTTTCAGAGAGGCTCGGAAGGTGCTTGAAGCAAGGAGGCTCTACTCAGCACCCCCTGGGAGGAATGTGCTACTCCTGTTAGTGTGGCTGCCTCCGTTCCCATGGCAACCACCTCTCTCCCCTGCTATTTCTGAAGAGCACGTGCTTGTGGGAGTATCATTCTGGAAAAAAAAAAAAATGATGCTCTCTCCTCCTTCTCTGGAGATCAGCCAAGTCAGCGCCTCCAGCAGCATGAGGTTTCCTATTACTTAGGAGACAGGCAGCTAGTGGAGATGGGTGGGGGAACTGAGTGAAGCGGGGTGACAAGCTTGGGGTGGGGAAGGGATGAGGGGCCTGCTGCCAGGCAGTGGGTTAACTTGAGAAATCAGACCAAGACACATGTGAGGAGAGCTCCACCACCATCAGCTTCCTTTCAGAGCCATGGGCTGGCAGATCAGCCCATCTGAACTGGGGAGGAAAAGGGACGCAGGCATTGCATAAGTCGGGAGAAAACAGGCTCTCTGCTGACACATACCTCTGTTTTGAAGGGACTTATTCTTTTCTTAAATAAATGAACCAATCACAAAGGTTACAGGCTACGTGAGAGAAAAGCTCATCCTATTTCTGTCTTGCTCTAGTTTTATATAATTATTATATCAACTGTGGCTGATCAAAGCATTCATTAAAGAGAAACTATCTCTCCTATGCTTTTGTTACAGTTTGGAGAGAGTTGACAGGCTTTCTATGTCTCTGGCTATATTTCCCCTTTCCTTTTTCATGGTTGATTTCTCTCTTCTTCCTCTCCTCCTCCCCTTTTTCTATACCGGTGATTTTTAACACATTTTTCTTTTTTTTCTCTCCACCTGGCTTAATCACATCTCTTTTAAGGCATCAAGGGAACCATGAGCGCAGGCAGCTCCTGGTTGTATCTGTGGTCTGGAGAGTGAGCAGATCTCCAGTTTGAGAGAATGGAACCTGCTCTTCACTAGGCATGGCCCTCACCCCAATCATCCCTCTCTGGTATCTTTCCTGTGACTGATTTTGGTGTCAAGCTTACTGCCTTGTCCCAGTAACTTCCTCTCAAAGACAGGCACAGATTTGACATCGCTTTGTCAAAATTAGGAGAATCCTGTGCTAGCAAAGGAGTTCCATATGGTCAACTTTCTGTCTTTGCAAACTCTCACTTTCAGCATCATTTTTTGCTTCTCCTCTTTTCCTTATTTCAGTGCTATTGCTCCTGTGGAGCCTGCTCCAACTTACTTACCATAGAGGGCTTTCCCCCAGGGATTTCAGCAACCCAATCAATTATGGGAGGATATGACTTGAACTTGGAGAGCACTGGGCGTGAGTATGTGAAAGTACATTTTTCATATTAGCATATGCCTCTATATCCCATGGTGTGGCACAATTTTATCTCACTCTCCACTGGGCTGGCTAATGACAGACTCCTTCACAAATTTATGAAAGAGCTTCGGTCTTCAGTCTATATTTCATCCTTTATTTGTTCACTGGTTCAACACACAAAGCACAGACTGTGCACTAGGTACCATGCCAATGTGCAGGCACGTGGCGATAAATAAAAACAATTCTGTCTTCTTGCAGTTCCTAAACAAATAAGGCAGGGAGAAAGCACAATTAGTTACCTGTTAACCATTGTGGAAAGTGCAGTGATGCATAAGGAAGCGGTAGGGATAAGCAGTGACTTTCCGGCAGTTTTTCTTCAAGAGGACGAAGTAAGGAAAGGGCATTCCAGGTAGAGAGAGCAGCCTGGGGAACTCCCAGAAATGTATGGCAGTGTGTGTGCAGCGTCGTGGTTTTCTGCTGATGAACGGCTGAGGGAAAAACTGGACAACACAGATGCTGGAGAGGAAATCAGGGATCAGATCTGGAGGGTATTTGTGTTATAGGATGAAAACGTGCATTTAGATTACTAAAGACAAAACACATCTCTGTATGTTGCCATACCAACTGGGGCATTTGGCAACCCACTCCAATATTCTTCCCTGGAGAATCCCATGGGCAGAGGAGTCTGGCGGGCTACAGTCCACGGAGTCCCAAAGAGTCAGACATGACTGAAGTGACTTAATACACACACACACACACACACACACACACACACCCTTCAACTTAGCAAATGCTTTTTGAGTGTCTACTGTATACAAAGTAGCATACCAGATGTGGCAGAGATGCGATGAGAATTTAAAGATGTATCTTAGTACCAGCCTTCTAATGATCAGAAATACTGTTGCAGGGACAGGACTTCATAGCTGATGTATGGCGACACACACACACACACCAGACATCAGTGGAAAGTGAGCTGACAAGATCATACATGAGTAACTGTTAAGTAATCTCAAGGATGATCATGGAAGTGGAGGAGAGAGCACATAGGCATGGATGGCTGAGGAAGGCAGTGTAGAGGAGGTAAATTTGAACCCAGAAGGATGGGAAAGGTTTGGGAAGGTAGAATCTACATGGGTAGAAAGATTTGATGGAAAGCGTGGTGGCAGGACAATCCAGATGCCCATTAGAGCAAATACAGGAAACGTGCTGGG
Source organism: Bos indicus (assembly GCF_029378745.1). Taxonomy (NCBI): domain Eukaryota; kingdom Metazoa; phylum Chordata; class Mammalia; order Artiodactyla; family Bovidae; genus Bos; species Bos indicus. The sequence continues at coordinate 35,378,535 of NC_091788.1, read as the reverse complement.
AGGGGAGCTGATGGCAGTGCCTGGTGACTGGGGCCGGAAGTGAGCTGCCTTCAGACCCTGCAGGGTCCTCACATGTCAGCTGGAAGCCTGTTGGACTTCTCCCTTTGGCGGCAGGGATCCATTGCAGGTGTGAGTGGGAAGTGACATAGGCTTGGCCAGATCCTCCTTATGGACTGTTCCTGGCACCTTTATTGTAGGAAAGCCCTCACCTTCAATAATTCTTCAGTTATCTGGAACATTACTATAGCAAGATATCATATCTTTTAATGGGAATTCAGGAATGGGAGTTTACTGATAAGCAGCTGAATTAGAAGGCTATCAGGAGGAAAAATTTTGGGCAAAGAGGATAAGAAGGTGAGTTTTGAGTGGCAATGGTCCAAGATAAACCCTACTGTATCAATTTCTTTTAAGGAAATGCAATTAATACTCTGTTAACCATGTGCAGAGAAATGAAGTGGTGCCTTTGGGCTTGTTGCCAAAAGGAGGCAGTTTCTGGCCATTGCTTGTGTAAATTTCTGCCATTAGCGGGCACAGATTTATGTTTTCTTCTTTCCTTTTGTTAATACCCCTGATTCTCCTGAATCATTTCTCTACTCAAGAATCTCAGTCAATCTACTAAATTTTATGGCAGCGGATTGCCTGGGTTTGGATCCAAGTTCTGCCACTTCCTTGCTCTGTGATCTGGGGTGAGTTATTTAAACTTTCAATGCCTATATTAACTCATGTGGAAATGGGGAAAAATACTAGTAACAGTTTCATCCAGTTGAGGAGTAAGTACACCTTACTCATAAGAAGTACTTAGACCAAGTCCTTCACTTATTAGCAAGCTCTTTTCTCAGATCTGCTTGCAGAGCTGGCCTCACTAAAATGTTTCTTGTTCAGGATTTGTTTTTCAGTCACGCAGATAGATTCTCTGTGAGTTCAAGGTTCTCTTGTGACCTTTTTTTTCTGGAACATCCTTTAGCCCCTGGGTGGCCCAGACCTCCTCTCTTTATTTTTCTGGCCTAATAGCCTTCTTAATCAAACATTAGCATGAAGTATTAGCATATCTATAGCACAATTATATTTTGATTACTGTAGTCCCAGTCAGGCTGAAAGAGGCCTTCAATCTAGATGTAAATAATTTAGACTGTTTACACCAAGGGGAATTACAAGGTAGGGAAGGAGAGACAAAGAGTATTTGTGTGTATGGGGTTTGGTGGGTGTCAGGGCTGTGATGGTGGCAAAAGATACGTTAGACCTGGGACACCACCTCATCCTGCACTCTTGTCTGCGTGTGTGTGTGTGTGTGTGAGAGAGAGAGAGAGAGAGAGAGTGTTAATCTCTCATGTGTCCAGCTCTTTGAGACCGCATGGACTGTAGCCCACCAGGCTCCTCTGCCCATGGGATTCTGTAGACGAGACTACTGGAGTGGGTTGCCATGCCCTCCTCCAGGGGATCTTCCAGATCCAGGGATCAAGAGAGAGAAAAAAAATATTTAAAATACAAACGGCATTTTGAATTGCTTCAAATCCTCTCCTTCCTTTTAGTGTCATTAAATCTACCAAAACTGTGTCTTGTTTATTAAGTAAAGATGGTGGTTTTGACTTGCGTTTGTTCCCTGGGGCCTCGGATTTGTTTCTGAAAGCTCCTTCTTCCCTTGTGCACTTAACTTCCTCACCTCATCACTGATGTCACCTGTCTTTGCGCTCCTTTACTGTCCGTGTCGAAACCCGGTTCCCCTTGACTGGAGTCCTCTGTAACCAGCTACAATAAATCTTACTACATTTTGGCCCTAAGGAAGTTTCACTCATGGGCGTGTGCGCATGCATACACACACACACACACACACACACACACACACCGTACCAGCGGGAGCCTGGGCATATCTGTGGTAGAATCACAATCACTCAATGTCTGTGAAGTTCAGGCTGCCTCCGAGATTGATTCAGCTTTCAAGTATCTGTGGATGGTAAGATAAAAGGACTTATTTCCTGGGGGACTTCTAAGTGGTGACATTATTGGTTGTCCTCTGAGCAGCATGGAGAGAAATTTAAGGCCTGAAGTGGAGATGACTTTTAAAGTTACATTTAGGATGAGTTATGTATATATATAAACCCATCCATGAAAATTGTCCCTCTCGTACCTTCCTGCCCAGAATGACTGCTGGAGGCTTCAGAGAAGCAGATCCTTTTTTGTTTGTTTTTCTTTTTGATGTGCTATTGATGATGGCTGAGATGGTGTGGGGGCTAAAGAAGCAGGGATGACATCACTGGTGTGTCTGATCGTATGATTAGGTTCACCAAGGGTGTTTAAATTTTTTTTTTTTTTACTGGTTTCTAGACCCAAACTTGGAGATTCTGCACCTTTGGAGCTAGAACCCCATCAGCCGACTGGCAGCCCGCCAGACTGGGGTAATTTGGGTTTAGATGCGTTAGAAACACCTAAGCCTGAACCTAGACAAGCTTAGGCAAGACGCAGCTCTCTGCATCTCAGTTTTCTCACGCTGTGGTCTCTGTGTTCCAACCCCACTCCTCACCAGAAGAGAAACGACTCGACGGCTGTAGGTCTATTTTTTCTTTGTCATCAGTTCTTTGCGTAGCACCAGAGAGTAGGAAGCCAATTTTAATTCTTTTAGAATGCATGAACGAGTGAATGAGTGAGTGTTGGAAGGAAGGAAGGGCTGCTTGAGTGAGACTCTAACATGCATTGTGCGTGTAAAATGAGTGGTCGTGAGTAATGCTCTTACATCCGGTGGGAATTCAAATTTCCTTCCCCTTTTTTCACTTGCATTTTCTATAATCCAATAAGTTCATTGCATTGTCCTTATTTTCATAGTCCTTTCCCTTTTTATTAAAAATTTTTAAATAGATAATTTTATTTATTATTTATGAATTTTATTTATTATTAAATAAAATAATTGTGGCATGTGAACTTCATGTTGTGGCTTATGGGATCTAGTTCCCTGACCAGGGATTGAACACAGGTCCCCTGCTTTGGGAGCATAGAGTCCTAACCATTGGATCTCCAGTGAAGCTCCCCATTGTCCCCTTTTTAAAAGGGGGAAAGGTGCTAAGACATTGTCCACCCCCCCATCTATTTCACTCGTTTTGATCCTTAGCATACATTATTAGCACACCTAGGTTTACAGACTATCTTTCTGACTCAAATCTTTCTTCTTTTCCTTAAGAGAACAAATACATCTTTTCCTTCGAAATTATAAAATGACTTTAAATAAGAAAGACATCTTTTGAAGAAATGGAAAATAAAGGATTGTAACTCCATCTGTGTGTTTCGGTTCCCAGTGTTCACCTTACCCCATTGATGGAGATGGGTGAGGTATCTTTGTGTTATTTATTTATTTATTTTTATCTTCCTGCCAGAAACACAGCCCCTTTCCTTGCTCTTTCCTAGTCAGCTGTGCCCATCTTTCGGAAGCCTCGTTGCATTTGGCTAATGCATCCTGACACCTCCTTTAATAAGAGTGCTTGGTGTTAGCATTCAGGGAGGTGTAGGGGTTGACCGAAACCTACCTTGCAATCTTTTCCTGGCTTGAAAATAAACCAGTCACCCAGGGAGACCTAGCACCAGCATCTCTCAACCCCAAATGGTGAGAAAGCATAAGGGGAGAGGAATGGCCATGGATTTAACAGAGACAGTTTGATTTGCTTGCGTTTCTTTTCTTCCTCGTGAAAAGGCTGGAGGAAGGAGGAGAAATTTGGGAAGTAGAACCTGTTTCAACTTACCCCTCACCCAAAAAAAAAAAAGAGGAGAACTGCCAAGAACAAGACCCAAGAGAATGTGAAAGAAAAGAGCCACCCTTTGAAATGCATTAAAGCTCCTATTGCAAGAACATCATGGGACACGGGAATTTCTATAGGATTGGAAACCCCAGCAAGGCACCTGAGATCTGGGGCTCACACCTCAGGAGAGCCTTGGAGGGGGCATCCCGCAGGGCAGGTGTACCCAGGTACTATGCTGAATTCAGGACAGCTCTGCAGTCTTTTCCTTTGGGGACAAGGCTTAAGGGGCTGGTCTAATCAGTGATATAATATCAATAGGGCTCTTTCTCCCACAGAACAAGCATGTCCAGGGTCGTCTGGAACTCACTTCATGCATCTCTTCCCCAGAGGCCCAGGTTCTGTGGTCAAAGGATAGTCTGGGAGGCACCAGAATGCCTGGGGTCCCCAGGGAACACCCGTACTGCACCAGTGGAACTCTCTTCTTCCCGACCACATCCTTGGGAAGGATTGTAATCCTCTCCTGTCCAGGAGGCCTGTGCCATTCGTCCTGGCCCGTGGGAGGCAAGCAGAAATGACCAGTATCATCTGGCGGATGGTTTCAACATCTCCTTTCCAATGCGGGGTCTCCCAGAGCTCTCCCTTCACCCTGTCATGGCAAATAATGGCTTTCAAGATTGTGGCTGTTCCATCAGCCTGGGTCCCTGAGTGAGGGGACAGAATGAGCCCCACCCCACTGTGTCCCACTTGCTGATCTATGATGGAATCTTGTGTAAAAGACAGATATACTTGTGTTGTTTCAACCACTGAGACTTTCCAGTTGTTTGTGGTTTTGGCATGACCTGACTCATACAGGCTCTGATACTAAAGCAGAAGATAATCAGGAGTTGAAGCCTGGCTCTACAAAGTGCCTGCTTAGTTGTGAGGCTCTGCATTCTGCAGGGGAGTTTGTTGTTGTTCAGTCACTAAGCCCTGTCTGAGTCTTTGCCACCTCATGGACTGCAGCACCCCAGGCTTCACTGTCCATCACCAACTCCCAGAGTTTGCTCATACTCATGTCCATTGAGTTGGTGATGCCATCCGACAATCCTATCCTCTGCCATCTCCTTCTCCTCCTGCCTCAGTCTTTCCCAGCATCAGGGTCTTTTCCAATGAGTTGGCTCTTTGCATCAGGTGGCCAAGGTACTGGAGCTTCAGCTTCAACATCAGTCCTTCCAATGAGTACTCAGGGTACTTTGATGAAATGGAAGTAAGGGAGTAGTGACAGTTCCTACCAGGGTTGCTTGTGAGTACAGATAGACTGGCGCCAGATGCCAGCTTGTGAACAGAAGCGGGCCCCCAGGACAGTCAGTGGGGCCTGCCTCCCGCTGAATATTAGGAAGAACAAGAGGTTTGGGCAAGAGCTCAGCGCTTGGTGAATAAGCCCTCGATCTGAGGTCTCCAGGCAGATACTTTCAGTGCTGCCTTTCATTGCAGCTTGCTTTGCTCTGTGCAAAGGATATATCCCTGGGGGAAAATCAAGTCGTAACGCAAGTGCATCAGAGAAGCTTACTATTTCAGGAAAGCCGTGGTGAAGCCTTTTGTGAAGGAATGGTCACCCACCCTGATTTGCACTCACTTTGTACATGTTGGGGTGTCTTGGTATGTGCTTCGGGTTTTATGAATTTGGGGCACATTGTAATGCATGTCAGGTATAGAGTCCAGCAGAGCTGGATTTTATCCTTAGGTCAGCTAAAGCACTTAATTTGACTTTATAATGGGAGGAGGACAACTTCTTCCTAAAAAGCTCTTCCCCATGAAAGGCAGGGATGAGGCAGATGGTGGGAACAGTCCTGGTGGGCTTAGGCTGGTTGTGAAGGAGGCCAAAGACAGCTGAAATAGGGGGAGTGGAAAAGAAAGCGCTGAGCAGCCTGAGCTCGGATTTTAGAGGGTGCTTTAGTCTTTGGAATGTGGAAATTATGAAAACTCCACCCAGCCCTGGAGTCAGGAGGCAAGAGGCACATCTGAATGTACTAAGTGAGAATAGAGAGGACACTGGGTTTGATTCATTCAGTGACCACAAAAATGAAATAATGGGAAGAGCATGGACTACGGTCTAAGATTGATGGGAGGTTACATTTCAACTCTGACACTTGCCACTTCCTTGGAAGGATCTTTTTGGGCAAGACTTACATGTTTTAATTTTATTACCATTATTTTTGTCTTTCTGAGCCTTGGTTTCCTACCCATGTGCTGATTGTCATAACCTCTCCTTGCAGGACTGTTATGTGGATCAAGAGCCTGTGGATATCTAGTGCTAATATTATAGCTGACCCCGAGCAGGATGCAGGAAATTAAAACTATTAATATTGTTGACTGCATATTTATTTTTCCCCCAAATCCTGTTAAAGTGTTAATCATAGTGTGGAGTCCATGGTAGGGCTTTTCTTAAACAAATTATTTATTTTTTATTATTAATTTTAAAATTTTTATTTTGGTTGTACTGTGTCTTTGGTGCAGCTGGCAGTCTTCTCTAGCTAAGGTGTGAGGACCTAATTGCACTGCAGCATATAAAATCTTAGCTTCCCGTGTGTGTGTGTGTGTGTGTGTGTGTGTGTTCAGTTGCTAAGTCGTGTGCGACTGTTTGCGACTCTATTGACTATAGCCCACCAGGCTCCTCTGTCCATGGGATTTTCCAGGCAAGAAGACTGGAGCAAGTTGCCATTTTCTCCTCTATGGTATCTTCCCAACCCAGGGATTGAAACCGCACCTTCTGCGTTGCAGTGGATTCTTTACCACTGAGCTACTGTGGAAGCCCACCTTAGCTCCCTGACTAGGGATCAAACCCACATCTCCTGCATTGAGCAGTGGATTCTTAACCGTTGGACCACCAGAGGAGTCTCATGGTAGAGCTTTTTTTTTTTTTTTTCGGTCCTTTATTTTTTTTTAAATTTTATTTTATTTTTAAACTTTACATAATTGTATTAGTTTTGACAAATATCAAAATGAATCTGCCACAGGTATACATGTGTTCCCCATCCTGAACCCTCCTCCCTCCTCCCTCCCCATACCATCCCTCTGGGTCGTCCCAGTGCACTAGCCCCAAGCATCCAGTATCGTGCATCGAACCTGGACTGGCATCTCGTTTCATACATGATATTTTACATTTTTCAATGCCATTTTCCCAAATCTTCCCACCCTCTCCCTCTCCCTCTCCCACAGAGTCCATAAGACTGTTCTATACATCAGTGTCTCTTTTGCTGTCTCGTACACAGGGTTATTGTTACCATCTTTCTAAATTCCATATATATGCATTAGTATACTGTATTGGTGTTTTTCCTTCTGGCTTACTTCACTCTGTATCATAGGCTCCAGTTTCATCCACCTCATTAGAACTGATTCAAATGTAGTCTTTTTAATGGCTGAGTAATACTCCATTGTGTATATGTACCATGGCTTTCTTATCCATTCATCTGCTGATGGACATCTAGGTTGCTTCCATGTCCTGGCTATTATAAACAGTGCTGCGATGAACATTGGGGTACACATGTCTCTTTCCCTTCTGGTTTCCTCAGTGTGTATGCTCAGCAGTGGGATTGCTGGATCATAAGGCAGTTTTTATAAGTATTTGTTGAGAGACAGCCGCAGTGCCGGTGTAGGGACCATGCAGGGTGGAAATCAGACATGGGTGCTTAGGGCGGTGGGCTGCTCTGTTTAACCTTCTGCTTTTCCTTCTAGCAATACTGACACCCCCATTCATGATTGCTTGCTAAGTCGCTTCAGTCATGTCCAATTCTTTGTGACCCCATGGACTGCTGCTCTGTCCATGGGATTTCCCAGGCAATAATACTAGAGTCAGTAGCCCTGCCTCCTCCAGGTGATCTTCCCGACCCAGGGATCAAACCTGCGTCTTTTATGTCTCCTGCATTGGCAGGCAAGTTCATTACCATTCGGTCCCATTTCCCCCTAAAAACATGTCTATTTCATAGAACCCACGTTGCTCAGAAAGATGAAACCGTTTTCAGCAACTCCATGTTCTTTTCATCCCTTCTCACTTGCCCTGTCAGGCTCCGACCCTTTGATTCCACCAACTCAAAGAGCATTCCGTTTTCTTTCCCTTTAACTTTTTCCTTTCCTTTTCTTTCTTTCCTTGTTTTTTTTTTTTTCCCCTTGTTGTCAGAGCCCTAGGAGTTTCTTTTCCCTTTTTAATTAAGAGCAAATGAAAGTAGTGGAGTGTTTTATCACTGGAGAGAATTCCGCAGCGGGACACCGAGGTGGAAACGCATGTGGTGAGAGAAAGGCGGGCAGCTGCATCTTGGCATGGAGGGAGGTGGCTGCCACGGGGTCTGTGTCTTGCTTTCCCGTAGCCCAGCCCTCCCTCTGCCTGGCAGCTTGGAAACTTTACCTCAGGCGCAAGTCCCCCAGTCTTTTGTTAGGAAAAGCTGCAATTGGAAGCGTGTTTCTAAAAAGCATTTTTAAGCACACAGTGTGCTCTCCTGAAATACGCCTGTGCCTGCAAGGGCCCTGCAAGTTAATTCTTGCTGCCCAGGGAAATGTCCTAATTTTCCCTGTCTTCGCTCACCTGCTCCTCGTGGTGTACTTGGCTGTCTTTAAACACAGGTATGGTCTGGGGTTGGAACAGCAGGTCCAGTGGAAGTGTCTGCCAGGTGTGTGTGGATGTGCTGATGTGAAGCATGGACAGGAGGCTAGGAGGACGCCTGTAAGCAGGGAGAGGGAGGATCAGGTCCTGTTGCAGAGAGACCCTTTCCACCATGATGCTGTGGCCAGGCCAGGGCTCTCTTGCTGTCCTGGCAACTCTGGAGGTTCTCCTCTTGGGAGAATGGACCAAGTGCAAACTCTCAGTGACTTCTCCGGAGCCCTGGGTCTGACCCATTGGTTTCCCGAGCTGTATTCCAGATTCCACGTTTAGAAGATGGCGTTATGAGATTCCTAATGAGGAAAGCGTGCTTTTATTAAACTCCTGGACCAAACTGCCTCCCTGTTGCCCTCTTTCTTTTTCCATGAGACATGATGGGTTATTACATTTGTGATTAAAACAATCCGTCATCGGTGTGTTTTGCCCTTTCAGTTTTGTAGGAAGGTGATCATAATGCCAGTTCTTAGAGGAACAGAATGATGGCAAAGAATAGGCGAGTTTGGATATTTAAGGCAATGCAGCCATAGAGAGGGCTGAGCCTGTTTTTCTACATTCACTGCTGGCCAGGTGACTCAGTGGCGGTGGAGGGTCACTGAGCTGACCACAGGCACACTGTACCAGTTCTGCATGGCGAGTGAAGTCACGGGATGGGCTGGCTTCTCAAACCAGTGATGAGATTATAAATGTCCATACAGATAGTTCTGGAACTTTTAGATCATCCAAATAAGTGCTCATCCTTGCCATGGCTTTCACATGGTACCTAATCATGCCAGTTTTGCACTTACTCTCTATTTGTATCTGAATGTTTCAGAAATGACAATTTCCTTTAAAAAAAAAGATATTGAACACAAAACCGAGCATGTGAAATTCAGTGTCTAATACAGTGGCAGTCCCAAACGTCCAGCTCACCTCAATCACTTAGATATGAAAGGAGGAAGAAGGTAAGTGTTCCGTTTCTCTGTGGTTAGACCACCTGCTTGCGGATCTAGTTCTGAAGTTACTAGGAGGTGGATACAGTACAAAGGTCGAGTTCCTTCAGAAGCCCCCACTGCTCTTCCCGACGACTTGACTCCTCCTTGGAATTGGTAGGATGGTGTCTTAACTCATTTCTTCATTTCCAGTCTCAAACCTCCCATTTGTTCCGTGTCTGGGTACAGTCCTTTGTGCTGAAAGAATGCCTTGATCCTGTCTAGTCTCTCCTTGAGCAAACTTCAATGAGTTTCCCCTTCAATGGCCATTCCTGTCTCATCCTGGCATTTGAGGCTCCCTGTTAAGTTCCCACTTGTACTTCTTCTTGTCTTCCACTCGACTGCACTTCATGGCATCTGGGTGGTACTCTCAGCAGTCATGGAAGGGGCCTCATACAGTTCTCCCAGACTGGGACTTTACCAGCATCTTTTTGTCTCCTCATAAGTACAACTTCCCCCTCCCTTATTTTTGTCTATCAAAATTGCACAGTTTTATCAAAAGCATGGCTGCTTGCTGACCCTCTTAAGATTTCTCGATGAAAGTAGCATTTACTTGATGCCAGGAGACTCGGGTTCCACTTCAGCTCTTGGGAAGGACTCTTAGACTTCTCTCAGTTTCATTTACTTGTCTATTTTTTTTTAAGATTTTTTTTTTTTTTTTTTGATGTGGACGATTTTTAAAGTCTTTTATTGAGTTTGTTACAGCATCATTTCTGTTTTATGTTTTGGTATTTTTGGCCGTGAGATGTGTCGGACCTTACCTCCGTATGTGCGTGGGTACTCAGTTGCTAAGTCGAGTCTGGCTCTTTACGACTCCATGGCCTATAGTCCTCTGGGCTCCTCTGTCCCTGGGATTTCCCAGGTAAGAATACTGGAGTGGGTTGCCATTCCCATCTCCAGGGGATCTTCCCGCCCTGGGGATCGAACCTGCATCTCTCGAATCTCCTGTGCTGGCAGGCAGATTCTTTACCTCTGCTCTACTTGGGAAGCCTTTAGCTCCTTGACCAGGGATCAACCCTGAACCCCCCTGCACTGGAAGGTGACGTCTTAACTAATGGACTGCCAGGGAAGTCCCTACTTGTCTAATATAATCTCTAAATGATCTTGGTCTACATTCTGTAATGGAAAGTGACCGGACACTCATGTATCTCTTATGGGCATTGCCACTATGTGTATTACCTGGCAGTGAGTCATTTGTATACCCGATTAATTATAAAGCTCAATAAGCATGGGACCATTTCTTATATGACTAGTATCCTAAGAAGTAGTTCTTATATCATAAAAGCAATTAGTTCTATGCTTTGTAAAATTTGTCCCATAAAGTGAAGAGCTGAATGAAATCGCCTCTAGTGAAAACTCTATAATGATCCTATGACTTGAAAAAAATAAAGGGATATATGGAGATGAGGAAGTCCATGTATGAGACAGTAGTTTCTCACACTATTGCTAACATTTTCTTGAAGTGTAAGTAAATGAATTTTAAGAAGTTGACTTCTCTTTGAAGTGACCTGAATGCTGGCAGTGCTCTGGAATGGAAAGAATTAAGCATCTCTGTTAGGGAATAGAAGGCAGATGCTGGCAGGGTCAAATTGGTGCCTCACCACGAGCTAGGTGAGAGATATCTGTGCGCCTGTCCAGCTATTTCTTCAGCAGGGCTGTCTATAGTTGACATGGCCTTTTTACTTATAAGAAAAGGATATTTGCATGGATTTACATTTTCCTTATTTACAATGTCCCTGAACTTTATGAGCATTATTCCAATCAATGCTCTTAATAATTCTGTGATCCGATATATACACATTGCAAAGCTGAGGAAAAAAAAAAAAAACTAGGACTCAGGGAGTGTAAGCAACTTGGCCAAAGCTACGCAGTTAGTAAGTGGCAGAGCCAGTGTTCCAAACCAGACAGGTCTGAATTCAGAGCTCATGGTCTTTCTGGGCGTCACATGGTTTCTAGGTAGGCCCCTCCCTTTTCCTGCTTCTGTATCTTTCTGCAGACTTCTTCCCAAGCTTGCACTGCAGTCTTCCTGTCTGCATCTCTACAGGGGTCTTCTCTTATCCCTAAGCCCTGTTCTCCATCAGTTAGGAAGTAATTACTCTTTTCTTGGGAATTCTCTCAGCACTTAAGATTTTTATCTAAAACTCCTTAAAAAAAAAGTAATCTCTTTCGTCCACATAATATAGTCATTTATGTACTGATTTCATCTTCCTTGCTGAGCAGGATGCTTCATGAGGGAGAGCTGATGTCCTTTGATTCATTGGGATTCTTCAGTTAATGCACTGTGTAGTCACCCCATACACGTACGTGGAAGATGGGGTCGGGGAAGGAAGGAGATAGAGAGAAAGGAAGAAAAGAAGGAATTACAGAACAATAGAAGCTGGTATATAATTAAGTGTTAAATCGTGTGGTTCAGACTAATTATAAAGCCTTTTAAAAGAAACGCAGTTTTATTACTTTCAAGAACATAAAGTTAATTAATGGCTAACACAGTGTTGTCAAGGCGCTGTCTTGTCATTCCCACTGTAATTAATCAATGCTTTTTTGCATAAATGCAAAAGTGGACTTAAACCCAGCCCATCTCCAGGTTACTGAGAATTTTAAGTTAGCACAGTCTGAAATGATGAGTTTCTTAGAGGGTACGATGGAGGACTAACGATGAAAGTGTATGTTGATAAAGATGGCATAGGACACTTCTAAATTTTTTTTTTTCTCTTTAAGCAGTACTAACCAAGTGAAGGTTGTGCAGTCATGTCCAACTCTTTGCGACTCCATGGACTATACAGTCCATGGGATTCTCCAGGCCAGAATACTGGAGTGGGTGGTCGTTCCAAGGTATCTTCCCAACCCAGGGTATCTTCCCAACTCCAGGGTATCTTCCCAAGCCAGGGATCAAACACTGGTCTCCCGCATTGCAGGCAGATTCTTTACCAGCTGAGCCATCAGGGAAGCCCCAATTTTGTTAAAGCACATATAGGACCTTACTTGCTCATTTGCTTAGAATTTTGACTTCTTCTTTCTTCTCTATCAAAGGTTCAGAAATAAGTAAAGTAATACCAGTAAATAGCAAAGTGATAATTGATAAAAGTTTACTGTGCACACAATAAATGGACAGCTTGTAAACCAGGATTCCTCAGACTAAAACGTGGAATGGGGCTCAGGGGTGTATTGTTATACAGCAGCTTATATAGTGAGAAAACAGTGACTGTAAAGGTGATTGGTTATCCTGTTAGAAATTTCTTAAATGATAGGGAATTGGTTAGTAGTTACCTGATATCAACTTTGAGAAATAGTTTAAATTTTGCATAGGCATGAGCAAGAAATGGCTCAGGTCAAATTCATCTTGCAAAATAAGCTAGGGAGTTTTCAAGGCTGGTCTTCTTTTTGTTTGTTTATTTTAACATCTCCTTCTTTTGATTAATTAAATGGTTTATTTATTCATTTTAAAATAGAGATTCATGTCAATGTATGGAAAAAACCACTACAATATTGTAATTAGCCTCCAATTAACACAAATAATTGATAAAAAGATAAAAAAGAGATCTAAAATGACTACTTAAAGGCTCATTCAAGAATGCTAAAATGATACGATAATAAGGACAATGAAGCCAGTAGTAGGAGAGAGTGGAGAGGAGAAGATAGAATCAAAATCTAGAAACGATAGGCTGGGACTGGGGAACAGTCTAGCATAGGGATCAGGGACAGAGAAAGGGCTGCTAAGCAGCTTCCAGATTTCTTCTTAGACAACAATTTGGCAAAGGTTCACAGATGCAGAAGAAGAAAGGGATTTGTGAAAAACAGTGTGGGATTAAGTCTTGGACCTGTGAGATTCAAATTATTCAGAGAGCAGGTGACCAGTAGACATGAAACTCAGAAGAGAGGGTCACCTTGAGATAACTTGCTTAGAGTCATCAGATATGGTAGGTGAAGCTTTTCAACAAGGAGGCTGTGTCAGGTCAGTCGAGAATGGACCAAGGAATGGGCCATAAAGACCCATCGTAAGACTCAAAGAAGCTTATCTAACTAATGGCTTTGAGAGTCAGAGAAAAGCCCAGAGAGAGTGAGGTTGACGGACCAAGAAGAGAGTGTTTTTAAGAAGGGATTATTAAAGAAAAACCTACAAAGCATCTACTGTTTAGAGTGTTGTGGACCAGAGGAACCTTACTCTCACAATGGAGGAGGAGCCCCACTGGAGCCAACTGTGGGATGAGAATTGGGAAATGGCCATGTCTATCACAGACTATTCTTCTAAGACATGTAGCAATAAAGGGGAGAAGCTAGTGGAGGACTTGGGAGAAACAGAGAGAGTTGGGAATAAACAGGATCCAGGGAAAAAAAAAATGATGGAGGTCCTTTGGATCAGGACCAGCATCCCTGCCTCCACTCAGGAAGAGAGGTATAGTCACCGAGGTCTGACTTCAGGAGACAGCTTAGTGAAAGGTTCAGCTTGCTGTCGTGTTGTTGTTCTTTGTGATAGCTTTGTTAAGATATAACTTAAACAGCATAGAATTCTTTCTTTAGTGTAAAACTTGGTTATTTTTAGGTAAATTTATTGAGTTTTGTTACCATCACCACAGTTCAGTTTTTAGAACATTTCTAATCACTGTAGGAAGTTCCCTTGTTCCTGTGTGTTTAGTTCAGGTCAGTTCAGTCCCTCAGTCATGTCTGACCCTTTGACCTCCATGGACTGCAACATGACAGCCTTGCCTGTCCATCACCAACTCCCACAGTCTGCTCAAACTCACGTCCACCGAGTTGGTGATGCCATCTGACCGTTTCATCCTCTGTCGTCCCCTTCTCCTCCCACCTTCAATCTTTCCCAGCACCAGGATCTTTTCCAATGAGTCAGTTCTTTGCATCTGGTGGCCAAAGTATTGGAGTTTCAACTTCAGCATCAGTCCTTCCAATGAATGTTCAGGACTGATTCCTTTAGGATGGACTGGTTGGATCTCCTTGCAGTCCAAGGGACTCTCAAGAGTCTTCTCCAACACCACAGTTCAAAAGCATCAATTCTTTGGCGCTCAGCTTTCTTTATGGTTCAACTCTCACATCCATACATTACTACTGGAGAAGCCATAGCTTTGACTATACGGACTTTTGTTGGCAAAGTAATGTCTCTGCTTTTTAATATGCTGTCTAGGTTGGTCATAGCTTTTCTTCCAAGCAGCAAGCGTCTTTTAATTTCATGGCTACAGTCACAATCTGCAGTGATTTTGGAGCCCAAGATAATAAAGTCTGTCACTGTTTCCATTGTTTCCCCATCTATTTCCCATGAAGTGATGGGACCAGATGCCATGATCTTAGTTTTCTGAATGTTGAGTTTTAAGCCAGGTTTTTCATTCTCCTCTGACTTTCATCAAGAGGCTATTCAGTTCCTCTTTACTTTCTGCCTTAAGGGTGGTATCATCTGAATATCTGAGGTCAATGATATTTCTCCAGCAATTTTGATTCCAGCTTATGCTTCATCCAGCCTGGCATTTCATATGATGTACTCTGCATATAAGTTAAATAAACAGGGTGACAATATACAGCCTTGATGTACTCCTTTCCCAATTTGGAACCAGTCTATTGTTCCATGTCTGGTTTTAACTATTGCTTCTTGACTTGCATACCTATTTCTCAGGAGGCAGGTCAGGTGATCTGGTATTCCCATCTGTTTAAGAATTTTCTGGTTTGTTGTGATTCACACAGTCAAAGGCTTTGGCGTAGTCAATATAGCAGAAGTAGATGTTTTTTCTGAAACTCTCTTGGTTTTTCGATGATCCAAAAGATATTGGCAATTTGATCTCTGGTTCCTCTGCCTTTTCTAAATCCAGCTTGAACATCTGGAAGTTCTCGGTTCATGTACTGTTGAAGCCTCAATTGAAGAATTTTGAGCATTACTTTGCTAGTGTGTGAGATGAGTGCAATTGTGCAATAGTTTGCACATTCTTTGGGATTGGAATGAAAACTGACCTTTTCCAGTCCTGTGGCCACTGCTGAGTTTTCCAAATTTGCTGGCATATTGAGTGTAGCACTTTGACAGCATCATCTTTTAGGATTTGAAATAGCTCAACTGGAATTCCATCACCTCCTCTAGCTTTGTTTGTAGTGATGCTTCCTAAGGCCCACTTGACTTCAGACTCCAGGATGTCTGGCTCTAGGTGAGTGATCACACCATCGTGGTTACTGGGTCATTAAGATCTTTTTTGTATACTTCTTCTGTGTATTCTTCCTTGTTCCTGTGTGTAGTTAATCTCTTTTGTCTACCTCCACCCCAGTTCAAGGCAACCACTAGTTTGCATTCTGTATGTATACATTTTTTTCCTTTTCTAGATATTCTATATACATGGAATTATAGAATATATAGCTTTTGCATCTGGTTTCTTTCATGATGTTTTTGAGGTTCATTCCTGTAATTCGTTCTTTTGCATTGCTTAATAATATGCCATTGCAAAGATATAACATGTTTGTTTTTTTTATTCACCAGTTGTTAGCTACTTGGATTGTCTCCAGATTTGGGCTGTCCTGGATAATGTTATTATGAACATTCACCTTCATGGCTCTATGTGAACATATGTTTTCATTTCTCTTGAAAAGATTCCTAGAAGTGGTATCACTGGGTCATTTAATAAGTTTATTTTTAACTTTAAAAGAACCTGCCAAATGTTTTTCCAAAGTGGTTACAACATTTTACATTTCCAGCAGCAGTTTATGAGTTTTCCATCTTCTCCCCATCCTCATCAACACTTGCTTTTATCTCTTTTGAACATAGCCATTCTAGGGGGTGTATAAACCACAAGGGGTGTCTCCTTGTGATTTTAATTTAAATTTCTTTAATGATGTTGAACATCTTTTCATGGCTTAATGCCTTTCATATATCTTCTTGTGTGAAGTATTTATTCAAAATTTTTTGGCAATTTCTTCTTCATGCTGTTTTTGTTCTTAAGTTGTAAGAATACTTTATACACTGTAGATACAAGTTCTTTATTAAGTGTATGATTAGCAAATATTTTCTCCCAGTTTCTAACTTGTATTTTCATTTCCTAAGTAGTGTTTTTTTTTTTAAGACAGTAATTTTAATTTTTATGAAACACAATTTATCATTTTTTTCTTTTCCAGATCTGTCTTTTGCTGTTGTTTCTGAAAACTTTTTGCCCAGTTCAAGGTCATGAAGAATTTCTCCTACATTTTCATTTAGAAGTAGCATAAGGTTTTGTTTCTTATATTTAGATCTATGATCCAATTTGAGTTATTTTCTGTGTATGATATGAAGTAAGGATTTACATTCGTTTTCACATAAATATTCAACTGTTCTAGATCCATGTAGTGAAAATATTCTTTATCTCATTGAATTATTTTAGCATTTTTGTCAAAATTCAACTGATCCTATATGAAAGTTATGCCTCTTCTTTTCTTCCTGCGAATAAGATTTATTTCTGGAATCCCAGTTCTATCCCCCTGATCTAAATGCTTGTCCTTGCACCAATAATATGCATCGTTGATTTCTGCGGTTTACAGTGAATTTGAGATCTGCTAGTGTGAGTCCTCCAACGCTGATCTTCTCTTTTCGAATTACTTTTGCTCTTCTATATCCTTTGCATTTCCATATATAGTTGAGAAACAGATTGTCAATGTACACCAGCCTGCTGAGATTTTTATAGGGATCACATTGAATTTATAGATCAATTTAGGGAGAATTGCCATTATGACAATATTGAGTCTTCAAATCCATGAACATGGAATGTCTCTCCATTTATTGAGATCTGTTTTAATTTCTTTCCACATGGTTTTATCATTTTCAGGGTAGACTAAGTATTTAATTCTTTTTTATACTGTTGGGAATGAAATTGTTATCTGAGTTTCATGTTTGGCTTGCTTTGGTTATTGATACACAGAAATACAATTCATATTTGTTTATTCATGCTATTTCCTGCAATTTTGGAAAATTGTTTATTAGTTCCAATAGTTTCTTTGTGAATTTTTTAACATATTTATATTCAGGATTCTATCAAAGGATAATAGAGACTTCTATATTTCTTCCTTTTCAATCTAGATGTCTTTCATCTCTTTCTCTTTCTTTTCTTCTTTCTCTTTGCAGTGAGTAGAACTTCTGACTCATTGTTGAATAGAAGTGTCAGAATTGGATGTCCTGCCTCCTTCTTGGAGAGAAACATTGTCTTTCATCATTACTGAATGATCTTAGCTGTGGATTTTTCATAGATTGAGGATATTTCTTTATAATACTCTTGGTTGAGAAATTTTTCTTTTTGTCATGATTGGGTGTTGGATTTTATCAAATGTGTTTTCATTATTTGTTAAGACAACCAAGTGGCCTTTCTTTTTATTCTGTTACATGATATGTTTCATTATTAGATTTTTAATATTATATCAAGCTTCCATTTCTGTGATAAGTCCCATTTGGTGTTGGTGTATAATTCTCTTTACATATTGCCTGATTCAGCCAACTAATATTTTGTTAAAGGTGTTTTTGTTTTTTTTTTTTCCTCTTGTGATTTTTTTGGGGGGGGAGGCATGGGTCTAAAGTTAATATAATAAAGTTAATATAATATAATAAACAGGTAATACTAGCCTGAAAGCATGAGTTGGGAAGTATTTATCTTTCTATATTTTAAGAGTTTATGAAAAATTAATATTTTTCTTTTGATAGAATGCACCTTGAAATCACAAATTTCCCTAGTGGCTTAGGTGGTAAAGAATCTGCCTGCAATGCAGGAGACCCAGGTTCGATATCTGGGTCAAGGAAGATATCTGGAGAAGGAAATAGCAAACCATTTCAGTATTCTTGCCTGGAGAATCCCATGGACAGAAGAGCCTGGCAGGCTACAGTCCATAGGGTCTCACAGAGTCGGACGTGATATAAGCAACTTAGCATGCACACGTGGCAACTGTGAAATCACAGGGCTATTTTGTGGGGAGAGTTTTAATTATTTACTTATTTGTTGGATTTAGTTCTATTCAGATTTTTTCATGTCTTCTTGAGTCAGTTTGGTAACTTGTGTCTTTCTAGGAATTTGTCCATTTTATCTAAATTGGCTAATTTGTTGACATAAAATTGTTAATAAGATTTCCTTCTAATCTATTCATAGTCATATAAGCTTAGGGTCTGTAGACCGTGTCTTTTTATTAGATTTTTGGTATTTTTTCTTAGTTACTGTACCTAAAGATTTGTTCATTTTTTTGATCTTTCAGAAACCTAATTTTTTGTTTAACTGGCTCTATTGTTTTTCTCATTCTATTTTATTGACGTTTCTCCAAATCACTGTTATTTCTCTTCTTCTGTTTAATTTTGATTTAGTTTTCTAAACTAGAAGTTTCTTAAGATATAAACTTTGGTTACTTATTTGAGACTTTTCTTCTTTTCTAACATAGGTATTTACAGCTATAAATTTTTCTCCAAGGTTTGCTTTTGCTGTGTCCCATAAATTTTGATGTCTTGTATTTTTGTTTTCATTCAGCTCAAAATATTTCCTATTTCTTTTTGCTATTCCTTCTTTGATCCATGCATTATGTATATTTCTTACTCTCAAAGTATCTGAGGATTTCCCAGATTTCTGTTATTGATTTACAGTTTGATTATGTCATTATTGGGAATATGACTCAACCTTCTTATTTTTATTTTGTAACAGGTGTTTTTTGTATATGGACTATTTTTAAAGTCTTTATTGAATTTATTACAATATTGCATCTGTTTTATGTTTTGGTTTTTGGTCAGAAGGAATGTGGAATCTAGCTCCCTGACCAGAGATCCAACCCACTCCCCTTCATTGAAAGGTGAAGTCTTAACTTCTGGACTGCCAGGAAGTCCCCAACACTTTCAAATGTTGAGGATTCTCTTGGCCCACCACTTATTGAGTCCTGGAGAATATTCCATGCACATTTTAAGTAAACATATCTGCTACAGACATTGATTGAAGTCTTCAAATATATCTTTAGGTCAGCTTGATTGATAGTGTTGCTTAAGATTTGGGGCTGTTCTATAGTTATTCAGGGTAAGGTATTGAATATCCAACTTCAAATGTTGATTAGTCTATTTCCTTTTTTCTTGAAATTTTGTCAGCTTTTGCTTGCTGTGTTTTGAGGTTCTTTTTTTAGATACATCTATAAGTTTTATAGTGACTTCCCTGGTGACTCAGATGGTATAGAATCCACCTGCAGTATGGGAGACCTGGGTTCAATCCCTGGGTCAGGAAGATCCCTTAGAGAAGGAAATGGCAACCCATTCCAGTATTCTTGCCTGGAGAATTACATGGACCGAGGAGCCTAGCGGTCTACAGTCCATGGGATTGCAAAGAGTTGGACACAGCTGAGTGACTAACACCTTCACTTTTCATAAGTTTTATATCTTCCTGATATGTGGACTGTTCATGAAATACATCTTATATGAACTTTTTTTAGTTATTTTTTTTTATTTTAATTGGAGGCATATTACTTTACAATATTGTGGTGGTTTTTGCCATACATTCACATGAGAAATGTTCCTCTTGGTCTTTGAATATTCCTAGTCTTAAAATCTGTTTTGCCTGGTATTAAAATTCTTCCTCACCAATTTGGACACCTTCTTTTTATGGCTACTGTTTGCACAATACATTTTTATCCTTTTCCTTTTGGCCTATTTGTAGCCTGAATCTAAGGTGTGTCTCTAAAGTGCTTGTTATAATTTTATCCAGTCTGATCATCTCTGACTTTTGATTGGGCTATTTTTGCCATTCAATTTTAATTATAATTATTTTTGCGTTTGGATTTATATTTGACATTTTGCTCTTTGATTTCTTTATGAGTCCTATCTTTTAAGTTTCTGTTTCTTTTAAATTAACTTCTTTGTACTAAATAAATATTTTAATGTATTATTTTGGTTCTTTTATTGACATTTTATCTATATATTTGAGTTGTGTTTTAATTGATTGGCCTAATGATTTTATGATCCAGATTAGCTTATTAGGATCTACTTCAGATTAATGTTAACCAATGGATAAAATATAGAAAACTTGCTGTATTAAATCTCTGTTTTCTTACTTCTTTTTTTTTGCTATACTATTGTCAGATATATTGGGTTGGCCAAAAAGTTTGAGTTTTTCCATAGAGGTTATAGAAAAATCTGAATGAAGTTTCTGGCCAACTCAATATTATAACTATATATGTTATAGACCCAATGAAATATAATACTTTTTCTTTATTCATTTTTAAATTTTAATTATATTAGAGGAGAAATGAGAAAATACTTATAGAGATATTTATATGATTCTATGTTTACAGGATGTTTGTATGTATTATTTCTTGTGTTCTTCATTTCTTCCTGTGTATTCAGGTCACAATCTGGTTATTTCATTCTGAAGGACATTTTTTAGTAATGCTTGTAGGCTAGATCAACTAACAACAAGTTATTTATCTGAGAATGGTTGTCTTTCACCTTCATGTTCTGCTGGATGGAGACTTCTTGGTTAACAGTCTATATATTGTTTCCTTTCGGTACTTTGACTATGTCACACCCCTGTCCTGGCCTCCATCCTCTCAGATGGGAAGCCGGTGTCTGCTTGTCGCTGCTCTGCTGTCTGTTGCCTTTTGCTGCTCTCATGATTTTCTGTTTCTCTTTGGTTGCAGTAGTTTGATTATTATGTGTCTATATGTGGATCTCTTTGGAGTTATCCCACTTTGGATCTATTGAATTTCTTAGATATGTAGATTAATGTTTTTCATCAGCTGTAAGAAGGTTTCCCAGTTATTTCTTCTTTTTTATTATATAATGGCTATTTCATCGTCTTCTTCTTCTTCTTCTTTTTTTTTTTTTTTGGCTAATCTGTATGGCTTGCAGGATCCTACTTCCCCAGTCAGGGATTGAACCCAGAGCCTCGGCAGTGAAAGCCCTGAGTCCTGATCACAGGGAATTCCCTGCCATGTACTTCTTTGAATATGTCTTCCGTTGCTTTCTCTCTTCTCCTGAGACTCCTATTAAGTATATGGTGTTACTCTAGGCTCAGTTTTTCACGTTTCCTCAATCTTTTTTCCCTTCTGTTTTTCAGTTTGGATATTTTCTGTTGATCTCTTTCTAAAATCATGGATCCTTTTTCTGCCTTCTGAAATCTGCTCTTGAGTCCTCCAGTTAAATTTTCATTTTCTCATTATATACTTTTCTGTTGCAGAGTTCACATTTGGTTCTTTGTAATTTCAGTTTCTGCTTTGAAAATCTATTTACTAATTTATGGTTGTCATACTTTAATTGTAAAAACATGGTTTCTTTACTTTTTTAAAACATATTATAAGAGTTGTTTGAAAGTTTTGACTGCTAAACCCAACATGGGTCGCTATGAGTCGGACACGACTGAGTGACTACACTTTCACTTTTCCCTTTCCTGCATTGGAGAGGGAAATGGCAACCCACTCCAGTGTTCTTGGCTTGAGAATCCCAGGGACGGGGGAGCCTGGTGGGCTGCCGTCTATGGGGTCGCACAGAGTCGGACACAACTGAAGCTACTTAGCAGCAGCAGAGTTTCTATTGCCTACTTTTTTGTGGGTATGGATCACAATTTCCTGTTTCTTCCTGCATCTCATAACTTTTTTAGTGGACATTTTGGAAGACACATTGTGGCCAATCTGGATCATGTGGCCTCTTGAAAGTTCCTGTTCTGACTATTTTGCATTTGTTTCTTTCTTTATTTAACTGCCTGGAATAGCCTCTGAAATCTGTCTTCTCTGCTGGGCAGTGTGCAGTCACTCATATTTCTCCTTAGCTTTTTAAAAATATTTGTGTTTTAATATTTGAGCCTAGCCTCTTACGGTTACCTCTGGCTCTGTGGGGCTGAGTTGTTAGCCAGTGATGTAGCAGAGGTTGTGTTCCAAGAGCTGAAGCCAGATTTGTGTGGGGGTGGTATTCTTACCTGGAAAATCCCATGGACAGAGGAGCCTGGAAAGCTGCGGTCCATGGGGTTGCTGAGGGTCGGACATGACTCAGCGACTTCACTTTCACTTTTCACTTTCATGCTTTGGAGAAGGAAATGGCAACCCACTCCAGTGTTCTTGCCTGGAGAATCCCAGGGCCGGGGGAGCCTGCTGGGCTGCTGTCTATGGGATCGCTCAGAGTCGGTCAGGACTGAAGCGACTTAGCAGCAACAGCAGCAGCAGGGAGCACATTCAGAGACCCAGCTATTTTCAAATCTGTCCTGGTTTTATATCCTGCTGGAGTCCTGGGTGTCCCTTTGGCTTGTCTTCACAGCTCAGAGTCAGTGATGGGTGAAAGGCTGACTGGACTGCTTCTGCAGGCTGTGTTTGCTCAGCCCCAACCAAAACCTCATGCCTTAGGATGCTTGTACTCCCTCCAGCCATTGAAGGTGTCATTTATACCAACAGCAACAACAGCGTCACCCACAGCTCCAGCTCATGGGAACCCCTTACCCTGGTAGGGGAGCTGCCCGTCCTCAGGACGTGCCCTGCTCTGGAAGACCCTCCATATGACTGGGCAGTGGCTGCAGCCAGAACACCACAGAGTCCACAGGTCTCTGTCAAGTTCAGCAGCCTTCCCTGGGGGTGTTCTCAGATGGTCATCTTTGTTCAATTTCCCTCACTTTTATGGTTGTTTCTGCCAGTTGTGTTAAACTGTATAATCTCTCTTGGGCTTTCTTGTGAAATTTGTCTTCCCTGGTGATGGACAGGAAGCCTGGCGTGCTGCAGTCCATGGGGTCACAAAAAGTTGGACACGGCTGAGCGACTGAACCAAACTGGGCTTCCCAGGTGGCTCAGTGATAAAGAATCCACCTGCCAATGCAGAAGATGCAGGAGATGTGGGTTCAATCCCTGGGGCGGGAAGATCCCTTGGAGTAGGAAATGGCAACCCACTCCAGTATTCTTGCCTGGAACATTTCACGGACGGAGGAGCCTGGTGGACTACCGTCCATGGGGTTGCAAAGAGTTGGACATGACTGATCACAAAGCACACAAGATCCCTCTTGTTGTGGACAAAGTCCAGTCTCTCTTCTGAGCCATGGCAGGAGTCACTGGGTTTTGTTTAATACAGATCTCAGACCTTTATATTTGTCACTTTGGGTGATGTTTCTTCAGGACCCACGTGACATTTGTTATAACATTCTCAAAATTTGTAAGCAAGCTTCTAGTCCCAGGAACCCCTGCGGAGACACTGCCTCCACCGTCTGTCAGTCTCCATGAAGTCACCTAAGAGACTTACTCCACTGAGCTTCTAACAGGCCACCTTCAACAGTGATGTAAACTCAGAGGCTTGCATTTGCTGAGTAGTGTGGAGTCTGTGGTAGTCCCCAGTCTAAGCATCTCTTGAATTCACTGGTTCGACTCAGGACGAACATAACATAGGCAGCTTTAGCCCCGAACTCGTCATGGAGACAGGATGCCAGGCCTGCACTGAGTCACGTACCATGGGAAGAATCTCAGAAAATGTGCAGCGTGGTCCTTTAAGATTTGAAAACTGCAATTCAGGGGCTGTTAAGACCTTCAGCTGGTGATAATTGGATTTGTGAGACAGTGCAACATGTGATAAAAGCGCTCCTGCTGGATGAGATCCCAGTTTTCCTCTACCCTTCCTATTAATGTGATAAATGCTGCTGTCTCAGCTGATAGGGCCGTGTTGGATAATCAGACTGGAATCAAGTTTGAGTTCTTCCGGCTTGCTCCGTGGGAAGCTCGTGGGAAGCCTTGGGAAAATGGTGGTAGAAAATGAAAGGGGGACTCGGGTTTGCGGAGAGGAAGTCTTACCTTTATCATGAGGCTCTGTGGGAGAGTCACTCACTAGAGACTGAAGTCGGGGTGGAGCCTTTGCCCGCATGTCCCTGGGGTGGGAGGGGCAGGGAAGCACCTCCTGTGTCACTTACTGGGCATGTGCATGTGCCTACTGGATGCTGTGGAGTGGGGCCGCGGGGCCAGGCGGGAAACAGCAGCATCTCTTGATGTGGGTGTTGGGTCAGGGAGGAGCCAAAATAATGTTGGAAAATTAAACCTCTCTTAATTAAAGCTGATGGCAAACAAACTCGAGTAATATGGCACTACAGCTGGGAAACAGAAGTACGATTTGAAACTGAACAGCTGTGAAATTGGGCGCTCTGGTCACAGCTGGGCCTGAGAAAAGGACAGACGCCCTGGCAAAGGCACTCACCCTGGCTGGACTGGGCTGCGGACTGGTGGCCAGACTGCCTCTCTCCACCCCTGACTGTTTCTGCCACAGCAGACCCCACCCAGATACCCTCTCTCTCTGAGTCTCCAGACTCCTGGGATCTGCTCACCGATAGCACCCGTCTGTCCCATAGGCTGGTTTAGGATATTTTTCTGAAGTGAACGGCATTGTTGCCAGTGTGGGAATTGAAGTGACTCAGAGAGGGGAGAAGAGAATGTGTTTTGAAACATTTTGATCTATTCATTTTCCCATCAACCCCCCAGGCTGTGCCCTTCACTGTTGGTATGGTCCACTAGTCAGTTCGTGCCTCCTGTTTCCAGTCTGGTCCTGAAAGCCCTGGGCTGCAGCAGACAGTCTGGATGTGGTCTGGCCGCATACTTGCTGGGATGGGGGTGTTTGAGGCTTCCCTGAAGTTGTCACCTTCTGACTCAGTCACATCCTCCTCCTTGTAGGCACATGGCTATCACTTTCTTCTGCATTTTTTCCTTGGTCCTCTTTCTCGCGTTAGGAACAACCACAGCAGTGTATACTGATCATCACGTGTGGGTCAGGACGGGCCAGGCTGTGCTGCCGAGATAAATAAGCCCTGAAATCTCAGAGGCTACATTGAAGACAGTCAGTTCTCACCCCGTTTACTGCTTGCATCCAGTTGCACAGACCCACCCGTGTCTCTTAGCTAACTGGTAACTCCTGGACCACAGTTCCTTCTCTTGGGTGACACCTGTATCTTGGAGTTTCACAGCACCTGGCCACAAATGAGAGAAAGCAGAGCTAGGAGACTGGGCAATGGGAGGGCAGGCCAGTGGAGCAGGACGTTTCAGGGTGTCTCTCCCCTCATTCCGTGGTCTGGTTCAATAGTGCCTTCAGCCTCCCTGCAAGGGGACTGGAGGAGGGAGCCTTGCCCTGTGCCCAGGATTTGACCAGTCTACCACACCATAAATGCTAACATCAGTCTGTCTGGTTGTCCATGACTGATTGCCTGGGCTTGAAGGCATCTTTGGAAGCAGTTTGGTACTTTTTCTGTCAGCATCTGAAATACCTTAGCCCAGAGCTTTCAAGAGTGTGCCCCTGGGACAAGGTGGTCCTTGGCATCGCCTGGCAACTTGTTAGATGCAAGTTCTGGGGCTCTCCTTCTGACACACTGTATTGACAATTGCGGGGCTGGGGCCAGGCGGTCAGGGCTTTCATAAGCCCTCAGGTGATTCTGATGCCCCCTGAAGTTTGGACCCATTTTCCTAGGCTAGCAGTTTTACTCAACCAAGACCACCCTCTGGGATTTTCTAGATGGCCAATCTGAATGGTCAAATTCATAGTCAGAAAGTACGTTGGTAGATTCCAGGGGTCGGGGGATAGGGAGGTGAGGAGCGGGGATGGGGAGTTAGTGTTCAATGGGGACAGTTTCAGTTTAGGAAGGGGAAGAATTCGGGAGCTGGATGATGGTGAGAATTGCTTTATAATGTGAATGTACTTAGTGCCACTGAACTGTACAGTTGAATATGGTTAAAATAGTATGTATGTTTTATATCATGTGACTTTACCACAATAGAAAAATACATTTAATAAAAATATAAAATCCTTGTAGGACCGTAAAAGAGTACTGATTGCTGGGTCCACATCCAGAAGACTCTGAATTGACTGGAGTTGTGGCTTGAGTCCGGGTGAGAACTATTAACCTAGGAGGATTTCTTTAAAAAAAAAAAATTTTTTTTTTTTTCAGTTGTTTACTTGGCTGTGCCTGGTCTTAGTTGTAGAACACGGGATCTTTGATGCGGCCTGTGGGGTCTAGCCCCCTGACCAGGGGTCAAACCCGGGACCCCTGCACTGAGTCTTAGCCACTGGGCCATGAGGGACGTCCCGCCTAGGAGGATTTCTGATGAATGCCTTTCCCCCTGAAGATTTTCATGAAAGTAGATTCCTTGTAGCTTCGGTGGCACGTAACAGCCAGTCAGAGGCTATGGGAGTGATTGTGTTTCATGTCCTAGGCACTCCCCTTTCCTTTTTAACTGGAAGCACCACCCAGCTTTGTATTGAGTGAAGACAGAAGCAGAGAACTGGGGACTTAGAAATGGAATCCTCATTGTGTTGTGGACTCATCACGTGGCCGTGGGCCAGTCGATTCATTTCTCTGTGTTTTGTGTCTTTGAAACAGGAATAGTAAGTTGCCAGCATTATTTAATTAATGAGCAGAGTGCGTCTGGGAAATACAGAGTACTGTACAAATGCTAATCATTATGATGAATGCAGTGCATTTTGCTGATACCAAAGTGCTGTGTATATGCTCATAATTATTGTAATTATTGCTCATACCAATAATATTTCTACTACTGAGACTACGTTCCCCTTGCAGGGGGAGCTCAAGTGTGTCCTTTGGGTTCATATCTTCTCCACATTGTCAGGAAGTCTTGCTAAGCAGCTGTCGATGACATTGCTCCCCATCTCCTGGGAAAGTGTCATTCATTGGAAGTGCAAATAGTCATGTGTGCAAAACATTCTGGAGTCCACTTAGGAGAGGTCCCTGACTCTTAGGTCATTGTTAGCTCATGTTACAGACACTCTTCTTTAGGTTAAGGAATGTCTAGAATATATAGTTCAATGATTCTCTTTACTATTTTCATCCAAGGAAATTCTGTGTTCCGTCTTCTGCTGGTCTTTTATCTACAGTAGCTTTGCCATCCACTTTCATTAGGTGGTAAAAGTGCTGAAGAGAATCCTAGTGTGTGTGGCAGAGTGAGACTAGGATCTGGTGCTGACAATTCGCAGACATTATCGGCAGCGATTGGTGTTGAGAACAGTGTAACTATTTTTGCTGTGGTTTTGCTTTGTTCAGTTTTAGCTTGGATTTTGATCGGGCGGAAGGGCCAGGCAGTTGTGTCTCTACTTCTGAAGAAGGAAATGGTACTGGGAACTGAGGAACTGATTTGGGCAAAGCAGATTGGGGAAAACCATTGATAGGTGATACGAGGATACAGTCAGCAACGTCAAGGCCTTTGCCCTGTATCCATGATCATTCTGACTCCCGTTTTCTGGTTATAAGATGTGGAAGTCTGAATTGCTTGTACTTCATCCACACTTGTGCTTCCTGATAGGGATGAAGCTTACAACTTAAAGCCATCTAGAGAATTATTCCAATCTAGTCCAAGGCCTTGGAACAGATGGAGTTGCCCAGTTGTCTCTGCCAAAGACCCCTGCAGGCCCTCCAGGTATCATCACAATTTCAGAGCCCTGATGGCTGTTTTCTTTGCCTCTTGGTGAGGACACATATGAAACCGACGTGTCAAGCTTCTTTATTTTCAGCTGGAACAACACCAACCGGATTACTGCTGATTGTCTCATGCAGATCAGAATCTCTGATTGACAGGGATGTCTTGAATAAATAAGAAATGTGAAAACAAAATATTATGACTTTAGATGGATCCAAGTTTCTGACCTACATCGTTTTTCTTTTCTTCAAAGAACTTCTTTTGACATTTCTTGCAAAGCCCTTCGACTGAACACCGATTCCCCCAATTTTTGATTGTTTGAGAAAGTCTTTATTTCTCTTTCACATTTGAGAGATAATTTTGCTAGGTACCGGATTCGAGGTTGGTGGGTCTTTACTTTTAACACATGAAATATTTCATTCCACTCTTCTCATTTGTGTGTTTTCTGAAGAGAAGTCTGATGTAAATCTTACCCTTGCTCCTCTGTAGGTGAGTCCCTCTTCCACTAGTTTCTTGCTTTGGGACTTCCTGTGCATATGTACCACGTCTTCTTTATCCACTCATCTGTTGATGGACACTTAGGTTGCTTCTGTGTCTTGGCAAGTATAAATAAGGCTGCTGTGAACTTTGGGGTGCTTGTATATTTTCAAATTAGTGTGTGTTTTTTTTTTTTCTGATACATGTGCCGGTGTAGAATTGGTGGGAATGTAAATTGATGCAGCTACTGTGGAAAGCAAGAGAGATTTCTTAAAAATCTAAATATAGAACTAATACTCATAGCTGTGTATTAAATTCCCAATCTCATACCTTCAATATCGACGCCATATCTGAGTCTGGTTCTAATGCTTGCTCTGTTTCTTGAAACTATCTTTTTTGTCTTTTGGTATGTCTTGTAACTTTTTTGGTGACAGCCATAAAAATTTGTGAAGTAAAGGGAACTGAGTTAAACAGGTGTTCAGTGTAAGGCTCTGTGTTTATCTGGCTAGGGTTTAGACACTCTTTATTCTTTGCCTTAGCTATAGGTGTCAAAGGCTGAGACTTTCTCTTGGTATCCTTGTTTTTGTATGCCTGCTGTCTTTGGGTTTCCCTAGACATTTTCCTAGAAGGAAATGGCAACCCACTCCAGTGTTCTTGCCTGGAGAATCCCAGGGATGGGGGAGCCTGGTGGGCTGCTGTCTATGGGGTCACACAGAGTCGGACACGACTGAAGCGACTTAGCAGTGCAGCAGAGACTTCTCACATAGCATCTGAGAAAATGCACCATAATTTCAGCTGTGATCTCCTGTTATTATATATAGATCCCCTTTGGTGTGTGAGATGTGGAGGAGAGAAAGCGTCCAGAATCCTGTGATTAGGTCTCAGCACTGTGGTGAGCCCGGGTCCGTGGACTGTGACCTTTATAATCACTTCTCCGTTTTGTTTTCTCCTCTTCCTTAGGTGAGTGGGTGCAGTTTGGTATTTTCTTTTGCCTGGTCATTTAGCTGATGGTGAAATAATTTCTCTTATGATCACGCCTTGTTCAGAAGAACAGGATGCCCTGGATGGAGTTTACTGTGGCCCTGTTTTCTCTTTTCCTTCTGGAAGTAAGGGGGGATTTTTCCTGATCTTCACTGAAAACCTGGTGGGGCTTCTGGAGGTGACGTGACAAACGTGTGTAGAAGCATCACTAAGACAGGAGCCCCTGGAGTTATTAAGCTTCAAACTCGTCCATGCGGCTCCTCCAGTGATTCCTGGATAACAGTGTAAGTTTGTCTCTCCCAGTGGTGATCCCCATGAAATTGCTTCCTCCTGTGATTCTGCCCCTGTGGGTTGGGACCCTCTGTATCCACCTGTCCATTCGGTTTCGGGGCAGCAGTTTTCCCTGTGACCTTAGTTTTCTGATGGGTCCGAGGAGAGCTGTTGGTTTTCAGTTTGCTCAACTTCTTTCTTGTGGTGTGACGGGAGCCGTAACTTTTGTGCTGGACTGGAAATTAGAACTACTGTTTGCTCTAATAACTACCATTCAAGATATTCCGTCCATGTAGTTCATCAGGCAGAAAATAATCATCTGGGCCTTTAGCAGGGAAAAGGTGGAAATAGACTCTAACTCATAACTCCCAGTGTTTGTTTTCACAAACTGCCTTTTTAAGAGAAAAAGAAGAAAGCTGCCTAAGGTCATAGAAAAGGAGTGGGTAAAAAATCAATTCTGCTCATTATTCATGGGGAAAGAATAATCAGCAAACTCATTTCAGATCCTGATGTTTATAGAAGAAAGTCTTGTTTATGAAGCATCCACAGTGTTCCACATGAATGAATTTGTCATATAGCTGAGCTGTCGGCCTTTAAATTGAACTTAAAACATTACAATCCTTTTTGATAGAGTTCTTTTTCTAAAATATATATATTATTGTTCTGTCTTATTGAGCAAAGCGTGGAGAATAACATTTATCTTATTTTGTTACTCAGGTCATGACTGTAAACATCAGTCACAGAGCTGCTCCCAAGGGCTCTCGAGGTGACTGGGATCATGGGCACCTGAGCACTGTACCTGCCTCCTTGCTGACACTTCTCACCAGTGACTCGCCAAGCCCCCAGCTCATCTGTTCACCCTCAGTAAAATTAAATATATTTTATTTGTTTAAAGGCTGTCCATTTATCTCGTGGAAGCATTCCACATTTCACTTCATGGTACACATACAGCAGCTGGAAAACCACTGCTCTGTAGGGTATGGAGAATTGAAAGTCAGCAGGGGAACTTAAATTTATGTCTGTTTGATTACTGAGCAGACTGCAAGTGCGAAAGTAAGTTATAGGCTCTGGCCTATTGGCTAAAAAATAAATAAATGTTTAACATGTCTATTGTATTATGGAGTACCGTGGAGAAAAATAAACCGAGGCAAAGGGTCAGAGAGAAGTTGAGACAGAGGCCCTGGAAATCCTCTTTGTGAAGACGATATTGAATAGAGACCTGAAAGAAATGAAGAACGGGACCATTTGGGTATTGTGGAGTAGGGAGTGGTAGCTGCATGTGCAGAAGGCCTGTGGCAGGAGGACCCTGAATCAGGAAAGAGAAGAGGCAGCTGTCTAGGTAGAGTGGGGTAGGGGGACACGGCTGATTGTTGAGAGGCAATGCAGTGCTGCAAGCAGAACTCTGAGACATACAGCAGCATCTTTGCCCCTCACTTTTGGATTTGTAAATTGGCTGCAGTGGCTGTAGGCTGCAAATTAGGCTCAAGCTTCTTTCACATATGTTCATTCTGGGCCCCAGGCTGAAGAGCCAGAAGCCACCCAGCCCCAATCTCTTCTCCAGGGAGACCCCCAGAGTGCGAGAGGAAAGCCTGACCACCCGAGCACTTTGCAAGCTTCAAGCCTGAGTGTATTCTGTCTACAAACATCCCAGAGGCCAAAGCAAGGCACACGGCCAAGCCCCACATCAACAGGCAGGAAAGTACACCCCGGCCACATGGGGAGGGGAAAGAAGGAGACTCAAGCCCAGTAATTCAATCCACTGGCACCAGGAGGAGTTTGTAGACCGCTGAGAGTCTTTGACGTTTACTCTTTATGTAAAGGGAGGACACCGAAGAGTACTGAGCCAAGTAGTGACTTGTTCTGACTTTTGTTTTCAAAGATAACTCTGGGAACCCGAGGAGAATAGACTGTAAGGGACTAGCTGGATGCAAGAAGAACAGTGAGGAGTGAGTAATGTGTTGCCGTATTCCAGAGGTGAGGTGATGGTGACTTTGGGATGATGTGGAAGAGTCCTTTTCTGGATCCGTTTCATGGGGCTGCTTGGCAGATGGGGTGTTGGGTACAAGAGGAAGAGAGTGGACAGGAAAGACTCCACGGTTTTTGGCTGGAGGACCTGGACTGAAGTAGGAAGGCAGACAAGGAACGGGTGTGGGAGCTGGAGGTGGGGAATCTGAAGTTCCAATTTGATCACATAAGGTTTTGATGTCCATTGGACTCTCAAGTAGAGATGCCAAGCAGGCAATTGCATATATGAACCCAGGGCTCAGGAGGGAGGTCCAGGCTGGAGACAGGGTTCCCTGAAAGCTTATAATAGACTTCGGCCTATGTTTGTCTCGGTATTAAAAATACTATTTCACTTAGAACCGAACTCTGCTATGTCATCTCTTGTGGGTGAAAGTCCCTAAATCTTCGTGTTCTCTATTGGATTTTCCCCCCAAAACACAACTGAAGCTCACGTCCTCTACTCCCTCTCTCTTTTCCTGTTCATTT
The DNA here is from genome assembly GCF_029378745.1 of Bos indicus. Lineage (NCBI taxonomy): Eukaryota > Metazoa > Chordata > Mammalia > Artiodactyla > Bovidae > Bos > Bos indicus. The sequence continues at coordinate 35,346,664 of NC_091788.1, read as the reverse complement.
ATTTCATTCTTAAGTGACATGTATGGAGTAAAATCTACTTCCTTATTTCTGTTCATTCCTTAATAGTCTCACAACTGCATCTATGAAAAGAGCTCTGACAAACTTCCCAAACTCTGCACACATCCAAGTGCTTCTTTCATCACTGCATTCAAATCAGCCCTTCCCGAGCCCCTGTCCAGCTGTGGCTTCAGCAATCCTGCTTCCTTGCTTGGTTTTCATCATGCCCCTCTAGATATTCTGGCTTTGTCTCCTTGGGGGCACTTTTCTGCCTCTGCTTAAACCCCTTAACACTGGCTCCGTCCCCGACCCAAAGCTGCTAGCCATCTCTGTGGGAAATCTCATGCATTTCCTAGGTTTTCACTGTCACTTATATGTAGGGGCTGCACACAGGACCATCTCTGACTACAGTCCCTTACTTGAATGTAATCAAAGTATTTCTAGTTATAGGTTGCCACACTCAAATCCATGACCAATAAGTACTTCAATGCCCGTGTATCCAACATAAAACATCCCCTGGTAGTGGGAGAGAGGTAGAGCTGCCATTCTTTCTTTAAATGCTAGTGACTCAGACCTTCTTGGAGAAGGCAATGGCACCCCACTCCAGTACTCTTGCCTGGAAAATCCCATGGACAGAGGAGCCTGGTGGGCTGCAGTCCATGGGGTCGCTAGGAGTCGGACACGACTGAGCGACTTCCCTTTCACTTTTCACTTTCATACATTGGAGAAGGAAATGGCAACCCACTCCAGTGTTCTTGCCTGGAGAATCCCAGGGACAGAGGAGCCTGGTGGGCTGCTGTCAATGGGGTCGCACAGAGTTGGACACGACTGAAGCAACTTAGCAGCAGCAGCAGACCTTCTTATAGATATGTTAACCACCAGTCCTGACTTAACACCCATCTACCTCTGAATATCCCTGTGATGCTCCCATAAGAGGATGTCCTTATTTCAAGTTGCTCTACTTCAAGACATCTGATTCAAATGGTATTTCCTCTGAGAAGGGTGCCCTGAATTCATAACCAGGAATAGGTATTTGTCCTTGGTCCTCTGCCAGCTGTTCACCTGTCTCATCACTCTGTATAGACATGCTATGCATATCTTTTTGCCTCACTTTATTAGTTCAGCTTCTCCAGGGAGGAATGCTGTATTCATCAGCACCCCTCAAGTACCTAGATGAGTACTCAGAACCTGATAGGATCTCAAGAAATGTTCCTAAATTTAACAGAAATGACAAACAGTGTATCTCAGTAAAGATAAGCCAAGCCTTGATATAGAGATAGACATGTAGTCTTTTAGACCTCAGAGCTTCACCTCTGGAATTCATGATCACTTTGGTCCATGCCAAAGTTTATTCTTCATGCCTGTTGTGCACATAAAATGAGGGTGTGCTCATGACTATAGGCAAGAGCCTGGATGATTTACATGAGTTCTGACAACTCCTTAGAAAGAGAAAGTAGCCCAATCCTCCCTGGCTGGGTGATGAGTGTGTCTCATGTTATTTCCAGGCAATGTAAGGTTTTATTTTTGTCGTGCACCAAATGGACTTAGTGTCAGGCAGTCAAATGCCTGGCAATCTGCCCAGCTGAAGGGATAACAGGAGTAGTGAATAGAACATTATTGTGTGATAATGATTTCCAGCAGCTATTGAAGATAAATTCCAATGCAAAGTAGAAAGCTTTATTTCCAGGGGAGGAGATATCGATCCTGTGGCCACTGTAAATACCATCAAGTCACTGGTGGGGAGAGACGTCCTGTCTTGTGTTGGGCGTTGAAATCTGACCAGGGGAAGAAATTGCGACCAGAAGTGGGTGCAGACCCACGTGTTGGGGAGCAGTTGGACTTTCTCCTGATGCTGCTGTTCCCTGCAGGGACATGTCCTGGAGATGAGATGCATCATGTGAAATGTAGCTTCCTCCACAGCGTTGCCAGGATGTTCCTAAATGCGTACCCTGAGACTTCTGTGGATCAACCATGATTTGTCACAGTACAGCCCTGGGATCTTGCTTGGTTCTTTGAGAGAAAATATTGTATGAGCTAGAGATAGGTTAGGAGCCTAGGTGACTGAATTAGTTTATAGCCTTAATTGTTGGTTTAAACATGAGTCTCTTTTTCAGCATCTTGAGATGGAGGATGTGATTATTCTTCATTAACTTTTGAAAAACTGATTGTTACAGCCTTTCTAATTCATCTAGGGTGGACCTGAAGGACCATATCTCCCAACCTTTTTCTTTTTTAGCAAGGAAATGACAGTCCAAAGATAAGTAACACACACACAGTCACATAGTTAACTTGGAGTTTTGTTTTTAAAGTGTTATCAAAATGTGGCACACTTTTTAATCTTATTAGGATTCTGGTGGTTGTAGAAAATATCTTCTTTGGGATAGCACTGATTTATTCCAGAAAGAGAAAATCTCCACTGACACCTTTCTAGTTATTAAGGGTCTAGAGCGGGTGCAGACTCTTTACAGTTTTTCCATGGAGAAGTGAAGACCTCCTGGTGCCCTCATTTTCCTTAGCATCACCCAGAGACCAACACCAGTGGGCCCTAGAGTTTAAGGTTTCCATCTCCAAGGTCTCTGGGGGCCCTGAACTGCAGTGTCACTAACTTCAGGGTCCATACGGAGTGCGTCTGTACACCTCACAGGTCAGTGAAGAACATTTACAGGGTAAATGTTGTAGATCTGTGGCTGGAAGGTCAGCCAGTCAAAAGTCTGCTCAAGTGCCAATCAGATGATGGCAAATGGGTTTCCATTAAATCCAGATAAAACCCAAGAGGCCATTTTGATTAATCTTCAGCAGTAGCTCTATAGTAACTCTGTCACGTCACTATTCCCTGGACAGCCAGTTAGGAATAATCATTGGAAGTTGGAAGTTTAGGGGCCAAGGAACCTGGAGAGGGGAGGTTGTTTCTTGGAGAAATACCCTCATTGATCCCCAATGGATTGTGCCCTGTATTAACTGGACGCTTTGATTAAAACTTTTGTACTTTCTCAACAGTTGTATTTCTCCCTGTCTCAGACAAGTTTCTGAGTCCTTTGGTTGATCAACAAACATTCCTACTGCTGTGGATATAATACCACCCAAGTTATAAGAATGTCCTCAAATACTAAGGGACACGCATGTTCTTAGGATGCATCTGGTCTCCTTGCACCTTGATTATACACAGCTTTAACCTTGTTTATGCTCATGTTTCTGATATTTTCCTTCCCAAGGTTTCTGTTTTTCCTTAATTCAAAAAATGAACTTATTTACGAAACAGAGACGGACTCACAGACTTAAAGAACAAACTGATGGTGTCCGTTGGGGAAGGATGAGGGGAAGGGATAGTTAGGGAGTTTGGGATGGATATGTTACACACTGCTATGTTTAAAATGTACAGTCAACAAGGTCCTACTGTGTAATACAGGGAGCTCTGCTCAATGTTCTGTGGCTGCCATGGGAGCAGAGTTTGGGGGAGAGTGGATACATGTATGTGTATGGTTGAGTCCCTTTGCTGTCCACCTGAATTTATCACGACATTGTTAATCAGCTCTACCCAATACAAAAAGTTTTTTTTTTTTAATTCTGGTTTTTTTTTTTTTTTTAGTGGTTGTTTTTGGTTTGCTCTTGGAGAACCGAAAGGACTGTGGATGTAGAGAAATGTGAACAGTCTCTTTCTAACAGACCTTGAGTGAAAGTGGTATTTCAGCTCTCTTAGATGTTCATTTAAATCTATAAGAAGTGATGGTTATGATTATATCACCCCAAAGTGAGTTTCCTTTTTCTGTTATTTCTATAGTTCTCATGCCTGTTCCAGTCATTTGGCAGATAATATACATTGCCTGTGGAGTTATAATTTAACTTTTTATGTATTTATGTTATCTGTGTAAGTGGACTTAGATACTTGGGGGTGGGGAGAACTGAGTATTATTCGTCTTTGTTTTCTCTCTATCACCTAGCAGAATGCTATATGCACAGTCGGCTGTCAAACAATATTTGCTGAATAATCTACCACACAGAATTTCTTAATGCCTCTGCATAATGGTCCCAGAGAGTATGTTGCATAAAGAGAGACAATATTCCTCGCAGTATTAAAATATTCAGTGAAATGTTACAATAGTGATATTTCAAAAGTCTGCAGATTAAATGTTCCAGGCAGTGTAAATTGGCTGTTGGTATGTGTGTGCGCGCCCAGGCACACATGAGCATTTTTGTGTGTGTGTGTTGGGGAGCCTTTTGCATTTTGTCTCTAATTGGGGGAACCTTCATCAGTCCCTCTGATGTGAAGGATAGAGATGTGTGTGTGTGTTGGCGAGCCTTTGCATTTTGTCTCTAATTGAGGGAACCTTCATCAGTCCCTCTGATGTGAAGGATAGAGATGTGTGTGTGTGTTGGTGAGCCTTTGCATTTTGTCTCTAATTGGGGGAACCTTCATCAGTCCCTCTGATGTGAAGGATAGAGAACGCTACCTGGTTAATGGATGTCTTGCTATGGATGGTGAGGCACTTGTGTCTCACTTGGAAAATCATTAAATCCCAGATTCCAGCCTGTCTGTCTGTCACCTGTCATCAGCAGCAAATCTGCTTTAGTGGCCAAGAATTCCCTTATCTCTCAATGACTACGGACCATGCGCTGCTGCATTCTGTAGATGCGAGATAGAGCCGCATCGTTCCCCGGAGGTGACAAGGATGTAATTTACAGTCTCAATCTGCTCTCGTTACCGTGTAATTACAGAGTTATTACATGGCCGTTTGTTCCTGATGGACACCAGCAATCTCTTCTCCTGTTCTCCTGGGGTCTGTTTCTTGTCTTATGCAACTAAAGACGTTCAGTCTCTTTGGCCTGGAGTGTTAAATGTGTACTGGGGACGAAGGACAGGGACGGTGCGGGATGAGATGTTGATTATCCATTCGTCTTCTTGAATGGTCCTGGTGTGTATAATAGCATCCTGAGCCTTCCCTCCCCTTGACTCCAAGTTCACATTTGCTCCTTAAGAGGAAAGATGGGGACAGTATTTGATGGTGTGGGGGCTGGGATGGGTGTAAGAAATATTCTGTCCAGTCCCACTGAAGAAGATGTGGCAATATCAACCTCGAGATTATGTCACCACCTCTTGTCATTTGAGGCTCATGTTAACACAGTACCTCTTGGAACAAAGATTTCTATTCATAATGAAGAGGAGAGAAAAGCATTTGAGTGTGTAATTCAGTATCACAGAGAGGTCAGGAGAAGGTTTGGTCACCTGCCGAGCATCACCCAGGGAATGCTGTGTGACAGGCCTCGATTCCTTCCACTCGAATGAATCTCGGTGAACTCCTGCCTTCAGGAACCAGCTCACTGTTAGAAGCACAAGTTAGGAAACATGTGAAGAAATTTGAAGATTGCTACACACTTGCTTGAATGGCTTAGGACAGGCTTCTCCACTCTGGGGTTGTATGTATTCATTACCAGTGGATTGTGTGATACCACTTCATTTTCTGAGGGTGTCTAATATGTGTGAAATTTTAATTTAGGAGAAAATGGTCCTCGTGGGGCATTTCAAGAAGTGTGACAGACGATGCGTTCGGATGTGGGTGGTGTACTTAACAACAGCATGGCATGTGGGCCAGGAGACTTGAGTTCCGGTCTCAGGTTTCCCCCCTAAACTGTGTCATCCAGCGCCACTCCCTTGCCTGCCTGGGCCTCAGTCACCCTCTCTGACTGGTGATCAGTGGGTCAGACCATGGCTGAGGTCCCTTTCAGCTCTGACAGTTGTCTGACTCCATATTTGATGGCCTGCAGATGAGTCTTTGAAAGCGGGCAACATCTTGGGTCCAAGGTCACATAGAGACAATACCCACTGTTGTTAGTAGGGGAGCATCGCTCCTCCTGGGAGGCAAGAAGGTGCTGGCGTACCCGTCCCATTTCAGTTGATGGAGTGCGATGAATCATTAAGCTCTCTGCCGCTTCTCTCTGCTCAAAACACCTTGCTGATTTAATTAAAATACTTTTTTTTTTCACCTTTGAATGGCTGAAAACCAGCACTAATTATAATGTAACTGCTATGTAACTAATATGTGCAGGTAATATTGTGATTATATATAGACAGCCATATGCTACGAGGCAGCCATTCTCCCTGCCGTTAAACTGCTGAAGCGGATGACTCCGTGTCCGCGCACAAAGTAATTGCACCAAACTAATTTGTGTTTGCAAACAGACCCCAAATTAACTATGTAAATAGGCAGATCTGCAAACAAAATATTAACGTGTGCATGTGTGCATATGCACTTGGCCAGTGGATGATTTTCTACCTGCACAAGTGATGTCGGTGAGAAGAACCAGGTCTGTGCTGTGAGTTCCCTTCCCGGCTTGAGTTTCTCTGAATTCTTGTCCCATGTCACTCGTTTGAATGTGGTAATGAAGGGCAGTCTGAGTTTGTTTTCGCTAAGCATGAAGCATGATTTCCATCAATCTACCTTTCTTGACCTCCCTTGGCGATCTCCATGCATTCTTTGGCAATGATTCTTACAGCATACCCATCTCTGCTGCTGCTGCTAAGTCACTTCAGTCATATCTGACTGTGTGTGACCCCATAGACTTCAGCCCACCAGTCTCTCCTGCCCCTGGGATTTTCCAGGCAAGAACACTGGAGTGGGTTGCCATTTCCTTCTCCAATGCATGAAAGTGAAAAAGTGAAAGTGAAGTTGCTCAGTCGTGTCCGACTCTTAGCGACCGCATGGACTGCAGCCCACCAGGCTCCTCCATGGGATTTTCCAGGCAAGAGTGCTGGAGTGGGGTGCCATTGCCTTCTCCATACCCGTCTCTGGCTAAGGGTTTAATGCAGAGTGAATGTTTTTTCACTGTAAAGAGAGAATTTGGTTCTCTGGCCTGGCATTTGTTATTGTTCCAAGGACTGCACACGGTCTTTTGAGTCAAACAGGGCAATTTGCAATCGTGATCCACCTTGGTCGAGTCCCTGGACTTCTCTGTTTCCTTGTGTAAAAGGATGGGTTTGGTGTTGAGAGTTGCCTCCTAGGGCTGTTTGGAGGAGGAAGTGAGTGTGTGGGGGTAGCGTTAGCCCAGGATCAGGGGTCCTTTGGTGCCTGAAGCCACTTGGGCGCAGTCCTCCCTGGCTGTCCCAGCACAAGTTCCTGGAACTCCTGTCGCCAGAGGAAAGACTGATTTCAGGCAGGTTCCTGAGAAGGAAGCCCATGGTAGTAGCCAGGGTTCTCCAGAGAAACAGAACCATTAGGATTTATAGGGAAGAGAACAGTTGTCCTAGGAGTCAGCAGGCTGAGGGCGTGCTGCTGTGATCTACCACTGGATGCTGGAGATCCAGGGATGCTGATGACGTAACTCGGTCTGAGTCGGAAGACCCGAGAACCAGGAGCTCCAGTTCTGTGGACAGGAGAAGACAGACGTCCTAGTGCAAGGAGCACCTAGTGCCTTTTGTGCACTCTGGGCCCTTGTTGGATGGATGATGCCTGTCTACCTTGGTGAGGGGGTCCTCCTGACTCAGCCTACTGATTGAAAAGCTCACCTCCCCTGGAAACACCCGCCAAGACACACCTGGCAGAGATGCTAGCTAGGTGATCTGGGTGATGTAATTAGCTATCTGGACTGACCTTAGCCCAGTCAAACTGACACACAAAATTAAACATCACACCCCAAAAGGCGGTCCCTGAAAGATCACACCTGCCTGCCTCCTGTGTCCTCTGCAGCCTCCACCAAGTCTAATACCTCCCCTTCAGGGAGGAGCTCCAAGCTCATGGTGATGCTCCGCCAAGCAAGCCCCATCTTTCACCCTTCTGACCTGCTCCTTGTTCTGTTCAAGCCTGGTTCCTGGGGCCCAGCTCTGCAGACTTGCCCTGCCCCTGGACATTTGTGTTGAGCAGAGTGTTTGAGGGCACAGTGGCCAGGCTGGTCTCTGGGGGTCCCTTGCTCTAGCTGCTTCCCTCTCCCCAGGTCTTCAATCTGACCCCACTTTCTCCAGTGCCCCCCACAAAGACAGGATGGCAGAGAAGCCCTAAGTCCCACCCAGTCTCCATTCTTTTTCTTTCCCTGTCCTAGTTTTTCTTTTTTTCACAGCTGTCATCACCTTCTAAAATTTTGTGTTTTCCTTATTTGTATTATTTGTCGTCTGTTTCTCTTCACTTGCTTATGAGCTCCTTCCAAGCAGGGTCTTTGTTTTGTTCATTAGTGTTTGTGAAAGAGCTTGGTCTGTGCCTGACAGTAGAAGGGTCCCTTGTAAGATTTCTCACAGCTTTGCCAGCTCTCTGACCACGGACACATCACTTGAGCACCCGGTTTCCTTATACATACAAAAAAAAGGGTAACAGCCAGTCCCATGGTTGTCGCAAAGACTCAATCAGTTGGTTACATGGAAGTACCTGACAGAATTCCTAGCACATTTTAGGAATGCATGTTCATTTTGCCCTTCTGTTCATAAATTAGACTAGCTGGAGTCTTCCACACCCAGAATTTAGAAAGACAGGGGGTTCAGTTACATTCATCTAGATGAGAGCCTTTGTTTAAAATGCACACATCCGCCTGCGTATTGTTTTCGCTTTTCATTTTATGGTGTGTGTGCGAGCCTGTGTGTATGTGTGTGTCTCATGTGTGTGTCTCGTGGTGGCTTTTTTAGGGGAACTATTTTTGTTTTGTTTTGTTTTTTTCCAATTTGTAGTCAAGGCAATGGAGAGAGCCAAAGGAGAGTCAGGTGGAACTGATGATGGGAACGTGGAAACAAAGGACGTTCACTATGCTCGGCCTGAAGTGCCGATAGCAAAGGACGTTCATTTGTCAAATCCACTCACATGTATTCAGAACAACCTGAAGCTTATTTGGACAGGCATGCATTTTATTTTTGTCTCTCGGCCTTAATGTGCTGACTTGTAGGATTATTAAACTATAATTCCCGGCAGTAGATTGCTGTCACTCAGTGGGTATGAAAGTGCAATCACCAGCAAGCTCGAGGTTCAGGAGTCTTGATTCTTTGTTCAGTGGGAACAGAAGAAGGAGTGTTACTGATGCCAGAAGCTGGGGCAAACTCCCACTGTGTTCCTGAATCACTGGAAGGTTCTAAGTGATAATGGATTTGGATCCAGAAGATCTAGGAACCAATTCCAGCAGTATGACTTTGGGAAGCCCACTGGGCCTTTCTGAACCTTAATTTCCTCATCTGTAAGATGGGGAGAATATTGTTGTATTGTGAAGATCAAGTAAATTACATCTATTGGCAGATTAATAAACTGTAAAATGGTCACTATGGTTTTGTAATTTTACATTAGCCGTCCTGAGTTAGTACTCAGTTTTCCAACTTGGGAAATGAGTGCCAGATGGTGCTAGTGGTAAAGAACCCACCCGCTAATGCAGGAGACATAAGAGACATGGGTTTGATCCCTGGGCCTGGAAGATCCCCTGGAGGAGGGCAGGGCAAACCACTCTAGTACTGCTGCCTGGAGAATCCCATGGACAGAGGAGACTGGCAGGCTATAGTCCATAGGGTCGCAAAGAGTCAGACATGACTGAAGCAGGCACTTAGCATGCACACATACATCATTTCTGCAAGATTTGAAAGTGGTCACCCATTATGGCTGCTGGCTGTACCACTGGGTCAGTTCAAGCACATGACTGCGTTATTCTCCCCGTAGCTGAACGCAGGGAAAACCAGACCCAGTACTGGATATTCAGGAAAAGCTGGGATTACTGTTGTCTCAGCAGCATTTGCTGAGTCTGAGAGGAGAGCATTCAAATTGAAGAATCATGCAAAGAGTAAAAGTGCTGATTGAATAGCATTGACACATATACACTGCCGTGTGTAAATAGGTAGCTAGTGGGACGCTGCTGTACAGCACAGGGAGCTCAGTTCTGTGCTCTGTGACGATCTAGGGGGGTAGGATGGAAGGTGGGAGGGAGACCCAAGAGGGAGGGGATACATGTATACATATAGCTGATTCACTTTGTCGTACAGCAGAAACTAATAAAGCATTATAAAGTAATCATACTCCAATAAAAAAAAATCACCAAGGATCTCTACTGTGCATCTTCTCCAGATCAAAATTATGTCTTCTTTCTGTGTCCCCCTGGCATCCCACTACTGTGTGAGAAGATGAACAATACAGGACAGAAGAGCTGGAAAAGGAGAGAGAACCAGGCTTTCCTGCTTGCTGTTGTGTGTTTCCTGGGGCAGGAGGTTAATCAGTCTCCATGCATGTGTGTGCTCTAAGTTGCTCAGTTGTGTCTGACTCTCTGCAATCCCTATGGACTGTAGCCCACCAAGCTCCTCTGTCTATGGGATTCTCCAGGCAAGAATTACTGGAGTGGGTTGCCATTTCCTCCTCCAGGGGATCTTCCCGACCCTGGGATGGAGCCTGGGTCTTCTGCATTGGCAGATGGATTCTTTACCACTGAGCCATCTGGGAAGCCCCTTCAGTCTTCGTAGGGTTGTAGACAGTGAGAGTCACCTAAAGAGATCCAATTCCAGCACAGTCTCTGCTTCCCTGAGTGTGCCTCCTAGAGGAAGGGGCTGCGGTCAGATGGGGAGAAGAGGGCTTTTCTTGTAGGAACAGCTTGCTTATTGGGTGTGTGCTCCTGTGATAAGCAGGTTCACATCTCTGCAGGCAGGAAAGGGTTAAGCTCTGGCACTGTGTGGGAGGCTGCAGATCTAAAGGAGAAGGAAGGTGATGCTGACAGTGTTGCTGAAAGGAAGAGAAGTGGAGAAGGACTTGGAGAGACAGGAGTGGACCGGGTGGAGTCATGGGCCAGCCCTCACAGATGCAGTGGGAAGGAGACGACTCTCTTAAAAAACTGATAACACTTCTTTTTTCAGTTTATAATTCTATACCTAGAGCTGTCTGAAATTGTTCTTTGGGCACATTTCCTTATATTTAGCTTCTTTTGCAAACATGATATGATTTTCTATGTGAGCGGTTATTGTTCAGACATGTGATTTTGATGACTATTTAATATTCTATTCTATGGTTAGTTCACCAATTCCTTAAATACAACCCAGCGGGAAAAGCATGGAGGGTCCTCAGCTCCCAAGTCTGAGTACTGCTAAGTCAGAGCTGGGGTTTCTTCCGAGCCTGTTTCTTGGTGTGGGTCAGTTGGCAGTGGGGCTGCTTTCTGTTCTGGGATTTCTCCATCCCTGGTACAGGGGGCAGGCCTGATTCTCAGTGTTCACAGTCACCAGCTCACTTCCTTTGACTCATTTCCTTTGACCTGGAAGAGCTGACCATTTTTTCCTGAGCTCTTGCTGAACTCCCACTGTCTCTGGACATCTACTGGTGGGTCCCCAGCAGTGTTTGAATGGGAAATCAAGAGGTGAGAGAATCCTGCTGTCCTGGTTGTGCATAGACAAGTAGTTGCTTATATACATTAAGAAACTGCAACGTATTTTATCTGTGCAGCTGCCTGTCTCTCCCACCGAACTGTAACCATCCTTTACTGCATGACCTTGTACGAGTTACTCGACATACTCAACCTTCCTTTTCCACAAAATGGGAATAAAAGGAGCGTCTACTTCATAGGATGGTTTTGGGGATTAAATGAGATAAATAAGATCCTGTGCTTAGCATAGAAGCTGGCAGCCAGTAAATGTCCAAGAAACGACAGTTCTTGCATTTTTGTCTTCGTTGCGATCATTCTGACCTTGTCTACAGCAGAGACTGTATTGTATTTATCTTTGTTGAAGATATTCAATAAGTATTTGTTAAACTGAGCTACCTGTTCCAAGTAAAAATAAATAAGTAAGAAAAAGAAAAAAAAAGTCTATCCTTTTGTATAACAGTGCAGCACTTCCACTGACCAGTGGAGAAAACATACGTCCTTACTGTGAGGATGTGAGTTATTATCTCTGAATAAACATAAGCCTTTCATATGACCTAATGATTAATGACTTAGGCAAGGAAATTTTAATACCATTAATAAAAAATTAAGCAGCAAGCGTTCACCACTCTTTTGACAGTGTCAGGCTTTCACCTGTTTTCCTGGGGACAACAGGTTTCTGGGAACATGCTGAGTACAGAAAATAGATCATCCCAACAGTGCTCCCCATGTTCTTTGTGTCATCCTGATCATTACGTGGGATGAAGACAAGACACTCTGCAGAGAGAAGAAAGGGCCATGAAGCAGAGGGAGCAGCTGAGTGTTGTCTGCCTACCATCTGTCCTTTATCCATCCAGTCATCCATTTATCCATCTGTCCATCTATCTGTCCATCCATCTGTCTATCCATCCATCCTTTCATTCATACATTGTTTATTCATTCATCCATCCATCTATCCATCCATCCATCCATCCACCCACCCATCCATCTATCTAGTATCCTTTAATCTCCTTTGCTAGGTCTTCTATGCTCTTGTAAACTAGGATCTGAAATGACATCAGTCATTCAGGCAAGAATGAACATGATTCTGGCACTGAATGCCCAGGAAGGGAGTCTTATTCAGTTATCTAAACAATCTTTTAGTGTTGAGGCCAGATTCCAGCCAGCATATCCAGGCCAGCCTGACACTAATTGCTGGATATCCCTTATGCATACCTTGTCTACAAGCCTTTGAACAGCAGTGTTTCCACATCAGATGCCATTTTTCTTTTCCTTCCAAGGCATGTTTCAAAGCATCATTTGAAAGCAAAAATGCCAAATTTCTAAACCCAGAATTCTCAAACTTCAAAACTGAGGGAGTCTGCCAGAACCTTGCCATCGCTGAAATTGCTGAGCAGATGTGAGCATCCCTGACCCTCCTGGACTGGCTGGACGATATGCACCCTCAAATCTTTGACATCCTTGCTGTCCCTCGGGCCCCCGTGTTTTCTCACATCACTGTTCTGAGGCCAAGAGAAGAGAACTCCTTCCCAGTGAACTGCTCCTCGGCATGGTCTTGAGGACTCCATCCTGCTCTTGACCCATATGAGAGTCCTTTTCAAGGTCAGAGCTGAGTGGGTCAACAGCGTGCTGTCTTGAGTGTGTGGTTAGGTTGCCTGTGTAGCCCCAACTCCCTCATTCTCTATGCTGAGCTAACTTTTCATCTTTAGTTAGTTTCATGTCATTTCTTTGCAGCTGTGTGTGTGTACCTGAGTTTATGCTCATACCTATTCTTCTCAGCTACACTTTTAGGAGGAAGATGCTATTCCTTCTTTATCAGCTTTTTGGATGAGCCCAGAGTATAGGGATGAACCTGAGTGCCTCAGCACACTGCTGCCTGGCGGATCACGGGCGTCCTCTTCTGCTGAATCTGAAGGCATGCTTATGGAGCAGTGGTGCCCCCAACCCTCATGCCTACACCCCTCACCCCTCCCTCCAGCTCCAAGCAGAGCCCAGGCGCCTCCCTGGAAGGTCAGACTACCTTCTGGGCTGTAACGATCTCTGGGTCCACACTGCACAGAATCTGGCAGCGGGTGCGCCCTTATTTGCTGCCAAGGATGGAGGGGCTGATATTACCTATTGGGGGTGAAAAGCAGGACCATCGAAGCTCATCAATTTGTGCTTGTATTCCCTCTGGAAACAGAAGAACAGACTCTTCTCACACATCAAAGTGCAAAGAGTCCTTTGTTTCTTGTCATGGTTCCAGAGTCCCTCTGAAGCCACGTGTGAGAAAATCGCAGGACTGTGGTAGACATTGGTGGATGGTTGGTCCCCGCTGGCAGTGACAATGGCTCAGGGACCCGGAGTCAAGAAACCCCAGCAGAAGTCACCTTGGTTTCAGAACTAGCATCCTGACGTTCTTGGGACAGATAAACAGAGAAACCAGACCAAACCAAGCAGCATCACTGACAACATCAACACACAGAAATAACAAGAACTGTGATCTCAGTAACCCAAGAGCTACAACTGCTATAACACACGCCAGCCACCGGCTTATGCCTGGGGCCAGGCGGGAACACATCTGAAGAGCCAGCCATTGTCCTGTAAGAGACCCCACATAACCAACCCTGGAGAAAAAGACTCCTGGATTATGACCCAGGATTTTTGTTTGTATTTTGCTAATGATAAGCCCCAAAGAAAGGAAATGCAGTTTTTCAGGTATGACCAAGCCACAAGAAATGCAGTGGAAGGAAAATATAACTGCAAGGTGATGTGCCTTCCTGACTTCAGGGTTGCACACCTCACATGTCTACTGACGAGAAGCAACAAAAAGAACAACTCAGACCTGTGTGACATAGAAGAGAAAAATCCGAGCGTCAAGTATGTTGGCAAAAACTCACAAGCGACCCCTGAAGGAAGACGTGGGCAGATGACCCAGGAATGGAGACCATAGTGGGTCACGTGGGCATGAAACATTTCCGAGGAGAAAGGATAGTGAGTTTTCCCCTTTGTCTGTCACCACTGTTGGGACTGGTTACTCCTGAGAAGGTTCACTGGGTCCTTTTATCCAGTCAGCCTCCTGCCTGCAAGCAGAGCTGGGAGAGGCAGAGATGGAGATGGCAAAGAACAGGAGGCAGGAGGTGGCACCCTCAGTGAACAGAGGACCCATCCCCCAAAAACATAGCTTCTGAAGTCAACAAAGGCTGTCTTGAAGCCACAGCTGGTGGGAGGAGCATGCCCTTCACCTGCAGCCTCGATGGTTGTCAGCACCGCTGGTGATGTTCATCTCATCTCACTTGCCTGGGACCAGGTTATATGATGTCAGTCCTGGTGGCTCGTGGGAACACACTTTACCTGGGAGACAGGCACAGCGCCAGGTTCAGCTGGAGGTGCCATGGGGAAAGCTGGAGGGAGGAGAAGACAAAGCAAAGAGGGACATGCATTCCATTTAGCTCAGCCAGGAGGGCAGCCTTTAAAGCTCTTGTGTGTTTGATGTACCGGCTACCTGATGGAGGTGGAGCTCCAACTTAGGGGAACCTTGATACCCAATTTCTGAATTTCCAAGTCCCTTCCTGTGAGGCTCTCCAACAGGGCTCATAGGACACCCCTCACCCTGCCTATCTCCACGTTATTTAGAAAGATGCCATCCATGTCTTCCTCCCAGCTTTTGCACTGACCTTTTTCTGAATTTCTGGGTTGGGCCATCCCAGAGGTGACCGGAAATTTGCTCAGTGGCATTTACCTAGCTGAGGCCACTGGCAGTGTGACAGAGTCAGGTGATCTAGGGTTTAAAGAAAAAAACACTGGCAGGAGAATGGGGAGGGCAGGGAGGCTAGAAGGGAGGCATAGATGTCCCTCTCCTGTAGTGCTGTGTGATGCTTGAACGCCAGCTGTTTGGCTGATAAGTATCCCTCCAGGGAGGTGATAGGAGACCCGCTGCCCAGTTGGGGGCTGTTAGAAAGGCGGAGCCTGGACCCAAAGCTGGCGGGCTCCCAGACCTGCTTCCTTCGCCCTGTCTTCTGGAGCCGCAGGGCAGTCCACATTTGGTCCTCACGGCCAGCGTGGACGAGCACACCTCTTCATGATATGTCCTCTCTGGAGATTCCTGAAATAGGTTCACAGGAGACGAGGAGGGAGAGGCCAGGCAGTCATGTCCCTGGAGGAGGTGCAGTCAGTAATCCTTCACTATATACTGGGCATTGCGTGTGGTCAGACCATGGAGAAACCACCCCTGCCTCCATGGGTGTTATTCTCAAGTGAGGAGACAGACATGAGCACAGCACAGCACATCTGGGCTTCAGAGGGGACCGTGTGCAGTGGAGGGCTTAGAGGAAACAGAGTCTAGACTGCAGAGGCCAGGAGCTCCACGCTGAAGGGGCACCACATCAGGCACTTCTAGGATGGAGAGGAGGCGGTTAAGCATGAGGGAGGGCACAGCTTCACCAGGGAGAAAACCTCCCAAGACCGGAGCAGCTGAGCACGCTCATCTGGAAGGCCATCAACTCCAGGGCAGAGCACAGGACGCTGCGTGGGCGATGGGGGACATTTCCCTTTCGTCCTTATTTGCCTGTTCCTGCTGTTTGTCTTTTCGTAGTTACGTGGGATTCCTCCCTACAGATAGGGAAGCAACTTTACCACCTCTTCTGCATCACTGTGTCGTAACTGGTAGTAGGAACTCCGTGAGTAGGACTTGATGTCTCAGAGCCAAACCCTGTGTCAGGAGGTGAGAAGGATGTGTTGGTGCCCACTGCTTGGATAACCTTGACCAAGAGAGGTGTCTTGATTCTTGGCTAAGCATTTCCCCTCCGGAGTCAGATATATGTCAGTTTGAATCCTAGCTCTGTGACTACATAATTGAAGTCTCAGTCACATCTATAGAAAAATACAGATAATATCTGTCTTCATTCACCTGCGAATAATGATGATGATGATAATGACACTTTTATGCCCGGCACAGTCCTGAGCATTTCACAGGTATTAACTCATTCAGTGCTTATCATGGCTTTGTAAGGAAGGGAAACATTATTATTCCCATTGTACAGATGAGTAAGCTGAGGCCCTGGGGAGTTATTACACAGTGACCATGGGTTGGAGCCAGAATGTGGATCCATGGTCTTTGGATCCTGAATCTGCACACTCAGCTACCATTTTCAGTCTGTTTGGGGTCTGGAATTGCAGGTAATGCTGTGTCCCAAGAGACTGGATGGGGTGGAAGTGAATCGGCCACAGTGAGCCAAGATCCCCTCTTACCCCTCCCTCAGTATATCACTTTTTATTAGTATTAATTTTATTTATTTATGTATTGGTTATGCTGAGTCCTTGTTGCTGCGTGCAGGCTTTTTCTAACTGCAGTGAGAGCCAGGGCTCCCCTCTAGTTTCGTGTATGGGATTCTCACTGCAGTGGCTTCTCTTGTTGTGAGCATAAGCTCTAGGGAGCACAGGCTCAAGGCTTGTGGGCTTAAGTATTTGCAGCTCTTGGGCTCCAGAGCACAGGCTCAGGAGCTGTGGTGTGCAAACTTAGATGCTTCATCGCGTGTGGGATCTTCCCAGACCAGGGATCAAACCCATGTCCTGTGCACTGGCAGGCAGATTCTTAACCCTGGACCACCAGGGAAGTCCCTGTATCATTCTTTTGTTGGAGGCTGTTATTTATCTGTGATGTTGGCCTCTGGTGTCTCCAGGGTGAGAAGGGAGGGAGCAGAGGGGAAAGACCGAGTCCCTGGTGGTGGAGGACTGATAGATGGCCAGCAGGACGGGCCAGGTGCTCCCTTCTCCCCAGTCATCCTTGAAGGAAGAGTCCCTGCTAAGCCCTGCCACCCTGGATTGTTCCCCCAGCCACTCCATCTACAGTTTTGATCCAGAACACGCGGGGCAAAGCCATGTAAAAGCTTTCTCAAGTGCTGAGTCCATTTCAGAAATGATTGTCGGGAACTCAGGAATGCAGGCAGCTTATTGCACTGTGATCCCTGCAGATTGGATTCAGTGCTGTGCGAGCTGACAGCGTGATGGGCTGACCCCGCTGGTGGGGTCACCTGCTGATTGCGCCCTGCAGCCCTGCTGCTCCTCTCCCCAGCTGTGGAGAGACTGGAGGCAAGAGGATCAATTAAATTGGTGGAGGAGGTTTCACCTTTAAAACGTGGGGAAAAAATCAGGCTTTGTGTATAGAAGTTGATGTAATTATTAATAAATAAAAATAAAAATATTGCCATGTTAAGAAAATACCCAACTGGTTTAGAAAAAATGTTTTCTAAATCCTCAACAGACATTTATCCAGAGGAGGAATATTCACTAAGCCAAATTTGCTCTTAATCCTTAATCCACAAGGCTATGATCCCTGATTTCACCAAGTAAGAGCTGGCATGAATGCTAATTGGACTCTCTCCCGCCCGCATCTCTTCTGCTTTTGGAGGCCAGCATTTGACGTTTGGAAGTCCTGCCTTGCTTTCCCTTGCGGGGGCCTTGTGTTTGAATGACACACCCTACCATTCTCTTTGCCGTTTGTAGTTTAATTGTATTTTATCGGTGAAAATAGGAATCTTGTCAATAGCCCCCAGCTCAACCAGGCTTATCAGGGAACCAGAGAGGGAGAATGAGATTCAGAGAGATGTACCTGGCCTGGTTCATTCCAGAAGAGTGATAGATGGTAACATTTCCGGGCAAGACATGGCAGGAAATCTGACAGACAGGAATTAAGGCACCAAATGGAAAAGTCAATCGCTTATTCACTCCAAGTTTCATAGTTGAAGGAAATGTTATTTGATTTCAAAGCTCCCTCTTCCCCTATTTCTGCAAGGCAGGAAGTACAGAATTAATTCTCTGTCTTCACAATCATTTTCCAGGCTCAGTGAGTCTGTGTTTGTGTGTGTGTAAATTGTCATTTAAACTTGTACTAATGTTTTGCAAATGTGTATTTTTCAACAACATTAGGTCTTTCAAAGTCTCATGTAAGTAAAAGGCTGTGATTCCTTTTCTCAGAATGTCTCCTGTCACTTCCAGGATAGACCCAAAGCAAGAGCGAAAATAATAAGAACTTAAAAAATAACGATACTACTTTTCTGTATTATGCATCTTATTTGTACACCGTTTGGTAGTTTTCTATGATACTTGCATTGCATTTGGTGGAAATGGCTAACAGCAGTGGTATGCCATTGACGCAAAGACTTATCAGCTAAACACTGGGCACACGTGGTATAAAATGTTGCTTGCACTGACCCTGGGACCAAGTTGCTGCCATGTTCCTCACTTACCAGGGAGAAGCTCAGGCTTGGAGAGTTGATTCATGTCCCCAAGATCCCCCACCAACTAAGGGAGAGAAATGAGGTTTGGTCTAAGCCACATTGACACTGGAACCTGACCTCTTAAAAGGTTTGTTCTCCCCGTGTTCAAAGTGAGGATAGGGCCAGAAAATGGACCGACCCAGGCATTAGACTCAGGTCTTGTTAACTCTTACAGCTGCTCTCCTCACCCTGCTGAGGCCAAGGATAAGGATAATCTTGGCGCCGAAACAGGAATTCCTGTGGGGTGCCTTCCAGTCACCCTCTCAATGCAAGAGAAAAGGGTTCTGAGACTCTGGGCTAATCTATGCATGGTCCCTTGGGATGTGAGAAGGGAGAGAGGGTTAGTGAGAATGGAGACTGACCTTCTGAGCGTGAAATACTATGAAACAAAGAAGAAACACTCTCTCCTCCTCGACCCTGACCTTCCAAATAAAATTCTTACAACATTAAGCAAATGCTTGCTTCAAAACCTCAGATAGAGCATTCATCGCCTCTAAAGCTGCCCAGGTGTCCCCTGGAACGGAAGGCTTGCAGTGACTGTGTGCTGTTTCTTTTCTCAGACTGATTACTCTGACTGGTGGGTTCCCTTGGGAGCCATGGGCTTCCCTGGTGCTCAGATGGTAAAGAGTCTGCCTTCAATGCAGGAGACCCAGTTTCGATCCTTGGGACACGAGGATCCCCTGGAGAAGGGGAGAGCAACACACACCAGTGTTCTTGCATGGAGAAGTCCATGGACAGAGAAGCCTGGAAGGCTACAGTCCATGGGGTCCCAAAGAGTTGGACACGACTGAGTGACTAACACTTTCACTTTATTTCCAGTAACAGCTGTCAGCTCCCCACCAGAATTACTGCTGTCGTTCAGTGGCTAAGTTGTGTCCAACTCTTTGTGACCCCGTGGACTGCAGCACTTCGGGCTTCCCTCCTTCACCATCTCCCAGAGTAGTTGCACTGAGTCTTAGAGTCTATTTACAGTAGCGCTGATAGGGTTACCCAACAAAATTCAACCAAGAAATAAAATTAAAATAGTGTGCCTTGGCTTCCGCTGTGCAAGCGGCCTGAATTTGATCTATAGCTGCGTACATTCCATAGAAGAGTCGGGATTATCACCTTACGGTCTTGATTTACTTTTTTTTTTTCTTTAAGCAAATCCATCAATTTAGTTACAAAGCCATTGTCTACATTATTGTGGATGAAAGCAACTGATTCCTATCAGGGTCATAGTCATTGAAAATAGCCAAATGATTTTTAAATTAATTTTTATTGGAATATAATTGATTTGGGCTTCCCTGGTGGCTCAGACAGTAAAGAATCCACCTGGAATACAAGAGACCCGGGTTTGATCCCTGGGTCGAGAAGATCCCCTGGAGGAGGGCATGGCAACCCACTCCAGTATTCTTGCCTGGAGAATCCCATGGTCATGTAGCCCTAATTCACTGTGATGTTGTTGTTCAGCCACTAAGTTGTGTCCAACTCTTTTCAACCCCACGGACTGCAGCACACCAGGCTTCCCTGTTCTTCACTGGCTCCCGGAGTTTGCTCAAACTCATGTCCATTGAGTCAGTGATGCCTTCCAACCATCTTGTCCTGTGCATGTCCATCCCATGGACTTGTAGCCCTCAAAGAGTTGGATGTGACTGAGTGATCATCATTTTTATTTTTCTATAGTTGCTTTGCAGTGCTGTGTTAGTTTATATTGCACAGCAAAGTGAATTGGAAAAGACTGAGGGCAGGAGGAAAAGGGGGCGGCAGAGGACGAGATGGTTGGAAGGCATCACCCCGACTCAATGGGCATGAGTTTGAGCAAACTCCAGGAGATGCTGAAGGACAGGGAAGCCTGGTGTGCTGCAGTCCATGGGGTCGAAAAGACTTGGACACAACTTAGTGACTGAACAGCAACAGCAGAGTGAATTAGACATACACAACAAATAATGTGGAATGCACTTCCATACAAAATCCTTTCTCTGAAGATCTCAAAGCAACTTTGTATTTATTATGGCATTTGGTGGCTCAGATGGTTACGCGTCTGTCTACAATGCGGGAGACCTGGGTTCGATCCCTGGGTTGGGAAGATCCCCTGGAGAAGGAAATGGCAATCCACTCCAGTACTCTTGCTTGGAAAATCCCATGGACAGAGGAGCCTGGTAGGCTACAGTTCTGGGTCACAGAGAGTCAGACATGACTGAGTGACTTCAATTCACTTCACTTCATGGCATTTCTACTCAAAATACTCCTTTAAGATGGGAAGGTGATAGTGGTAATTTTCACATTAGAGAGGAGAAATGGATGGAAGCAGAGTTAGTTTGCCAGTGTGTCTTTGTGCTGGCGACTGTAAGTGGATAAGCTGTTGCTGCTAAGTCACGTCAGTCATGTCCAACTCTGTGCGACTCTGTAGACAGCAGCCCACCAGGCTCTGCTGTCCCTGGGATTTTCCAGGCAAGAGTACTGGAGTGGGGTGCCGTTGCCTTCTTTGGTAAGTAGATCAGGTGTACATTATTCAACTCAGACCCAGGTACAGTGGGAGGAGGAGGGAGCAGTCGGAGGGGACACCCTAACTTGGAAACCACTGGAGACTTAGGGATATCACCAATCTACCTTGAGTGGAAAAAAGGAATCCCTTTAGGGAGTACTGCTGATTTTCCTCAAACTAGTCCAAGTGTTTGTGTAGCTTATGACAAACTTAGCCAAATAATTCTGTGAGATGATGGAATTGAGATAGAGGTCCTGGCAAATGACCAGCTGCCCTACATGCTAGGATGGCACCCAGGACCTTGATGCTGCAAGGGGTGAACAATAGAGGTAGGCAGTCCTGATGAGGGCTTCAAAGGGCTTGGGGCAGGGATCGAAGAGGGTGGAAGAGGGTATGGGACAGATGTGGGCAGAGTCTCAAGAGCTCTCAGAAAGTGTCTTTTAAGGTGTACTGCCCTCAGAAGGCAATGGCACCCCACTCCAGTACTCTTGCCTGGAAAATCCCATGGACGGAGGAGCCTGGTAGGCTTCAGTCCATGGGGTCGCTAAGAGTCGGACACAACTGAGTGACTTCACTTTCACTTTTCACTTTCATGCATTGGAGAAGGAAATGGCAACCCACTCCAGTGTTCTTGCCTAGAGAATCCCAGGGATGGGGGAGCCTGGTGGGCTGCCGTCTATGGGTTCACACAGAGTCGGACACGACTGAAGCGACTCAGCAGCAGCAGCAGCAGCCCTCGGGGGAGGGAGAGGATGCTTTTTCTGGGAACTTGACTGCTGTGGACATTTAGATTCAGATCTCTACTCGAAGTAACCGTGATTGTCAAGAGTTGAAATCCACACCAAATGAATGTGGTGTGTGTGTGGGTTTCATCTGATTTGGTTTGGTTTCTTCTCCCTCCTCTAAAAGGCCCTGCCTGTGTCACTGTGATTGACATGTCATTGTCCAGGGATGGGCATCCAGAGTAAAGAGTGAGGTACCGCTTCCGACACATTATTCCCTCAGTCTATCTCCTCTGCGTGTGACCATCACCCTTATTGAGGTAAGGAGACCAGGGCTTTTAGACATTCAATAACTAACCCAAGGTCAGGTGGCAAATAGTAACTGACTGAAGAGCATGGACTCAGCTACCATGTCAGGCTTTTGGTCATTAATTTATTTAGAAAGAAATTTAAAATTCCCATCAATTCACTTATAGGTCTCAGAATATGTCTAAAAATAAGTGTCCTTTGGTCAATAACTGGCCCAGCGCTGTGGTTAACTCCTTGCGTTCAGCCCTGGCTCCCTTGCTCGCTAGCTGCATGCCCTCGATCAAGTCATTTAACCTCTCTGTGACTCATTAGAACCCTCGTGAAGGTCGAATGAGTGAGTTTTTATAAACCACTTAAGACAGCATTATTTGACATCCCAAAGGTTTAAGAAAAGCTGGCAGGCCAGAGAATGAAGTCAGAAGGGTCCGAGCTCCTTGCCGAGGGGCTGGATGGAGTTAAGTCCTGTTGCAGAGGATTTGATGCCTTAGAGTTAGGATCATGTATGGCTGTGTTTTTGACTGTCAATTTCCATCCCCAGTCTTCTCACTTGAACACCTTTTATTGGCACTAAATTTGTTTTCGGATAATGAAAGCAGATGTTCTGTTTATGCCCTCACCCGCTCACCTCCAAGTCTCACCTCAAAGACACCTTCCTTCCTCCAACCCTGCATCTGAGCTCAGTGGAGCCCTGTGTTCAGGGCCGAGGTAGGCGTGGGGAGAGTGCGCGGCTGGAAAGCCATAGCCTGGGAGGGGTTAACACAGTATCTGGGCCTCCTCCTCCAGTCGTTGGGGCTCATCAGATAAACAAACGCACAAACTCACAAGTGAATAGAAACATGTTTACTAGAGTGGAAGAAAAACAGCCTTTTGGCATTGCTGGCGCTGTGGCCTCAGGAACAGCAGCTGCAGCCTGGGACAGCAGTCAGGGGGGCGGGGAAGAGAAAGCCCAAGTGGACCTTCCAAGTGTTCCACTTCAGGAGTGGGCATTTCCAAGCAGAGGGGAAGTGTGTATGTATGAGAGAGAGAGAGAGAATTGGAGAGGGAGAGAGAGATGCCAAAGGAGATGGGGAGAGGGAAGAAACGCAGGGGGACAGTGACAGAGGCGCAGCGTGGTGGCGCAGAAGCAGCAAGGCAGTGGCAGGCGAACATAATCCCAGTGGGTTTGGGTTTGAATCCCATAGCCAGGAGCTGGGTGTCCTTGACCTCGCTCCTTGCCCTCTCTGAATCTTTGCTTCTTCACCTCCATGATCCTGGCCGTAATCCGTCCTTGGCATCTCAGTATCACTTGCTGTACCTTTAGCATCTAGCATGGGACCCACAACACAAACGGTGCTCAGTAAATGCTGGTTCTCTCTGTGGTTCTGCAGTGGATCTTCCTGGAAGGCTGCAAGAGCAGAGGGTCTGCCATGCTAAGTGCAGTGCTTTCAGGAGGGGAGGGGGATAGGTGGGAGGTTTCGGGCAGCAAGAACTCTTGAGAACATATTTTTACTTATGAAGTCACTCTTGCAGAGGGTGGAGAAATAGGACACACACCTCTTTTATAATTAAAAATGAAACATATTTATTTTTATTCAGTAAATACAGAGTATGACTAAACTATACCCTCATCTCAAACTTTGCCATTTAACAGGGAAAGTAGGAAGAAGAGAGAGGTGTTAGAACTGAGATGAGCTCAGCTCAGTGCTCTATGATGACCTAGAAGGGTTGGAGGTAGAGGGTGAGGGAGGCCCACCAGGGAGGGAATATATATACACACACACACACACATATACATATATATATTTATGCATGTGGCTGATTCTCTTCATTGTACAGCAGAAACTAATACAACATTGTAAAGCACTTATACTCCAATTAAATAGAAAAAGAAATGAAATAAGGAAGGGCCCTGGCTTGCAATCCTGGGTTCCTATACATCCTCCCATCCCAACCCCAAATAAACAGCTCAGTTTCATAACTTGCTGAACGTTCAGTGTAAGATTTCATTGGCCGATTAGATTCTACTACCTAAAAGGAAAGTGTGATAGCCATTTATGTACACTCTTTGGTATCTGTTCTTTCCCAAGCAAATGTAAGCTCCATGAGGGCAGGATCAGCAGTGCCTGCAGAAGGCGAGCTTACACAGATGATGAGTTGATGAACACACGAGTAAAGGATGGGAAGAGAGGAGGCGCAGACAAGGGAGAGTGTCTTCTGAATTTCTGCTTCCTTAAGTGAGTCTAGCCTAGAGTGTTGTTTAGTCACAAGGTCTTGTCTACCTCTTTGCAACCCCATGGCCTAGAGTGAGAACTTCCTAAATTTTACATGCTAATTAATGTGCCATGGATGAAGAAGGCATTCACGTTTAATGGAACCATGGACATTAAAATAAGAGCTTCCCTGGTGGCTCAGATGATAAAGAATTTTCCTGCAATGCAGGAGACCCGGGTTCGATCCCTGCATCGGGAAGATCCCCTGGAGAAGGGACTAGCAACTCACTCCAGTATTCTTGCCTGGAGACTCCCATAGATGGAGGAGCCTGGTGCACTATGGTCCATGGGGTCAGAAAGAGCTGGACAGGACTGAAGCAACTTAACAGGCACAGGTGTTAAAAAAGTGAGTTATTCAAAGTGGTATCCTTCACTGATGTAAGCTGGGGGAGAGAGAGCTTTTTGCTACTGATAAAGCAGTAAATTTACTAAAGTAGATCAGAAAGGTGGAGCGACACAGAAAATGCTTTGCCCCATCACGTGTTATTGATGAAAACTGTTTATAGAAACCAAAGGCAGACTGTGACTTCCAGTCCTGGGAGTAGTATATACTATGTCAGATTCCCTTAGGAATATACATTCTCTTGGGAAACGATGGCTGCTACCCTTTTTCTTCCATGGGGTCTCGACCTGAGGCTGCAGAATGTTGAGGCTGCAGAAATCCATGCACTGCCTGCTTCATATTGGTGTGATTAATCTTTTCTGACTTTACGTGTCTACAAATGGTGTTAGTGGCCATAACTGCGCACGACTGCTATTTTTATCGGTCTGGAAAGTGAATATTTGTGTTAGAACATCTGCAAAAGCAAACACTTTTGCTCTGTTGAAAAATAATGAAGATCTAAGTGATTTTAAGAATAAACACTTAAATGCTGCTAGATTTTTATTCCTTTTACTGTTAATGCTGCATTGAAGATATTGTCATGCTGCAGCACACTTTTTTTTTCTTGTTTCTTCTTTTCCTTTGTCTTTCAAAACATATTCATTCTAGCTGCATTTTCCCTCAAAAATCATGATAGCCATGCAGTATGTTCATAAGTAAATATACATAAAATAAGCAGGATCAGGTATTTTCTGTCACAAAATATGTCACAGTCATATAAAAGTCCTTCCTGACACCTTTGGCATCATACTCACTAATGTTTAGCACGCTCATGCTGCAGTTATAAAAGTCCCTCAAACAGTAGCTGATCAATTATTTTAAGTTCCTTGTATGAGGAGGGGTAGTGTTTAATTTTCATACCAGCTTGTAACTAATAGAGTATGTGGTTAATGAAGGTATTGAATTAAATTGAATTAGATGGAATCAAATTGAATTGAACAGAAAGAAATTGAATTGTATTAAATTATGAACCAGAGAGTGAAAATACATGACAGTCTAATAGCATCTGATAATCACAGAATACTGAATGCATATGCCCAACTTAGGAGACATTTGATAACTCGTAAGTGAGAAAATTGCCCTACTCCTATGTTATTGGGTATCCTTGCCAAATGGATATGAACAGCACAAGAGATCCAAGACAATTATACAGTTCAAGCATCTTCTGTGTTTGTGCGGTGGTAGATGGTGACAGGAGGGTTACAAACCAGCTTTATTGTTCTGTGTGTCACCAGGTAGGAGCTCTGATTTTTCAATAATTAAAAAAATTTTTCCTTTTGTTCAGCAGCAGCTGGCTGTGTGCAGGCACTTAGAATAATGTGATGCGAGTGTGTGTGTGTATCGGATAGGGGGTGTCATTTGCTAGTTTTAATTGGTAGATTCAGCATCTTCCACTAACAGTGCAGAAGCCACTGGCTGAGATGTTACCATGGTAAATCAAACCCTGGTGTTTGATTGGTCGTTTTCTGAAGCAGGTACAATCGTTTGCATCAACTCCAGGAAAGTTGAGGCCATCTGGGTTTGCCTCACCTGGAAGTAATTTACCACCCCAGGTGCAAAAAAAAAAAAAATTACCCTGAGGTCAGTAACACTAAACCTAGCTCAAGATGTTCCAGCAGGGCATGAAAGAGGAACAGTGTCACATAGTAATTTTTATCTGTTTGTGTTTACATTTTTGAGCTGGGAAAAGTGAGGGGCTAATCATGAAAAACAGAGCCAAGAATAGACTTGGCAGATGCTAACCCAGTTCATTCCAAACAGCAGAGCAAAGCCTTCAATCTCATTCTATAGCAACTATTTTAGTGGTCCTGTTCTGAATGTCTAATAAATGGGGTTTTTTTTTAAGCCAACTTTCATAGGATTCAAGTATCTCATGAATATGACTGAAGAACATGGTGTGATTTGAAGGAGTAAAGAGTGAACTGGATGTACATGCAATGAGGGACATCTTTCAAAAAGGCTTCCCCCTCCAGAAGTGTGTTTAGGACATATGTACATATTTTATACAGCAGCTTAGTATTTTAGATAGTCTTGGGGTCACATATAATGTAACCAGCCCTCACCCAAGTATAGAGGGTGAGAAGACTGCAGATCATTAGTTCTTTGGAATCCTCAGAAGGATTTATTTGGCTCATGTGACATTGATTTGTTTTGGCTGCACTTGAAATGTGTGGTCTTTGCAAGTCAATAGAAATGAAGTCCTTTATTGAGAAAGAAACTCCATGGAGTGAATTACACAAAGAAACTGAAGGCCAAGGCTCTCAGTCTCTTGTGCATTTGTGAGAAGGCACGCTAGGGAGAAGGGGTTGGAGGATGGAGGGGGGTGATGTGTTGGAGTTGGGGGATTGGGGGGAGTGACGAGTGGGAGTTGGAAAGTCAATTTACAGGGAAGTCATAGGAAGCATGTTTTGGAAGCCGGAGTAGTGAAATGTATGGTCAGTGGGAGCCTAGGAGAAGAGGAGACAGAAGACCACAGTGAACCCTTAATTCTTCCAGGAATGCCATCATCCCAAGGGCTGGGAGTGCAAAAGCCCTGCAGAGTCATTTCGTAAGATGCCTCTTTTTATTAAAGAGGCGGGTGAAGGGTCACAGAGCAGCTGAGGGAAGAACTGATAAGAAGTGATGTGGGTGGATCTAGAGTCTGTCATACAGAGTGAAGGAAGTCAGAATGAGAAAAACATATCACATATTAACGCATATATGTGGAATCTAGAAAAATGCTACTGATGAACCTATTTGCAGGGCAGAAATAGAGGCACAGACATAGAGAACAGACTTTGGACACAGTAGGATAGGAGAGGGTGGGACGAATTGGGAGACTGAGGTTGACATACATACACCACCGGGTGTAAAACAGATAGCTAGTGGGAAACTGCAGTGTAGCACAGCGGGCTCAGCGAGGTGCTCTGTGATGCCCTAGAGGGGTGGGGTATTGGGTGGAGGTGGGGAGGCTCTAGAGGGAAGAGATGAATGTATACATAGAGCTGTTTCACATTGTACAGCAGGAACTAATATAACACTGTAAAGCACCTGCTGCTGCTGCTGCTGCTAAGTCGCTTCAGTCGTGTCCGACTCTGTGCGACCCCATAGATGGCAGCCCACTAGGCTCCTCTGCCCTGGGATTCTCCAGGCAAGAATATTGGAGTGGGTTGCCATTTCCTTCTCCAATGCATGAAAGTGAAAAGTGAAAGTGAAGTCACTCAGTCGTGCCTGACTCTTAGGGACCCCATGGACTGGAGCCTACCAAGCTCCTCCGTCCATGGGGTTTTCCAGGCAAGAGTACTGGAGTGGGGTGCCATTGCCTTCTCCGGTAAAGCACCTATACCTCAATAAATAAAAAAAGAAATGGTCAAGCAGAGTGAAGCCCAGTTTCACAGACAGCACCAGCTTCAGGAATCTACCAATTCAGCAGGACCCAATTCGTTCATGGAATCAGGTTTCTCCCCACCCCCTCCATGAACTGATGTTCAGTTATTTCAGAGCCTTCAGACTTCAGTGGCTGGAGATGAATCCAGCATTGCGAGGAGCCAGGTGGATCTCTGATCATCCATGTTCTCTTTGATCCTCGACTCTGTGTCTTAGAGGCCATAACAGGCGAAGGAGGAAGGAACAGTTCTTCCGTCTGCCTCCTGGGGCTTTGGCTGCAGTGGAGACACAGTGAGATGTGCTCTTAGTGAGTCAGCCTCCACTTGACCTTCTCCACACAAAGGAGACAAACGCAGTGCTGGCCATAAGCCGGCCCCTTTCAGCACCTTCCCCACTTAATCTGCTGGTCCTGTCCCCAGAGTCAGACCCAGTGAGAACCCACTTAGCTTGGCTGAAGAAGCAGTAAGTTTAGGGAGCAGGATGTTCTGTCCCGGAGCGTTGAAGGCACAGCCCGATTTGCTTTAAAAAGTGCAGGGGCAATTGAGCAGGGGCAGGGAGCGTGTGTTAAAAAAGACGGTAAGGAGGAGGAGAGAGGGAGAAAGGAGGGCGGGTGAGAGAGAAAGAGAGTGGGGAGAAAAAGGGAGAATTTAATGCCAAGAGTCAACCTTTGGGAGTTGCACACTGCTTTTTTTCCTCCTTTTTTGTCTGCACAACTTCCCTGACCAAGGATTGAACCTGGGCCCTCAGCAGTGAAAGCGCCAAGTCCTAACCACTGGACAACCAGGGAATTTCCATTACACACTATTTTAAAGAATCTGATAAAGATGATCTTTTTCTCCAGGAAACAAAGCCAGCTATGTGTCTCACGTTATGAGTTACATATATAAATATGTATAGATACATATAAATGCATATATAAAATCAGTTTAGCAAAGTTAGATACATATATATGTATGTATGTATATCTATTAAACACACACATACACATATATATATATATATATATATATATATATAAATGTGTCATGCTAAGTTGCTTCAGTCGTGTCCAACTCTTTGTGACCCCATGGACTGTAGCCTGACAGGCTCCTCTGTCCATGGAATTCTCCAGCAAGAATACTGGAATGGGTTGCCATTGCCTTCTCCGATAAATATGTATAGATACATATATATGCATATATAAGATCACAGTTTAGCAAAGTTAGATACATATATATGTATGTATGTGTATGTATGTATGTCTATTAAACATATATATATATATATATATATATATATATATATATATATATAAATGTGTCATGCTAAGTTGCTTCAATCGTGTCCAACTCTTTGCGACCCCGTGGACTGTAGCCTGACAGGCTCCTTTGTCCATGGGATTCTCCAGCAAGAATACTGGAATGAGTTGCCATGCCCTTCTCCAGGGGCTCTTCCAACCCAGGGATCAAACCCCTGTCAATGTCTCCTGCATTGACAGGCAGGTTCTTTACCACTAGCAGCACCTGGTAAGTCCCATATAAACATATATATAACCACAATTTAGCAAAGTTACATATATATGTGTGTGTCTATCTATCTGTCTATCTATCTATATTTTTTGCTAAGTTGCGGTTAGGTTACGCACGTGTTACCCAAATGGAAATGGGACACAGATATCAACTACAGCCCTGAGTATCTAAATTGTACAAGAGTGAAAGATGAGCAGAAACTCAGCCAAGACAAGTTCAAGGTGACTGTCAAGGAGTGAGGAGTTAGTGGTGTGGCTCCCACCATGCAGTGCTTACTTTAAGGGAGAGGATTTGATGATACCGGTTTTGGATGATTTAAGATCAGCTTCACAAAGTCCCGGATAACACAGTGCATGAGACAAACCTGAAAATAGCCAGAGGAGCAGGCGGGGAAGATGAACAGATATTTGCTCTTTGAACCCCATGGTTCCCTTCCATTTCATCTTTCTTCAAACCAACATAGTTTCTTTTCCTATGGAAGGCAGCTTAAGTGGCCACCACCTTAGATTATGGGTCAGGGCATCGTATCTCACTATTTCAGATGGATGAACATTTCATAAAAAAACTGCATTTCAGTTGTTTTCCAGAACATGACTCATTGCCTGTGTATTTCTGCGTTTCTGCTTTGTGAAGTACAGTGTGATATTATGGATTTGCAGCCATCCCCTGCAAGGATGTGCCCCTGTGCTGAAATTCTAAGAGCATGTTTGTCTCCACTCTCAAAGGAACAGATTAGGGACTTGCATGTTGCTGCTGGCCTATCTGTGCCCAGAGTGTATGGCTCTTGGAGCGACGTATGCAGCTGGCTGTCCACATCATTAGGAATCATGAAAGGCAGGCTTTGTAAACATTGCATACATTCCCAGCCATTGAACACTGTGACATTTCATAATCAGCTCTCTCAGAAGAGATGCCAGGCTCAATGTCCCTTCTGGAGTAGCCTGGTGTAATTAGGCTGCCCCCAACTCTTCACCAGCACGAACACGCCTGCCACATCTTTCTGCTGTTGAGTCATCACATGTGTGCGGTCACTTGTCTGCCTCCTCAAAAATCGTCTCAAATCAGCAAGCACGCTATTTGGAAATATGCTTCTTGTTCTGTCTTAATCAGGGCTTCATTATCTACCTCCCAGAACCTCTTGCAGCAGGGTCCAGACTAGCTCCCTTCTGACTGATCTTTCCACTACCAGACAGCCATCTGTCTGGAACACAGAAAAGGCTGTGCTATTCCATCCTTGAAAGCCTCTCCATGGATCCCAGCTCGTATCGTAAAGTCCAGACCCCTGGTGTGTCATTCAGGGACTTCACATTCTGCTTTGAACGCAGGTTTCTAGCCTCACGGTGGAAGGGAAGCATCAGCTGTCTAGAGGGGAGTCCTGATGTTCTGTCTTACTTACTGTTACTGAATACTGAGTTAAGTTCAAGGAACTGTGCAGGTGTGTGGCAAACATTAGCTAATTGTCCTGATAGCCAGGCAAGGCAGATGTCCTTACCTCTGTTGGTTAAACTGAACTCACAAAGGTTCAGTCACTTATCTGTGGACACACAGAGGCACTTCATTTGAACTCAACTCCATCAGATGCCAGTGCTCTTCCTTTACCCACTGGGCTGTCCTGCCTTTCTTTGTCTCTCTCTCTGTGTTCCTCGGAAGTCTCTTTCTTTTCCCAACATCAAGTTCAGGAATGGGGAGTAGACCAGAAAACAACAACAACAAAAAAACAGTGTATTTAGATCTTTTTATAGTTCTCCCATGTCTCTCATAAAGCACGATTTGAGGGTCACTACCCTGGAGAATCCCAGGGACCAGGGAGCCTGGTGGGCTGCCGTCTATGGGGTCGCACAGAGTCGAACACAACTGATGCGACTTAGCAGCAGCAGCAGAACATCTCAAAGAGATTGCTTGCTGTAGCATCCTAATTTTAGCTCTTGGCCGGTTGTGGCCCTGCTGTAGCACTTCTCAGAACCACAAATGTCATGATTCTTCCATGTGGAGCACCATCGTCTTCTCTACTTCCCTTCGTCCTTTCTCCTGCTCGCTTCACACACCTTGCTCTCTGTGAATCCTGTTGATGCAAAAATAGTCCAAGCTCTTCACACTTCGTTTGCTTTATTGTTATCTGTATTGTTGCCAGCCCTGGGTTGGAGTTTTATGACTCTTCATCTTATAGAGCTTATGAGCTCTTTCAAGGAAAGTCATATCTTTTTCACCTGATTTTTAAAATATTAATATTTATTTATTTGGCTTTGCCAGGTCTTCGTTATGGCACGTGGGATCTTCCATCTTCGTTGCTGTATGAGGGACTTTTAATTGTGGAATGTGAACTCTTAGTTGAGGCACGTCCAGTCTAGTTCTCTGACCAGGGATTAAACCCAGGCCTTCTCATTGGGAGCATGGAGCTTAGCCAGATCACCAGAGAAGTCCCTCATCTTCATTTTTGATAGAGTCTGTATTGGTTTCCTGTGGCTGCTGTAACAAATTCCCACCGCCTTGATGGGTTAGAACAACACAAATTTATCTTCTCACAGTTCTAGAGCCTAGAAGTTCAAAATCAGTTTTACCGGGCTGAAATGTGTTGGTAGGGCCACAACCCCTTCAGGGGCCATGAAGGGGAATCTGTTCCTGGTCTCTTCCAGTGTCTAGTGGCTGTCAGGAGTCCTGGACTTGTAATTCATCGCTCCAGCCTTCGAGGCCAGCATTTCTAACCTCTGCGCTCCATCTTCACTTGTCTTCTCTATGTGTATTCAAGTCTCCCCCTGCCTTCCTCGTCTAAGAATGCACCCATTTAGGGCCACTGCATAATTCAAGATCATCTGCTCGTTAAGATCCTTAACATTTACATATGCAGAGACCTTTCATTTTCAAATTGTTTCCATATGAACTTATATACTCAGGCTCCAGGGCCAGGGCTGTAGATATCTTTGGAAGAGATTTTATAGTGTACTAGGATTTGCTCATTCCTCCATAAAAATTTATATCATTCCATGTGCACAATATCTTCACCCTGTCCTGAAACCCCCAAATTTCTCAACCAGTTACAGCATCAACTCATGTAAAAGAAATCTCACCTAAATATCATCAGCCCTCAAGGTCCCAACTTTCATCATCTAATCAGGTATGGGTGACAGTCTGGGGACAGTCCTCCTAAGACAAAATGCCACTCCGTCTATGGGCCTGTGAAACTAAAGGGCATGGGACCTGCTTCCAGAATGCAGTGGCGGGGCAGGCAGAGGAAAAGAGTTCTAGTAATACTCTTCTTCCTAATGAGAGAAGAATTCAAGGAAGAAGAGGCCACCAGTCCTCAGCACCTTAAAAAGTCAATTTTAGGGTGCAAGGGCTGGGAATGATGCTCTGTGAGTTCTCCCTTCATCTCATGGGCCCACAGTTCTGCCTTCTAACCCTGTATTTCTGGCTTTTGGACCCAAGTCCAAGTCTCAGCCCTCAGGGTCAACCTTTTTTTTTGAGAGGCAGCACCCAGTTGTACCTTAGTTTTAGCCGCCTGGAAATCCCATCAACAGAGGAGCCTGGTGGGCTACGGTTGCCGAGAGTTTGACACGGCTAAGTGACTAACACTTCCACTTTCTCTTGCCTGTAGAGTTTGCAGAGCCCAATGGTTTTCTTTTATTCTGTCACATCTTCACCATTTTCAGCCCAAGCTGGCAATAGTTCTGCTTAAAATTTTCTCAAAACTTTATGGGTCTCTTATGAATATCATGGGAATTCATATCATTAGGCAGAAAGGTCTCCACTGAACTTTTTTATGTAACCCCTATCTGTTTGTGGCTTCTGCTGATATGGCCGAATGGTCCCATCTGATATCTTTAGTGCTATTGAAATGCTGTCCACCCTTGTTTTTCTCTTCAGAGCATATTTTCCTGATTTTAGCATCTTTTGCAATTTAAATAAGCTAAAAATTTCCCAATTCATCCACTTTTTTTTAAACAGTTTTCCCCAATTTATATTTTTCCCATTATATTTTACTACAAGCAGGGAACAAAAGGTCGTGTGTCCCACCCTTTGCTTGACACTCTCCTCAGCTGAATTCCCAGTTCATAACTCAGAACTTCAGCTTTCCACTCACTATAGGACACAATTCAATTATGTTTTCTACCTCTATATTGTGTGGGTCATCCTTCCTCCAGTTTCCAATAACATTTTACTCACTTGCTTCTGAGATCTCACCAAAAGTGTTTTTACTGTCCACATTTCTGACAGTAACCTGTTTAAGGAAATACAGCCTTTTTCTATCATGCACCTGACAATTCTTACAGACTACCCATTATCCAAGTCCAAAGCCACTTCCACATTTTAAGGTATTCGTTCCGACAGCACCCAACTTCTTGGTATTAAAATCTGTCTTAGTGAAAGTTCAGAGAAACAGAAGCAGTAGGAACCGTGTACTAAGGGTCTTATTGTGGGAATTGACTTACATGATTGTGGGGCTGGCTAAGCAAGTCCAGAGTCCACAGGGCAGGTTATCAGGGCAGCTGAAGCCTCTAGTGGAGGTTGAAGCTGCTGTTCATGGTGGGACTTCTCCTGCCCAGAGGTCTAATTCTGTCCTTATGGCCTTCTAGCTGATCTGGGTGAGGCCTGTCCTGATTATCTAGGACCATTTACTTGAAGTCAGCTGAGGGTGAATATTAATCACAGATTAAAATAAAACACTGTTAAAAAAAAACAATGTTTGACTATTGTCTTCATACCAGTGAGGAAGTCATTTGGTGAAAGTCCAAGACCATTAAAGACTCATTAAAATCCATTAGACACCTAGAGACTGTCATACTGATGAAGTAAGTTGGACAGAGAAGGAGAAATGTCCTATGACATCCTTTATATGTGGAATCTAAAAAGAAATGATACAAATGAACTTATTTAAAAAAACAGAAGCAGACTCACAGACTTAGGGAACAAACTCAGGGTTGCTGCTGCTCCTGCTAAGTCGCTTGAGTCGTGTCCGACTCTGTGCGACCCCATAGACGGCAGCCTACCAGGCTTCCCGTCCCTGGGATTCTCCAGGCAAGAACACTGGAGTGGGTTGCCATTTCCTTCTCCAATGCATGAATGTGAAAAGTGAAAGTGAAGTCGCTCAGTTGTGTCTGACTCTAGCGACCCTATGGACTGCAGCCTACCAGGCTCCTCCGTCCATGGGATTTTCTAGGCAAAAGTACTGGAGTGGGGTGCCACTGCCTTCTCTGAACTCAGGGTTACCAGGGGGAAAAGATGAGGGGAAGGCATCGTTAGAGAGTTTGGGATATACATGTACTCTCTGCTGTATTTTAAATGGGTAATCTGTATAGCACAGGGAACTCTGCTCAGTGTGATGTGGCAGCCTGGATGGGAAGGGAATTCAGGGAAGAATGGATACCTGTATATGTATGGCTGAATCCCTTTGCTGTATTGTTAATCAGCTATATCCAAATATAAAATTTAAAAATTTAATAAATAAACATCCATTGAAAGTGAAGGTGTTAGTCATTCATTCATGTCCGAGTCTTTGCAACCCCATGAACCGTAGCCCGCCAGGCTCCTCAATCCATGGGATTCTCCAGGAATAGGTAGCCATCCCCTTCTCTAGGGGATCTTTCTGACTCAAGGATTGAACCTGGGCCTCCTGCATTGGCAGGCAGATTCTTTAGTCTGAGCCACCATGGAAGCCAACTTTAGGTAATGTAGTAATATCAAATCTTGTTTTAATCACATAAATGTCTATTTTATTTATCCCATTCTAAATAACCATCCAAATAATTTTTTTTAACTCATTTGTGGTAACTCCTTTAAAAAATATGCCTCACTGAAGTAATAGCTAGATCTTTTTTGTTTTTTTCCAAGTTTTTTTTGTTGATATTCTTAAATGCTCTTATTAGCATCTGTAAGCCTATTGAGAAGGCCTCAGTGAAGCTTCCTAAACTGGTTTTTCCTTTCAAAAGACCCATTAGATATAGTTATAATGGGAAGTCGGGCGCGGTGGAGAGGGGAAACCCACTCAATATTTAGCAGAAGTTAAACTTCTAATGAAGTGAAGTTTCCTAGCCTGGGGCTGGTGTAGCCATATAAACGTCAGGACAGCCGTGAATTTTCTAGAATTATAAGGTGTGTGTGTGTGTGTGTGTAAGAGAGAGTGAGAACGTACATTTGTCTGCAATCAGAGTCCATAGTCTTCATCAGATTCACAAAAATATTACTTTATCATATGTAATAAACAGTAAAATACTGCCTCATTTATATAGTAGTCAGATTATCCATCAGTAAAAATAGGTCTCCATTAGAAGTCTGAACTGGTGGATCTGATAAAATCTGTGCTCTTAAACCCTCACCCACCTGGATATTCTACAGCCAAGTCCTAGAGAACTCCCAGGTACTGCTGAAAACGGTTCTTCTGAGGACTGGCTAGGGCAGAATAAGGAGATGCTTATTAGCCCAAAGCTTACCAGGAGATGTTTGCCACTAATAACTGATAACGTCTGGCCTGAGTCAGTGGCCGAAGGAGCCAGGTAGCAGTGATCAGCACAGCCGCACAGATGAGCCAAGCACTGCACCTCCCCCGACTTAGAAAGGGGTTAATGCACACAGATGGCTGCAAACCCCCCAAGCAGTCAGCATCCTGTAAAACAATATTAACATCACTGCCTTTTGAATACCACGTCTTGTAAACCCCAGGATATGACAAGCCTCTTTAGAATCTTCTTTGATTGTGTTACTGAGTCTCCCGTAGGGAAGTAGGGAGGGGTAGGGGGTAGATTCCAGGGGAAACATATAATTAGATATCTCTTAGAACAATAAGGGTCCTCAAACACATATGCATGAAACTGCTTTGCTGCTCTGGTTTTGCTGTTGGTGAGTAATTAGCCAAGTTTGGTGGGGAGTGTGTAAAGTTTGGGCAATCCCATTATTGTGAGCTGTGGGGACAGAATAGTTCCCTTTAGCTACGTTTTCAGGGAAACACTGAATGGAGATGTGAATGGAGAGGAAAGAGCAGACTTTCTGGAGAGATTCCACTGTGGTAATGTCAGAACTTCCTCTCAGACTCAGATAAATCTTTCTTGTTCTCATCCTTATTTTTAGTTTCGCGGAAGACAGCAGGCCTGTTTCTCTGAGAGGATGCTGTGTACGTAGATCTCCTTGTCACTTCCTCAAGAGAGACCCAGGGCTGTCTCTACTGGTTTCTGGTTCTGGTTTCTTTTTCTTTTTTTTTTTACTGTAGTGATTCCTCATCATGACACTGACTGTGCAGATCACGGGGAGGAGGTGTTTTTATTTTAGTGCAGAGAGAAAGAGAGGTTTTCTCCTGGGAACTCTTCTGAGAGAACACGTTTCTGACAAACACTTTCTGAAAGTTACTCTGTGGCCAGATTCAGATCACCAAAGACGATTGTCACTGCTGAGAAATGAGGCTGGCCGTATGGTTGTCTTCCTGTAGCCTCTGAGCCTCTCCACTTAGAGACGCCCTTGAGATGTTCCGCTTGGTCCTGGGGACCACTCGGACTTGCTGTCATAGACATAAGAAAAAAGAGTTTGGCAGTTCCCTAGGCTAAAGGTTTCCAATGTAAGTGGCCTCTGTATTAAAAATAGGGAGCTCAAATGGGAATTTTTGTGTTTATGAAAGGAATATGTCTAAAATAATAAAATATTTTAATTGAAATTGGAGACCTTGGGCACGTGAATTATCTTTCCTGGGTCTCAGTTTATCTATCCAGAAGAATGGGAGCAGAAGTATTTACTTATTCATAGGACTGTTATGAAACTTACAGTGCTCATGCAATAATATTCTGATATAACTGGCTGCAAAGTGCATCAGGTTAGTTGTATTAATAGTAAGTTTTCCAGAGTACCTGGCTCCTCCGATAAAAATGACCTTTCAGAAATGCCAAGCTGTGAATACTGTATAAAGGAGGAATGGTTTCACCTGCTCTCCAGAAAAGTGAGGAATATAGGGACCGCTCTTTAAGCAAAGGAAGAGACTCACTGTCCTGACCTGAAATTGTCCTCAAAACTGCAGTCCCAAATTCCTCAGTGCAATTCACCAAGCTAACCACTACGGTCAATTCTGTCTGGAAGCTGCTGCTGCTGCTGCATCATTAACTCATCTATCCAGTAGTTTAGGCTCCTGTGTGGTCCAAGCCTGCATTTGGAGGCTGCAGTACGTCCTGGATTCAGGAGCCCCTGCTCCCATAAAGAGCTTTCCCTTTCTGGAGTCGGTGATCTCGGGATGATTCCACTGTTTGTTTTTCGGGCAGCCCTCATCTCTGGCCACAGAGATGGAGTTTGATGGGTCATCAGTGGACACAGACAACCACTCGCCCATCAGGTTGCCGACTGTGGAGGTCACGGTGGGTTTGGAAGGAGTTTCTTTGGGGGCTTTTAGGGGATTGGTGCGATTTGCATGTGTGCTGTCCGGCCACGGTCACGGTGGCAGTTCTAATTGGCTGAGGATGAGCCTTGAAATGTCACAGGAAGATTTATCTCTCAGCACAGACTGTCCCTCAGCTAATTTTACAATAGAATGTGGGATAATGGGTTGTTGGGAAAACAGTGCCGTCTCCGTGGCTTTTTGCTTTGGGAGAAACCTGGTAGACTTCTTGGAGCAAAGGAACGCATGGGGACGAAAGCCACGATGGGCTGAGAGACGGTTTTGCTCTGGGAATGAAGGGCCTGGATACTGCGAGCGATTTTGTTGTGTCTTCCCCAGGGTGCTGTCACTGTCCTTGTGGGGATTCGTCATACAGGTGGGTGGAGACACCTGCCTTGGGACTTAGGACCCCTGAAGAAACATGAGGTTTGACATCTTGGACCTGTTCTATCAGCAGCAAGGATTACTTTTGGACACGATAGTTCATGAAAAATGGACTTCTTCTCATTCACGTTTGGTGGCCCAGGAAAACACAGTTTGTTGAGTTGAGCTCCCACTGCCTGTCAGGTGCTTGTTGATTTAATGATAACTTTTTTAGGGCTGGGAGAAGTAGGAAGGTGGGTACCATGTTACTTGCACATACAGATTATAAGGTACATTTCTAATTTGGAAACCTTAAAATGTGAATATATATTTTGTAAAACAGTATGACAGAAGTAAAACATTATTTTTGGTGGCCCAGCATCAAACGTTCCACATGTATTTGCTCTGAAATCTTTTTCCAATGGGATTCCCAGCTTGATATGGCATTTCTTAAGACAATGAAGGACTGGTTGTTTTACACATGTGTACATCTAAATGAGAAGAGAGTTTCTGATGGTTTTGATTTCAAACAAAGCCCCTGTCATCTTTAGACAGCTCTGGATTTCCTGAGCTATTATTAGCCTGCAGAGTATAGATAATTGCAATCCACACAGAAATCTAAAAATAAAGTGTTCATTATCTCAGAAGATTTTTTTTAGCACATAGCATTTTTCCAGAAAGGTTTACAAGTGCTTAGATTAAAGGATGACGTTTTGCATAGCCCACCCTCCCCCTGGAAGTTTGAAGGAAAAGCAAAACAGCCCAAAGGCAGAAATCAGGAGAGGAGAGAAAGTGCAGAAAAGGTCTTATTAATCTGTCTCAGAATGATTGAGAATTGGATGAAAATCTAAGTCTTCTTATGCAATTGGTAACCTTTATGTTGCTGGCATTTACTCACACAGAGGTAAATGTTGATAGTGTTGGTAAGTATATAATCAATGACATCTTCTCATCATTTTTTTTTAAAGGACACAATAGTATTGATCACCCCATACATTCCATGCTAAGTAGTGGCATTAATCTGACCTAATGAGTATGTGTTTTTGAAACATGGTTGTTCTGCAACTGTCACCAACTTTCAGCCATGATCCTGCTTGCTAAAATATATCTTTGCTTTATCTACAACCTCTGCTTGATTCTTGTGAGCCAAGGGTCAACACTCTTTTACTGCAAAGGGCCAAACAGTTACTATGTTAGGCTTCCTGGGCTGTCCTGTCTCTGATACAACTGTTCAGCAAAGCTATTGAAGGGTATGCAGTCATGAAGGCATGGCTGCTCCATGTGCTTAAAGTGTGGGCCCTTGGAGTTGGGACTTGTCTGTATCTGATACATAGGCTGTATCTGCTAATCACATTGTGATCTGGGATTGGAGAAAAAGCTGTAATCATCACTGTGACTTGTTGAGGACCAAGTCCATGGTGGCAAGCTGGTCAACTTTCCTGCTCTTCCAGAGTTAACATTCTCCCTGAGAATAGGGAAACAAAAATAAGAAAGTAAGTTAACAACATAATTTCACCTCTATGTGAAGAAAGGAGATTGGATGAAGAATAACTTACACTTGTTGGGTTTTGATTATGAACCCAGGTTTTTGAGAGCCAGATTATCTTTTCCTAATGAATTTTGTGATTCCCTTCAGACTCACTTTTTAATTTGTAAATTAATAGCAATACTTGTCTCATCAGGTCGCACTGAAGGATGAATACGATTTGGGAAGGGTCTTTTGTGAACCAGTAGCGCCCATTCCATGTTTATACACCTTATTGTCAATATTGTTTTTAATGTCATTTTTATCATTCACATCCTCGTTATCAGTCACATTTGCTTAGAAGGGAAGGAACTATAATGAACATAACAAAAGGTAGTCCAGAAGAGGCGGAGTGAACTGCAGTTCTTTGCCTTTTGTATCCGCTGAAGAGACTTTCTCCAGGTCACTGGCAAGTTGAAGCTGTTATCTGCTATTCAGCCAACATGAGAGGCCAGTGTTTACTATCCACACTTTTCCCCCTCCTGGAATATCCGTCTTTGTCAGCAGCCAACCCTATAGACTTGTTGATAACATTTGAAAAAGCACAGGAGGAGTTGGTCCAGACGCTCAGCAAAAGACGGTGGGCAAACTTCGGAATTGTCCTTGCTTGTCGGCAGCTTTATAAACATCCATTGACAAATGCGATGAGTAACAAACGGAGATAATTAAGCTTTCTCTTGCTCTGTCCTCTCGGATTCAAAATGACCATCTGAAATGTGTGCTCCGTTTCTGCCTCCCGAAGTCAGATTTCAGTGGAAACTCAGAGTGCTTAGAATATGTGTGACCACAAAATACAAGCAGCAAGAAGAAAACGCCGTAGTGGCTATCCATTGCTGAGACTTTAGAAGCCAGGGACTCTGTCAGAAACACTGGATTCAACTTTTTTCTAAGCTCCCCAATAAACTGCCACAACCTTTGTAGGTAGTAAAATTCTCCTTTTACGAAGGAGGAAATGGAGCCTCAGAACCAGAGCTTCTTCCCCAAGGTCATCTAGCTGCTGGGCAAAAGAAGCAGAATTCAAGTGAGTCTGAACCAGGCCAGCGCTTTATGTACCCGACAGCGATTTTTAAATTTTTTTTTTAATTGCTTACATCCTCCAATAGGAAAATAAACCATACATAGTAAAACAAAGAACAGCAACTTAAAAATACATATCTCCCTATTATATGCATGGGTATATGGTGAAAGGTGAGAGCGTTAGTTGCTCAGTTGAGTCCAACTCTTTGGGACCCCAGGGACTGTAGCCTGCCAGGCTCCTCTGTCCATGGAATTTTCCAGAATTTTCCAAGAATACTGGAGCGGGTAGCCTTTCTGCAGGGGATCTTCCTGACTCAGGGATCGAACCGGGTCTCCCACATTGCAGGCAGATTCTTTACCATCTGAGCCACCAGGGAAGCCATATATACCATATATCTGTGCATCATCCATAATTTTGCATATTTATTAACAAGGTAAATCTCTGTGTCATTATACTAACACATATTAAACAAAATAATCAAACATTTAGTAAAAAAGTGAAATGTAAAAAGGTTGCCCTAAGGAATGAATACAAAGGAAAGAACTTTTCTTCCCTGGGTGAGCACTCAACTGGTGTTGAGTAATGGGTGTAGCCCAGTGCACTACCCTCCAAGACAGGCCAGATAGACACAGCAGGTCTAATGGTATTTTGTCTCCCTGGTAATCAAGTTTAATCTCTGCATGCAGCCCTATCTACATAGCCTTCATATAGCATGGCATGGCGAGGCTGGCTCTGGTGACGGGGGGCTGGCCCCCATGGGTGTGGGGCCTTAGCCCTCCACAGACCGATGGCACGTACTGGGGAGCAAAGCACAGGCTCCCTCTGAGTGACCCTGGCCTCTACTGCCACCCACTCAGCACCGGGTCCTTGGGAGAGTGCTG
Organism: Bos indicus; assembly: GCF_029378745.1. Taxonomy (NCBI): domain Eukaryota; kingdom Metazoa; phylum Chordata; class Mammalia; order Artiodactyla; family Bovidae; genus Bos; species Bos indicus. Next base: position 35,304,991 of record NC_091788.1, on the reverse strand, counting down.
CCAGGCGACCCCAGCAGTGGGTTCTGGCCATTTCAGAAATGAAGTGCTTCTTCCAACGCACAAATATCTGGCTCATCAGCAATTAGCCATCAAGGGAGAAGAAACGAGGGAAACTGGGGATCTGAAATAGTCTCCTAAGAGATGTTGGGGGAAAAAAAAAGCCAGCACTTAAAGTAAGCCAGATAAAAACGGGGAGCTGCCTCATTTGGGCAGGATGCCTCACACTGTTTTTCTAAATGTTTTTGATTCAGCAAAGGGCCCCAGTGCATTCTACTAAGGTGCTTTCTCCCTTTAATTTTTAAATGCATTCAGATTTCAAGGGGAATCTAATCCATATGTTTCTGGTTCTTTTACACTTAACTCATCAAAATGTTGTTCTTTAAGAGCTGTTTGATCTGTAAGGCTTATGAGCCTTTGTTATAAGCCTTTTCGAAACCTCTTTCCCCCTTTTGAATCAGCAAATGGAATTGTGCCAATTCTGAATGGGATTTGAGTAAAGAGAAGTCCAACTTTAGGATTAAGTGCAGAACCTCACGGGGATCCGAGCGAACCCTGCAGAGACTCCCAGGCGGCCCTGGCATGGAGGGAGCACCACCAGCATCCTGGGTGCACTCTGCACGGGGTGCAGGGCTTGGTCAGAGCCAAGAGACGGGGCTGCAGAGGGTGTGCATATATGTTTGAGAACCAGAGGCCTTAGAATTAGGCCTGAGAAGCCACCTACTCCATCCCTCCATCCGGTGGCATCTGTGACACATAATAATGAAAATGACATTATCAGTAACAAAGGAGCTGATACTCAGGAGCACCAGCTCAGTGGCCAGCTGTTCCTTTATCCTCATCAAGCTCTGAGGGAGGCTTGGAGTTTGTAAAATTGAATAGCTAGAGCTTAGGATTTAGAATCAGCTGACCTGGTTTTGGACATCATCGTCAACATGGTACACTGCAGAACATCAGGAACATTGTTTAATGCTCCCCAAACTGTGCTTCCGTTGCTCTTGTTCCCGTTGTCATGGTTGTGATAATGCTGCTGAGGATGCTGTCACACTCCACTGTCTTATAGGGCAGCCATCGTTTCCATTGTTAGCTGCTATTGTTAGAAAGTTGTCTGTCACCTTTTTGGTTTGTGTTTATTTCTGAGTCAAAATCTCCTATCTTACAAAGTTGACCCATTCATTCTATAGTAGACGCTGGCTAACTCCTTTTCCACGTTGCAGGCTTCTCACACTTGGAGATGCTTGTGCCCCTGAACTTCTCTTTTCCAGGGTGAATGAGTCATATTTGATCTTCGGATGTAGAAAGGGCCCTGTTTCCTGACCTCTGTCCACCTGCCCCCCTTGTCGCTCTGTCCTGATGCCCTAGAACACGCCGTTGAGGTCTGGCCAGGGTGAAACATGATGGAAGCCTGCCTGCTTTGAGTTTGTATTTTATGCTGTAATTAATACAGTTGTTGCATCCTTTAGCTTGTGGCGTTCACATTACACATTTTTGTTGATTCATGGTTAATTCCAGTAATATAGGCTTCCTGGGCTCAGTGGTAATGAATCTGGTGCCAGTGCAGGAGACTTAATAGATGTGGGTTCGATATCTGGTTCAGGAAGATCCTCTGGAGGAGAGCATGGCAGCCCACTCTATGCCTGGAAAACTTCCATGGACAGAGGAGCCTGGAGGAGTACATACAGTCCACGGGGTCACAAAGAATCAGACAGGACTGAGAAATTAAGCACGCATTTGCATGCCAAAAACATAAGGTGTTTTTTTCTTTTTTTTTTTTCGTGAGTTGTTTAAGGCAGTGTTCCATCTCCTGTACTTTTGCAGTTGATCTTTTGTTTCAAAATATGGTGCTTTCTCATAGGCCTTGTTGAATTCATAAAAATGAATAGGGATTTAATGGGGGAAATGCACATTGTACTGAGCATTTAGATGTTAAGAGGGGACGTGATCAAACAGGAAGAGTTCCATGGATTCCTCTTCATACATGAAGTGAATTCATGGCTCTCAGATTCCAAGCCTTTAAAGCCTCATTCTGGAGTCATTGTGAAGCTCAGGTGAGTTTTATCATGAAAGAATGCTGCAAAATCAATTGCCCTTGGCCCTCCCATTGGGTAGGCAACTGAGAGTGAGCTTACAGCCTGTGTAGGACATCTTTTAATTTGCCAAGTGACTAAATGTGCAGTCACTGCAGCAGGCGTCCGCCAGCTGTGCCCACATGGCCCACTCAGCTGGACTACATTTCAGAGAACAGACCAGGCTCATCTACCTTATCTTGACACTAAAATTCCATTCCAAAAAGACCATCATTGGATTTGAACATTAGCATGAAATCTCCAGCAGCCAAAGGGAGGCGGCTTCGCTCGACAAAGGCAGTTCTTGTCCTTCGGTCCAACAGGCAGTGTCTGGGGAGCGCCTTGCCCACTGTTGGGCACCATGAAAAATGGCCAGTCCCAGGAGCTGACCACCGGTCCTGCTGGGGAGGCCAGCCATCTGTCCGCTTACCTTTTCCCTTCATTTCATCTCTGTATTCTCGTGGGTGCCAGTAAGCCCTTTAAGCTTCCCTGACCTATTCTGCTGTGAGCTGGGAAGCCCCTGCAGGTCCTTACTTAACGTGAGAGCTTTTCAAATGCATCTCCATGGAGATGTCTTCTCTTGCTAACAGGCCTTGGTTTGTATTTTAATCCCAGAAAACTGTGAAATGTTATTGTTGTATATGATGTTTCTGAGAGGCTGCTTGGAGATCAGATATCAGGTAGATTAGGACAAGAGAATTTATTGAGAAACAGCACATGACTTCCTAATATGCACCCAGCCTGGGGCTGGACCCAGAAAACCACATGTGACTTAAGGCAAGGACCCATCCCCTTCCAGTCCTGATGGCCATTTAATGTGGTAGAGACACAAGTGCTTAGGAATTTGGTACAGGCTCTAAATTCTGTGGTCACTGGAGTGAGAAAGGACACTATAAGCCAGAAGGCAGGACCAGATCTGGGCTTTCAAACTGGTAGGACTGAGAGGGGTGCAAGAAATGGTGAGGTCTGGGAATGAGGGTGCATTGTTGAGAAATACCGTACATGGAAGCCAAACGGACAGACTACAGGCACACAGATGCATCACAGAAAATACAGGTCAGTGGTATTTCATCCTCATTTCATTTCCTGACACTCAAAAGCTATGAGACCACTGTTGCCAATGGTGATGGACACTAGCATCTTTTTAGTAAGACTTTTCTCACTGCCCAACAGGGTGGACACTATCCCTTTTCAGAGCCAGAGGAGCTCTCTACATTTACTGACACTTGGCTGAAATCGCATGTGGAAAAACTGGAGAAACAGTGCAGGCAATAGCCCAGTGGCTGGCACTTGGAAGGTGAAAAGCACCCGTACTGTGTGTAATTCCTAGAGCCCTTGCTACATGCTGGGCACTCTCCCGAGGGCCACATGTACGTGTCCGTGGTTTCCTCTAATCCTCAGGAGGACCTCTGAGGGTAGGAACAGTATCATCCTCATTCACAGAGAAACAAAACAAGGTAGTGAGAGATTGAGGGCAGGAATGGAATGAAGCTGTGAACCACACATCCTGAATAAGATCAGTCTTGAAAACAATGGTTTGTGTGTAATGAAGCCATCACATCTGCAGCCAACCATTTGCAAATAATCTTCTCATGTGAGATCTTCTTTGTCCTTCACAACTTTTCTGGGAAATGGAGAGTATCATGGTCATAAGAAGCCAGGTTGTTCAGCCGCTCAGTCATGTCCTACTCTGAGGCTCCAGGCTCCTCTGCCTATGGAATTCTCCAGGCAAGAATATTGGAGTGAGTTGCCATTTCCTTCCCCAAAGAAGCCGGGGATATGCACATATCCTTTCTTTTTTGAAGTCTGTGAGTCTGTTTCTATTTTGTAAACAAGTTCATTTGTATCATATATATTTTTTTTAATTCCATATGTAAGCAGTGTCATATGATACTTGTTTTTCTCTAACTTCACTTTGTTATAATCACTTGATCCATCCGCATTGCCCCAAAAGGAATTATTCCATTCTTTATTATGGCTGAATAGTATTCCATTGTATAAACGTACCAGATCTTCTTTATCCATTCCTCTGTCGATGGACGTCTACATTGCTTATGTCTTGACTATTGTGAATAGCACTATGGTGAATACGAGGGTGTGTGAATTTTTTGTAGCTGAATCGGTTTGCCGTACACCTGAAACTAACCCAACATTGTAAATCAACGCTACTCCAGTATGAAATAAAATATTTAAAAATAAATAAATAAAATGTATGAAAGAAAAAAAAGAAGCTGAGGTAAAGAGAAAGGTGCCCCAAGGGCTGCCGTCTTCCCTCTGTCCAGGCCTGAGTCATGCCCTGTTTGGCGATGACTCAGTAGACATTGCCCGTTTAGTGTTTTTACCTTCCCATCTCAAGTGCACTTCATGTCCCTTCCCTGGGAGCTTTCCATCCATGCGTCTCCTCCGAGCTCTGCCATCACGCCCAGTTCTCCAGCTCAACCAGGTGATCAGATGGCCTGTGTCCTGGCCGCACCTCCTGCCCCTCCCCAGCCTGCTCATCTGGTTCTTCCTCCTCCCCATGACACTGAGACCGAGGATTCCCTGACCACTCTCCTTTCCTGAGTCTCTCAGCATCCTTTCTCTGCTCCCTTCTGTATCTGGCAGAGGTGAGTGGTCCGTGGTTTCATCTTCCGTTGCCAATATCCTCAGCATTCTTATCCCATGGCCCTTGTCTCAGACTCTCATGGCAAAATTGAATTCCGGGGGTAGGGGGTGGTGGGAAATACATCAGAAGAGGTCACTGTGGGTACTGCTGGAGAAAAGCCTAAAATTCTTTGTAGTGGTATCTCCATATTGACATTATCTCTGATCTTACTGACATCTCTGATCTAGACCGCCAGACAGACAGACAAGCAAAAACAACAGAAAACCCTGTCTTCTCCATAACATTTAACCCTCTCAATCCTATGTTTGTCTCTTATTCACAGAGGGTTATCTTGCCTCTAACTTGGCTTTTCTGCCTTTGGCAATTTTTTTAGCTTCAAAATCATTTTTTTTCAGGGAGGTTCTTCCTCATACCTATCTTTTCCTGGTTTCCTTATCTTTCTGATTGTAACACCACGTGTTTTATTGCTTGTTTAAAGTTGCTATTATCTCTAAGTTTAAAGAGGTCTAATGACATGAGTTATCCTCTGTGAGTGCATGTTCTAGTAGGCGTCTAATCAATGCTGAAATGGATGAATGAATAGAGGAATGAGTGAAGGAAAAATACACACAGGCCAGCATGTAAGAGCTTTCTTAACCCCTTGCACTGGAGCTCTGAGTCCTCCTTCCACACCATCTTCTGTCCTCCTTAAAGGAAAAGGTGTCCTCTCCCATCCAAAGCTCTATCTCCCAGTGATGCTGGGCCCCCATTTACCCCCACCGTCTTGGCCACTTTGTTTTATCCTCCTTCTTCTCTGATGCCTTTAACATTTTACTTCTTATTGTTTCTCCTCAGCAGTTGGATGTGATCACATCTATCTCTTCTTTAAAATAAAGCCCTTTCCTTGATTCCTTCTCCAGCTCCTGTAGTGTCTCCTCCTGGCTTTGTTTACCTTGCTGCTGCTTCTCCTGGATGCTTGGTCCTCACTGCCTGACCTCTGCTGCCACCACTTCCCTGACACTGGGATCTTTGTGGCTTGACTTCCTGTGACAATCGTGGAAATATTGCTGTTCCCCTGGGTCTCACTGGTGAGCCTGGAGTCCAGGGCCTTCTGCGCACTGGTGACTCACCTCCCCTGACCCTCCTTCCCTGTCCTGTAGAGACCACAGACACCTCACACTCAGCAAGTGTACACTCATTCCATTCGCTTTCTCCCAAACTGGCTTCTCACACCACGATCACTCACCCCGAGGACCCAGTCAGAAACCTTGGTGTCATCCCAGTTCCTCTGTCTCTTTTCCCAAATGTCCATCAACCCTGACCCTGTCTCTCCATTCCCATAACCACTTGGCTGGTTCAGGCGACCTTGACCTCTCATCAGGACCACTGTCCCTAACTGCCCTGCTCACCTTTGGCTGAAACTGATCTGATTCACTCCTTGTGCTGCAGCCAGAGAGGGCCTTGGGAATTGAATGTGGATCTTGTCTTGTCACAGGTTAGCACTTCTCATTGGATTTCTCCTTTCAGGATGAAGTCCTGCCTCCTTGATGGGGCTTCCAGGGCCCTAAGTCTTTCATCATCTGACATCTTCCTGTCTCTCATCTCCACCCTCACATCTTTATCACCTCCTCCCCCTGGCGTACTCCCCACATCTCTCATTCCATTCTGGCCACACTCTGACCTGATTGTGGCTTCCTCCCAGGCCTGCTTCTGTGTCTGGACCTTTGTGGTGCTGATCTTTCTGGCTGGACACCGGTCAGAAGGTCTGTCACTGTTACACGTGCTTGCTGAGTCCATGTGTTACATGGGGCATCAGAAGAACACACAATTTGGAACCAGAGACCTGGCTTACCAGTGTATGCCTCCATCTGTCCACCCACCCATCCAACAGATGCTGGGTCAGCTCCCTCCTCCCCTCTTCCAAACACACTTGACCCGGCTGCTTCCTACTTGTCTTCAGGCTGCACCTTAGCCCTCAGCTACTCCAGAGAACCTGAACACACACACACACATACACACACACACATGCGTGCGTGCGCGCACTGTTCTGTCTTTTTAGGAGTTGCGTTGTACCCTGAACTTTGCCCATCACAGCAGCTTCTGTAGTCAACCAGCCTGAGTTGAATGGCTCTGTTGTGCCAGGTGCTGTGGTGGGTGCTGTCCACACTGCACATTGTGCGTTTCCTGCCATCTGTGTCTGCAGTGGGACCCGTGCTGCCTGAGGGCTGTGACAGGGAGCATCCCACAGCTGTACTGTGCCAGCAATGAGCCCTGCTCGTGGATTATGGAAGATTACTAAATAATTTCTGTTGGCTGCTGGCTGGCTGGTGAGAAAGACAGTAAACTGGCTAGCCCCTTCTCTGATTCTACATCCTGTGCTTTTCCAAGTACCCCGGGCTCTCTGTAGCTTCAGGAAGTGTTCCTAAGATAGTCCTCCTGGTTTCCCTCGGGGGGCCCTAGCCGGTCTCAGGGGCCCAGGCCTTCTCATCCCTGCCTCTCTGGTGTCTCCACCTCATTTGTCCCAGTGAGAGTCTCAGCCCTTCATGATCATAGCCCTTTTCTTTGGGAAGGCTCAGAAAGCAATTTGGAGGGCCATACAGTGGGGGGATGTACCAGGACTGAATTATTTGGCTAGAATTTAGCATCCGTGGAGGACAGTGGACTCCAGGTGTTGATAAATAGAGGTCCCTTTCAGCAGAAGCGCAGCAGGCTTTTCCTCCTCTTTTATTGTCATGATTATTATTATTTTTGTGGTTCCCATGGAAACAACTAGAGTGAGAGAACAAAAAAGTCAGGGAGGTTAGAGGGATGAGACGGCCCCCATATGCTTGAGAAGACTGTGAGTGTGTGTGCGCGTGTGTGGTGTGTGCACACGTCTGTGTGCACTGCACTCACTTTGTTCCCCAGCACACTGCTGGGTTGGGGGAAATGGTGCTGTTTATTCAAGGCGTTTGTTACAATTGGGCTCAACCAGGAGACAACTATCAGCTTTCAGCAATTAGGGAGCCTTGTAATGACAGCTCCCCCATCTGATTAATAGCAGAGGGAGGCGGGCAGAGATGGAGACATTCAGAACGAGAGCCAGAAATGTCGGAGAAGAAGACGTGGCTCAGAGATGGAATCACGGATCGGCATCCTGTCCCCTCTTGTGTCCTTTGGTGGGTGTCGGGGGGCATTGGGGGGTCTCTAGGTGCCTCCTCTGTGGCATCAGTGGGACACAGGGAGAACAGCGGCCTGGCAGCCCCGTCCTGGGGTCCTTCATCCGCAGTCTGCTTGCTGCCTTTCTGATTCTGTACCTGACTCAGGGGTTGGAAGAGGAGCCAGCTGAGGACCCCTTGTTCAGTGGCCAAGCTGATCACTAACATCTTGAGCCCCCAGGAGAGGTCACAAGGACCTTTCCAAAGCATCACTCCCCTCAACTGTCCTTCCTGTGGACCTGGAGGGACTGCTAGGGTCACCCACTCAGTCTCGTTCCTGGCCTTAATGATCAGGAGGCCTTAGGATCTAGGTGGAGTCCCAGCCACAAAAGGCATTGAAACAGATCTGCAATCGCTGGACTGAGAGCGATTCATTCAGCTGGCACTGGAGTGGAGAAGACAAAGATGAGAACCAGAGGAGGCCTGCATGTAAGAGAGCGACCTGCCCACGGTGGGCGGCCCTCCTCTCCAGCCCTGCGCTCCATGTCTGGAGAATCCAGGGCTTCTTATCAAGCCCTCCCTGCACTGGCTGTGGCCAGGTGGCTGCGGCCAGGTGGCTGCTCCTCACTCGTGAGGTTACCTGTGCTACTTCCAGACCTCCCACTGCTGTTATTTCCTCGCAGGACAGTCTTGGAGAAAACATGCTAAAAACACATGAAGCTCATCATCCCAGGCCCCTATGCTCAGAGCATTGGCACCCCCACCCTGGCCCCAGCAACTGGCAGCACTCACCTTTGGACTTGAGAACTAAAGTATTGCTACCATGTCAGTTAACAAAGGAGGCTGGAGCCATCAAGCCAATTACAGCTGCCAGAACGGTGAACCCTGAAGAAACTCAGGATGAGAAAACACAGGATGCTGCTCCCAGATAACTGAGGTGGATATTAAAGGAATAATTTCAGTGAGCCCAGACTCTCGCATCTTCCCATACATAGACAAGTGCTAAATTCCTTAACCTGAGATATTTTGTTGCTGTTATTTAGTAGCTAAGTCATGTCTGACTCTTTTTGCGACTCTGTGGACTGTAGCCTACCCAGGCTCCTCTGTCCATGGGATTTCCCAGGCAAGAATACTGGAGTGGGTTGCCATGCCTGAGATATTTGGTTTTCTTTTATGAACAGTCACCTTCTGACATTCCGACTACCTGGTCTTTTGTTGCAAACTCCTGTATATATCTTGGCCCCCTCACCTTGCCTCTTCAGAACAGTTTTCTCAGCATCGTCTGAGACGCTTTGTCTCGGACTTGGAGTCCTCAGAAAGTCCACTGAGTAAAAACTAACTCTCAGCTTTTAGGCTGTGCATTTTTTTTCAGTCAACACACTGTGCGTGCGTGCTAAGTCTATTCATTCGTGTCTCAGCCTTTGGGACCCCATGGACTGTAGCCCACCAGGCTCCTCTGTCTGTGGGGATTCTCCAGGGAAGAATACTGGAGTGGCTTGCCATATCCTCCAGGGGATCATCCCAATCCAGGGATGGAACCTGCATCTCTTATGTCTCCTGCATTTATAGGTGGGTTCTTTTCCATCAGTGCCACCTGACTGTACCTAAGCTGAAAGACTCTTCCTCTGCATTTGCCAATGGCATCTCTGAGTTTTCTAGCCACAGCCCCTTCTCCTCCCTAACTAGGAGATCCTCTCTCTGTGCAGTGCAGGAAGTGGAAGTCATCTTCTAACCCACCCCACTGCCCTAGCAGCCCCTTGGATTTGCCATAGTGCCTTGGACTGAGTGCATCCAAGCCTGAGTGACAGGTCCCATCTCATGCATTCCTCCTCCTTCTTCATGTGTTCTTGGCACCCATACATTTAAGGTTAATTTTTCCCCGCCCTGAATGATATATATTTTTTCTTTCTGACCAGTGGCCTTTGATAGCAAGGAGCAACTCAGTTGCATATTACCAGAGGAACAGTGTGTGTTGTAATTGGCCAGGGATCGGTCTTGAAATGTCAAGGAAAGATTTATTTCCTCATGCACCCTCTCGAGGTGCTAATTTTGCTATAGGCTGCTGGATAATGGTTCCCACTCACAATGGCCTGAGTTCCTAATCAGAATACCGGGCTGTAATTGGGTTGAAGGGATTTTAAATCATTAAAGTTGCATTTAGAAAGGGGAATAGAAATAGAACCCCAAGATTGAATGACTCACTTAGTATTTAATGAGGGAGTCATGGAGTATTACTTATAATATTCTCTTAATGACCTTACAAGCAATGTAACTCCCCCCGCCCTCCAGGGTCTGTTCACGAGGCGCTGTTCTACAGCCTCCGATCCAGCACTCTGGAGCAATTAATTACTGACCCATCAAAGAACAATCAGGCCCTGCTCTGCCAGCAGAAGCGCTGATTTCTGTCCCCACCATCTCCTCACTCTGCATCATCCTGCCGTCCCTGTTCTGGGGCTGCCAGGAGAGCACTGGATGTTTCCCAGGCCATAAGTCATCAGGCAGTTTTTGGAAAGCCTGGCTTACCATGAGACTGAGAAGGTGTCAGGGAGTTCCACGTGGTGGGTCTACACGGAGAGGGTGACAGGAGGGGGATCAGGGGCTCTGGGGGTTCACAGACTTCAGGTTTCTGAGAATACTCTCTCAGTGCTTCCAGCTGGACTGGCCTGTGCTGGGTTGTCCAATGTCAATCACTGGTATAGTGCTTTAATAGCTGGGTTTCCATGTTATTAGTAGCCATCAGAATCAGGTCAACCCTGAATATTTATTGGAAGGACAGATGCTGAAGCTGAAGCTCCAGTACTTTGGTCACCTGATGTGAAGAGCCAACTCATTGGAAGAGACCCTAATGCTGGGAAAGATTGAAGGCAAAAAGAGAAGGAGGCAGCAGAGGGTGAGATGGCTAGAGAGCATCACTGACTCTATGAACATGATTTGAGCAAACTCTGGGAGATAGTGAAGGACAAGGAAGCCTGGCGTACTGCAGTCCATGGGGTCGCAAAGAGTGGGCATAACTGAGAGACTGAACAACAACAATAACTGGAATCAGGAAGCAGGTAGCATAGAGGAAGGAAACAGACTCCAGAGTCCTATAGATCCGGCCCTGCCTCTTAGGAGACCTGCGGCTTTGGGCATGCGACTAAGGGTCCTGGCACAGGGCAGGCACTGGACGAGTGGTCACTTCTGTCAATATGATTGTGAGCAGGGGTTGCCCTCCCCCGGCCCCTGCCAAGTAAATCTGTCTCAGGTCGTATGCAGTTCCAGCACCTATGTTGGCTTTTATCTCTAGGTAGACTTGTAAGCCTCCAGACCCATAAATAGCATCCCTCAGCACTGAGTTGCAGAGGGGCTGCTTGGGGTGTGTGAACCTCTTTCTTTGGTGAATGCAGAAAGGCCTAGACTCCAGAGGGAGCACACGAGTGTTGCACATATGCGGGCCCTGTCATTGCCTCTGGGGACAATGGCCAGGTAGGACCCCACCTACTGGGACACACAGTTTGGAATAGTGATCCTTGCAGAGTGAGCTGAGCTGCCCTGGAGTCAGAAGGTCCAGAGTCAGCTGCCTGTGGCCACAGGGTCCCTGTTGGCCAGGCTCTCTGAAATGCCTGTTCTCTGCACAATTGACCCAGTGTCCCTTGGCAGGAAGGGCTTCACCTTCTTGAGTCATCAGTGGTGCCACGTGCCTGTTCTGACTTAGGCCCTTGGGGAGGGAACTTCGTCTTTGCTAGGACTAAATAGTAAGTCTGAGCTGATTTCAGCTTCAGTTGTAATTCCTGTTGTCTGACCTGCAGTGGAGACACATTGATGAGCGAGTTGCACTTACACAGCTGCCTATATTGGGTCCATCGGAAAGACTCTGATAAGGGAGTACAGTTTCCTGAGCACCAGGGAGAAGGGTGAGGCCATGGGTAACCAGGTGTTTTCTTTAGATGATAGAGTTGTATTGCACTTGGGTGGCTATGCAGAGGACCATCCTCCATAAAAGGGCAGGAAGGGGAGAGAGCTGATGTTTGTGGAGTGCCTCCTCTTGGGCAGACAGCAGACTGGTCATTGCATGGAGAGGAACTGCTTGATGATGCCTTTGGGTGGTTTGTTGTTGTTTAGTCACTCAGTTGTGTCTGACTCTTTGTAACCTCATGAACTGTAGCCCGCCAGGCTGTTCTGTCCATGGGATTTCCCAGGCAAGAACACTGGAGTGGGTTGCCATTTCCTTCTCCAGGGGATCATCTCAACCCAGGGATCAAACCCTCATCTCTTGCATTGCAGGTGGATTCTTTATCACTGAGCCACTTGGGTCAGGTCGTACGTTCCCTCTACCAGTTTTGCTTTTGCCCAATGGATGCAAATTGTGGCAAATGTTTTGTTATAGTATTTATCATTAACATCCAATGAGCTTACCAGAAGGAAATGCACTATGATTCAGAAAGTTAAAACAACTGGGATGTTCTTTAATTGTGAGGTGTTGACTGATTTCAGTTTCAGTTCAGTTCAGTCACTCAGTCGTGTCTGACTCTTTGTGACCCCATGAATCGCAGCACGCCAGGCCTCCCTGTCCATCACCAACTCCCGGAGTTCACTCAGACTCACGTCCATCGAGTCAGTGATGCCATCCAGCCATCTCATCCTCTGTCGTCCCCTTCTCCTCCTGCCCCCAATCCCTCCCAGCATCAGAGTCTTTTCCAATGAGTCAACTCTTCGCATGAGGTGGCCAAAGTACTGGAGTTTCAGCTTTAGCATCATTCCTTCCAAAGAAATCCCAGGGCTGATCTCCTTCAGAATGGACTGGTTGGATCTCCTTGCAGCACAAGGGACTCTCAAGAGTCTTCTCCAACACCACAGTTCAAAAGCATCAATTCTTCGGCGCTCAGCTTTCTTCACAGTCCAACTCTCACATCCATACATGACCACTGGAAAAACCATAGCCTTGACCAGACAGACCTTTGTTGGCAAAGTAATGTCTCTGCTTTTCAATATGCTATCAATGTTGATCATAACTTTTCTTCCAAGGAGTAAGCGTCTTTTAATTTCAGTTTAGTCCCTGTAAAAGCATCAGTGGTTAGCGGGATGGTTTACCAAAAGAAAAAGTGATCATGCACACATCTTACAAATCAAAGCCAAAACAGTGTGACATTGTGTGTGAAAGAACACTCTCCTTTGTTCAGTTAGCTCCTTCCACCCCAAACTGTGACATTTATTATAAATCTAATAATGTCTTACATGCAAAAAATTGTAAAGAGTCCTACAGAGGCTCCTTTGTGCAAAGATTCTTGGTCATTGCCGCCATCTCTATTAAGTCATCAGTTCAGAAACTTCCAGTGTCTGTGCTTATCCTTGAAGAGGGCCACCTCTGTGCATTCTGAACCAGATGGTTAGAGTATTTCTGTGTGGGCTGCATTTGTCACCAGATGCTGGAATGATGGGGACAGAGCCTCCAGGCCACACACCCCAGCTACCGGCAGGCCGCTCTTTCTGACCCTAATGCCATTGCTTTCCTTTGGACTTTTGATCTTCCATTTTTGTTTCAGTCAAGGCTGGCTGCCAGACCAGAGGGCCCCTTCTAAGAGTAGGAAAACCTGCCCTCATGGGTAAACATGGCCCCCCAAGTACAAGGTAAACCTAGGGCATCTTTGTGCAAATTAGATCAGGAGGTGCGGCCCCGACCCAGGCGTGTTGCTGGTTTCTAGCCCCCTGGAGACCCTTGGCCTGGCTCCCTTGTGCAGTGAACAACCATGCAGTACGTACAGGGCTGCCCTGCTGTCCTACAACCTGACCGTTGTGATCATGGCCAGAGCAGCATCCGAGGGATCTGCTCCGTATTTAGGTGAACTTGATGATGTTCAGTCGGGAGTTATAGTTTTGTCTTCTGTATAGAAGCAGCAAATCCCCTGAAGCTGGTCAGGCACCCCAGCTGTTATACCGCCTGCAGAAGCTGCTGCTTATCTCCACGGAACAACCTGCCTTTCAGAGATCATGTCTTAATTAACTCCGGGCTGTCAAAACTGAAATCGTAGCAATGTCGTGAGATCACGTTGTCAGTGAAAGACAAAGGGGCAGGAACTCTGCTGACAGGGAGTGGTGCTGGGCACTCTCTCCTGAGCTGGGCGCTGACTGCGGGCTACTCAGTGGCGGCTGGCCGGGATTCAGAACAACATTTTATTGCACTTGGAAGGAATCTTAATGCTCTTTTAATCCTGTAACTTGGAAATATCTTTAAAAGTTTTATACCGTATAACTTATTCTTACGGTACTCAGGATGCTCCGATAATTTCTGTTCTATCCTATTTAATTCATTTACAAAATCGATGGTTAAAAATCGTCCAATGATTAAGGGCCTGCTACTGATTCACAACATGAAGACTGAAGAACAGTGATCTAGTTCAGTTCCTAAATGTTAGCTTTAAGGATTGAGAGACAAAGAGATGAAGGAACTTGTCCTGGGTGGTTGTTAGTATCAGACCTTGTTCTTACACTCTTCCCAGTGGCTCTGTGCCTGCTGTTACTGGACCCGTCCCTGGGGAGCCTGTTCCCTTCAGTACAACATTAGCTGAGCACTCCTGTGCTGTGTCCTTGGGGAGACAGGTGCTTTCTCGTGTACAAAGTGTTGGTGACAAGCACTGGTCCTTGGCACACGGGGCTGTGTTCCCAAACAGGGCAGTGGGATCGCAGATGCCAACACCTGACCTTGTCCTGTACCTTCACCCACACTGCACTTGATCCAGTGTGTACTCGCCTCTCCTGGAGCTGCTCCTGAAATGGTGAATAGTCAGGCACTCTTGTGGGGACTGCACTTTTAGTTTTTAAAAGAGAAAATACTTGGGACATCTTGGCAGATGTGTCTTGCTCTCCAGGTCTGGGTTTACATATTTTTCATGCCCTGAAGGGAGTTTTCCATTGAAAGTCTCCTTGTTGATTACTGTGCCCATCAGCTTCCTCCCTGTGGCCCTCGCAGCAATCCACGGACCAAAACAACTTACAATGAGTCCTCTCCACTCTGAGAGCATGTTCCTAAGACCAAAAAAGTTAGCCTAGGTACCTACCTATTAGATGCGCTCAAGTCACTTCAGTCATGTCCAATTCTTTGCAACCCCATGGACTGTAGCCTACCAGGCTCCTCTGTCCATGGGATTCTCCAGCCAAGAATACTGGAGTGGGTTTTTATGCTCTCCTCCAGGGGATCTTCCTGATCCAGGGATTGAACCCACATCTCCTGCAGCTCCTGCATTGCAGGCAGATTCTTTACTGCTGAGCCATTTTGGAAGCCCACCCAACTAACACAATTGACTACATAGTACTATACTGTAATAGGTTTATAATACTTTTCAGACAAATACATGAGCAAACAAACAAATGCAGAGAGTAAAGAAAACATTTTTAACTCTGCAGTGCAGTACCCTGGAAAGAACACCAGTTCAGTACAACAGCAGGACCACAGAGGCTGACATGGAGCGAACAGACAAGAAGAGTTACTGATGAAAGAGGGAGAGGAAGTGGGGAGATGGTAGGGCTGCAGGATCACCAGCAACAGGAGACGGAGGGCAAGATGCAGTTTCACTCACGCCTGACGTTGATGGAACGCACATTTGCATCTATCAAAGTTCACAGCTTGAAGGTTTGTATGTAGGGGACCTCCTGCAGCCCCTTCCCAGAACACAGATTGGCAGCGTGCATAGCATGCTCCCTGGGTCCTGTTTTCAGAGAGTTGACTCCTTACTCGTGGCCTCAGGTCCTCCGGCCCTGGCATGTGGGCACACACTTCTCTGAGTAGCCGCCTTCAGGAAAAGCACCACTTTGTCCAGCAGACTGTCAGCAACCCTGCCACCTTGGGATGGCTCTGTTCTCTTCTTGCTGGGGGAGCCCCCCCTGCCTTTCTTGACTGGGGCGGCTCACCACCAGCCCCACCCCCTCACAGACACAGATGCTGAGCCGTGTTTAGCCCTGTTTACACATATGAGGTGGGCTATCAGCTGTAGTTTAACGAATGGTATCGCTGTCAGAATTTTACAAAATGAAATCTCATCAGATGCTGGAGAAAGATTCTGCATAGAAACTAACAGAGGAAATTTGACAGCCTTTCAATCCAGTTATCAAAGCGTTTGCGGTTCAAAACCAGTGAAACAATAATGGAGTCGTAGCGCTGAGTGCTCATTTGTATCTGAGTGTTTCAATAAATAAAATGGTGGGGGAACATGAAAGCAGACCTGTTGTCTCCAGTCCACTAAATTTAATATCCCGAGTATTGACTGACAGCTTTTTATCACCATAATTAGTATGGATTGTTCCTGAGGCCATTGATCAATCTTCCCTACCTCTGTGGACTTGAGTTGCTGTTTTCTTCCTCTCTTGCCCTCCCCACCTTTTATTTTAATATTGATCCTGCCAGTTGCAATCTGCCACAGGGAGGCTGCTCACTTAGACAAAGGAAACCTGTGGGTGAGGAGGGAGGCTGAGCAGCTGCCAGCCCTTCCTTGCTGGTTCCCAGCTTTGATGTCACGCTGCCTCATCCTCCACGAGCTCCTGGCCTGGTCCCAGGTCCCAGGGACCTCCAGGATCTCTGGTATAACTACACGCACACACCACCTCTCCCTTGGGTGGGGGCCATGTGAAGACAAGCCACAGAGCTGGTAGTCAGTGGATACTCGTTGCATGACTATTCCTTCTTTAGTGTCACCAAGGCAGAGGAACCAGATATCAAATTGCCAACATCTGCTGGATCATTGAAAAATCCAGAGAGTTCCAGAAAAACATCTATTTCTGCTTTATTGACTATGCCAAAGCCTTTGACTGTGTGGATCACAATAAACTGTGGAAAATTCTGAAAGAGATGGGAATACTAGACCACCTGACCTGCCTCTTGAGAAACCTGTATGCAGGTCAGGAAGCAACAGTTAGAACTGCACATGGAACAACAGACTGGTTCCAAATAGGAAAAGGAGTATGTCAAGGCTGTATATTGTCACCCTGCTTATTTAACTTCTATGCAGAGCACATCATGAGAAATGCTGGGCTGGAAGAAGCACAAGCTGGAATCAAGATTGCTGGGAGAAATATCAATCACCTCAGATATGCAGATGACACCACCCTTATGGCAGAAAGTGAAGAAGAACTAAAAAGCCTGTTGATGAAAGTGAAAGAAGAGAATGAAAAAGTTGGCTTAAAGCTCAACATTCAGAAAACGAAGATCATGGCATCTGGCCCCATCACTTCATGGCAAATAGATGGGGAAACAGTGGAAACAGGGTCAGACTTTATTTTTTTGGGCTCCAAAATCACTGCAGATGGTGACTGCAGCCATGAAATTAAAAGACACTCCTTGGAAGAAAAGTTATGACCAACCTAGATAGCATATTCAAAAGCAGAGACATTACTTTGCCAACAAAGCTCTATTTAGTCAAGGCTATGGTTTTTCCTGTGGGCATGTATGGATGTGAGAGTGGGACTGTGAAGAAAGCTGAGCCCCGAAGAATTGATGCTTTTGAACTGTGGTGTTGGAGAAGACTCTTGAGAGTCCCTTGGACTGCAAGGAGATCCAACCAGTCCATTCTAAAGGAGATTGGTCCTGGGTGTTCTTTGGAAGGAATGATGCTAAAGCTGAAACTCCAATACTTTGGCCACCTGATGCGAAGAGTTGACTCATTGGAAAAGACTGATGCTGGAAGGGATTGGGGGCAGGAGGAATAGGGGACGACAGAGGATGAGATGGCTGAATGGCATCACCAACTCAATGGACGTGAGTTTGAGTGAACTCTGGGAGTTGGTGACGGACAGGGAGGCCTGGTGTGCTGCGATTCATGGGGTCACAAAGAGTCAGACACGACTGTGCGACTGAACTGAACTGAACTGAAGCTAAATAAAGAAGACTGGCTAGACTGATGAACTCAGCTGTGTGTGTGTGTGCGTGTGTGTGTGTGTGTGTGTGTGTGTGTGTGTCTATGGATGTGATCTGTGCCTACAATACAGACTAGAAACCTAGGAACACAGGACCTACCTTCTTTTTCACCAAGGTTTTCCAGTTTCAGGTTCTGGTTCTTTCATTCCATCCTCCCTCCCTCCGTCTCTCTCTCTCTCTGTGTCACATCATCTCATCTCAGTGATGTCGTTGATTCCTCACTGGCCCTTCACCTGTGTTCATTTACCATCTCACCTCCTATCTCCTTCCCTGTCTTGGCCATCCTCAACCTTCTATCCTTAAATCCTCTATACAGACCATAAAAATGTTACTCGCTCAGTTGTGTTCAACTCTTTGTGACCCCATGTAGCCCACCAGCGTCCTCTGTTTATGGGGTTCTCCAAGCAATAATACTGGCATGGGTAAGCCATTCCCTTCCCTAGAGGATCTTCCTGACCCAGGCATTGAACCCAGGTCTCCTGCATTGCAGGCAGATTCTTTACTAGCTGAGGCACCGAGGTACACTGAGAAGCCCATACAGACCACAGGTAGATTTACATGAAATACACATTCTTATTATGCCCCATGTGCCTTTCTTGTCCAAGCTCCTGGCTATAGCACAGAAGGTTCTGTAACCTGATCCCTGCCTGCCCCTGAGCCAGCCTGCCCTCTAGGTCCTTAACCTCCCAGGAAAAACTCCCTGTAGCTCCTCTTCTCACCACCTGTCTCACACTGGTCTTTGCTCACAATCTTGATTTTACCTGGTACAGCTTTTCTGCCTCTTCCCTTGACTGCTCTTTCTCCTCCCTGAGGACCCTGCTTAGAGGGCATCGTTCTGGAACCAGTCTTTTAGCCCCAGGAGTCCCCTATGAATGCCTGTCCTCTGAGATTTTTGAGGAGTACGCATGGGTTTTCTTTCCATGTGTCTGTGTCTCATAGGAGAAAGTGAACCCCTTGGGGACAGGGGTGTGTATGTTTTTGTTCTAACCCCAGTCGTGTGGGACAAGACACCTGACACCTTGATAGTGTTTTTATCCTGGAAATAAGAGTCCCCGAGAAGAGAACCAGCAGTCTCCAGGAGCAGGGGCCTGCTTCATGTCCAACAGGATGTGTTCGTCCTGCCTGTAAGGTGCTGTGCTGCAGGACTGTGCCCTGAGTGAGAGCCCGGGAGGGTCTCACTTGTGAGGCTTGGGAGAAGGGCTGGGGATGCATGCCCTGTGCAGGTGAGGAGTAGCTGGGTATCTTTCTCTGACCGCAGGGAATCCAGGGCTGGCACACAGCTGAGGTTACACAGTGTGAGAGAGTTTAGCAACCTGCACATTGAAAGGATGTGTCTTGCCCATCTTCCCGGTGGAATTTCTCTTGCCCCACCTCGTAGCGAAGATCACGACATCAGCACCAGTTTTCTGGAGGGCGTTTACTGAGGGGTGCAAGACTTGCGCATTTCTCTCAGTGCCCGCTGAGCCCTTGTGGGCTGCCCTGGCATCCCTTGTGCCATCTTGGAGACAAACCTCCCCCAGCCCCCACCCCACGCACCTGTGGAGCTGCCTTCCTCGCACCCCAACAAGACGCCCCCCCCACCTTGCAGGTGCACCCAGGCTTCACACGCCTGGTGTCGGGGCCTTCAACTGTGTGCAGCTGTCCTTCTTGACTCAGCACAACAGAGCCCAATGGGAGGATAAAGGCCACGCCCTCTGGGGGCCCCCAGGGAGCCTGGGTGTCTGCAGTGCAGAAAACAAGCAGTGCCAGGGCTGGCCTGCATGGCAGCCCCCCGTGCCAACTGCAGACACTCGTGCAGGAGTTCCTGGAGGTGACCTCCAGACGCATGCAAACACGGGGCGCCTCCTGCTCAGCCGCCCTGCTCTGCCCAGCTTCTGCAAGACAGATTTGACAGACTGATGCCAATTGGCACATCTCTGGGGCCAGATTGGAATCAGCCCCTTCAACTGTCCACGTGGCTACTGTCCATGACGGTCCACGTGGCTTCAAGGAGAACACACAGAAGGAGCGTGATTGTCAGTTAGGCTGCCAGTCCTGTTTGCTTCTGGGCTGGCGTTTCTCAGCTTGGGCTAAATGTGGCTGCAGAGATCAGACCTCGCGATGCAGCTTCCAGCGCGGGGGCTGTGACGACCATGAAACTGCCCTTCCTGCCTGTGCAGTTGGTCTGCTTGGTTTACTCTAAAGCAGAACCACTACAGAAGGTTCCACGTGTTCTGTTAACATTCTTCCTCATTCATTTCTGTGTGGCCAGAACTAAGGAAGGCCCCCGCTGTCTCCACGTAAGACTTCAGTGGCTTCAGCCTGTGTGTCCTTTAACCTTTAAACCCAAAGGAAGGTCAGGGCTTGGAGGTCTCCCTCTGGCTCTTGACTGTACCAGAGGCTGGCTGTGAGCTTGGGCAGGACGCTGAATTTTCCTGAAATTTTGTGCCCTCACCTGTAAAGTTCTTTCTGGGTTGGTGTGAGGCTTAAACAAGGTGCCCTGTATGCAGCAGCCCAGCACAGAGCCTGGGACACAGCAGGGGGTCAATAAATGCCACCCCCCTCCCTTCTCTTTGGATGGACTTCCCACAGAAGGAATCACATGCCTTCTGCACGTTTTCCTTGAAGCCGCATGGACCCTGGAGGCCTGATTCCGATCTGGCCATGGAGATGTGCCTTGGGACTTAAATAGCTTATTCATAGTACAGTCCCATTGCATATTGTGTATATAATGACACACGCACGTGGATGTTGCTGATAACTGTGTGTGTGTGTGTGAGGATGTGCATTGAGATGTTAATAGTGAACATTCCTCAGTGAGGGGAATATGGGTACTCTACTGCTTCCCCTCTGTCTCCTTCCCGCCTTCCCTCCCTTTCACCCTCTCCCCTCTCTCTCTCCCTTTTTCTTTCCTTCCTTCCTGTTCAACTGTTTTCCCTAAATTAACACTTTATAAAGTCACAAAATCTATATTAAAAAAAAAAACAAAAACATCTTGAAAGTTCACCCAAGGCTCTAGCAGTGGAAGGATTGTGACTTGGGACCAGAGGTCTGAGCAGAGCTGAAGATGTGATTTCTTGAAGCTGCACCCCGTTTAGTGAGGATGAATGGCAACTTGGAACATGGAAAGTCCCTAGGGAATGGGATGCTGTAAGTTCTGAATAAATAAATGTATGTCTTATTAATTTAATATGCATTGTTAGACCAGGAACCTATTTGTATTAGTGTGAGAGAGAGGGGTATTAAAAAATCATCTCTTAGGAGAGGAACTTGAGAAATCAAAGGAGAGGGGAAAGGAGCAGGGTGCCAGGCAGGGACCGTATGAAGAGCGAAAGAGCCAGGACAGGGGAGGATGTGATGGAGAAAGACAAGAAAGAGGAGTGGGAAGAGAGAGAGGGAGGGAGAGAGAGATGGAGAGACAGAGAGAAACAGAGAGGGAGGGAGGGAAGGAGGAAAGAAGGAAGGAAGGGATGGAGGAAGGAAGGAAGGAAGAGCGAGCCAAGGCCCCCAGCAGAGAAGCTTTCATCCCAAGGTCCCAGGGTCAGCATAGAGCGAGGGTCCTGTACAGCCTGGCCACATGGCTAATTACCCTCAATGATCATGAGTTGACTCTTCCAGGCCCCCAGGCCAGGACTTCGGGTGTTTTTCTCTGCTTGGCTGCCTGACACCGCAGGTTTTTGTCATCACAGTCTTGATGGGCTGGCTTCCAAGTGCTGAGCTGATGGCTTCATGTGGGGTGACACTGGCTGTGGGCCCGCCTCCACCCTGCCATCTTTTGCTCCTGAACCTAAAGATTTCCTTGAGACCCGGGAAAAGCGTCTGTTCTAGGTATCCATGCGCTAGGAACAGGGGACCTGTGACCAGCTACACTGACTACACAGTCCTTGTTGTAAACCCTTTGGACAAAGGCATGTGGAAGTGCGTCTATTCCCGGGCGTCTGGGTGCATGTGCTTGGTATCTGCTGGGGTGGGTGTTGGTCTGGAATAAGTCAGTGAAATCATGAGTTTCGGTGATGTGCCTGCTCCCTAAGGCTGAGACAATTGCTGTTAGCCCACCTAACGTGGCTTGACCTATATTTTACTTGAAAGCCTTCAGCTAATAATGAGTTTGAATGTTGAGTTATAAATAAACATGCTCCTATTCCAGAAGTGAAAGGGGGAGCTACCCAGCAGTCACCCCCTCTCTTCCCTCCTCCCCTTTGGCCTCTGCCTTCTGTTGGCTGTTTCAGCTGAGCTTTGTGAAGGGGATTGTGATCAGGGAATCATTTCTTCTAAGGGGACCGTTCAGAAGTCACGAGGCAGCCAGGCAGTATCTGGGCAAGTGGCAGGGTCCTTGGTCCTCGGGAGATTTGAACCATCTGGATAAAAAGGGTCAAACTCTCCACTGGCAGCAGCTTCGCTGCTCCATGTGGGGAAGCCACGTGACCACGCCACGGGCACTGCCAAGAGCAAGAGATTAGTAAACAGAAGCCCACAGCAGCAGGCGTCCGGGCTGGCCCGCCTCCGGTCACTTGGCATTTGTGTGATCCCACCCGCTCTGAATGTTAAGGAAATCAACCCTGAATATTCATTGGAAGGCCTGATGTTTCCAAACTCCAATACTTAGGCCACCTGATGTGAAGAGCCAACTCACTGGGAAAAAACCCTGATGCTGGGAGCAAATGAAGGCAGGAGGAGAAGGGGATGGCAGAGGATGAGATGGTTGGATCGCACCACTGACTCGATGGACATGCGTTTGAGCAAACTCCGGGAGGTGGTGAAGGACAGGGAAACCTGGCGTGCTGCAGTCCATGAGGGTCGCGAAGAGCTGGACACAAGTTAGTGACTGAACAACAACAACACCTGCTCTGGGGTCCCATCTGTCTGTGCCCACAGCCTGCCTCTGTGCTGTCGGCAGAGCTGAAGCAGACTCATTTCTGTCTGACTTTGTTTAAGATATTGACAATCCAGTGCCAAATGGATCCTGATGATGAATCTCAGGCATCCATCGCAGCATCCTTTTCCACACACACCCCTGGCGCCTCTGACAATCTGGCTGCTCCTCACTCTTCGCTGAGAGGAGCCGGGAGATGTGGTATGGTTCAGCGCGATGCTGAACTCTCAGGTGGTGATCGTGAAGGTTCATCCGACATTCACAACAAGGTTAGGGCACACGGGCCTGGGTTATTTTAGGGCAGTCATTGTGCTGATTTTCTGAGTAATGGAAATCTTCTATGAAAAAACAAAATCAGGTGCAACTCCCAAATGTATCACTTATTCATTCAACAGATGTTTATTTGCCAGGCGCTGTGCTGGTCCCTGTGGCTAAAACGGAGACCCATTCTCATGCAGGCTGCCTCCTAGCAAAGGAAGAATGCACAGGCCTTGTGAGTGTAGACACACCCCCTCCACCATCCCCACCTGCTGTCCTCCTTGTGAAGTCCAGTGGCGTGTCCGGAGGCAACTTCACATGACCCAACACTGGTTTTTCCCAGCGCCGTGTAACACCTGGAGGCTTGCCTGTCCTCTGTCGTGCGTGATACAGAATGGTAGATTGAATAAAGATCTATGTTTTTTTCAACATGAATTAAAGACAGCTTCCTCTACAGCAATCCCATGGCACATTCTCAGTGTTCCTAATTTCCTTAGTTTCCAGGCATATCACACCACCCCCTTGTTTTCTTTGTCCACTTTCACCGGACACTGGTTGGCTCCACACTATCTTGGATGTTGCCTTTGCTTAGGATTCTAACCCTGTGTCTTTCATACACTCCAGATCTCTTCTCACAATCTACATCTCCATGAAGCTCCAGACTTGCAGGAATGACATGATGGACAGTCCCACCTGAACTGATTATCATAATACTTACTGTGCATCCAAGGGGTGATTCCAACTGGCCACTGTGTGTATAGGTCTAAAACAGGCCTACCTGCACACTGCTATATATAAAATAGATCACTAAAGAGGACCTACTGTATGGCACAGGGAACTCCACTCAGTACTCTGTAATGACTTATGTGGGAAAAGAATGTAAAAGAGTGGGTGTGTGTGTGTATAACTGTTTCACTTTGCTGTACACCTGAAAATAACACAGCATTGTAAATCAAGTATACTCCAATGTTTTTTTTTTTTTTAATGTGAAAAAAAGCAGAGCTATTGTTTTTCCCCCTCAAACCCTGTTAGTCAAGCCCATTCTGTTTCAGTAAAGAATGCTGACTTCCAGCCTATTGCTCGGAGCACAAGAAGTCAAGCTTGACTCCTTTTCCATTGTTCGTCTCAGCCCTGCCACCTCCCCTGTCTCCGTTGCCTCCACAACTTTTGTTGACTCTACTTGCACAAGGTGTCCCTAATCCGTCCTTGATCTTTATTTCCACGGCCTCTAGTTAAAGCCACTGTCATGAAACACGGTGCGAACCACACAAGCTTCCGCACTGGCCTTCCTGTCTCCTTGATCTTCCTTTACACTTGGTTCTCCACGCAGAAGTCAAAGGCGTCTTTTATCACATAAATCACATCATATAACTTCTCTGCCTAGAACCCTTCAGGCCAAACTCTGCATGTTCAAAGCCCAGGCTCCTCACCAGGTGTCTAGACCTGCGAGCTCTGGCCCCTGCCTTCCCCTGACCCGGGCTCACAGCATCCCCCAGGGGCCCTGGAACCAGCTGCAGTGGTATCTCCCCTCTGCTCCAGGACTGCTCCTGATCCCCACTTTCTCAGCACCTTGGCAGGATTCTTCCCTCTGCTCTCCCCACACCTGCACTCTGTTGGCTGATGCTCACAATGTGGCTTTCAGGACAAAGGTTGCCCCTGAAAGTGGACTCAGTCAAGACACAACCCCGCCTTTTGCTCCTCTCATCTCTCTCTCCCTAGCTCATTGCCCGGGCGGTCTAGAGCACTCACCAGTCTCAAATAATCTTGTTCAGTGTCTCTCTTCTGGATACACCCCAGTGTATCCAGCTATGGCTGACTGGCCTTGGCACCCCACAGACACTTGCTGACTCAGCGGATGAATAGCTGAGCAAATGAATCATGAACTCCTCACCCCGTAATTTTGGTCTTCCTATCTCTAGCCGACTTGAGAAATACTATCTTCCTCAAAGTTTCTATGAGCCATATCTCTACCAAGGACAGTGCCCTCGCCGAGGGGCTGGTTGTCAGTGTCGGCTGAACTTCAGTTGTGTGGACGGCCAGCACAGGGTAGATTCACATTGCCTGGTGGTGAAGGGCTTAGCGTCTTCGCCATGTTTGAGAAGTGACTTCAATGCAAATGTTTTTGATCATAGTCGTGCTTAGTGGAAATGTTGTCGCAAGAAGTCATCTAAGGAAATAGGAATTTTTAAAGCTTGAATTTTACGTGAAAACATACCGCTATTTCTGGATGTGGTTTCAGGATTTAAATGAGCAGACAGAGTTGTCTCTTGAACTTCTGTATTCATATAGACTATACTTATATGTCCTCTTCCTGAATCCTCACTTGGTGTTAACAAGAGAACATACAGCAGGAAGTCTCTAAAAGTTCCTATATACACACACACACACACACACACACACACACACACATATATGTGTGTGTGTGTGTGTGAGTGTATGTATATACTGACACACACACATATCTATTATCTATCTTCCTATCTATCTACCCATCTGTCTATCTATTTAAAGTTTTTGGTCTCTTGATTTTCTTTGTCTTTTCTATCTCTTTTTGTTGGGAAAAACTGGAGTTAAAAAAACTTCAAACCTAAGCTTCTTATGAGCAAGATTAGTGAACAGAAGGAATGTATTACATTGAGCTGCTTTTTAATTGAAATATAGTTGATTTACAATGTTGTATAAGTTTCTGCAGTATAGTAAAGTGATTCAGTTATACATATGTATACGTTCTTTTCTAAAATATTTTTTCCATTCTGGTTTATCATAGAATATTGAATATAGTTCCCTGTGCTATACGGTAGGAACTTGCTGTTAATCCATTCTATATATAATAGCTTACATCTGCTAACCCCATCCTCTTTCTCCATCCCTCCGCCATCCTTGAGCTACTTAGGATAAACTTAAAGATAGCTTTAATACAGCCTAGAGATTTAAATGCAAAGGTGAGCACTGACGGGTCACTTCAGTCGCTGGTCCCCTGGTCCCTGGTACCCTGCAGTGCTGAACAAACCAGAAGCCTCTCTTTGTGCTGCTGCCTCGTCTGTGTTAAATGTTCGTTGTTTTAGGACTCTCCATGAGAGTTCCTTGAACTGACCCTCTGAAGGGTTGCAGGCGCCTCAATCATCAAAGTCAACTGAAGAAAAATAAGCATGAGGCTTCAGATTTATTTCCCCAAATGATTCCCTTATCGAAATTATTTACTAGGTAAGATAGAAAACGTTTCTTCCAGCCAGTTGACACCAACTGGGATTGGAGTGAGCCTCCATAATCATGATTATTAATAAAAATTCTTTAGTGCACATTTGCACTTGCTGCCAAGGTCGTCAGCGATTCATGCTTGAGGCAGAAGGTGACCAGTTTGATTCTAAACAGACATTTTGGTTGCTGAGGGGAACGGATAGTTAGGGACTTTGGGAAGATCATGTACACATTGCCATATTTAAAATGGATAAGCAACAAGGACCTATTGTATAGCAAAAAATAAATAAACAGGCATTTTGGCAAAGGAAGGGGGAGTTTACTTTTTTCAGTCAGTTTAGTTGCTCAGTTGTGTCCAACTCTTTGTGACCCCATGGACTGCAACACCCCAGGCTTCCCTGTCCATCACCAACTCCCGGAGCTTGCATAAATAATTTCCATCGAGTCGATGATGCCATCCAACCATCTCATCCTGTTGTCCCCTTCTCCTCCTGCCTTCAATCTTTCCCAGCATCAGGGTCTTTTCTAATGAGTCAGTTCTTTGCATCAGGTGGCCAAAGTATTGGAGCTTCAGCTTCAGCATCAGTCCTTCCAATGAATATTCAGGATTGATTTCCTTTAGGATGGACTGGTTGGATCTCCTTGCATTCCAAGAAACTCTCAAGAGTCTTCTCCAACACCGCAGTTCAAAAGCATCAATTCTTCGGCACTCAGATGTAGAGGAGCTGCTCTACAAGGACTGGAAGGTCACTCCCCCACTTTCATGGTTCCTTCCCTGATTGTCTGAAATAGGGTGAATCGAGCTGCTCCTCCTCCTTTCCTTCTCCTGTCCCCCTGCATGGCCAACTTCACCTGCTGCATCATGGGTGGTGTGTCTGACCCACGCTGAGGGTCTGTATAGATGGAACAGACCATAGTTGAAGTGGTCTTGCACCATTGTCCTGTCTTCTGGAAGTCATTGAATGGTACATGAAAGAGACCAGTGTTTCTTAACAATTAGCCTAGTTCTACATCTTGAAAGACAAGTTGGGTAGAAGAATGGAGCTAACCTGTCAGTGGGTGAAAATACGAAAGGAGAAAAGAAAAAAGACATTTTCATAAACCATTCACTTAGTAAATAATAGAACTCAGAAAATCCCTTGAGTTTCTCTAAATTGATAGAAAGTGTTGTTTCAGTCTTGGTATGGGACATGGCTGGCTGACTCAGCGGCAAGACGTCAAACTCCCATCGGGAGAGTGTGTCCTGGCTAAGTTGCAAGTGGGCAAAAGGGAACTCAGTCCACGGCACATCCTTCCACAGAGCAGACCCCTGCTCCCTCATCCTAACCTTCCCAGACCCTCGGGGGGCATGACGTGGACCTGAACGCCTGTGCCGATGTAATAAGCATCCTGGCTTGTGGAGTGCATCCCTTCTATGCAAGTACATACTGCGGGACTCCTGTTCAGGGGAGGGGCTAATGGCGGGGCCAGCTTTGAATGAAATAATAGCAACTCTGTTTTCTTATTGTAAAGATTACAAGGATCACAGTGGGTGAAATAGTCAAAGGAGGTCTTGTTACCTCTAGGAAAGCCCAGGAAGGCGCTGGAATTCCTGCGGGGCCAGCTGGACCACCCTTTATGTTTTTGGACAGAAGGAAAGGTTTCCTGGGAGAGCTCCTGGGAGCTTCTCTGTTGCTTTTTTGTATTGTTGTTATTATTCAGTCACTAAGTTGTGTCTCGGAGAAGGCAATGGCACCCCACTCCAGTACTCTTGCTTGGAAAGTCCCATGGATGGAGGAGCCTGTTAGGCTGCAATCCATGGGGTCGCTAAGAGTCGGACACGACTGAGCGATTTCACTTTGACTTTTCACTTTCATGCACTGGAGAAGGAAATGGCAGCCCACTCCAGTGTTCTTGCCTGGAGAATCCCAGGGACGGGGGAGCCTGGTGATCTGCCGTCTATGGAGTCGCACAGAGTCGGACACGACTGAAGTGACTTAACATAGCATAGCATAAGTTGTGTCTGGCTGTTTGTGACCCCATGGACTACAGCACGCCAGGCTTCCCTATCCTTTAGTATCTCCTGGGGTTTGCTTAAACTCATGTCCATTGACTTGGTGGTGCCATCCAACCATCTCATCCTCTATCGCCCTCTTCTCCTCCTGCTGCCCTCAATCTTTCCTGGTGTTAGAGTCTTTTGCAATGATTGGCTCTTCACATCAGGTGGCCAACGTATCGGAGCTTCAGCTTCAGCATCAGTCCTCCAGTGAATACTCAGGATTGTATTTTTTGGATACATTGTGCAAATTGCCCGGTTGCTTCCGTCAAGTTAAGGTCATGAGCCCGATTCTCTCCTTGCCGTGTTCTGTGTCCACCTGACCCCCACCCACCTCACTGAGGAGCTTCACCTGGGCGGTTGATAAAGATATTCAACCTGCGACTTGCTTTTTAAATAACTTCCGAATCATAGCCACAGTTGTAATAAACGCCTCTGTGATTTGCATTTAAATAGTATTTTCATCCACAGATCACAAAAAGTGAAGCTATCTTAACTCAGCATCATGACCTGAATTCCCTTCATCTCAAAGCCAGCTCGTGTGCACCCGATACCGATTTTCCCTGAGTGTCACATTCAGGTCTGTGAACTATACTGATTAAAACAACAATTAGGTCTGAATGGCTGGGATACCCCCTGGGTTCTGTGCCTCAAACACGCATCGTTGCCCAGATCCAGCGAGCTCAGACCGCTGCACCTCCATCACCATCCTGGGTGGGATGCAGGGCAGAGGTGGGGCGTGGCCTTCTCTAAGCCCAGCTGGTGCACTCAGCACCCGCTAGTTAAGAAAAGCATCTCTTGGGTTGTCAGGGAGGCCAGTTTGACCTAGAAGTACTTGACAGGCAGTAAACACAGATCCCAGCTTCACTTTAGCAGTCACTCTGCAGAGCACTGTTGCTGTTTGAAGTGACTCCCGTGCACTTCCTTGGTTTCATTGGCTTGTCAGCTCTTGGGAAGACAGGAGAGAGACAAAATGCTGGCAGGATGCAGAGTTGGAGAAGGCATCTGAGCACACACGGGCGCAGGACTTCAGCCCCACTGGTGACAGCTCCATCCTCATCACCCAATTTATACTCTGCCGGGGCCTTTCTCGAGTCTATTTGTCCCATTTCATGTCATTCTTCTTCATTTTTTAGCAGGGACTTTTTTTTTCATATCATGCCATTGAACTTATTTCATCATCAACACATTTTTTTCTCTGCTCCGTGGATTCTTTAAAAGGCATCCTTTGAAGATGTGTTTCTATTCAGACAGAAGCTTTTGTTTAAAAAAAAATAAAAGAGGTGTAAATATGGAATTTTATTGAAAAGGTCTTATCTTGCTTTAGACATGACATCGAAAAATGTGTTTAAAATAAAGAGCAAGTGTAGTACAAGGCATTTGTCAAAGCAGTTGGCTTCCTGTTGTGAGAAACTTCGGCTGCTTAAATGCATCCTTGCCCCTGCAAAAGCATTCCATGTCTTCGGTCTCTGTGACCCCAGTTCCTTATGCAGATATGTCCCTTCCTGATCTGCCGCCAGTGGGGCACATGGGACTCTGGTTTGCTGCCTCACCTGGATCACCAGTTGGTCCATTTCAGTGAGGTAATGGGCTTCCCTGGTAGTTCAGCTGGTAAGAAATTCACTTGCAATGCAGGAAACCCCAGTTCAATTCCTTGGTCAGAAAGGATTCCCTGGAAAAGGGATAGGCTATGCGCTCCGGTATTCTTGGGCTTCCCTGGTGGCTCAGATGGTAAAGAATCTGCCTGCAGTGCGGGAGACCTAGGTTCGATCTCTGGATTGGGAAGATTTCCTGGAGGAGGGCATGCAACCCACTCTAGTTCTTGCATGCAAAATCCCATGGACAGAGGAGCCTGGCAGGCTACAGTCCACGGGGTCACAAAGAGTCAGACGCAACTGAGCAACTAAACACAGCACAGTGAGGTAATAGATGTACAAGTTGGAACATAAAGGAAGGCTGAGCACTGAATAATTAATCCTTTTGAATTGTGGTTCTGGAGAAGACTCTTCAGAGTCTGCTGGGACAGCTAAGAGATCAAACCAGTCAATCATAAAGGAAATCAACCCTGAATATTCATTGGAAGAACTGATGCTGAAGCTGATGCTCCAATACTTTGGCCACCTGATGGGAAGAACCGAACTTTTCATTGGAACTTTTTATTGGAAAATGTCCAGATGCTAGGAAAGATAGAACGGCAGGAAGAGAAGGGTGAGACAGAGGATGAGATGGTTGGATGATATCACCGACTCAATGGACATGCGTTTGTGCAAACTCTGGGAGACAGTGAAAGGCAGGGAAGCCTAGCTTGTTGCAGTTTATGGGGTTGCAGAGTTGGACATGACTTGGTGACTGAATAGCAACAACCATGAGATAAAAATATTTTTTGAAAAATAATAATATCATTGTCATAACGAGCATAGTCTTCCTGACTTGACATTACCCTCTTTATTCACTCTCCCATCTTCCCACACCTCTGGACATTAGCATGTAACACATTCGTAATTCTATAGATCAGAGAAAAGTGCAGGGAATTCAAATTTGTTCTATAAACCCTAAACCACAATAGACAATTGTAGCATCTTGGAGGGCCTCCTTAAGATGAGGAGACCTGAGTTCAGAAAGATGGGCAAGGCCGTGTGCTCATTCCTGGAAGGCCCCAATTGACAGTTGTTTGGCGGGATGCCCTGAATGCCTTTGAGCCCAAGGCTCACCTCACACGTGCACACGCTCTTCTTCCCTGACGTTTGTCAGCTCTGGTGCTTGGGATCTTTAGTGGTACTGTCCAGTAGATAAAAGTCAGAGACATGTAATGTTTGTGGTACAGACTTCAAGAAGGCATCTCTGAAGGAGCAGGCAGATGCTTTCATGGAGGGGAAACCACTGCCATCCATCTGGAGTTGATAACATTCCCCCTGACAATTGGTCACTGCACCCTGAGGGCATCCTTGGAAACTAGCACTGTCCCAAAATCTGTTGCAGACACCATGACCTGGTGTCCCCTGACCACCTGCTTTCTGGTTCTCACGTGAAGTTTGTAACATCATGATGTGCACTCTCTCCTTTAATTGATTACACTCACACTTTCTTGGAATCTGGTCATGTACACTCTCCAGAGGCTACCCAGAACAGGTGGTGGAGCTCAGATCCTCTGCAGCCCATCTCCGTGACCATTCTCTGTCTATGGCCACCATGTGCAGACACGCTGGCCCCCAGGACCTGCCTTCACACCTGCCCATCCTCCTATTACACTCTTGTCTTTGACTCAACTCTCTGGGGCCTTCCAGATTGGGCTCAGGGTGTCCTCCTCCTCCGATGCTTTCTGAGTGTTTCCCCTCCCCCTCGAACCAGCCAGAGCCACTGTCAGTGTAACAGGCGTAGTTGGTTGCACAGTGATGGAGGTGATGGGGAAGCTGAGGAGCCAATCAGAAGATCGAACACCATCCGCTTATACCTGTCCTCTTCCCATCCATATGCATCTCCAAGCTGGGGGCATGCAGGGAGGGGCACTGGGTCAAGTTAGGGGGCCAGACCCAGCCATCAGGAGCTACATATGCAGAGAGGGGCTGGAGCCCCTGGGAGATGCAACCAAGGCCACAGATGCCACCCAGATGGAAGGGAAGGTCCTCCTGCTCCGCCCTGCCCTTCCCCAGTGGACCCTGTCCTGCACTGAAGCTTGAGGACAAAGAGGCCTGGGAAGTATGGGGGATGCAGTACTCTGGACCAGAGCTGAGGAGAGGCGGTCAGGAAGTGGACAAGCAGACAGGTGCAGTGATGACTGAGCCCTTCTCTGGACTCACAGCAGCAGCCCTAGTGGTCACCACGTTGCATCTCCTTATGATTAGTATGACCTCCGATATGCCCCAGGGACCTGGCACAGTGGCTGGTGCAGAGAAGTAGTGAAGGAATGCATGTCAAGGTCTGCAGAGTGATGACGTCTTGTAGAAATGCAGCTGACTGTCATGTAGGTCAAGCCAGAAGCATGAACGTGATGGAGGGTGGCCGATTTCCAGATCTTGCTTCACCACGGGTCGCAGACAGACAGCTCCACTCTTTCCCCTGGTGCCATCCTCGTTTGTGGGTTTGAAAATGAAAAGTAATGCAATCTTTCACTAGGAGGCTGTGGATGAATAAACTACCTGTTCAGAAAAGAAAGGTGCTGTGACCAGCCCAGGTTAGAGGAGAGTAAGAATAGAAATGTCCACGGAGCACTCTGCAGAGCTTATGCTAATACTTTCTCAAGAGGTGAGTCTTTCCCGGCATCTGTGGATCCAAGCAGGATCTGCCCAGCCCCCACCAGCCATATAAGTTCAAAGTTCCTGAGTGACTCACATTTAGTTCAAATTATGCATTAGAAAATTTCCATTAGAAATCAAGAGTGTTCTGTTAAAATGAGTGTTTCTTTGTATTACAACTATATTCTACTAGCCTAGTAAACCCTCCAGCAATCCAAATAATAGTATTCAGTCTTGCCACACAAAGACAAGAAGCATATTTGCCAAGCTCTGTACAGGGAAGGAAATACCATTTTTATTCTCTCTGTTGTTGAGATTGAACAGATCAGAGAGGTCTGTCAGGCTCTAGGCTGGGGGCAATGGGTGTGCCCCCCTCTGCCTGGTCTGTGTGTGCTCTCGGTCCATCTTACTGGCTAGATCACCTATGATCCTTTGGCTTTTACAAGCTCCTACTGGTGGAATGACAAGTCCTTCATCTCAGAAGTGGAGGGCCGTGCCTTGGCAAGGCCCTGATGCATAAAGAATTGCTATCTTTAGTGTAACTGATGCTGAAGCCATAGACCTCCAGGTCTTTTGATTCCTCCCAGAAAGAAAATCCCAAAGGCGTTGAGCTCTGCTTGGTTGATGTGCTGCAATAATTAAAAAAATAGTAAAATAGAACTGCCACCCATCTTTCTTCGCTTCCTGTCACTCATTTATCTTCCTCTAGAGCACTTATCCTCTGATGCATATGCTTTTTTGGTTTGTTTGTGTCAGCCCCAGGAGAATGGGGGCTTTGCCTTTGTTTTGACTATGATGCTGGGTGCGGCATGTGGAATCTTAGTTTCCTGATCAGGGATTGAACCCCCAGCCTCTGCAGTGGAAGCATGGAGTCTTAACCCCCAGACCACCAGGGAAGTCTCACATCTTTTCTTTTCTAAAGTCACTGTTCTGTACCCGACTCTGAGAACAGACACGCTGCAGAGGCTCCGTACATACAGACGTACAGGATATACATATTCCAGACCCCTGTGGAACTTCAGGGCAAAGATCATCCAAGAGTTACAGGTGTCAGTCTAGTGCCCTGCCTGTCCCTACACCCCAAGTACCTCCTTCGAAACAGAAGAGCTCAGGCTGCTCTGGAACCAAGATCTCGGGACTCTTTGAATTAAATCCATCTTGTCACTCCCATCTGCCTGCCTCCATGTCGGTGTGGATTAATTACAACATAATAGAACACAGAATATAGCATCTTCACAATAGTCCCAGGTCCTTTACAGTCTTACAATCTAATTAAATTGTAGCTTTGAACATGAATTTCTTTAGTTTAAATGCATAAACTAAGCAGACAGACCTCGTTTTTTTTCAACCTCCCTCTTCTAAAACTAAAAGACCAGCTGATTTCAGTGTCCCTGAGTATTATTAATTACCAGTAGCTGAAATCAATGCACAGGGTTTGTCTAGGAAGCTATTTCCTCCTTAGGTGAATGGCTGAGAATACAATACATGATCATCAATGATTTGGGATGGGTGTGGATGGAGGCTGAGAAAAGGCTGGAGCTTGGCATTGCCTTCCCCTCCTGGTGCAGGAGGCAGAGAATGAAACTTGACTCTGCAAGGAAGACAAAGGTGGAGATGTTTTCCTCGCACACGTACATGGCCAACATGCCAGAGTGAAGACAAATTCATGGAACACAGGCTTCCTCTCCAGGGACCCATACCTGCAGTTTGGAGCAAGCTGACGTGCACTCCTCTCACCCAGAAACTGCCCTCCTGAGGAGCTGCGGGGAGGGGCTGGAACTAGGGAGCCCACCAACAAAAAGAATGATGAAGTGGCCCTTTAAATATCAATCTCTGGAGCCCCAAACCCGGTGGATGTTCCCTTAAGTATTCAAATGAGATTGCGGCATCAGATTGGTATGCATTAGGCTGGTTTCAATGAAAATTAACATGTAATTGCTTCAAATGAAGTAAGTGAGGAGGTAATCTGTTCTTAAATTGGATTCCCAGGATTTTGTGGTACCATAATGCAGCTGTGAAATGAAATATATTTTAAGGATGATGTCCTCAAGGGGGTGCAGCGGCTAAGAGGGGGAGGAGCGGAGAGAGGAGAACCACTCTCCCCCCCAGCCTCACTCCCTCTCAGGCTGGTTCCCCAACTGCCAGTGGATGAAGAGACTCTCCTTCTCTACCCTTGGGTGGCTCCCCTTTTCCTGCTGCCTAAACCGAAGCCACCTATCCCGTGGGTCCTCTTCACCCTCTTACAGTGTCAGGAGCTGATTTCTGGTGGCACTGAACACTCCTGGCCCCATCGCTCTGTGCTCTTCCTTCTGAGCTGGATGGAAGATGCTCATTCTGGTTGCAGTCCCTACTGAGACCCTCCATCCTGAGGCTTGTGCCCCCGGGGTTGGTTGTTTCATCCGGAGCACAGAGTGCAGCAGTTGAATCACGGCTCCCTGTCCTCCTGGTGCTTCACCTCATGACTGACCCTTCTGATATCAAAGACTTAGCCTGGAGCAACAGCAGCAGCAGCAGCCACCAAACTCATGACCACCTCTAAAGTCTATGTCCAACCAGACTGATCTCCACTCCCACCCACCTCCTCAGCAGCCATGATATGCTCTGCAAAGTCTGGAGATGAGCCTGGGAATAATTAACCTTCTTACCCTTCAGTCAAGATGAGAAGCAACAGGGTGAGGACTCAGTGTAGGTTAATGCATTAAATGGTTTTCCTTTGCAGCCCTAGGCTGAAATGGGGTTTTCAGCCCCCCTTTGAAATGAGCTGGTGGTCCTCAGGTCCTGTGGCCTCAGTGCTCTTACCGAAGAGACATCTCTGGTGGGCTCTGGGGGCCTCCTGCACCCAGGCACAGATGGGCAGAGCTATTAGAGGAAATGAATCACCTGTCAGCGGGCAGGCAGAGCTGTGGTGAGGTTCACGGTGGTGCTGCTTCTGGGCTGGCCTGAGCTCCCCATCAAGGGGCTCGGGATCAGGCTTGTAGGGCAACTGTTCCTCGGCTCGTGAAGCGATAAGGATTTATAATAGGCTGTATAAAGAATATATGTTTCAATAAAGGAGCCCCCATCCGTGCTACGGAGCAGGGAAATTAACAGGAAACGGGGAAGAATGAGTTTCTGTGGCGTCACGGATGCACCGCGGAACGGGCGCCAGTCTGAGCCTGGCTCGCCTTCCCCCAGTCACAGCTTGGTTTTACAGCTCGGTTGATGATGTTTTTAATTCCTGTCTTTGTTTCTCCCTCTGTTTATGTTGCTATTTTCTTTCTGCACATGTTTGAACAGCTCTGGCTTTAAAGCTGATCAGAGCTAATGGCTTCTTCAGATGTACATGCTGTATTTCTCTCTCGGTACGTGTGACCAAGAAGATTTTTGAAAGGACACCAGGCTGGTTCCCTTCTCCTTGGGGACTGCTGGGCTGATGGATTCAGAGAAGATAAAATGCAGCCGAGAGGGAGAGGGAGGAGAGGAGACAGCACCTGGCTGAGGACAGGTCTCCCTGGAAACGATGGCCCGAGACCCCTGAGGTTACCCTGGCTATTGGTTTTTATTTCCTACTGTAGGCATGGCCACAACGTTGCATAGAAAATCAGGGTCTTCGCTGTGGGCAGAAGGGGGACTAGGCTTTGCTATGTATAGGGAATCCAACCTCCGGTTCCTCTTAGGAAGAGACGTTCTCTACCACTTTAGACAAATCATCTGGATGGATTGTTCCCTATCTTTCTTCGTCTGACAATGGGAGGAGACTATTATTTGCTTATCTGCCTAGGCTTCTGCAAAGATTCACAG
This sequence comes from Bos indicus, assembly GCF_029378745.1. NCBI lineage: Eukaryota > Metazoa > Chordata > Mammalia > Artiodactyla > Bovidae > Bos > Bos indicus. Next base: position 35,268,969 of record NC_091788.1, on the reverse strand, counting down.
CTATCTCGTCCCCATGCCGATCGCAACAAAAGAGCTTGGCGTACTTTTCTAGTACGTGCAGATGCTGTGTCTGCTTTATATTTCATTTGTGCTCAGCCCCACTGCCAGCCCTTGGTAGGAGTTGGTGGGGCTGCTATAAGCTGATCCTGGTTAGGAGAGACTGGATGGAAATGAACATCTTGGTGTATGTGTGTATGTGTGTCTATGGTACACACAAGTGCATCAATCTATCCCCTGATGGTCTGCTATCTTGTATTAATCACTTTGACACCCTTTTCTGCTGTCAGAATCCATCACATGGCCCCCTGGATGTGCTCTTCTGGTTTCACCCTGTCCAAAGTTTGCAGAGTTCGCAGAGAAAAGTAGACAAGGCCATGGTTGTATTCCCGTTTTAGAGACACAGAAGGAGCATTCCCTACACGAGCCTGAGGAAGTGTAATTTATCTTCATCACTGGATCGTCCGTGTGATGACATCCACACGCCCTTCTACCTGGGACCTCATTTGCTTTGAATATTAAATCGGGGTCGCGGTGTTAATGTCCTGTTCTTAAAACACGAGACAGCATCAAGGTCCAAGTATAAAAAGTAAAATATAAACCCAAATGCATAAAGCTGATGCAGCCGGGGATATTTCAGTCTGACACAGAGAGAGAACAAAATCAAGTGCTGCCTGTGACTCCCAGGGTCACTAGGGCTTGAGGAGATGCTCAGGCTGAGGGACCACACGGAAAACGCCTGGCTCCATTCGTTGAAGTAAAAGGACTACGAAGTGTAGAAAATATAAGTGAAAAGCTGGTCTGGGGACTTGCCTGGTGGTCCAGTGGTTAAGGCTCTGCCTTCAACTGCAAGGGGTGTGTATTCCATCCTTGACTTGGGAGCTAGGATCCCACACGCCTGGTGGCCAGGAAACCAAAACAGAAGCAATGTTGTAACAGATTCGATCAAGACTTTAAAACATCAACATCATCCACAGCAAAATAAACAAATAAATCTTAAAAAAAAAAAAAAAAAAAACTGGTCCATAATGAGATCCTGTTCTGAGGTCCATTCTTCCCACCCCTCCCCCTACCTAAGCCATCCCCTCCCCCAACCTATGCCATCCCTTCCCATCACTATCTTAAATTCGACTTCAGAAGCTTTAGTTCTCATTCTGTTCTCCTCCCCCATGTGTATTCGATGTCCCCACAAGCTCCGCGGCCCTCTCTTCCAACCAGCGGACCCACCCCTTCTGTTCATCTTCTCTCTCCAAGGAGCCCAGACTGACAATTTTGCCAATAGTTTTCATGCATAATAACTTAAGTGCATCACTTTCGCACAAACATGCTAGCGTTCAAGTTCAGTTCTTCTCCTCCTCGCCTTTTGTACCTGGCAAATCTATTCCTCTGACGTGTGTTTAGGAAGATGGCTTCGTTCTGTGCTGTGCCATTAGTGGCAATTGCACAAAGCAGAAACACAAATTACCTGCATTCCACAGACGTCGCTAATAACCTAGACACCACGGGCTGGCATTCAGTGCAGCCCCCGCCTCCTTGCGGGAGCCTGAAAAGGGACATCTGAACCACCTATTAGTGTGAAATGTAGGTAAAGTGCAGAGGCTCTGGAGAGTCTGTTTGGGAGATTCTGTGTGCCAGGCGCTGGGGGCTCTGTGCCCTTTCCCTGAAGGAGGGCTCTGTGCCAGCCTGGCTGGGGAGATCTGGGGCTGGAGAGCTTAGGACCCTGCAGAGGCTGAGAATTCCTATGAAAATAACCCCTACTGGAAAAGAAGCAGATAAGCCGCCCAACAGGGGGGCCAAGGAGGGCGCTTCCTGGTGTTGGGACCTGGAGAGGCACGCGTGGGTTCCTCACTGCACTGCTCTGGAAGACTCTCTTCCCACTGGTTTTATTTAGGCAACTCTATAGTCAGCAAATCAGCCTCCCCTGGGGCTGTTCAAGTCAAATCCACAGGGTTTTCATGGAACAAATACTTATAACAAAGAACCTGGGCTCCTCCAATGCCACCTACTGTCAGACTTCAGGAATGTGCTAAGGGAAGCCTAAAGCTGTGCCTCACCTGCCTGGGGAGGAAACAAGGGTCCCTTTTGTGAATGGGCTCCCCTTCCCTGCCAGCCCTGGGTGGCCAGTATAGACACCAGGAGTCTCAGCAGTGTAGCCTCCAAAGGGAGCAAGCGGGCCCTCGCTGGAAACCCCCTGGTGCTGGGCAGACTGGTCCTTCCCAGGACCTATGCCGCCAGACTCAGCCTTGTGAACTCCCTCGTTGGTATTGCTGTAAAGACACTTCATCTCACCCCTGCTCGGACTTACTCCAGGTGTGGGGCTTATCACAGTGCAGCCCAGACTTGATTCTTGATGCTTGTTACACACACACACACACACACACACAGACACACACACACATTCATCCAACAGGAAACAAAGAATAACTCAGAGAACAGGAAACCTGTCTCTCTGTTTTCTTCTTTTTCCCCATTAAGAAAGCCTCCTCCTTAACAGAGACCGCAAGAAACTCCTGCCCTTAGAGGTCCAGTCCCCACCTTATGACTTATTACCTGGCTTTCCTCTTTCCCTCCCGAGCCCCGTCCTGTCAGCCTCCCTGTTTCTCCATCCTGACCACCCCTTTGCTTCTCTCTTGTCTCTCTTTCTGTCACTTGTAATGAGTCTGCCGGGCACCGGTGGGTTAATGCTGTGAACCACCAGGGATCAATGTGAGGGCCACAATGACAAGGAGTGAAACAGGTAGATTTCACAGCTTCATGTCCAGTGCACTGTCCACGGCAGGGACAGCGAGGACGCTGGAGGGTGAGAGTGGTTTGGGGAGAGGGGTGGACCGAGGACTGGCTACATAGCGGGGAGGGGCGCACCTGTGTTCTTGCAACGGATCTGCCATCTCTCCCAAACCAGACGTGTCCTCAGAGTGATACCCACCCAACTCTGCAGGCTCCAATGGTGGGGGTATCTGTGGGCCCAGGGCACACATCAGAGGCCCCCGCAGCCCTCCTCCTTGAGAGGTCCTGGGACTGGTCCTTCTGTAGACAGTGCTGTGTGAACATCCCGTACACTGGTCAACAGGTGTCTGCCCACCTTCAGGGGACCAGCCAGCAGGAGCAGCCTTTGAGGCTCAGCCAGAGGCCCCCATCCCACAGGCACTGGCAGGCTGGGTGGGGAAGCGATGCCAGTCCACAGAGTCCTTAGAGAGCCACCTGTGACACTCACCTTCCAGGCTGAGGCCCCTGTAGGCATTGCCCATGCCTTATTCCAGGGCTCTGCTCTCACCCCCTCGCCCCAAAGGGGATGGGACCTGGCTACAGAGTGCCAGTCTCCTGGAGACAGGCCACCAGAGGTCCTGTCCCTGCCTTGTGACTTATTACCTCTGTGACCGTGGGTGATCTGTCAGCTTTGCTTCCTTGCGTGTGAAGTGGAGATGTTGCTGACCACGGCCTAGCTGAGCAAGTTGAGGGAGAGCAGAGTCCTGGTGCCCAGTGCCCGCTGGCCCCCAGGACGTGTTCCCTGCTCTTCCTACTGTACCTTCCTCCCTTCCCCACCCCGCCCACCCCCAACTCCCCAACCTGGATGAGTATCTCTCCATCCCTAATCTCCATCCCTCCATCCTTCCCGGGCCCTGCCCTGCCCTGCCTCTGCCCACAGCCCTAGCGGTCTGGACCACGGCGGGTCTCACAGATGCTCTCTGCTTCTCAATATGCTCTCCCGCGGCAGAGACACCCTTTCACGACACAGGTCTGAGCACATTCTCATCCTGTTTGAAACTCTTAGACTCTACGTGTCAGATTCCAGTTCCTCAGGGTCCAGATTCCACAGAAAAGACCCTTCATGATGGTGTCTTTGCTCACCTGTCCAGGTTTTCCATGAACCTGATTTCTGTCCAAACCCTGCCCTCCAGCCACTCTGAGATTCAGTAATAATTCTCAGCTTTATCCATCAGAAAAATCTGTGGAGCATGTTTGGAATTTGGGCTAGGGATCTATTTATAAAACACAGTCTTTTTGTTAAGAAAGATTCCACGACTGTGTCTGATAAGCCTCATTAATACCACCTCGAACATGCTCTGTGTTGGGCTACACAGCAGGCAGGCACCTTGTCCTGCTGACCTCTGTGTCCCCAGGCCCTAGCACGTTGACTGGTTCACAGTAGGGTTGCAATTTTTTTTGGTGACTTATTGATGATTAATAAATGAAGGATATTTCCCGTGATAGCAGAGAGGTTGAGACTAAACCACACACCACATTCACACACAGGATGCAGGGAAGCAAAAGAGAGTGTGGGCTTCCCTGGTAGCTCAGCGGGTAAAGGATCCACCTGCAATGCAGGAGACCCTGGTTCAATCCCCGGGTTGGGAAGATCCCCTGGAAAAGGGGTAGGCTACCCACTCCAGTGTTCTCAGGCTTCCCTGGTGGCTCAGATGGTAAAGAATCCACCTGCCATGCAGGAGACCTGGGTTCGATCCTTGAGTTGGGAAGATCCCCTGGAGGAGGGCATGGGAACTCACTCCAGTATTCTTGCCTGGAGAATCCCCATGGACAGAGAAGCCTGGTGGGCTACAGTCCTTGGGGTCGCAGAGTCGGACACGACTGAGCGACTAAGCACAAGCACAAGAAGAGAATATTGTGTGCATGTTTGTATGTGTGTGAGAGAGAGACAGAGGGAGAGAGAGAGGCAGTCTAGCCTGGGGGGATGTGTGGGCTGTTGGCAGAGGGAGGGAGCAGGCCCAGGAAAGGTGCGACATCACATGTTGTAAGCACTGTGAGTCTTCATAGGCACCACTGCATGATGGGGGTGGGAGACGCGTTTCAGTGGGGGTCTGGCCATCTGTGTGTGTGAGTGAATGTACATGGATGGGAACAGGAGGACCAGGACAAACAGCCAAGGGGAAAAGCATCCTGCATCCGTCAGTTCTTTCCAGAAGAGGAGTCTGGTAGATGGGATCTGTATGTGCTAGAACACTGCAACAGTAGAGCCGCAGCCCAGCTGTGGCCAGTGACTTCTGCACGGTGAGGCGGCAGGGGCAGGGAGAGAGCCCCGGGTGGTGGGTGGCAGGACACCTGCACCAGCCATTCGCCCCTGGAGATGGAGGTGGCTCCTTCTTTTATTCCTTCCATCACCCCTTCTCCTCTGTGATAGATGGGCCGAGCTGTTTGCGGTGTGCAGAGGCTGACAAAACGCAGTGATCAGATTGGAAATCAAAGCTCTCCCGGCGCTGGCTGGCCGGGTGCCTGCCTTCCTGCTGCCTCCCGCAGTGGGCGCAGCAGAGGGATGAAGCAGCTGCTGCCGTTTTCCCCCAGGAGTTGTTTGGGGTTTTACTTTTATTTCTCCCAAGACAGAGTTGCTGGAGAGGGTAGCCAAGGCCGCTAAAGAAAGGAAAGGAGACAGAAGGCAAGCATTGGAATGCACGGGAGAAAGAGCTGTGCACACGGGGAGGAGAGACAAGACAGGCAGCTGAGGGAAGCCTTTGTCCCTGCCTTTTTTTCTGTGTTCTCTGATTTCTGCATGGCCTCCTATCTTTTTCCCAGCTGCCCTGCTTCTGTCGTCAGAGGCACTCCACAAAGCACGTTTTAGCGCACAGGGTGTGATGGAAATGAGTCATGTGTTTTGCTCCCTGGAATGGCTGGGAAACTGAGGCAGGACACATTCGGGGCTCTTTAACTGGATGCTCTTTGGTCCTACCTACTCCCTGTCTTTGGTTTCGGAAAGTATCCATCCTCACATTCTCCTTACAGGATAAAGCGTTGATTCCTGACCCCTTCTCCCAGGACGCTTCGTGCCTGGAACTGCCCCTCAGGGTCCCTGACCTAAGTGTTATGGGTTGACTCTGCCCTCTGCTGGATCAAAAGGTGGAAATGAGGCAGAAAAGGGGAATCGTTCCAGAAAACACACGCTGGCCTGCTTCCCAGGAAAGTGTTTGGTTAAAGCAACCCAAACCCTAAATGAATACAGCTCAATATGTCTGTGATGTATTAATACCCTGATAAGCCGGTCAGAATAGGTTTCCAAATAGACCTGTTACATAAGAGGCAATAAATACTGTCTCTCTTCTCTCCATGCTTGTGCAAGAGAAGGGCCTTTGTGCAGGATCCTGGGGCCTTGGAGACAGAGTCCTGGAGATTCTGACCTCTTGACTGCGGGGGTGGGATGGGAGGGTGGGGTCCTGAATCCTATAACGTAGGTCTCCCGTGACGCCCACACCGCGCAATCCTGCCCTTTGCTCACTGCTTAATGACTTTCTATTTTGTTTTACAACCAACAATCTGCTGCCTGTCCCGGTCAACGGTATCTCTCTTTCCTGCTGCTGCTGCTGCCTCGGATGCTTTTATGGCCATCGATTCCCTCCACTGGTTCCCCAAAGAGGTTCTTTTCCTTGAGCCAGAGCGTCATTCCGGCGGATTACAGTGCCTGCCACTCTGCACTCCGATTTATTGCCATCCTGGGCTTTATTCTCCCCTACACTTGCAGCCAAGCCTCATTCATTTCGCTTTCTGGGGCAAGCAGAATGCAGGAAGTTGCTATTAATAGGAGAAAGAATGTCATCCCGGCAGGGTTAGTGATGTCTGCCTTTATGGTCTGCAGTTCCAGAGCCTGGCTGTGGCCCGAGCACCACTCTTCTTCCCAGAAGTGATGAACCCAGTAGGAATCTCCCTTAGGAATTGACCCTCTGAAAGCTTGACACTCTTTTCAAGCTTTAGTGGACAAATGGTGTTCTTGTTTGGGGGCAAGCTCGGCCATACGTCCTACACTTTCCCCTGCGTGTGACCAGCAGTTTGCATCTAGAGGGAGAACTGGACAGAGCTGTAGGTGAGGTCTGAGTGCAGAGGGCTGGGCGCGAGGGAGGTAGAGAGGAGGCAGGCGCAGCACGTGACATGTCAATTCCCCTTAAGAGGGCTTTGCAGGTTTCCCGGACACTAATGTATGTGAATCCAATTGAAGTCACTCTATCGGTTATATTTACTTTGATAAACATGTTTACTAATCACTTATCACAAATCAAATAATAGAGCACTTTCTAAACAGTGTCCCACAGATAATAAATGTCTTTTGCATATGAATGGAAAACGTTACATCTCAGCTGTTTGTTGCAAGTCTGGCTCACTCTCTCAGAAGTAGAATTTAGAAACTGGCCAGGGGCTGCAGAGAACAAAAGGGCAGCAGCTGCCCCTCCAGGGAACTTCCTCAGCTCCTGTGGACTGCCCGCAGGCTGTGTAGTCTTCAGCTCCTTCATACAGGAACAGGAGCCACAGAAAAATCTCCCAGTGGGTTACACTTGTGGGTGTAGTTCACCCAATCTAACTGACTAGCCAGGAGACTTCACAGAGACAGCCGAGGCGGTTGGAGACCACCAAGGACTGTGTTGGGATTTTTTCCTGGCATGGGCTCAAGAAGCCATGTCTTAACAAAACGTTCCCAGGAAAGTACAGTTTGCCAAAGCAGTATGGCTGGGGGATGGGGTGGCTGAGATAGCATCTTTTTGGTCATGTATTCTTTTTTTTTTTTTTAATGTTATTGAAGTATAGTTGATTTACAATGTGTTAATTTCTGTTGTATAACTGAAGAAGGACACGATGGTTGGCTAGCATCAGTGATTCAATGGACCTGAACTTGGACAAACTCTGGGAAGCAGTGAAGGACAAAGAGGCCTGACGTCCTGCAGTCCCTGGAGTTGCAAAGAGTCAGGCATGACTTAGAGACTGAACAACAACAACATCTTTATACACACACACACACACACACACATATATGCACACATCGGGCTTCCCCGGTAGCTCAGATGAAAATCTCCTGGAGAAGGAAATGGCAACCCACTCCAGTATTCTTGTCAAAAATCCCTGGACAGAGGAGTCTGATGGGCTACAATCCATGGGGTCACAAAGAATTGGATAAGATTGAGAGACTAACATACATTAAAAAATATATATATATATATATACACACATATAATTTTTCATATTCTTTTCCACTATGGTTTGTCATAGAGTATTTAATATGGTTCCTTGTGCTATACAGTATGACCCTGTTCATATAGTCTATATATAATAGTTTGCCTCTGCTAATCCCAAACTCCCATTCTTTCCCTCCCCTCCCTGCCCCTTGGTAATACCAAATCTGTTCCTTATGTCTTGAGTCTGTTTTTGTTTCAACGTATGTTGATTTGTATTGTATTTGTTATTATTTAAAAATATATGATTATGTATTTATTTGGCTGCCTTGGGTCTTGGTTGCAGCAGGTGGGAGCTTCATTGCATCACGTGGGATCTTGCGTTATGGTACGCCTGAGTTGTGGCGCTTGGGCTCTGGAGAGCTCAGACTCAGTAGTTGTGGCACATGAATTCAGTTGTTCCATGGCATGTGGGATTTTAGTTCCCTGACTAGGGACCAAACCCGTGTCACCACATTTCAAGGTGGATTCTCAATCACTGAACCACCAGGGAAGTTCCTGTATTGTATTTCAGACTCTACATTTAAGTGATACCATAGGGGCTTTCTTTTTGTCTGTCTGACTTAGTATGATACTCACTAGGCCCATGTATACTGCTGCAAATGGCTTTATTTCATTATTTTTGGTGGCTGAGTAATATTCCATTGCATATGCATACCACGGCTTCATCCATTCATTTGTCGATGGACATTTAGGTTGCTTCTGTGTCTTGCGTTTGGCCACATATTCTAAAAGAGAAGTTTGGAGGTGGTCAGGGTGGGACTTGGTGTCTAAAGTGATGTGCATTTCTCAAAAGGGCGACACTATATAATGCACATGATTGTGTGAGAAGCATCATTGCCGTTCGGTCTCTAATGACTGTTTTACAGCCAACACAGAAGGTACTCTTGCAGCCTCCTGCATGAGTACTGATCTGAGTATTGGACTTCACCTCCAGGAAGATAACAAAGTGGCTGCAAACAGAGCCTGGGAGCCTGAGTCCAGCTTTGTGGTTTCCAATTGACTCTGACCCATCGCTTAGACCCTGTGGGTTCCTAGTCTCATTTTGAAGACAGGAGAAATATATTTTAGAAGAAATTCCTAAATACAGACCTTGGTGGGGGCTGGGGCGGGGGACAGTTTCCCATGCCTACCTAGAAGCAAGGCCAGCTTTAGATCAGTCTACAGCATCCTGTCTGCTCTCACTCAAAACTGTGGAAGAGAGAATTGCTAGGAAATTAAAATTAGACTTTTGTTATTATCATTCTTGTTTTTCTTTAGCACAGATGCAATAGCTGCCTCCTTCCACCAATCATTCCAAATTGGCATGTTCCTCACTCTACAGAAAGGCAAGGGTGAAGGATGTAAAGAATATGGGAGGTACCACATCCCTGGAAGCAGTGAACGATGCTCAGACAGCAGTGTGACTGCTTCCCCCACCCTCCTCTACTCCACTCCCTCTTCCTAAATTTTCTGAGCAATTTGGCCCAGGCTTTTCGTTGAGAATAATCTTCAACCCTGCAGGTAACTATATTGCAACCCTCTTTCTCCCTGGGTGTTCTTCTGATCACTGAACATTTTAAACCGGTTTTGATGAAGCTAAAATTGCCAAAATGCATCCTGTTAGGACTCTGGGAGTACAGATGTGTGTTAGCACCACATTCTCAGTAGGAGAAAGAAGCCCAGGGGTGACCAAGAAGAGGGGCTTACCCTGCAAGGTGGGACCCTGCATCTGAAATCCATTCACTGGTGGGGAAAGAAACAAGGGGAGACTTGGTCAGCTTTGTTGGGGAGATGCTAGGAAACACTGTATCGGACATAGAAAGCCACAAGATCAGGGAACCTGGCAGGTCTCCAAGTGGGACGAAGGAGATCTGTGCTTTCATCCCCTGACTTGGCAATTCTCTGATAATTACCACTGAAGGAGCCATCATGTTGCTGATTTTACTTAATGTGCTTAAATTCTAATTAATATTATTGGATTCTTCTTAGAGGTGAAACTAAACATGCTTGTTTGCTCTTTCAAGAATTTGCATAAGGGGTGAAGGCATGTTGGCATTTATTGCTTCTCAGCAATTGGCATTTTCGTCTTCCCAGTCTCACTCCACTTTCTGTTCTAACCTGCTAACCTTTTCTCTCTCTGTTCACCTGGCTGAGGAGAGGACAGCTGTGGGTGTCAGACAGCCCTGCCTGTCAGAGACCAGGATGCAGTGATGGGAGCCCAGGCAGGGAACTGGGAAGTCCTGCAGGGCTGGGGTTCCTGCAGAGACAGCTTGTCTCGTGCAGGTGAGGAAACTGAGGTGAAGCTTCACAGAAGCGGAGCGACTCACCTGTGATCACAGGTTTAGGTTCCTGTGTCCGGAGGTAGAGATTTGTCTCTGCCTCCGGCCTTGTTTTGATAAGTCCATGAGATATAATTATCCATGAAAAGATTTTGTCTGCTATCACGTATCAGAAAGTCTGAGCTATTATTTTCCTGGTTAACTAATAAAACAACCCCAAACTCCCATGCAATGTCTGCTGCGTCCTCCTGGCCCACGTTTTGATCTTTCATGGAGCCTGAATTGTGCCATGGTGACTTCTGGTGGCTCGCCATGTGCCACGAGGGGCAGGCTCCTGAGTCGACCTGGAGGGCAGCTGGAGCGATTCTTCGTTTGGGTTGTGCCTGAGGCCAGCCTGGTCTCAGAGGAGCCTGGTTTGGGGTGGAGTGTGTCTGCCATGTGCCTTCCCTCTGGACATTCACTAACTGGGGGTGAGGATGGGCGAGGTGCCATGCTGAGCACAACTGGGCAGGGGGGTAAATAAAAAAGAAAATGCATGAGCCCTGCCTTCACAGTGGGCACGTGGCCTAGGCAGTGACAGAGGTGACCACGGATACAGGTATTTCAGGGTGGTGGATGTCAGCACAGGCATGACAGGTGGGATGGAAGGTGCATGTGGGGAGGAGGTGGGGAGAGGTGCTCTAGGCAGACAGATGGGGCAGCATGGGATGTGGAAACCGGGAGAAACTCAACAAACACACCCTGTTTTACGGCTTCTGTGCAAGGTGATGGGTCTGGATGAGGCTGGGGCGTCCTGGTAAGCTGTTCTGAAATGTCATACTGAGGGTTCTGGGCATCACTGGAGGCTTGGGAACAAATGAGTCTCAAATAGATTTGCTAGAAAGGTCCTTCCAGCAGGAAGAGAGGCTGGAGGCCAGAGGTCAGTCAGGAGAGGCCGGAGTGGCTGCCACCCAGGGTGGGTGAGGTGGGAGCCTCCCCACCCATCCCATTGCCTGGAGTTCAGAAGGAGGTCAACCTAGTGAGCTTTGGGATGATTTGAGCTGCTGTTGAAGGGTCAAGATAAGGGGGTAATTTATGCAGAAAAAGACAGCTCTCCTCCAGCCCAGTGAGAATCCCTTCCTACAGAGACCAGCTAATAGAGTTTCACTAAAGGCACCGGGGGGGTGCTGTGAAGGACTTGCATAATCACTTGCCTGGTGTTGGTTGAAGGAAATTACTCCGCTAGGATCAGCTGATGTATCTCCAGCCACATGAGGGCTGACTCCATGGCTGCATCTTTTCTTCGGAGTTTCCTGCTGCCTCCCCTTCCAGCCACCCTCACCCTCCAGGATCCTTCCTGCTCTTCCTGCTGCTTGGGGAGGCGGCCAGAGGGGTGGAGAGCATCCCTCTGTGCAAGGCTCCCTGCTTTTGGTTCAGGACTGGGCTTCATGCCTTCAGAGCTAAGATAGTGTCCATCTTTTCCAAGTCTGTCTGGTGTCTATTACTGAATTGTCCGTGCCAGTCCCCTGCTTGCTTTCTTTTAAGCAGTTGTCATCTCCTTTTTTGGATAAGCTCCTAAAACATAGATAGTAAGGAACATGTTTTGTTCTAAAAAGCGAGCAGAGCATCCCCACAGGCATAGAAGCACAGTAAACAGCTGTTTAATGGTCAGCGTGATGATGGAAGCATGGATTTGGTGACTTGGAAAATCATACCGAAGAGAGGGGTATGTGTGTTCGCACACAAGGTTTTAAACATCAGCACCTCCCTGTTCTTCTCGAGTTCTTTCTACTTTCCTTGTATGTTTCTTTGAACCTTGGATGGTTTTGAGGATTGAATGGGCAGATAAGTTTTTCCCCATTTGACACATAGGAAAACTGAATCGCAGAAAGGGTGGGACCCAGGCTTGTCATAGCAAATGAGATAAGAAGACAAGGACCCAGCTGGCTCGACTCTGTGGAAGTCAGGCCAGAAGCTCGGTGCATGGCCGCTGCTTCTCTTCACTATGAACTGGGAACTGAGGTTCCATCAGATAAAATACACCAGTGTCTAGCAACCTCCAGATGGGAGAGATCTTAAAATCTAAGTAATACCTGGTGCATTGTCAAGCTTTCAGAGCGCTCAGTGCACAGTCTCTCCTTGAATCCACCACCCCCAGAAAACACTGTTGTTTTATGTCAAGTTAAGGAATCAGGAGATACACATTCCCATCCCCAACCTTTTTTTTTTTTTTTTTTTTTAAATTTCTATTGGAGTAGAGTTGCTTTACAATGTGTTAGTTTCTGCTGTACAGCAAAGTGAATCAGCCATGCGTATACATACATCCCCTGCTTTTGGATTTTCCTCCCCATTTAGATCCCACAGAGCACTGAGTAGAGTTCCTTGTGCTATACAGCAGGTTCTCGTTAGTTATTTATTTTATACAAAGTAAAGCACCCCACTCCAGTACTTTTGCCTAGAAAATCCCATGGACGGAGGAGCCTGATAGGCTGCAGTCCATGGGGTCGCTAAGAGTCAGACACGACTGAGCGACTTCACTTTCACTTTTCACTTTCATGCATTGGAGAAGGAGATGGCAACCCACTCCAGTGTTCTTGCCTGGAGAATCCCAGGGACGGGAAGCCTGGTGGGCTGCCATCTATGGGGTCGCGCAGAGTCAGACATGACTGAAGCGACTTAGCAGCAGCAAGCAGCAGCAAGCAGCAGCAGTGTATATATATCAGTCCCAATCTCCCAATTCATCTTACCTTGCAACTCTTTTTTGAACTAAATAGCTACATAGCCATAGGCTTAAGAGGGACATAGCTGTGTGTCTAAATTTCTCCAGGGTCTGTATCTATAGATGACTTCTTAGGCCCTTCCAAGTACCAAATATACACCTTCTGCAAAGTTCTCAGTAAAACACCTTCCCTGGCACATAGACGCAGCACACAGACCTATTTATTTTCTGTGCAACACCATATTCTATCCTCTCATAAAATGCCCATGATTGATTATAATCTGTCTCAGCTTCTCTTTGGCAGAGCAAAATACCTGTGTCTGTCTTATTCATCCTATGCGGCATCACTTAAGCGCCCAACACACTGCGTGGTCCGCTTGTCAAACAAGTGAAGAATTCGATAAGCCCCTGACCCTAACCCTAACCTACAGCCCTGTGGCCACGGCCCCATCTCTGGATGCTGTTTTCTTCCCGTGGAGGCAACTCCCTTCCCCTGTGCTCCTGCATGTGTACGTTTAGTTCAAGGCGAACTCAGAACTCACTGTCCTGCCCTGAGATTCCCAGTCCACATGCCCCTCCCACCTCCAGGCAGCTGACACCCCCACCAGGAGGCCCTTCTGGTGCTCGGACCTGCTGGCTTGACCCTTTGCCCCGTGGTGTCAGCGCCCCTGGGTGGCCCTTACCCACCCCGCCTGCTTGTCTGGCTGCCGGCTCTTCTCAGCACCTCCCAGAGCAGGACCTTGTTGCCTACCTCACCCGCCCCCCCACACCCTGTGCTGGTTCCTCTCTGCAGCCTCCCAAGCATCTCATGCAGCCTTTCTTATAGGGTCACCTCCCAGTTGCAAAACGTTTGTGAAAATTACAAACAGGATCATCTTAGTCCTGAGCCCCAGAAGCCGGCCCTGAGAGGCGAATTTGTGTGAAAGTGATGTATTAAGGGCTTGTTCCCCGGAGAGACCACAGAAGGAGCAGGGGTGGGGCAGCCAGGAAGGGCAGGTGTCCCAGAAGCCGGCGCACCACTGCTGCCGTGGGGACACACACCCCTCCCCGGGCACCTCGGCCCCTGGGAGTGGGTGCGGAGGGGCACCCATAGTCTAAGGCAGCCTCCAGGGAGAGGCAGGCGTGGCTTCTTCAGAAGAGAAGTGCAGAACCAGGGCTAGGGCACAGACACAACAGGAGGGCCACAGGGGCTGGGCCGACAGACTGCAGCCACGCGCTGCACGCGTGGGGATACCCTGTGGATGGAGGGCTGGGACTCGTGCCCGGCTTCCTGCCTCGCTGGTCCAAGTGCTGTTTTGTCTCCTCAGCCTTGAGCTTCTCCCCAGCTGGTGGTTCAAGTCCTCACCGTAAGTCATCCTGACTGGTGACAGGAGGGCATCGGAGAGAGGATTCAGGCCTGGGGGAGGGATTCCAAGTGTGTCCAAACAAGGAGCTGGAGCTGAAACTCGCCCCAGCGATGGGACCAGCGTGGCACATATGCTGCTTCGTCTGAGGCTGTCTCCCACGCACAGAGTGCCAGGCTGGCATGTCTTCCCCAGCCACCCCCAGCTCTGGGCTCAGGGACACGGAGGACATCCAGGCCTGTTTCCAGCATGACAGGGCACCCTGATACACACCGTCCACCTCCAGTGTACCTGAGTGAGTACTGGTTTTCCAGGTGTACCTGTGAACAGTGTCAGCTTGGACCAAAATTAGTGCATCCCCCTGCTGCTCTCCTGCCAGCTGGTCCACCCTCTCCAGGGTGAAGCTCCACCTCAGGTGTGGGCTCTACACAGCCTGGCTGTCAGGAAAGGACGGCTGGTGGGATCAGAGACACAGATGAGAAGAAGCAGATTGATTTGTCTCTGGGAATCTGGCCCCTCCTCCCAGGGCGGGCCACCCTCGAAGAAGGGGGCGGGGCTTAGGCTTGGTGTCTCAGTGGCTTAGTGGCCCTTGACAATTTTTTCGGGTGGTCCTTGCAGAGCTCTTCAGTTTGGGTCTCTGGTCTTTCCTATCTTCAGGAGAAAGGAGACAGTCCTTCACGTGGCTTGCTGCCTTAGTTCCTGTAGGGAAAAAATGGCACGCTTAAACTAGGCAATTTGAGGAGAGTTTTTAATAAAGTGGATGTTTACAAAGGTGCAGCCAGAGTGCAGGAAAGACCACGATGGTTAATTAGGACCCCCAGGCACAAACGAGGCAGGAGTGGGGATTGGCTGATACCTCCAGGTCTCGAATGGTTAGAGGAGGAGGCTGAAGCTCTAACCAGGGACAGAGGCCCCTGGCCAGGAGCTGTGACCTCTGACAGGGGTGTGGACAACTGGTGGTATTCCCTCCCCAGCCCATCAACTGACCCGACAGGAGATCGGAGGTCAGGAAACAGTCGATGTGACCCACACTAGTCAGTCTGAGGTGGATGGATGGGACACAGAAAGTGCAGGACCTCACTTACTGGCTTCATCTCACCTACCTTTTCTGCCAAAGCCTGATGCTCCTTACAGGCCAAATGTCCATCCTTCTGCAAGCACGCTGGTGTCTTTCCACAGCTCCGGTGCACTTTGCTATGCTGTTTTCTCTACCTGAAATGCTGTGCCTTGCTCTGTTCTCTTTAGCAAGCTCCTTCCAATCTCAAAGGCCACCTTGACTCTCACAAGACCCAGATTGCCTTGAGAATAGCCAAAAATCCTTGGAATAGAAAGACACATGTTGTATGCCCCCTCCCCATCCATATTACATATAGACTGAGGATGGATGGCCTTCAGAGCACACATCTTTTTTTTCTCTGAAAGGCAGAAACTGTAGCAGTTCAGAGATGTGAGGCCAGTGTGATTGTGAGTTCAATGTTTGTGTCTGTAGGTGACCCAAGCCAATTTCATACAAGTGTATATTCCAGTAGGGTCAAAACTGGGCTTCCCTGATGGCTTAGTGGGTAAAGAATAGGCCTGCAATGCGGGAGACCTGGGTTCAATCCCTGGGTTGGAAAGATCTCCCTGGAGGAGAGCATGACAACCCACTCTAGTATACTTGCCCAGAGAATCCCATGGACAGAGAAGCCTTCCAAAGGATCACAAAGAGCCGGACATGACTGAGCGACTAAATACACACACACACACACACACACACACACACACACACAGGGTCAAAATTAGCAACCCCCCTTGCCCCTATAGTAAAGAGCTAAGGTGCCAGCTGTTTTTTGCTGAATTTCAGCAGGTTGGTGATGGAGCATCCTGGTTTGTCTGTTGGTTGGTGTCCTGCAGAAGCGGACGTGGGAGATGCACAGGTCAGCTGCACAGAGCTCGCTGTTGGTATTTCTGGGCCCTCCTCCTTGTGATGCTTTGCTCTGAAGCTTGAAGGGAGGTGCCAGGCACAAGCTCAGAGGAACCAGGCTTAGGGTGCAGCCAGACCATTTCTGTGAGATAAGAGGAGATTGTGATCAGGTGCTGTGAAGGGCGGAAGCACTTACTTCGCCGTAGGCTCAAATGTTGCTGGAGACGTGTCGCTTTTCAAAGGCAGTTAAAGGGCCATTTGAGAGAAGGGATGGGTGGATTACCCACTGTCCAGGCCCATTATAGTCCTCAGATCTTCAGGCAGGTGTGTTTAAGAAAGGCCGAGCCAGAATTGTTCTGTCTTTCTTCAATAATCCTTCTCTTTATTTCAACACTCTTTTTGTGTCTATCTTCAGAAGGTGCCAAGCAGATCTTTCTGCACTATTTTTCTTCCAGCTTCCAGGTTCCTATTTCTCTCTCTGTCTCTTTTTCTCCTTTTCTCCCAAGTCCAAGAGGAGCTTGAGGCCCCGAATCCACATTTTATGTTTTATCTCTGCAGCACTCATCTTAGCCTTGCTTAATCATTTTCTCTTGCTATTCCTCTATGTACGAATGCAGCCACTGTAATAAAGCCGCTATTCATCAGCAGGAGATTAAGGACACAGAGGGCTGCATTTTCAGAGCCTTGGTATAATCGGAGCAGCTGCAGAAAATTTCAGGTGTATCAGCTCTCCCCGCCATGCACCGTATTCAGGGGCGTGGTCTGGCATGGCTCCGTGGGGCTGGTCCTCTTCTGGGCAACCACACGTGAGACTCCTCATTGTCAAAGGGGATGCAGACTATTCACGAAGGCCGGACACCCTTGACGGCGTGCACTCACATGGACCAGGCCCATTCTCTGTAAGAAACCTCTCCAAGGAAAGAACAGGGTGAAGACAGACAGACTGAGAAGGACACGGGCATCGCTGTGAAGTGGTGGACAAGCCATGCCTCCCAGGTTTTCTCTCTCTGTCTGGATCCTCCCAGGATGTTGCATACAGGCGAGACCATGCACTGTCCAGGGGGGGTCTATACATGGGAAAGGAGAGCCTCCAGTCTGGTGGGAAGGGAAGCCCTTTCAGAGAAGTAGGGAAGGCTGAGGACCACTGCCTGGAGGGCCGGACTGTAGACACAAGTGAGGGCATGCACTGAGTCTCTGAATGGAGAGATGATTGGAGTTTGAGGAGTCCCAGGACTCAGGCTGGAAGCCCGGTGTGTGCAGAGGTTGTTCCTCTGTTCTTTGCACGTGTCGCGGGACGGGCAGAGGAAAGGATGCTCAGGGTGGGTGCCTGGTGCATCTCAGGGCTGTGGGAGAGAGATGGAGACCTTCAGGGTTGGAGCAGGGAGTCTCCAGTCCTTCCTGGCTCTCTCCTCCTCTTCCCGGCCTGCCTCATGCTGGCTTGTGACTCCTTCTCCAGTGACAAGTAGCTATGTCTTGTTACTCTCCCCTGGATTAGTTAGGGCTGGTTGAGTTTGAAGCTTTACTTATTCCTGATTAATTTTACAGTTGATCCCCATCCTGGAGGAGTTGAAATAGTAATGAAATACGTCTGATTTTAGGAGTAATGTTGTAGAAGTGAATTAAGGGCTATTCCTGGAAAAAGCCTGGTGACAGAGTTTTCCACCCAGTCTTCTCCCGACTCCCACTGACCGAAGCTTCGGCTCTGCTTGGAAGTGCACTTACGCTCTTTTCACTTTTTTTTTTAACTGCCTGGGAGAATCGTCTCCCGTGCATTGTGATGGAGACTCGATAAATGAGACAGATAGAAGGTGGCAGGTGTGAGGAGGGGCCAGGAGTTGGCTGCCAGGTTACCTCTGCGATCCAGGTCTGTCGAAGCCACATTAATTCCGTGGAGACTCAGCAAGACTGATAGCCAGCAGTGGCGGTTTGGACATCTACTCATGACCTTGGAAGTGTCCCAAGCCAGGATGGAAGCCATGCCAGATTTTCCATGTAGTATTTCACAAGGGGGCCGCCTAACCACGCTGCAGTTGGGTGTGTTGGAGCATGAGTGATTCTGCAAACGGCCGTGTCTGGCCCTGTGAGCGTGGTGCAGTGTGGTGAGACCGCTTCCATTTCAGTCAATTTCCAGTCATTAGACACTCACGAGAAAGCCCAGCCTGGTCCCCTCATGTTCACCAAGAGGCTGCGAGATGCCCCCTTGACGGGCATCAGAAACAATTATTCAGGCAGTTTCGAGGTTGTTGATCAGCCTGTCCTGCAGCAGCTCCGTTCACCTGGTGTCTGGTTGCATTTAAGCTGCTGGAGGAGAAAATAGCCAGGACTCTGCTTCTGACTTGCCAGAGTGTATTGGTCGTAAGAAAGTTCTTTCCTATAAAGTGGTCGAAAAGTGTTTCAAATGAGAGTCCTAGTGCCCATTGTGCTGCTGCTCTTATGTCACCAACAACCAGAGAAATGTCTAAATTAATGGTTCTCAAAATGAGGTCCCCAGCCCAGATAGGGGCCGAGCAGTCTGTCCTTTATCAGGAATTACAGGTGGTTCTGGTGCTTGTTGAATTCAAATGTTGTGGGGACTTTAAAAAATATATATTTTATTGCAAAATATTTGCTTTACAATATCGTGCTGGTTTTTGCCACACATTAAAATGAATCGGCCACAGATATACCATATATCCCCTCCCTCTTGAAACTTCCTCCCATCTTCCACCCCATCCCACCTCTCTAGGTTGTCATAGAGCACTGGGCTGAGTTCCCTGTGTCATACAGCAAATTCTGACTGGCTATCTATTTTACATATGATAATGGATATATTTCCATGCTACTCTCTCAATTCATCCCATTATGGGGACTTTTGAGAGGCCCTGGATAAGGACATTCAAGATCACTGGCTTTAGGGAAAACAAACAAAAACTGGGTTTGCATCTTGTTTCTGCAGCTTACTATCAGGGTCATCTTAGTTCATTTGGATAATATTTATTAGACACAGTTAGCCTCATCTGTAAATTGGCAGTAATAAGTGAACCCAACCAAGTTTTTCAAGATGACAAAATAACACACAGGTTACACTTGCAGTGTGTGTGGGCCAAGTCGCTTCAGTTGTGTCTGACTCTTTGCAACCCCATAGACTATAGCCCGCCAGGCTCCTCTGTCCATGGGGAATTCTCCAGGCAAGACTACTGGAGTGGGCTTCCATGCCCTCCTCCAGGGGATCTTCCTGACCCAGGGATTGAACCTGCATCTCTCAAAAATCCTGCATTGGCAGGCGGGTTCTTTACCTCTAGTGCCACGTGGGAAGCCCATAGACTTGCAGGGTACCTAGCATATAGTAATATGTTCAGTAAACATTAGCCATGAGTATGAATTTAGCCAGTTCCTCCATTTGCATCCAAGCAAAATCCTGAGCAGCGGTCACCCTTAAGGTCATGAATATGAATGACATCCCAGGTACATTGCCAACGAAGCAGGCTGTGGAGTGTGTTGTTCTTAAGGGATTTCACACCATTATGGGTCAAATCCACAGTTCAGTGAGGTAGCCTGAGAGGAAGAGCGTCAGGTGTGCAAGGAAAGCACAGCATCAGGGGAGGTCCAGCAGGAGGTGCTTCCTCTATTGGCTGCACTTTCTCAGGTATGTTCAGGATATTATTATCGCAGCTGACAGTAAATGTGCTCTAGACCGGTCCAGCCTGCAAGTGCCTCTGGTGACTGGAGAGCTTATTAAAATACAGGTTCCAGTTCATTACATCTGATGTGGGGGCCTGAGAATCTGTGTTTCAAATAAGCTCCCAAGTGATGCTCATCTGCTGGTTTTCTGATCACACTTTCCTGTGGTGAAGTGCTATTAATAGCTCAGTGCTCCTCAAGCCCTCATATGCATATGATTCCCTCTAGATTTATGCTGAAGAAATGGTCTGGGGGCCGCCAGCATTGTCATCTCTTGGGAGCTTACTGAAAGTGCAGAATTTCAGGCCCCACCCCAGATGTACCAGATCAGAATGTGCATTTCGGTAAGAGTCCAAGGAAATTTATAAAATGTGTCACCCATTCAGGGTATGTGTTTATTCACATTGGACCCGGCTCTGGTTAAGTGCCGTGCTCTCACCATCTTGAAATTCTTAATAATTCTTGAACAAAGGGTTCTGCATTTGCGTTTTGCACTGAAAACCACAAATCATGCAGCCTGGTCCTGGACACCGCTCTCTACATCCGTGCTTTTCAAACTTAGGTGGGTACATGACCCAACTGGGGTATTGTTAGGAATTCGTGTGTCTGGCTTCCAAAAGATTCTGAATCGGTAGGACAAGAAGATCTGTAACAAACACCTCACCTGATTTTGATGCAAGTGGTCCATACCCACTTTGAGAAATACTCCACTGGTCAGCTTTCGCATCATTTCTCTCCTTTATTGTCCAAAAAAAAGTAAATCAGTAAGCGGCACAAAGTGAGCTGGACAGCAGGGCAGAGGTGTTTCCGGTTGAGCAGTTTTCCCCACAGGGGCTCTCAGCAAGCCTCCACACCCGCGCCTGAGAGGCCCAGCGATGATCCTGTGACATTTACACAAGTATGAGTGGAAAGGATGCACAGACCAGGAGAGCGGTCTCGAGAGGGACCGCCTGGGGGAGCGGGCGCGCCTGGCAGCAGTCCTCAGGCTTTTTGTGGTCACAGAGAACTTTGAGAATTCAATGGGAGCAACTGTCCCTCCCCACTGAACACCTCACCTTTGCGCATCCTTAGGGGAACCCAGGACCAGGAATTAGAACCTGGCTGAGATATTTGACTCCATCACCCCCAGCTCTCTGTTCTGGGCAAGTTATCCGACCGTTCCGATCCTGGAGGCCTGATCTTTAAGGCGGAGAATGGTAAGATCATCTATCTCAGCAATTTGCTGCAGGAATCACAGTGTGGATGTAAAAGCGCTTTGTACTCTGCAGAAGAAGATATAAATTGGAGGCAATATTGTACCTACTGTGGCTCTGTTGCTATTTCCAGCCTTATACTCAGGATCAGGACACTGCCTTTGTGAATTTAGCCTCAGGCCATAGAACATATCCTGTGTAGCTAGAGAAGGAAATGAATGCAGAGAAACTTGATGAGGACTTGGCCAGAGTAGCTAGGAAATTTGAAAGTGCAGGAAAAGAGAAGGGAGCTTCCACAATTTGGGGACTCCAGATGCAGAAATAAAAGAAAGAAAATCTATTTTTACACGTGCGAACAGTTTTGAGATTTTGGAAAATGCCTTCAGTCTAGCAGTAATTGAACATTTCTGCCCCTGGGTGTAATGAAGAGAAATAGCAATGGTGGTGGTCTGTATTTAGTTTTGACTTCAAAAGCCTTCTGTTGGAATCTGCTATTCTGAGATGAGAGGAAGAATGTTTAGTAGTTAAAGTCTGGGTTTCTGATCTAGCAGCTATTATCTGTGTGATTTAGGAGAAGCGTTCAGTGTTTTGTTCTTCAATTCTTTTCACCAATAGGACCTTCCTTGTGGCGTTGCTATGAGTGTTGGACAACTTAGTACACCCAGAACATTTAGAAAGTAAAGCGAGGAATTATCATCATGCATATCATGGAAATCTCAGAGGGAGGAGAGGTGGGGGTAGTCCCAGGGCCGAGCTATTCTTGGGATGGACAATGACTCCAGGTTATAGCTATTGAATATTTAGGACTATTGAAACCATTCTGTGCTCAGGGGTTTTCAGACACAGGGTCACTCAGCCAGTGTGCTGAGGCTGCAGTTCTGCAAGGCCTCTGATGCTGAAACCCAGGCCAAAGCAAACAGGAGGTGCCTGTGTGTACACTGGGAGCAGGGTGCCCAGTCATCTCAGTCTTGCCAAGAAGACCCTGATGGCATCTCTTTCTTTGTGGTCCCTTTGACTTACGCATCTGGTCCTCTCTCCAGGTGCACGATTGACAATCGGGTCACCCGGGTGGCCTGGCTGAACCGCAGCACCATCCTCTACGCCGGGAATGACAAGTGGTGCCTAGACCCCCGCGTGGTCCTCCTGAGCAACACGCAGACCCAGTACAGCATCGAGATCCAGAATGTGGACGTGTACGATGAGGGCCCCTACACCTGCTCCGTGCAGACGGACAACCACCCCAAGACATCCCGCGTCCACCTCATCGTGCAAGGTAGGCAGCCTTGGGGCCAGCCAGGGGTGGCTGGGAGGGCCTGTGTCTGACACTTTCACTGTGATCCTCAATTTAAATGAGACTGTCTGTTCCATCTGGCCAGGACGGTTTCCTAATTTTCGCTTTGCCCTTAGATGCTGAAATTTCAAATCATTTTCCCATTGAATAGGACTAGGATTTGGGGCCTTTTCTTTGCTCCTGATCCAATAGTGTATTGTCTCAGAAAATTATCTCCTCATTATTTCTTTCCTTGGCTTTTTTCTCCTCTGAGTTTTTTAAAGGTTCTATCCAGCACTAAGCATGCTTTATTTTCAGAGCAGCGTGTTAGCTCTTCTGGCTCTGCACATATGCCATCCCTCACACAGCCTGCAAAGAAGGCAGAGCCGACCGCGGATGCTCTAGACACCTACCTGGGATGATGACAGCCACCTCTGCTGTTTGCAGCTTGCTTGCTTCTTCTTTCCCCTCCAGCCCGGGACCATGTCTCCCCTTTAATACCTGTGTCTGATTCTCCATGTTTTGATTGCATCCCACTCCCCTCCTGTTCCTCAGAGCCTCTCAACTCACCCCCAGCTTTTGGGATCTGTGTTTTTGCTTTTCTCTTACTTCTGCTGTCTCTGTGCTTCCCTGGAGCTTCTGTGCTTC
Organism: Bos indicus; assembly: GCF_029378745.1. Lineage (NCBI taxonomy): Eukaryota > Metazoa > Chordata > Mammalia > Artiodactyla > Bovidae > Bos > Bos indicus. The sequence goes on along the minus strand of NC_091788.1, from coordinate 35,246,053 downwards.
CCCATAAGCAGAGCAGGTGCTAAACATTCAGACCACAGGTGACCACACAGACAGGTTCCTTGTCAGGGAGCCAGCGCTTTCTGGCTTGGGGGAACCTCAAGTTACCAACTGCGTCTCACGGTTTCCTTCTGTAAAATGGAATCAGTATTGCAAAGGTCTGCGGTGAGGATTACACTTTCCACGTACTGGAGTGTGAAACAGAAGAGGGTCTGGCACACAGAGATGCTATCTAAGTGTTAGCTAGGGCTTCCCTGGTGGCTCAGCAGTAAAGAATCTGCCTGCAGTGCAGGGGACCCGGGTTCGATCCCTGGGTCAGGAATATCTCCAGAGAGGGGAATGGCAACCCACTCCAGTATTCTTGCCTAGGAAATCCCATGGACGGAGGAGCCTGGCGGGCTACAGTCCTTGGGGTCGCAAATAGTTGGACAAGACTGAGAGACTCATGCTTTCACTTTAAAAAAATATAGTTGTTTTTAACTTTTTAAAAAACATAGTTGTGTGTGGACCAGATACCTTATTGTATTACCTCAGAGGTGAAGCCCCCAAGTGATGGAGCTGGGCCCTCTGCTGGGGTTTCTCTCCTGTTCTTCATCCCCCTAGATGGCAGGCCAGGGGCAATATGCCCCCGATCTCCAGCAACCCCCTTGGCAGTACACCCACAGGGAGGAGATAGCTGTGGATGGTGGGTGAAAACACAGGGAGCAGGATGGTGCTTCAAGGAAGATGAATAGGAAGGAGCTAGAAGATTCACGGGGAGCAAGCTGGGAGAAGGCAGGAGAGAGGGCAGCCAGGGTCAGGGTGCCGACTGGGGAAGGCCAGTCGGTGGGCAGTGATGGTTAGAGATCAGGCTGGAGGGACACTTGTTCAGGGATTAGGCCGATGAGGCCTCTGAGCCCCTCGTGCTGCGACACACCTTGGTCACACCACGTTGTGTGCATTCTATGTTTTTTTTTTTTTTCCCCCTCTCCTTTTTCCAAAAGAAAATGCTGATGGCTTTTTTCTTTTGTTGGTTCTATATATGAATATCTTTCAAACTGCTGAGTACAAGCAGCATTTTTTAAAGGAAATGAAATTACAGAGACAGGATCAGAGTGTATCACTAGCGGAAGAATAGGTTTTGTTCCTTGAGATGGTTTCAGTGGGTGAACGTGTTGTTGTTGCGAAGAATTGGCCAGAAGAAGGCTGAGAATCCCTCTTCTGCAAGCGGGACTGAAGGATGCCTCAGTGGCTCGGGTTGCAGCAAGTGGCGTGTCCCAAGCCACACCCCATGCCCCCCGCCCCATTCCCTCCACACGCACACACACTTACCGCTGAGAGTGTCTGACACTGACCGATAGACCTTAGGAACTCTGCACCATCACAGACACTTGTGTTAGGCAGCAGGGCTTTTATGGAGCCAGAAAACGGAAGGAGTTGTGAGAAACTCGGAAGCCCCCGTGCAAACAAGGATCATGTTTGTGCCACTTCTTTCTTAAGTTCCCCTCTCCCTCCTCCCACGCACCCATACACTCTCACCATGAGTGCCTGGCAGGTGTCTTAAATAAAGTGCACATTTAACAAATGCTTCTTGAAGCAAATGGCTGGATTGTAGCCCCGAGGACTCACGTAGACTCAAGGAGGGGAAGTTGAGTGTGTAGGGGTGGGGAGGCGCGAGGGGCAGGGGATATGGGATGGGGTCTACAGCAATGCTCCCTCCTGTCCGCGCTGATGGAAAGTGTCTAATCTGCAGCTCAGCATTTATACCTCTGGCTTGGAGCGGTGGCCTCTGAGCATGACACACCTCCTTGAGTATCGAAATCTCATCTTGGGCTAATTTTCGAATGCTGATGGGTGTATTGATCTGGAAACGAGCCGGGTTAAAAAAGGCTCTGGTCTTGTCCACAGACTCAGCCCCAGCTAATCTGCTGTCGATATGCCTGGACCGGGCATTATTGACACTTTAATGAATAGAGGACCGTGGTTTCTTGGAGCCAGCCTGTTCCCGCTCTTAAAAGCAATCAGACAAACTAAATACAGCCAAGCTTCCCTGTTTCTGTATTGGAAAGAGGATGCATCACCATCCAGGATTTTTTTTAAGAATGTATTTATCTTGGGATCATTTATTGTACTGAACATAAACCCTCATTCCCTGCAAAAGCGGACTTCTGGATTCTGTTGTCATCCCCGCTCAAACTTTTGCAGAACAGTGTTGAAATGAAAGATGTATGAACTTTTCAAAACTGTATTGTGATCGTTAAAAACACACTCACAGACAGACACACACATCGTAGCAGCAGCAGAAAGGAAGTAAACTGATATTTTTACCCAAGAGTGTGTGTATTTGAGTACGTGTAGTCAGCTTCGTACATAAATAAACCCACACAGAAGGAAGGTAATTTTTTTTCACAGGATCACATGAGCTTATTGAAGTCTGGGATTATGTTTCCCTCATTCCTATCAAATACCCCTACTGTCCCACTTGTTCTCTGTACTGGGTCTCCTCTCTGGTTGTGATTCTGTGTGTTTATCCCCTGCTTAGGCCTGGTTCCATCCTTAAATCTGTCTCAGTACCAGCCACTCTGCCCTCTCTGTATGCGCCCCCACCCTCGCCTTCATTCATAAAGGCGAGGGTGGGGCATAAATCACCATTGAGAGCAACTCTGTCCCGGGACCCTGGCCCAGCTCTAGGCACATGAAGATGAATGAAATGCCACCCATGAAGCATGAGTTCCCCTTCATGGGGAGTGGATGGACTTGCATGCCACCTCCAAACCCTCCCCAGGAATTTAGGTTCTAAGCTGCTTCAGTCGTGTCCAACTCTTTGCCACCCTGTGGACTGTAACCCACCAGACTCCTCTGTCCATGGGATTCTCCAGCAAGAATACATGAATGGGTTGCTGTGCCCTCTTCCAGGGGATCTTCTCAACCCAGGGATCATGTCTCATGTCTCCTCTACTGGCAGGTGGGTTCTTTACCCCTAGCGCCACCTGGAAAGCCCCTCTGGGAGTGTAGACTTTGGCTAAATCCTTCTGGGGCACCAACTTCCTCCAAAGCCCTGGGTCCTCTCACCCCTCTGGTATGTGATCAGACACTGTAATAGCATTCAGAAACCTTCTCTACAGAGACTGGTCCACTTATGTGGCCCACGTGTTTCCGAGGGCTGCTGGGCAATGGGCAGTCCTCTGGCTGAAGCTCGGGGCTGAAGGCTAGGATTTTCCTTTCCTGTGTCTTCCAGAGCTTGAGTTCTTAGTGCATCTTCAGCCCTTCTTCTCCTCAGGGCAAACCTTTCACTGTGTCAAGTTCTAGAGTTGTCCTTGGTTCCCTAGGATATTTTAAAAAGCTGCTGATAATCTGTCACGTCCTTATAGTAAAAGGGAAAGAAGGGGTGTTCAGTTCCTTTTATTAGTGGGTCCGTCTCTTCTCTTCTCACTACCTGTAGTTGTTGCATTGTATTTTCTGTGTCTCTCTCTTTTTTTTTAGATGGATAGCTCTGGAGCTACCTGTATTCTCCCAGAGCTTTCCAGTGCTGGTGAGGGGTGGGGTGGTTTCCAAAGGTCCCGGCAGGACTGGTGAAGTGACTGGAGTGGAGACGGGGGTGAGGCAGGCCTGGGCGGCAGGGAGAGCCCTGCAATGGGCAGCCTGGGGAACGAAGGAGCAGCTCTGGAGTCAAACCATGGAGAGCCCCGGGGCAAAGGAGGGGAGAGTGTGAAAGCCCAGGGAACTCAGCCTTCATGGCCAGGCCTGTAAGACCAGCCAGCAGGATAGAGTTGATGGTGCTTCTGATTTGCACTGTCCCGGGACAGCGTCTGGGGAGGAGCCTGGGCAGTCACATGGGGTGAGTGTCCGAGGCAGGTTGGGAGCAAGGGGCAGCCTTGGGTGGAGAGCGGTACTGGAGCTGGTATGGGAGGGAGGTGGGGGCAGGCAGCTGGGGCTGGTGGCAGGAAGGATAAGAGACAGACAGAACAGGTGAGCTAAGTAGCTGCTCAGCAAGGTGGCTTTTAAATTAAATTCGAATTAGCTATAACCAAATGCAATTTAAAAATCTACTCCTTCAGTCACACTGGCCATATTTCAGATGCTTCTAGAGCTACAGGGGGTGGTGGCTCCTGTACTGAAGGGTGCAGATAGAATGTCCCCAGCGGCCTTGAACCATCACCTGGGCAGCAGGTGCTGAAGCCAAATGGGCTTCATTGACTTCAAAGGCCAGGTGTGGGGTGGAAACAGGGATGGGATTTTGGAGAGAAGATGGAAATTAGAAAAGATGGTGGTGCTTTAAATAAGAGAAAACTGTGGGGAAAGATGTAGGTCTGGGGTTCCTCTGTTAGCTACAGAGAGAAGGATGTCTGGAGTCAGGAACTTTGTCCTAAAGAGCAGATCAATAACTCGGTGGCTGAATAAGTATGTGAATGTGGGGGAGGCGCGTCCACCAGGACATGGAGATTCTGGCCTTGGAGCCTGGGGCAGGGTTATGCTTACTCATCTAAAGGGCCCTGTGCTGAAGAGGCAGCAGGGTGGGGGCTTCAGCCGACATGGGGGCAACAGAAAGGGGGGCTTCAGACACTAGGAATTCTTGATTTTCTGATGCCTTGAATTCTCCATTCAAAATAAGTTTGTGAAGAGTAAAAAAGACCACCCAGGGGTTTGCGTGCCCACTTAGGCAGCCGGAATGTAATCTCTGAGACCAGAGTGAGGGAGCTCCATCTACGATTTATTAAAATTTGGGTCTAGCGATTTCCATCTCTTTGACCTCAGGGTGCCCTGCTTTATGAGTGTAATTAATAAGAGGCCGCTTCTCCAGTTCAGTTACACGCTTTAACTCTTTCCCCCTCTGGATTCGGCTGCCAAAGCAAGCTTCTCGGAAAAGCTCTACGCTTGTCTTCATTGCTCCTTGCAAGAGGCCCCATTCTGGAAAGCAGAGTGAACAAAAACGCTTTGTACTGAATTGTTCTCAAATTCAGGACAGCATGGAAGACCTCCCCAAAGCCCTAATTGTATCTATAAAAGCCCGGGTAGTGCAGGGAAACCGCCCTGGTGGTCTTAGGGAGCCTTAGGGAATGGTCTCCGCGTTGTTGGTGTTCAGTCACTAAGTTGGGTCCGAATCTTTGCCACCCCATGGTCTGCAGCACGCCAGATTTCCCTGTCCTTCACCGTCTCCCAGAGTTTACCCAAATCCACGTCCCTTGTGTCGGTGATGCCATCCAACCATCTCATCCTCTGCTGTTGTCTTCTTATCAGAGGGCAGAAATTGACTGGTGGTCTACCTGCTGAGCTTAAATCTCACTTAGAGACCTATTTGCATGATAGAGAAGAGTAGAATACAGTGCTTATAAAAGTGGAGGTATTGGTATAATAATAATAATAACACAAGCTTTTGGACCTTTATCCGTTTTCTAGACCCTAACTAGGTCTCTCTTTTGTCACTGGAGCATCAAATCAACCCCTCCCTTTTGTTTGGTGTAAATGAGTTTTCGTAGTTCTTCCTGGGCAGAATTAATCTGAAAATCCTTTCTATTGTTTGATAGTTAATTACCTGCCTTTTGGAGTCAAACAGTCTCTGGAGCTCACGTGAAGCGGGGCCTCCACTAATGTCTGTGGAATAAGGCAGAAAGGAGCAGAGGAAGCCAGGATGTGGCTGTCCCTTCCAGAGAGAAAGGGAAAAGGCCAGGGAATAGCCGGCAGCAGCCGGTGACTTGCGGACAATAAACAGAGCTTTGCGAACACCAGCCCTTCTTTTAGCCTGTATTGTCTCTCTGCTCAGAGCCCTCCCCTCTTACCTGCCTGATAGGTATAATAGTGTTGCTTCCTAATCCCGAATAATTAATTGACCTTGTCAAGCCAAACTCATTATTATGATTAAGAGAACAGGAACAATAACTTTTAATTTCTAGACACCAAGCCCCGTAGACCCTCCCCAACCCAAACCTGAACAAAAGGGAATTTGAAAAACAACAGATCAAACGGAACCATGCGGTGTAATCCTTACAATGAAAGCAAGTTCTGTCTCTCCAGTCACATCCTCAGGAAAGCAGTCTCCCTCCTCCTCCCCCCTTCACCTGCCCACCCCCAGCCCTGCAAGGCTCCCTTGGAGCTGAGAAAACCTTTGCACCATCTAATTTCCATTCGGGCTGCGTCTCCCTGAGTCCATAACAGAGGAGCATCATCATTGAGCCTGAGTCCACAGAAGTCACCTTTTGAGCCCATCTGCCGTCTTCAGCTGCCAGTGGCCTTGCGTGGCTGGAGGTCCCGTTTGCCATCCCAAACTGCTCTCCAAACTGTCTTAGCGACTCCCTGCCCCATTCAGGACAGAGATGAAAATGCATATTTGGCCTGGCTGTAAGACTGCCTCTGAATTCCACAGGACTTTCCCTAAAGTCAGGAAATTAAATTCTTCCACGCAATTAAGTGTTCCTCAGAGCACCCTGGAGAATGACAAGAAAGTAGGGCATTTTACCTGAAATTGATTCACAGAATTTCAACAGCATGCGAATGAGGCGACTCAGTTTTACCTGCTGAGTTTTAAAAATTTTTGATGTGGTTATGGGCCATGGAGGGGCAAAAATTCTGAGCCTGTTAACTCAATTTTAGTAAACCCCCTGGAACGTCATCCATCTGCTAAGCCAAGTAGGGTAAAGTCTATTAGACTAAAGGAAACTGAGGAAATTGCCATAGTAAAATTTATATAGGCGTAATAATAGCATTTTCTGTGCGGTCTGGTGTTGCTGGGGAGGGTCCTCCAGTTTTCTAGGCTAGTGGGGAAAACCAGGCTCCTGCCTGCTGGGGCTTCCTGGTCAGCACAGTCAATATTATTATGGGTCCCGTGTCCAAACTGTCCACAGCACAGGGCTCTAGGGAAGCAAAAGCCTGGGTGACCCCATCTCTTCACAGCAAGCCTTAGGGCGTCGGACAGTGTCCCTCCAGGCAGGCAATTAGAGCTCCCGAGGGGAGGTCTTTGCGCAGCTGCAGAATTCTCCCTTAGGTGGTCTTCCCCAGGGAGTCTGCGCTTCCTCAGATTCTCATCCCAGAGGCTGAATCAAGTGGCTCCTATTTCTCCTGGATCTTGTGTAGCCTTGCAGCCTCCAAATAAGCCTTGTTGTCCTTTTTCACTGGGGAGAGGTCACACATCAGATCCTGAGCGAGCAGCTCTTCCTAATAACTTCCTCCAGACTCCCATTCCACACCAGAGGCCCCCAGTGGTTTACTTAAATTGAGCTCGAAGCAAATATTTTTAATGAAGGATTGTATAAGGTGTCTTTATAGCTTTGTGACCCACTGGATCTGCCTCATGGCTATTTTCCTAAAGATTCTGGTAGGTCATCCCTGTAAGGGTGTATATCAAGTGCGATCAAGAACAGCATCTTTAATTTGAAAGTCATAACTGTTGTCAATGACTCAGAAACATCTGAAACCTCTCTCCTCTTCTTGCTAAACTTGAAATGCCCAGCTTCCTAGGGCATGGGGAGAAACTGGTGACCAAATCTCTTAGTCTATCTTTTGTCAACTTGAGAATTGTCAGCTGTCAACTTTCAGTTCCATTTAACAAACATTTGGAAACCAGCCGCTGGGCACACGAGTGTTCAGAGTGCCCGCCTTGTCTGTATTGCTAATACTGAGATGCAGTATTAGCAAATAACCCTCTTAGAAGGTCACAGGGATTCAGGTGCTTATACATAGAGAAGCCATGAATACACCAAAAGGGAGGAACTGACTTTATCTGCAAGATTAGGGAAAACTGCAAGATAGCATGGGAGAAGGCAATGGCACCCCACTCCGGTACTGGCAAAGATGTCTGGCAAATCCCATGGACGGAGGAGCCTGGTAGGCTGCTGTCCATGGGGTCCCTAAGAGTCAGACACGACTGAGTGACTTCACTTTCACTTTCCACTTTCATGCATTGGAGAAGGAAATGGCAACCCACTCCAGTGTTCTTGCCTGGAGAATCCCATGGACAGAGAAGCCTGGTAGGCTGCAGTCCGTGGGGTCGCACAGAGTCAGACATGACTGAAGCGACTTGGTGGCGGGGGTGGCAAGATTGCATTTCTCCAGGGTCTTCAGGGGTGAGCAGGATTTCGGGGGGCCTCTGACAAGAAGCAGCCCAGGCAGGAGCAGTGGCATGCCCAAACGTGGAAAGTCTGAGAGTGTATGACATGTAGGAGGAGGAGTACGGAGGAGCAGGCAGAGTTCCAGGGCAGGGCTCCTGGGACGAAACCACTGAAAGTGTGGCCAGGGAGATTGGCTGCATCCAGGCTGGCCTGTGTGTCCAGAAAGGAGCTCAGTGATGATCAGAAGGATGGGTGTCCTGCTATTTCCCTTGACGTCCTATCCCTTGACGTCCTTCAACAACATCACTTCTCTTCCTCAAGGAAAGTTGCATTCCGTTGTTTTGGCAAAAGCCAAGTATCCAGAAGGCTCTCAGTGGGATAGAGAATGGCAAGTGTCAGGGGCAACGCACCTTGGAGGAGACAGAAGTGTTGGAAGGAAGAGCAGATCCAAACCCAACCAGTCCAAGGCCCCTCGCATGTCCAGATACCCAGGGGAAAGACTGCAAAGATTCTTTTGCCATAAGGTCAGTATTTAAAGCATAGCAATATATGTTTTATAATTGCAGTCACATCAATGATGATGACTTTCCATCAGTGTAGTTAAGGTACCTTTCTTTGTACACTAGCGTACGGGTCCCCAACCTCCAGGATCTAAAGCTTGATGATCTGAGGTGGAGCTGATGCAATAATAATAGAAATAAAATGCACAATAAATGTAATAATGCTAGAATCATCCTCAAACCATCCCTGCCCCTCACCGGTTCATGGGTGGAAAAATGGTCTTCCATGAAACTGGCCCCTGGTACCAAAAAAGTTCCCCTGCACTAACAGAGTCCTTGGAGCTGGGGTTTTTAACTCTCATCATGATGACTTAATCAGAGAGGGCAGGGATGCTGCCAAGGATAAATGAGAATCACAGGAAGAGGTCCACAGCCCCTTGGGTCCACAAGACCACCCACCACCAACATCCGCCTCTCACTGATACCCAAGAGCCTGTGGGCAGAGGACACCCAGTCTTTTAGATGTCTCCAGGCCAACTTAGGCTAGATGGTATCACCCCTTGGAGTGGAGCGTAAGATTTATATTCCTGTTGAGAGCCGTCTGTGATAATTTAGAGTCTGACATTGGTGAGAAATCTAATTGGCTTCTGCTGGAGTTGGGCTCAGTGGAGAAGGACTCCCGGAGATGCTGGAGCTGGATGTTTTCCTTTCGGGAGATCTTCATTTCATGTTATTTGAGAAAAAAATTTATTGATTTAAAATTAGGGCAGTTTAATTTGGTGGCATGTTTTCTTTATGTCTCAATTATATATTCATGTCTTTGTGGTAAACTCAGCTGGTGGGGGGATTAAGAATTCAAAATAGAGGATTTTCACTTGGCAAATAGTGTTTTCTACTCTGATTAATTGGGAGTCTGCACAGTAAACCCGGCGTTGGCTCCGTCGGGGATGGAATGGCTTAGCAGAAAGAAGTAAATTTCAGGATTTAGGAGTCCTGGATTCTAGTCTGAATCTTGACATAAGTACCTGGAAAAATGACCTACTTCTTTCATCTATTTCAGATTAGACACACTTTATAGAAATGTCTTGATGTATCACCCAGTCTTAATTTGGAGAAAGGTACAGGAGAGAAGGAAGCTGAACATCGCTAGATAATAACGTCCTCCGTGTGCGTAGTCATTTATCAGCCATAAAGGCTTCCAGGCTCTTCTCTCCCTTTGTCTTGTATTGGCTCTTTTAGACAGTCGTGGTTCTCTGTACCAAGAATGCATCTGTGCCCTCTTGCAGATTTGGGTCCCCGTTCTTGGAGGTCATCTGGGGTGCACCCCCCTCTCCCCATCCTAGTCCCTCCATGGCACTCTGTGTGCCTGGTTTTCTGACCTCTGACCTGCCGATCTCCCTCTGCTCTCCTGCCATCATCCCCTTCTCTCACAATCCCCAGGTCTGGTTTGTGGGGGTCATAGGGTACCACCGTGGCTGGACTCCATCAGGGGGCACTTGTGCTCACGCTGCTCCTCCCTCTAAGCACCCAAGCTGGCCATGACTTTGCTCACTGCTTTGAGATAAGGGATCAGAAAATCTCACTGTTCTTTTCCCCTTTCACTTGTGCATCAACTGTCACATGTCGAGTACTGATATACGGTTTGGAATAGATACAAAGATGAATGAGACCGGTCCCTGTGATCAGGAGGTATAATGGGGTTGGGACAGTAATCAGGGTTTATAAGGGAGCTGTTGGGACAGAGCCATTCACGAGGATCCAAGGACTAAGACAGAGATGCTCTTGTGAGCTGGGGAGCCAGCTTGGGTTCCGGGAAGGCCAGGCAAATAGAAGGTCTTTTGAAATGAATGGTCTGACATTTTAGCGCTTGGCTGTTAAAATGACAATAAAACAGCTCGTCTGCCCACACACTCTCTGCTCTCCATCACCCACCATTTCTTCACTTGAAGCCCAAGTGCACTTCTCAAGCCGTCTCTGGGGTCACACAGAGTCGGACATGACTGAAGCGACTTAGCAGCAGCAGCAGCAAGGACTTTGGGGCTTCCCAAGTGGTACCAGGGGCAAAGAATCCCCTGCCAATGCAGAAGGCATAGAGACATGGGTTAGATTCCTGGGTCAGGAACATCCGCTGGAGAAGGAAATGGCAACCCACTCCAGTATTCTTGCCTGGAGAATCCCATGGAAGTGGGCTATAGTCCATAGGGTCGTAAAGAGTCAGACACAGCTGGGCGTCTGAGTATATATATGGACATCCTTTAGACATGAATCCAAATGCCATGTCCTGAGGGAGCTTTCTCAGACCCCCTGTCTTAGGTTAGCCCCTACCCTTCCTTCCCCTGGAGGTAGAATCATGAAACTCTGTGTTTCTCGCTGCAGTTGTAATTCGACATTAGTTTTGTGATTAGCTGAATTATGTATGTTTTCCAAGAAGCGTGTCTGCTTTTGCATTCTATCCCCAGGGCTTGGAACTTAATAGGGGCTCCCAGGCTCTTTGTTGGATAATGAATGGACTCATAAAGCTTCTTTTTTTAAATCGTTAAGCAAATTGATTTGTTATATGTTGAGACTGTCTGCGACCAGTTAAATAATCCCCACCCAAAAATATCAGGTCCTAATTTTTGGAGATTTGAGTGTTACCTTATATGATGATTCTTTGTAAGTGATTAAGGTTTGGCATGGAGAGATTAGCCTGGATTAACCAGGTGGACACTGAATGTAATCACATGTATCCTTAGAAGAGGGAGGCAGGAGATTGTACACAGACACAGAGGAGAAAGCCATGTGAAAATGGAGCAGGGCCTCAAGGTTGCTGTCCTTGGTAACTGGGGTGAGGTGGCCATGAACTAGGGTGTGTCAGCAGCCCCCAGACTCTGAAAGAGACCAGGGACAGATTCTCCCCCTAGAGCAGCCAGAAGCCGTGCGGCCCGGCAGGCATCTTGGTATCAGCCCAGTGAGACTCACTTTGGACTCTTGGTCTCTGGGACTGTGGGAGAATACATCTCTGTTGTTGTAAGCCACTCTTTGGTAACCTGTTAACAGCTTCCACAGGAAGCTAATACACTGGCCTTTAACACTGCGAGTTCCCGGTGGCTGAGAGTCAGCAAAGTTTGGTATTTCAGATCTGCCAGAAGTGCAAGTTTGGCCAATGGAAGAGTTGAAGAAAGGGCTATCTTTGGGGCAGGCTGTTTCCATTATTTATTTTTTAAAGTAAGAAGCTCTTTGGCGATCCACCCTTGTAATGTAGACATATGTACGATATCAACTCCTTGTCCGTGGGGGTGCCTGCAGGAGGTGACAGAGTAATCCAGATGCCGAAACAGAGACTATGCTCTGTGACCATAACTGGCCCCCAAGGTGCTGGGGTGAGGGAAACACACGTGGGTCTAGTGGGAGGAGACGGGTGACATTGCCCAGCCCTGGGCTATGAGATGTGGTTTGGGAATGTGGGGTTGGAGTTGAGATAAAGTTGCTCAGTGTTCTCTTATTAACTGGCTGGGATTGGCAGCGGGCGGGGGTGGTGGTCGTTACTCTTTGGACTTGATCTCTGTCTCCCGGGCACCTTAAACTGAAGAGGTACAACGTTGACCTCTTGCATTCTAGCAGTCTTTGCAGATGGGCCCTCACCCCGACCCCAAGCTTCTTCCTTCTGTGTCTCCCCATCTGTGGCCTTGAGCACGTGTGAGTTGTTGATGATGCCCTGGGTTGGCCACAGTGAGGCCCTGTTCGGAAGATGGGCAGGATTGATGTTAAATGCGCACTCTCTCTGGGACGGTTGTTCCCTCCCTCTGCCATCTCCCGTCTGTCTCTCCGAGACTGTTTTCATCTGATCTTGCCAGCAGCTTCTTTTCTGTTGCCGCCTGCGCTTTCTGCGGTCTTCTGCCTCTTGCAGTCTTTCATCTTTTTTCCTTTCTTTGCACCCCTGCTCAGGTTTGCTCTCCTTGTCGCTCTGTTTCCTGAGCACCACCTTGAACTTGTGGCCGCACTGTCCTCACTTTGACCTCCTGGTCTCTGTCCTGTGCCGTCTTGTGCTCATGGGCTCTTTGCTCTCACGTTTGTCTGGATCCCCTCTCCCTGCTGTGTTTTCTTTCTGTCTTTCTCCCTTCTCCCCTGCTTCCTTGGCCCCTTTTCGTCTGGCATCCCTTAGTCTCTTCCCTCCTGTCCACAGCCCCATGCTCCCCAGCCTGCCCCCTGCCCCGCAGTCTCTGCCCTCCAGCCTGTCCACTAGGACACTTTCTCCTGTGATCGGCATCTGTGATTTCCCTCCAGTAATGAGAGCTCACATGGCTGTGATGCAGAGAATAAGTAATCAAGTGTGCTTTTTATTTCTTTATTTTCATTTCACCTAATAAGCACATCTTGAAATGGAGCTGTGTATCACTCACACTATATCACTTCCCCTGGGGAGTCCTCATTCGTTCTCACTTGGAATTCTCTCCCTGCACAGCCCAGGGAGGGAAGATGGTACACTGAAGGTTTCTTTGTTGGGCTTCAAACATTGTGTGTCTGTGTCCTTTATCCCTAATGCTGCTGTATGTGTTGGGGAAGGGGTGTATCTGTTTATGAGCCAGAAGGAACTCACAGTTGATGGTGATATAATGGACTTATGTTAGGCCAGATTGAATGTGAAGAACCATAGAGGGAAGAGGGGCTGCACCCTGGGGCTGGGGTCTCTGGGGTGACTTTGGCAGAAGGACCGTTCTGAAAGACTGTTCCTTAACTCCACCTGCCTTTCCACTGATCCACTCAAGCGAGTGAAGAGTGAAAGTACCAGTTGTCTGAAACATCATGGCCACTCCACTGGTCGCCCAGACCCTTCTCCGCAGAGAGGCACTGCCTGTCTTGAGGCCGGGCCCGGCCACATGCAAGAGCAGCAGGACAGAAGGACTCCCTGGAGTGGGACGATGGCCGCAGGGCAAGCATCTGAGCTGAGTTCCGAGGTCTTCCCGGCCCCCTCTATGCCCAGAGGCTCTAGACTGGGTGCCTTACTGGGGTACAGTGTGCCCACAGCTGTGCTGGTCTTGGGAGGTTGTAAACATAGCTTCTCATCTCATCTCACTGTAGAGGCAACTGGAGGAAAACAGAGTGCTCGAGCTTTCATCCTGCAGTGATCATGGTACTTACAGCTGTTCCTTACTGAAAGCTTACTATGTGGCAGCCAGGAAGTGGGTGTAAAGCACTTTACATATATCATCTCATTTAGTGCCCAAAACAACCTTGTGCAACCGATGAGGAAACAGAAGTTTACTCGCCTGGGTCTAAGGTCCCCCACATTGGGAAACAGCAGAGCCAGGTCTGAGCTCTGGTGTCTTAACCACTACACACCTGACCACAGGCATTGCCCTCCCTCTCATGAGCAAAGACTCAGGCTAATCTGACTCAGGAGGAATGGCTGCCAGATGGGAATGTGCCCTATGAGCGTGGACCATGGTCTCAAACCATTTCAGAGCTGGAAACACCTTGAAGGCCACCTAGCCAGGGATCCTCTGTGTTGTTGTACATCATTTTTACTTAAAGCATTATCCAACAACACCAGTCTTGAAGGTCTCCTCCCCAACTAGGGTTTCTGACTCAGTTTACTGGAGATATGGTCATGGCATACTTATATCTCAAAACACCTTGGGTCCTTATATATTTCACCTACGTTGAGAACCACTGTTCTAATATTACAAATTGTTCTTGTTGTTCAGTCACTCAGTCGTGTCCAACTCTTTGTGACCCCATGGATTGCAGCACGCCAGGCTTCCCTGTTCTTCACTATCTCCCGGAGTTTGCTAAAACTCATGTCCATGAGTTGGTGATGCCATCCAACCATCTCATCCTCTGACACCTCCTTCTCTTCCTGCCCTCAATCTTTTCCAACCTCAGGGTATTTTCCAATGACTCAGCTCTTCCTATCAGGTGTCCAAAGTCTTGGAGCTTCAGCTTCAGCATCAGTCCTTCCAATGAATATTCAGGGTTAATTTCCTTTAGGATTGACTGGTTTGATCTCCTTGCAGTTCAAGAGACTCTCAAGAGTCTTCTCCAACACCACAGTTCAAAAGCATCAGTTCTTCTGCGCTCAGCCTTCTTTATGGTCCAACTCTCACATTCATACATGACTACTGGAAAAACCATAGCTTTGACTTTGCAGACCTTTGTCAGCCAAGTGATGTCTCTGCTTTTTAACATGCTGTCAAAGTTTGTTTTCTTTCCTATAGAACCCCTAATTCAGTCACCTGATCCTATAGGTACCCCTTGTTTATATCGGCCCATCTTTACTGTCACTGTCTTGGTTCAGGATTGTATCTCAGTTTACCTAATCAGTTACCTAATCGGTGTACAGTACGTGTCCTCCACTATGCATCCTCTATCCAGCAATCACAGCAGTAATCTACTAGAAGGAGCGTGCATGCATGTTCAGTCATGTAGAGTCTTTGTGACCCCATGGATGATAGCCTGCTAGGCTCCTCTGTCCATGGGATTCTCTAGGCAAGAATACTGGAGTGGGTTGACACTTCCTCCTCCAGGGGATCTTCCCAACCCAGGGAAATTAACCCAGGTCTCCTGCATTACAGACAGATTCTCTACCACTGAGCCACCTGGGAAGCCCACAAGCAATAATAATAGAAAACATTTATTGGGTTTTTACTAGATCATGGGTACCAGGCTTTAGTACTTAACAAAATGTCATTAAATCTCACTGCAGGTACTTCCCTGGTGGTTTAGCAATTAACATTCCCGGCTTCCATTGCAGGGGGTGCAGGTTTGATCTCTGGTAAGGGAACCAAGGTCCCCTATGCTGCATAGCATGGCCTATATATATATATCTGTCTGTCTATTATCTATCTATCTTTCTATCTATCTCACAACAATCCTAGGTGGTAGGTTAAGAATATGATACCTACACTTTGCAGATGAGGACACTGAAGCTTAAAGGGGTTAAAATCTTGCTAGAGATCCTAAAGCTTCCACATGGAAGATGGGCCTTGAGCCCTTACGTGCTGTTGAAA
This sequence comes from Bos indicus, assembly GCF_029378745.1. Taxonomy (NCBI): domain Eukaryota; kingdom Metazoa; phylum Chordata; class Mammalia; order Artiodactyla; family Bovidae; genus Bos; species Bos indicus. The sequence continues at coordinate 35,230,546 of NC_091788.1, read as the reverse complement.
GGGCCCAGGGTGGTTTACCCCCTTGTTGGCAGGCTGAACTTTTGAGGTACTTTCTCAAAATCATCCTCTTGCCAAATGCTGCTACCTACAGAGAAGAGTCCTTTTTTCTTTTATTTTTGGGAGTTTCCCTGTTTTCTCCATAATGTTGATTTCATTGCATTTTCATAATATTTCATGCTTTAATTTAATTTATTTAGTGCTGTTGCACAGTGCCCTGGGCGTCTCAGGAGAAGCAGGAATTTTATAAATAAAATTATTATTACAGCTGCTCTGATAGCAGCCCCTGAGCTAGTTGGTTGATGTATTGATTACTCCCTGTGTTGAAAAGTTTCCCCTAAAGCCCTTTATGGCCCAAGTCCTCCCTGTCTTTTTCTGCTTTCTCCTGTTTGTTGAAATCTAGACCCAGTTGTGTAGATTTTCTTCTAGAGGTCCCTGCCAGGGAGATCAGAGAACCCTTCAGCCAGTGTTCCCTGTAATGTATTCCAGAGAGCATGACCTATTTTATTTTTTTTTTAACCTTTTTGAAGCACTGAAGTACCAAGTCCCATTTGCTAGACCTATAATGTCAGTTTTGCAGTGATTCAACCCTCTTGGCCCACCATGCTAAGTAAGACCTTGTTAGTTATTGGACTGCAGCAGGAATCTCTTCCAGGACACTCTCAGGCTAGATAGGAGTTAATCATGACACTCATTTGGAACCTAGAATTTCAGAACTCTAAATTTTAAGAGATAAGCAGACGTAATATGTGTCAGTCTCAAAAGGAAGAGAAGCCCAAACCACAAGAAGAAGGTGAGAGTCTGTGTTATTGACCATCATTTTTAGCATTAAGGCTTCTTTCTGGAACTGCCTGCTGCCTCACAGTCTCAGAGACCTTTATCAGCAAGATGTGTGGGAGGACCATTGTCTTGTATTTATAGAATACCTGTGACATGATGAGGAATTCACAGGATAAGCTCATGGCTGTGCTGGGGTTTCTCCCTGGACATCTCTCAAACCATACCAATGGATTAGACCTTCCCTCTCTCAACTCCTTACATGGCATGTTCCTTTTCTCATTATTTTCAATGCATTTTGCTCATTTATTCATTCAATAAAAATTTTTCAGTGGGAACATTCTTGGTGGTTCAGTGGTTAAGAGTCCACCTTCCAATGCGGGGGACACGAGTTTGATCCCTGGCCGGGGATCTAAGATCCCACCTGCTGAACGGAAGCTAAGCCCGTGTGTCCCAATGAAGACCTGACACAGCCAAACATCATTCATTCATTAATTTAAAAGAAAAAAATTCTTAAAAAAATTCACCGAGCAAAATTCCCACAAACAGGAGAGAGCAGCAAAAGACAGGGCGAACTGGGGCCACAGAAGGCTTTAGGCGAAAGTACATCCCACCTCTGTGGCCAGCGTGCATCAAGACAAGGACGAGCAAGATCAACCTCGGTACTCACTTCTTTGGTCTTGGTTGCCACCTCCTTTCCTCCTTTCATCTTGACTTGTCTCCATCTCAAGCCAATATTTTCCTCCTAATTTACAGTTGCCTTTAGGATTTCTGAAGAAGTTTCCTAATTAACCAAGAGCAATACGCTGCGCTGTCTCTGTGTTTTTAGAGAACGAATGTGAGTAGCCAATCTGTCCATTGCAAATGAGTTCATTCCTATTCAGGCAGCGGCTGGCACGCACCTTGCCTGAGGCTTCTGATGTTATGAGCAACATATTGGCTTTCGATGTCTGTACTTCTTCCCAGCTACACTGGGAGCCCTAGATGAATGGAAGACACAGTAAGTTGAAAGAATTTATTGCATTACACATGGCGGCCATGCATGGTTTCAGTAGCAGGCAACACAGTGGGTTTGTTCAGGGTGAATGTGTATGGCCTTCTCTCACCACACAAAGGTTGTTGGCTATCTAACAGCTGTATTTTCTTCTAGCCAAATAAGAATATGAAACAAGCTATGACCCAGATGTCTAAGTCCATGAGACATAGACAGGATGAAGCCTGTTTCTTCCCCAAAGGGAAGAATAATTTCCAATGAAAAATGACTAACTGACCGTTTGCTGCAAAGGAGGGAGCCTAGAGACCTGTCTAGTTTGGTTAAAATTTCCTATGGCTCAGAAATGCCTCCTGATCCTTAGAAAGCAGAGAGAACCCAAGGAACTTTGCATTTCTCAGCCCAGCCTTCTCAAGCTACAAGAATTACTCATTGGCAGCTTGTAGCCCTACTAAGTGCAAGTCACTGGTTCACAACACTGCTTGGGCTGAGCAAGGACATTCTACCCCATTCTTCATGGTACCATGAGTTTGGCTGGAGTGATTTGTCTTTTGTCCCCTCTCTAGAGTTCATCTAAAGAGGTACAAATCTCCCATTTCTCCAAATAGACTGAGTTTAGGAGGCCTTCTTACCTGGATTATGAGAGTCCTAGGCTGCTGTCTGTCCCTTCTCCATTGAGTGTCTCATGTCACTCTCATTGTCATTCTCTGCTAGTCCTTTAATGAAAATGGCCAACTCGCTCAGAGATAACAGAATAGGAATCAATGGGACCTGCAATTGTCTGCATGCCAGACTCTCTTGTCAACCTCGTCTCCGATCCATTCTGCCAACCCAACCTCCTCTGGGACTGAGACGTTTGAAAACAGCGCAGCAGCCTCATCTCCCGGGCAGTGTTTTTCTCCATCATTTGCTTTATTAAATATTGATTTTCTGTTGCATTATTAAACCTTAAGTCTAGAGCATAAATTCTGGGCTGATACTTTAATCTGGCTCTCCTCTTTTTTTTTTTTTTTGGCTTTTGGAACTGATTTTCAGGCCAGATCTCCTGGGGAATCTTTAAGTCAACCCAAGGCCTGTGAGAAATCTGCCTGAAAGAAGGGGGAAGAGCCCAGGCTTGAGAGTAGCTCACCTCCTGGGGCAGGACAAAAAAGACTGAGCTTATGTAAGGCAGACCCTCACTTGGTGCAGACCCAGAAGCCTGGCCCTGCTGGGATGCACGTGCTTGTACCAGGAAGGCCTTTTGGAGTCCCACCACCAGAACTGAGGAGCAGGCAAATGGTGTACTGAACTGATTTTAGAATCAGACATCACAGAGCTCCTCAGATGTTATCTGATCCATTATCCATCCACCTCCTTTTGTTTTCTATTGTGGTTTCTATTATTCCTAGGATTTGAGTCATCAATTCTAATCACACAGTCCTTTGGCTTTTCACTTATTTTGAACCTCTGGTTCATTCTTTCATCTTCCTCTGTCTTCTTCCTGAGGGCCAGTGGCTGAGTGGTCAACAACATCGTCCTTTGTATGGAGCCATACATGTGTGATACATGTATGATGGAGCCATCATACATATTATAAAACTCTTTCTGAGGGATGTAGACATCTCCAGACAGCTGTGTTAGCTAGGGCGATCTCCAAGTTCAGCTATTCCCCATCCTGAGAATAGCCTCCTGGAACTGCTACTGGCCGGGGCCTGGAGATTAGAAACAGGAGGAGCACCTTGCCTTTGTCTTCAGCCCTGACAGACAAATAGGAGAAAAACTAGGAGTAAATATTGATGGAGTTTCCCTGGCAGGAATGGAGCATGGCAGTGTCTCTCTGGAGGTTTGCAGAGAGCTATGACCATCTCCTGCCCAGAGTTCAGCTCATCCCATCTCTTTTTCTGTTGTTGTTCAGTCACTCAGTCATCTCTTTTGCAACCCCATGGGCTGCAGCATGCCAGGCTTCCTTGTCCCTCACCAATTCCCAGAGCTTGCTGAAACTCACGTCAATGAGTCAGTGATGCCATCCAACCGTCTCATCCTCTGTCATCCCCTTCTCCTCCTGCCCTCAGTCTTTCTCAGCATCAGGGTCTTTTCCAATGAGTCAGCTCTTTGCATCAGGTGGCCAAAGTATTGGAGTTTCAACTTCAGCATCAGTCCTTCCAATGAATATTCAGGATTGATTTCCTAAAAACTGTGCCTCCCTCTAAAACCCGTCTTGTTTTTTATCCTCAAATTGCATAGAATAAGTTGATTTCTTTGCAATAATAAAAAATGTTTGACATTGAATCAAGAGATATGAAGTTTGAATCTTACTACTGTGTAAATTTCCACAAGTTATAGATCAAAGTGGCCGAATATTAGCAGTTGTGTATGTTTCAATCGAACACTTAATCTCTCTGGGTTCCGGATTTCTCATTTATAATGGCCTGAGTACAACCACTCATCACTTTATCGTGATGTGGATAATATGAGGAAGCATTGAATATTTTTTATTACAATTCAGTTTGACAAATATTGAGTATTTGTGAATATTTGTGTTTTGAGGCACTGTGTTGAGTGCTAGGAGTAGGACAGTCAGCCATATGTGGTCCTGACCTCATGCTGGAAATGACAATATTTGACAATGCCTTTCGTGTTCCTTAAGTGTCCTCTTCTCCCCTAATCAGATTGTTCAAGCATTACATGGGTCTCTCCTTGTACTGACCTCATTATATCCTAATTATCTATTCACCCAAAAAACGTAGCTCTTTGGGGCTCAAGAGTCATTTGCCAAAATGTCACATATTGTCCTCAGTAAATGTGGCTTGTTGAATGAATCTCTAATTCCTCATCATTCATTCTGTGATAGATTCTAGTGTCTTTAGGACTTCCCTCATGATGCAGTGGGAATCTGCCTGCCAATGCTGGAGACGCAAGAGACCAGGGTTTGATCTCTGGATCAGGAAGATCCCCTGGAGAAGGAATGGCAGCCTACCTTAATATTCTTGCCTGGGACATCCCTTGGACAGAGGAGCCTGGCGGGCTACAGTCCATAGAGTCACAAGGAGTCGGGCACGACTGAAGTAACTTAGCATCCAGCACGTGCACGTGTGTCTAGTCAGGGTTCTGCTGTTGCAAATTGATATGCATAAAGTGTTAGCAATCGGCAGCTTTCATAAAGGATGCTTTGTAACATCTGCATGTTAAAAACCAAGGGTGAGGACTTCCCTGGTGGTCCAATGCCTAAGGCTCTGTGTTCCCCATGCAGGGGCCCTGGTTCCATCCCTGATCAGGGAACTAGATCCCACATTGAGTTCACATGCCACAGCTGAAGATCTCATACGCCACTGCTAAGACCTGGCACAGCCAAATAAACAAACAAACATTAAAAAGAATACATGGGTGCTTTGCATGAACCGTGTCTGCTTCCTCCTGGTTCTTCTCATTTGTTTGACTCCCTTTCTGAGCACTGTGCTGAGACACAGTCAGCAAGTGTGTTCAGAGAGCACAAGGCTTCTGCACAAAAAATGACTTGGGGGAAATTTGTTCAGTGACTAGAAATCATCCTCAGTTTGGCTGGGAGATACAAAAATGTTTCGGCCTTATAGAAGAACGAGACCATTAAAATCTACTTAAACGCCAATAATGCATGGAGTCACAAAGAGTGGGACACGACTTAGTGATTGAACAACAGCCACAGTATTGGGGAAGTCAGTCAACTCCCAAGTCTCCACAGCACGCACAAGATGTGCAGTTCCCCACTTGTGCGTCACGGAAGGCTCCAGGTCACATAGGAATATTGCAAATGGGTTGGGGGCCCAAGGGCTTTGGGCTGTTTCTGCCTCAAATTATTTTGATTTTTCCATTCAGTGCTGTCAGAAACTCAGGAACTGATCATTTGTGCTGGAAATAGCACAACTTCTGCCCTTTGTTTCGATCACTTTGGCCGTGTTTGATTGGCGAATTTGATTGCTGGCCGCAGAAAATTGCATTTGTGTCGAGAGCATTCTGAAGAGATCAATGTAGGAGGAAACCAGGCAAGATCAATTATAATACCAAAGGGCTGGTATAAAAAGTCATGCAACTCACGTGCCATCCTGTAGCTCTCTGTGTCTAAACATCTCCCAGGTCATCTAGAGGAGAGGGGCATAACTCCATGTCCATGCACCTGACCTTACATAGCACATGTGCAAAGAGTGAGACAACCTGTAATCCTACAAATAATTATGATAATTGCTCCCCATGTTTTCCAGCTACGGTGTCATCTCCTATAGGCCCATTTTTAGTTGAATCTTCAGTAGAAGTGTGTGAAAGTGATAGCTGCCCAGTTGTGTCTGATCCTTTTGCCCCCACGGACTGTAGCCCTCCAGGCTCCTCTGTCCATGGAATCCTCCAGGCAAGAATACCGGAGTGGGTTGCCATTCCCTTTTCCAGAGGATCTTCCTGACGTAGGGGTCACATCCAGGTCTCCCACATTGCTGGCAAATTCTTTACCATCTGAGCCACCAGGAAAGCCCCTGAAATAGAAGCTTTGAGTTAAATCTCTCTATCATTGCCATTTTATACCAAGGAATCAGAATTATAGAGGTTAAGGAATTTGTTTTATGACTGTTTCCGTGTACCCAGGAGGTGGGGATGGGCATGTATGTTCTGACTGCTCCAATTCTATCCTTTTAACTATCTTCGTGTGTTTTCGTTGTGTTTTTAAACCACGGCATTTTACACCAGTGTGAACATGCATTGTAGCTGCTGCTACACCTGCTGTTTTAGTAATTCCACCGGACATGTGTAGTAGGCTAGCCATTTCCTCGTCTCCACCAGAGGACTCTGGGAACCTTGGAGGAGGTTTCTCAGACTCTTAAGACATGTGTAATAGTTGTACACATGTGACTTTATAAAGCGGTTTCCATGCCCACTATTACCAGCAGCTTATGAAATAGGGCAAGTGTTATCAATTCCATTTTCTAAGTGCTGACTGAAAAAATGCACAATGTGAGAATTTTGAGTTAAGTTTTATTGGGGGCAAAATGAGGACTATAGCTTAGGAGGCAGCATTTCAGATAGCTCTGAGAAATTGAAACTGCTCCAAAGAGGTAGGAGGGAGAGTCGGCATATGTGATTTTGGTGAAGGGGGAGTGCATGTAATCAAGCACATATTTTTTGCAGAAGCTTTCTTCTGGTCATGAGGCACACTCATCACTATGAAGGATTTTAATGCTTTTCTAGATATGAAGAGACACAAGAATCAGGCTCCTAAAATCAGCTCCTGAAAATATCTAACTCTGAAGTCCTGTTCTACCAGTTCTTCCCTAAGCACAGAGTGCCTCATTTCTGGTCTCCACCCTGAGCTCCTTTCCAGGGTTGTTCAAAGTCAGCAACTACCGCAGTACCTGATTTAATCCTCGTAGAGGTAGATGGCAAGTGCCCATGGCAAGCACCAATTTGTAGTTGACATAAGCGAAGAAAGTGAGTCTCAGTGAATGTGACTGGTGCCCAGGAAACTACAGAGAGAAGCCCTCTGGCTACAGAGCTGCTGGTCTTTCCACTCCCTGCCCTTCTCTAAGGTAACACATTTACTTTAACAGTAGGACAGGTTAAATGGGATGATGCTTTTTCTTAAATGTTGGACTGTCTCTATTCCTTCTCTCTTAAAAACATGAAACAGCAACAACAACAGTCACCAAAACATTCCAGAATGCTTTGGTCAAAGAGTGTGTCTTGTTTGATGATGGCTTATACGTGGTTTGGCCCTGCCTACGTTTGACCCTGCACGCATGCATGCTGAGGCTCTTCTGTCATCTCTGACCCTGTGAACCTATGCGTTGTGGCCCCGCCAGGCTTCTCTGTCCATGGGGTTCTTCAGGCAAGAATACTGGACTGGATTGCTGTGCCCCGCTCCAGGGGATCTTCCCAACCCAGAGATTGAAGCTGAGTTTCTTATGTCTCCTGCATTGGCAGGTGGGTTCTTTACTATTAGCACCACCTGGGAAGCCCACCTTTGACCCTACCTAGCTCTTAGTACTCCAGCAGTCTTGCCTGGAAAATCCCATAGATGGAGGAGCTGGGAAAGCTGGAGTCCATGGGGTCACTGAGGGTCAGACACAACTGAGCGACTTCACTGTCACTTTTCACTTTCATGTATTGAAGAAGGAAATGGCAACCCACTCCAGTGTTCTTGCCTGGAGAATCCCAGGGACAGGGGAGCCTGATGGGCTGCCGTCTATGGGGTCTCACAGAGTCGGACACGACTGAAGCGACTTAGCAGCAGCAGCAGCTCTTAATACTCCAGCACTCTTGCTTGGAAAATCCCATGGATGGAGGAGCCTGGTAGGCTGCAGTCCATGGGGTCACTAGGAGTCGAACACGACTGAGTGCCTTTCCTTTCACTTTTCACTTTCATGCATTGGAGAAGGAAATGGCAACCCACTCCAGTGTTCTTGCCTGGAGAATCCCAGGGACAGGGGAGCTTGATGGGTTGCTGTCTATGGGGTCACACAGAGTCAGACACGACTGAAGTGACTTAGCAGCAGCAGCAGCAGCAGCAGCAGCTCTTAATAGATTGCCTTGAACAGAGAGAGATGTGAGATAGAGGCTTCCACTGGCTACTAGACTACCAACTCCTTGGTTCAGATACTTAACGGTTTAATCTCATCATGCTTTATTGCCAAAAAAATGTTTATTTATGGCCTCCTGCTTTCTAAACCCTCAGCTGGGCACTGAACAGATGGCTGACCTTGAATAAGTCATTGAACTTCTCCAGGCTTTGATCTTGTGATCTGTTAAATAGAGGTAATAGTGGTCCATTCCCTAAGTCAAATAGAATAAAATTGCATCATGGATGTGAACTGATGATGCAAAGTAGTCAATCCTGTACTTATATATTACACTGAGCTCTCAAAAATGTTTGGAGATGGGTTGGCAAATGAAGAATGTGCTTTTCTACACCCACTAAGTGGTAACGGAAAACAATGCTGAAAAAGTGACCTCGTGAACTCAGGTGTGTTGGATGAAGGCTGAGCAGGACGGTGGTCGCTGTGTCCCTCTTTTCCCCTCTTGGTGGAAGGAGCCGCCTTGGCAGGATTTATCCACTCATTTCTGCGTTTGAAACTGCTTGCTCAGAATGGTGTGATCTCTATGGCATTTTCTCCTTTCTCTTTCTGACAGTGACTCTTTGAAATATTATTTTTGTTTCCTCGACGGCAGGGGTATATAATTGATGGCCTGTCTGGGTTGCTGGAGCCCCGCATTTAAACCATGCTCGCCTTGGCTCCTACGCCTGTGAGTTCATTACTTTTTGAAAAGCCTCACGTCTGTTTGTGTTCAGATGATTGTTACTCTGGAGAGGGAGGTGACTGTCAGGCAGGAGGAGGAACATGGAGCAGAATTCACGATAGTCAAATCGTCTTTTGTCCTTAGATGGATATTTCTGGGTAACAGGACTTCACGTTTATCTGATGTGGCTGTTCTGAACTAGGGGACTAAGAACCTGCACTTTGCCCACAGCATGCCAGAGGGGCTCTGCCACTTTGGGTCTTGGGATGTGGGAGGCTGCGGCTTTGCAAATAAAGTGGGTAATGAAAGTGTCCAGCTCAGGTACTCGAGGATGATTTAGTGCAGAATATATACATGCAAGATTTTTAATTAAAGGTGTGGGATACTCATGGTTCTCAGTGATCAGGAAGGTGGAGGGCACATTGCCTCCTCCCCTCAGCCTGGGGTTTTCTCTGCTCTCTGCAGGGATCACCGTGTCCCTCTCAGCCCTGCTCTTTCAGCCCACTGGTTCCCCCACATACATCCAGACCCTGTCTCATGCTGTCCTGCTTGGTAAGCAATAGAGCCTCCAATCTGGTAAAGTCAATCAAGTTTACAGAAATTTAGAATATCCCACAACCTAGTCTTTATGGCAGATGAAGAGTAATGTCTTCAGTTTGCCAGAGACGGAGATTCAGAGACTGACTGTGGGAGTGGTTGTGAGAGGTAGAACCGAGAACTTTTAATTCTCTGAAACTTCCTTCTCAGCCTGAAACAAACAAACAAGCCCATTCTTTCAGGCTGAAATTAACTGCCTTCTTGGAGAATCCATCTTTTGAGAGTCCCCTTCTGCACCCATCCCATTTCAAGCAAGCAGCTGGGCTCTGTCCTTCAACTTTCAAAGATATTTGTTCCTATAGTGACTTCAGCGTCCCTTACACTGTTCCAGGATTATTCATCTTATGGGTGCTTCCTTTGCCCTCATTTCACCCCTAACAGGAGCCAGGCAGGTTTCTTGTTTATTTCTGTATAATCACTTTTCAGTGTGGTCCTGACATATGCTTGACAATAAAGAAAGGTTCATTGTATGAATCCGTGGAAGGACTTCGTTGATCAAAGCACATTCACATCATCTCTGCAGTTACACGCCACTGTGTGCAGAAGCGAGTCTATGTGCTGTGCAGAAGGCGTGTTCATTCATCTGCCCTCAGGAAGCTCACGTGGCTTCTCACCCAGGGGGAGAGGGAGCCAGGTGCTGCATCTTAGGTGGGCCTGTTTGCACAAGGGTAGGGCTTCCTCGGTGGCTCAGATGGTAAAGAATCTGTCTGCAATGCAGGAGACCCAGGTTCAATCTTTGGGTTGGGAAGACCCCCTGGAGAAGGAAATGACAACCCACTCCAGTATTCTTGCCTGAAGAATCCCATGGACAGACGTGTCTGGTGGGCTGCAGTCCATGATGTTGCAAAGAGTTGGACACAAATGGGCAACTAACACACACAGGTGATAAAAAGAAAGCATTTGTAAAAGATGGGTTTTGAGCATTTTGATCAGTTATAGAGATAGAATCATCCTTCAAAGACAAAAAAGAACACACACGTAGAAAAATTAGTTTCAGGAAGAGTTTTCATCTCTGTAGGAGATTAAGTGCTTTTAAGTTGAAGGCAGTTTCTTTCCCTTTTGTAAGATCATGAGTAGAAGACACTCATGTCTCATCATTTGAAGGCTGTACAACTAGATTATATAAGTAACAAAAATATCATGCATACAGTGATGTTTAACAAATAAATATTTGAAAGATTTTTCTCTATAAATGTCAAAAGACTTTCCAAATAAGACTCCAAGGGGTAAACTTCCTCACAGATTAGGCGTGGCGTGTGGTATTATATCAATATACACCTTAGTATTCTGGGAGTGAGGAAGGATTTAGGCTTTCTGAATCCTAGTCAAGTATGAGTCTAAAGTCTATTGTTTCCTTGTTGCTTAGCCTTCTCCTTGATGCATTCCTCGCTAGATTGTGTGGGTTATAACAGCCTAAAGCTCAGAAAAGTGGAGATGATTATCAGAATTTGAAATGCTGTGACATTTTGCTGCCAAGAAGTAATTGATTTATTAGAGACATTACAATAAATGCACAATTCAACTTAAGAGATTCCTTTGAACTTGTTCAGTATCAAATCCTGTGGGAGACTAATTTCTTTCAGAACCATGGAGAGAAACTCCCTTTCATTCTGATTCCATTGGCCTTGGAGAAGTAAATTCCAATCCAGTGGCCACCGTATGACTCAATTTCGTAGCTTTAGCGATTCCACCTGGCAAGTACCAGAATGTTAATGCATTACTGTGCACTCATGTTGCCACACAGTGGAGTGAGGGACAGGATGCTGCTGCTGCTGCTGCTAAGTCGCTTCAGTCATGTCTGACTCTGTGCGACTCCAGAGACAGAATCCCACCAGATTCCCCCGTCCCTGGGATTCTCCAGGCAAGAACACTGGGGTGGGTTGCCATTTCCTTCTCCAATGCAGGAAAGTGAAAAGTGAAAATGAAGTCACTCAGTCGTGTCCGACTCTTCGCGACCCCATGGACTGCAGCCTACCAGGCTCCTCCGTCCATGGTATTCTCCAGGCAAGAGTACTGGAGTGGGGTGTCATTGCCTTCTCTGCAGGGACAGGATAGGATGACTTATATTATTATCCTTACTATCATTCTGTTGCTAAACATAAGGATAATACCTTGCAGCAAGTCAGATAAAACACAGAATATTTCAGAAGACATTTGAATTTTTCCTAACAAGCAACTTCTTAGTAATGCTGTACTTCAAAACTCTATGCAAGAAGCTGTAATTGAGTTCAGTGGTTCCACACCTGAGCAATGAACCAAGCAGACTAAATGCTTAGAGCTAATGAAAATCTTGTTGTTGAAAGCAGTGAGGCCCCAGTGGGCCATGGGGTAAAATACTGGGACGATTAGGCTCTCTGCCTTAATGGTTGTGAACTAATATACTTACCCTAACCAGCTAAAAACCTGTAGTCAATTCCCAGTTGCTTTGGGCATCTGTTCAAAAACTTTTTAAAAATAGAGACACAGTCTTAATCTAGGATACTCTTTGCTTCTTTAGTCTGTATTTACTGATTATTAATTTTCCAGAGCAACTTTATTACTTCTCATGCATGTGACAAAATAAATGAAAACTAATAATGGGGTAATTCAGAACCTTGGCTGAGTAACTCACATTAGACTGGAGTATAGAAGACATATCCATGTTGGTGGGGTAGTGGGATGAGTTGGGAGATTGGAACTGACATATATATGCTGCTGATACTATGTATAAGATAGATAACTAATGAGAACCTACTTTATAGCACAGGGAGCTTCATTCAATGCTCTATGGTAATCTAAATAGGAAGGAAATCAGAAAATAAGGAATACACATACTCATATAGCTGCATCACTTTGCTTTACAGCAAAAACTAACACAACATTGTAAAGCAACTATACTCCAATTAAAATAAATAAAGTTTCTGGTTAGAGCATTAAAAAAGAATCCATATCCATATTGATGCCAGACTTTAAACTATTTATAGAATATAAGATGATATAGGTCTCAGGTAACATGCAGTCCATGTCATCAGTAGGGAAACCGTCTTCCTATAGCTAAGGAGATTTGGATCATCAGAACAGCATCACTTGCCTGAGGTCTCAGGAATAAACATGTGGATTATGCTTAGGACTTGTTTGGGAAAAAAAAGAGGGCAAGCTTTAATATGATGTACGTTGTCTTTTTTATTATTATTATTATTATTATTATTATTTGGAAAAGCTGCAATGTGTCCTTCCTACTTAACAAAGCATTCATACAACTGAACATCATTCCCTTTCACCCTTTATCCAAAAGAAACTTAAAGCTTATAATCAGAATGTACGCTGGCATTTATTATTGCCTTTTGAGGTATGTATTCTGCTTTCCTTGGACCTTACTCTGTGTGTTTACCTTGCTCTTTGATTTTGTGTGTTCATTGTAAGATGCCTCAAATTTATTGTGGAGATTGTGGAATATAAATAATTGTGAATAACTTGGTAAAGATACACATTTATATATATATATATACATAATGTAGCATGTATAAACATATATATAACACAAATTATGTATAATCTAATGTTTTAATTATGCCCTGGGCCACTGATGACTCGTGCTTTTTATACATGTGGATCATTTGTTTATTTTAAAACTTCAGTGTGAAGGAGGATTGCTCATTATTTGTCCATCAAGAAAACATGATGGGGAAGAAGGATATTAAAAATTAAATCAAAGAAATACGAATTTCATTAGTGTAGATGTCGGCCATCTAAGAGAGGCAAGATTTTTATTGAGAACAGAAATGTTTTTTAAATATTATGGGAAAATTTGAGTTATTAGAATTTAACATTTAACTTGTCAGTTGGATTAATGGATTCAAAGCAAAGAAAAACTTGGGCGTTTCAGTTATTCAGTTCAAACAATTACATTAATTAAGGAAGCTGAATTCACTTTTTATTCCCGATTTTATTTATTTTGCCATTCATTTATTGAGTGCCTGCCATGTTCCAGGCGCTCTGTATTGTCTGAGTATGATGAGAAAAAGAGAATTGCTTTTCTCATGGAGTTTTCAGGAGGCTCCACCCTTTGTTAACATAGAATGCAATGAATTGTTGTAAGATGCTGGAGAAACAGAAAAGGGGGTCAAAATTGACCTGGTTCAAGGTGGAGGAGTCAGGGGAGGCTTCTAGATTGGGTCTAGATGTAAAGGGCTGACTGGAGTTAGCTGTGTGAAGACTGAGATTCTGCCACTCTGCCAATCCAAGGAACCAGAATGGATGCACAAGAGAAAATTCTGGGGAGAGGCGACTGGCACAAAGATCCTAACACAATTTATTGATGTCAGTGCTTGAAAGATTGGGGTGGGTAGGCAAAGACTGAGCGTGTTTGACTGTGTGATGCCCATGAGTGTGTGTGAGAGAGAGTGACTGATTGCTTGACTGGGTACCTTACAGTAAACATAAGCTTGCTGGAGCTATTCATGCCAGTCCTGAAGGTCCTTGCTTGATACACTCAAGTAAGGATTATACACACTGCTAACCTGAATGAAAAGGGAATACTTTAAAATATTATAAGCCAAGGAAATTTGCACTTCTGAAAAGATAAGGAAGTTATATTGAAAGACGTTCTGGACAGAACTGGCATCCTCTACTCTAGTCATTTCAGGGGACCAGTGAGGATGGCCTGAATTAAGGTAATTTGCTGTGATGATGGGGAAGGTAGTACAGACTTGAATGCTTTTTTCACCAGTAAAGACCCATGGGATTCAGTGACTCATATGGAGAGTAAGGAAACTGAAGAAGGATGGGAGAAGTCCTTGATTGTGGAATAGTGTAGCATAACGGTTTAGCACTGAGAGCTGATTTGGCTATGTTAAAATCGGACTGACCATGACATGTGTCTTAACCTCTCTGTGTCGCAATTTTTCACCTGAAATCAGAGGTGGTAATAATAGAAATGTTATTTCGCATGCACTTCCAGAAAGTTATTGGAAAATCTGATACTCTTCCTTAAATCTTCTTAAAGGCCCATGAATACCCGTTTAAGAGCTTTTAGAATATATTATAAAAGGGAGACTGATTGGGTTTGGAGAGAAAGGTGATTCATTCAGTATGGAACTTCACATTCACTTTGTATCATGTATTCACATCTAATAAATTATTTCCTAACCTGTGAAGATGAAAGAGAATAAGAACATCCTTAAGGAGGATGAAATTATCCAGTAGATGTTGGAGATGATTAGCAAGGGCATTTGGGAGGCAGAGAGAAGTTGACAGTCATGTTAAGTCAAACATGGCTTTTAAAGAAGCTACTAAACAGTGATGGATTATTATTAAAGGCAAAGATTAGCCAAGAAGTGAAGCAGGCAACTTCAAAGGAACAATAAAAATGGACGAAAATGTGTTTAAATCTTTAAAGTAAGAGGACAAATGATAGAAATTTTATATAACTGAACAGCTTCCCCTAAACAAGTAGTTCTGATCTGCCCTGGATTCCAGGAATGCAAGCTCTAGGTTTCCCAGGCCAGAGGAGGAAAAACAAAAAACAAATCTTCTCATAATTTTCCAAAAGTGTGTCCTGAGCAGCTGGACACAAACAAAAGGACCTGAGTTCCTAATTTCTTGTAAATCTGACACCTTTATCATCACCAAAGTACGAGTTCACAGCACCACCTCCATCCCCTGTTCTCCTTTGTTGTTCAGTCGCAAAGTCTTGTCTGACTCTTCAAGACCCCATGGACTGTAGCATGCCGGCCTTCCCTGTCCTTGATGTCTCCTGGAGTTTGCTTAAACTCATGTCCATTGAGTCGGTGATGCCATCCAACCATCTCATCCTCTGTCACCCCCTTCTCCTGCCCTCAATCTTTCCCAGAATCAGGGTCTTTTCCAATGAGTCAGCTCTTTGGATCAGGTGGCCAAAGTATTGGAGTTTCAGCGTGAGCATCAGTCCTTCCAGTGCACATTCAGGGCTGGTTTCCTTTTGAGTTGACTACTGAATTGAATATGGTAAAGTTCTGTTATCAGATGTCTCTCCGCCGTTTTCTGCTGCTACCAGTACTGGGAAAACATGGGCACCTTTCCTGGAAAGAGTTTCAGAAAAAAAGAAGAAGGAGAGGGAGAAGGGAGAAAGAAGAAGGAGTGGGAGAGGAAAGAAATGATACATTTGGTCCTCCACTGTATGGATATGGTTTATCATCTGATGCTATAAATTAAGACTACTTATTTTATTTGAGAATCTCAGAATAAGTTACTCAAAATGAGGTAAACTCTTCCTCTAAGGACACCAGTAATTTCTTAGCATCAACTCCCAGGGCATCTTTTCAGTATTCTTTCAGCTGAAATTGATGTCTTTGCCACCGCTCTTTTTTGATCTTTTTTTCTCATTTTTCATGAAACAACTCTCTCCTGACATTCACCTAGCTCTGACCCACTCCATCTAAGTCCCCTTTGTTTAATAACCTAAATCCTTCTCATAAATCAAAAATGCCGACTCTCCTCTGGGTTTCAACTTTGAGCTTCTTCCCTTCATGTTTCCCCAGGTGATGCTATCAACCATGGCATGAGCTGGAGATCCTGATGTGGGCAGACATCAGAGTGTGCCCACCTCTAAATTCCCACATGATTACAAGCTGTCTAGTGAACATCTTAACCTGTATGTCCTGAAGACATCTTGAACTCAACCTATTTCAAACTCTTCTTATTATCTTCTGTATCTAGCTGGGTTCTTGGTCTCAGTCAGCAGAAATTGACTCAGTTTGACTTAACAGAAGAGGAATTGATTGCAACTATGTTGTACAGCTCAGGAAATTGACAGAGGGCTGATTAAAAAATGGGAAGGATGTCAATATGCAGGTAAAAAATCACAATACAAGAAGAGTCTTGCCAGGGCCTAGCGGCCACCATGGCCAACATAGGGACTGTTCTTGGCACTACTGTGGTCCTTATGACACCTTTGAGCACCAGGCATCCCAACAAGAATGACTCCCACACTGCCCCTGCCTCTTTTCATCACTCAATATAGAGGCAGAGTTCTTGAGAAGAGCACCTAGCAAGCAGAGGCCAGGCAATGTGCCCATTCTCCAGCTACTGGAGTGGAAGAGCACAGCTCTTTGGTCTTACCAGATGTCAGACTAGACTCACACTGTCTAGGGTTTCTGATATTTAGGAAAAAGCTTCAGAGTCCAAGTAATAGCTTGAAAGAGTGGGAAATGCACACTGCATGTTCCGTAAGATAAATCAACCCCTCTGGTATTTCTCATCTCAACAAATGACACCAACATGCATTTGGTCAACAAAGCTCAGAATCATCTGCAACTCTTTTGTAAAAAGAAAAAAAGTCTCATCATTTATTTACTGGCTACACCATGAAGCATGTGGTATCTTAGTTCCCCAACCAGGCATTTAACTTGTGCTTCCTTCTGTGGAAACACAGAGTCCTAACCACTGGACCACCAGGGAAGACCCAAGTATGTCTTTCTCTTTATGGTATGCAGCTACTTTGTTGGTGTTGTTTGTTTAAGTCACTAAGCCTTAAAATTTTATTGACAAAATAGTCCTTAAATCATTCCACTCTACTTTTTCTATTTAGATCAACCTGTGCCATTTCTAGAGGACTTTAAATGCTTTCAACCAATGATGGGGTGAACGGTATAAAGGCTGTGGATGCCGTGTGTACAAATCATACTTCTGTCAGTCACTAGCTGGGTGACTTTAAGCACTTTCCCTCACCTTGCTCTGTGTTGTGTATTGAATAATGTTAATAATAGTACTTGTCGCCTAGGATTGCTGCAGTGACTGGTTGAGGCCGTCTTGTTAAAGCGCTGTGAATGCTTACAAACAATAGTCATGCCCTACACGTCAGGTAAGGCTGAAAGTGAAGAGTGGTGGTGGTGAGTTGATGATGATGATAATAATGGTGGCAGTAATGGTAGTAACTTCCTCTGACTAGTACTCTCTCCAGTATGCAGTCTTTATTGCTATCGGCATTATCTTTCCAAAGTAAGAATTTGATTTTGCTATTGTCCTGCTTGGAATCCTTTCGTGGCTCCCATTTCCTACGAGATAAACTCCAAACGCTTTAGTGAGATTTAGAGATTCCTGCAAAAGGGGACCCTGAATTATTTTTCTACGTGTCTTCTGCCACTTGTCCTCACTCATGTTGTGCTAGAGGAACATGGATCAACTCATCCCTCAGCATTTTATACATTTTACTTCTAGTGTTCACACACAGGCTGTTTCTGCCTCCTACATAACCGTCTCTTTTGTAGCCCTGGAAGACCAAGCACATGGCAGCTATGCATTCCCCCTCTGGCCTCCTCCCTGCATGCCCATCACAGTTGGTCCATGAACATGGCATGGTGAACATACAGAGTATTTGTTCCATAGATTGTCAACAAATTCTACACCTGCTGCTGTGCCCTTTCCCTGAGTGTTCCTGTCTTATTCATTTCTGCTTCTGTTTTGTGGAACTGGCACACTGTAGGTACTCAGGGAATGGCTAATCAACTCCTGTATTAATGAACACATCTGTAAGGACTCCGTGAAGACCCAGAGGAGTCCAGGAAGAGGTGTTGCTACTTGTTCCCAATGAGTGCACTGTGTCGTACCGGCTACACTTGGCACTGGAGTGGACAAGCAGAGCACTTGATTCCTGCAGCTCTGCTTTAATTGTTTCCAGTAGGTACTTGGCACCATGCACCTTGCTAGATATTAATACTTTAACAGAATATCGGGAAGACACGCTCTCTTTTTCTGAAGGAATTTTCATTTCGGTAGACTCTAGTCTACTTCTTTAGTAGATTAGCAGACATCATCTGTATGGGACTCTGGAGCCAAATTTGCAATCACCATTAAGGGGAAGAGCCCAAAGACTGTGAATTTCCTAGTACAATATTCTGAAACTGCCATCACTGCCTTTATAAACACAGGTGCCATATGAAAAAGCTCTATGTTCCTTGGAAGAACCAGGACAAGTGTGTTTTCTCTGGATTTAAGAAGCTGTAGAAATTTGCCTGCCTTCCTGCCAAAATAAAGTCACACACCCTAATCAGGCTAACTGCCACTCTCTTTATTGTATTTGAAAACAGTAAGTACTATTGGATGAAACTAAATTATCTAATTGGAAGAGAGAAAAAGAGACCAGCTGAATTTAGAATATAATTCTTATGATATTTAATTATTGAAAAAGGATAATTTTATACAAATGCATGGACTTTCTATTTGTTGAATATGCCACACTACCCAGAAAGAATTCCCTGGAAGTATTAAGTTCTGGGGACCAGTGTTGGGAAAATCCTGGTCTAAAATGCTTCCATGGTCTGATTTGAGAATGAAGGATTTTAGCAAGTACTTGGAAATTATAAATCATTCTCTAATTAACAAATGTGCTACAGCAGAGACACAGCCCCATCATATCATGGGTCTAAAAGAATTGCATGGATTTCCTGTAGTCAGAGCAAACACCCTCAAGTTCTCCATTGCCACAGGGCAACCATCACTGCTCTAGAATCTGATGCCTCCACTCTTTTATCCTCCGGCAGTGACAGCACCCTTGCCTGTGAGCTGCTTAATGAATGTTATGTATGTTAGTACTGTGGAAAATCATTTCATCTCAGCATCTCCTATGCATGCAGTTGAACTAAAATAAGAGAAGGATTCTGTACATCAAATATTTTATTTTTGACAGCCTCTCTGGAAAGGACTGAGTGTTGGGATAACCGTGGTTTCTTCTGCCTCATATCCTGTGTCCACTCACCAAAAGGGGGAAATTCCACAAAAATGCCTGTCTCCTTCCTAGGGATGGAGAAGAAGGAGTTGTCCCTCCTGTCTCTACTTTCCTCTCTTGGAGGAGAAAGAGTGATACTGAGTTGACCTCTAGATTGTTGACCAGTTCCAAAGCAGAATTCTCTCCCCTTGTTCTCTTTGGACCCTCATTTTTATGTGTGTCGAAGGCACTTACAGAAGCCTGGGTTCCGACAGTAACAAGCAGGTGGGTCTCTGTTATCGCTAAGACTTTCCAACAACTACTGGCTAGGTAGACCAGATGGCTCGAGAAGAGCTGCTCTTTTTCTGTTCATGTAGGAGGGAACAGGAAGTTCCTTTGCCTGCAGGCATGCTGCACTCTGGATCCCCCTGTCCTGGCAGTAAAGCTGGTGTAGCCCTTGACCCCACCTGAAGTTTGATCTTGACCAAGAGTACCTGAAAGGAAAGCCCAGAGAAGAACAAGCTCCCTAAACATCAAGCTGCATTTTTTAAAAATTTACAGTATTTGTAATTCTACTGTATGAATTCAATGAACCATTAAATATATATATATATATATTTTTTTTTTTTGGCTAAAAAAATATCAGTTATAGATACTGGGTCTTCAGGAAGGTTAACACAGTGTTATTAATGTATTTGTGTCACTGTGAACCTACACTATACACCATCACACCATCCGGTTACGCGTTGCAATTTAGGAGGTGACATTCCTATGAAACTGTGTACCTGGCCTTCTGTTTTCTGCTCATTTTTTGGTGTTAATTTCTGTTGATTTGAATTTTACTGAAGTCTGCCTCAGCACAGCAGGTTCTTCTGCTGAAACTGTTCATTGTGACAGTCTTATGATGGCATCTGATCTGTTATTCTTCCAGTTCCTCTAAAAAAATCTTGCATCTGTGTTCAGTTCTATAGAAATAGAAGAATTTCTTAACAAAAACAGAAAACAAAACAAAAAAACTCTTATGTGCTGAATGTCGGAAGACACTGCATGTTTGAACATCGTATACCCTCTCTGTTGCTCCCTGCTCACTCCTTCCCAGCACGTGTGCCTTAATGCAGATGCGTACGCAGAAGTGTATATGTGTCCATGCACATGTGGACCTATCAACCAACCTACCAACACACATGCATGCACGCATTTTCTGCAGGAGACATTGAAGATTTTGCTTTTCTCTTTAATGTTCACTTTTCACTTTTCTTCCTCAAGAGAGGAGATTTTCATCCATCAGAGCATCTCTCTTAAATTAGCCTTGCGTTTATAATGCATGTAAAGATTTTTTCCAGCGCTGGTCTAATGAAAAATGATACCCCAAATTAGTGATTGCTGCCTTCCAATTATCCCATTGCTCATGATTCTGTTACACCACAAATAGTTATCCGCTTCCCTCCCCAGTAACGACATAAATGGGCTGTTGTAATCGACTCCAAAACGAATGACCAGGTCTGGCTAATTTTGCTGTATATATAGTTTTATGTATATATAGTTTTTAAAATGTCAATTATTAGAAGAAGACTGTCTGGTTAGTGTGTGTGGTCCCAGTCATCCAAGGAGCCTCCACATCTCTAGCATGGAAGAGGGTTGGAATTTCGTTTTCCAAGAGCATGGCTTCTCTGAGAGCTGGGAGAGAGCCCAAGAGAGGGCAGGCAGGGGTTAGGGGGCTCAGGAGCATTCATCACTTTCACGTTATATTGTGGCTTGGATTTTCCAGTGCTGACCCTGCTTTGTGCTCAGGCAAATCACGGGTTGTGGCACTTAAAAGCAGACAGCTGCACTGGACTTGATTCATCCTAGTCACACATAATGGCCACACTTGGCTATTAATCTCTTTTTCCACCCTAGAAATAAAGAGAAGGGGAAGAAGGAAGTCAAATCTAAGTGGTTGTGCCTTAGATGTTAAGAGGACTGTTGAAGTCAGTCAACCGCAGGCTTTGGGGTAGCCCACTAGATTCCAGATGTCCTGGAGACAGAAATAAAGAGACTTTGCAGGAGCCCTGGTCACCACGCTAGACCCTGGGACTGTTCCCAAGCTCTCTTCTCACACTGAGGTTGTCATCATGTCCTGCCCATGGGGAGCACACATCACAGCGAGCACGGGCAAGATGGAACAGGTTGGACTGCAGAGGAGCCAGAGATGCAGGAATCAGCCAATGGGCAGCAGATATACCAATATGTCAGTTTGCCTGTTTCCATCAGCCCAGACCTCTCCATGGAAACCCCATCAAGTCTCAGGTGACTCAGGCAGCTTTCTGTCTTTGGTTTGGCTTTGGTGTCATGGCTCCCCGAGGAACCCACAAGACGAGAGCAGGTGGAGACCCTGCTCCTCATCCAGGTGCTCACTGCGTGGGACTGCCCACTTCCGCTTCCTCACCCCACCCTGACCTTTGGGTCATAGCATCACAGCCCTGCCTCATACTTTTTTATTTATTTAATTTTTTTTAAATTTTATTTTATTTTTAAACTTTACAATATTGTATTAGTTTTGCCAAATATCGAAATGAATCCACCACAGGTATACCTGTGTTCCCCATCCTGAACCCTCCTCCCTCCTCCCTCCCCATACCCTCCCTCTGGGTCGTCCCAGTGTACCAGCCCCAAGCATCCAGCATCGTGCATCGAACCTGGACTGGTGACTCGTTTCATACATGATATTACACATGTTTCAATGCCATTCTCCCAAATCTCCCCACCCACCTCTCCCTCTCCCACAGAGTCCATAAGACTGATCTATACATCAGTGTCTCTTTTGCTGTCTCGTTGGAATTTAGAAAGATGGTAACAGTAACTTTTTTATTTATTGATATGAAAACATTTTCATTTAAATTGCCTAATTTGAGTCTCACAAAACTCTATAAGGCAAGACAGCTATGATAGTTTCTAGTTTATAAATAAAGACAATAATCTTCAAGATATCAATCCTTTGGCCCCAAGTGCACTGGCGCTGGGAGTCCTGTGGTTCTACCCCAGCGATTCTGCCCTGGTTTCAGTGCTGCTATCTCGGGTGCCCTGGCCAGGGCTTCTTGTGATCTTACATGGGAGGGTCTAAGAGCTGGTGTGACTGGCTGTGGACTGCATACGTCATCCTCTCAGAGAGGCGTGGTGGTGGCTGGTATGTGGACAAAGCTTCTTGCTTGGTCCTACATCCAGGGAAGCACTGTGAGTCCCTGAAGGCCACTGTCTACGTCCACCAGTCTAACCTTCCCCACCGTGTGCAGGATGGGAACGGAGCTGGTCAACCTCTGGCCTCTCTACCCTCACCAGGAAAACATCTCTGGAGACCTTCTCAGAGTCTTGCTTCTCTTTTCTTCATTCTCAGTGGGAAGGAAATTGCTCAGATGGTGTAATTTTTTTTTTAAGGCTCTGGTGCCCTGGAAAAAAACAGATGATAAGTCTGCAAGTATGTTCCATGCACCGTGGCTGCTCTCTTGCGTCCCCCACTGACTTCGTGTTTTTCTTAGCTGTTCTGTTTTAGTTTGTACCAACACAGACTCCCTCCACCTCACATATCTCTTCAGGGTGAAATGCCTGCTCAGTAAGCTTTGGAAAGGCAGTATATTTTAGGCAGCCTGATAAAAGGCTCTAATCGCCCCAGATTAATGCATTCATTCCTAGCCAATTGAAGGATTCATTCCAGTGCTCAGGCGGAGGCTCCTCTGATGGACTTGCCCTGGGTAATGAGCCATTCAGCAGCTGCTCCCCTGCACTGCTGGGAACCTGCAGAGTGGGCCGCGAGAGGGAGCCAGGCAGTCGTAGGTGAACTGCAAAGGAGAGCGGGTGTCTGGGTACCTCTGACCCTGGAGGGAAGTCGTGGGAGCAGGAAGGTGCTGGTAGCCATGATCTCTGCCTCTCAAGCGGGAGGTGGGAAGCATCTGGTGGGGATGTGCCAAGGAATGTGGCCACTCAGATGGCACACGAGCCGCTAAAGGCTGGGAGATGAGGTTCACGGTGGACAAAGGATGTCTAGGTTTTGAAAGCAAAGCCCAGTCGTGCAACCAGAGAAGAGTGTATGCTGGAGGAGCTTCTAAACAACTGTGCTCTGTGCCCCTAACTCACCTCTCTACGTGGACATTTCCAAAGAGGGAACGAGAGACATAGAGACAGAGGAAAAGTTAGGAGACTTCCTAGGGGTTGGCTGGCCTGGAGTCTCTAGGAGTGGGCGTGTGGTGTGTGAAGGGGAGTTTCCCCTGCCAGGACACTTGATGATGTCTGGAGACAGCTGTGGTTGTCCAGAATTTCAGGTGGAGAAAGAGAGATGATACTGGCATCTAGTGGGTGAAGCCCAAGGATGCTGGTAAACATCCTGCAAAGGACAGAATAGTCCCCAACACAACAGAGGAGCATCCGCTCCCCAAACCAGGAGTGCCAAGGCTGGGAGCCGGCTAGCCCAAACCTACGCTATTGCCAGTGAGACAGAGGAAGCAGGGCGAAAGCGATGGGCTCAGGGTTACGCAGATGGAGGGTGGAGGAGTTGGGAGGGCGGCAGCCTGCGGTCTGTCCCTCTCACCTCCATGATGCCCCTAGATCCAGGAGGCCTGCTTTCCAGTTCTGCACTGCACTGATAAGTGGTCTCAGAAGCAAAGTCGACCTCCCCTCCTGGACCACAGAGCACCTTTCCAGCCCCTGTCCCAGTAAGGAAAACACCACCGCCTGCCTTTATGAACACACGTCGGTGCCTACCCACTTTGGTCCAGGCAGATCTCTTCTGGGGGATTAGCTTATTATCTTTGTTATGCATTTTAGAAGCGGTTGCTACTGCTGATAAAAATAGGAATTGCCAGAGGAGCTAGCACCAGACGTTATGAGATGCTGACGCTCTGAGTTGTTGGAAATGGTTCCCCATGAGGGTAGAAAGGAGACCCCTTGCGTGCACATAACTATATCTCACAATTATTAAATATTGATTCATCTCAACAGGGGTCTGAGCCTGATTCCACATGGAGGCCAGTGCATTAACTGTTGTTGATCTCATCTGAACCCCCTGGCATCACACCCTTGACTATCTCTGCTGACCCTTGTTGCCAGACTGACAGTGTGGAGGGGAACCAATTCCTTACCCCCCATTTTGACAAGAGAAATAAGTATATATGAGTTTATATCGGGAGTCTAGGGTTCCTGGGGTGTGGGCGCTAGAGCTTCATAAACAAAGAAAAGAAATCAGTCTGTAACAGTCATTACAGGGACTTAGATTAGTATCAGTGTCCGGAGCAATCATAAACATTTCCTGGGACCTGTGTTTGATGGTTGGGGGAAGAGTGGTCAGGGGAACAGAAGGAGAGAGGGGCCAAAGATAAGAACAAATATTCAAGTCCAGAGTGTGTGCTTAATGGAACTGAGATTTATTTTTCTGTGTGTCTTTTTAAGCCTCTAGATAGATCACAAAAAATACAGCCAGCCAGGAAAGAAATAGCCCAAATGTAATTTAAAGGCTGACTTTTTAAACCAATACTTCAGCTTAGAGACACCTGTCCTGGTCCCTTGAAGATGCCCAGCTCAGGGGAGGAGTATTCAAGCTGCTGATTTATCTTCAGGCGCACAGACCTATTTGTAATGTGTTGCCCAGTGGCAGGCTTTTGTTTAGCTTTTCTATGCAACTGTACACACCCTTCTCTGTGGAAGGAGAACAGCCCCGTAGGCCATTGTTTCCTCCGACGTCCTGACACCTCAGAAGACACAGAGCCTGGCCATCCACGTCAACACTTTCTCTGGCTTCATAACAGGCAGAAAATTCCAAAATAGGAGATACAGCCGCCCTGCCCTCTGACGTACAACTGAGAGGTGTGTATGCACACCCAGGACGTGTGTGTAGCTTTGGGAGTACAGGTGGCAGTAACAGAATGTCCATGGAAACTTTACCGCAAATATGTCTTTTACTTACCAGGGAGCCACAGCAAAGACAGGCCTGATTCAGTCCAGACATACATGTCACACACATGTCAGACACAACACATGTAACCCATGCAACACATGTCATGCATGTCACACACATGTGCACGAACACCTCTCGGTTATGGGTTAGAGGGCAGGGCGTCTGTATCTCCTATTTTGGAATTTTCTGCCTGTTACGAAGCCACAGAAAGGATTGATGCAGATGGCCAGGCTCTGTGTCTTCTGAGGCATCAGGACATCAGAGGAAGCAATGGCTTATGGGGCTCTTCTCCGTCCACAGAGAAGGGTGTAAAAGAGTCGCACAGAAAAGCTAAACAGAACCTGCCAGCGAGCATCTGTTGTCTGCAAGGACCCTTGCTCCTTGTTGGGGCAGGCACAAGTGAAGCCTGGAAAAAAAATAACACAAATATGATAGAGCTGTCCTTGTGGGTCACGTGTTCAAGTGAGGGTGTGCTGTCCACATACCAACGATGCAAAATGGGATCTGTTTTCTGGGAGTGGTGTTTGAAAAATTTACTTTATTCAAAGATAGTTGATGTTGAATGTGTTAATTGCTGCTGTACTGCACAGTGACTTAGTTTCGTAATATTATTTTCTATTATGGTTTATTGCAGGATAAAGGAACATATAGTTCCCTGTGCTATAGAGTAAGACTTAGTTGTTTATCCATTCTCTATAAAATTGTTTTCATCTACTAGTTCCAAGCTCCCAGTCCATCCCTCCCCCGTCCCCTCCTCCTTGGCAACCGCGAGTGTGTTCTCTATGTCTGTGAGTCTGTTTCTGTTTCATAGAGAAGTTCATTTGAGTCATATTTTGGATTCCATATGTAAGTGTTGTTCTGTGGTATTTGTCTTTTCTTTCTGATTTACTTCACTTAGTTTGATAATTTCTAGGTCCATCCATGTTGTTGCAAATGGCATTACTTCCTTATTTTTTATGACTGTATGACTAATATACTATTGTATGTATATATATAATTCTGCATCTTCTTTGTCCAGTCATCTGTTGATGGACAGTTAAGTTGTTTCCATGTCTTGGCTATTGTGATTAGTGCTGCTGTGAACCCTGGGGTGCATTTATCTTTCTGATATATAGTGGCTCGAACTATAAAGAATATGCCTGCAGTGCAGGAGACCTGGGTTCAGTCTCTGGGTGGGGAATATCCCCTGGAGAAGGGAATGACAGCCCACTCCAGTATTACTACCTGGAGAATTCCATGGACAGAGGAGCCTGCCAGGCTACAGTCCATGGGGTCACAAAGAGTTGGACAGGACTGAGCAGCTTCCACTTTACTCGTCTGTCCAGATAGATGCTCAGGAGCGGGGTTGCTGGATCATACGGCAGCCCTGTTTTTAGTTTTTTGAGGCACCTTCATACTGTTTTCCATGGTGGCTGCACCAACTTACAGTCTCACCAACAGTGTAGGAGGCCTCCATATGTGAGTGTTTTGAATGAAGGACAGTGAGAGCTGAAGAAGGGGGAAGTTGATTGTGACCAGGAAAGGTCGTGTATTCAGCATGCGTGCACTGAGCCCCTACTGTGTGTTGGGCACTGTCTTGGGTGACAGAGATACAGAGGGGATGAATGAAGTTTAGGGTTTAATGAGAAGAGATAAGTAACAATAAACAAATAAATGGCGAGTTTCAGAGAATGAATATGAACCATAAAATAACTAAAGCAGGTAACTGGGATGGGGCTGGGAGCTCTTTGAGATATTGTGCTCAGGAAGAATGCAGAATATGTTACAACTGAAATGAGAACTGAGTGATAGACGGGTATCCACATGGAGATCTGGGGACAGAGCATTTTAGGGAGGGGACAGAAGCAGCAGTGGTCATGCTCAGGTCAAAATTCACCAGGGGCAGCTATGTCAAGTCTTTGAGTCATGATGTGAACTTTGACTGTCATTCTAAGGGCACTCAGGTGCCATGAGAGGTTTTTCAGCACAGGGTGATCTGATTTATGTTGTGGTTTTTAACTGATCCACGTGTGATGCCGAAAATGGAATGTCCATGTAAATAGCTGAAAAAAAGAACAGAAGGCATCGAGGCAGAATGAGGGTTATTTTTGAGATAAAGTCTATGGGGCTTAATAAGTGGATGTAGAGTTTGAAGCAAAGGGAGACATGATGGACAATTGCTACAGCTTTGTCCTTGACAGGGAGACAGTGATGGTGTCATGAACTAGGGTGGGACAATTAGGACCAGGAGGCGAGGAATCTAGACCTCTCTTTGGGACATAGCAAGTGAACTTGTCTATTTAACAACTAAAGATCAGGCCACCTTGCTATCATTTATTTAGCACACACTGTATACCTGGTATTATTCTAGGCTCTTAAGTGTATGACCTCATTGAATCCCCAGGATAACCTGATGGGAAGAAGAAGGTGAGACTCTTTGATGAGCACAGATAGCCAAGTGCTATTCAAACACTCGTCTCTCGCAGCTCTTATGGGTGAGGGCAGAGGCTGGCAAGGAGACCATACAATGGTATGTCCAAGTGGTCAGGCGCCCTCCTCCTCTCTGCACCAGGAGAGGAGAGCTCTCCTCCCAACTGGTACCAGGGAGCAGACGGCCTCCTGTTAAGTTTCACTGACATCCTGACAAGCCCATTTCCACCTGCTGTGAGCTGATGAGGGAGAGAGAGAGCTATTGTCGAATTCCCAGCTTGCCCTTTTCGATATAAAGTTCACTTGTGGTCTTTTTTTTTAACTCAGGTTGCTAATGCATCCTGTTCTCCAGAGTGTGAGGGACCCAGCTTCCCTCGTAGCCTTTAATTAGTTTCTGGATGATAACATCTTCACCGAGAAGCAACTGGTGGCGTCCTCCCACCGTCTCGGGGGGAGGTAAAAGAATCTAATAAAGACATTCAGTGTTTCTAGGTGATGTGTTTGACAAGCTTTGTATTAACAAGAAGTCTTGTTAGAACTTTTTTTTTCTTTCCCACCACGCTCCCTCCTTGGCCCCGGATCCCTGGTATTTCGCAGGAGAATTCACAGAACTGAGAACTTGTAGCTTCAAACAGACCAGTGCACATCTCCACCTCTAGTCCTAGAGGGGAAGAGACTTCACCTTGATCTGTTCGCAGACCGTAACCTTTATGAGGGATTTAGTGGCAATAAAGCTTCGGAACAAAAACTCAGCTTAAAACCAACTGACAGGTTACTTTGCACAGCAGTGGGGCCACTTCCTGGGCCTCTGGATTCAAGGCCAGACAATGAAATGTTCCTTCATTCACCTTAATTATTCCCAAAGATGCTGATCACAGGGAGGGAGGTATAACTCACAGTTTAGTTTTGATGTCTGCAGCATCAGTACTTGGATGGAGAGAGGCAGAAACTCCCCTCCGAGCTCCTCTGAACTTAACCTTGCAGGTGCTTGAGGGAAGGAGAAAAGTCTGTGGAAAAATTTGGGCCATACGGCAGTCCAGGCGGGGTGGGGAGGACTCCGCGGCCACTTTCGCACTGCCGTCAGCACAATTCCCCGCTGCACATGGTTTTATAGCTTGTGTTTGAGCATGTAACTACCAGTGCTTTTAGGCAATTAGAATTAAAGTGCTGATGACGCCATCAAAGCAGCTGAGAATGGAAGCGGTCTTGGCACCACTGGCAGTCAGCAGATTGACAGCCTGGAGATGCCGGGCTCTGCAGAGCTGAGTGCAGGGCCCCTGGGAGGCAGGGCCTCTGTCCCTGCCCTGCTGCTGTGCCCCTCGGCCCCTGTCTGACCCAGATGAGGCAGCCTGGGAGTAAGGGATGATTGGAGCCTGCTCTCCTGG
Organism: Bos indicus; assembly: GCF_029378745.1. Taxonomy (NCBI): domain Eukaryota; kingdom Metazoa; phylum Chordata; class Mammalia; order Artiodactyla; family Bovidae; genus Bos; species Bos indicus. Next base: position 35,201,573 of record NC_091788.1, on the reverse strand, counting down.
GAAGCTCTCAGGGCAAGAGGGGAGTCTGAACAAAAAGAACCACTGCCAGGAATCAGGAAGATCATGGTGACATGTACAGACACATCTGCGTAATGTTTTCTCTCAGGATGGCCAAGGGTGAAGTTCATCCTGGGGTCCAGTGAACAGCCGTGCCGACTGTTGTAGAAAGACTGTTCTCTCTGCAAGGTGGGTTTCTGAGCAGAAGAAAGAACGTTCAGAACATGCAGGGACAGAGTTAGGGAACATCTTCCTGAATGGGGAGAAATAGAATCCCTGCTATGCAGGGACAATGCAGTGGGAGCATCGGAGCTGAGGACATAAAACTGAAGTAGGTAAAGGGTCCCTGCATCTAAGGCCAAGGCTGCCTGGAGGACCCAGCTGTGTGTCCTGAGCCAGATGGGGGCTGTGTCACCTTTCTCTGCAGATCTTTGAGGCTTGTGCAAAAAGTCTGTCTGGAGGATGGGGTCTAGGATACAATAAGACAGCAGTCACACTTGGGTAGCTGTCCTTAACTGGCCCCTCGAGTTTCATGGGCATCAGCTGTGTGCCTTCTTTGGAAAGTGAGAGCCACCGAAAGATACCAGAGGTTGTTGCTCAGTCGCTCAGTTGTGTCCAACTCTTTGCAGCCCGCGTGGACTTCAGCCCTCCAGGCTTCCCTGTCCTTCACTATCTCCCAGAGTTTGCTTAAATTCATATCCATTGAGTCAGTGATATTATCTAACCATTTCATCCTTTGCCACTCCCTTCTCTTGCCTTCAATCTTTCCCAGCATCGGAGTCTTTTCCAATGACTCAGTTCTTTGCATCAAGTGGCCAAAGTATTGGAGCTTCAGCTTCAGCATCAGTCCTTCCAATGAACACTCAGGACTGATCTCCTTTAGGATGGACTGGTTTGATCTCCTTGCTATCCAAGGGACTCTCAAGAGTCTTCTCCAACCACCACAGTTCAAAAGCATCAATTCTTCAGCACTCAGCTTTCTCTATGGTCCAGCTCTCATATCCATACACGACTACTGGAAAAGCCATCGATTTGATTACACCAGCTTTGACTCTGCCAGATGCCAAGGCAGAAAAAGAATCTGCTTGAAGAGGCCTGGGGGCAAGGCCTCCAAGGACGTGGCGAGGCTGTGGCTGCTGGGACCAGCAGCATGAGACAGCTCCTGGAGCATCTCCCCAGCCCCTGTGTCTGAGTGGTGTGGAGGAAGCTGGCTCTAGGTGTGCTGTCGGGAAGCCCTGGTCAGCTCTCTGGGTTGGCTTTTGCAGCAGACCCTAGTGCTGTTTATCAGGAGTGGTTGGACTCTGTATTATGTTGATTGATCACAGTAGCATTCATCCGCGGTGTAATTAGCAGTTCACTAAGTGCTTTCAGTTATGGGACGTATTTCATCTGATCCCAAAGCCCTGTAGGCCGAGCTTAGGTCTCAGATCTGCCACTTCCTAGCTCACTGGCTTTGAGCGAGTTAGTAGCTGTTTACAGCCTCAGCATTTTACGTTAAATAGGAAAATACATGGATTCAGTTCAGTTCAGTTCAGTCGCTCAGTCATGTCCAACTCTTTGTGACCCCATGAACCGCAGCACACCAGGCCTCCCTGTCCATCACCAACTCCCGGAGTCCACCCAAACCCATGTCCATTGAGTTGGTGATGCCATCCAGCCATCTCATCCTCTGTCGTCCCCTTCTCCTCCTGCCCCCAATCTTTCCCAGCATCAGGGTCTTTTCAAATGAGTCAGCTCTTCGCATCAGGTGGCCAAAGTATTGGAGTTTCAGCTTCAGCATCAGTCCTTTCAATGAACACCCAGGACTAATCTCCTTTAGGATGGACTGGTTGGATCTCCTTGAAGTCCAAGGGACTCTCAAGAGTCTTCTCCAACACCACAGTTCAAAAGCATCAATTCTTTGGTGCTCAGCTTTCTTCACAGTCCAACTCTCACATCCCTACATGACCACTGGAAAAACCATAGCCTTGACTAGACAGACTTTTGTTGGCAAAATAATGTCTCTGCTTTTCAATATGCTGTCTAGGTTGGTCATAACTTTCCTTCCAAGGAATAAGTGTCTTTTAATTTCATGGCTGAAATCACCATCTAAAGTGATTTTGGAGCCCAGAAAAATAAAGTCAGCTACTGTTTCCACTGTTTCCCCATCTATTTGCCATGAAGTGATGGGACCAGATGCCATGATCTTAGTTTTCTGAATGTTGAGCTTTAAGCCAACTTTTCCACTCTCCTCTTTCACTTTCATCAAGAGGTTCTTTAGTTCCTCTTCACTTTCTGCCATAAGGGTGGTGTCATCTACATATCTGAGGTTGTTGATATCTCTCCCAGCAATGTTCATTCCAGCTTGTGCCTCTTCCAGCCCAGCGTTTCTCACGATAAATTAGCAGGGTGACAATATACAGCCTTGCCATACTCTTTTTCCTATTTGGAACCAGTCTGTTGTTCCATGTCCCATTATTTATCAATTGTACATAAAATATTGGAGTCCTCTTTCCAATTTTCTTCATGAAATCATGTATGTGAATCAGGTTCTTGATGCCATTTTGTTGTTCCCTCATTTTCATTTTTGAGGACCTCAGTGTGTATAAATTTTAGTTGATTTCTCTCTAATAGTAGAGAAAAATCATCTCTCTACTATCATCATCATCTGTAGTCTGTCTGACTCCCTGTATGGAGACCTTGGGTTAGCTGCATCACCTCTCTGAGCGTCAGCGTCTTTGCTGTACAATGCAGGGAATGCATATGGGTTCCCTAGAGGATTTAAGAGGAAGCAGCAAGTGGCAAGGAAATTCCAAAATGGCTCAATAGTTTAAAAAAAAAATCCACCTGCTAATACAGGAGATTCAGGAGACAGGAATTCAATCCTTGGGTCGGGGAGATTCCCTGGAGGAGGCAATGGCAACCCAGTCCAGTATTCTTGCCTGGAGAATCCCATGGACAGAGGAGCCTGGCAGGCTTCAGTGCAGGGGGGTGGTAGAGAGTCAGACAGGACTGAGTGACCGAGTGCACACACACAGCAAATGTTAAGCCCCTGACAAAGCGCTTGGCGTTCAAGGTGTCCTTGCTGTCTCTCCTTCCTTCGTGAGCTGGTCCCTAAAGAGCTGAGTGTGGAGCAAGAAGCCAGTCACGTGCCTTCAACCCAAAGCAAGGTGCTTTCACACTAGAGCTGGAAAGCACTCGCTCTGTCTGGATATCGTGATGAGCAAAGATTCCCTTACATCTGCACTTTAAACAATTGATGAAGAGAGCGTTCTTAGCAATTTCTTGGATGTTGCCAAATATAACAGCGCCCTGATGGTGGCAGGTAGGTTGCTGTGAAATTCAATTTGTGCTAATATGCCCAGAAGCAGGGAAGCGTGGCGTGGGGCCCGCGTGGTGTTTACCCTCCTGCCCACGTCTCTATCAGGCATGAGGAAACCAGGTCAGGATCAGAGCTCGCAGAAACTTCCGCCTTTCAGTGGATCCTGAAAGGAACACATTCCGAACTTCGGAACCAGTGGCTTATGACTAATCCCAGATAAATCACTAGCTTTTCTCCCCAGGCTTCTTGATTTTCCCCCTGCAAACAAGAAGGGTTTTAATATGGGGAGAGAGAAAGAGTAAGATGTAAGAAATGACAAAATGATTCTGGGTAAAGAAAAAACAACCCACCCGAGGCTGTGTCATCAAGGAGCTCTCTACATTTTCAGACTCTAAATTGGGATTCTGAGTATCTAGGATCTAACCTCTCCCTTCTGGAGAGTGGAGAGAGCAAGCACAGTGCTGGGGCGGGGATAGGGGAGGCAAAGGGTCCTTTTGCAAACCCCCACCCCACACCCTGTGCATCCCATGTCCTCACCTTAGGACCCTGCTTACCTCAAAAGCACCAGTACTTCTGAAGAAGGGATGAGCACCCACTTGGGGGGTGGTCAAGCCCATCTCAGCCTCTAAACAAAGTGTCCTTCTTCTGCCCCACTGCACCTGATGTCTATATTTAGCCTCATCTGGGCCTCTAGAGATACACATTGTTAGTAATATCGATAAATCACATTTGAATAGTACTTTGTGTTGAAAATATAATTTCTCACAGTTTTATCTGATCCACAGAGCATGTGCTTTAAAAAGGCAAGACAGGTATTCATATAATTAAAATAATCTGAGAGTTAAATGATTGACATGAGTTTATACAGCTAGAAACAGTCAGCCTGGGCTTAATACTCAGGCTTCTGGGGCAAAGCTGAGGATTCTATCGAGAGATCCCACAGATCCCACGATACCTGAAGACATTTCCTATTATACAAATATTTGTCCTGGAAAAAAGGAAGAAGGGAAAAGGAATGAAGAAAAGACAAGCTGATTAGTTTTTTTTTCAGTCAAAATAAGCCAAGAGAATGCCCCTCAGTGGACTCAGCAGTGGGTTTGATGGATCATTTCTCTGTCATGATACAGGGACAGCTAGGACTCCTGGTTGTAAGAGGCGGCAGTTATAGCCTGCCTCACATGAACGCTCCCCAGGAACTGTGGCTCTGGGGTCCAGTGTACAGGGCGAGGCCAATGCAAAAGAGAAGGAAGGTTAGGAAGAGCCAGTGATGGATAGGGAAGATAACGAAACAGTTATGCAGACACTGGAAGGTCCAAAAATATGCTGATGAAACTTCTCACCCACTCTCCTGATAGAGACCGATGCTATGTAGGAATAACCAAGGTCTGTGGGTGGACAGGTGGTCACAGGGAGCTGCAAAGCCAGGTGCCCGTCATGGGAGGGTGTGTCAGCAAGACCCCAGGCAGGGAACCCACACTCCACTGCACTAACTCTGTGTGCAGAGAATACGTTTGGGATCAGACATAAGCTGCAGTCTGTCTCACCATCTGGATAACCTGGCACATATCACTAACAACTCACAAAGCCTTAGTTTCTTCATCTGTAAATCGGAATCATAATAGTGCCATCTCATAGCATTCTTGTGAAATAAAATAATGGAATCACACTTCCTATAAAATTTCTAATGCTAGACAGAAATTCACAGTCTTGGTGCATATATGAGATGGTCGAATTCTTTTTTTGTGTGTGCATCCTTGATTCAACATGCATTTCTTATTTTTCTAACCCATCTATCTGCTCATTAAAAAGAAAACACTTTAAAATTCTGCATTATAAACTCCCTACACTTTACAGATGAAGATGTACCTTCACCTGTAAAGTGTAGGGAAGGAAACAATGAGGGTGGCCCAGGCATCTCCGTTTGCCTAGAACTTTTCTGGGTTTAGCACTGAAATTCCCATGTTCTGGGAATCGCCTTGAGTGCTGTGTGTGCTTAGTCACTCAGTCGTGTCCAACTCTTTGCGACCCCATGAACTGTAGCCCACAAGGCTTCTCTGTCCATAAGGATTCTCCAGGCAAGAGTACTGATGTGGGTTGCCATGCCTTACTCCAGGGGATCTTCCCAACCCAGGGATCGAACCCAGGTCTCCTGCATTGCAGGCAGATTCTTTCCCATCTGAGCCACCAGGGAAGCCCAACTTCCAGGTAAACCAGGATAGTTGGTCAGCTTGGAAATAATATCTACTTGTGGGATTAATGCAAGGGTAAGATAAAGTGGGGCTTCCCAGGGGGTGCAAATGATGAAGAACCCACCTGCCAATGCAGGAGATGCAGGAGACATAGGTTTGATTCCTGGGTGAGGAAGACCCCCTGGAGGGGGAAATGACAGCCCTCTCCAGTATTCTTGTCTGGGAAATCCCATGGACAGAGGAGTGGTGGGCTTCAGTTCTTGGGGTTTCAAAGAGTCGGATATGACTTACTTACTAGAAAACAACAACAATTTAATAAACAGGAACCATTGAAATTATTATATACTCTGAAAGCCTTCAAGGGCTATTTAAAGATGTTGAGGAAGTTTAGTTATTTCAATGTACTTATATTTCCATACAGCCTTGTTAAAGCACTCATTCATTCAAAACCCACGTGTTGAACACAAACTGTATTCTGGCATCATGCTGTGTGCAGAATGCTTCGTGAGCAAGACAACCAGTTGGGCTTACATTTTCCTTGCGAGAGCAGACCATATGCAATAATCTGGTATGGGGTATTCTACATCAGGAAAGATGATGGAGGAAGGCTTCATGGAGGACCTAAGATTTAAAGAGTAAGACAGACCTGGCCAGGTGAAGAGTGGGGAGAAAGGAAACTATGAAGAACCAAAGAATGACCTGCGGTGTTTGGGGAGGAAGGGAAGCCAGTGACTGGACATTCCTACACCAGGTTATGGACCCAGGCCTGGGTGTCTCTGGACACCAGGGAAGTCGAGGGTATTCCAGATGGGTCCTTTTAATTCTGAAAGACACAGGTCCCAAGGCCTTAGCTGTGGTGCAACCCTTGCTGTGAGAACAGTCCCAAGCTGCCATGGGCATCTCAGATCTTCACTGCAGAGAGGAGGTGAGTGTCAGGGGGTAGTGTGAGGAGGGGGGGATATGACATCAGCAGCAAAGGCGGCATCTAGGATCTGCACGTGTCCTCAGGAGCCTGGTCCAAGGCACTTCTGTGCATCCTCAGCCCCACAGGACCGTGAAAGGCTAATAAAGCATCTTAATTTGGATTTAATAGGGTATCTACTGTGCACTAAAAACAGCCAATTGCTATTTATTAATGATATAATTATTAGAACTTAACACCTGGGCAGTGGAGGCTACATGAAGAGTGAGGAAGTTCCCCAGAATACTGTTTAATAATTATGTTATTTAATTATTTACACATTTGAATTAAAATTCAATAAGAGCCATATTATACCTTAGCATAATACACTAACGTGGAACTCAATCCAAACAGCGTGGCTGAGGGGGTTTCCACCTTTCTTTCCAAACCTAATCTGACCATTTCCCAATTGTTCTGGTTCTATAGGGATTGATTTTCTAGATTCAGACCTCAGAAGTCAGCAGAGACGTCACATGCATCTATGTGGAAATTAGCTCATGGCCTCTTTTAAGGGTCCATGGACTCTTTGCAGATCTCAGACTCACCCCAGACCTCGATTGTGTGATCCCAGCTGCCAACAGGACAGTCCTGCCAGTCTGCTGGTCCCTTGTCATCCCCATGAGCTTGTCTAATACAGAATCAAACTAATGTTCTGCCCCAAAGAAGTTACTCGTGTAATGTAAATGAATGAGCCATCCAGCTGCTGTTGAACAGAACGGCCTTCATGTCAGACTCCAGGCTCCCGAATCCTCCACCTAGGAAATCCCCAGGCACCACAGCTTGACCTTGGCGTTGCTCTCAAACCCACCCTTTTCTTTAAAGCCCATGGTTTAACTCAGGCCTTGAAGATTACTTGTAGAAATTGGTTTCTCAGCTCAAATTTCTGTGTATTTGCTCTCTCTGACACCTTGTTACAAGCTTATTTTGTTTAAAGCATATTAATATGTATATATATTTACTATATACTTATATATAGTATTTCCTCTTTTAAACAATTTCAAATGCTTGCCATTGCCTATAGGATGGAGTTAAAACCCAGGAAGTGGGTTAATCCTTGAGTGGGTTACATTTATCTACCATTCATTTTGTGTTGACATGGCATACATATTTGCCAAGGACCGTGTGTGCATGCTCAGTCTTGTCCGACTCTTTGTGACCCTATGGACTGTACCTCACCAGGCTCCAATATCCATGGATTTCCTAGGCAAGAATACTGGAATGGGTTGCCATTTTCCCCTCCAGGGAATCTTCCTGACCCAGGGATTGAACCCATGTCTACTCATGTCTCCTGCGTTGCAGGCAGTTCTTTCCTGCTGAGCCACTAGGGAAGTCCTCACCTAATACTAAAGCTCACTTATTGCATAGTTCACATAGCTTGGAACTTCTGTAAGTGCATTTCACAAACTTAACCCTAAGTCCTGAGAAGAACCCTGTGAAGTACATGCATTTGACTTCATGACATGAAGATGTGAAGCACAGAAAGTTGAGGTGATGCGGCCAAGACTGCCCAGCTCGAGTGCTGCAGATCCAGGATCTGGACCACTGCTCTCCATTGCCTCTGGCGGTGGGTAGACTGCATCCTCCCGTGTGTCCTGGATTCCTGCCTTCCCGTCTGTGCCCGTGCACTTCTGTCCCACCTGAAGCAGCTTCACTTCCTTCACCTTCTTGACTGTATCTCCATTGTTGATCCCTACACTAGACTCTGTGGCCCAGGAGAAACTGTTCCCATACCCTCACTGGCTGTGATTCTCCCACACTAACTCACAGAACTTAATGTCTGTACTGCTGGTGTCCAGTCACACACAACCCTGTGATGCACCGGGATGTTTATAGGCAGTTTCCCCCAACAGATTGTAAGTTCATGGAGGGTCCACAAAACATATGCATTTCTGCACATCGTGCACACACCTAACCCACAGTTATGTATGCAGTAGCTGTTGACACAATGTTTTTTTTTTCTTTCAATGTGGACCCATTTTAAAGTCTTATTGAGTTTATTACAATATTGCTTCTGTTTTATGTTTTAATTTTTTGGCCATAAGGCATGTGGGACCTTAACACCCCGAGCAGGGATCAAACCTGTACCTCCTGCATTGGAAGGCCAAATCTTAACCCCTACACCATCAGGGAAGTTTCTTACTCAATGTTTGATGAGTGACTTTTGGCCCTTCCTCCTTCAGTAGCTATTCTTCCGTTAATAATGGTGCCTGGCCGTCAGAAGTCTTAATAATAGGATTTTTCTAACATCACCTCCTTTGCCTCGAATGTCTTTCCACCTCAGAACCGATTAATGTTTACTTATCTCCTGGAACTTGTCTGGGGTGTCTCATATCCAAGGAGCCCTCCCTGACATCCATCTCCAGGCTGGCTAGGGTGTCTCTCTCTGCATTTCCTCACCACCTTATCGTATACATTAAAGGGATTTGTTTCTGTTCTGGTTTGTGCATTTCTAGACTGTGGACTCCTTGAGGACAAGCACGATGTCTTTTTATCGTCATGTCCTTGGGGCTGAGCACAACACTGGTATATGGAAGTACTCAGTGAATATTGATGGATGAATGAATGAACAATGCGTAAATCAAATGAATGAACAATGCGTGAATGAAAGCAATGCAATCTCAGTATGTTTCTAACAGCCTGCTCTTGATTAGCCAAGGTAAGATGCAGGATGTATCCATGAAAACAAAATAAATTGTGAGTAGCCCTATCCATTGGCCAAAATCTTCTTATGAACATGTATTAGCCACAATCACAGTGCATCCTTGTCAATTTATTTTAATTTTACATACTGGCAGCATGTTAGAAGTTGCCACCTGGACAATGATACTTGTAATCTCCTTGCATCTTAGGCACTGTGCCAGTTTGGTTCTGATAATTGGGATTGCACCTCTGGTCAGACCACCTCACCTCTCTGCCCTGAATGGTCTGCCTTTCAAGTTCATCTCAGGGCAGTCTGCCATCTTCAAGCTCTACTCTGAGGCAGGCTTGAAAGACCAGCGAGCATTTCACCAACTTCAGCTGCATGAGTTGGATGAGTTCCAGTTGTGAGAGGAGGGAGACAATTCTAGATGATTCTTCCAAGCATGAGGTGTGATGGTCTCATTTGATATACTCACTCTGCTGACAGCTTTGGCCCAAACTGCCTCCTCTTCTACTCGGGGACTGTCCATTGTTCTCTAGTGTATGATTAGCAGATTAGCTATCATGTAAGAAGCCAGGAAAATGAACTCCCAGCAAGCCCTTCCAAAGCAAGAGTAATTCATTACCCAGCCTGATTTCCACTTAAAATGTATTTTGAGCACACTTCCAACTACAAACCCTAAATCACCCTGTGTTCACAAAGTCCATCATTTTTTATTTTATTGCGTGGCGTTGGCGTGACATAATCCCTTGCAGAGCATCTCAGAGTGCTTTACAGATCAATAAATTACTTACCTGCAGAGTTGAAGCGATGTCTGCAAGGCCAGCACCGTCATTCTGCAGCAGCCTGTCCTCTGAGAAACAGGCAAGGCTGTGCAATTGCCAAGTGGGGGCAGGATCAGGGCTAGAGCTTCAAGAATTACGTGCCAGTTAAAACTGTGTGTATAAAATGCATCAGATTTAAATGACTTAGAGAGCTTAGGAATTGGGATCCTTCAGATGGTCAGCAAATCAAGTGCTCAGTCATTAACTGATCAAGTTTCTTTCTCTTCTGGAAGTTTCAATTTAGCTTTTATAATGATACAGCCATAAATCACAATGATATGTCTTAGAAGTTTCAGATCTTAGAGGTTGGGGTCACTCCCCAGCCCTGGCTACATCCACCTTCACACTGCTCCTACCTGAAGCTCCATGTGGATTTAAGTCTAAAAATGATGAATTGGTGCTTGCTTTATGCAAGGTGCCGTATTGGAGACAGCAGAAAATAAAATGATGAGCAAGGCTCTTGTACAGTGTCTTCCAGTATAATCATGTATAGTCAAGGAAAAATATGATGCATGTTATGTAAACCAGCTTATTTTAATACTGTGGAGGAAGCTACATGGTCTCTAGGATGGAGAGGCAGTGCCCTTGGGCATGGCCTGGAAGACCTCCTGGAAGGGATGCTGGCTCAGCCAGGCCTTGAACGATTCCAGTCGGTCTAGACAGTTGGAGAAAGGTGCTAGGGGACCAAAACGAGAAGCAAGGGCTTGAGGCTCAGGAAACAAAGTCCAGTGAATGCTTGTTAATAAGCATTCCTGGTTGGGTGGGGCTTAGAGATGGATGGGAAGTCAGTTTTCAGGAGAAGGATAGAAAATGGCAAAGAACAGCTCTCTGCAGACACCTCCATTTCTGGAGGAGAAAATCCAGCATAACCAGGAGTGAGTGATGAATAGTTCCAGAAGAGAAAAGACAAGCGCAGAAAGTTCCAACCAGTCTTATTTTTGTGTGAGGGTTGCGTGGGGTCTTAGCCACGTCTGGGAAGTGAGGGTGATGCTCAGCTTGCCTGGGGTCTCCTGCAGGCCAGGTGTCACCGTGTCTTGGGAGATCATGGGTTCTGGAAAGACACTTGGGGTGGCTCAGAGGCGTGCTGACTGAAGGAGGAAAACTCATATGAAGACACCTATGAGAATTGGACAGAGAGGGCACGTAAGCTTGAAGCACTAGTATGTCAGAACCAATGTTGGTAGAATTGAAATGACATGTGTTATTGGCCCGGTTTTGAGGTTGTTGTAAACATGTAGCTAGTTGGGGAAATGATTCCTTTGAACAACCGTTCTAATTCCATCCTATAAATATTTGTTGTATTTTTACTATGAAAATGAATAGTAAAAGTGTTTGTGGCTCAGTTGTGTCCAACTCTTTGCAATCCCATGAACTATGGCCTGCCAGGCTCCTTTTTCCATGGAATTCTTCAGGCAAGAACACTAGAATGGGTTGCCATTCCCTTCTTCAGGGTATCTCCTAACCCAGGGATCGAACCTGTGTCTCCTGCATTGCAGGCAGATTCTTCTGAGCCACCTTCCCAGGCTCTCCGACATTGCCTTTATATAGGAGGAAATAGAAGCTGAAGTCAAGGTGAGATGTTTCTCTCAAGTGTAAGGTGATCCCTCTAGTTCCTCCTCATTGACTATAGCCCCTGTGTTTCTGTCCCTGGGTTATTCTGCCCACTCCCCTTTGAAGACAACAAATAAATATTTCAACAAAATTTTAATTTTCCTTCTACCTGTTTCGTCTCCACAGTATCTCCCAAAATTGTGGAGATTTCTTCAGATATCTCCATTAACGAAGGCAACAACATCAGCCTCACCTGCATAGCAACGGGTAGACCAGAGCCCACGGTTACCTGGAGACACATCTCCCCCAAAGGTAAGAGAAGCGGCTTGGGACATCGTGTCATGCGAGGAAGTGGGAGAATCGTTGGCTGTGGCAGGAGGTTATGGTGCTGGTGGCCTGGTCACAAGGATCCCACATTCTTGGTGGCCTGATAACAATATACCCGTAGCTCCGCAGAGAATATCGGTGTTCTCGATGCAAGATGGGCATAACCTCTAAGATTCCAGAAATCACGCTGGAGGATTGATGCAACCCCTGGGAGAGTAATCTACCTTGTTTCTGGGTGAAAGGGTGCTGAGATGTCCTGGGTGACTTTTCCGTTCACATGGATGGTAGAGTGCTCAGTGCGGTGTTGGTGGCATTGTTCAGCTGGTTGTGGTAAGAGAGAGAAAACACAGACGCACAGTGATGGGTGAGAGCTTGGAATGGCCACGTCCCTAAAAGGAACACTTCCAGGTCTGTACTGCTTCAACATTGCCAAGCATCTGGTCTCTAGGCCATGAGTCCTCGTGTGGTTTTGTCGTCGTTCTACTCTGATTAATCCCAGATAACAAATATCACTTAATGTGTGACTAAATTGCAAAACTCACTTTGTCTAAATGTCTAGATGTTTTGTAGACCAGACTAAGTGTTGTTTTGGGCTTGCATAGATTGAACCTGAAACTTTAACAATTTAAAGCAAGATGCCATTTATTAAGGGCTTCCCCAGTGGCTCAGCAGTGAAGAATCCACCTGTAATGCAGGAAATGCAGGAGATGAGGGTTCGATCCCTGGGTCAGGAAGATCCCCTGGAGGAGGGCATGGCTACCCACTCCAGTATTCTTGCCTGGAGAATCCCATGGACAGAGGAGCCTGGTGGGCTACAGTCCACCGGGTCACAAAGAGTCAGACGTAACTTGAGGGACTGAGTGTGGGCGTCATATATTATAAAGCTAGCTTTTGTGCAAGGTGCATTACATGGTTCATTTGTTCTTAAATGTCGACTGAGTGCTTGGGGATATAGCGATAAGCCAGAACAGGCAAGTCTCTGCTCTCATGAGCTCACATCCTCATGATACAAATAACCAGTGATATTAATAATAATAATAAGTGGCGATAAGGATGGGGCAATAGAACAGGATACGTGGACAGAAGGACAAGAGGTTTGGTCAGGAAAGGTGTTTGACATGGTGACATTTGAGCTGAGACCTGAATAAAAATCCTTAAATTTCATTGCTTGTGTCTGGCTAGCCTAAAATACACTCATGTAAGTATGTATGTATACATGTGTGTATTTGTGTGTAGGCATGTGTGTATATGTAAGTGCATTGTTGGCTCATGAAGGTTTAAGATGCTAAAGGACAGATACCCCCTATTGTAAAATAGATAAACAGCAAGGGCCTACTGTAAAGCACAGGGAATTATACTTAATATCTTGTAATAACCTATAATGGAAAAGAATCTGAATATATATGTGTGTATATATATATATATATATATAACTGGATCACTGTGTTGTACATCTGAAACTAATCCACTATTGTACATCAACTATACTTCAATAAAAATGAAGATGCTAAATTCACCGCAGGGGTGGTCATTTGCTTGGTTTTGCAGTCTGAGTCCCCCTAAAGCAGACCCTGAGATGCTGATTGGTGAGCTAGAAGTTTATCGGAGGTGGCGTTGGGCTCAGCCCTGTGAAAGGGCAGGGGGGTCGGGCTGGGGGAGAGGTTGACTGTGGTGCCATGTGTGAGAGCAGGATGCCTGTGGGGTGTTCTGAAGACAGGGTGGGTTGTGCCCTACTGAAGGTACGGGGATGACCTTTTACGCCAGCACCGTAGTTGGTCAGAGAATTTGGGCTGTGAGCCCAGGCCAGGTATCTCTCTTTCTACTGGAGCTGAGGACTGTCTGGTCCACCCCGGGGCAGTTGTCCTCCATTCCTGAAGAAGGCAGGCATCGCAGGGTCCACTACACCTGGGCTTTGATGCAATCAGTTGAAGAAGACTGCATGGGCCCCACTTAGCAAATCCCCCTCTTGGGGTGACAAGTCGCCCTAAGGATGTTTTCACAGAAGGGGTGAGATTTTCAGTGTGTTTAGCTGAAACACACTGAGAACTCTCTGTAGCCACTGCACTTGAATGCACCACTGTGAGCGAGGGAATCAGAGAGATGCTTGCGTTTCTCCAGTCTCTCAACTGGAACTGACCTTACAGGGGGCATGGCCCACAATCTGGGAGGAGGTTTCACTGGACCTAAGACCGCTAGTGATGAAAAGTGGTCTTGGGGCACATCCCAGGGAAGGGTGTCCAGGTGGACAGACTTTCTGGTTCAAGGTGCGCGGCATTCATCCCTGAAAATGTCGGGTCCTCAGTGCCGCTGGACGCTGGGACGGTCTGTGCCTGTAGACTCCACAGAGCATTCATCATCTCAGCATCACGGACTTTGCTTCTATCAGGAGGCACCTCGCCCTCCATCCTGCAAGTCCCCCTCTGACTCCTGTTTGATGTCTTTTCTCATCCCTCCTCTGGCCCTGCAGCTCTTTGTCCTTTTCTGGGTTCTTTTTCTTCCTTTCCTTTTCTTTCCTTTCTTCCCCTCTCCTCCGTACGTCTCCTCTTTTTGTCCTGCCCTTTCATGCTTTCTCTTTTTGTTCTCTGCTTTCCTGTCTCTCACAGCCTCCTACACGTTCCCCTTCCGTCTCATTTCATCCCACATTGTCATCTCCTTTTCTCTCTCTTCCCCTCACAACCACTTTTGTCTCCCCACTGCATTGGCACCTTCTCCGTTCTTCCTGCGGAGGTTTGCACTGCTGTGCGCTAGCATCCTTCCCCCACCCTGGCCATCCAGCTGCCTCATTTCCCCAGGAGACTTTACCTGAGCCCCGGCCAGAGGCATCCATTTTCCTGGGGTTTTAGCTGCTATGGAAACAGAAGATGGATCAAGAGGAGAGGAGCAGGATAATCAGAATCTACCTGTGGATCAGAGTAATTTAGACGCGCAGCTTTTCCCAGATCCCTGGTCAGGATTAACTACCCAGATTCAAGCTGACGAGAGACATGCCACGTGGTAACTAATCACCTCGGGGTTCACGCAGTGCTGCTTTCTCGGTGACTGATTATTTGGAGATGAGAGCTGTCACTGGGCTATGGCTGAAACCAAACGGAAGCTGGAGACCCTTAGTGGCCAGAGCTTCATCTCACCCCACTAAGTGCCTGCAAAATGCGGCTTATTTTACATACATGTGGACAGAATGGGGTTCCTTAGAAGAAAAGATGCCCTACACCAAAGCGAAGCCTCCAAAGACAGAGCCTCTATCATCCCTCGTGCCATTCTGTGTGGGCAGGTCACGACTCAATCAAGGTCATTTTTTTAATTTAAATTTATTTATTTTAATTGGAGGTTAATTACTTTATAATATTGTATTGGTTTTGCCATACGTCAACATGAATCTGCCACAGCTGTACATGTGTTCCCCATCCTGAACCCCCCTCCCACCTCCCTGCCTGTACCATCCCTCTGGGTTATCCCAGTGCACCAGCCCCAAGCATCCTGTATCCTGCATCAAACCTGGACTGGCAATTCGTTTCTTATATGATATTATACCTGTTTCAATGCCATTCTCCCAAGTCATCCCACCCTCTCCCTCTCCCACAGAGTCCAAAAGACTGTTCTATACATCTGTGTCTCCTTTGCTGTCTCGCATACAGGGTTATCATTACCATCTTTCTAAATTCCATATTTATGCATTAGTATACTGTATTGGTGTTTTTGTTTCTGGCTTAGTTCACTCTGTATAATAGGCTCCAGTTTCATCCACCTCATTAGAACTTATTCAAATGTATTCTTTTTAATGGCAGAGTAATACTCCATCGTGTATATGTATCACAGCTTTCTTAACCATTCATCTGCTGATGGACATCTAGGTTGCTTCCATGTCCGGGCTATTATAAACAGTGCTGTGATGAACATTGGGGTACATGTGTCTCTTTCAATTCTGGTTTCATCAGTGTGTATGCCCAGCAGTGGGATTGCTGGGTCATAAGGCAGTTCTATTTCCAGTTTTTTAAGGAATCTCCATACTGTTCTCTCTAGTGGCTGTATGGCGAAGGTCATTGTTATTATACTCACACCCATGAAAGACCTGGGCCAGGCACTGTGGGCAACCTCAGTGGCTTCACTACGGCTTCTCTCCTGAATGATCTGTTTGTTCTGCACATTTCTGGAAACTCCTAGAATCCTGTATCACAACTCATATGGTGCTCCCTGCAATAAGCTGGCATTGGTTTATAACATTATATAAGTTCCATGCATAAAAGATTATATTTTGACTGCTGTATTCACTACAGTGAGCTCACCACCAAAACGCTAGCTTCCATCCACCTCCATACAGTTGACCCCCTGCTCCCGTTTCACTGCCTGCCCCCACCCCACTCCCCCTTCAGTAACCTTTATTCTGTTCTCTGCATCTGTGTGTTTTGGTTTAGTTTGTATGTGTGTGTATATATATATATGTATATACATATGTATATATACATATATATATATACATATGTATGTATATGTATATATACATATATATATATACATATATATATATATGTATATACATATGTATATATACATATATATATATTCCCCATAAAAGTGAGATCATATGATTTTTGTCTTTCTCTCTCTCACTTATTTCACTTAACATAAGGTCCCAGCTTTCACTGCCTTTTATGTGGAAACAAAATAAAGAAGTGTTAACCACCATTGTATAACAGTGGCTTATGTATCCAGATATACAGAAGCTGGGAGTGATCTTATAGTGGGCAAGGGGTGGCAGGGTCTTTCTCAGAAGGTGTCTGCTTGGCACGTTACATCAGAAGGCAAAAGTCTTTTCCAGAATAGAGAGAAGGTAAGACTTCTCAGGCCACCTCTTGACATCGCCATGGAATGTGAGAAGTAACATTTCACCTGTTGGTACTGGTTGTATGTCTTATGGGCTCCCTTCATGAACTTAGAGCTCTCAGGAGTTCAAGGAGAAGGTGTACTAGCTTTATAGAGATACCTACCCTCACTGTACATACCTGTTTGGAAGGGTCCAGGTGTTGCCTTGGTCTTTTAAGGACAAAAAGCCCATCTCACTCTCTCCTACAGAAACACCATCTGGAGCTACACAAATGTTGCAGTGGCCCCTTGCTGAATCCCCCCTTAAACCTGCTGCTCCAGGCACTGAAGGACAGCAGTGGTCCCCAAAGTCCCGCAGACACAGCCCCCACTTGTGATTCTGTGTCTTGTCTTCTCTTTGCCTTCTCGAGATGTTCAAGAACTTCTCTTAGCACAGCCCTTGCTATCCAAAAGAATACCTTTAATGCTGTCTCTTCCTCCGAGTCTTCTAAGTAAACATATATCCCATCTCTTCCAGTGTGTCCTAAGAGATGCTTTTTAGGACCTCACAATTCATAGGAAAGTATTCCCAAAGCCCAGTTCTATGTCTCCAGCTTCCTCTGGGCTGTCAGAACTTTAGAGAGTAAGCTGAGATTTCTGTATTTCTACCTCCCTGGGAGCCCCTCATGAATCCCAGTTGAAGGCTGAGTCCAGCTACTATACCTATGGGGTCTGGACTCCCTGACCATCCTAAAAGAAGCAGTCCTCCTGGGTACACCTACCTCAGCATTTATCCCATCAAATCAATACTGAAAATGACCACGTCACCAAGGCTGTTGAGAGGAAGCTTCCAACTTGAGTATTGGCTGGGGCTCAGGAGGGTCCAGCGATCAGTCCACAGAGATGTCCAGATTCTGGCTCATGAGTTGAGACCAGAGCCTGTGTCTCTCTTTTCTAAGATCTTCCGCCTCCTAACTCAATACCCAGCACCCAGAAAGCATCTAAGGAATATGTGTTGATTCCATAAACAGCACTTGTGCTTGCTGGTACCCCCAAGTGCATGACCCCCAAGTGCAGAGTCCATCTGCAGCCTTGAGGGATTCTCCTCCACTTTAATATTGTGGTCCAGAGCTGGTGTGTTTCCTGCTGAGACTCTGCCAGTGAGTCTCCAGGAGATTTTCTCTGGTCTTTTTCTCAGGAGATTTTCTCAAGCCTTTCTCAAAGTCCCTCTGGCGGGGCAGCTGCTGTGGCAGCTGGACGTCTCCTTGAAGGAGTGAGTCCTTTTCGAGTTCTCTTTTGCAAGGGCTGAGATGGCTCCCGAACATCTTTGGAGGTGGATCTTGGGTGGGCTGCCTTCTGCCCTCATCACTGCCTCACTGCAGTCACTCTTGCAATGTCTGTGTCTCTCTGACACATAATTCACCGGGCCCTTCCGGGCCCCTGAGCCTTTTGCACACTTTCTCATCCCAACCTGCCCGTGCCTAAACCCATGACAACTTCCAATGGTTTTGTAAATCAACCCTGGGTATTCCCAGAGAGAATGAATTCAGTAGTCCATGAAAATGTACTGTTCCTCATGGGTTAAAAATAATAAAATTGATACAAAGAAAGAAATCAGTACAACAAAAAAGAAATATTATTTAAAACGTCTCCCCTCCATCCCTCGGTGTATGAAGTGACGTGGAGTAGAGGTGGAATGTTTCTTCTCGGGCACCACAAAGACCCCAGGGTTTGGGGGACAGAGTTAGAGCCAGACTCTCCATCTATTGAGCTGCACATGAAGTCCAGCTCTTCCCACAGTGCAGGGTAGATGCTTCTGCAAGCCTTCCACACCCTCACCTGTGGGGATGGGCAACCTGCCTCCGCTGCACATTCCCTTCCGCCTCCTCCCTGAGCTCTTCTGCTGGACTTGAGGACCCAGGGGGCTGTCGGCTGTCCAGGCCCGTTCTTGTTTCTCAGAGCCTTCAAAGGCACCAGCTGGTGAGGACAGGGTGACCCGCGGATGGGAGGGCTTCTCCAATGTTCTGAGCCCTCCCTGACCCGCACCACCCCCCCTGCCAGGCCCTCCCCTGGCCCTATGCCCACCCATTTCCCATTTGTCAGCACTGACAGGCCTCCCTCCCCAGCCGAGCAGGACACGGCACACTAATTGGCACTGGAGGTATCACAGCTTGAGTTCAACCAAAGCTGGCAGGTGCCGCAACTCTGGTGACAGCTCTGCGGAAGGGTGTCAGGAGTGGAGCTCCGGCGTGCCACCGGCTGACGCGGCACCCTGGCACTAATGAGCAGCCTGTCAGCACCCGCGTCAGGGGCCCCGCGTGGCACAGGGATCATTAGGACGGCCAACGAGAAAAGAAGTCTCCAGCAAAGAGGCACCGGGGATGGGAGGGAAGGAGGACAAAGTGGAACTAAAGGCTTCACCTCGCCCACCGATGTTCACCACCCCGAAGGAGGGGGCCAAAAAAAAGATGCAGGAAAGACAAAGATCTTCTTGAAAGGTCTCTATCTACGCCCACCCTGGACAACTTGTGGAACCTTGTTCTGGTGGCTGCCCTGAAATTAGCAGTACAGGCGATACATCTTTCCTGCCATAAGCCGGGTGGGGGTGCAGGGGGCACGGACCTCAATGACTGAATCACCTCTCCAGTCACAGCCAAGGTGTGTGAAGCCAGGGATTAGCCTAAGTTCCCAAGAAACAGGGGCCTGAAGGAGAGGCGGCCTGGGGATCTGTGTTCTTTGGCTCTGTGTCAGGGAGGCTCCCTGGCAAGGGGACTGGCTGAGCTGTGAGGGGCCCACCTATCTTCTGCTGGAAGGTTGGAATCGGGGTGAGGCAGTGAGCAGAAGGCTTCTTCCCTGAGGTGTTGCTTCCCAGAGGTGGGCTGGGGTGATGAGCAGTGTGTCTGCTCTCTCCATCTGCTTCCTGAGGACAGGTGAGAATGGTCCAGCCGGTCCTTTCTTCTGAGACGTGTGCAATGTCTGGCCCTTGTCTGAGGCTCTGACCACCTGCAGTGATTCCTTGTCCTGGCTGGAGTGACCTTCCTGAAATGGGTGACTTTGAAGGCAGGTCCAGCTGGGTTTGCGTTTCCTTCGACAGCTCAGTGCCTGGATCCCGCTGGGGCAGTGAGACGCCTTTCTGAAGATGTGCTTCTTTCTTGGGATTTTGTTCCTGCTTCTTGGCAGAGCACCTGAACTTCTGGGATCTGGTCATAGACTCCAAGGGCCCTCTGGCTCGTGCTGTGGGTCACATTGGGACTTGAGATTCACCTCCCTCTAGGACTCACCCTGCTCCCCTTACACATCTCCCTGCAGCTTCTCGATCGAGTCCTACTCTTTTCTTAAGACCAGACTCAAATGCTACCTGTTTGAGAGCCTCTGGTGACTTTCTTCCAGCAGAGCACCTCCATCCTTCCCCACAAAACCCCACAGCACTCTGCACGGTGGCGATGTTCGCCATTGGCCCAGGGATCTGGAGGGCTCCGTGACCCCACATCCATGGAACCAGGGGAGCAGCGGCAGGCCTCCTGAGGTTGCTTTACCTCCAGTGCCGAGTGCAGCACCTGATGGTGGCAGGTACTGTAGGGGATCAGGGAAGGACCAAGTGTCCGGTAGTGCAGATAGAGGATGTTTCTTCCCTTTTTGAAGTTGAGTCTGGTGCATAATGTAAAACAAAATCAACTTTAGCAAGGAAAGGGTAAGATCCAGGAATGTCATATCTGCATCATCACGTTTCACAAACCAATCAAAGGAGTTTGTATAAGAAATGCCTC
The DNA here is from genome assembly GCF_029378745.1 of Bos indicus. NCBI lineage: Eukaryota > Metazoa > Chordata > Mammalia > Artiodactyla > Bovidae > Bos > Bos indicus. The sequence continues at coordinate 35,181,215 of NC_091788.1, read as the reverse complement.
TCCCGCCTCCCCTCCCCACCCCGGGAACCGGCTCTCTAGTAGACCCAGGACTGAGCCTCAGACACTTGGTCTGCAGAATAGAGGTAACCAGGCCCTGCCAAGGTGGACGTGGCTTGACAGTCATGCTTCCCAATGCAGGGTGCCCAGCTGACAACATGCAGCAGGCGCCTAACCCTGGTGGCTTCCATCGCCCAGGCCAGCCCTTCCTCTTCTCTCCCGCCCAGAAGACAAGAACAAAAAGGAGGAAATTAAAATTCCTTCCTCTGAAAAGGTTAAGTCCTTACAAAAGGACTCAAGTTCGGTCAATTGCCATAAAGGATAGATATTCAAAGGTGCTTCCTCAGCACCTCCCTCACTCCCATGATTTTCTAATTAATGTAGGTGCTTGATTAAAATTCCCAGAGTACCCCAAGTAGCCATCCCAGGAGGGAACACATAATTGCTATTGCAAAAGATATTACAGCGCTCATTGATGGTGGGAGAAAAAAAATAATTGCATCATAATGGAAAGTGGTGGATGTCCTGTCCCGGGGAGCAGGGGTGCATACGGTATTAGGTCCAACCTGTACAGAGAAAGCAGTTCATTATGATGGAGATAAACCAGTGGTCCATCCTCAGGTATGGGGCGGAGCGATCCACAAACTCGTTAAGTAAATGGTTTAAACACAGATCAAGGTGGCAAAGAAGGAAGTGGAGACAGACATTTATAGATCACTCTTTTAACTCTGTAATTTTCTTTAACTGTAACATTATGGCTACATAGATACATTTAGGGTAAAATTTGCCAATGTCAATAAGGGTTTTGTAAGTTTAATATTTATGATCTGGTTTAAAGCAATATTAGAGCCGTGCAGCTTCCTACTTCAAAGAAGAGGGAAATCATAAAAAGACTAGTGGGGAAATTAATGAGTTCAATGTGCCTCAATTGAGAACATATGAAATCAAGCCTCCGTCTAGAAACCGAGGGCAGGAGTGCACACCACAGACGCTGTTTGTGGTTTTACCCAATTATTTTAAAACCCTTGAAAAATGTAGACTGAGACGTCCGCTGAATGCAGGCACTGCTAACAGCATCCTCCCCCACGCTCTCCCGAGTCTTGGGCTATTTATGCGGGTACTTGGTGACTGTTACCATGCAGAACTGTTTTGATGAAACGAAAAAGGAAACAGAGAAGCAGAGAGATTGTATTGTCTTCCCCACAGATGCTAGCCGCCCTGGCTGGGTTATTACAAAGGCCGGTTAAAACAGCAGCCCCTCTAGGCCAGGAGACCCCATCTCTGAGGACCATACCTGACAGGCAGCTCTTTGGGGGGTACAGAAGGGCCTCTGCAGGGCATCGCCTCCCACTACAGCCATGAAACCTCCTCTCCGAGGAATCCCGTAGACCAGATGAGGGCTTCACGAATCCCATAGACCAGATGAGGGCTTCACGAATCCCATAGCCAGGACTCACCAGGAGCTGCCAGGAGAGCTTGGATACAGTTTGCAATCAGATTGTCCTGGCCATGAGGACTTTGCTGTGTTGCTTTGACTTTACAGCTGCTTTTCCATCTTGCATCTTATCTTGACCTGTGATGACTGCTTTTTCCCTAGAGTCTGAATGGAAGGGTCTCTATTATCCAACCACAATAACTAAGACTCTGAGGATATTAAAAAATATGCTATCCACTCTTCTAAACATACAGCAGAGTCGTATGAACTCTTCTCAACAACAGTGTGAGCAGGTCCTGTGATGAGCTGCTTTACTGATGAGGGGGCCAAGGCTTGGAGCATAGACAAGTGGGCCAGGACACAGGGCTCCAAGTGGCAGAGCTGAAACCCCACCCACGGCCGCAGTGTCTCCAGAAGGCACGTGCTTAACCACTGTGCTGGACAGCGCCACCCTCCAAGGGTGGTCCCTGGGCCAGCAGCACAGGCGTCACCTGCGTCGTACCCCAGACCTCGGATGGGACGCAGAAATCTGCATTTTGGTAAATCCCCAGGGAATTGTGATGCAAACTTGAGAGCCACCGCTGGGTGATGTTTGCTGTGTGCCGGGCACTCTGCTTTACATACCTTAATATCACTTAACTCCTACAGACGCCCTTACAAGCAGGCATCATTTCCATTTTGGCGATGAAGAACTAGAGAGCTGATAGGAAAACTGGCCCACAGATATTAAAAAGGTGAAGTTCAACTCCAAACCTTTTGACTTCAGGATTCATATTCTTTTTAAAAAATCTTTTTAATTTGTATAATGTTGTATTGGTTTTCTGCTGTACAGCAACATGAATCAGCCACAATTATACATATATCCCCTCCATCTTGAGCCTCCCTCCCTTCCCTCCATCCCACCCCTCTAGTCATCGCAGACTGCCAGACGAGGCTTCTTGTGTTATACTTCTCACCAGCTATCCACTTTACACACGACAGTGTTTATATATTGATGCTATTTTCTCCATTCATCATATTCTCTGCCTCCTCCACTGTGTCCACAAGTCCGTCGTCTACATCTGCATCTCCATCCTTTCCTGCAAATAGGTTCATCAGGACTGTTTTTCTAGATTCCATATGCATGCGTTAAGATACGATGCTTGTTTTTCTCCAAGATCCATTTTCTTTTCCCTGCGTTGCTTCTGACCCATGGCTTCTCCATCTGTGGGACATGACTACTCTCTTTCAGGCCTCCTTCCTGCCCAGAGTCTGTGGTCCTTGGGTTCCCAGCTTTCCACAGTATTCCTACAAGTTTAGTCATACTCTTGTCTAGACCCTGGGCTCCAGGCTGGGCTCCATGCTGGGTCAGCATGCTCCATCCTCCCCAGGCTCTCAGGTACCTTCCAGTGGATCTGTGTACCATCACCTCCGAGAGCCGCAGACGCAGCCCCAGCACGCACGGCGACCACTCGGTTCTCAAAGGAGGCATCATCCTCCCCAGAGCAGCTTGTGTGAGCTTCAGGCTCTCTTCCCTCCCCCGCCCCCCGGACCATGGAGCACGCATAGCAGTGTGGCAGCTGCTCTCTGACTCAATATATTTCTTCCTCATGTTAAATACTATCATTCACTCACACAATGGTATGTCTTCTGCTTTGATTGTTATTATTAGGTTGTTTTACACTTTAACGGCTTTAGATATGAAAAGAAATTGCTGGATGCCAGGCTATGTTTTTCATTATCTGACTCCATTCAGTTTCGCTCCGTGTCCTTGTGGCATTTGGCACACTTCATCTTCCTAGGGGTGTAAAATGCCTTTCCTGCTGGAGCCAGGACAGTCAGAGAGCAATCCGCAGAATACCAATTCCTGTTCTTCCAGATCCAGGGGCCAGCCTCCTCAGGGCTGGGCTGCACACGCTCTCCAGATGTCCCATGGTTGCCTGGGTGTATGGGGTCAGAACTAGGTAGCCCTTCCTCGCCTAAGAACATCGTCCTACCCTTTACTCTAACAGAGGTTGATTCTTCTACATTAACCCTCTCCCCCAGCTCCCAAAACAAATCCTTCTTCTCTTCTCTTAGCAAGAGTTAAAAGGAATGACTTTGGTCTTAATCATTACTTTGACAGATTCTGGACTCCTCATGTTTAACGGGTCTGCAGCCCAGGAGGCCTCATGCTCCTTCCTAATTCCCTGCATCACTGCTTTGCCCTTTACGGGATGGTTCACCAGGTCACAATGGTTGACGATATTTGGCCAGACATCTGCGTGATCGAGAAAGACGGATGGCTTCTTCCCTCCATTGATTTATTTCTTCTGTCGCCCATCATTTCCAAAAGGGATTAAAGCAGAGAAGGTGACATGGATTTTTGTGCCCAGAAAATCTTCTAGACAAAACAATCTTGGTTGTTTCTACATTGATTCAACTATTTACTCAATAATTGCTGTTGAGCACCTGCTTCTCTGCAGCTGTCTCAGACCATGCAGATCCATGGCAGGACAAAGCAGATGGAATCCCTGGTCTCACAGAGCTTATATTCTACTGGGAGAGACAGAAAGTAAATCCAAGGATAAGTGAACCTGGGAGTGTATGATATTGTAATTACTGTGAAAAAAATTAACCAAGATAAGAGGCAGAGAGATTGTCAAGCATCAGTTTGGGGTTTGCAGCCTTCCATAGAGTAGATATGGATGGACTTATTAAGAAGATACCCTATAGAGGTTAGGGGAGGAGGTATTTGGGACTTTGCTGGCAGGGCTGGCTCTTGAGTCCCAGGCCCTCCATCATGACACATCCAGGCTGCTCCAGAGTCGTCATGGAGACCACCCGGCTCTGGAAGACTTGCTCAGTACCTGCTCACCTCTCAATGAACTCTGATGCTGAAACCAACAACCCAGCAGTTTCTTGAGAGCTCCCCAGGAGGTGCCGACCTCAGGGAATAGCTGGATTTTGGTTAATAAAGGCATTCCAGGGGCTGCTCAGCCCAGAACCTGAGGTCTGGGCCAGCATTTTGCTTAGGAAGTGGGTGTTCCAGAAGCAGAGCCATCAGACATGGAAGGTGGGGGATGTGAGGGATGAGAGCTGCAGAGCATGGAAGGCGGGGAGGCGGTCCCCTCCGTGCATGACCCCCCCCCCGAAGTGAGGGGTGTGAGGCTGGTGGGGTTCAGCCCCCATGGTCACCAAGGGAAGGCAGGAAAACACATTTCACAGGCTTCAGCTGCAGCCTCAGTCCTTTTTCTTTCTGAGCCTTCAGGTGAGTGGTGACAGTAGGTAGCTGTTGGCAAGACCAAGCCTTCTGATGATCCAGAGCGAAGAGGCTGACCTTCAGGAAGCTACTGAAAGGTCAAGGATCATGAGATGGCATGAGTGGAGAATAAATGTGGAACGTGGAGATACGTAGGGGACCAAATTGCTGGAACTAGCCATGGGTTTGATGTAGGTATGAAGCTGAGAAAGACCTCCACGTTTCTGATTTGACCTCCTTTACTGCCCATTTCGAGGGATTGGGGATTGTCTTTATGGATGAGATTCTCATGAGTCCTCTCATGTGGCTTTGTTGCTGTTGTTCAAACACTAAGTTGTGTCTGACTCTTTTCAATCCCATGGACTGCAGCACACCCTGCTCCTCTGTCCTCCACTGTCTCCCAGAATTTGCTCAGATTTATGTCCGTTGAGTCAGTGATACTATCTAACCATCTCGGCCTCTGCTGCTGCCTTCTCTCTGTGCCTTCAATCTTTCCCAACATCAGGATCGTTTCCAGTGAGTCAGCTCTTTGCATTAGTGGCCAAAGTATGGGAGCTTCAGCTTCAGCAGCAGTCCTTCCAATGAATATTCAGGGTTTGTTTCCTTTAGGATTGACCAGCTTGATCTCCTTGCTGTCCAAGGGACTCTCAAGAGTCTTCTCTAGAACCATACTTCAAAAGCATCAGTTCTTCACTGCTCAGCCTTCTTTATGGTCCAACTCTCAATATCCATACATGACTACTAGAAAAACCATAGCTTTGGCTGTATGGACCTTTGTTGGAAAATGTGACTCATGTGGTTAGGTAGAATATTAGGAACCAGCTGGTGCCTGATTTATTTCTGCCTGTTGATCCATGTGGGTTAGTTCCCTTTTCTCCAAAAGTGATCGTTGCAACCCCAGGCTTATTTATTTATTTATCTTTAGAGAATCAGGATTTATTAGATTGAACAGAAATGAAAAAGTACAACAGAGATATGATAAACAGGCAGAAATGAATCATCTTTTATTCATCAGATATTTTTTGAGTACTGAATACATGACAGTGTGTGGCCGTGAACACAGCATTCAGAGCCCCTGCCCCATGGGACTGCAGTGTGGGAGTGGGGAATACAGTCAGTAATAAATATGTGAGCTGATGTCAGGGAGACAGTACCGTGGAGAAAAAGGAAACAGAGGTAAGCGAAAAATGATCGTGGTGCTCCTTTGGTTAGAGTGTTGAAAGAAAGCTTGAGCACATGCTGATGCTGAAACTTGGCCTCTGCGCACTGATGCGAAATTGAATCTCAGAGACAGAGGTTGGGGTGAAGTAGAGAAGAGCTTTATTGCTCTGCCAGGCAAAGGGGGCCACAGGAGGCTAATGCCCTCCAAACTGGGTGTCCCAACCCCGGGTTGAGGGAAGGAATTTGGTGAGGAGTTTGATAGCAGCGCTTCACGAGCAGTCTTGCTGATGAGAATCAGGGTATTTGCAGGACCTGGATTCCTTCAATCCAGAGGTTATCTGGCCTCAGGCAGTCTCAAACTGTGCCCTTCTCTTTGGATTGAAGAATGCTTCGTCAAGGAGTTAGCATCTCCCAAGTGTGGGCAGTTTTAGTCCTGCAGAACAACTCAGAGATACAGTTCTGTGTATCCCTGGCGGGGGAACCAGGAGCCTACTCTAAGCTGTGCTACTGTTTCTTGACTGCTCCTCCCTTGTCTCCATATTCCCCTCCCTTCCCAGATTAGTGGGCTCTTCCCCGGTGGCTCAGACAGTAAAGCATCTGCCTACAATGCGGGAGACCTGGGATCCATCCCTGGGATGGGAAGATCCCCTGGAGAAGGAAATGGCAAACCACTCCAGAACTCTTGCCTAGAAAACCCCATGGACAGAGGAGCCTGGTAGGCTACAGTCCATGAGGTCGCAGAGAGTCGGACACGACTGAGCAACTTCACTTTCACTTTTCCCAGAAAAGCAAGTGTTTGAACCTACCCTTTGGAACTCAAGGAAGATCTGGGGGGCTGAATGAAGCCTATTTCCTACAAACAAAAAAAGAGGGACACAGAAAGACTTTTGCCCGTAAGAGCCCCACTGGGTCCTAGTGGGTTTCAAGACCTTGGGAGCTGAGTGAAGTGAAGCAGTGAATAGGTCAGAGAAAGAAGGGGCGCTCCAGGCAGAGGGACCTGCGAGTTCCAAGGCCCTGAGCTGCCAGACCTTTGGTGTCTGTGAGGAACAGCCAGAATAGAGATGTAAGGAAGTGATATGGATGTTGTGAAGAGAGCCAAGAGTCAGGTCATGTACTGCCTCGAAAACCAAGTTAAAAACTTTGGCATTTGTCCCAGCAAGTGTCAAACAGGATCATGAACTGATTGAATAAATGTTGTTAGAGGGTTACATTTACTGTTTGAAAGGAAAGACTGGGGTAAAGGGGCAGGGGTGTAAGTGTGGTAGCTCTGGTACTGGCTAGGATGCTGTTGCTTAAGTCCGTGACAAAGTGATGAAGCTTGGGCTGTGCTGGTGTTGTCAAAGATGGGAAGACTTTATCGAATCTGGGATGTATTCTGCAAGCTCACAAGGTTTGCTGACTTCTTAGATAGGGTTTGTGAGAATGAGTTAGGAATCAAGGGGTATTCTAGGATTTGTGACCTGTACCAGCTGGTGGCTACTTCTATCAATTCCTGCCATCAGGAACTCCACAAGGAGCAGGCGGGCAGAGGAAAAAGGAGCTTGGTACTTTAGGTATGCACATGGAGATGCCAAGTTGATAGCAGGCTCTGCAAGGGGCAGGTGCTGGGAAAATAAATCCAGGCATCATCAGCATGCAGATGGTGTGCAGAGCCACATGTCTGGCCATCACCACCTATTGGGTGAAGGTGGACAGAAGAGAGAAGTGTGCACAGAGCCCCGGGGTATTCCAACATTGTGGTGTTAGAAGAGGAGTATCCAGCAAAGGCAATTGTGAGGAAGTGGATGGAGAGTAGTGGAGGAAATCTGAAAGTTGGGTGCAGACAATGCCTTGTGGAAGAAGGGAGCAATTAGTATTACATGCATTGCTTAGAAGTCAAGGGAGATGAGGACTGAGAAATGGCAGAACGTACTCACACGAGACATTGGTGAGAGAGGTTCTGCCCAAAGATGGTAGATTAAGATTAGTTGGAGGACTTCCCTGGTGGTCCAGTGGTTAAGAATCCGCCTGCCAGCACAGTGGACGTGGGTTCGATCCTTGGTCCAGTAAGAGACCACATACCATGGAACTAAGCCCGTGCGCCACAATTGGAGAAAGCCTCCGTGCAGCAACAAAGACCCAGCACAGCCAATAAATAAATAAAAAAGATTAATTGGAAAGGGAGAGAATGGGTTGAAGAAATGGACAAGACTTTTAGAGAAGTTTTGCAATAAGGTTTTGTAGAATATGGGATTGATGGAAAATGTGAAGTCAAAGCGACTTTTCCCCAAAGTGTGGTCTGCATCCTGGTCACCCTTGGCCACTCCCTAGCTGTACTGCTGGGTAATTGCTAGCCTTCAAGTTCTCAGCCGTTTCTTCTTCAGGTGAAAAAAAGAAATGAGCTATGACTTGTCTCTTTTTGCGAAGCGGCTTATACATTTTGTTTCTTTAGGAGGCTTTCCAGTGCTCTTGGGAAACTGGAGCCAAAGTCACCATGTTGCTAAAGCAACCGACCATCTCTGACCTTGAGAAGCATCGCCTGGAGGGGAGACCGGCTGGGAGGTCTGGTGAGGGTTCCCTGCTGGTGGTGGTGGTTTAATCACTCAGTCATGTCTGACCTTGGTGACACCATGGACTATAGCTCACCAGGCTCCTCTGTCCATGGGATTTCCCAGACAAGAATACTGAACTGGGTTGCCATTTCCTACTCCAAGGAATCTTCCCGACCCAGGGATTGAAACTGCATCTACTGCGTCTCCTGCATTGGCAGGCAGATTCTTTACTACTGAGCCACTGGGGAAGCTGGGGTTCCCTGGGGACTGATAGTTGAAGCACTTACTTCTTGGAGTGTGAAACCTCCCAGGAGGAGGGGCCTGGCTATGTAGGATGATTTCTGCTCACCCCCAACCTCTCCCCAGGGACCACGGGAAGTTCTCAGAGTCCGCAATATTCTACCCTCCTTGACCAGACATGAACCTGAAGCAGGATGTCTGAATTCATCTTTTCTTTAAAATCAGAACAGGAACCAAGTTACCCCGGGGAAGCCCACATATGGCAGCCCACATAAGCCCACTTATGACCACAGTCATTATCCAAGTGAAGCCTCCACCACAAAGAAAGCTCCCTGTGGATGGAAGGAGAAGGTCAACTAATACCAGGAAGTGTGGACAAATACAGCCCAAATCCAGTTCTGGAGGGCGATTCTGTCTGGGGAAAATACCTTAGCCTTTACAGCTGTGCACTTTGGACATTCTGCAAACACCCCTGCTGTTTGAGTGCAGCTGAGGCCGGGGGTCAGGTACCAGCGGGGCAGAGAAAGCAGACGACCTCAAGTGTTCAGTCTAGAAAAATACTAGAGACAGGGAAGAGCTCACCCACCTGGAAGAAAGCTGCCTGTTGCTCTGACAGGTAGCAGCAGCGTCTTCTCCACCTAGTCCTGCCTTGCAGGCACGTGCCCGAGTCTCCATCCACAGTTTCTCCTCCAGGTCCAGACAGACCCGCTCTCCCTGTCCTCCTTACACTAGGGGCACTCCTTGCCTTTCAGAGGGGAAAGCCTGACTCCGTGGGCCCCACTGTGTAAGATGGAAGGATTGGAGCGGACGAGTTCCATCTCCATGTGCATCTCTCTCTCTATCCAGAGCCCCATGGTGCTTGAGAATCCAGGGCAATTCAGCGAGTGTGACTGCAGTGTTTTCTTAAACATTATTTTGCTCCCTCTGGCTTTGTCGCCAAGTGTCTGCACTGACCAGCCCCTATTCTTGCTCCTAAGAGGCCACGTTTCCCGTGTGTTGATGCGTTTCCTCTCTTTATCAAGGCACTTTCCTAGGCCTCTTGATTTCAGTCACTCAGGTGTTGTCATGGCAATGACATCCTCAGAAGAGCGGTGCTGCTCATGTTGTCATGGTTATAAGGACCTCTTGATGAGAGCCCCACTTCATTGTCATCACGCGGCCCGCAGCGAGGAACGCCAGGATCTCTTGGCAAGCTTGAATCCTTAGGCTAGAAGCTAGTGGTTCTGTGCCTGAAAATGCAAGGGGCAGTAATTAAGAAAATGACAGCAGTCTAAAATGGTCAGATTCGATCTGCATGTAAAGGAGACTTAAAGAAGGACCATCCTCACCTCCTTCTCCGCCTCCTCCTCTTCATCATCATCCTAACAGCTAATATTTTTATTATAGGTTGGCTGTTTTCCAGGCACTTTTCTAAATGTTTTTCCTATGTGAACTTTTGTATTCTCTTGACAATCTTTTGGTGCAAGTATTATTAATGTCCTCTTGTAGGTGGAGGAACTCAGACCCAGAGCATTCACTTAAGTAACTTGCTCAAAGACACACACGAGGCTAGGAGGTGGCTGAGACTTAAACAGCCCCATTGGTTGCAGAGGCCGCACTCAGAACGCGTTAATCCACTGTTTGCCATTATTCCTGACAGCAAAAATCAGGATGAATCGGTCCAGCTAGTGAAGGAGAAACCAACATTGATCATCTTTTTTCCCCACTGGAATTTGAGTAGTTTATACCAATTTTAATTTTTAAAATAGTTTCATATTTTCCTTTGATTCTCTGATATGCTTGTGAGTTTAATATTGCTACTAACTGTTGCAGAGACTCTACTGGGTCTTCATCGCAGCTCCCGGGCTTCTTCTAGTTGTAGCGCACGGCTTTGTTGCCCCACAGCTGTGGGGTCTTCACTCCCTGACCAGGGATGAACCCACGTCTCCCTCATTGGAAGGTTGATTTCTAACCCCTGGACCACCAGGGAAGTCCCTGCTATTAATTTTATTTTACAGATGAGAAAACCCAAGTTTGGAGAATCTATGGTTTCCCAAAGAAACTTGTCTGCTAAATTGTCAGACTAGTGGTAAATATGGAGAAGGCAGTGGCCCCCCACTCCAGTATTCTTGCTTGGAAAATCCCATGGACAGAGAAGCCTAGCAGGCTGCAGTCCATGGGGTCGCAAAGAGTCGGATACAACTGAGTGACTTCACTTTCACTCTTCACTTTCATGCATTGGAGAAGGAAATGGCAACCCACTCCAGTGTTCTTGCCTGGAGAATCCCAGGGACGGGGGAGCCTGGTGGGCTGCCGTCCACTGGGTCGCACAGAGTTGGACACAACTGAAGCGACTTAGAAGCAGCAGCAGCAGTGGTGAATACATGACTATCTACAGATTCAGAATCAAGGCTTTTGTTCCATCCCAATGCCCATCCTACCAAGGGATGTGGCCCAAAGACAGGCTCTGGGGAGAGGAATAGCCGAAGCATCTTGGGGGAAGAGTTGCCCGCAGTCACCTCTGTCGGTGACAGAAGGGATGAATGGCAGGTCAGCCTGTCACTCAGGTGGACATCTGCCCTCTCCCGCCTCCTTCTGTGTGTAAT